>NC_091064.1:82467447-83745030 GCF_000393655.2 Nicotiana sylvestris | reverse complement strand
AATCTGAGAAAAAAAAGCATCTCCAGACTGAACTGGAAAGAATAAAAAATGATCTTGAAAAGTCTCTAAAGAGTACCTGGTCCTCTGAAGCTATCACCGCCATGTACGTTAATAATGGTGGAAACGGGCAGGGAATAGGGCTCCAAAGGGAGAAAACTACTTACAACCCCCATAGCAAGTATGTTATTGTACCAGATAACTGGTTGTGTACCCACTATGGGAACAATGGGCATTTCAAGGAAAATTGCCAAGCTAGGGTCCAGTCCATTCAGAAAACAAAGTATTTGCTGAAAATGTAACTACTAAAAAGGGACTAGGTTCCACACACAAAAAATGCATATTACCTGTATGGACTAAGAGAGCTCTTATTCATCCTCTTGCCTACTACAAGGGACCCAAACTTGCTTGGGTTCCTAAAACTAACTATTGATCTCCTTGTGCATGGAACAGTGAAAGGAAGCAGTCAAGAATGTTCATGGATAGTAGATGTTCAAAGTACATGACTGGGAACACCATGGACTTTCTTTCACTAGAAGCTCTACAAAGAGGGAGTGTATCCTTTGGCAATGGGAAAAAGGGGTACATTCTTGGAGTTGGAAAAGTCGGGAAATCACTCACTCACTCTATTGAGAATGTGTACTATGTCAATGGTCTTAAGTACAGTCTCTTGAGTGTCTCTCAAATTTGTCATAAAGGAAACAAGGTGTAGTTCTTGTCCAAGATTTGTACAATTACTAATATGGTAACTAGTGAAGGGGTACTTGTGGCCAAGAGACACAAGAACATCTATGTTGCTGATTCGAGTCCATACAAAGTGGTGATCTAAGTTTTCTAAAAGCTGTTGATGATGATGATGAACTCTAGAACAGAAGATTGGGACACGCAGGCTTCTCTCTTCTGAACAAACTAATTCAGAAGGACCTGGTCCATAGTCTGCCCATGTCAAAGTTCAAAGTACAGAAAGTATGTGATGCTTGTGCTAGAGGAAAGCATGTGAAGTCCTCTTTTAAGTCTAAAAGGGATGTAAGCACCTCAAAGCCACTCGATCTTCTGCATATGGATTTATGAGGCCCTATGAGATTGCAAAGCAGGGGAGGAAAAAGATACATATTTGTGATAGTGGATGACTACTCTAGATTCACATGGACTCTGTTTCTTACAACTAAATATGAAACCTTTTCTTGCTAGCTCCATTACAAAAATGCAAGTTATCTTTCACACTTCTTTTATCCAAGATCTCTTGATTTCAGTTCAAAATGTCTGGCTTGGTAAATAGAGTCGGGAATGGCAACCTCGAAAACCACGGAGAAAATGGTATGGCTGAACTAGTCATTGGCGCGCCACTGCGGAACCCCGATAATGCACTTGGATCGGTTCCGGGGGATGCGGTTTCGCAAGATGCTCAACAAGTCGACGAAACCTCACACACCGATGGAAGCATACAACATACCGACCAACAGGAAGCCCAAAAAACCCCAGCCCGGGAAGAACAAAAAGTTAATCTTTATGTTATTTTTGAAATGTTGCAGGCAAAATAGTTGGCCATCGCTCAGTTATAAAGCCATCTGAAAACTCCTAGTACAGCGGCATCAAAAATAGCTCCCCCCGCCGAGCAAGTACCCGAGAGATCAAGCAGTAACTGATGAGTAGCCGACCCTGCCATAGCAAAAATACTGGAGGATCTCACCAAAAGGATAGAGTAAGGCGAGAAAATGATAGCAGCCAAGGATAAGAAGGCCAAAACCTATAACTTCAGAGTTGACCAAATCCCGGGCGCATCCCCGATCCTAAAAAATGTAGATTTGAGGAAGTTCGTGCAATGGATGTTCCCCGAGGAAGCGACCCCGGAACACATTTCAAAGAAATCCAGAACGCCAGAGCTCCATAAGTACAATGGGACCTTATATCCAAATGAACACGTCACCGCCTATGTGTGCGCGGGAAAAAGTAACGACCTACGAGATGATGAGTTCGAGCCCGCCTTATCAAAGAGGTTCGGGGAAACACTTTCGAAAGGAACCATGATGTGGCATCATAACCTAGCGCCCGATACCATAAACTCGCCTACCATACCGATTGATTCCTCCGTAAAGACACACGCCAATGCCATCGAAGCAGCGACAAGAGAGAGCCCGACACATCCAGGGCCAAACAAAGGGAGAATGAAACGCCACAGGAATTCACACCTTATTCCCTGGTGTAACGAACGAGATTTCCCCCGGCCTCAGATGACTGGGAAACACAGGACTTCACTCATAGCCTAAAAACCAAGACCGATGATCTCAGGGCAGTTCAAACAAAACTTGATCAGGTACCCAGCCAAGACCTGGTCGGGTGCCCGTACCTGGCATTGGTCACAAATCAGGGTCGTGGATGGCAATCCGGGAGCCCTCTCGGGCTCACCTTACTCAAACAGGCTCCTGGCATAGAAACCAATGCCAAACAGAAGAAGGTACCGCCCGTGTGCCGCATATAGGTGGGACGCCCCGAGATGCTATTTACCTCAAAATAATCAGATAATGGCCCGAGGGAAACATCCTCAAGGAATCGATGACAAAGCCAGATTCAACAAGGACGCATAGTCGGCAAGGGCGCCTTGCCCGTCAGAATTCAATTTCCACATCCATATATCAAACATTGCGTCTGCCGTAGGCGAAATCAGGGACGTCAAATGGTTCGGACCAACTCGGCCTTATTTCCCTCAAAGGAATCTCGGCCTAACACGGGAACTACATAGCAAGTGCGGCCGCGAGGCCAAAATCCATCAGCTCCGAAGGAAAGACGCCAAGTCGCTCGACAAAAATCACCCCCGAGAACTGACGAGTGACTGAATTCGAGTTCCGTCCCCAGTCCGGAAGGCGGCAGGAAGGAACGAAGCAAGCAGGCCGCAGCACACTACCACGATAATAGAGGAGCGACGACCCTTTCCAAGGACTTGTAAAAGGGAAAGCAAAATTTTTCGCCACCGGTGAAAGGCAGATCTGGGGATATACCCCCAAGGACGTCGTTACGTCCAACAAAGAGGGTACCGAGACCTCGTCTCAACCTCACAATGATGCACTGATTCCAAACACCGATCGCTATGACAAGAAGAAAGGCCATTTTTTTAGTACGGCATGACTGGCACAGGCCAGAATGCCGAGTTCCATGTCATCAATGGAGGCGCAAGGCATAGACGCCTTATCCAGGATACCACGGGCGCATCACCCGAGGACAGGTTCACCCCCATTTCGCCAAAAAGATGAAATCCCACAAGAGGTACGGAATTAGAACCGTCGGCATAACGTAATACGCAATAAGGGGAAATCCCGCATCACATGATACATCGCCTACACATCCCACGGTAAAGAAAAACTACCTCCCTCCTTCATTATTTTTCACTAACCTGTATGCAGAGACATCAGGTCAAGGCTTTTGGGAGTTCTAACTCTGCTCGGAGACCTCAAGGCCTTAACAGAAACCACCACGCTCTTTCCCCTCGGCCGGACTTCCACCCCAAAGAGGGTCTTGCCAGCAAGGTACTTATCGGAGCAACGTACCCCTGAAGAGGATCAGACAAGATCACATGCCTTCTTCTACAATCAAACGATGAAGGACACCCCACTTTTTTTTGAAGGCGTCGTCCTCTTGGAAGGGCTGGGGAACGACAGACTGAGCCTCAATAGGGAATCATGTACTGGGCCAAACGGTCCAATGAGCCGCACCCACGCGGGCCGAGCTCACATGGACTCTATTTCTTAGAACTAAATATGAAACCTTTTCTTGCTGGCTCCATTACAAAAATGCAAGTTATCTTTCACACTTCTTTTATCCAAGATCTCTTGATTTCAGTTCAAAATGTCTGGCTTGGTAAATAGAGTCGGGAATGGCAACCTCGAAAACCACAGAGATAATGGTATGGCTGAACTAGTCGTTGGCGCGCCACTGCGGAACCCCGATAATGCACTTGGATCGGTTCCGGCGGATGCGGTTTTGCAAGATGCTCAACAAGTCGACGAAACCTCACACACCGACGGAAGCATACAACATACCGACCAACAGGAAGCCCAAAAAACCCCAGCCCGGGAAGAACGAGAAGTTAATCTTCATGTTATTTTTGAAATGTTGCAGGCACAATAGTTGGCCATCGCTTAGTTATAAAGCCATCCGAAAACTCCTAGTACAGCGGCATCAGAAACAGCTCCCCCCGCTGAGCAAGTACCCGAGAGATCAAGCAGTAACTGATGAGTAGCCGGCCCTGCCATACCAAAAATGCTGAAGGATCTCACCAAAAGGATAGAGTAAGGCGAGAAAATGATAGCAGCCAAGGATAAGAAGGTCAAAACCTATAACTTCAGAGTTGACCAAATCCCGGGCGCATCCCCGGTCCTAAAAGGTGTAGATTTGAGGAAGTTCGTGCAATGGCTGTTCCATGAGGAAGCGACCCCGGAACACATTTCAAAGAAATCCAGAACACCAGAGCTCCATAAGTACAATGGGACCATAGATCCAAATGAACACATCACCGCCTATGCATGCGCGGGAAAAAGTAACGACCTACGGGATGATGAGTTCAAGCCTGCCTTATCAAAGAGGTTCGGGGAAACACTTTCGAAAGGAACCATGATGTGGCATCATAACCTAGCGCCCGATCCCATAAACTCGCCTACCATACCGACAGATTCCTTCGTAAAGACACACGCCAATGCCATCGAAGCAGCGACAAGAGAGAGCCCGACACATCCAGGGCCAAACAAATGGAGAATGAAACGCCACAAGAATTAACACCTTATTCCCTGGTGGAACGAACGAGATTTCCCCCGGCCTCGGATGACTGGGCAACACAGGCCTTCACTCATAGCCTAAAAACTAAGACCGATGATCTCAGGGCAGTTTAAACAAAACTTGATCAGGTACCCAGCCAAGACCTAGTCGGGTGCCCTTACCTGGCATTGGTCACAAATCAGGGTCGCGGATGGCAATCCGGGAGCCCCCTCGGGCTCACCTTACTCAAACAGGCTCCTGGCATAGAAAAAAATGCCAAATAGAAGAAGGTACCACCCATGTGCCGCATATAGGTGGGACGCCCCGAGATGCTATTTACCTCAAAACAATCAGAGAATGGCCGGAGGGCAACATCCTCGAGGAATCGATGACAAAGCCAGATTCGACGAGGACGCATAGTCGGAAAGGGCGCCTTGCCCGTCAGAATTCAATTTCCACATCCATATATCAAACATCGCGTCTGCCATAGGTGAAATCGGGGATGTCAAATGGTTCGGACCAACTCGGCCTTATTTACCTCAAAGGAATCTCGGCTTGACACGGGAACTACATAGCAAGTGCGGCTGCGAGGCCAAAATCCATCAGCTCCGAAAGAAAAGACGCCAAGCCGCTCGACAAAAATAACCCCCGAGAACCGACGAGTGACTGAATTCGAGTTCCGTCCCCAGTACGGAAGGCGGCCGGAAGGAACGAAGCAAGCAGGCCGCAACACACTACCACGGTAATAGAGGAGCGACAACCCAAGGACTTGTAAAAGGGTATGCAAAATTTTTCGCCACCGTAGAAAGGCAGATCTGGGGATATACCCCCAAGGACGTCGTTACGTCCAACAAAGAGGGTACCGAGACCTCGTCTCGACCTCACAATGATGCACTGATTCCAAACAGCGATCTGTACGACAAGAAGAAAGACCATTTTCTTAGTACGGCATGACTGGCACAGGCCGGAATGCCGAGTTCCATGTCATCAAGGGAGGCGCAAGGCACAAACGCCTTATCCAGGCGACCACGGGCGCATCACCAGAGGACATGTTCGCCCCCATTTTGCCAAAAAGATGAAATCCCACAAGAGGTACGGAATTAAAACCGTCGGCAGGAGGTAATACACAACAAGGGGAAATCCCGCATCACATGACACATCGCCTACACATCCCACGGTAAAGAAAAACTACATCCCTCCTTCGTTATTTTTCACTAACCTGTATGCAGAGACATTAGGTCAGGGCTTTTGGGAGTTCTAACTATGCCTGGAGACCTCAAGGCCTTAATAGAAACCACCACGCTCTTTCCCCTCGGCCGGACTTCCACCCCAAAGAGGGTCTCCCCAGCAAGGTACTTATCGGAGCAACGTACCCTTGAAGAGGATCCTCCAAGATCACATGCCTTCTTCTACAATCAAACGATGAAGGACACCCCCCTTTTTTTTGAAGGTGCCGTCTGCTTGGAAGGACTGGGGAACGACAGACTGAGCCTCAATAGGGAATCATGTACTGGGCCAAATGGTCCAATGAGCCGCACCCACGCGGGCCGAGCTCACAGCAACGAAACGATATGTGTTTACGCCAAGCAATAAAAGAATATATTTCAACATCTCACACTACAAAAAATGGAATTTTAGTACACCCTCGGCAGGGGTTCCCCCGCCAAATCCATTTCGAAATACTCGGAGACTTAGCGTCAATAATTTGGCACTCGCACGACCCTAAGGTCGGAACTCCAGGCTCATAAAGCCTCATCAAGGTAACTCCGAGCTCACGAATAACGGCCTTTGAGCCGAAGCAAACTCAATAACTCGGAGACTATCTCCAATCGCCGAACACTGGAAAACCCCAAGCTGTAAGACCCCGAGCGGGCAGACTTGGTATAACCATATCTGTTCTACATAGCAACACAAACTGTAAGACCTCAAGAGGCATGACAAACTGTAAGACCTAAACAAGCATGAAAATTTTGTAAGACCTTTCTATAGTCATAAAACATAATCTCAAAGTTTAAGCTATACGCCGCATTTGTAAGAGTCCCGAAAAGGCATACCCTCGGTGTAGACGCCTAAACTATCACTCGGGATCAAAAATGGCTCCGGCCAAACACACATGACTATGTTCAAAATGGTTGCTCCAGCCAAATTAACACAAATCGGGGATGCCTGATTGTCACTAACAAAATCGCAAGCCATTACTTCAAATATACTTCGAAAAGAACTAGTTAAAATATGCTTCCCTCATTAGGCAAACAGGCTTCGACCATGTCAGCTCCAAAAACACAAGGCTTCGAGCTACTTAGCCTACAAGCTAAAAATCTTACGAGGTGCTCGAACATCGCCGCTAATGACTTGAAATCAAGGTTATTCCAGAACCGATGATGGGTAAGGCAAAATCATTTAAAAAAAATACCTTAACGAGAGGAAAACAAAGCTTACAAAAATGCCCATGGGCAAAAGCGTAAGAGCCAATGTCGCCAGCCAAACGAGCCTCCGGGCCGCAAACTAAAAGGTCTCAATGACCAAACAGCGTAAGAGCCACTGTCGCCAGCCTGAAAATTGAAAACTTGAGGATTAAAATGAGCTTGAGTCATAACCCAATTGGGGGATCAGATCCAAAGTAGTTAACTACAAAATGCCCACGGGCAAAAGCGTAAGAGCTATTGTCGCCAGCCGAACAAGCCTCCAGGCCACAAACCTAAAAGGCCGCTTCGACCTAAAGCACAAGGGCCATCGTTGCCCACCCATTCTGGCACAAAAAAACTTGAGGGTCGATTAAAGCTCGAGTTGCAACGTGACTCGGAGACTGGACCCCAGATAGTTGGAACATAAATGACCACGGGAAAGGAATAAGGACAATCACCATCCGCCCATGCAGGCGCGGGAGATCGGAGGACAAGTAAGATCAAATCAGGGCCCAACTCGGAGACTAGGCCTAAACAGTTGGGCAAAGTACAAAGGCCCTAACACCTACTCACGTCAGAAAGCACACTTAAGAGCCTCCGGTCCTATCTAGTAAGCTCCGGATCCACAAGGCTCCTGCCAAACATCAAAACCAACTTGCCTAGTTGAAAGAAATGAAGAAAGAGATACAAAAAAGATAAAAAATCAAGTCTTCTCTTATTTACATACACAAAAGGCGTGCTATCTATCTACAAACATGCTCTACAAATATCAAAGTACAAAATGGAAAGCGACAAAATATACACTTCGCTCCAAAAGGCTACAGATTGCGAGCCCCAGATTCACTCTCCATAAAGTCAGCAAGAAGGGACCAAGCATTGCGCTCGTCTGCCTTGGTTCGAGCCAACTCCTCCGAGAGAACGAAGCCCCTAGCGCCGATCTCCTCGAGTACCTCTCTTCGGGATCTGCAACAAACATATTCCTCGATCCTTTTCTCACGGTCGAGGGCCCGCTTCAACTCGGCTTGGGCATCAGCAGCGTCCTTCATATGAATCGCAATCTCTTGAAGCCTTGGTTCGACTTAATGCTGCTTTAGCCCGGACATCGATTATCTCAGCCCTGATCTTCGAGGAATTGGACTCGAGCTTCCCAATCATATCCACTTGAACTGTAGCATTGTCACGAGCCAAGCAGAGTTGGGCCTCGAAGGTGGGGACCTTGGCCAAGGTTCCTCTCTCCTCTAAAGCTTGAGCCTACACCTGAGCCCTCAGTTCACCGCAAGATTTCCTAAAGCGGCCGGCATTGCCCTTAAGGTACTCCTAGGCCTCCGTCTTTTTCTTCAGCTAAGATAGGCTAAAGGATTAACCTTAAGGGTCAAAAAGAGCGAAGGTTGTACTACGAAAGGTTACCTGCTCCATCAAAAAGCTCTCGTAATTCGAGCTCCGACAGGCCTCATATCGCTAGTGCATCAACTCACCCTCGTCCAGAGCTTTCTGAAGCCTGGCTCCATGACGGAGCAGCTCAGACCTGAGCCTATCAAAGGCCTAGAAAAGAAAAACCCAATAAAGAAAGGAAGACGCGAAATACAGAAGGATTATGCCGAAACTCACCTTGAAGTGAAGCCGACGGACTTTCTCGAAAGCAGAGCACACTCCTGTCGATCATTCCCTTTCGACCCCGGAAGAATCAACCTCGGGCAAAGTATATTCGCTTGGAGGAACCACTATTCTAGAACCAAATGCTCCGGGGATAGCAGTCTCTAGCAATTTCCTCTCCTCGAAGACACAGGCCCGTTGAGCCCCATTCAAAGCTCCATCACACTGCGGGTGCAAATCCTATTTGTTGCCATCATCCCTCAGCTCGGAGGCCAGCGAATCCTTCCCCTCTCTGGAGGAGCGCAGCCTCACCCCAAGGAACCACCCGATACCTCCAATGGCAAAACCGGTATAAAAAGAGATGGAAATGTCATCTCAAAGATATAAAGGCAAAGGTAGGAGCAGCGTACGCGCATACCCTGGCATTTCATTCCCCATCTGTCGCGGAACACAGCTCGCCACCTACGCTTATTGCAAGTCTAATGGGTCGCCAACCTCCGGACCCAACCAGGTAGATCGAGAACTTTGCCTGGCGTCCATGAAGTTACTACAAAGCAGGAAGAGACACAATTATCCAACTAGCTTTTACTATGAGCAAATTAAAAGGAGCGCACGACACCCCATTTACGCGCGTAATTCCATCCCTTGGGAAATGGCAAGAGCTCCACGGGGATAATGTCAGCCGTCTGGACCCGGACGAATTGACTGACCCACCCTTGGTACCCAAATTCTCTGTCATCGACAACAAAGGGCATAGACGAACAGCACCGCAAGGTTAACATGCCTCGGTGATGGAAGGGCCGGTATAGCCTAACGAGGTGGCTGAGTGTGAATTTAGGCCTAGACTTCTTTGGAAAGAACCTCATCTTCAGCACCACTCGCCAGAATAACGGGTGTATCTGCGCCAAAGTAACCTGATACTCGAAGCAAAAGTCAAGAACAACCCTATCAAGGGGGCCAAATGCGAAGGGATACATGTATACGTTCAAGAATCCATCAGTAGAGTCTGTAATACTCTCATCCGGGGAAAGCACCTACAACGCGATCCCCTCGCTCCATCTGTAGTATCTCCTCACCATCTCCAAATATTCCTCTCTTATCAAAGACACATTCTTTAGAGTGAACTCCCACAGAGCACGAACACTGGGAGTGGGACTCTCCCCCCTTGCTGGCCGACCCTGAAGAAGCTGCCATAGCTACGGTGGAATTAACAGACTAAGGCTAAGATATGCTCCAACGCTTTTTGTGCCTGAAGAGACGAAGGACCCGATGCCAAGGCGGAGGGATAGCTATCCAGAATAATGAGATCTTCCAAGGAAGTAAAAGCTACCCCACATATATGTAGGAAGCAACGACGATTCGCCTATCCAGTGTATGCCCCGGGAGGCCAACAGCCTCGATGCAGATCCCGGAGTGGTACCCGACCCCAGAGGCATCCATCGACAAGAAGTCAAGCCCGATGGAGTCAACTGAATTGTCTTCAGTGTCGAGGTAGTGCCCGACCTCGAGGATCTCAGCCAAAAAGGAAGTCAGGCTTCGGGAAGCTTTCAATGCCGCCATAGAACTCGAGGCGGTACCCAATCTCATAATTTTTCTTCCTAAAAGAAAAATAAGCACGCAAAACTCCGATCATGAAGGCTCTATGAGGGCTCGAGGCATCTCCTAAGTATAGGCAACCCCTCAAAGGAAGTATATCTACTACGCTTTAAAAGGTCTATCTGCGTCAAGTTGAAAATAGACCTCCAAGTACCCGAAGCTGACCCTCGTTCAGGATACCACTCTCGAAGGCTCCGGAACTCAGCGAACTATCTATATGCAACTCGAAGGGCCCGACAGCTTGGGTCTATCAGAACAATTAAGGCTAGGTATGTATGATAATGGACTCGAAAAGAGCCATGTCAATCGGCAGAAGATTGAAAAAAACACTTGCATCTGAGTTAGATATCAGCGGTCAATGACAAAGGAAAACATTCAAAGGCCTCGAAGGGCACGGGAGCATACAATAATAAGGCAAAACTTGAAAACAAAATTCAAGGAAGTATCTTCATATTCCTAAATATCCATGTACAACAGCCCTCGAAGGGTCCTTACATACAATTACAAAAGCCTACAGACGGTCTCTACACAAAACGGAGGAACGGAAGGATGTTCATATGATGAAACTCGAGAGCCCAATTCATCCTCGAAGGCCCATCTCCGGTATCAGCATCCTCGAGCATCGTCCCCTTGAGAACGTATCTTCAAGGGCAATTCCTTCGGCCGCCACCTCTTCTAGGTTCCCAGCTCAATCCCCCGGGGGATCCCCGCCGAGGGAAAAGACGAAGAAAATGAAAAGGAGGGGATGCGGAGGAGGCAGAGAAAAGAGATATGGCCCATCAAAACCAGAGGTTAAAGATTTGGTGGGACCCAGCCTCAACGACCGGTAGTGCCATTTTATCCCTTGGGAAAGTAAAAACCCAAGGGATGAAGTGCCACACCAGGCCTAGGTAGGAGAGTGAGCAGCGGTGCATAGTCTAAATGACTGTCTACATAAGGGGAAAACTAACTCCCTGTTCGTCATCTTCTCGAGCCAACGACAATAGCAGCGGCAAACTTAACGACAACCACAACAGCGACATGACAGCTTGGTCATGCTCGACAAAGGGAAGCTCCTGCAGGAGGCCACAACACAACCTACGGGAGCTCTGCCAAACGGCCTTGAGCCCCATGCAAAATGTTCAAGGGTAGAAGAAGATGATGAGAAGAAATGGGCAAATGAGCCAACGAAGGTACTGTGATAGAAAAAACAACACCAAGGCACCCCCATTTATAGGGGGCTAACGACACGATCATCGAGGCTTTGGAATATTTACTGGCGGGTGCAATTACTGCATTCTTGAAGAACCGAATTGACGGCGGTACATTCACCTTGGAGAAAGGGAATCGATAGTGCATTGAATGATGTCAAAATGCACAAATCCATGGGACACCCCGGTTGCCTCAAAAGTTCATTCCATATGTTGCGTCATTGGTACGACATCGCTGTAAGAAGCTTATGAAGTCAGTTGTCAGAATCATTTCCTATCGCTTCATTCTGGGAAACACGGAGACTATCTGTATGCGGTGAAATTAGAGGACAAAATTCCTCGCTATCAAGCCAATAAGGAAGAATGTCTCGAGACCCCAAGGACGTGGAGCTGTGACCAAGTCCCCTCCCTTGGGAATCATCGGAGCCCGACTCGAAGAAGACGGAGGTCGAGGCTAGAGCACAAGGTAAAGCTCCCAAGGCACACGGCTAAAATCTGACAGAGCCGGCTTATCGAAAGCCTATGCCGAAGTGTCGCATTTCGCCGTCACATCTCCATGCTTTTCAATTAATGCATGTTGTACTATAGTCGGGTTCCTTTCCTATATAAAGGGAAACTACACTACTTTGTAAGGGGTTGATGTTGCTCCATCTATTTCTCCATAAGATCAATAACATCTCTCTCTCTCTCTTTCTTCTCTCTAACTTGCTCGTCCTTATTAGCTCGAGGCTACTATAGCATTTACTATTCTCTCGCTTGTTCTTCATTTATTGCTTGGTATTGTCCCTAAAGAGTCTAGTTCAATCATATCTTAACTGTTACCATTACGCCCGATAGTTCGAGATCGAGCCCAGATATCGACCATGAGGTCCTCCATGGACCATTCCGATATCAGGGCAACATGCCCCTTGGTTAGATCACTGCCCCATTTTAGCTTGTATTTTATTGTCAAACTTCATATTCTTAGCATCATCTTCTCTAACAACTAGCATAAAAATAGATCACGTATTTTTAGAATTCCATTTACAAATTCAATTGTTGTTACCATTTTCACGGTAAACAATAAAAATTATTTTCTCACAAGGAAAGAAGGTTATCCTTTTACCCTTTTAAGAATTAAGCGTACAAGAATTTTTACTCTTTAAATGAGATTAGGAAAATTATAAGTTGAGAAAATATATATATTTTTACATGGATGTTTAAATAAAATAATAATGTATGTATTTATTTTATATGGTACCACATGAGTGTGATAGTAGGGTATATAAAGTGTATCAAAACTAAGTATACTTTTAAGTAATTTGAGACAATTCTTAATTATGCGTTTAATTGGTTAAATATTGGGTAACAAAATATTACCTAATTAATTAATTGGTTATGGAATAAGATTAAAACCCACCCCACGTGGCAGCCACCCTTTCTTCAAGTGATGACTCTTGGTCATATTAGATTCGCTGGCAACCCAATTACAAGACAAGCTATGTAATTACAAAAGCCACAAGTCTTTTAATAACAAAATACTTATCTTCCAACATTTTTTTGAAAGAGTAGGAATCTTTATCCTTGTGTACGTACGCATGTCTCTTGGTTTCAACACTTCTTCAGATTCTTGAAGTTGAAGGGTTATATATAGTGTTTGGACAGAAAATTTGGAAAGAGGATAGTGAGAATAGATATGGCAGCAACGACAATAACAACCGGTGGAATGTAGAAGAATCCAGCATTGATGTAGAGGCCTCTCTTGCGCCAGTGACTATAGAACGTAAGGTTAGAATAGACTTGGAAACATCTATTCCTAAGCCTTGTCAGAATATGTTTTTAATTATGAGATGCAAAAGTATTTAAATACCCCTAACAATACCAGCAATTTTGTGTTAACGTATGAACTACAAAGATGATCTGAAATGGGATTGCTGTACAACCACAGGCACTGCCCATATTCATGAAGCTTTACATTAATTGGCCCCAAAGCCATAAATTTCATAAGAAAGAGCTCATTTATTGTCTAGGAAGGATACAGGTTTGTCCTGATTGTAGTTTCTACTGAAAAAGACAAGGACATAAACAAGTGGACATTAGACTCATTTCTACATTTGCTCAATGACACCAATTGCAAGATGGAGTACGGTGCAATCTTTCTCAAGAATATTATATGGATTTTTCCTACTCTGATCTTGCCGTCACGAGTTTTTTCTAAAGAACTGGTTCAGGTATGTTAAGACTATCCCTTCTTTCTTTTCAGCTTGATCTATAAGATACAAACAAAATGAGCAAATGCATAACTTCCATAAATTACTCTATTCGTAGAATGCTAGAGATATGTATATTCTTATTCTCCCTTGTGTCATATTATTCTATAATCCGTTCATGGGTCTCAAAACTACTTATGTTGGTAAAGTTTATTTCATGATATTAATCAGAGGTATAATGGTCTTATAACGTTCCGAGAAGTTTTATTAACGTACTTCTCATGAATTGCATTCATTTACATGTGCATTTACCCATGACTCATACAATATTATATACACTTATATATGTATATATATGTATATGGGATATGGGAAAAGGTTACAACATTATATACGCACCACCACCTGATCAGTTGGTATACGTTGATGATTTGCCCATAGTGGCTGAGATGATATGATGGGATGCCCTTAGAGGCTTGATGATGTTATGTACGTACAGACCTATGCATTATATGACATTTACACGCATATGCATGACGTTATAAATATTTCATGATTTATGGAGCTATCCAGACTTCCAGGTTGAGTTATCCCATGTTTCTTCCATGTCCTTAATTAATGATGACTTACTGTTATGTTTCAATTCCAACTTACATAATCGGTACATTATTCGTATTGGCGTGCTTTTGTTGGGGATGCTACATTCATGCCTACATGTATAGATAATCAGTTTGATGAACCCTCATAGTAGACGAGATTGGCATTCAATGAAGGATCAGTAAGTCCACCTCATTCGGAGTGCATCCGAGTCAATGAGTCATCATGTCGGAGTTTTATTACAAACTTATGGGTAGGCCGGTACCCTGCCCAATTTGATGTCAAATAATATTAGAGGCTTTGTAGGGAGGTTTATTTTGTGCAATATGTTAGAGGCCTTGATGGCCCATATGTATTCATGTTTTAAGGAACAATGGTTCATTGATATAATATTTGCCCACTTACAATTGTACATTACGAGTTTTGTCCATGTTGGCCCATGATAGTTACGAAAGAAATGAATGAGTTACAGAGTGGTTCGCTCGGGACACTACGGTATCAGGTACCATCCACGTCTCCCTAGGATGGGGGCGTGACACTATCTATATCTTCATAATTATCCTCTCTCATTAAAACCCCTTTCCTTTCTTCACAAACAACAGTCCTCCATTAGAACCTCTCCAAAAAACTCTCTTTATCTCTTCAATGGCTGACACAAACTCCGAAATCCCTGCCTCAGTCGTCTCTAATACTGAAAAACCCATTGATTCCTCCGTCTTTAATGAGTCCTCTATAACCACTCCTGTTCTTATCTCCGAAATCACTCCTAACCCAAATTCCCCGTCTCCCTCCAGTTCTAAGTTGACTATCCTAGAAACCCCTAAAATTGTTGATCCTTCTTCTTTATCTTCTGAGTTTCCCATTGATCAAAGAAAAAGTGGAGAACAGGGTCAAAGTTCTGAGGTTGCAGATATTTCCCCCATGTTTCTACAGATTCCGTGGTGGCCATGGATCCTATTGAGGAAGAAAATATCGTGACCATCTTTGTGGTATCTGCTGCTGGCGTCTTATATGAGATAATTTCTCAAAGGAACGAAATACAAGGTATGGGGGAAGGAGGAGCCATGGTGGCTGTTGAAGGCTCTGCACTAGCAGAAACTACTGGGCCCTCTCGTGATGAACTGACCCCTTTCCAGACGAAACAGGTCAGGGTTCTCACTACCAGGCCAGTTCTGCTACTGCATTTGCTGTTGCACCCTTGGACATTCAAGTCCCTAAAATGAGGTCTAGTGATGAGGAAGATCTAGACAACATTGCTCTTCATGCTTTCATAGTTAAGCGAAGGGTAGTGTCCACTCCTGAGTCTTATACTAAGCGACCTACTACTAGGTTGAAAGCAAAGATAGCCTATGACTCTGCCCTTCAAAAGAGCAGAAAAAGCAGTAAGAAGAAAAATAGTAGACCGGTGAAAGAAAATGTTATAGTGTGTGATAAGGTTATTCTTGCGGTGGAGGTTGAGGAGGAAACAACAGATGAACCTAGTTCCCTAGTAAGAAGGTCCCAGAAGAAGAAGGAATCTTCATCCATAGAGAATGTTACAACCCCCAGTTCAAAGTTGAAGGATGTTGTGAGTGAGCTCTCAGTTTCTGATGCAGATGTGTTAGTCAAGTCTAAGGAAAAAAAATCAAGTGGTGTGAATTCTGGAAAATGAAAGTCTGAAATCGTTAAGGAACCTGGTTTTATGAAAAATATGAGGAGTGAAACAAGTTCTGCTTCAGAACGATTAAGGTACCAAAAGGTCCTGTCGGATCGCACTTTTGACCCAACAATTTCTAATATGGCTGGTATGTGTCAAGTTCTTGCAATGGTTGAGTTTCAATGGTAGGAGTATCTGTTCCAAATAGATGCACCCAAAGTATATGAGGATGAGGTTCAGAGCTTTTATGCCAGCCTTTTTACCGTTGATACCGACCATATATGTGCCTTGGTGAATGAGGTGGACATTGTGTTTGATGTGAGTCTGCTTGGGGATATACTAAAGGTCCCTATGTTTGGTGTGTCTAGTGTGAAAGATCCATGTAAGTATAATTTTCGGAATGTTGTGGTAAAGGATAGTGTGAATCAAAAGGGGGACCAGATTCACAAGAAGGTATTACTCCCTATTTATCAATTGCTCTTCGAGTTGGTGAACAAAGTTCTGTTGCCTCGTGTTGAGAGGAGGTCCATGGTTTCTAAGTCTGACCTTTTTCTAATAAAGCAACTGGATGCCTTTAACCCTATCAACATGCCTACTATCATGATCGAACACATGCAAAAAGTAGCAACCTTTAAGGATTGCAATCATGGTCTTCCATATGGGTTTTTACTTATGCAAGTGTTTATGCTTTTCAAGGTGCCGCTGGGGCAAGGCAATGTAGGAACAAAGAAACAGACCTTCTCACAAACAACGTTGGAAAAATGTGAGTGTATTGAGAAGAATGGGGGATTAGGCAGTAAATCAACAATCTCACAGCTCATTAATGCTCAAAATAGTGCAACTGGGGAGATTCGAAGGTTGAACGCTAGGAATGCTATCCTGGAAGCTCAGCAGGACCAAGGGGCTCCAGAGTCAAATGAAGAAGTGGCTCTTTTGACAAAAGAAAATACTGATCTCAGGGCACAAGTGGAGAACCTGAAAGTAGAACTGTTCAATGAGCAAAAGTCGGCCAATGCACGAATAGACCTAGTTCTCTAAACTTTTACTGCAGCTTCCAAGACCTCTACTCCTAGTGCCCCCTAAGTAACCCCTTCAGTGACCAATTTCTGTATTGTCTCTTTTAGTGTTTATGACTTGGCAGATGTTTTGTTTCTTTTTTGATGTGGTTAGGATGTATCTGTATTGCTCTCGTTTTCAACAGTACATTTTTGCCTTTGCTTTTTTAGCAAAGGCATATGTTTTATATATATAAAATCTATCCTCTTTTGTTATATCATTGCTTTTATTCTCTGTTTCTCCTCCCTATCATGTTGTGTGCACATATGTGGTATGAGTTAGCTAGGCTAGACTTCTTTATGTTGTTTGCCTACTTGTTTATTTTTAATGATGCCAAAAGGGGGAAGTGTAATTGAAATAGGGACCTAATTAAGGGGGAAGCATAAAGTCAGGGGGAACTTGTGAAGTTCTTGTTACTTCATCTGGTTATTTTTACTCTAAATATACGTTATCAATGTCTAAGTTTGTCATCAACAGAAAGGGGGAAATTGATGGGTTTTCAATGTCCCTGCCTTATGTTTTGATGATCTAACAAACTTAATGTCAAGAACCAGATAGAGAATCTGATACACTTGGTACACATTACAAATAAACGGATTCTAGCCTAGACTCCATCTAATGTGAACTACTGCAAATGTAGAAAATAGAGAAACAATACAAGGACCCGATCCCTTGTGTTTCCCTAACAGCAGTACGGGAGTCAACTATACACAGCTGGTAAGTGACTGCCACAGAAATAGTGCACACAGTGCAACAGTTTTGCAGTAACTTGTCTTTTGACCTACCAAGCGCTTGCATCACTTGAACACTTGAGAATTCACTTCAAGCATTCAAGTCTTCTGCAAATAGTGAACTTAATTCTCAAGAGTTTGAAGAACAGAGTTAAACGCTTCTACGGACCAGTTCATAAATCTAGTATTTTGTTGTCCTTAGTTGAGTTGTAACTTTGTGATTGTTCTTATTGTAATTCCTAATTTGCTTAGCTAGAAGCGGTTCTTAGGAACCCCTTTGAAAAACCATAAACTTTCTGAGTTTATGTTGCGACTAGAGTTAGTTATATGTTAAAGTCTTTGTAACTAGTGAGTGACAAAGTGGCTTGTGGTAAGTGTATCACAAGTTATTTTAGTTAAAGTCTTTGTAATAGAGTCATTACAAAGTGGCTTGTAATAGAGTGTTTACAAGTTAGTGAAGTTGAAAACCTACAAGTGTAGGTCGTGGTTTTTGTCCCCTTGAGTGAGACTTTTCCACGTAAAAATCCCGTGTCTCATTTGATTATTGTTTCATTAGTATTCTAAGTGGAAACTTATAGAGGACCAGGTACTCTATAGTTTGGTGGAATCATATAAACTAACAGTAACATGACACATGGAACTGAAGATAGGCAAATGGCAAGTCAGAGAACAACCAATACCATATACAATGAATGTAATCGATATTGGGTAAATCCAAAAGGGAGCATAGTCGACGGGAGAAGTTCAAGGGTTTGCCATCAGATATCATTTAATGATAGAAAATTCATTAGCATTAAATGAGCGACCGCGATATTCTATTACACATTCATCAATGACTCTTTTACTGTCATTTAAGAGGAGCTTAATCCTAGGATCTTGTTTCTCTAGGTTGAACGATTAATAGTAGGCACAACAACCATTATAAACGTATTAAATATTCTATACAAAAAGGCTATACTTTACTATTTTGGTTTGAAATTAACAACTTTCTTTAATTTTGTCGTTATTTCTATTTTTGCTCTCGCAGACGCTGGGTTTGGGCCAGCCCTATCATCTTCTTCAATTCAATCATAATTTTCATCTTATCTCTTTATTATTTTTGGATTAAATCAATTCTCGTATCTATAAATTACCTAACAAATTTAATTGTACCATTTTGCGGGTAAACAGTTTGGCGCCCACCATAGGGCATAGAGAGTTGCGTAATTGCTTTGATCCTTACATTTATTACTAACTTGTTTTGATTCTTTCCTTAGTGAAAACATATATGGTAGATAATGATATCAACTTAACATACAACATTAAGGGGCATCAAGAATTGTCCCAACATGATGATTCAATCAGTGAGACTTGCAACGAAGGGGTTTAGACAAACCTGGTTTCAGATGGCCAGTACTCTCGTCATGTGCGGGAATCGACTCCCTATGATGCAGAGGAGGAACATGTCATGGAAATAGTTGAAATATTGAGAGAACAACAGAAAGAAATCATGAAACACCTCTCAAGGCTGGATCGACTTTTGATAGAGTTTGAAGAAGTATTGTCATGCGCCTCCAATAATGTGAATGGAAGGGGCTCAGTTCCTCCTAGTGTTCCTACAAACCAAATGGCTCAAAGGTTCGATAACACTACCCCAAGGGTTAAAGTCAGTTTTGACAAAGTCGGAGGGACCGATAGCTCATCTGGGAATAACAATGCAAATGATCTTTTTAAAACCTAGCTCATGATGTTTATGAGGGAAATGATCAAACGAATGTATCAAAATGCGAAAGAGTTTCATGCTGGATGTATCAAATTCCGAGAGCACCAACATTACAAATGTCCCAAATAAAAAAAAAATACATGCAATTGTCGTTTAAGCTGAGCTCGTTGAGATGTCGAGTCGAATCTGCAGGATCATATCACAACCTACACTACTGCTGTGAAAGGGAACAATTTGGCTCAACATGACATCGAGTCCATCTTGCTGAAGATGTTTGGTGAAACCCTCACAAAGGGGGGCCCGACATGGTATTATCTTTTACCCAACCATTCAATTGACTCTTTTGAGATTCTTGCTGACTTGTACATTAAGGACCATGACGAAGCAAGTAAGGTTCAAGCCAGAAAAGCTAACATATTCAAGATTGCGTTGGGTGAGTTTGAACTGCTGTGAGAATTCATGATTCGGTTCCAGAAAGAGAGGATGTTAAAGTAGAGTCATTCACAAAGGGTCTCAATTACCGGAGCTCCAATGCCTCCCGAACTTTAAAGTAAAGCCAGCTCGAGTTTCGAGCAACCACATGGACGGATGCCCCTAATCGTTACAAGTTAAAAATAAGGATAGAAAACGATCAACTAGGGTTCCCGGAATCAATCAGGGATGGGATTGAGACAAAAACTAGGACAAGTTTAAAAGCTACTTTGAAGTGGATCAATGATCCTCTATAGGTCGTTTTCTACCTTATGAAAGAACCAAAAGTCGTAGCAACAAAAGTTTTCTGTCATTGGATAAATTTTCTCCTAATAGAAGAACCGATCGTGGCTGGAGCAACAGGTCATTACATGAGAAAGATATGCCCGGGGCCCAAGACCCCACATATCTAGGTTATCATATTATAGATTTAACATCAGCTTAGTAGAGTTGGTATCAGCAATTAGGAATATCGAATAAGTACAGTTCTTGTATCCAATCCGGTCAATCCTAGCCAGAGCGATCCTAGTTTATAGTACAAATACCATGGGACTCCTGGCCATAGAACTTGGTACTACTGGCATCTTCGTTAGGAGGCGGAGACATTGTTGAAGAATGGCCATCTCAGGGAGTTTTTAAGTGATTGAGCGTAGAATAACTATGGCTGAAGCCGGGCCAATGCAAAGCCTTCTAAAGTAGTAGAGGGCTCCCCTTGGCTGACAATCAATATGAATTATAGAGGAATGACATCAATAGTGTATCCTTTTTAGAACCAAAGAAAATGAAGATATCGATGACTCACAGCAAAAGACTTCGGGAAGTCACAAAAGTTGACATCACTTTCATGGAGGAAGACGTTGACGGACTCCTTATACCACATAATGACGCTTTGGTAATCTTTCTCAATATTTTGGAGTTCAAAATTAAATGCGTTTTGGTTGACCCATGAAGTTCAGGCGACATAATACAATGGAGGGTTTTGGAACAGGCAAAGCCCCTTTGACATCTCTTCATCTACAAATATTTCTTTATGTGAAAACATAGAGACAGGGGGTTGATCTTTAAACAGGAAAAATAGTAGATCTGCAAGGTCCCAAATGAATTGGCTTATTCGAAAAAGGACTTGTTCTTTGGAAGATCTATCTCTTTTCTGGTACTGTATGTTTTCACTCCACAAGAACTTTGAATCATTCTCTTGAAACTTATCTGCTTCATCATAAATGATCTGCTTGCCCTAAAATAACTTGGACCAATAGGGAGATCCAAATTCATTGAGCCTTTGGATACCATCAAATTGAAAGTCCGAGGGTGCCATATTCTAGGAGCCCAAACTATGTGATTGAATAAATCCTCCTCTGGGTCAACGGCTCCTTCTCTCTCCCCTTATTCAAATTTAGGGTTGGAATCCAGGTGGCGGCATTTTTCTTGTTTGAATACAGAAAAAGAGGACTTCCTTTTTCGTGTTGTGCTTCGGTAGGTCGACGTAAGTAAGGTATATGAAAGAAAAGCCTATTTGACAAAGAAAGAGACCAAAGGTATTCGTTTTTCAAAAAACATTAGCCGGTACACAAATACAACAGGCCCTTCCTAAATCCATGTGAATTCCACTTTGTAGTTTTTCATTTCATCAGTCCCGTGAAATGATTTGACTTCAAAAATTCAATAAGATTAGGGATATTAAAAGAAATGGAGTCTCACTAATTCATTTATTGTGAATATGAATATGTAATTCGCCTCCGAAGATTAATGACAAAAGGTCGGTTTGTTTATCTGCAACTGAAAAATAAATATGATTGGATCTGTTGACATGCATTGACCGGGAGCTTCATTTTGGTGACACAAATCTTAGCTGTATTCAACCTAACAAGTGTGACAACCCAAGGGGAGATTTTGCTGCCCACAAATGCCGAAGGAGTAACAAAGACCACTCTATTCGATGTGGTAGATGGCGATATGGGTTAAAATGTAATCTTTCAAAGTTCTAGTATACACGAGATGGAGGTCATACCCTCCACATATTATCAGTTGTTGAAATTTATAACCCCAGAAAGAATCAAGCAAGTATGAGAAGATCAACCGACATCAAGGGAGATGAATGCAGTGACTGTTTCTAGTAGCAAAGTGAAAAATTCAAACAAATAGCAATCACAGGATCCGGGGCTTTATCCCTTTATGAATGAAGAAGATAAGAGCGAGGAGTCATCGGAATCCTATCAGATTTCAAGATATTTTCAGATACCAGAGTAGACGGATACAACCAAGTTGACTGCATAGGAACTTGAGCAAGTGGCCTTATTCGATGACTTTTCCGAAAGGAAGTTTCACTTGGGAACAGGACTCAATCCCGAACTCATGTTAGAATTTATAAATTTTCCTAAAGCTAATGCAGATTGCTTTGCATAGCCGCATTCTGATATGACATATATGTCATGCCCCAAAAACTGAGGGGCGCGACCGGCGATCGATCGGGTAGCCCCCAGCCAAGCGGACCTGGGGGCCTTTCCCATTCCACGTGATACCCTGCGTTTCCATTACCCATTAACCAAGTGAAATAGCCATTTATAAATTTAAGCACATTCTTACGAGATTTACATAACATACATAGTTACTTAGCGTGGTTTACAAGTTATACTGCCCAAAATACATAAGTACATAACCCACATTTCCTGTCTATAGAGCCTCTAGAGATACAGAAGAGTGTTACAATACTTGCCGGTAACAAGGCTCCGGCTATACCTTACATAAATACCAAAATAAAATTTTCGGGAGGATAAGCGACATAAGCCATGCAGGCCCTGAGAGGAAAGGGGCTCACCAATTCAGCTGACGGGAGGTGAAGGAGTGCTACTGTCGGTGGGCTGGAGTACCTGTTATAGAACCACCTACAATCATAACACAAATGTAGCGCCCCCGGCAAAAGGGACGTCAGTACATTTGAATTGTACTGTTATGTATGAACAAACTTTACCCCAAGTAACATCAAGAAATACACAGATAACAAATAGTAATAGAATCAACAATCAAATGCACATGAAAGGAACAACCAAAGAAAAACAAACTCCACAATCTCTCATTTTCCCCTTTCAACATTGTTTCATCACATCAATGATTTCACAACTTTCACATATTTTTATTTCAACAGTGATTTCGATCACTTTTCCACCCTTATTACCTCGGCCACCATTATCACCACAACCCACACCTTATTACTTCGTGTTGTGGCGCGCAACCCAATCCCACCAGACAATCATATTTCACACAACAACAACAACAATTCACAAAGAGTGTTCATAAACATCAATACCAATTCCAACATATATAATAACCCATACACAATTCATGTCACAACGATAATTGCCCACAACAAGTCACGTATGATATTGCTACAGTTGTTTCAATTATATCAATTACGATTTCTTTCCATCGTTTGTTCCACACCCTTTACCACGAAACATATTCATACCCACACGCGATGACTATGCGGTCCGCATATCGGTTATGCGATCGCATATCGGATCGCATATTTAACCTCAAATTCGACCAACACACTGACTCACTTTGTGGAAATTATGCAGTCCGCATACCTGATATGCGACCGCATTCTCGACCGCAGAATCGCATTTTTTGGAAAACAGTATTTCTTGATTTTTTATAGCATAGACCAGTACAAAAGGTCCGAGCTACCAGGTTTTGAGTACAAGTTTTCACGGGGCCTTACAATATGTCCTATTACAGGTCGCTATTCACAAATTGATTCTGGACCTGAACGTCCCACCACTAAGACAAAAGAAGTGTCCGATAGCCAAGGTCAACAACAAATTTATCAAAGAAGAGGTAACCTGACTACTCAATATCAATTCCATCTAGGAGGTAAAATATCCAAAATGGTTATCCAATGTAATAGCAGTTCGAAAAAAGGATAACAAGTTTAGGATGTGCGTAGACTATAAGGACTCATTTCCATTGCCAAACATTGATCAAATAATTGATGCTATGGTCAGACATGAGTTAATGAATTTCCTTGATGCTTACTGTAGGTACAATAAAATAAAGATGAATCCTGAGGATCATGAAAAAACTTCATTTATAACGAACTTGTGCACATATTGCTATAATGTGATGTCTTTTGGGATTAAGAATGTCGAAGCCACTTATCAGAGGCTCGTTAAAAAAATGTTTGAAAGTCAGGTAGGAAAACAATGGAGGTATACATATATGACATGTTTGAAACACCTCCAAGAGACTTTCGAAATCCTGAGGAAGGATAACATGAAACTCAACCCGGAAAAAAGTGTGTTTGGGGTTGGCTTTGATAAGTTCTTGGAGTTCTTAGTCTCGCAAAGAGGGATCAAGGTAAATCCCAACAAAATCAAAGCTATCGAGGACATTTTGGACTGATTTTCAAATGTAAAAGAAGTACAGAGGCTGACTGGGAGGTTGGCGGAAGTAGCGGTAGGTGACATTTTTTTTCGAGAAAAAGAAGATACGCAATTTCCCATTTGTTACGTTAGTAAGATACTGTCAGGATCATAAACCCATTATCCACACCTCGAAAAGCTGGCCTTAGCTCTCATCACACATGCATACAAAATAAACAACTCCCTTACCAAAGGATTGTCTTGCTAATTACCTATTTTTAGTTAATTTTCTAAATTAAGGGTTAGGATATAGATTCTTACCTTTTGGATTAAGACTTAGTGAGCTTTGCTTGATAATCTTCAAGGATTGATCAAGCATTGGTTGATAATGGGATGAAGGTCACTCTCCCCCCCCCCCATGCTCTCTTTCTCACTGTCAAAATACAAGATTTTTTCTCAAAATGACCCATTGCATCTATTTTATTGAAGTAGGGTCTGGTTATAAAATACCAAAGTGAAGCCCCAAAATAGGATCTGCGGTCGCATATCGACTCCATAATACTTCTGCGGTCCGCAAAGTGGGCTGCATAATTGGCCCTCCAAAACTAATATTTCTTACTTCAGTCTCTGACCAGTCTGCGGTCCACAAAACTATTCTGTGGTCGCATAATGTGCCGTAGAAGCTCCACCTGAAATATCAAGGAATGATACGCGATCAGAGTGTGGCCTGCGAAATGGTTTTAAGGTCACATATTGGGCCACAAATTGACATAAAAAATAGCCCAAAAGACTGCCTCACTCTATGGACATTGTGCATCCCGTAGAGTGATTGTGCATCCGCATTATGGGCCGCAAAAACACCAAAAATTTGCCAAAAGTTCCTTCAACTTCCCAGCACAATGTTCAGTCCCAAAAGAATCTCTACACTTTTTAACAAAGAAGCCTAACTCAGCACCACAAAATTTTAGGTTTTTAGTGAAATTTTATGGGGCCTTACATCCTCCCCAACTTAAGATCATTCATCCTCGAATGAGTGTCAAAGTTCACTATTAGCATCCGACGTAGCTCAACTGCCACACTACACTCCATCAGTCCCAAATTTGAATAACTCGCTGAATTTCCAAAAAATTTGCCAGAGTTTCCTTTGTATCTAGGCTTATCCACCTGTCAGAGAACCCTTGAACACACACCCTAACAATATGTATATGACCCGATGACGTAACATTGAACCAAAACAACACTAATTGTGGTTTCATAAGCAACATATAATTTAAAAGGAACACATTTACATTAACTGAACTAGTGATACGAAATTCATAGGCAACAACTTCAAACAAAGGATTACACAACTATTCAAACAAGTAAGGATACTTCTTCTTCATCCCTTCCTCGGCTTCCCAAGTAGCCTCTTCAATTTGCTGTTTTTTCCATAATAATTTCACGGAGGCAATTTCTTTATTCAAGTTTCAGACTTGCCTATCAAGAATAGCAACTGGAATTTCTTTATATGACAGTTCATCCTTAACCTCGATAGTCACAACTGTCACAATAAGCGACGGATCCCTAATTACTTTCTTTAACATAGACACATGAAATACCGGTTTCACTAATGACATCTCCGGTGGTAGCTCAAGCTTGTAAGCCACCTGACCAATCCTCTGCATGATTTTTCGTGCCCCAACATACCTCAGACTTAATTTCCCTTTCCTTCCAACCCGCATTATAACCTTCATGAGGGAAACCTTCATGAATACCCAATCATCTTCTTTGAACTCCAAATCTTTGTGACAAACATTTGAATAGGACTTTTGATGAGTCTTAGGTGTTTTCAACAGCTCCTTAATGATCTTAACCTTTTCCATAGCTTGATGAATGAGTCTGGTCCTATCAATTTAGCTTCCCAATCCCAAACCACCCAATAGGAGATCTACATTTCCTACCATGTAACTCATCAAATAGTGCCATCTGAATGCTAGCATGATAGTTGTTGTTGTAAGAAAATTCTATTAGTGGTAAATCGTCATCCCAACTACCTTTCAAGTCAAGGATGAAAGCACGCAACATATCCTCAAGTGTCTGAATAGTCTGCTCTGCCTGACCATCAGTCTGTGGATGAAAGGTTGTACTAAAATTCACCTAAATATCAAAACCTTGCTGAAATTTCTTCCAAAAGTTGGTTGTGAAATGTGGTCCCTGATCAGAAATCAAAGAAACTGGAGTGCCATGCAATCGGACAATTTCCTCGATATACAACTGAGCATAATGTTCCGCTTTGTCGGTAGATTTAACTGGCAAGAAGTGCGATGATTTTGTGATTCGATCCACATTCACCCAAATTGAGTCAAACTTGCGTTGAGTCTGTGAATTTCTTACCATAATGTCCATATTAATCATTTCCCACTTCCATATTGGAATTTCTATGTTCTGTGTCAACCCACCCAGCCATTGATGCTCGGCATTGACTTGCTGACAATTTGGACATTTTTCCACAAAGTCCGCTACATTCCTCTTCATATCATTCCACCAGTAGACTTCCTTAAGATCATGGTACATTTTTGTACAGCCCGGATGCAAGGATTACCTAGAAGTTTGAGCTTCAGCCATGATTCTTTCCCGAAGACCATCAATATCTGGAATGCATAGTCGCCCTTGGTACCGTAGTGTACCATCATCCATGCCAAGAGAAAAAGATGTGGTCTTTTATTTATGAATCCTCTCCTTCAGCTGTACCAACAATGGGTCATTGTATTGCTTTTTTTTGAGTCCACTACAAGCAATGATTCAGCCCTATTCTGCACAATTACCCCACCTTCACTAGAATCCACAAAACGAACTCCCATACTAGCCCACTGATAAATTTCCTTGGCCAACGACCTTTGATATGCTTCCAAGTTAGCAAAAATTCCCATAGATTTCCGGCTAAGAGCATCCTCCACAACATTAACCTTCCCCGGATGATATAAAATATCGATGTCGTAGTCTTTGAGAAACTCAAGTCATTTTGTCTACCGCAGATTCAATGCCTTTTGTTTGAAAATATATTGAAGGCTCTTTTGTTTCGTGAATATATCCAAAGGGACCCCATACAATTACCGTCGCCGAATCTTCAATGCAAATACCACCGCCGCAAGTTCTAAGTCGTGTTGCTCAGTTCTTTTCATGATTCTTGAGTTTCCTGGAGGTATAAACTATCACCATACCATGTTAAACCATTAGTCGAACATCTTTATCACATTTCTCTTACATAAGACCTCCTAGGAATTGAGTTATACAATAATTTCCCTGATATGGTTATAATCTTCTGTGAATACTTGCAACTCGCTCTTTCAAATTCTACACAAAAGACGTTACTGAATGAGTTTTCTCATAGGACCCTCTATTTCAAAGGAATAACATATGCTAGCTTGTGCAAACACCCTGATAACATCAACCTGCATGATACTACATGAAATGTAAGGTAACATTAAGCTCGGACTTTTCTTAGCCATTCTCTTCTCCCCTTATATGCCTTATAGAATTCAAGAAACCAGTCTACTTCCCTTGTGAACATTCTCATGATCACTCTTTACTGTTAAACACCTCCCAAAACACATATTAACACCCTTTATATATATAGCCCGTATTAGGCTTCCTCTTAAGTGTAAGTCTTTCAATCTGATTCTATCCTCGATTAGTAACACACCTATTGTCCGTATTATAACTACCAATAGATTTCCCTAATATTGCAGCTTAAGAGCTGCCATGTTAAATATCGCTGGTTTGCTGAGTTTATCATACCACAACTTCACCACCAGTAGTCTCACTTTCTCTTGTAATATGTAGACATGAACTCCATCTAGATCTTTTAGTTGATATTCAGTATCACCCACGTCGGTTGCATTATTATTAGTCCTTTATACCTTCTATTAACACTTGTGCTCCATGTGAGTCCACCATTCCGATACGAACTATTTTAGGATAACCATGACCATCTCAATTTATATATTTTCTTCCCACTTCTTCTCACCTCGTGCTTCCTAGTTAGTGAATAGCTATGCACTATTCCATATGTTACGTGGTCTTTTCCTTTAGTTGGGAATTCATCCAACTCACCTCTCGATGCTTGTTGGGATATCCGTGGGAAAGTGTGCTCACTTAACACTTCATTGATTGTAAGATTATTAAGAGGCTCTCCATCAAGTCCCAATACCCTCTTGGGTTACTATAGTATCTAATTTATTTCTCCTACTCGTTCCTCCTTTCTTAAAGCCTTGGAACATTGGTTAAACTGCAAATCCATGATTAACCTATATTAAAACTCGCAACCATTCACTTTTGATCTATAATACTTCGTTGGGTTGCATTGTTCCTGACCCTCTAATCAAGTATAAAATCCCGTTAGAAACATTACTTCTTGGTTGTAGGATCCCTGACCCTACCACTCACATTGTCATGTGTGAGGAATTTACCTTCCATAACCTTCCACCTTCTTGGGGTACTAGTTGTATATCATTAGTATAACCTTTCAGATAATCACGTTACCCATTAACACTTATCTAGCTGAACATGTACAAAATATTCAAAAAACATGGGTACATGGTCTTACTTTTGTTTCATTATATTTAAGTGGCCTCACTATGGCCCTTCCTCCCCCGCGTAGGGCGAATGTCCCAGGTTTCGACACAAGTCTTGTTTTCTTGCAACTTTAGGGATATATGTCTCATGTCTCTATCCCTCGTATATATGTTCCACTATTAAGTCGCCATGGTATTAACATCATTAGTTCTCTGCTCTCATTCAGCCACATGGGCTTGGGATTCTAATCCCTTATATCAGTATCCTTTAGGAGTGTAATACAACTTCGTACATTTCTAGATTATTATAAAATTCATAGTACAAAGGTCTTTCATTGTGTGTTCAATTTACTCTCCTTTCATAACTTCTTGTCTCATGGGAGAGGCTTACACTCTCACCATTAATCTCCTGGTTATGCCTTACATATATCACATACTTATATAACAAAAAATTCTTTTACACCTTAGGATCATATACATGCTTCCCACACTACCCACATGTGTTGTTCAAGCTTACTTCTCATTTATCAAGTCAATGTCTCATTGGAGATGGGTAATCACTTCTAAAACTTTTCTCAAATAAAGTATGCTTATGTACCATGTACTTATCTTATATGTACATACCATTCGTTCAACATGATACATATTCCATCTCCTTGATATTCAGGCCTTTGCCTATTTGTCATGTTATATGACAACATTACTTGGAATAGATGAAAGAACATTTAAACTCACATTGATTCTCAACGCACGAGTCAGAATACAATGTTATAGTCAAGCTTCATCGCACGATCTGGAGTATTGAAAAGGGTAATTTTCCTAAATGTCCACGTAGCGTCCAACTTATAGATGTGGTTGACAACACACCGATAAGAAGGACTCTACTAGACACGGCTCTGAGACATCCTATGACACTTTAAAACATTAGGTGCTGATACCAAGTTTGTCACGCCCCAAACTTGGGGAGCACGACCGACGCTCAACTGAGTGAACCCGGCTAAGCAAGCCTATTAGATTCTTTCTACCCAACTCGCGCATGCATTAAGAGAAAACACATTTTCATTAATTAGATATTAAGGAGATCATGAGTAAAATTCCAAATCATTCTTCCTTAGTTACTTCATTAGTTAATGTCTCAAAATACACACCATTTCATAGTATGAAGTTGAATAAATGATCCAAACACAACATGATTCGCTTGACTTTCCCAGTACCCATATACATATAACCTACACTATGTCTACAGAACCTCTAAATAGATACAAAAGAGTACTACAAAAGTGCCGGCAACAAGGTCCAAGGCTATACCTCAAGTACAATACATAAGGAACAAAAGATTTATGACCCCAAAATGAAATGGGGCTCAACAAGACTGCTAGGAGGAGGATGTACCGCTAAGGCTGATCAACATTGCCTACTATGGAACCACCTGCATCCATTTATGATGTAGCGCCCCCGGCAAAAGGGACATTAGTACCGTCGAATGGTACTAGTATGTATAACTAAACACCATCTCATTAAAATGAACAATGATACAAGAGGACATAACTATGAAATCAATATAAACCTTAAACAATACCATAACATCAATTTAAGTATCACATAACCTTTCAAGTAAATTCCATGATTTTAGGTTGGGAGGGCTTGAATATAGATAAACCATTATTCACAATACCACCGTATTCTTACACGGAGTCCGATCACGACCCGATCGGCTAGGCCGTCTCTTTTGTGACATCAACCACAACTCTCAATTTCAATTTCTATTTCCAGTTTCAATTTTCAGCACAATCACCACCACATGTGCGTCATGACGTCCGATCACGGCCCGATGTTCTAGGCCGTCTTGCCCAAGACATTATTTTTTCTATCAATCATCTCAATCCATACTTGGCTCTTGGACACATTCATAGTTCATGTTCTTTTCCACATCCGAACATTATTATCATCAACAACCGCAACAAGGCTTTTAATTCAAGACTTTTTTTACACATGTGAGCAATTTAGAATCTAAGAAGCATAAAGACTTTTCACATAATTTGGTATAACAATCTTTATTCAAATTTGACTTGAAGACTAGGACTTTTTAGCTCATATTCCATATTTTTAACACAATCTCAAATGGTAAGATTACATGATAAAAGCCTTGGAATATACATTGCACATATATTCTTCAACGTAAGCACATTTGAGATAGCAATTTCTATAATGATCAATTTGGTACATACACTGATTGCATGAATTCCATGGGGTTCAATTCTAAGAATAGGGTTTTTAGCCATACATACCTCAATAGAGCTTCTTTAAATTCTAGTATATTCCGGAACTCTTAGTAACTTCAATCAATATTAGGAATATAACAAGATGAACCAAAAATTGGAAAAAATGATAATGGTTCTAGCTCATTTAAGCACATTAACAAACACTAAGTCTGCATTACGTTTTAAGGCCCCTTTGTTTAAGATTCCATCATCCCACACCCCAATAGTTTTTACAATATTTAGCTCACAATTCTCCTACAATCTTTTAACACACATGCATGCGAGATAAATAACTCCCTTTCAGTACATGATGGTCACTCTTGTCACGCCCCAAAAATCGAGGAGCGCGACCGACGCTCAACCGAGTAATCCCGACTGAGAAAGCCTGTAAGATTTCATTCTACCCAAACTAATTCATGAATAAAGAGGATATGAACTCCATTAATCATACTTTGTAAATATTTTATTAACAACTTCTATTTTGTTTCCATTATCCGTTTCAACCATAATATCCAAAATATGATAATTTTTATAGATATGATGAAAACATATTTTACAAATACCAGTATTTTTAATTTAATTTCCAATATCAAACACCACCCACAACCTGCCTACTGAGCCTCTATGTACAATTGAAGAGTAATATGGGAATGCCAGTAAATAGGCTCTAGCTATACCTTAAAATACAAAGTACACGATAACCAAATGACACAGGACCCTGAAATGAAGTAGGGATCACCAAGTTAGCTGAAAGGAGTGTACCGCTATCACTAATCAATGTCGCCTACTGTGGAACCACCTGCATCCATAAAAAATGCAGCGCCCCCGGCAAAAGGGATGTTAATACTGTCGAATAGTACTAGTATGTAAATCTAAAAATCATCTTTCAAAATAGAATAACCACACAAGAAAAGGAAAGTCGTAGAAACAACATGTCACAAACGATAATATCTAAATGCCCAATAGAAACATAACAATTTTCAACATACGAAAGTAATACATATTTTTACACCAACCTTAATAGAACGAACAATGAAACAATAAGAAATCAAGAAGGGAGGCTGTCATAATATAAAATTAGTGCTTCAACACATATCAAAACATCCTGCAAGGATCCCATAATTTCCGAACAAGTTCCCATCTTATTTAGGTTTGATAATCTCAGTGCCATGTGCCACAATCCAAAATACCACCCTGTTCCTACACGGAGTCTAATCTCGACCAGACCGGCTAGGTCATCTCGTTTGAGACATCATCCATTTCCTTAATTTCAATCAATCAATTCAGCACCATTACCACCATGTGTGTGGCATGGTGTCTGATCACGACCCGATCAGCTAGGCTATCTCGTTTGAGACATCAACCTTTCAATCGTTAATCTCAATTCACAATTCCTTTCAATCTTTCATTACATGGCATGTGTAACCTCATATATCACATCATTCTTGGCTGTTGGCTGCATTTCACAATTCAAACTCCATTTTTACAAGTTCATCATCATCATCATAGCAACAATAAGGTCTATCATGTAAGGCATGTTCATACGCAAGGGAACAACTCGGGAGTTCTAAACATACAGAGACTTCACATATGAATTGGCACAAAAACCTTTATTCAATTTTTTGATATGAGCTCTTAACCTTCCTCAAACATATTCTGCACTTTCAAACATACTGACATAGGAAGATCAGACATGACATACAGTTAGACAATCATTGAATATGAATCTACCAACACAACACAATAGGGCAATTGATTCTAGCATGATCCATTTAGGCACTTACACCAATTTCACGGATGTCAGGGGTTCAATTCTAAGAAGAAGGGTGTTTAGCCATACATACCTCAATATAGCTTTTAGGAAAATTCTACTTTTTAAAGTCATCTTAAAACAGTTGAGTCGACGCTCGTTTCATAATCTGTTTCATATATTTTCTCATTTCATAGGCCTCACTAGGCACAACTATAGGCATTATCCACACTCTATTTCCCCAATTCATTTAGTTCATTTTCAAACATCTTTACAGTTTATCATCAACTAGACACAATCAATCAAGACATTTAGTACACATACTAGCAATAAGGAGTATTAAGCATATTGAGTTTTACTCACCTAGTTGGTATACCAGTTTTCATAAAAAAACAACTCAAAGCCATACAATTCTTAATAAGCAACCCATACTTTAATCATCTATCGTTCAACATAAGGCTCGTTCGTCATAGTCAAGTTTATGAGTTTACAGGGGATAACTCGGAATGCAGAAATTAGGGGTTTAGACAGATCATACTTAAACTTATGGAAACATTATGGAATTTAATCCCGAGAGATAAAGTTTAGCCCACATACCTGGTTGAGCTTACCTTTAAGTTACCACAACCTTCCGGAAATCCTTGCAACCCCAATCTATTTGGAGATAAAACTAAATTGAATACGAATTAGGAACATATTCATAGTCTTAGCTCATTTGAGCATTCCATCAATAACTAGGTGTGCATTAAGTCTTTAAGGACCTTTTATAGAGCATTTCATCAACCTTCAACCCATCCTTAAACATTTTTAGCTCAACAATATTCCTACAACCGTTGATAACACATGCAAGCAATATAACAACTCCAATACCCACAAACTTTATTGAAAATTACCCATCTTTAGCTAAAATTATATATTAAGAGTTATGGCATAGAATCTTAGCTCAAGGATGAAGATCGAGTGTGTTTTCCTTGTTAATCTTCAAGGATTTGTGTAAGAATTGAAGAATGATTTAATGGAGATCACTTTCTCACTCTAGGGCTCCCTCTCTCACTCGATAACATCATATATTTGCTAAAAATGACCCATTTCGAGTATTTAACGAAGTTGGTTCAGGTTGTAAAGATAGAAGAATGGATAGTCCAAGATTCTAGACCTGTCTACAGGCCTGGCATCTCCAGCTTAAAGCTTGGTCTAGTCCGGCTTTAGCCAGGCCTCGCCTGCTTAAAGCATGGTCTAGCCCGGCTTTATCCAGGCCTCGCCAGCTTAATGCCTAGTTTAGCCTGGCTTTATCCAAGCCTCACCAACTTAAAGCCTGGTCCAACCTGGCTTTAGACTGGCTAAAGCCTGATCTATCCGTGACGAAAAATTTCAACTCCCTAATGCATTGTTCAACCCAAAACTCCGAAACTACAATGTATTAGCCTACCTTGATACCACAATATCTTAACTTGCATAGTGATGTTTTCCGGGGACATGTATTCTCCCCCGCTTAGGATCATTCGTCCTCGAATGAGAAGTAGAGTATGCCCCAAACACTTAACACAATATATCCCTTTTCTCACATACCTCAAGTCCCTAAATTTTGACTAACTCCCAAAATTTTCAGATATTTCGGCAGCGTCTCCTTTTTAATTGGGCCTATCAACCTGCCAAATAATCTCCCAAACAATCGTAACAATACATCGACAACTCGACAAAGTACCACAATGTATTTACCAATAGCACTAATCTCTACATTACAAGCCTTACATTATCATAATGATACTTGGACATTTGACATGAACTTCACATTTTAAATCATAAAACATATAAGGTACCTTTCAAATCAAAACCAATTGTGGTACCATCAAGCGAAAATATTTTCTTTCCACAACACTCTCGGCCTCAAGGTGGCCCGTTCGACTTATAGACTTTACCATAACACATTAACAGAACAATGTCAACTCCTAGACTTACCTAACAAGGATGTCAAATAGATACCCCTCATAGGCCAACTATCCGTTAACTTCACTTTCAGTAATTTCCACTGAAATGATGCACAAGTGATTTCCAACTACATTCTCAGACATAGACATATGAAAACACAGAATACATGGAGAACAATGATGGGGAAACATAATACTCATAGCATGACCTAAGGTGAACTACACTTATTTCACCTTCATTATAAATTAACGTAACATATTTAGGGAGAAAATGTTGAGAATAACTCGTACACCCTCCTAAACTGTAATTCTTTACGCGAACAGCCACACTAAACCTTTGATGACTTCAACAATTAGTCTAAGATGTGCTATCATAAACCGACCATAGAATTTCCTATCGAATATATGTGATCACATGGTGATGCTTCCTCTTTGATATGTTTGAACCTTCAATACCCAATAAATTTAATGCAACGAGGAACAACAAAGTTCAAGATCGGGCTGGAATTATTTAGGAATTTATTAATGCGCTGAGTAGAGTACTTCCTGAGGTTATATGCTGAGGGACACGAAAATTACTACTAACAATGCTGACAGGGTTAATCATTATGGCGACATCAATTATTAGACAAATGAGGCATAGAGGTAACTAGCATGCATGGATAATGTGGGAACCATGTATGTGACTGAGATCAAAATGGAGTGGGTCTTTCTAGACATGAGGTACATGGGAGGCATGATCGGGAGGATGAAGACTCCAACATCAGTTATCTTGGGAGGCAACAAGTTATGCAAGGGATAGTAACAATTGTTCCTTTTCATATATGCCTTGCCCAACAATAGTAAGCTCTAAGGAGAAGTGGTCAAGTATAATACACTGCTTGCCCCTTAAGTGTAAGGAAAGTCAGTTTAGTTCCAAATGGTAAGATTCTTGCAACATGGATGTGATAGAGATTTCAAAAGAAATACATGAAGTTGAATTACACTCTTAGCATTAACTGGAACATGGAATCTATGCCACAAGTCCATGATGATGAAAAAGAAGTTGAACACTTATGAGATTATCATAATTCAAACAGCCTAACCATTCTTGATAATTGATCCTATATGAGAGATCCAAAGATACGACAACTTGTCTTCCAAATTACTATGCTCATGATATGTGCAAAAATCTGAAAACATCTATTTTCAACCTTTCATGAGTGAACCCATATAGATATGACAATTTAATATTGGGATGAAATCATGTATTGGTTAGAGGGGTTCTAATGATGCTCCGAGGAGCAAGACAAATAAAACTCCAATTCACCTAGGGGGTGGAATGCCAAGGATAGCAAACCTCCACACACATGACAAGGACATAGTCCACGATTCTAGAAATCGAGTGTGTAAAGACAATGTAACCCAATGAGACAGTATAAAATAATCATGGAAGGTTTGCAAATGTTCATAATAAGTTATCCATGGATTTGAACTTTAGAAGTACCCGGATGCTACTGAAATACAGGAGAACATGAGAAGTAGGCGTTGTGCCATAATAACCCCCAAAGGTCCATTAGGTCTAAAAGGAGAGCCTATTAAGGGTCCTTATGAGAAAGGAAGTGTTATAGTGACACATAAAAGGGAAACTAACGTTCTCGCATGGTTATCAATCAAGTGTTGGGAAACTAGCATAATCAATTCACTAACTAAGTAACAAAAGCAACGCATGCTGTGGAGGTATAAAGAGAAAGTAAACATTTGACATGAGCTGGACATGTTTATGCTATATTAAATCCCAAACTGCAATACAAGACCACATCACGGGCAACCACAATACTAGGATCAAAGTGAGATACTCACTACGGGATGTCCCGTGTGGACACGAAAGTTATACTTAGATGGTGACACAAGATCTTTATAGGACGGAGATGTGAGAATCTCAATCTTCAGAGAGACTTTATGCACACGATGACCATTTCGATCGACATGCACTCATATGATATGTGTTAAGGTATGCTATTATGTTACTGGACAGTGAGAAGGTTTCATGATGATATTCACAAGAGAGTAGAATGACTGTTTATACCATAGAAACCATATACACCTAGTGAGAGAAAGAGTGACTCGAGAAGGATCGCAACACTGGGATGCTTTACATGGAACTTGACACCACATAGGTAAACATTACTACGGTGCATGCATAGGCACAAGTGAGCGCAGATTGTCCATCAAAATAAAAAAGTTCTATAAGAAATTTATCAGGTATAGTCCCTTTTTGAGAATTTTAGGAATGCATGTGGGAAGTATTAATCCTAGAGTTATAACTCAATTCAAGGAGAAAATTATAGAGCTCAATACCATAAGAGGCTGTAAATGAGATAATTTATGATATAGTAGATTCACGAATAATGTGTCTTGTTCCGAAAGTGGATACTTGCAATGTTTTGCGATTCAGATTCTTGTTAAGACCATATCTATGTAGGCTCCCAATACAGATATACATATATAATAAGGAAACGTATGTGGTGTTCAGAATGATGTACTAAGGGGTCACTTACTTGGTAACTTTAGATTAGTGGGGCAGTGCCTTAATTGATGCCCTCTGACTCCACATTTGTAACATACATTAGTACCATGCTGACAAACCGCATGATCTGGTGGTGCAATGACATTAACAAGGTGGTGGTGCAATGACATTTATTCCCCTTAGTAACAAGTTCTACCAATCCCTCCATGGCTCGATACATTCTCCTAATAAACCCTTGCGCACTCTCCATCGGATTAAATGGTGGGGTCATTCCATCCTTACTGCTTTAAACTCGTGGATTATGGTATCAAGATTACTCATCTAAAGAATAAGACATAGTGAGGAAATTAGCTCCCTATGTTGAGCTCTACCGCACTATCTGGAGTATCAAAGAATGGTGAAATTCCTAAATGTCCAAGTAGCCTCCTAATTATATATGTGGTCGACAACACACCGATAAGAAGGACTCTACTAGACATGTCTCCGAGACATCCTAGGATACTTTGAAGCCTTAGGCTCTGATACAAAGTTTTTTGCGCCCCAAAAACCGAAGAGCGCGACCGACGCTCAACTGAGTAAACCCGACTAAGCAAGCATGTAAGGATTCATTCTATCAATACTAATTCATGGATAAAGAGGAAATGAAATCCATTAATCATACTTTGTAAATATTTCATTAACAACTTCCTTTTTTTCCATTAGCCGTTTCAACCATAATATCCAAAATATGACAATTTTTATAGATATGACGAAAACATATCTGCCAAATACCTGTATTTCTAATTTCCAATATCAAACACCACCCACAACCTGCCTACGGAGCCTCTAAGTACAATTGAAGAGTAATATAGAAATTCCAACAACAAAGCTCCGGCCATACCTCAAAATACAAAGTACACGATAACCAAATGACACATGACATCAAAATAAAGTGGGGATCACCAAGTTAGCCGAAAGGAGCGTACCGCTATCACTGATCACTACTACTTACTATGGAACTACCTGTATCCATTAAAGATGCAGCGCCTCGGGAAAAAGGGACGTTAGTACTGTTGAATATTACTAGTATGTAAAGCAAAAAATCATCTTTCAAAATAGAGTAACCACACAAGAAATGGAATGTCGTAGAAACAACAAGTCACAATTAATAATATCCAAATGCCCAATTTAAACATAACAATTTTCAACATACGAAAGTAATACATATTTTTATACCAATCTTAATAGAACGAATAATGAAACAATAAGAAATCAAGAAGGGAGGCTGTCATGATATACAATAAGTCCTTCAACACATATCAAAACATCCTACAAGGATCCCATAATTTCCGAACAAGTTCCCATCTTATTTAGGTTTGATAATCTGAGTGCCATGTGCCACAATCCATAATACCACCGTGTTCCTACACGAAGTCCGATCTCGACCAGACCGGCTAGGTCATCTCGTTAGAGACATCATCCATTTCCTTAATTTCAATCAATCAATTCAGCACAAATACCATCATGTGTGCGGCGTAGTGTCCGATCACGGCCCGGTCGGCTAGGCCATCTCACTATCATCCTTTCAATTGTACATCTCAATTCACATTTCCTTTCAATATTTCATTATATGGCGCGTGTAACATCATATATCACATCGTTCTTGGCCTTTGGCCACATTTCACAATTCAAGTTAACTTTTTACACGTTCAACATCATCATCATCGCAACAATAAGGCCTATCATATAAGGCATGTTCATACGCAAGGGAAAAGCTCTGGAGTTATAAACATACAGAGACTTCACATATGAATTGGCACAAAAACCTTTATTCAATTTCTTGATATGAGCTCTTAACCTTCCTCACACATATTTTACACTATCAAACATACTCACATAGGAAGATCAGACATGATGAGCAGTTAGACAATCATTGAATATGAATTTATAACCACAACACAATAGAGCAAACTATTCTAGCATGATCCACTTAGGGACTTATACCAATTTCATGGGTGCCAGGGGTTCGATTCTAAGAAGAAGGGGGTTTAGCCATACATACATTAATATAGTTTTTAGGGAAATTCTACTTTTTGAAGTCATCTTAAAACATTTGAGTTGAGGCTTGTTTCGTAATCTGTTTAATATATTTTCTCATTTCATAGGCCTGACTAGGCACAAGTATAGGCGTTATCCACACTATATTTCCCCAATTCATTTAGTACATTTTCAAAAATCTTTATAGTTTATCATCAACTAGACACAATCAACCAAGACATTTAGTACACATACGAGCAATTAGGAGTATTAAGCATATTGAGTTTTACGCACCTAGTTGGTATACCAATTTTCAGAAAAATACAACTCAAAGCAATACCATTCTTAATAAGCAACCCATACTTTAATTATCTATCATTCAATATAAGGCTCGTTTAGCATAGTCAAGTTTATGAGTTTATAGGGCATAGCCCGGAATATAGAAATTAGGGGTTTGGACCGATCATACTTAAACTTACGGAAACATTATGGAATTTAATTCCAAGAGATAAAGTTTAGCCCACATACCTGGCTAAGCTTTCCCTTAAGTTACTACAACATTCCGAAAATCCTAGCAACCCCAATCTATTTCGAGATATAAACAAATTGAACACAAATTTGGAAGATATTCATAGTCTTAGCGCGTTTGAGCATTCCATCAAAAATTAGGTGTGTATTAAGTCTTTAAGGTCTTTTTATAGAGGATTTCATCAACTTTCAACCCATCCTTAACCATTTTTAGCTCAACAATGTTCCTACACATGTTGATAATACATGCAATCAAGATAACTACTCCAATACCCATAAACTTTCTTGATAAATACCCATCTTTAGCTAAAATTCAAAATTAATGGTTGGGGCGTAGAATCTTACCTCAAGGATGAAGATCTAGTGTGTTTTCCTTGTTAATCTTCAGGGATTTGTGTAAGAATTGAAGAATGATTTAATGGAGATCGCTTTCTCACTCTATAACATCATATTTTTGCTAATGAAGTTGGGTCGGGTTATAAAGATAGAAGAATGGATAGTCGAAGATTCCGTACCGGGCTACAGGCCTGGAATCGCTAGCTTAAAGCCTGGTCTAGCCTGGCTTTATCCAGGCCTCGCCAGCTTAAAGCCTGGTCTAGACTGGCTTTATCTAGGCCTCACTAGCTTAAAGCCTGGTCTAGCCTAGCTTAAGCCTGGCTAAAGATTGGTCTAGCCGTGACGAAAAATTTCAACTCCCTAATGCATTGTTCAACCCAAAACTCTGAAAATACAATGTATTAGCCTACCTTGAAACCACAATACCTTAATTTACATAGTGAGTTTTTCCGGGGCCTTACAACTCCCCCTAGCTCTCTTTCTCACTGTCAAAATAGCAGTTTTTTGCTCAAAATGAAACTCTTTCATCTATTTTATTGATGTAGGGTCGGGTTATAAAATCCCAAAATGAATCCCCGAAACAGGATCTTCAGTCGCATATGCAACCGCATAATTGGCCCTCCGAAACTAATATTTGTTGCTTCAATCTACGACCAGTATGCGGTCTGCACACCTGTTCTGCGGCCGCATAATATGCTGTAAAAACCCCATATAAAAAATCTCAAAGAATGTTACGCGATTAAAATGTGGCCTACGAAATGATTCTGCAGTCGCATAATGGGCCATAAAATTGACATAAAAAATGGATCAAAAGACAGCCTCACTCTACAGCCATTATGCGACCCGTATAGTGATTGTACGACCGCATAATGGTCCACCAAAATGCCCAAATTTTGCTAAACATTTCCTTCAACTTCCTAGCGCATTGTTCAGTTCAAAAAGAATCTCTACACTTTTTAACACAGAAGCGTAACTCGGCACCATGAAATTCAATGTTTTGAGTGAAATTTTATGTGGCCTTACAGTTTGGCTACATGGGCAGCCAAAATCTATGAGTTCGTCATTGAATACAAACCCAAGATTGCAATCAAGTTGTAGGTTATGGCTGACTTTGTGGCCAATTTCAATCTCGAATTAATGCCTTTGGTTGCTAAGGAAGCAGTGTTGATGTTAAAAAGGACATCGGGAGTTTGGACCATGTTTATGGATGGAGCTTCTAATGTAAAAGTGGTCCAATCTCGGGATAGTTCTAGTCACACCCTCAGTGGAAACCCTGAGGCATGCTATTAAAATGAATATGTTAACTAACAATGAAGTTAAGTATGATTATTTGGTTGTAGGTCCTTAACTATCAGGGTGATTAGGCTCCGAGGTCACTGAAGTGAAATGTGACTCCCAACTGGTAGTAAACCAAGGGCATGGGAGTTTTGACAAAAAGTAAGAACGCATGCAATAGTATTTGAACAAGGTTCAGGCATTGCTTGCACGATTCAAGAAATTGTCAATCATACATATTCCAAAGGAAGAAAATGTGCAAGCAGATGCATTGGCTAATTTTGGATCATCTACGGAGATAAAAGGATATGACTCTGGTGTTTTTTTCAACTTCTACATTCGGTATTCGATGTGGACGGTCACTACGAAGTCAATTCAACCAACTTAGTCTGGGACCGGAGGAATGAGTTAGCCGAGTACCTTCGACATGGAAAATTACCCGAAGACCTGAAGGTGTCCTGGGCACTGCGAACAAAAGTAGCTATTACGGCCTCGTAGATGGTAAGTTATACAGAAGATCATACCAAGGACTATTGGGATGTCTACTAAAGAGTTTGCGGGAAACACTATGTTACAGATTTGTTGTTTCTAAAGTTGATTAGGACATGTTACTATTGGCCTCGGATGGAATAAGACACAAAGGCGTTCCTTCAGAAGTGTGACAAAGGTCAAAGCCATGCACAATTGGTACACCAACTGGTATAACTATTGCATTCGGTGTTGTCCCCATGGTCATTCATGAAATGGGGGATGGACATAGTTGGTCCCCCACCACCGGGTCCAGGAAAGGTGAGATTTCTTTTTGTTTAACTGATTACTTCATTAAATGTGTTGAAATAGGTCCTTTTTGAAAAATCGGTGAATGCAAAGTGATCGACATCATATAGGATAACATAATCTGTTAATTCAGAATACTAAAGAAAATTGCTTGTGACAATGGGCCGCAGTTCATAGGCTCAAAAGTCACCAAATTTTTGGAATGATTGAAAATCAAGAGAATTACATCTCATGTACCATCCAAGTGCTAACGGACAGGCAGAATTAACCAACAAGTTAATTATTCAGAACCTGAAAAAAGAAGTTAGAAGATGCTAACGAAAAACGAGCAGATGAGCTACCAGGAGTGCTATAGGCATACCGGTCAACAGCAAAGTCGAGCATGGGAGAAAAATATTTCTCTCTCGTGTATGGCATGTAATCTTTAATACTGGTTGAAGTGGGGAGTCGACATTATGATTTTCCAAAATAAACAAAGAAACAAACAATGAAGCGCTGTTCGTGAGGCTGGACTTGCTCGATGGAAACAGGGACTTGGCGTACGTGAGGATGGTGGCTCAAAAGCAAAAGATGGAAAGATATTATAAGCGCGGGTCCAATCTCTATTACTTCAAGATAGGAGACTTGATTTTGATAAAGTTGACTCAGAGCACTCGCCAAGTCAATATAGTAAAAGGTTGTACGAGTTGGAAAATCATGATGAAGTCAAATTACCCAAGAATTGGAACGGGATTCACCTCAGAAGATATTATTACTGATGGATCCTAGCAATACTGAAAGTATGTGTATCACTCTTTTTTCCTTTGACTAGTTTTTGTCCCAATCAAATCTTTTAGGCGGGGTTTTTAACGAGGCAGCAATGAACAACATACTATGAAGGGAGAGTCATCGACAAAAGGAAATACCTTTATATATCAAGGCACTAAAGTTTTCACATTGATGGCAAACAACTATGTGGATGGTTAAATAATCTTTTGTTCGGTGGAAAGCATTGTCTTCCATCACTAAAAAGGGATTATTTAACCATTCACAAGTCGTTTTCACTGGTGAAGCAAGACTGCCAATGTTCAAATTTGCATGCTTCGCATTCAAACATCGGGGGGGGGGGGGGGGGTTGTCACGACCCTAGTTCGCCCTCTGTGAACTATCATGACGGCACCTAGTCACTACGACTAGGTAAGCCTAATAATTTGTGGAAAAAGGAAAACAACAGATAAAACTAGAAGAACTAAGGATAAACTAATAATACCGAAGTTAGAAATATAAAAGTGTTAAGATGCCGCTCAGCATATACAATACAAGATCTCAAACAGAACAAACTCCCAAAATCCGAAATCTCATGAATAACAAGCTACTAATATGACAAAATGCTCTAACTCCAAAATGTCTAAATCAACAGAAAAGATAGAAAGATATCACTACAAGAGAGAATGGAAAAGGACTCCTCGGTCTGCAGAAATGGCAGATATACCTCGAAGTCTCTGGAGAATCGCCTCGCCCCAAAAGTAGTAGGGCTCAGTCGTAGTGCCTGGATCTTCACACGAAAAATATGTGTAGGAAAGGGCATGAATATACCACAACGGCACCCAGTAAGTGCCAAGCCTAACCTTGGTCGAGTAGTGATGAGGAAGGTCAGGGCCCTAGCGATCATATACAATAATATATAAGGAAAAGAAATAGTATTAAAGTAACACAGGGTAGTAAGAGTAGCAGCAACTACAACAGAGGCAAAATAATCACAGAAGGAAATACAGCTCAACACAGAGATAACAGCCGGGGATCTCCCGGGATACCGTCCTGTAGTCCAAAATATAATTATCCAGTGGATCTCCTAGGTGTCGCCCCGTTGTCAAACTCATAGTGCACGGGTATCGACCGAAAATCCCGATCCATATTCCCAAATATAAATACCCAGTACTGGGGAATCTACTAGGTGCAGTCCCGTAGTTCCAATATAAAAGTGCAGGGGGATCTACCAGAATACAAATCCGTAGTCCCAAAGTAAACATGCAGGGGGATCTCCTGAGATACCGCCCCGTAGTCCCAAAGTAAACACATAGTAGTAACACGAAGAATATTCAACTCAGTCCAATTTCATACCAAGATAAAAACAGGTATTTCTAACCTAGCATGCTGCACAAAATTCAAATAAAGAAATTTGAGAAAGTAAAGCAATTAAGTCAATTAGACATGCTTTCCTAAGCTAACAGTAGGCTTAAATTGCAAGTAGTATAAACAGGGAATAAAACACAGTTTCGGTACTTAAAGAAAACAAGATTTTCAACAATTAGCTAATGTACGCACTCGTCACCTCACGTACAAGGTATCTAATATATCAACAATACCAAATCCTAAGGGGAGTTCCCCCACATAAGGTTAGGTAATCCAGTTACCTTGAACCAGCTCAATCAACTCAATACCACGTTCTTGCCACGCGTATCCGACTCCAAATGGCCCAAATCTATTCAAAGTAATTGCATAATGTAAATATAACATCAAGTAACAAATTCGAAGCTAATATGCAAATTAGGAAAATATCCCAAAAAGCCCTCGTGCCACATCTCGGAATCGGGTAGAATATACAAATTCAATCCTCACACTCTAACGATTTCATATATAAAGAAAATAATCCAATCCGACATTAAAATATTGATCAAAACTCAAAAATTATGCTTAAGAACTTTTCCACTTTTTCTCCAAATTTTCACCCCAAATTCGAAATTGAATGATGAATTTAATCATAGATTCGTGGAAATTAATCAAAACCAAGTAAAAATTACTTACCCAAAACACCCAGGTGAAAATCTCTCCCAAAATCGACAATCCTAAGCTCCCAAATCAATTTATAAGGTTTTGAGACTAAACCCTCATTTCTGCCCTTTTCTGACCAGTGAAATCGCATCTGCGGCCATGGGACCGCACCTACGGTCTTGCTTCTGCGTAGACCAAGTCGCACCTGCAATTTTTCATTAAACGGTTATTTCTGCACCTGCGACATCCTTTTGGCAGATGCGGTGCCACTTCTGCGATGCCTAGGCCACATCTGCGGTCATATCCCATTTCACCTCAGACCGCATATGCGGTACTTCAACCGCTTCTGCGGTGCTGCACCTGCGGTCCAATACACGTAGGTGCGGTTATGACAGGTTCAACCAACTTCATATTCCTCCTAAGTCCAATTCAACTTCCGTTAAGCACCCGAAACTCACTCGAGGCCCCCGGGACCTCAACCAAACATGCCAACCAATACTAAAACATCAAACGAACTTGTTCCAACCCTCAAAGCACATAAAACAACGCTAAAACCACAAATCACTCTCCAATCCAAGTCTAAGGATTTCTAAAACTTTTAATTTCCGCTTTAGATCAAAAAGTCTATCAAACCTCGTTCGAATGAACTGAAATTTTGCACACATGTCACATTCAACACTACCAAGGTACTCCAACTCTTGGAATTCCATTCCAATCCCAAGATAAAAATCTCACTATCGAACCGGAAACTTCAAAATTTAACTTTCGGCATTTCAAGCCTAAATAAGTTACAGACCTCCAAAACACAATCCGAACAAGCCCCTAAGCCCGAAATCACCCGACGGAGCTAACGTAACCAATGGAATTCCATTTTGAGGCCATCTTAACATTGCTCCGACTATGATCCAAATTATAAAACTTAAACTCTCATTTAGGGACTAAGTGTCCCAAAACTCTCTGAAACTCCAAATAAATCTTTTCAACAACTCACAATAGCAGAAACAAACTGGGGAATGCTGTTAGTAGGGTATCAGGACATTAATTCTTAAAACGAATGGCCAGATCATTACATGAATGAAATCTGATACAGCACCAAGAGTCCCACAAAAATTGAGGACTGTTAGAGCTGGGATCAATTTTGTCTCATTAAGGCCGAGGACTGCATAATCAGCCCCGAAGAAATAACTGGTACTTAGTCACATGAATTGGCAGTTGTAGCAACTCTAGCAAAAGAATGCACATTTGCTTTTAAAGATACAAGGAATAAAGTAAAGTCTTTTTATTTATATCTTATTTCTTGTCCAAATGATGAGTTAATTTTATCGTTTGAAAGTTAAGTAAAACATCAAATGCTTGTACTAGAATGAATAGGAGATGTCCTATTTAAGAGCACTGTAAACATAAGGGCCATCTCTTATGAATCCCTCATAGCAAAGGGTAGGTTCCGGAAGAGTGTATGCTCGGAATAAAAAGCTATTTGATAAAAATATACCTAATGCTTTAATCGACTAAGCGCACAAGAAATATTTTTCCACAACACTTCAACAAAAAATTATTTATTTATTCAGCAAGTGCCAAAGTCAGTGAAAGATTTGGCACAATTACCAACTACAAAAAAAGATAGAGGAAAAGAAAAGGAAAAGAAGTTATGCATTATTGCTGCCATAACACGAAGGGAGAGAGGGAATTACATTTCCTTCGGTAGAGGAAGATGAATTTACTAGTAGTTCGGGGCCTTCATTATCTTTAGCCCCCCTTTCAGTTCTTGAGTACTCGGAGCCAGGACTCGAGTAGTCAATCACAGTAGTCCAGGTAGAAAGATTTTCACAAGCAGACAACTCTAGTTCTTGGGGAAGGGCAATACAATCGTCTATGTTAGCGATGCCCACTTTGGCCTCCTCCAAAGTCTTCCTCTTCATATGATATATAGCATTGGTTTTCTCGAAGACAAGGGAATTTTCTTGATATTGGAGTTGAGGCCGTAGTTTATCCAATTCGGCCTGAAGCCTGTCCCTCTCAGATCTCATGGCGCTGAGCTGAGAATCAAGTTGTCTTTCATTTTGGCCCTCTTCTCCTCAGCAACATTGGCCTCTTCGATTTTTGAGTATAAATCAGCCTTCATATTATTGATTTGCTCCTCAAAGGTAGACTTGCACTCAGCAGCCACAAGTATATCGTCATGAAGCTTGGCTCACTTAGCATTAGCATTTTGAAGCTTTACGTGCAGTTGAGCAGTTTTCTGCACTACAAGAAATTTTATTTTTAACGACGATTTCTTAAGGAAGGGACAGAAATCCGGTCGTTATAAGTGTACTTAAAATAAAGCATAGCCCATTGTTAAACAAATATTATTAATAAAGAAATGCACTAACTTTCCCTTTTTTTTTCAATCTCCGCCAAATCCCCCCTCCCCCCCCCCCAAAAAAAAGGATGGAAAAACCGTAACGCCGAGGACTCTATTTTGAACGCTTAGATACTTAGCAAAAAAACCCCATTGACAAAAACCTGCAACTACAATTTTTCCATCTCCCCAAATCCACCCCCCTCCCACGGTTGGCACCAAACTATTTACTGTAAAAATGGTAGTAATAATTAAATTTCTAAATGGGACTCTAAAAATATGTGATCTATTTTTGTGCTAGTTGTTAAAGCAGTTGATGCTAGGCATATGAAGTTTAATGATGAAATTCAAGCTAAAACAGGGCATTAATCAAACCGAGGGGCTTGCTACCCGGGCTTCGGACTGATCGATGAAAGGTCTCGAGGTCGATACTGGACTCGAGCTCGAGCTATCAGGGGTAACTGGGAAGGGGATAACAGTTAAGATATAATTACTGAAGGCTCTTTATGGCCAATATCAAGCAATAAATGAAGAACAAGTATGAAAGCAATAAATGGAAAGAGTAGCCTCGAGTGAGTAAGTTAGAGAGAAAAGAGAGAGATATTATTGATCTTGTGTAGAATGGTTGGAGTTGTCCCTTACAGAGTGTTAACGACTCCCCTTTTATAAGAGGGGGAATCCAAACATAGTACAAGATACCTTGAGTGATAAAGGAAGCTGGATCGGACAACTAACTAGCTTCATGACGTATACGTAGGCCAATGTTAGGTTGCCCAGGTAGACTTAATCGACTCCGGATGCACTCTTCAGAGGCCTCCCATGCTCGTCGGGGTCTCGACCAATGTTATACCTAGGCCGAGTGTCGACAGATCATGAGGGAGATATCCCGCTTTAAGTCTCGAGCCTCCGAGGCGATCTCCTAAAGCACTTTATCAACGTGAAATTGGCCCCCCAATTTCACCATACACAGATAGTCTCCGCATTTCTTAAAAGGAAGCGATAAGAAATGATTTTGACATCTCACTCTATGGGCTCCCATAATGATGTTATGTTGATGGCACAACCCTTCATGAGTGTCTCAACATTTCACCATTTTTCCTTTTTAGGGCCGTTTAACGTGTCGTGATTCCTCGTTCTTCGGGGTCATAATATTGTAGTTGATGCTATTGTTGTTGTTGTTGTTATTATTGTTGTTGGTGAGTCCGTTAGCTCAGGATGATAAAGCAGAGGACCAATTTCCTCTGACCCGAGGAAGTATTTGGATTACACACTGTTGCTCAAGAGGGGGCTCGGATTATACACCACTGCTCACCCTCCTTTCTCGGCCTAGCGTATTACACCCCCTTTGGACTCCTTGGGGTATGGAGACACTTTTTACTTGCTGTCGCCTCCTAGGCCGAGGCAACGTCTCATGAAGTGGCTTTATAATAGTAATACTGGCGGAGTTCATGCTATCCAGATTTTTCACCAAAGCCACTTCTTATCACCTTTCGACTTCTCCTTCGTCACTTTGCTCTTCTCAATCACTTTCCTCTTCTATATCCTCCCTTTTGAAGATGACATTCCGGGAGGGTCAAGATGAGGTTCCCGAGGGGTTTGGTCTTGAAAGATATTGTCTTTGAGGTCACACGCCTGAGGAGATGATGCCGAAAATGCCGCTATTGGGGACGCACTTTTGGGAATAGGCTAGATTCTTAGACTTTTGTTGTATGCACACTCTTTAACTTCTTTGTTCCTGTCTAAGGATTCCCCTGCGGGCTTTTCTAATCATATGTAAGGACCCCCCAAGGGCCATTGTAAGCGAACATTTATGAATACAAAGATATTTTCTTAACTCCTGTCTTTGATATTTGCTGTATTTCTTTATGTTTGCGGAAGCTCCGAATACACGATCCTAATTGTCATTGCTAATACTGAACCCAGATGTGAGTATTCCTTCCGGCCTTTGGTTGATTGAAGTGGCTTTGCGCAAAAATGAGAATAATGTTTTGGGCTTCGGGGTTGTGACTTACCAGTAGAGCTTCGTAATAACCTTTGTGAAGAAATTTGCTCAGGGACCCGTGTATGGGGGTGCTTGTGATTTCTTGAAAGTAGTCCCCGAGCGAAGGCTCACTCGCACTCGGACCATCTGGAAGCATGTTCTAGTGTGAATAGCCTTATGGTGCTATAGATAGATTCTGAAAAAGGGGTATGTCCGACCCTGGACAGCACCTAGAACCAGGTCCATACAGGCGGCGTTCAAAAAAATGCTCACTTCTTCATAGGCTAGTTCCTTTGATGGAGACCTTCAAATTCGTGTGCCACCCTTCTGTTGGCAAAGGCGTTGTTGGATCTCCAAATCACAACCTTACTTTGACTAAGGTCCTCGAGGTTTGGTACTGCCTTGAGATTGGAGAGGATGCTATCAGCTAGCATTCCCGATCGGCTTTGAGGTAGGCGAATCGTCGCTGCCCTTCCCACATATAATATGAGGCTGTTGAAGCTTTCTCAGGGGTTACCCTGTCTCATACAACTGCCATTTTCTTCCCGCGCCATGTTTCTGCTATTAACACGCGTGTACATCCTTCTGCCTTTTGGTCTTTCAACTTTGCGACTACTATGGCGGCAATGTCAGGATTAATCTGACAGGAGGGTGGAGCTCCCCCCCCCGGTTTTTGAGATCTACGAGGTCTACTGACTTCATGGTGCCGGCCGATTACGCCCTTCATTGCTGTTTTCGGGGATGGTAGAGACCGGGCATGGACATGTCGATTTGCCCGGGTGCTGACTACTGGTATTATACCTTAGGAGCCCGTATTATTTATTGGAAAATGGAGCTATACTCTCAGGCAACGCGCCTCGTGCTTTACCAGTTATGCCTATGGAAGAGCGAATTTAGTAGTTGTGTCTTCCTCCCTTCTTTTGTAGTGGTTATACGGGCATTGGGTGACGCCCCTGATCTGCCAGGCTCAGGCTAAGGATCTCGTGGCGCGCTCATTCCTCCGGGAGCACTAGTGGCGAGCTTTGTCCTGGGGCGAATGGGAGGAAAAATGTCATGGTGAGCATCGTGATTTTCCTTCCTTGCTAAAGCCTGATACTTCTTAGTAAGTTTTCTTCTGTAGACCTTCGACAATCTTGAGTTTGGACTACTTCGTTATGGAGCTAGGCTTTGGAAGAGGGTATATCCCTTAGGCTCCTTTACGAGGAGAAGGAAGTTGGGTCGATTTACTGCGATATGAGGCGTACCAGAGCTCAAATTACAAGATCTATTTGATGGAGCAGGCAATCTCTTGTAGTACGCGTTTCGCTTTTTTAACCCTTAAGGTTAATCTTTTTGCCTATCTAGGTTGTAGAAAAAGACAGAGGATCTGGAGTACCTTAGGGGCGAAGACGGCCGAGTTAGGAATGATTGTGGTGGACTAAGAGCTCAAGTGCAAGCTCAAGCTTCAGAGGAGAAGGGTGCCTTGGCTAAGTTACCGCCTTCAAGGCCTAACTCCGCTTGGCTCGTGACAAAGATTCAGTTCAAGCGGATATGATCGCGAAGCTCATGTCCAAACTATCGAAGGGCAGGGCTGAAATCATGGACGCTCGGGCTGAAGCAGCATTGAGTCAGACTCAGGCTGATTAGGAGATGGTGATTCATTTGAAGGATTCTACTGATACTTAAGCGGAGTTGAAGAGGGCCCTCGATCTTGAAAAGAGGATCGAGGAATATGTTTGTTTCATATCTCGAAGAGAGTTACTCGAAGACATCGGCGCCAGGGGTTTCTTTTCTCCTGGAAGAGCTGGCTCGAGCGATGATGGATGAGCGTGATGCTCGGTCACTTCTTGCCGATGCTATTGAGAGTGAAGATAGGGTGGTAGGCCGTAGCCTTCCGAAAATGAGCGTAGATTTTGCCATTTTGTACGTGATATTCGCAGAGCACGTTCGCAGATGGAGAACGCACCTTTTATGTATGTAAATAAAAGAAAACCTGAAGCTTTATCTCTTATGTATCCTTTTATGCAGTGCTTTTGACCAGGCGGTCTAGTTTTGGAGTTTGGCGTGAACCCTTAGATTTGTAATACGGTTCCGGAGCTCATTAGGCAGGCCGGAGGCTCTTTTATGCTCAGTTAAACACGGCTTTTAATGCAAGTTGGTGTTAGAGCTCTTATGCTTTGCTCAAGTATTTTGGGTTTAGTCTACGAGTTAGGTTTTGACTCGAGCCTACTTGACCTTCAATCTTTTCTGCCTGCATGGGCGGATGACAATGGCTCTTATGCCTTGCCCTTGGGCATTTGTATTTTAACTATTTTGGGTTCAGTCTACGAGTCAGGTTGCGACTCGAGCTTAATTGATCCTCAAGTTATTTTTTGTGCCTCCATGGGCAGATGAAAATGGCTCTAACACCTTGCCCTTATGTATGTAGTGTTACTATTTCTGATCCGGTCTCCTAATCAGGTTAGGACTCGAGCTCATTTTAATCCTCAAGTTTTTCAATTTTTTAAGCTGGCGATAGTGGCTCTTACGCTTTCAGTCGCTGGGACCTTTTAGTGTGTGGCCCTGAGTCTCGCTTGGCTCGCGACAATGGCTCTTATGCTTTTACCCATGGGCATATATAGGCTTTGTTTTCCTCTCATTAAGGACTTTTGGAATGATATCGCCTGACCCGTTGTCTGTTCAGGAAGAACCCCGATTTCATGTTGTTAGCGGCGATGTTCGAGCACCTCGAAAGGTTTAGCTCGTAGGCTGAGTAAATCGAAGCCTTGTGATTTGGAGATGACATGGTCGAAGCTCGTTTGCCTGTTTAGGGTAGAATGTTTTAACCGGCTCTTTTTGAAGTAGATTCGAAGTAATGGCCTATGATTTTGTTAGTGACGATCGGGCGACCCCGAGTCGCATTAATTTGGCTAGTGCAGCCATTTTTACCGTAGTCATATGTGGTTGGACGGAGCCATTTTTGATCCTGAGTGTGATAGTTTAGGCGTCTACATCGAGGGTATGCCCTTTCAGGAGTCTTACAAATGCGACACACAGCCTAAACTTCGTGATTGAATTTTATGCCTGTAGTAAGGTCTTACGAAATTTTCATGCCTTTTGAGGTCTTACAGTTTTTTCATGCCTGTTGAGGTCTTATAGTTTTTTGTTGTTATGTAAAATAGATCGGCTAGACCGAGTTTGCCCACTCGGGGTCTTACGGCCTCTGGTTTTTCAGTGAATGGCGATTGACGACAGTCATCGAGTTTGATTACACTTGAAAGCCGTTACTCGTGAGCTTGGAATTGCCTCGTTGATGTCTTACGAGCATGGAATTCCGACCCTAAGGTCATATGGGTATCAAATTGTTGACGCTAAGTCTCTGAGTATTTCAGGACATACTCGATGGAAGGATCTTTGCCGTGAGTATGCTAAATTTTCTTTGGAGTGCGAGATGCCTTTGGCGAAAGATATTCTTTGATTGCTTAATGTAAGTACATGTTGTTTCGTTGCCGTGAGCTTGGCCTGCGCGGGCATGGCTCTTACGACTGTTTGGCCCAGTACATTCCTATTGGAACTTAGTCTATCGTTCCTCGGACCTTCCGAGTTGACGACGTCTTCAAGGGGGTACCTTCTAGCGTTCGAGGTTGACTGCAAGAGAAGTTTTGAACATTTGCTGAGTTTCCCTAAGGCAGCTCGCAGATGTTGCATCGTAAAAAATCTTGCCGGTAAAACCCTTCTTTTGGGACAAAAACTCGGTCGAAGGAAAAGATTGCAATGGGTGCATTTTAGAACCTTAAGGTCTTTGGGCAGGGTTAGCGTTCTGACTGCTCCAATTGAGTTCATGCATAAGGGTCAACCCTAAATTTGAAATAAAAAGGGTGATGGTCGTACCTTGAAGTGAGACATGCGGGCGACGCCTCGAGATTGATTCGCTACAATATTAAGAGCTGATTTGTTTCAATTGCCCGTGGTGAAGACGCGGTATGGTTCTTTACTTTGTTTTTCCAAGTTCGATCGAGGGTGAGGACCGATTCGCCCTTTGGTTTGGTTGGGGGCGGAGGCACGAACGCTGGTACCACATCGTGTAATGTGAACATTTCCCTTGCCACATGTTGTTCCCTGTAGACGGTTTTAATTTTGTCCGTTGTTGGAAAGTTTATCATCTGGTGAAGGGTGGATAGTACTGCCTTCATGAAGTGTATCCACGGACGCCCAAATAAGGTGTTATACCTCATGTCACCTTCGATGACGTGGATTTTGGCATCTTGAGTCGTGCTGGCCACTGTGATCAGAAGGATAATTTCTCTTTTTGTTGTTTCGCTTGTCATGTTGAATCCGTTGAGGACTCGAGTGGCAGGCACGATTTGGTTGAGCAATCCGAGCTGCTCTATCACCCTCTACCTGACAATATTATCCGAGCTACCTAGATCCACGAGTACACATTTTATTTGAAAAGTATTTACAATGAAAGAGATTACCAGTGCATCATTATGGGGTTGAGACAAGGTCTCGGTGTCCTCTTCGTTGAATGTGAGGGCGTCCCCTGGAATATATCCCTGAGTCCATTTTTCTCTTGTGATGGATATTTTTGTTCTTGTCATTACGGGTTCCTACGGGGCATCGGCCGCCCCTATGATCATATGGATGACATGTTGTGGCTCGTTTGCCTCGTTCATCATTGTTGCCTCCCTTTCCCGGAACTGATTTTTAGCTCGATCGCTAAGAAATTCTCGGAGATGTCCTTTGTTAAGAAGTTGAGTTACCTCTTCTCGTAGATGATGATAATCCTCGGTCTCGTAGCCGTGCGTGTTGTGAAATTCGCATACCAAGTTGTAATTCCTTTGTGAAGGATCCAATTGTATAGGTTTCAGCCATTTGGCGTCTCTGATTTTACAGATGGCGAACATGATATCCGACACATCGACGTTGAAGTTGTATTTAGACAATTGGGGCACACCCATTGTCACTGTGTTCCGATCAAACCTGGCTCTATTGATGAGCCCTCGAGGATCATGTCTTCAATCCACTCTCCGATCATTGCGATGTAGGTTGCGCCTTGGGGCGTTCCTCCTATCTTCGAGGTATGGCTGATATGTTTCTTTGTTTAGTTTTGGTTCCTTTGCTAGGAGACTGCTCGGGTATACTAAGCCCGAAGGGGCTCCCAGCTAGTCATCCTCGGCCCTTATCATCGACTGGTACTGGTTGTGGACGTCTGACCAGGTCACAACTGGGTACTCGATCACGTTCTGTTTTAGCTGTTTCGAAGCCACCGATCTTCGTTTGTTCAGACCTTCAGCAAAGGCTTGCACTACCCAGTCGTCGGAGACTGGCGGTAGCTCCATCCGCTCCATCTGAAAGCGAGATATGAAATCCTGCAGCATCTCGTTCTCCCTTTGCTTGATTTTGAAAACGTCGAACTTCTTCGTAGCTACTTTGATGGCACCAACATGTGCCTTTACGAAGGAGTCTTCTAGCATGCCGAATGAATCTATGGAGTTAGTAGCCATGTTGTGATACCACATCATGGCCCTCTTCGAGAGTGTTTCCCAAATTTTTTTCAATAATACAGACTCGATCTCATCATTCTTTATATCGTTGCCTTATATCGTAGGTTGTAATGTGCTCATTAGGGTCAGTGGTCCCGTTGTACTTAGGGAGTTCCGGCATTCTTAACTTCTTTGGAATGGGTTTCGGGGCCTCCTCCTTGGGAGACGACCTTTGTATGAACTTATTCGAATCCACGCCCTTGAGGACCGGGGGCGTACCCGAGATCTAGTCGACCCTAGAGTTATAGGTCTCGACCTTCCTGTCGTTGGCTGCTATCATTTTCTCGCTCGATTCGATCCTTTTTGTGAGATCCTCAAGCATTTTTACTATGGCCGGGTCGGCTATCGACCTGTTATTGCTCGATATCTCGGGTACCTGTTTGGCTGGGGAAGCTGTTTCTGGCGCTGTTGTGTTGGGAGTCTTCACATGGGTTGATAATTTTATCATGTACTTTATTAGTGGACGTCTGACCTAGTCACAACTGGGTACTCGATCTGGTTCTGTTTCATCAATTTCGAAGCAACCGAGCTTCGTTCGTTCAGACCTTGAGTAAAGGCTTGTACTACCTAGTTGTCGGAGACTGGCGGTAGCTCCATCCGCTCCATCTGAAAGCGAGACATGAGTTCATGCAGCATCGCGTTCTCCCTTTGCTTGATTTTGAAAACGTCGGACTTCCTCATAGCTACTTTGATGGCACCAACATGTGCCTTTACGAAGGAGTCTGCTAGCATACAGAATGAATCTATGGAGTTAGTAGCCAAGTTATGATACCACATCATGGCCCTCTTCGAGAGTGTTTCCCTAATTTTTTTCAACAATACAGACTCTATCTTGTCATTCTTTATATCGTTGCCTTATATCGTAGGCTGTAACGTGCTCATTAGGGTCAGTGGTCCCGTTGTACTTAGGGAGTTCCGACATTCTTAACTTCTTTGGAATGGGTTTCGGGGCCTCCTCCTCGGGGGACGACCTTTGTATGAACTTATTCGAATCCATTCCCTTGAGGTACGGAGGCGTACCTAGGATCTGGTTGACCCTAGAGTTATAGATCTCGACCTTCCTGTCGTTGGCTGCTATCATTTTCTCACACGATTCGATCCTTTTGGTGAGATCCTCAAGCATTTTACTATGGCCGGGTCGGCTATCGACCCGTTATTGCTCAATATCTCGGGTACATGTTTGGCTGGGGGAGCTGTTTCTGGCGCTGCTCTGCTGGGAGTCTTCGGATGCCTTTTTAACTGAGCGATAACCAACTGTTATTCCTACAACATATCAAAAGTAACATGAATACTAACTTCCTGTTCTTCCCGGGCTGGGGTTTTTTGGGCTTCCTGTTGGTCGTCATGCCATATGCTCCTATCAGTTATCTATGATAGTATGATATGAATAGATACGTTATGTTGGTACTCAGTTGAGTAAGGTATCGGGTGCCCATCAAGGCCTATCGATTTGGGTCGTTACAAAAGTGGTATCAGAGCAGTTCTGTCCTAGGAAGTCTATAAGCCGTGTCTAGTAAAGTCTTGTTTATGGGTGTGTTGTGCACCACATTTATAAGCAGGAGGCTACAAGGCATTTAGGACTGTCACTCTTTCTTCTTACTCCAGATCGTGTGGTAGAGCTCACTTATAAGAATTCAAATTCTGAACTTCTATTTTATTCTTTATACAATGATACCTACATTCAGAAAGACGGTCGGCAAGAGATATTGATGTGGAAGTGTTGAGTTAAAGGAACTCGATTTTGCATCTTGCTTATGATGAGTAAATGTAAGGTCTTCAACAGATCATGTGTGTACTAAAAGGTGTAAGGTTCTTAATAAGGAGCTTTAAGGAAGAATACTTATCCACTCTTACAGTAAACGGAAATCACAGAATTAGAAGTTAGACACAAGTTTCAACAAGTAACAGAAGGAAGGTGAAGAAGGGTACGAGGTACCCATTTAATAAAGATTATCATTATTTAAAATTGGGAAGGGAAATATAAGCATTTTAAGTTACCTTCAACAGTAATAGATGTACGTTCATTCAGTCACACCAATCTTATCATGCCCTATGAGAGCTAATGAATATGGTTTAATAGAAGGACAAGATATCATGATTCGGCTGGGGTTAGAGTAACCCAAAATGATGGATGGATGGTTTGTGTTAGTTGACAATTGCGAAGGATATTGCAAAAACTGCTAATAGATCTCCTTGTGAAACACCTATGTGGTGCATTCTAAAATAGTACCACTAGATATAAGTGCTAGAAAAATAGGAACTGGAAGCCTGGAAAGGATAAATATTATATTAGTATGACTCTCATCCCTAGTAGAGAGATATTGCTAGGCAACCCGAAGAGCTAGTGGATGGAGCAAAGGGGGGTTAAAAGCAAAAGAATATCTTGTTAAAGTTTTCAGAATAAAGTGACAGATATAAAGGTTAACAGGAAATAAGAAAAGAGCTAATGAAGCATTAAGAGTAAGATATGATACATGGATGGCAACGGTAGGTAAAAAAGATAACGGTATTACAGAGTCTATTGTCATATAAAGGAAAAGACGAGAGGTGACAGGCCATGAGACAACAAAAGAGTATAGGCCATAAATTCGTATCCTTACTTCGAGAAATAAGCTCGTGACTTCAAGGCAACTACCAGAAGGAAAAGTTAGACCCCAGAATAATAGGAATCAGTATGGGCTGGTGAACAAGATAAACTAAACGTTAATCAGGGACTGAGTGATTGGTTAATACTCGGCATCATGAGAGTTTCAAATTTCGTTCTCGCAATAATAAAATAGACAACAGAACAAGATTCATAAGAAATTCAGAGAATGGTCATTCACCATTGCGAGTAAGGAATTTCTTTATCCTTGGCATAGAAGGATTACCAAAAGGCGAGTAAGGGTCATCGTTGATGTGAAAGGACGCCAAAGATGAAGAGGTAAAACATCTATAGGTAGGTCATCGTAACTCCAACTCTTAGTACTCCCTTAAAGGAGGAATATAGAGTGATGTGGCATTAAGTCAGAACTAAGTGGTTCTAATAATTATGAAATGATAAAGGAAGAACGTAATTAAACGAAAAAGGGATGAGATTGCACTTATTCAAAGCCTACAGATATGCTACGATATCAGAGCATTATGCAAACATGACGTCAAGGAGAGGAAGTAAGGGTTCCTACCCGAGATATTATTGATTAATAAGGAACCAATGCGAGAAGTAAGTTAAGACAAAGGAAAGAACCCAAGAAAGATTTCACGGAATATTGATACGGTAATGGGCCAACAAGTAGTTAGTAGTCGAATCAGGAATAGCTTAGCTATGGCTAGAGAAGAGGATACAAACAAATTAACATACCACGCAAGATAAACATAGGGAACCCCAATATGGGGAATTCAGCCTCAAAGTTATGACATATCGTTGAAATATATCCATATAGGAGTAGGGAAGTTTAAAAGGTACCGTATGAGTGTTACGGAAATAAAAGAGAGTACTACTGTGAAGACAATTAAAATATTAGTTCAGATGTAACCCTACAAGAACAAGGGCGTGGAGATAAATAACTACGGGTAATTATAAGCGATGAAGAACATCAAAAATTTAGTCAGGCATAGGATGTGAAAAGCTCGCAGCCTTACAAGAGTCAGAGGATCTCCCCTCCCCCCAGTACCACAAGGAAAGACTAGTTGAGGAAATAAGGAAGAAGGCTTCAACAAAAGCACAGTGACCTGAGGAGAAATGGTCATGCAAAATAAGTCTTACAATAAAAATTGTATGCACTCCAAAAGAAAGTGGCACCTACCAAGGTTAATGAACGGGGAGAAAAATCGAAGGTAATATTCGAGACCATATGAGTTGCACAAAAATTCGGGCATGCGTGGGAACTAGGATAAGTTAAGTATACACGCAACAAGGGGCAGAAAGACCAGGAAAAGTAATTGTATACGTTTAAAGGAAGCTGAGATGGAACGAAATGAATTATTCGATCAGTAATACAGAATTAGTATAATATGGATACACTCAAGATTTTGGAGTATTATCCATGCAGCATATATGTTGACAATCATATAGCCGTAGAAGACTCTGCCATAAGTTAAAAGAAAGAATTGATCCTAGAGAATAGACAAAGGATTGAGTTGTTAGAAGATTGTATGATGGATACTCCCTAACGCCCATGAAAGGATAAAATAATGACTAATTCCAGGAGCTGCAGATCGAAATATAGCTTAAGCCTACATAAATACTGATTAGAAAGAAGAGGAAACTAAAGAGTTACGCCAAATAAGTAAACTAGGAGTCTGATTATTGGACCCAGAAAATTATATACTTCATGATTAAGAACATGGAATAATCTCTCTTAATATCAGATGTACATGAGAGATATTATAGTAGCTATATCCGATAATTGCTCTATGATAAGCCAGTTAGAAGAAGTACCAGCCTCATAAGAAGACAATATGAATCTCCCACCGAATTGTATATGCCTAGAGGTGCAAGTATTATGATAGAGCTTCAAGTTGTGAACATGAATTACACCTATGTGGAAGGGAGGTCATGGAAGAGATAAAATATATGGTGCAAGATTTTATTGTATTAATGGTAAAGGTGAACGACGTATGAGACACTCAAATGTAGAAGGTTGTGAATAGTCTATATTCCTAATAAAGGGCTAGAAGCACGGGAGTCCAGTGTCCATATAAGGTTAGTCACATTGGGATGCTATAAAGTACGGTTATGGAAGTATAGTATCACACCTAAGTGGATCAATCTAATTACTCCAGATGTCCTTGATAAGACATGAGCCGTAGTGGCAATGTTACATAAGAGATCAAGTTATTTGTGGTAGATGATACATCAACATTAAGGTGAATCAATAGTGGATGGACAATAGTCAGAAAGTATGAGGTGATATTAGGGCGCCATTCTAAGATGAACAAGTAATGAGGAAGCGTTAAAGGACTTAGATTTATACCTATGAGATAAGCAATAAAAGTAACCTGCAGTTCGGTAGTAGACCTCAGTAACAATAAATTGAAGTAAGAGTTATGGTATAGTATGACCTTCTTACATGCAATAAAGACATACATATGGATAATCGGGTCCATGAAATAAGGTATAACAATATTCGTAAGTTCAACAAAGTACCGAGCAAAGAACTTTAGTATACCTACAGATGCCAGAGGGAAATTTTATCAAGCTCTGTATATATTTACAAAGTAAGACAATGTACGGTAAATCCGGGGGCCCAGATTCCCCGACATAGGGCTATCTCACGGTCATGACCTTCTAAGCTCGAAGATAAGGTCAAGACTCACCCTCAGGGTTCGCCTCAAACTGATTCGGAAAGTGTTGCATTTTGACTAATACAACAGGCTATAACAAGCAAGGGGGAAGTTCTTGAATCACACGACTCGACCTTACAAAGGCCGGCCAATACAGAGCCTGTGCTGAGGCATCACATCAAGCCATTCCATCTCCGTACTTTACGTTTTGTCTCCACACGTTTATGATCGAGTCACTCCTCCTATATAAAGGGGGCTCGCCCTACCTTGTAAAGCAGGTTGCTCCATTTCTCCATAAGTGCAGTAATATCTTTCTCTCTTTTTTCTTCTAAGTCATTTGTTCTTATTGGCCCGAGGCCACCTCGCATCCATTGATTTCTTATTTGTTCTGCCCATCTAGCTATACATTGTCCATAAAAGCCTTACTTAATTGTATTTATGCTTGTTATCCCTTCCCCGACTGTCCTCGATAGCTTGATCCTAGCTCAAGCCTCGGCCCCGAGGCCTCCATCGATCTGCTCCGCGCTCGGGAAACAGGCCCCTTTGGTTTTCTTACTACTTTGTCTTAGCTCGTATCTTATCTTTACACTTAGCATTTCTAGCATCGACTTCCCTAAAAACTAGCTCGGGAATAGATCACGTATTTTTAGAATCCCATTTACAAATTTAATTGTTGTTACCATTTTCACGGTAAACAGTTTGGCGCCCACCAGGGGGCTAAATATAATAGTGATTATTTTCTTGCTAGTTTCATCACCCAAATGCACGTTATCTCTAACACTTCTTGTTGCCCGAGATCTTCCCTTTCAGGGTAGAACGCCTGGCCAAGCTGGTGAAATGGAAAACCGAGACCTCAAAAGCCACAGGGAAATGGACACACCCGATCTAAAGTTTAAGGCCTCCCCGGTTTCAATACAAGCAAAATGGAGGGGCTCCCAACATAGCATCCACATGATTATCGGAGGAAATAGCGACCTCCAAGGACCTGTGTCCAAACGAATAAAAATATCTGCTACAGAATAGGGATAAGCGCGAAAACGCTTATCCAAAGAAACTCTCATATTCGCCGAGGAAGACCTCGAGGCCATGGGGAACCGCACAACAACACGTTGGTGATCTCATTTCTCTTAAATAATACAAGGATAAAGCGTGTGCTTGTGGACCCGGGCAGTTCAGCTAACATAATCAGGTCAGAAGTAGTTGAACAACCGGGGCTACTCAAGCAAGTCATCCCCGTCCCCCGAGTCCTCCAAGGTTTCAATATGGTCGGGGAAGAACCGAAAGGAGAAATCATCCTCCCGATCAACACGTTTGGCACGACCCAGAGCACCGACTTTCAGGTCATCGACGACAACATAAGGTACAACGCCTTACTTGGCAGACCTTGGATACACAACATAAGGGCAGTTCCCTCGACCTTGCACAAAGTAATAAGGTTCCCCACAAGATATGGAATCACAACGATACATGGAGAACAGCGGTCAGCAAGGGAGATGTTCGTGGTCCACCATGAGACGTCGACCCCCACAAACTCAGTCTTAAAAGAGGAAAGAACCGCACAGACTCTATGAGACGTCGAGGAAGATTTCCCCCCCCCCCCCTTCGAACTTTCGTCGCTCCTGAAGAATCAGATGCGACCAAGTCAATGATCGAGGAGCTAGAGTAGACTGTTCTGACCGAGAACATCCCAGATCGCAAGGTATACTGGGAACGGGGCTGACCCCCAAACTCCGGACAAGGTTTATTCAATTTCTTAGTAATAACATCGACTGTGTCCCACCTAGACATGGCAGGTATCCCTCCATAAATAACCTCCCATCACTTGAGCGTCGACCCCAAATTCAAACCCATAAAGTAGAAGAGGAGACCGCAGTCCGAGGTAAAACATGCCTTTATCAAAGAGGAGGTAGCGAAACTTCTTAAAATCGGATCTATCAGGGAGGTAAAGTATCAAGAATGGCTAGCTAACGTAGTAGTAGTACAAAGAAAGGGGAATAAGCTAATAATGTGCGTAGATTATAAAGATTTAAATAAAGCATGCCCCAAAGATTCCTTCTCGTTGCTTAATATTGATTGTCTGATCGATGCCACAGGCGGCCACTAGACCCTCACCTTCCTCGATGCCTACTCGGGGTATAATCAGATCTAGATGAACCCCAAGGATAGGTAAAAGACCTAGTTCATTGCAAAATATGGTACATACTGCTATAACATAATGCCCTTGGGGCTAAAAAATGCAGGAGCGACGTACCAATGCCTAGTTAATAAAATGTTTGAGCATCAAATAGGGAAGCAAATGGAAGTATACATTGATGATAAGCTAGTTAAATCCCTGCGCGCAGAGGACCATCTAACCCATTTGTAGGAAACTTTCAACATCCTCAGAAGCTACAACATGAAGCTGAATCCTAAAAACTGCGCCTTTGGCGTAGTCTCAGGCAAATTCCTGGGTTTCATGGTCTCAAACAGGGGGATCGAGATCAACCCCGACAAAATAAAGTCCACCAAAGAAATCATAGTGGTAAACAACATAAAATCCATCCAACGACTGACTGGGCGGATCGTTGCCCTGGGCAGATTCATATCAAGGTCGTCAGACAAAAGCCATCACTTCTTTATCCTACTCAAAAGAAAGAGCTACTTCGAATGGAATCTAGAATTCCAACGCACCCTAGAAGAACTGAAACAGTACCTATCTAGCACGCCTTTGCTGCACACGCCCAAGGAGGATGAAACGCTGTATCTATACCTGGCCATGTCCGAAATAGTAGTGAGCGGTGTATTAGTCCGAGAAGAGCAAGGTACGCAATTTTCTGTGTATTATGTAGGTCGAACCTTAGGGACGCCGGAACCAGGTACCCCCATCTAAAAATATTGGCACTCACACTAATAAGCGCTTCACACAAGCTATAGACTTACTTTCAGTGCCACCGCATTTACGTCCTATCAACCTATCCCCTCCGGAGCGTACTGCACAAACCTGAGTTGTCGGGTCGACTGGACAAATGGGCCATTGAGCTCGGAGGGTATGATATTAAGTATCAACCTCAGACGGCCATTAAATCCCAAATCCTAGCGGATTTCGTGGCCGATTGATTGCCATCCCTCGTCCCCGAGGTAGAGAAAGAACTTTTACTAAAGTCAGGTACGTCCTCCGGGATGTGGACCATGTTCATAGATGGTGCCACGAACGTTAGAGGATCCGGACTCGGTATAGTCCTAAAACCGCCCATCGGTGGCATGATCCGACAATCCATAAAACTGCAAATCTATTTAACAACAAAGCCGAGCATGAGGCTTTGATTGCAGGTTTGGAGTTTGCCAAGGGCTTGGGGGCCAAGGTCATCGAGGAAAAATACGATTCGCTCCTCGTGGTAAGTCAGGTAAATGGGAGCTACGAAGCCCGGAAAGACAGAATGCAGAGTTACCTGGATAAGATCCAAGTCACCTTGTGCCGCTTCAAGGAATGGACCTTTATCCATGTACCCCGAGAGTAGAACAGCGAGACTGATGACCTGGCGAACCTGGTATCGTCCGCCGAGGAGAAAGACCTGCTCCCCGGGGCTATGGTCCAATTAATCAAGTCCGTGGTTGAGGAAGATCACGCAGAAATCAGCTCCACCAGCCTGACATGAGATTGGATAAACAGATACATCGCTTATCTGAAGGACGGGAAACTACCCCGCCGATCCAAAAGAATCAAGAGCCTTACGAACCAAAGCGGCCCGGTTCTCGCTCGACGAAAATAGGGCCCTGTACATGAGAACATTCGTCGACCCCTAGCAGTATGTCTAGGACCAAGTGATACGGATTACGTGCTCCGAGAGATCCAAGAAGGCACCTATGGAAACTACTCCAGGCCAGACTCCCTAGTCAGAAAGGTAATCAGAGCAGGTTACTACTGGGATAGCATAGAGAGGGATGCCAATGAGTTCATCCAGAGATGCGACAAGTGTCAAAGATTCGCCCCTATGATTCACCAACCCAGCGAACATCTACATTCCGTCCTATCACCATGGCTATTTGTGAAATGGGGAATGGACATCGTTGGCCCTTTACCAACGGTACTAGATAAAGCTAGATTCATTCTGTTTATGACTGATTACTTTTCAAAATGGGTAGAAGCGTAGGCCTTTGAAAAAATAAGAGAGAAGGAAGTCATCAACTTTATATGGGAACACGTAATATGTCAGTTCGGAATACCGTCCGAAATAACATGCGACAACGGGAGACAATTCATTGGGAGCAAGGTAACACAGTTCCTTGAGGACAACAAAATAAATGGTGATACCATCTGTGCGCGAACGGTCAGGGTGAATCCACAAATAATACCATCATTCAAAACTTGAAGAAGAAATTAGAAAGCACCAAGGGAAAATGGCGAGAAACTCTACTCGAGATACCGTGGGCATATCGGACGACTTCAAAATCAAGTGCAGGGGAAACACCTTTCTCTCTAGTATACGGCGTTGAAGCATTAATACCAGTAGAGATCAGGGAACCGAGTACTAGATTCTGGCATACCAGCGAAGGGTCAAATCATGAGGCCATGGCAACAACCCTCGAACTGCTCGACGAGAGATGGGAGGCCTCGCTGGTTCGGATGGCTGCCCAGAAGTAGGAAATAGAAAGATACTACAATAGGAGAACGAACCTCCAATACTTCGGCATCAGAGACTTGGTCCTAAGGAAGGTTACTCTCAACACCCAAAATCCTAATAATAGGAAACTATGCCAGAATTGGGAAGGGTCGTACCATGTCCTTGGGATAGTTGGCAAAGGCTCCTATAAGATTGGCACCATGTAATGCGAGCAACTCTCGAGCAACTAGAATGTGTCGATGCTCAAGCTATATTACTGTTAGGGCCTCCGATCATGAAACCTCCACGGGAGCCCCCGAGCAAGCATCGCCCTCTCTTCCCCGCGAACAGACTTTTATCCTGAAATGGGTTTCTTGCTGACATGACTTTTCTAACAAGACAACACACCAGGCCAAGTAGTCTAAGGATCCATGCCCATACGGGCCGAGCTCATGGCAACGAAACAATATGTATTTACAGCATGTATCTACGCCAAGTAATAAAGAATATTTTTTTGGCGTTTCGCACTTCGAGAAAGACTATTTCGACGCATTCGCGGCAAATGCATCCCCATCCAATGGGTCCCGAAATACTCGGAGACTTAATTCGGCAACTTGCATGCCCTCAAGGTCAGAACTCCAGGCTCAACGATCCCTGGAAGGCAATTCCGAGATCACGAGAAGCTATTTCCAAGCTTAAACAAACTCGATGACTCGGAGGCTGGTATCAATCTCCATACAATAGGAAAGATCTGAAACTGTAAGACCCTATCCGGCAACCTCGACATGACCAGATCTACTCTAAAAAACTATATGACCTCAACAGGCATGAAAATCCCGATATTTAGGCTATACATCGCATTTGTAAGAATCCCTAAAGGGCATACCCTCGATGTAGATGCCTAAACTATCACTAGGGATGAAAAATGGCTATGGCCAAACGCATACGACTACGCTTGAAACGACTGATACAGCCCAAATAACATGGCTTAGGGACGCCTGACTATTGCTAAAAAATCGCAGGCCATTACTCCGATATACTTCGAAAAGAACCGATTAAAACAGGCTTCCCTCCACAGGCAAAAATGAGCTCCGACAAAGTCGGCTCCAAAATGCAAGAGCATCGATCTACTCGACTTACGAGCTATGAACCTTACGAGGTGCTCGAAACACCGCCGACAAAGACTTGATATCGAGGTTCCTTTGGAACCGATGACGGGTCAGGCCAAAATTCTACAAAAAGACCTTAATGAGCGGATACAAAGCCAACACAAAGCCCACGGGCAAAAAACAATGTAAGAGCCATTGTCGCCAGCTAAGCAAGCCTACGGGCTGCATATTGAAATGTCTCTACGAGCAAACAACATAAGAGCCATTGTCGCCAACCAAAAATTTCAGATAATTCGAGGGTCAATTACGGCTCGGGACGCAATGCGACCAGGAGACTAGGCCTGAAAATTTCCAAACACCCAGGGGCGGGAAATGAGAAGACACTATTGCCAACCAGAAATTTAAGGTAATTCGAGGGTCCATTACAACTCAGATTGCAACGCGACCCAAAGACTGGGCACAAAAATTGCCAAACACCCAAGGGCGGGAAATGAGAAGACACTATCGCCAACCAGAAATTTAAGGTAATTCGAGCACCAATTATAGCTCGGATCGCAATGCAACCCGTTGACTGGGCCCGAAAATTGTAATATGCCTAAGGACACGGCATAAATGCCACTACCACCGACCAAGGAATCAGGAAAACTCAAGGGTTGATTACAGCTCAAATCGCGACGCGACTCGAAGACTGGACCCGAAAATAATTGAGCTACAAAAAGCCTAAGGGCACGGCATAAATGCCATATCAACTGGCCTACGCAGGCCGTAAAGTAACATCGCGACTCCAATATTCACTCGCCAAAATGGGAGGATAAATCCACATGGTTCTTCCCTATATATACGCCAAAATAAAAGTGTTGTATGCAGACTGGGAGATCAACAGGAAAAACCAACATAGTCTAAATCTATCGCCAGATTAGCAGCCTCAAAGGTTACATCCAGGCATTCACGGATCCTCTACCGGTCCCTTCTCGACAACGTCCCCTCTCTCCGGGGACTCACCCCCATTTTTAACACCACTCGAGTTGCCTTCCAATGTGCCCTCGATGGTCAAACATTGAAGGTCCGGTCGAACATGGTCTGCGGCTCGAGGAAAAACTGGGTCTGCCCCCTCAATGGTCCTCTCAACACAAGAATCTTCAGCGACCGCGCCCTCTCCATGTAAAGATTCAAGTGCCTCGGCCTCGGCTCTGATCCAAAGCAGTGTAGCCACCAGCCCAAAATGATGACTCCTGTACTTGCCACTATCCTCCATTGCATCTTGAAGCTGACGCTCAATCAAGGTGACTCTCCTCCTAAGGCTATCCCTTTTCGAGATCGCCCCGTCCACACGACGACCGAGCTCGAAGATTTAAGCATCCTTGGCCCGAAGCACCCCCTCAGTAAACGTTTCTCCTTCTCAAACTACATGAATCCGGGTCCAAGGGGTTAGAAACAATAAAATCCCGTAGAAACTCAAATAGTAATCAGAATGAGGGATGAATAACCTGTTCGGTTAAGAAGGCTTTCTCATGTTCCCAGCGGCTCACCTCGTCCTGATACTGGGCGAAGGCCTGATTATAAAGTGCTTTGACCTAAAATCACGTGAAAAGGTCAAGAGAATGAAGATCGGAGCGGCCCGAAACAACTAATAAAGACATGTGAAGTTATAGGAGAAGTTACCCGCTCACAAAGCCTACTTATCTGACCAAAAATAAAGGAGACGGTGACACCTGAGCTACCCTGTACAACGGTCGCGGGTCTCCCGAGGGAGTCTCCGCCTTAAATCAGCGCTCCCTCCTCGGAAAGTTCCCGGCGAGGCTTGTCTTGCAATTCGGGGGATGGAAGCAGTTCCCCTTCTAAAGAATCAACAATAACCATCGGGCTTGCAGGGTCAGGCAGAATTTCCACCCCTTGCTCATCCCGATTCTCCAATCGAGGTTCCTCCAGATCGCCTGCTGAGGGCGTCCTAGCTCGAGAAGGATTCTGGCCACCCACCGAGTCAAGGCCAGTGCCCGATAGCCCATCCATTGCCTCGCCACCATAAGGACGGGTCGCGTCAACATCAGACTCCTATCTAGAAGTATTTGTCCCTTCAGCCCGAGGGGCAACCAATCTCGAAAGACCTTCTAGGGGTGCCGAGAAGTTGCTTTCCCCCTCTCCTTCAACACGAGAATTTTTTACCGCCTTAGAGGATGGGACTGGTGAATCAACTTTGGACTTCTCCACTTTGGACCTTTTGATCTTAGGTGGCTCGGCCGACACGCCCCTTTGCCTTTTCTTCTCCTCTCCAGGTATCGGGACATCCCCTCCATCATGCGGCACCTCCCTTGTCAGTAATATTCCTCCCAGGCCTGCATAGATGTGGAGGTCAAATGCGCAGAAAGGACAGAGACGCTGGCAGCAAGCCGCGCCAAAAAACGCGGATGCATCAAAGCTCGAAAATCACCATGGTCTTTTACTTCACCGGGCCCGAGATAAATCCCGCTACATGTGATTGTTGTACAGGCAAATTGAGTACAAACGGCCGACCCAACTCTGAATATCCGGCACCGCTCTAGGATAGATAGCTATGGCTAAAAAACAAAGGGAAAGAAATGATGGAATCAGGGACATAAAGAGAAAACATCAAAGGGAAAAAAAGCCCTGCATTCACTTACGCCCGGCATTCCACATCTCAGGAAACGACATCCCTTCCACCGGGATCAAATCAGACGTCCTCACCCGGACGAACCGACACAACCATTCGTCATCCCCAAATTCCTCGGTACATGCAAAAAGGGATCTCGGGGCTCGACAACGAAGCCTGATTAATCCCCCGCAAAGGAGATGAGGACTATACATCCAGATCAAATGATTCAGAGTGAAGAGCATTCCCTCCACCACAACCGAGTAATGCCTAATCATTTATACCACACACTAGAATGAAGGATGAATCTGACCTAAAGTCACCTGGTAACTCCGGAAAAAATCAAGAATCACTAGGTCAATCGAGGGCAAAGACGGTCCCGTCGACCCCAAAGTGAATGGATAGGTGTACACGCTCAGAAAACCGGCTCTATGAGCAGTGATGTCTTCATCCTATGCCGGAATCTCCACAAGCACGGCATCCCCCCCAGCAACAATTGTCCCTCACTCTCTCGACATCCGTTATGGAGCAGACATATTGAGTTACTGGCTCGCGGCTTCCTAACTTAGAGGAGGGTCTCTCAACCCTGAAATCTGATGTCATCGCAAGAGGCCCTGAGACACATTCCTCGATGCGAGGCGGAGCAGTCACTTCACCTTAGGAGTTGAAGTATTCACCATCCTTGAGAAAGTCGAAGAGTAGAAGAAAGGGAGGGGAGTCACGCTCCTAAAAAGAGAAGCAAAAGTCAAGGGAAAACAAACTTCACTAAAGGGTTCTGGATGCAAGATAAGAATTGAAAGGGGAGAGGCGAATATTTATAAGAACGTCGTGGTTACATTAAAGGAGGCCAACCGTCGCGATCAATGCTGAAATCTATAGTAATGACGCACATTGCACGCTCTGGCGGCCCATAGCCGCTCGCAAGGATGCCAGAGGAAGCAAGAGTTCAGAACCGTTTCTCATCGCTTTGCGTCGCCCTTACTCTGAGAAATGCGGAGACTATCTACGTATGGTAAATCTGGGGTCCCGGATTCCCCGACATAGGGATATATCGTATTCATGACCTTCTAAGCTCGAAGATAAGGTCAAGACTCATCCTCGGGGTGCGCCTCAAACTGATCTGGAAAGTGTTGCATTTCGACTAATACAGCAGGCTGTAACAAGCAATGGGGAAGTTCCCGAATCACACAACTCGACCTGAGGTCGGCCTATCCAGAGCCTGTGCTGAGGCATCACATCAAGCCATCACATCTCCGTACTCTACATTTTGTCTCCACACGTTTATGATCGAGTCTCTCCTTCTATATAAAGGGGGCTCGCCCTACCCTGTAAAGTAGGTTGCTCCATTTCTCCACAAGTGCAGTAATATATTTCTCTCTTTCTTTTATTCTAAGTCAGTTGTTCTTATTGGCCCGAGGCCACCTGGCATCTTTTGTTTTCTTATTTTTTCTGCCCGTCTAGCTATACGTTAGCCATAAAGAGCCTTACTTAATCGTATTTCTTCTTGTTATCCCTTCCCAGACTGTCCCCGATAGCTCGATCCCGGCTCAAGCCTCAGCCCTAAGGCCTTCATCGATCTGCTCCGCGCTTGGGCAACAGGCCCCTTCGGTTTGCTTACTGCTTCATCTTAGCTTGTATATTATCTTTACACTTAGTATTTCTGGCATCGACTGCCCTAAAAACTCGCTCGGGAATAGATCACGTATTTTTAGAATCCTATTTACAAATTTAATTGTTGTTATCATTTTCACGGTAAACAAAGGCCTAGAGACTGGCTAAAACCTGGAGTAAAGGAAAAAGAAGAGTCACGTAGGCACACATATAAAGTTAAGGATGCATGATAGAAGGTAGCAATAGTTACAAAATTAGAAGGATTTTGAATACAAGTCGTAGTGTGACAATGAGGCTTAAAGGAGGGGAATGCCCTAGCCTTTGGATTTATTCGCAAAATAGTTGCCTAGATAGCAAGGATAGTAATAAAGTATTTGGAGGACATAAGTGATGAAAACGATAAGTGCATCAGTCAACATTCGAGGACGAATGTTCCAAAGGGGGAATGATATCACACGCCATATTTTCGTACGCGAAAGTATGCCACAAATAAATTGATGAAAGATCGGGAATGAGATTATTATAAGATTATAAGAATTTTATGGCTATTTTATAACAAGCGATCAGTAAGTGTCAAGAAGGATAAAAAGTACACGAATTAAAGAAAACGAGTTTCGTTGAAGGTTGCTGATTTGGAATAAAATATGGGTCGAGCGATAACACCCGATAATTATGGACTAGTACCATGCAAGGAACCATATGACCATAGTAGTACGATATATAAAGTATATTAAAAATAAATAGAATAATTAGTTAATAATTATGCAGGTAATTAGTTAATTACTGGGTAACGGGATATTACATAGTTAATTAATAATTACTTGTTGGGTAATTGATGTTTTGATAAAGATTAAACTCAAAACGTGGCAGCAAGCCACTCTTAATCAAATGACTCTTAGTCATTGATTGATTAGGTGGCAAACAAATACAAACTACCGTACTCTTAGTCATTGTTGACTAATCATCTCTAACACCTTGCAAGAAATTTAGACGGATTTGTTATTGCAAAAGGAGTTTGCATATTTCTTGGATGGACTTCAATAAAGCATTGGAAAATTCCTCCAATTTTTTCAACAAAATTTTTTTCAACGAGAATTATTACCACCTTTGCAACGTAAAATTTTGTTGTTTAAAAAGAGTACGGTGCAACCTTTTCCAAGAATATCATGCTGATTTTTCCCTACTCCAGGTATGTTAAGGCTATCCCTTCTTTGTTTTAGCATGATCTATACGACAAACGAAACGAGCAAATGCTTTTATAAATAAATCTATTCATAGAAATAATAGGGGTGTCTATATTATTGATTCCATATGTGAATTATTATTATATCTTCTGTTCATGGGTCTCAGAAAAATACGCATTTCATAAAGTTTATTCGAAAGACATATTGATTTTTATGGCATTCCGAGAAAATCTTATTAATGTATTTCTTATGCATTTCATGCATTTATACATGTTCATTGACCCATGGCCATATGGAATTATATACGTGTATATATATGTATATATATGTAAATGAGATACGGGAAAGGTTATGGCGTTATATATGCCCCACCACCTGATCAGTTGGTACGTTGCGGATTTGGCCCACAGCAGCCAAGATGATATGATAGGGATGCCCTCAGAGGCTTGACGATGTTATGAACACATGTACCTATGCACGACATGACATTCATACGTATATGCTTGAAACTAAAAGTATTTCATGATTTACAGAGTTATCCAGGCTTACAGGTTAAGTCATTTACTTTATATTTCTTCCATGTCTTTTATGTACTTATTTATGTGCCTTACATACTTTATACATTATTCGTACTAATGTGCCTTTTGCCTGGGGATGCTACGTTTATGCCAGCAGGTGTTGATAGATAGGTTGAGAATCCTCCAAGTAGGCGATCGGCTCAGCGAAAGATGTTGGTGCACTCTATTTGCTCCGGAGTTGCTTGTTTGGTCAGTATGATTTAGATGTGTATTGTTTCGTATGGAGGGGCTCTGTGCCGACCTTTATGACAATTATGTATCCTTAGAGGCTTATAGATAGATGTTATGTAGGTAAAAGATTGTATGGACTTGTTGGCCTATGTTCAATATACGAGTGGTTATTTTGGTCTTAGAGCCCCATACGTCTTATGTATAAGTTGGTATTACATGTTGTATTCTACCTATTTCATGGCAGCCTCTCCATCTCAGTTATCTATGATAGTATGATACGAACATATACATTATGTTGGTACTCGATTGAATAAGGTACTGGGTGCCCATCGTGGCCTTTCGATTTGGGTCATGACAATTTCAACATGTAAGTAGAAAAGAAGATACAAGTAAACTAATATTGTATGCCACGCTATGCATAGCATTGTTCATTAGACACTCCCCAGAAAGAGAGCTCATTTTCTTCTAGTCTTTCTCTATAGCCAGTGGCTTCAGATAGTTCGCAAGCTCTAACCGCTTAGATAAAAGATGGCACTCGTTCAAAACTGAAGGAGTGGCACTTCACCTCCAACGAGGATCTGGGGAATGGGGTGACTAATCATGCCCCAAGTTCCTTTGGTAAGGAGAGCGAGGAGGATAAATGTCCTATTGTTTTTCAGATGGTAACGATTGAGGAGATGTAGTTGTTGCTGGTGGTGAATGAGCACCTGTTGTCAATGGGCATGAAACCATCGGTGTGGAAGGTAAAGAAGCAACAATTTTAGAAGAAGTGATAGGGGTTATTTGCTTAGTGGTCGGAGACAGACGAGGCCCAAGATCCAAACTCCTTGGACCAAAAGCTGTAATGGGGGGTCAGGAAATGAGAATCACTATTCTTTACCAGGTCCATCTCACCCCAAAGTGCTTGAGTTTCTTCTGTGGTTGGGTTTGAAGATCTCCCGATTGAGTGATCTCGTCCAAGTCACACCTCTATTCAAGGTTATGAAACAGTCGATGCAATAGTAATACCTTACAAGGAGTTGGGGTCGATTTTCCACAGGGGTAATGAACGGGACTTATGAGTATATATTATAGTGAATGAGCTTGAACTATCTCAAATTGTACTTCAACAAACATTGATTGTTTCTAAGTCTAATTTAAACTAAGATTGCAAGATGAAAAATTGAAAACTAAGAAATTGTTTTTGTTTTTGTTTTTCAAATGATGTAAAAGGCCTAGGGTTATGACCTTTACCTAGGTGTTTGTCTAACGGGTTGTAAACTTTAAAACAAAATTATTGTTCGGGGTGTATTATAGATATCAACACTCGAGTACCAACTCAATACCTTTCGGTTAGAGAGTGATTTTGCCTAATTTGACTTTCTCTAGTCCAAATGGGTATTAAACACAACAGTTGATAAAAAGCTCAACTCGGGTTTTACTATCTCTAGATTCAACTCTTTAATTAGGATTATCAATCTCTTGATTTACCCCAATTTCTTGTTAGCCAAGTTTTTCTAGACTAAGTCCCTCTTTTTCAAGTAAAGACAAAGTCAAATAGGCATGAACTAATATTTGCAACTATTAATTCTACAATTAAAAGCAAGAACAAGGCTAAATAATATACACCCAACCATAAACAAGCAATAAATCAAACACCCATTAAGTTTACACTCTAGGGTTGGGTCACAACCCTAGTGAAAATCTAGCTACTCATGCTTAAAATAGAAGAAATAGAAGAAGAGACATTAATTAAACCCGTATTAATAACTGAAAATAATGAAATCAATATTCAAAAACATCAAAATAGCAAAAACTACTAAAGAGTGTAAAGAAAAACGTCTATTGTGGCAAATTATGTCAAAACTTAACCTAAAATAGTGAAAGTATTCTATTTATACAAAGCTGGAATTTTCGGACAAAAATACCCTTTCAGAGGTTATGCAGCCACACAATTCCATGTGTGGTCCGCACTTTGCTTCAGCCTGATAGGATTGGAATCTTGTGGCCGCACAATTCTGAATTGTGGCCGCATCTCTCTCATTTTACGGTCCGCACATTTCTGAGTGCGGCTGTACATGGATTTTTTGCGGACCACACTAATGCAACTGCGGCCGCATAGCTGATCTTCTGCGACCGCATAGCTGATCTTCTGTGACCGCACATTAATTGTGCGATCTGCACTTCCATTGAACTTGATTTGCAAACTCTCTAAACCTTTTCTCTTGCCTAGCTTTTGCGGCCGCACATTTCATGTGCGGACCCCACTTTGCACTTGTCTGTGATAGGAATTTCATCCAATATTCTTGCAATTAAGCACATTTCATCAGTTTTCGGGAACACAATTAAATGCTTTTTGACTATAACAAAAGCTAAAAGGCGCTAATTAGTAGTCAAAATCCCCAGTTATCAACTCCGCCAAACTGAAGCATTTGCTCTTCCTCGAGCGAATAAGGTAATTCGCACCTCCACGAGTTAAGAGCTATTCTAGCTAACAAAAAATGCATCAATCACACATCATTTGGGACAAACAATTACCCACAACACATATGAATTATCAACAAGGCAATGATTTGAACTTTTAAGCACAAATAGTTCCAATGTGACACTTGTGCATCAATTGTTGACTTTATTCATTAAGAAAGCTCTGTCTTTCATGTAGGTCATTGTGGATCCCAAACTCCTCCTCCTCTACTATCCGTTATCATATCTGACTTAGCAATGTAGCACTCAATTCAAAGGTTTGTTTAAGGTACGCTCATCTCTCTCAAAAGAATACTGCAGGTACGGCTCTAAGTACCATAGGCTTTCCCCTCAAGTAGATCACCACTAATATAAGCTCACTCAGCTTGAAATCACGTAGGGCTTTTTTGGAATGTAATGAAGGCTTTTGGGCTAATGTTTGATATGTTATACTAGAACGGTTTCATATTTCCTTAAGCACTCCATTTTCTGTTATCGACTCATGTTTTGCCAACTCTTTGAGGCTTTTTCTTTTACTTAAGGGAACTAGGGAGACTTAGAATCACTTTCTCTGAGTCATGATATTTATTTTATCATTCTTCGCTTTCTCCATGCTTTGCATCACTACTATTTTTTTGAATCCCTTTAACTCTTCAACTTATTCAGTTTCTTTTTACATTTTATATTTGTTCTTTCTTTCCTTTTCTTTGTTTTTTTTTCTTTTTGTGCCTTGATACCTTTTTAAACTCCTCGTTTCACTCCCAAACTTATGTATTAGCCAATTATTTCTCAAGAGTGTAAAGGAAATCTCGGGTGCCAAGAGAGGGTCACTACAAAATGGGTAAAGGCTTGTAACATTGTTATAAAATGAGAAAGGTTTTAGGTTTAGATGGGTTGACTAAGGATAACAACATGTGCACGGCAAAATCGGAGAGCCCAATTTTTCATCATAATGATTCCCCTTAAGCATACTTCATAAGGCTCGAGACGAGGGTCGAGGTTCACCCTTGAGGGCTGTCAATACGCAACCTCGGGGCAATGCAGACCAACGATTATACTGGAAAAGAGGGGAGTTCCAAAGGGATGCAGCCAAAGCCGATAAATTTTGTCAGGCTAGTCTTAGGATAGTCCGAGCCCGCATCATGACATCAACTAGTTGTCCCATCCCCATTTCTTTATAATAAATGTGTTTGTACTATGTTGGGATTCCCCCTTTTCTATATAAAGGAGGTCCTTGCCATTTGGTAGTTCCTCTAGTTGTTGCTTCAGTGGCTCCACACGAAATATACAAGAACATTCTCTCTACTCTCTAACACATTCTCTTAATATTGTTGCTTCCATTTATTATCTCTTCTTCATTATTATTCATCATTTATTGCTTATCATTGGCCATAAAGAGCCTTCATTGATTTCACTATAACTGTTAGCCATACTTCCTTCAAATGGGTTGACTGGGAATCTACCTCGAGGCCCCCGAATCGACAAGCTCGAGGCCCCGATTGTTAAACTATCGGTTTGGTTATCACCTTACTTCTTACTCTTATTTCGTTTCTAAGTCTCACATACGTAGCATCAACTGCTTAACAACTAGCATAGAAATAGATCACGTATTTTTAGAGTCCCATAATCGAATTTAATTGTTATTACCATTTTCATGGTGAACACAACATTTGTGGGACATAGAAAATTTCAATATGTTCAGTGAGAGCCTACAATCACTTCTAAGCCAAGCAAAACTTAAAATTTCATCTAGAAACACATCCATGGCAAGTTTTAGACCATTCACACGGGTACTTGGTCTTAGAACAAAAACATCTCATCTCTCACATAGTTGGATTGTTAAAAAGGATAGAGTCGGGGGCCCATAACGACCATATTCAAGACTAAAAATCACTAGTGGTTCAACTAAACCACTCGATGATTGCTTAAGTCAACACAATAGTAAAAAGTTCACTAACTAGAGCGATTTCTTTCCAAAAACTTGTTTTTAATCATAAGCACTTATGTAAGTGTGTTGGTATCAATGAAGCATGTTTGACTCTTTGCGTCTGACTCAGTTAGGTCTTTTTATTTATTATTACTACTATTCTTACCTAAACACCAAAAACAGACTCAATCCATTACGAAGGTTGCCACGCCATCAATCGTTGGGAAGAGTCACCGGTTCACACAAAAACTACCTTTGTAAAGAACCAGGACATTAAGAAACCAAAGGCTTGTTTTCCACTTCAACATAAAAAGAAACTACTAGATTAACAAGAAGCTATTTAGATTAAAGAAGAAGCTACTAAATTAAACATTGACTAACAAGAAAACAAAATGTTATAAGTTTTTACAAATGTTGTTATCCCTAGTCAACCCATTTGAACCTAAAAAGCTACCGATAGAAGATTATATACATAATAAAAAGAAATAGGAAAATTTTATCAGTTTTACAAACCTAATGTTAAGTATCAAATAAACACCAACCCCCCCCCTCCCCCCCGAATAAAATTAAACATTGTACCAATCCTTAAAAAATAAGAATAAGGAAGGTAAAGAGTAAAGAGGACTCCCTATGTGGCTGTGTCTATAGCAGCGTCCGCCCTCATCCTCCTCTAACTAGATCTCATCGTCCTCGGCTCTAGGAGTAGCTAGGTTGGTTAACATTTGTCACACTGCCTCAGTAGTGTTTGCAGCCAGGTATGGCTCCCCAAACTGGCTAGCTGGTGCCATTGGTATTGATGGTGCTGCTGGATCTACTGGTGATTCTGGATCTGTCTCCATCAGTATATCAAATGGAAGGTCTATAGCGGCTACTATCTTGTTGACCTCTTCTTTACCTGCTTCCCAAATTCCTCAATTACTACTCCATGTGCTACCAAAGTGTTCATGATGGTCTGTTGGTTCTCCAAAATCTTCTTCAATGTATCCTCCACTATCGAAGGAATTTGGGGTGCCGGGGTGGATGATTGTGCTGCAACAGCACTAGATAAGTCAAACTGCTTTGCAGTAGTTGTCTGCATCCAGTTGTTGAGGCTCGCTAGTGTCTGGGGGACTCGCAACGTAGATAGTGGATGAGAGTTCATAGGCATCAACCTCATAGTCGAAGTGGAGGGAACTAATGTTGAAGGACTTAAAGAAGGAGGTGGAGGCATGGAAGTTACACTGGTAGAAGGCCATGCTGCTGTAGAAGGCATGTCTACTAACTCTACATATACCACTGAAGGCTCATCACATTGGACTAAGGTAGTAGTCGGCTGACCCTTATTCTTCAGGCTCCTTAGGTCCTTCAGAGAATACCAATTGAAAGGCTTCTTTGCCCGAACCTTTGTGTCATAACTCTTCGGCTTTACCCTGCATCCGTAAGGTACTCCGTGATAGTGTTGGGATACGGGTAGAAGCTATCACATTGCTACCCAACCAAATACATGTTGGCTGATATCAGGTACAAACATTGATTGGGTACCCGACCATGATAGAGGCGACTAGCACTGCCCGCGAGATTGGGAGATTTATTTCATTTTGGTATGTGTCTTGTTATCTACACAAAAATGTCTTCCATCCCTTTGCCTCAAAATTTAGGGTGTTCCGCTGAATAGGAACTCCTGCTGTGATTTATGGTGGTGGTGGTCCCAGAGCTGCCAGAATCTTAGCTAGCCATGGGCGAGTTGCATCGCCCATAGCCAGCTTTTCCAAGTATTGCAGTAGTTCAACATCCTCCAACCCTAAGTATATGTTCAAAGTGCTCTTGTCAAACCTCACTTTCTAATTCCTCACTTTCATCACTCAGGTCCCGTTCTTTATGTGTGCCACATTGGCGTAAAATTCCCCGACCAAGTACTCTTTGGCATCTACCACACTTTGAGTGATCCATGTCCACCCCTTCTGATCCCACAATTGTCTTGACACCGCCGAGATGTATTTATCAAGTTCTTTCAACAATAACTGACGCTCAATAGTGAGGGATCTCGACTACCACCACTCTCGAAAACTATTGAATTCAGCCAAACTGACGAAGCTATCTTCCCAAATTTCTTTCTTCTTTGACCTCTCAAGGTCGACAACGCTTGTATCACCCCCTCAACCATCATCTGGGATATCATCCGCATCTACTGTAGTGGCGGGTGCGTGGGGGCATCATACGGGATGAAACTGCAGTCCACATAATTTTTTAGTGTGATCGCACATCTGCAGTGCGATTCACACATTTTTGAGTGGGTACTATAAAAATGGAAACTCTCTGAAGACAGAGAATGCCCTGATCTGCAACCACACACATTTTTCTACGGGCGTGGTTGAATTTATGCAGACCGCACAATTTTAAGTGCGGACCACACATTCTTGACAAACCAAATGCCCTAACCTATACTTCTGCAGATCACACAGCTCCTTGTGCGGTCGCGCATTTCAAATTCTAATCGGGCAGTGTTATTTAGGAGTTTACCTAACCCACATTATACCCTAATAGATAGGAAATTGACAAATGGTCTAAAAATAACTAACAAATTATAAACTAACTTAAGCAAAATGAAGAATTCTAGAAATAAGTTTAACATACCAGCGATGAAGTGGTGTTGAGGAATGATCAAGGATACATAATTAAGTGGCAGATGATTGAATCAGTAGTGTGCAAATTTTAGCCTTTTTTGATATCTCAGAGATTGGAAAGTTTCAACAATAGCATGAGGGTCACTATTTATACTCAGCGGGTTTGGCTAAAGATTCAAGATACTAGTGCAGCCGCCGAATTCATTCTTCGTTCCGCACTCTGTTACTTGTTGCTCAATTTTCCTCTATTGATCTATGGTCTACAGAATTACCTATGTGACCTCAGATTCTGGTGTGGATCGCAGATTTCCTTGTGCGGCCACACTTTGGCTATTTCTCTAACAAGCAAACTTCTGAGACTTTGCATTTTCCATCTCAAGTTGTGCGGCCGCAGTTCCCTTGATATGTGTCGTTCAAAATTGTGTGGTTCGCACAATACATGTGCATTCCCCACTTTTTCCATACTAACAATTTTTTCTGAACACGGTCCCTAAATAGCACACTTATTTCTGCAACACACTTCAAAACCAGTTAGCACAAAATAAAACCTATCTAAAGAAGAAGAAAAAGAAAAAGAAACATGGGTTGCCTCCCAACAAGCACCTAATTTAACATCGCGACACGATGCATATTACAATTATTTGAAATGAAGTACGCCACGACGTGGCCATTACCAACTTTTCCCAGATAATGCTTTACCAGGTGACCGTTGACTCTAAACACCTCATCATTTTTATTCTTCAAGTCCAATGCACCAAAGGGTGTCACATCGACAACCTCAAACGGGCCACTCCATTTAGATTTTAACTTTCCGAGAAACATCCATAACAGACAATTGAACAACAACACAAGATCACATTTTTTAAACTCTTTGTTCTGAATGTACTTGTCATGGAGGTATTTCATCTTCTCATTATATAAGTACGAACTTGTGTATGCATGGCACCAGAACTCATCCAACTCATTTTAATGTACACCCATAAGTATGCGGCAACATTCCACTCAAGATTCAACTTATTTAAAGCCCACATGGCTTTGGGCTCAAGTTCCACTAGAAGATAACATATGTTCGGTCACACTCAAAAATGTGCTAACCGCACTTCAGGTTCATGCCTATTTGAGGTGTACTATAGACATCAACACTCGATTACCCACTCAATAGCTCTCGCCATAGAGTGGTTTTCCCAAATATAGCTTTCTCAAGTCCAAATGGGTATCGAACACAATGGTTGATAAAAAGCTCAAGCCGGGTTTTACTATTTCTAGATTCAGCCCTTTAATTGGGACGATCAATCTCTTGATTTACCCCAATTTCTTGTTAGCCAAGATTTCCTAGACTAAGTCTTCCTTTCTCATGTAGAGTCAAAGTCAAATAGGCATGAACTTCTATCTGCAACCATTAATTCTACAATTAAGCAAGAACAACGCTAAATTATATAAAACCAACCATAATCAAGCAATAAATCAAACACCCATTAGGTTTACACTTTAGGATTGTGTCACAACCTTAGTGAGAATCTAGATATTCATGCTTAAAACAGAAGAAATAGAATAAGAGATGATAATTAAACCAATATTAATAATTAAAAATGATGAAATTAATATTCAAAAAACTCAAAAATAGCAAAAACTACTAAAGAGAGTAAAGAAAAACATCTACCGTGGCTGCTGATGTTAAAAATTGACCTAAAATGTGAAACTCTTCTATTTAAAGAAAGATGGAATTTTCGGACAAAAATGACCTTTCGGAGGTTCTGTGGCCACACAATTCCATATGCGGTCCTCAATTTATTTCTGCCTGACAGGATTGGAATCTTGCAGCTGCATAATTCTGAATTGCGGTCGCATCTCTCTCTTTCTGTAGTTCGGACATTTCTGATTGTGGCCGCACATGGCTTTTTTGCGGACCGTACAAATGCAACTGCGGCCACGTAGCTGATCTTCTGTGGCTTTACATTAATTGTACGATCCGCACTTCCATTGAACCAAATATGCAAACTCTCTAAAAAAAATCTTTTGCCTAGCTTCTGCGGTCGCGCATTTCATGTGCGTACCGCACTTTGCATTGGTCTCTGATAGGAATTTCTTCATACTATGCAGTCTGCACTTTGAGTTTTTGTACCTATTTTTGTCCTTGGGTTCAAATCACTTCTTCATGGATTAGATTTCATTTGGAGGTTCATTTTCTAATATTCATGCAATTAAGCATATTTCATCAGTTTTTAGAAGTACAATTAAACACTTTTGGACTAAATGAAAGCTAAAATACACTAATAAGAAGTTAAAATCCCCACTTATCATTGAGAATCTGGTCGAGCCAATGAAGATCCATTTCTCCTTAGAAGGGAAGCCTCTACTTTATTAGATTCCCCTTTTTCAACAAGAAACACTATGTCCGGCTCGGATGGTGTTTTCCTTGCTTTTTTCTCTTGATCCCTAACCAAAAAGGAGCATTTTCTCTTCGGTTTCTTGGGTTGGGAATTCCGAGTAAGGGCACCCTCACCAGATCCGCAAGCTCCGCTTCGGGAAATGGCATTTTGCAGCACCCTCCTGACCTCCTCGGGGTCAACTAAGATGTCGACCTCGGGGCAGATGACGTAGCCCCTCAGAAGTCCTGAATTGTGCCGAAAAATAGACTTAGCAGTTTGTTCATGCAGATTTTATAGGTTACAAGAACTCTAGTTACAAGTACTTTACTTTATGTTTTGATAATCTAACAAACTTACTATCCATAACTATATAAGGTTTTCGTTACACATTTACATGACCTTAAGATCACAAGATCCCTGGTTGGGATTCATCGTAGAATATGATTCAACTCTTGAGAAGTGGAAGGAACAGCTGAGGGACCAGGTCCTTACCACCTCCCAAGGAGACTGCACGAAGTCAACTTTCTAGTTGTTGCATGCACACGCTACAGTGCAGAACAGTGCTGTAGTCAACTTTCCAGGGAAGACTTTTTACCCACCTTGCTTACATCATTGTTAGTGATGTAACACATAACATTCAAGGGAGGTAAAATAGATGACTTGAACATTTTGACAAGCTCATCAACTTGGTTGTCCAACAAGCAAGATTCAAGTTCTTTAAGAACAAAACAACTACGCACCAGTTCCCACATGGAGTTATTGTATGTTCTTGTTTGAGTTGTAACTTTAAAATAGTTATTTGATTGTAAGTCCTATCTAGCTTGTTTAGAAGCATTCTATAGGAGCCCATTTGTAAACCTTAAACCAATGTGTTTGTGTCTTGGCTAGAGTTAGTCATGTTGTAAAGTATTTGTAATAGAGTTATTACAAAACGGCTTGTAATAGATTATTAAAAGTTAGTGAGGGATTAACAGGTTAATTCTAGGTTGCATAGGTTGTAATCAAAAGTTTTCTCAGTAGTAAATTTGAAATTCTACAAGTGTAGGTCGTGGTTTTTAATCCCGTTGAGTTGGGAATTTTCCAAATAAAATTCCTCTTGCCATTTAATTACTACCCCGTGTGTGTGTACTGTTGGACCTAATAGAGAACCTGGTTCTCTGTAGTGTTTGGTAGACTCTTATATTCTCTCAAGATTTCTTACGTTCGGACAAGGGTGAAAGAAATGAGAGCTTTTCTTACCATGATGCTTGGTTGTCCACCCGTATTTAGGGGACATTTCATTCCACCAACGGGATTTCAAAAGTTTTCTAAACCCATTGATCCAAGCATTGAACCCATGGTGGTTCCCATCGAGTAGCTGAAACAAAAGAGACAAGAAAATCGGTAACAACGGGAAATAATCTTTTTACGAAGGATGGAAGTGAATGACCAAAAACATACGAAAGCGATTCCACAACTCGGGAAAAGTTGGACTTGTGGCCGGGATGATGTCCCTGGTAGTGATGATGAAGAATCGTTCCATCCACCCATGATCGCTGTCATCATCTACGCTAGTGAGAAAAGCGTGGTGACCATGCTTGCTAATTTTATTACTCCCCCGCAAAAACTTTTGTGCAAGTAAAGATTCATCATGTGTGCAAGGATTAGGGTTTCCTCAGTCTCGATTCACAACTGGCGAAGGCAGGCCATATTTCACCATATAGACAGGCCTACTTGTGCTAAACAGATCAAATACCGGTGGCAAAACTCCAAAATTATCAGGTCAAAACCTTCACTCGACCCCAGGGTAAATGGACTAAAGGTAGAGGGATACGTATAGATAATCCTTGGAGAAGGTAACCTGCTCTATCATATCTAGGGCAATGACTTCGTAATTTGGGCAGTTGCACTCCTCCTTCATAATTGGGATACTATAAGGGTGAATGGAGAAGGGATACGAGCTAACTGGCCATGTTCATGCAAAGGAAGAATGAGTCGTCAATTGAAAGTTGTTCACGGTTACCCTCTATAGTTTACAGTTACAGAGTGTCCTCGTATGGCGTTGGGTGCCCGTCGCAGCCCATCGGTATGGATTGTGACAAAAGTGGTATCAGAGCAGTTTTGTCCTAGGGAGTCTACAAGTCGTGTCCAGTAGAGTCTTTTTTATGGGTGTGGTGTGCACCACATTTATATGTAGTAGACTACAAGTCATTTAGGAATATCACTCTTTGTTCTTACTCTAGATCGTGTGGTAGATCTTAGTTGTAAGAACTCACTTTCCTAACAACAACATACCCTGTAAAATCCCACTAGTGGGTTCTGAGGAGTGTAGATTGTACGCATACCTTACCCCTACCCCGAAAAGGGTAGAGAGGTTTTTTCCGGTTGGTAAGGGATTGAATGTGGATCTGGAAGACTTGAGTCAGATGAACTAGATTTTTCATGATGCTTATGATGAGTAAACGTAAGGTCTTCAGTAGATCATGTTTTTCTAAGACGTGCATGCCTCTTCATAAGGAGCCTTAGGTCAAGAATATCTATCCACCCTTATGGTGAAAGTCAATGAGAGATTCAGAAGTTGGGTACAAGTTTGAACAAGTAAAAGAAGCAAGATGAAGAAGGGTACGAGACGCCCAGTTAATGAAGTTTATCAGTATTTACAATTCAAGCATATAAATATAAGCATTTTGAGTTACCTTCAATTGAAGCAAAGGTATGTACAACTGGCCACACCCATCTCAGTTATGCTCCATGGGAGCCAGCAGATTTAGTTTAAGAGAAGGACGGGATATCAGGATCCAGCTAGGGTTAAATTAACCCAAAATGTTGAATGGATTGTTAGACTTAGCTAACATTTCTGAAGGATAATGCAAATGTACTAATATATCTTCTTGTGAGACACCTAGATGGTGCACTCTAAAATTGTACAGCTAGATATGAGTGCTATAAAGGTAGGCACTAGAAGCCTGGAAGGGATAAAAATTATCTTAGTGTAGCTCCCGTCCCTAATAGAGAGAGAATGTTTGGCAACCCGAAGACCTAGTGGATGGAGCAAAGGGATCTAAAAGCACAAGAATGTTTTGTTGAAATTTTTAGAATAAAGTGATAGACAGAAATATAATCAGTGAAATAAGGAGAGAGATAATCAAACATTATGAATAAGATATGATACATGAATGACAATAGTAGATTAAAACAAATGACAGTATTATAGAGTATATAGTCAAGTGAAGGAAAAGAAAAGAGGTGACAGACCTTGAGACAACAAAAGAGTATAGGACAAAAAGTCATATCCTCATTTCGAGAAATAAGTTATGACTCTAATGCGACTACCGGAAGAAAAAGTTAGACCCTAGAGTAATAGAAATTAGTATGGACTGATAAACAAGATAAACTAAACATGAATTAGGGATTGAGTAATTTAATGTCACGACCCAATTTCCCCTCTATTGGGTTTCGTGATGGCACCTAGTCTTATGGACTAGGTAAGCCTAACATTTTACTCAATATCAACAATAATAAAGAAAATCTAATAGTCTCGATATATAAATCTTTATAAAATTTACAATTTCCCAAAATCGGTAGTACAAGTCATAAGCTCTATAGAGTTGCTAGAAAACCACTGAAATACAACTGTCTTGAAATGAGAGTGAACAGTGTAAATACAAAATAAGAAGGTGACTCTGAAGCCTGCGAACACAGCATCAGCTTTACGTTGAGTCTCTACAGCAATGACCCGCACAGCTGCTAGCGATCCAATACATGGATTTGTAAAGAAAAATGTACAGAAGTGTCGAATGAGCACACTACAGCGGTGCCAGTAAGTATCAAGACTAACCTCAGCGGAGTAGTGACGAGGAACAGTTAAGACACCTACTAGTCTAAAAAACTAACACGTATAAGTGTAGGAACAACATCAATGATATCTATATAAAGACTACGTGATATGGCTAACAATACAGGAATTTGCAATAAGGAAGGAAACAACAAGTAAATGCGAAACACCATGACAAGGATATAGAAGAGTTAACGGAAACACAACTCAAATCCAAAATCACGGATACAGTAAAGACAAATAATAATTCTGCAACTATGATAGTTTTCAAATCAGTCCTTAGCCAACAATCTCCAATCAATTAGTCAAATCCTCTAATATAAATCTTTCACCCACAAGTTTTCAAATAGAAATCTTTAGAATATAACCCTTCCCAATAAAAATATCTAGAAATATACTTCCTTCAAATAAATATCTTTTGAACATAGTTCTTTCAAAATAAATACCTTTCGAATATAATATTTTTAAATAAATATCCTTCGAATTTAAGTGACCCTATGTGTTATACCCCACATTTTTATACGTGACAGTACGTAGTAATCCATTGATGTAAGCTCAGAAATGAGATTATATTTGGAAGCAAATAAATTAAGTTAATCATTTTATCTTGGAGGTTGCAAATAATTAAGATCATGAATAATGAGTACCAAAAGGGTTTGAAAGCTTTGAAGCTAAACCAATTGAAGAAAATAAGTTTCGCCGCAAGTCGACAAGTTTGGAATGTTATAAAATATACTTTAGGGTTCTTAACATGATAAGGAGGTTATGCTATGAGTTATGTTAGTCGTATTATAGTCATTTTCTACGTTTTGAAGGCAAGAAAGTTGAGGAACAAGAGTTGGCAAAGGTCATCACAAGTTACATTCATAAATTTGCTGAACATTAGGTCAAATATAGTTGAGCTTTTCTCCTAATATACTTGCAATTATCGGGTGATCTACCTACCAATTTGAAAATCTACGAGTTTAGTTTATAATGCATTAAATTATTTGTGGATATGACATTGAAATAGAGAAATATTGGCCTTTTCGAGAGACTGCGCACCAGCTCCTAATGGGACCCACTTAGGCGGTGGTCGATCTACTTCACTTTATAAACGATTTGGACGCCTATTTTTTACTCATTTTGAACTTAACTTCGTCTCCAAACTTCTCCTAACTCTTCTAAATAGATACCACAAGGTTTTGAAGTGATTCCAAAGTGATTACACCATATTTCAACATCAAAACTTAGTTCTAGTGAAAAACGACACCACTTTGAAGTTGTGTTGTCATTGACGATTGTTGTGGGTTGGGTTTGGATAAAATTCGAAGTTTTTGCTACTGGATAAGGTGAATGTAACACCCTACTAATTGTTCTTAAGCTTTATTGTATGTTGGTTAAGTTGTTAGGATAATAAACCACAAGATAATACTTGGATTAGCTTAAGTCACTTCTATGGTGTTGTATTACAATTGAGGGTTGTTGTAAGCCGAATATAGCTTGGATTTTGACTTGAAGTTACTGTAGGAGGTATGTGTATTGTTTTCTTGAATGATCTTAAGGTTATATTTGTAAGCACGTGATTTTTGCCCTATATGAGAATTACTCCCAAAAAATTTAAAATAAAATGATTTTCCTTGGTGTGCAATTTTGTGAGATTTTGTGATATTTTTGGATAATTATTTGTATTTGTCTGTGTTTGCTTATTTGTTAAATTAATAAAAAATACAAAAATATGTCGCATTTTGCATGTAGGATTTAATTCTACAATTGTTAGTAATTAAATTAGTTTTACAAAAATTAAAAATTACAAAAATAGGCATCTTTTGCATTTTTAGCATTTAATGTCCAAATGAACAATTTTATGCTTAATTATTACTTAATTGTGCGTTAATTGTTATTGGGAGTTAATTTGCGCTTTTATAACTTAATTTAGTTCTTAATAATAATTTAAGTATTTTTATAATTTAGTTTTAGAAAATAAAAGAAGAAAAGATAATAAAAATACAAAGATAAATCGGATTGGGCCACTTCTTCAAATTTTAACCCCAAGCCCAAACAATTGTCTAATCTTCCCCACGACCTAGTCCACTTCAGAACGGGTCGACCCGGTCCGCCCCATTGACCCATTAACCCAACACCCCTTCTTCATTTTGTCCAACACAAAACAAAACAAAAGAAAAGAAGACAAAGAAAACCCTAAAAAAAAGACCAAAACTCACCCGCCTCCAACCTTACTTTCTCCTTCTCCTTCACCTCTGCAGACCAGCTGCCATGGCTGCCCAGCAACCACCATCCAAACACCTCATCTTCTTCGTCTTCCTCGTCGCACAACATCACCATGGCCAGTCACTAATGCCAGTCATGCAGCTGCTACTGCGTCAGCCTCCTTCTTCGTCATGGTTGTTGCTTAGGCGCTCAACCTCAAGCCCCCGTCCTCCATTAAAACCAAACGACCACCTTCAAGCTCAAGCTCGACATCCATGGTCGCCCTTGCTGCGTCTTCGTCGTCAACAACCAGTCGTTGCTACTCCATTCCAGCTGCTTCTGTGTCCTCGCTCCAGCTACGTCGTCCTTCTTCGGCACCAACGAGAACATGTGCTGCGTCAAGCTGCGTCTGATTCAAAGGACTGCTTAAAACAGTCCATCGTCGAGTTCATCTGCTACAACCAAACGTTGCTGCCTCGTCCAGCTTCTGCCTCATCGACATAGGCAGCCATGGATGCCAGTGCGTCGACCTTCTCCATCTCCAGCCGCTACTGCTAAAGCAGAAGCTACGTCCAAACACACCTTATCTTTGCTGCGTTGTTGCTGCAGCGACAAACAACTTACTTTGTTTCAGCTATGCTGCTGCCACCATTTCGTTTGGTCAAGTTTTAGTCGAGGTCGTCAAGCGTCGTTTTGAGTTCGTCAAGTTTACAAGGAAGGTGAGTTCGTCGTTGAGCTCGTCGTTGAGTCCGGACAGATTTATTCCCATTCGAGGTTTGTCGAAATAGTCCATACATATTCGTGTCGATCCGGTTAGTAGATTTTGAGTTTTATTTTATCCGTATTTTGTTTTGATATTTTCGAATCTAAAATCGGCAAATGTTTGTTTTGTTCATGTCTATGGTTAGATATTTGATTTTTGGTTTTGTTCATGTTCATGTATTCTTGTTGAATTAATTTTCAGATTTCAAATGGAAGTTAATTAGTTGTTTTTCATGTTTATTTAATGTTTGTATTGTTGTTTAAGTGAATATTTGTTAGTTTAATATTTGTTAGATTCAAATTGAAATTTAATTAATTATTTCTTCAATTTGTTTCATGTTGTTATGTATTTTCAAGAAATTATTAATGTTGTTTGAATCATGTGAATCCGTCATGTGTGTTGCTTAAAAACAGATTTAATTCATGTTCATCTTTGTTTGAAGTTCATGTTTAAATCCAGTGATTTAATGTGAGTTTATGTTTGTCTTTGATTTGTTAGTCTAGTTTGAATCATGTATATTGTTATTTTTATTGTTGTCTCTTTGTTCATCCATTCATGGTCTAAATTTAACCAGGATTGGTTCCCGATATGGTTAATTTATTTCCATTAATGTTGAGTTGTGTTGTTCATTGTGTTCGTATAGTTTGTTGTTGAAGATTGTTGAGAAATTGGTCATCTTGGCTATATTTTGGTTGAGTTATGATTAATTGAGTGTTTAGAGCTGATGGGGGTAATTTGGTAAATTGCAATCCGTTCAGGGGTTAAATGGTAATTGCAATAAGGTCGGAGGGGTATTTTGGTAATTGAACATTATTTTTATTCTTTATGTTAAGCATGGGGGACAAAATATAATGGGGTGGTTTTTGATGTACTTGTTTAATATAATGGGGGACAAGACAAATTATAATGGGAGGGAATATTGTACTTATTTAATGTAGGCATGGGGGACAAATTGTAATGGGTTGTGGTGGATGTATTTATTTAATGTAGGCATGGGGGACAAGGTTTAAAGTAAGGAAGACATTTAATAGTGGGGACAAAGCATGCCTTGGGGGAATAATTTGGGGTTGGGAATTCAAGACAAGGTCTTGCTATAAATAAGAGTTATTCTTGACATAGAGGGAGGACTAAAAAAGAAGGGTGGAAGATTATTGAGAGGACTTAGAGATTATTATTGGGAGAATATTTTTTAGAGTAATACATTCTGGAAAATTTCAAGAGTGTTAGAGAGTAAAAGAGAAAGACAACTTGAACTTTCACTCGAATAATTTCCGTTTGCTTTTCTCGAGTGTTATTCAAAAATCCGAAACTACTGCCTCTTGTATCTGTTCTCTCTTCTGCTTTGACTGCGATTGTACTTTTGCACTGATGAGTCGTTTATAGTCTCCTGGGTTTTCTGCTATTCCTACTGTACTGGTTTGCGATGTTGCTGAATCTGCTGTTGCTGTGTTATTACTGCTGCTGACTTCTCCTTCTTTTGTTCTTGTACTGCTGTTTCCAGGTACACATTTGTACAATCTCGGCTTGAAGCAAAAAATGAAATATTAATCAGGCTTTGTTCCTGTTGAATTCCTCCTGTTTAGATTTGTGGTTGAATATAATTTGTCTTTCTTCTTATAAAGATGTAGTCGAATGATTAATGAATAATGAGGTTGCATATGTATACTTTCTTCATCTAATAATGTTAGTTTAAATTAATCGGAGAATAATTAATCTGTTTTGATATTATGGTCAATCTCATGTTCTAGTATTATCGAATAACAGAATATAAAAATGAAAGCAGTTTTTCTTTGTACAAACTCGATCGCAATTTTCCATTCGTATTAGCCGTAAACTAATAACTAATAAGTTACGTTTTTCAGCATGTAATTAATTATGAAATTTTCTTTTATTTTAAGAGACAAACTTAATAGAAAAATGTAGTCACTATAGGTTTATCCTTTAAAATAAAAATGAGACGAGCCTCGCCAAATAAATCACAAATTGCCGGGGCCCTCAATAAAATACATAACCATTGACTAGACTTTGGATTTGGCCGTTTAATGAACCTTCACGGCATCTTCCTAAAATAACAATACGTTAGACTCTTTAGGACGCGCCTTAATAAATCTTACCTTCTTAAACTCGGGTGCGCATTTATGTGACTCAAATCCAAATCTCAACGGAGTCGAAATGTGTTTCTAATCACGGGTACATTGATTGTGACGTGGTTCGAGATGCGTGTCCATGACGTTGCAAATTCCTTTTAAAAAATAAGAATGAGATGAGCCTCGCCAAATAAAAATACAAAATTGCGGGGCCCTCAGTAAATATTTGTTTTCAAATTGCTTAGATTTCGGGATGGACCGTTTAGCAAAATTCCACGGTCCTACCCAAAATAAATACGCTAGTCGCTTTAGGCGCGCCTTTAATAATTTAATTTCCTTAAACTCGGGTGCACATTGATGTGACCCAAATCCAAATCTCAACGGAGTCAAAGTGTGTCGACGACCACGGGTACATTGATTGTAACGTGGTTCGAGATACATTTTCACAACGTTGCAATTCTTGATAAAAATAACAGTAAATGATAAAAGCGGTTAAAAGTTAAATTTGCACATAAGTTCATATTCGTATAAAATCAGATAATCAAGCCAAATATAACAGTTGAGCGACCGTGCTAGAACCACGGAACTCGGGAATGCCTAACACCTTCTCCCGGGTTAACAGAATTCCTTATCCGGATTTCTGGTACGCAGACTGTAATATGGAGTCATTCTTTTCCTCGATTCGGGATTAAAATTGGTGACTTGGGACACCCTAAATCTCCCAAGTGGCGACTCTGAAATAAATAAACCAATCCCGTTTCGATTGTCCTTTAATTGGAAAAAACTCCCTTGTACCCTCGCGGGTGCGGAAAAAGGATGTGTGACAGCTCTGGCGACTCTGCTGGGGATTTACCCAGAACCACTGGTTCAGGGTTAGAAATTCGAGCTTAGATGAATTGTTATATTTGGTTTTATCTGATTTTGTTACATGATACATGCCTAATGTGCTAAATGATGCTTTTATCGCTTTGATATTATGTGAATTGTATATAAACTGTGCCGAAACCCTTCTCTTCTTACCACCGGGGAGAAGTTCGCTGGTCGAGACTCCCTATTCTGTTAGTGTCAATACCTGAAATAAGAAAGAGGCCGGACAAGTTACAAAGTCGGACGATCCCGCGGGTCCCCGGTACGTAGCCCCCTCCTCGACTCGAGTTATCCGCTCGGGTACACAGTCTAGAACAAATACCCAGGTTATGAACCTAGAATAACTCAGCTTCATGCCGGATCCCTAGTAGGAACGTTTATTTGCATCACGTGCATTTGACTTTGGAGGCTGAACACAGGGGTTGGGTCTGTCTAGGACAGGTGTACCAAAAAATGAAAATGACCATCCTGATGCATCTTACTTGCTACTACTTGCGCATTTATTTGATTCAGACTTGTGTGTTGACTGACTTGTGAATATCAGGAATAATATTTTGAAATTGAAGAAAAAAGAAATAGCGGTTAGGGAATTGATTGTTTATTTTTTGAAAAAAACCAATACCCAAATATTGTCAAAACTCTGCCGAAATTTTGAGAAAATGAAAAAATGTCTTATTAGTGTGTTTTATTAAAAGCAAGGGAAAAATAGAAGAAAAAAAAAGTCGTTCTCTTTGTTTTTCAAAAAAAAAAATAGAAAAAATAGTTTGTCATGAAAATGAAAATGAAAAAGAGTCTTATTTTAAAATAGTTTTTTATTTGTTTATGAAAATGCCAAAAAAATAAAAATAAAACGAGTCGTGCGTTGAACGTGGGTTTATTATTTGTTCCAATATATATATATATAATCCAAAAAGTATTTTTCTTTACTTCCAAAATATATATATGTCTTTATTTGTTGCAAAGAGTATTTGTCTTCCCAAGAAAATTCAAAGTAAAACTCCAAAAGATATGTCTTGCAAAAAATAGATATATATATAAATCTTTATTTCCCATCATTGATTTATTTAGAAAGTCTTTTTAATTGTTTTTTTTTATTTATTTTTTTAAAAAATTAATAAAAAAAATATATAAATAAAAATAAAAATATTTTCTTTTAAAAAGAAAAAAAATCCAAAAATATTTTGATTCTTCTTTCAAAATTAAAAAGAAAATTCAAAATTCAAAAAATATTTTTTTTAGAAGTATTTCTTTTATTAAAGGTAAAATTCCAAAAAATATTTTCTTTCTTCTTTAGAATAAGAGAAAACAAATGAAAATTCAGACAAAAAATATCTTCCTTTTACTTTTGCAATTCTCAAAGTTCAAATCAAAAGAAAAGGAATTCTTACAAGTATTTCTTTCAAAAAGAAAATCAACCAAAAAATACTTCCTTTCTTCTTTTGAAGCAGTTCTTTCACAAATTCCAACCAAAAAAAATTTTTAGTTCATTTACTTATTCATGACCTGCCCGAACTACGCGGGTTTGATTCTCATCGGATGTGAGATACGTAGGCAACCCTCATCGGGTCCAACCCCACCTTTTGCTAAAAGCCAAAAACAGATAATAAATAATAACCAAAAAAAAGTATATATGTCAAATTTTAATTCTGTCATAAAGAAGTCGGGTGACGTTGTTTTATCAAGACATAGCCGAATGTTCCCGAAAGGGACGCTGAAGGCTGACTTTGCATAAACAGCCACTTTTGGGTCATGTTTAAGATTTGGTCCAGTTGACCCACACAGCCTTAAAAATCTTTGTCCCCGAGGCGTTGAAAGGCCGTGTTTGCAATATTGACTTTTCTAAATCCGAAAAACGATAAAAAGAGTCATAAATAAGTGAGGTGATGTTGTGTTGTCATAAATAGCCGAATGTTCCCGAAAGGGGCGCCGGAAGGCTGACTTTGCATAAACAGCCACCTTTTGGGTCATGTTTAGGATTTTTGGTCTACTTGACCCACACAGCCCTATAAATCTTCGTCCCCGAGGCGCTGAGGGGCCGTGTTTGCAACACCAGGTTTTTATTGTAATTTGAAAAAAAGAAAAAAAACAAAGAGTCAGCGGTCAGGTGAATACCGTCTTTTGTCAAAATAAGCCGAGCCAGCTTCGGCCGCGTCTTAAACCGTTCTTGCCGAAATAGCCTTAGAGTATCTTTCAGTTGTCGAAAGGCTGTTTTCGTAAAAGAACGGACAAGTTTGTAAAGTGTCGTAAAATAATCCTCCCTGGCCTCAAATTCATGTGAAATTTGGAAGGGGCCACATTTGCAAAAATAACCGTTTGGTTGCATTTGTCGAACAGAGATAGGGAGCTAGCCTTTTGTTTTTGAGTTGATAAATCTCTTGATCAGAATATATGGTTTGTTTGATTTTCAAGTTTGTAGGTCATCTTTAAACCTTTGAAACCCAGTTTGTTTTAATATGAAAATTAAAAAAAAAAATGTTGAGTACTGTTTACCTTTATTGGTCCGAACTACGCAAGGTCTGATTCATGCGGGGTCATGATACGTATGCAATCTCCATAAGATTCGACCGCAACAAAAAAAAAGCAAAAAAAAAAAAAGAGAATGAAAAAGAAAAAGAAAAAAAAAAGAAATGAAAAAGGGAAAAATGAAAAAAAATCAAAAAAAAAGAAAAAGAAAAAAAGATGTTGTCAATAATGAGGACCGACTGAGTCCATTCTAACCTGTTTTGTTTTGAATCACAAAGAAAGAAGGTGGTTGGTTTGTGGTAAGCCGGAAATACAAGATCCAAAAGCACGCTTTGCGGGGATCAGGCGTGATGACAGAAGCATTCGAGTCCTATTGGGAACTTGTTGACTAAGGGTGATGATATTGAAGTTGGCAATGGTCTGGCAATACTTATGCAAAGCTCAGTGGCTAAGATGCCAGTTTCGCTAAAGTGGGAGGACGCTCCGTTCCTTGGTTAACAAGAAAAAAGCATTTGGTGGCTTATTTTGTTGTCATTCCTGTTGTTCGGATTATTAGGATTGTAATCCGAATATTGTCTTGTGTCAAACCTTCTTATCTTTCCATTTTTGTCGTATCAGTTTGTTTAAGTCTCGTTGATGTTGTGTTAAGATTTTATTCTGGTTGTTTTGTTTGTTTTTCTAACCATTTCGCCGGAAGTTTAATACAAAAGCCGGTCTTTTATTATTTCCAGTCATCTTTTTATTTAGTCCTTTTGTCATTTTCGTTCAATGCCGATTCTAGGGACATGACATGCGCACACAGTTTGGGCCTAGTCTATAAAGTTAATCATAAAACCCTGGGAAGGTGATCAAAGCATTTAAAGGAAATAAGAACGGTTTGAGATTATTTGAAGCCCGAGTCATGTGGAACTGGGGCAAGTAAAACATAAAGAAAACCGTTAAATGCAAGATTCGCCAAATTGGCATGAGGGTCGTTCATGAGAGTGAGAGTGTCGCCCAGCAGTGCTTTAGAAATGACAAATGAAAAAGCAAGTGTTTAACATAATTGTCAAGTCCAGCACCATCGGAAGAGACTATAAATCTATGTTCAATTGTGTTGTTTGCACTTGGCATGTTTTGAAGACTGGAATGACGAAGGCATTTTGTTCTGCTACCTAAACACTTTATCCTTCGTTACCCCTTTTGAGCCTTATTTATTTTCTTTCATACCCCTCGTTCGGAATCAGTAGCAACGAAAAAAGAAAGAAAGAAAGAAAACAACAAAACGAAAAAAAAAAAAAAAGAAAAGAAAAGAAAAATGATAACAAAAGAAAACAAAAAAACAACAAAGGAAAGTCAAATGAAAATAGAGGAATTGGGAACTACGTTTGACCTGATTCCTCAAAGAGGATACGTAGGCGCTTCACGGCTCGGTCATAGTTTTGAAAAATGAAAAAAAATCCATCAATTAAGATATCCCCAAGCAAGAAACTGGGGCAGAGGTTGCGTTCGTTGTAAATAAATCTGGTTCCGAAGGTTGTAATTAATAACCCAGAATCGATGCACTTTTGAGCCTTTAATACCCTTTCTTTCTAGCCCTATCCAAAACCCACATTACGGTCCAAAGAAAGACCTTCTGATCAGTCTTCAAAAGATGCCAAGTCAGACAAATGAAGAGTCTTACCGGCGAACATAACATTCTGTTCCACGGCAGAAAGGACTCTAATCTCCAACAGAAAGATTCATACCGGCAACACTCCAAATCTCCAGCTGGAGAGAGATATAAAACGCGAGAGTCTTTTTGGTGAAAACCTTCACGGGCACTATAAGGCGATGAAAGTTGAGAGAAAAACCAAAATGAGAGAGACTTGATAGTGAAAACCTTTTGGGCACTACAGGTCAGATGGGGAATTGTCAATTGAAGGTCTTGAAAGATGATTGACGGCGGAGGATAGGCCACATATGCATGTCATGACCATTAGAGTCAGTATCTGCATTTGATAAGTTTTTTTATTTATAGTTTCTTTTGTTAAAGAGTCATCGTTTTCCTTTGTCTTTTTATTCTGTTCCCTTTTATCTTTTTTCCTTTCATAGAAAAATCCCCAATAAAGTCTGTTTGGTCAGAACAAGTGTGAATTGACTTCAAAATATGCCATCAGCTTTCCGAATATGCAAGAGGAGATCTGGCTAGTACATCCAAGTGGTATAGTCAGCAAGGAACAAGCGCGAGGCTAGTGTCAAAAAAGATATCCCCAGCAAAAGGGAATTGACAAAAGGATTGACAAGTGTCAAGAGGGATACCCTTGCCAAAACCAAGGTTATAAACCTCAAGGCCAAGGCTGCGAACAAAGAAAGGAGAGCAGTGAGCATGATTTGGGAAATTCATGCGAGACTAAAAGGTCGGATAAATGCAAGTTTCCGTGCTATGTCACAATAGAAGAGGGATATCCCCAGCAGGAAGGGATTATCCCCCGCAAATAATATCATCCCAACAAGTTGTGGAACGCAGAGCAAGGAAGGAGAAAGGGAAAAGCCATCCCAATAGGAGTATCACAACCAACCACCACAGTCGGATCTTAAAAGGAAATGGCATTGATGGAGGAAAGGCATGCCATAAGGGAGGCAGTCATACTGGGGCAAAATATTTTCCTTCCATTTAGAAAATTTTCTAGAAGTCAGGTACCCATTCGAGGAAGAATGAAGATAACACCAGTCTCAAGGGAAGTTGTCTTTGCACAAGTGTTGCCCCAACATAATAAGTTTCAATGGAGGAAGTTGTTCCCCAGCGGACAGAACAAAGGGATGAAACTTGAGCTCAGAAAAATCAAAAGGCCAGTATCATTCCCAACAGCCTTCCGAAGAGTGAAGCACTAGTTCTAAAGGAATCAGAATCCCCCAGCAGTGTTATCCTCGACAGCGTTATCCCCAGCTGATAACATTTTACCCCCAACAGGTAAGGAAATAATTCCCCAGCAGTGTTATCCCCAGTGGTTTCGAGGAGTCCAATACAAGTTTGGTGAAAATCGGTATCCTCAGCGGTTCCTTTCGGGGAAAGGCAAAACGAGTCTTAAGGGAGTTAGTCTTCAAAGGAAAAAGCTAATAATAATAATAATAATAATAATAATAATAAAATAATAATAACAAAAATAAGAAAATAAAAAGGGGAAGTAGTTTGCAGGGGAATGAAACATCCTACTCAAAAGGAAGCAGTTCTGGAAGGAGTAAGATAACATATTTACTCAGCAGAGTTATCTTCAGCAGTGTTATCCTCAGCGGATCATCGAGATGTAGAAGCATCTTCGACGGATTTGCGACCAAATTTCAAGAGGGTCGGACAACCCATAATGGGGAAGGAAGAAATGGGAAATTCATCCCCAGCAAAATAATCCCCAGCAAGTTTTCGAGGTAAAACACCCTCAAATAGGATATGTCGGGTTCATCCGCCCTCGAATAGGATATGTCGGGTTCATCCGCCCTCAAATAGGATATGTCGGGTTCATCCGCCCTCGAATAGGATATGTCGGGTTCATCCGCCCTCGAATAGGATATGTCGGGTTCATCCGCCCTCGAATAGGATATGTCGGGTTCATCCGCCCTCGAATAGGATATGTCGGGTTCATCCGCCCTCGAATAGGATATGTCGGGTTCATCCGCCCTCGAATAGGATATGTCGGGTTCATCCGCCCTCGAATAGGATATGTCGGGTTCATCCGCCCTCGAATAGGATATGTCGGGTTCATCCGCCCTCGAATAGGATATGTCGGGTTCATCCGCCCTCGAATAGGATATGTCGGGTTCATCCGCCCTCGAATAGGATATGTCGGGTTCATCCGCCCTCGAATAGGATATGTCGGGTTCATCCGCCCTCGAATAGGATATGTCGGGTTCATCCGCCCTCGAATAGGATATGTCGGGTTCATCCGCCCTCGAATAGGATATGTCGGGTTCATCCGCCCTCGAATAGGATATGTCGGGTTCATCCGCCCTCGAATAGGATATGTCGGGTTCATCCGCCCTCGAATAGGATATGTCGGGTTCATCCGCCCTCGAATAGGATATGTCGGGTTCATCCGCCCTCGAATAGGATATGTCGGGTTCATCCGCCCTCGAATAGGATATGTCGGGTTCATCCGCCCTCGAATAGGATATGTCGGGTTCATCCGCCCTCGAATAGGATATGTCGGGTTCATCCGCCCTCGAATAGGATATGTCGGGTTCATCCGCCCTCGAATAGGATATGTCGGGTTCATCCGCCCTCGAATAGGATATGTCGGGTTCATCCGCCCTCGAATAGGATATGTCGGGTTCATCCGCCCTCGAACAGGATATGTCGGGTTCATCGGGATATGTCGGGTTCATCCGCCCTCAAATAGGATATATCGGGTTCATCCGCCCTCGAATAGGATACGTTGGGTTCATCCGCCCTCAAATAGGATATGTTGGGTTCATCCGCCGTCAAATAGGATACGTTGGGTTCATCCGCACTCAAATAGGATTTTATTCTCAAAGTTGTGGTTGAAGACAGGCGCCCACCTGAATAACGAGAGGAATACTTTTGTTTGTTCATTTCATATTTCAGGCACCCACCTGTATAACAAGTGAATACATCTCATGTCTTTACCATCAGGCGCCCACCTGTATAACAAGGGAATACATTCCACGTCCTTACCAATAGGAGACACACTTCCTAAGTTTAGTTTTACCCATAGGAGACGCATTTCCTCCTAAGTTTATTTTACCCATAGGAGATGCATTTCCTCCTAAGTTTACTTTTACTCATAGGAGACGCATTTCCTCCTAAGTTTACTTTTACCCATAGGAGACGCATTTCCTCCTAAGTTTAGTTTTACCCATAGGAGATGCATTTCCTCCTAAGTTTGCTTTTTTTTTACTCATAGGAGATGCATTTCCTCCTAAGTCTATTTTTTTTACCCATAGGAGAGTCATTTCCTCCTAAGTTAGTATTGAAGTTGGGAGCCCGCCCATATAATAGAGGCATACATTTCTGTCCTTTCATTTCATGTTCTAGGTCGCCCACCAGTAAAATGCGGGAATACATTCTGTTCTAGGTCGCCCACCAGTAAAATGCGGGAATACTTTCTGTTCTAGGTCGCCCACCAGTAAAATGCGGGAATACTTTCTGTTCTAGGTCGCCCACCAGTAAAATGCGGGAATAATTTCTGTTCTAGGTCGCCCACCAGTAAAATGCGGGAATACTTTCTGTTCTAGGTCGCCCACATGTAAAATGCGGGAATACTTTCTGTTCTAGGTCGCCCACCAGTAAAATGCGGGAATACCTTCTGTTCTAGGTCGCCCACCAGTAAAATGCGGGAATACTTTCTGTTCTAGGTCGCCCACCAGTAAAATGCGGGAATACATTCATGTTCTAGGTCGCCCACCAGTACAATGCGGGAATACTTTCTGTTCTAGGTCGCCCACCAGTAAAATGCGGGAATACATTCATGTTCTAGGTCGCCCACCAGTAAAATGCGGGAATACTTTCTGTTCTAGGTCGCCCACTAGTACAATGCGGGAATACTTTCTGTTCTAGGTCGCCCACCAGTAAAATGCGGGAATACTTTCTGTTCTAGGTCGCCCACCAGTAAAATGCGGGAATACATTATGTTCTAGGTCGCCCACCAGTAAAATGCGGGAATACTTTCTGTTCTAGGTCGCCCACCAGTAAAATGCGGGAATACATTCATGTTCTAGGTCGCCCACCAGTATAATGCGGGAATACATTTCTGTCTTTTCATTTCATGATTCTAGGTCGCCCACCAATACAATGCGGGAATACATTCAGTCTTTTCATTACAAGCGTTGAAGTTGGGAGCCCGCCTAGATAACAGAGGCATACATTTCAGTCTTTAATTTTCAAGTGTTGAAGTTGGGAGCCCGCCCATAGAACAGAGGCATACATTTCGAGATCAAGTCAGAAGACAATAAAACAGAGGGTTACAACAGGAATCCCCAGCAGTAAACAATAAAATCCCCAGCACCGGAAAGCAGAAGGTTGCAATAAGAGGTCCCAACACAAATTCAAGCGCATGAGTCAAAAGGAAGAATGGACGCATTTTGAAAGAAGCAGCTGGTGAACATTAAATCATGCCCAGTATAACAAATCTGATGAAGAAAGCTGTACCCACTAGAGGAACCGCCAAAAGCTTAATGAAGAAAGCCATGTCCCCAGCGGACCGAGCAAAATGATGAAAACTGGTATTCAGAAAAGCAAAGCACCAGTATCATTCCCAAATTCACGGAAGAAAAGCACTGGAGGAAACACAAGCCGACAAGAAAGCAAGGCAACAAGAACAAATTTCAGTCTAGCCTAGCTTCTTGTTTTCTTTTAAGCACGGTGTAACAAGGAGATCGGTAAGCGGTGATAACAGCATGCAACAACAGTAACATTGCAATCCCACGGTAGTCCCAGCTACCAAAACTTTCCGAACTACATTAACCTGATTCCCCTTTAGCCAGGGATATGTAGGAAACCTTTGAAGCAAAGGTACGGTTAAATCCTTTTCAAAAAAAATGCTTCACACGGAGTACTCGGATGGGCAAAAATCGCTCGCTTTATCTTTGCGTGAAAACCCTTCGTGTCTTCGAGCAAAGAGGGGAAGCTGTAAGCACGTGATTTTTGCCCTATATGAGAATCACTCACAAAAAATTCAAAATAAAATGATTTTCCTTGGTGTGCAATTTTGTGAGATTTTGTGATATTTTTGGATAATTATTTGTAATTGTATGTGTTTGCTTATTTGTTAAATTAATAAAAAATACAAAAATATGTCGCATTTTGCATGTAGGATTTAATTCTACAATTGTTAGTAATTAAATTAGTTTCACAAAAATTAAAAATTACAAAAATAGGCATCTTTTGCATTTTTAGCATTTAATGTCCAAATGAACAATTTTATGCTTAATTATTACTTAATTGTGCGTTAATTGTTATTGAGAGTTAATTTGCGCTTTTATAACTTAATTTAGTTCTTAATAATAATTTAAGTACTTTTATAATTTAGTTTTAGAAAATAAAAGAAGAAAAGAGAACAAAAATACAAAAGAAAATCGGATTGGGCCACTTCTTCAATTGTAAGCCAAAGGCCCAAAAAATTGTCCAATCTTCCCCACGACCCAGTCCACATCAGAACAGGTCGACCCGGTCCGCCCCATTGACCCATTAACCCAACACCCCTTCTTCATTTTGTCCAACAAAAAACAAAACAAAAGAAAAGAAGACAAAGAAAACCCTAAAAAAAGACCAAAACTCACCCGCCTCCAACCTTACTTTCTCCTTCTCCTTCACCTCTGCAGACCAGCTGCCATGGCTGCCCAACAACCACCATCCAAACACCTCATCTTCTTTGTCTTCCTCGTCGCACAACATCACCATGGCCAGTCACTAATGCCAGTCACGCAGCTGCTACTGCGTCAGCCTCCTTCTTCGCCATGGTTGTTGCTTAGGCGTTCAACCTCAAGCCCCCGTCCTCCATTAAAACCAAATGACCACCTTCAAGCTCAAGCTCGACATCCATGGTCGCCCTTGCTGCGTCTTCATCGTCAACAACCAGTCGTTGCTACTCCATTCCAGCTGCTTCTGTGTCCTCGCTCCAACTGCGTCGTCCTTCTTCGGCACCAACGAGAACGTGTGATGCGTCAAGCTGCGTCTGATTCAAAGGACTGCTTAAAACAGTCCATCGTCGAGTTCATCTGCTTCAACCAAACGTTGCTGCCTCGTCCAGCTTCTACCTCATCGACACAGGCAGCCATGGATGCCAGTGCGTCGACCTTCTCCATCTCCAGCCGCTACTGCTGAACCAGAAGCTACGTCCAAACACACCTTATCTTTGTTGCGTTGTTGCTGCAGCGACAAGCAACTTACTTTGTTTCAGCTATGCTGCTGCCACCATTTCGTTTGGTCAAGTTTTAGTCGAGGTCGTCAAGCGTCGTTTTGAGTTCGTCAAGTTTACAAGGAAGGTGAGTTTGTCGTTGAGCTCGTCGTTGAGTCCGGACAGATTTATTCCCATTCGAGGTTTGTCGAAACAGTCCATACATATTCGTGTTGATGCGGTTAGTAGATTTTGAGTTTTATTTTGTCCGTATTTTGTTTTGATATTTTCGAATCTAAAATCGGCAAATGTTTGTTTTGTTCATGTCTATGGTTAGATATTTGATTTTTGGTTTTGTTCATGTTCATGTATTTTTGTTGAATTAATTTTCAGATTTCAAATGGAAGTTAATTAGTTGTTTTTCATGTTTATTTCATGTTTGTATTGTTGTTTAAGTGAATATTTGTTAGTTTAATGTTTGTTAGATTCAAATTGAAATTTAATTAATTATTTCTTCAATTTGTTTCATGTTGTTATGTATTTTCCAAAAATTATTAATGTTGTTTGAATCATGTGAATCCGTCATGTGTGTTGCTTAAAAACAGATTTAATTCATGTTCATCTTTGTTTGAAGTTCATATTTAAATCCAGTGATTTAATGTGAGTTTATGTTTGTCTTTGATTTGTTAGTCTAGTTTGAATCATGTATATTGTTGTTTGTATTGTTGTCTCTTTGTTCATCCATTGATGGTCTAAAGTTAACCAGGATTGGTTCCCGATATGGTTAATTTATTTCCATTAATGTTGAGTTGTGTTGTTCATTGTGTTCGTATAGTTTGTTGTTGAAGATTGTTGAGAAATTGGTCATCTTGGCTATATTTTGGTTGAGTTATGATTAATTGAGTGTTTAGAGCTGATGGGGTAATTTGGTAAATTGCAATCCGTTCAGGGGTAAAATGGTAATTGCAATAAAGTGAGATTCTCTTTTAAAAAAATAAAAAGTGGGATTTTAAATAAGATAAAGTAATTAAAGTTGGAATTTTAAAAATAAAAGTAAATAAAGGTGGGATTTCTTTTTCTAAAAAAATAAAAGCAATTTGTAAGTGGGATTTCTTTTAATTAAAAAAATAATAAAATAATAAAAAACAAATCTGAAAATTTCGAAAATTTTGCTATAAATAGAAGAGAAAATTTAGGAAGAAGGGTGGAAAAAAAGAGAGGAAAAACTAGATAGAGAGAAGAAAAAAAGAGGGGGCGGAGTGAGAAGTATACACCCGATATACATTCTGGATACACTGAATATACAGGGGCAGAATTCATTTTGGAGAGTTTTGAAGTTGAAAAAGAATAGTTACTGCTTCATTGCCTCGCTTAAGATCTGAAATAGTCAGAACCTTCCTGCCTTTTACTTCTTCTCTATACTTGGAGTCGTTTATAGTCTCCTGGGTTTTCTGCTATTCCTACTGTACTGGTTTGCGGTGTTGCTGAATCTGCTGTTGCTGTGTTATTACTGCTGCTGACTTCTCCTTCTTTTGTTCTTGTACTGCTGTTTCCAGGTACACATTTGTACAATCTCGGCTTGAAGCAAAAATGAAATATTAATCAGGCTTTGTTCCTGTTGAATTCCTCCTGTTTAGATTTGTGGTTGAATATAATTTTTCTTTCTTCGTATAAAGATGTAGTTGAATGATTAATGAATAATGAGGTTGCATATGTATACTTTCTTCATCTAATAATGTTAGTTTAAATTAATCGGAGAATAATTAATCTGTTTTGATATTATGGTCAATCTCATGTTCTAGTATTATCGAATAACAGAATATAAAAATGAAAGCAGTTTTTCTTTGTACAAACTCGATCGCAATTTTCCATTCGCATTAGCCGTAAACTAATAACTAATAAGTTACGTTTTTCAGCATGTAATTAATTAAGAAATTTTCTTTTATTTTTAGAGACAAACTTAATAGAAAAATGTAGTCACTATAGGTTTATCCTTTAAAACAAAAATGAGACGAGCCTCACCAAATAAATCGCAGATGCGGGGCCCTTGTTAAATGTAAATCATTGAAGCATTTAGTTTCCCGGACGGGTTGTTTAGCAAATCTCACAACCTTCCTAAAATGACAACACGTTAGTCTCTTTAGGATACGCTTTAATAAACTTTACCTTCTTAAACTCGGGTGCACATTTATGTGACCCAAATCCAAATCTCGACGGATTCGAAATGCCTCTCTAATCACGGGTACATTGACTGTGACGTGGTTCGAGATGCATGTCCATGACGTTGCAAATTCATTAGAAATAAAGAACGAGGTGAGCCTCGCCAAATAAAAATACAAATTGCGGGGCCCTCAATAAATATTGCTTTAAAAATTGTTTAGGCTTCGGGATGGACCGTTTAGTAAAATTCCACGGTCCTACCCAAAATAAATACGCTAGTCGCTTTAGGCGCGCCTTTAATAATTTAATTTCCTTAAACTCGGGTGCACATTGATGTGACCCAAATCCAAATCTCAACGGAGTCAAAGTGTGTCGACGACCACGGGTACATTGATTGTAACGCGGTTCGAGATACATTTTCACAACGTTGCAATTCTTGATAAAAACAGTAAATGATAAAAGCGGTTAAAAGTTAAATTTTGCACATAAGTTCACACTTGTATAAAATCAGATAATCAAGCCGAATATAACAGTTGAGCGACCGTGCTAGAACCACGGAACTCGGGAATGCCTAACACCTTCTCCCGGGTTAACAAAATTCCTTATCCGGATTTCTGGTACGCAGACTGTAATATGGAGTCATTCTTTTCCTCGATTTCTGGATTAAAATTGGTGACTTGGGACACCCTAAATCTCCCAAGTGGCGACTCTAAAATAAATAAACCGATCCCGTTTCGATTGTCCTTTAATTGGAAAAACTCCCTTGTACCCTCGCGGGTGCGGAAAAAGGAGGTGTGACAATATTGATGTTGATTAAGTTAAATGGATGGAGTAGACATGAACTAGTGAATAAAGTTGCTAATTGAGGATAGTTGGAGTTGTGGATCATGTTCGTTGTTATAAATATATGGTATAAGGCTGGAATAATTGATTAATGACTTCATTATCATGTTAATGATACTGTTATGTTGAAGTAAGAAGTCTATAAGTGGTGATATGGGGTATATGGATTGCAGTCGGAACTTGCCACTCGTCGTGAAGTAGTTGTGACTTGTTGTTGCTATATGGTGTCTTGTTATTCATATTTATATGTTGCTGGATTTCTCTGGTTGTTGTTGTTGGCATATGGTATTGGAGGAGGTCCTTTTTATGGGGAGACACTGCCAAAATTAACATAAACAAGCTACTAGATTAAGTTACAAACTTAGCCTTTGCTCAGCACTGATTTTGAATCTCCGTATACTATGATAGATTGAGTTGACTTGTTTAAAGAGTTACTTGGAAGGTATTAAGGACTCAACGGGTTTAAGGTATGTTAAGGTACTTCCTTCTTTTTTTGGCATGATCTAAAGTGAAATGAATACGTTATTTTATAACGGATCTACTCCTAGTAACCAAGGTTGTCCATGTTGTTCTCTCCTTATAAGGTTATTCTAAGCAAGAATGTATGATCCTTGAATTCTACTAAGGTTCATATTGAGGGTATGGATATCCATAATGTTAATTGAAGGTGCAATGACCTTAAGTCACTCCGAAAGGTTTAGAACGTGATTCCTCAAGTCGAGCATGCATTATATATAGTATCTATTTTACTCTACCGAGCCGCGTTATAGTCGGCCAGGTACGACACCTATTGTGCAACCACTGATCAGTTGGGTTTACCGAGCTCTACATGGTCAGGTACGATTCTACCGAGCCTTATGATGGCCGGATACGTTTTTACCGGGTCCTCTTTAAGGTCGGGTATGATATGATGATATGATGCCCACATAGGCGTATGTTTTTAAAAGTTTATGTATATATATGCATTATGCATTTCATGTCGGTATCCCTTAGAGTCACTAAGATGTTACAAGTTGTATCTCCTTTAGCTCTCATTTACATTACTATTCTTGTTTATGCTTTTCTGCCTTAAATACTCGGTACTTTATTTGTACTAATATCCCTTTTGCCTAGGGACGCTGTGTTTCATACCCGCAGGTCCCGATAGACTGGTTCACAGTCCTCTTAGTAGGCTATCAGCTTAGCAAAAGGTGTTGGTGCACTCCACTTGCTCCAAATTTACTTATTTGGTCAGTATGATTTGAACATGTATTGATTGGTATGGCGGGGCCCTCTCCCGACCTTTATGATATGTATGTACTCTTATAGGCTTGTAGACGGATGTCAAATATATATGAAAGATTGTATGGCCTTGTCGGCCAATATTTAGTGTACGAGTGTTCATTTTGGTCTTATAGGACCGTATGTCACATGAATATGTTTGTATTACATGTTGGGTCATCTTAAGTCAAGTATTCTCTTATGTTTTATTCTAGTTATATCATGACGGCCCGTCCATCCCACTTACCCATGATGGTATGATAAGAAATATATGTTACATTGGTACTCGGTTGGGTAATGCATCGGGTGCCCGTTGAGGCCCTCCGATTTGGATCGTGACAAAAGTGGTAACATAGCAGTTCATTCCTAGTGAACCTACAAGCCGTGTCTAGTAGAGTCTTGTTTATGGGTGTGTTGTGCAGCAAACTTATAAGCAGGAGGCTACATGGCATTTACGACTACCACTCTTTCTTCTTATTTTAGATCGTGTGGTAGAGCTCAGTTGTAAGAATTCAAACTCCTAAATTCGACTTTAGACATAATACAACGATACCTACATCCACAAAGACTTTTGGTAAGAGATTGAATGTGGCTCTGGAAGAGCTGAGTTAGAGGAACTCGATTTTGCATCATGCTTATGATGAGTAAATGTAAGGTCCTCAGTAGATCATGTGTGTACTAGGATGTGTGAGCTTCTTGATAAGTAGACCTAAGGCATGAATATCTATCCACCCACATGGTAAAGAGAGACGAGAGAATCATGAGGTGGATACAAGTTTCAGTAAGTAAAAGAAGCTACTTGAAAAAGAGTACGAGGTACCCAGCTAATGAAGATTATCAGTATTTGCAATTCAAGTAGAGAAATATAAGCATTTTGAGTTACCTTCAATAGTACAGAGGTATGTACAATCAGCAACACCCATCTCAATTATGCTCTATGGGAGTTGACAGATATAGTTTAAGAGAAGAAGGGGATAGAAATATCGAGTTGGGGTTAGAGTAACCCAAAATGGTAGATGGATAATTATCATTAGCTAACATTTTCGAAGGATATTGCAAATGTGGTAATAGTTCTCCTTGTGAGACACCACGATGGTGCAATCTAGAATAGTACATTTAGAAATGAATATTAGAATGTCTGGAAAAATTTAGAAGATTGGCACTAGAATCCTAAAAAAAAAATATTTACCTTCGTATGGCTCCCGTCTCTAGTAAAGAGAGAATGTTAGGGGACCCGAAGAGCCTGTGGATGAAGCAAGTGGAGCTAAAAGTGAAAGAATGTTTTGTTGATGTATAGAATAAAGTGATAGACAAAAATATTAGTTGGAGATTAAGAAGAGAGTAATTGAAGCATTATGAATAAGATGCGATAAATGGATGATAATAGTAAATCAAAATATGACAGGATGTCAGAGTCTACAGTGAGGTGAAGGGAAAGACAAGGGGAGGCACGCGCTGAAACAATAAAAGAGTATAAGCCAAAAAGCCATATCCTCATTTTGAGAAATAAGTTGGTGATTCAAACGTGATGACCAAAAGGAAAAGTTAAACCCTAGAGTAATAGAAATCAGTATGGGCTGGAGAACGAGATAAACTGAACATGTATTAGGGATAATAAGATTTGATAATAGTCAGCATCACGAGTGTTTCAGAAATAGCATTCTTGCAATAATAGAATGGATGATAAAAGAATAACTTTTAAGTTCATTTAGGAATACGATTCCCAAAAGCAAGCACTGTGCGTAGAGTTAATCTAAAGGGACTAAGTGTTCCAGTTACACTAGGGGTCACCTTCGTTCTTAAGAAATTCAGTTATCCCTGTTATAGAAGGGTTACCACAAGTCAATTAAGGGTCATTGATGATGTGAAAAGACGCCAAATATGAAGAGGTAAAATATATATAGGTAGATCGTCGAAGCACTAAATCTTAGTACTCTCCTAAAAGGGGGAAGATGGTGTGATATGGTATTAAGTTGGAGTTATTGGTTCAGGTAACTATGGAAAATAAAGGAAGAATGTGGTAGAAAGGCAAAAGGAATGAGATCGCATCTATTCAAATCCTATAGATATGATACGACTTTAGAACATTATGCAAGCACGACGCTGGGGAGAAGCAGGTAGGTTTTCAGCACTAGATGTTATTGATAAATAAGTGCAAATGAACACTTGATACATAAGGATGCAGTGCGAGGGTTAAGTTAAGACAATGGACATAACCCAAGAGAGATTACACAAGATATAGATATGAGAATGGATCAACAAGAAATTAGTAGTTGATTCAGGAAAAGCCTAGTTATGGCTAGATAAGAGGATACAGACAAATTAGCAGATTGTGTAAGATAAACATAGTGAACCCCAACATAGTGAATTCAGTCTCGCATATATGACATTGTAATCCTTGAGAAATATTTAGATAAGAATTGGGACAGATAAAAGTACCGTATAAGTGTTACAAAAATAAAAAAGGGGTTCCACTAGGGAGACAGTTTAAATTTCAGTTCAGAAGCAACCCTACAGGCACAAAGGCGCGGAGGTAAGTAACTAGTGATAATTATAGGCGAGAAAGAACATCAAGGATTTTGTCGGGTATATGATGTAATAAGCTTGCAGCTTTACAAGAGTCAGAGGGTCTCCCCCTAAGTACTACAATGAAACACTAGCTGAGTAAATAAGGAAGAAGGCTTCAACCTAAGCATTGTAACTTGAAGAAGAAATGATCTTGTAACAACAGTCTCGCTACAATAATATATACACTCCATAAGGAAGGGGCACCTATCTTGGCTAATGAATGGGAAAAAAATTAAAGGTGATGTTTGAGTTCATATGAGGTACAGGAAATTATAGTATTCGTAGGCAGTAAGACAAGCCAAGTATTCATGCAACAAGTGGCAGAACGACCAGGAAAAGTAATTTATTACATTTAAGGACAACTGAGAAGGCACAAAAGGAAATCTATGGTGCTAGCGATTAAAAAGGAAGATTGAGAGTGGCATAAATATATATGTGTAGGTCACAAGATAATGTATCATAGAGCGACAATGTTTTAGGTAGATATGAGTAAGGATAAGAAAAGGTGAGTGAGAAGATGACGAGAAAACTGATGGTTTCCATAATTAATAGAAAGCTCGGTATAACCAGAATAAACTCATAGGAGTCTAAGAGTAGGATCAATCAGAGGAGATGAAATACTGCCCTGGTAGTAAAACAAGGGTGTAATTGTGATAGATATGTGGATGACGTTTAGGCATTTGAATGAGTAATAATTTGATGAAAAAGGGATTTCATGAATTCCACAGGGTTAGAATACCCCCATAAGATGAATCATGTTGGGATGCTATGAAATACGGTTACTGAAGTATAGAATCGTCCCTAAGTGGATCAACCAAATCACTTAAGTTTTTCCCCGATGAGATATGAGCCCTAACAGCGTATTACCTAAAAGGTTGCAAGTTATCAGTTGTCGATTATAGATCAACATTAAGGTGAATCAACAATAGATGGATAAAACTTCCAAGGTATGTGATGAGATTAGGTTGTCATTCTTGAGATAAGCATCAATGAGTACACATTAAATGACTTAGATTTATACATGTAGGATAAGTAGTAAGAGAATAACCTGGAGTTTGGTGACAGACCTCGATAATAATAAAACAAAAGTAGGAGTTATGGTATAGTTTGACCTACCTAGATGCAGCAAAGCCATAAGGATAGATATCTGAGGCTATGAAACAAGATATATCAATACTCGTAAGTTCAACAAAGTACCAAGTGAAGAACTTCCGTATGCCTATAGATGCCTTGAGGGATAGCTTGTCATAATTCTGTATATGTTCATAAAGTGAGGCTTAGAGATTGGCTAAAAGAAGGAGGAAAAAGGGGAGTGTATGCAGTGAAATCCGGGGGACCGATTTCCCCTTGACATAATGCTTCGAAGAGTGACCCCGGAAACACGGGATCTCGGGTCAGTCGCTTTCCACGAAACCTGTCGATTCCCTACCGAGAATAACATCGGCTGAAGCACCGACGAACATAGGAATCCCCCCGAGGAATGCACCTGGGGTCGATCAAATCTACTCAAGCGGCTCGACGTCAGCCCACATGCGACTTAAGAGTAACAGGTTGTCACATCACATTCTCTTTTGTCATACTACACATCTTGTACTTAGTTTGGGCGTCCCCTTCCTATAAAAGGGGGGTCACCAACATCTTGTAGAGCAGCTCCAATCATCCTACTTAAGGGAAATAATATCCTCTCTCTTCCTCTCTTCTCTAATTTGCTTATTCCCCTTGGCTCAAAGTCATTTATCTTCGGTCATTCATCTTATTTATCACTTGGTACTAGCTCGAGGCGGTCTCCATATTCATCACCTCTTAACTTGTTCTTTATTATATAACTTAATATCGACCGAAAGAGCCTTATCTAATTATATCTTTAACTATTATCCTATCCCCGGCGATACCCGATAGTTCGAGATCGATACTGACGCCGACCCTAAGGTCCCATCGACCATCTCTACATCCGGGCAATAACCCCAACCTTTTTTTTTGGCAATCCGCTTGGCAAACGCCTAGGGCTAGTTTTTTATTAATAAAAGAAAATAAAAATACAACAATTAGGAAATGTATAAATAAGGGGGACAATAGCACCGGTATTGTTACCCATATGCCTTGGCTATATAACCACTCCTCTGCGCCTCACATTGCCTTATGATGGTAGCCTCATGTAGAGGATTCATGGTGTAGCTGCCGACAAAGTCTCACAAGGGCATATAATCTCATAGTCGTGTGGATATTTTTCCAAAGGTATAGGACCAAGGCAACACAAACCGGGCTAAACCTTACCTTACTAATCCTATTGAGGCGTAAAAAGCCTCACCTACTAGCATGCATGTAAAAAATAAGAAGTTGAAAGTACCAAATATTCAATGATCATCACAGAGTTTATAACATACTCTATGATGATATTACAAATGATTATACTAATAAAATGATAAAATAGAATGTAGTAGTAATTAAAATCTTGTCCCTTCTTGTCCAAACCTGTAACTTCTTCAAGTTGTACCTCTTTATCTTGTTCATCAACCCTATTCAAAATGTGTTCGAGATTCATCATTTCTTTTTTGAACGGTTGGACTTTGTAGATGTAGTTTGGATGACCTGTTTTTGTTTGGCAACTCACATTGGAAGTCGCCTTACGTTTGCATCTTCATTCACCTTGTCGTCCCAACTTTTATCCCTTGTACGAGACTTCTTACTTTTTCCACTATGCATTGGTGATAAATCCCCTTTTCTTGTTGCCTCTGCCCGGCATTGATTTAGAATATCATCTTCCTCACCTTCTTCATATGTATCTCTGCCCACAATCACCGGATTTGGTATGTCTTGATCAAAACCTTGTGGCACCATAATGTTTCCTTCCTGTGGATTAACCAATGTTGCCTTGTGTCGTGGTTGTTCTACAGTTTGCAATTTGTTCCTACTTCTACTTGCACGCCCAGTGCTGCCAGCATTATTATATATAGAATTTACAGGATTTGCACTTACCATTGCATCCAAGAGTCTTCTTTCTTCTACTGAAATAGCTGGAGTGGTTGTGACCATTTCTTGCTGCCCAGCTTCTAGTGTTGGTGCTGATTCAGCCCCACAAATAGCAGTTGAAGTGGTTGTTAAAATCTGCTGCTTCCCAGTCGAAATTACTCCAGAGTTGTTTGCAAATTGCTGCTGCCCAATCGTCTTTGCTCCAGGATTGCTTGCCTTCAATTGCTGGTCAGATGTTGTATTCAATTGCTGCTGCTGCTGTTCGAAAAATGATGTTGCTGCATTTTGTTCCACCACATTCTGCAGCTGCCCAGGCCTAATTGTTGCTTTATTTTGCATCAAAGAAGTACCTGTTGTGCTAGTTGCACTTTTTTGCTTTCTTGGCACAAATGCTTGTGCTTTTGCATTGAGTTTGCTGCGGGAATTTGCCTTCATGGAGTTGCCAAATTTAGGAACTGATGGTGAGCCTACTGATATCACACCTTCGTCTATATCTCTTGGTCATCCTATTCACTCGAATTCCCAACATACGCATCACCATAGAGTTCCTCATCATCATACTCGCGTTGATCTATCCATAGCTTATATTTGATTGCCATCCCCCTTAAATTTGCCTTGATAACTTCATTATTATTTCCAGATGACAACATGAACTCACTCGCATATTCTCCGCATGATTCCAAAGATTGTGATGGTACTTCAAAAACTGAGGTGTTCAAAGTGACCATTGGTTGTTTAACCATATTAGAGTGCGTCATCATTGCATTCTGAGCCTCTTTGATAATTAGTTCGACATGAGGGCTGGAAAAATGCAGTGTAGGAATGTTAGAGCTGTGTGCATTGCCCATTAGTTCCTCCCCAACCTGCTGTCGAAAACCCAATGTCATAGGCAAATTCTCACTGTGCTGTGCATTTTTTCCAGTGCTGGCAAGTGTGACTATTTGCTTGGACATCATATTATTATTTGGAACTGCTGTATCAGGTTCACCATCTTCATCTGATGCAAGAAGCTCGAAGGCGTTTGTGTTGGAAACACTGCTAGATGCATTTCGACCAACATCTATTTTCTGTTGTTTCTGTGAGTCCACCTGCCTTGTAGGTGATTTTCTAGATGTTACCATGTTCCAACCTTCATTCTTTTTGGTCGTATTATTACTCCTACCATCATTAGAAATATCCGCAGTTCTAATTTTCAAAATCATACCCTTTTGACCAGCATTTCGATTCCCTGAAAATTGGGCAGTAGTAGCAACTGCAGAGTTCTGCTTTTCACCTCCATCTGGTGAGTTCATGTGTTTAGCCTCATGACCATCCTTTTCTCCTGAAGGAACAGCCCTCACATCTTCATTAGCCTTTCCCTCAAAAATTACATCTCTATTAGTCCTATCAATTATTTTTGTCACATCAGTTTGTTGCACGGCAGTAGCTGTAAGAGCTGCTTGTTTTTTAGCTTTATCAACTAGTGCAACATTATGTTTAGCAGCTCCAGAAGTAGCTATTGGAGTTGCTGCTTTTCTCGCGATCTGCTCTTCCTTAACCCCACCAGTAGCACCAGCATAGTCTGCTGGATTTTCTCCTGATGCAATATTAACAACATCATCCAAACCACTTGCTACCGGTGATTTCACCACTGGTTTAACAGGTGCAACAACTCGATCTCCATTTAGGCTTGCAGCAGTTGACACTTTACTGTCTAACATATGGGCCTCAACTTCAGTTAGAATATGTGGTGCATTAGCATCTGAATTCTGTGTCATATAACCTCGATCACCACCTGCCTTAGACTTAAATTGCACAAACGCACCAGCTCGATCAACAGCTTCGATTAAGTTTGCAGCAGTTGATGCAACAATTGCATCATTAGAAGAAAGCAACTTAGCAACTCGTGCACCTGGTAATTAAGCATTATTTAGAAATTGCAGTACCCAATGCACTAACCTCACATTTCCCATTTGTATTCAATGCACCTGCTGCCTGCTCTTGGTCATTATAAAAATTCCCAGCTCCTTTAGGGACTGATCCTGTATTACTAACCTTTAGCCCAGCTAGGTCCTCCTCATTCAACAATTCATAACTTGGCAAGCTTTTTGTATCAGTTTTGGTTCGAGCTGTAGGATACACAAGCCTAGGTGCAGCCTGCTCCATTCCAGTTGATTTCTCCATTGGGTCTACAGATGCAACAACTCGATCCCTAGTTTTTTTTAATGCAACAATAGCCATCATATTTGCACATATACCAGTTGCTTTTATAGCATCTCCTGTTACATGTCCTGACAGCAGTTTCAACGGACCTGCTACATCACCTACTGATATCCCTTGATTATCAGTATTTAAATCAAACACTTGCACATCTGGTCGATCACCAACTTCCTTTTGCCCAACAGTAGCCACAAAAACTCCTTCATTTTGCAGAACTTGCTGCTCGACCAAATTTTTTTGGTTTGCTGCTTCATCACCCAGCTTATCACCTTCTATTTCCATAGCTCTTTGATTCATTCTTTTGGCATTCAGGTAGTCCCTAGCATCACCTTGTAACTTGTCAAAAGTGCTCACCTCGACAGCATGCATATTACCTCCAGATGTCACTTCCTCTGCCCTTACCTCCTTTCCTTCTTTTTCGTTCCTCACTCGACAAACATTTTCACCATGTCCTTGATGCTTGCAAAAGGTGAAATATGTAGGAAGATTATCATACACCACCTCCTGGTAATGTACGATACTTTTACCCGAAATTCTGTCCACTATCAGTAGCTTAATCTTTTTAAGATGTTTATCCAAAAGATCAAGTATAACCTTCACCCTCGCTGCACTAGGTCGTGTTCTATCTTGTGTTTCCTTGTCAACAACAAGCGATTTACCCACAGCTGAGGCAATGGACAATAACGACCTCTTCGCAAAGAAATTAGGCGGCAAACTTGGAAATGAGATCCACACAACAGCCATGGATGTTTCCTCTTTCGGATTGAATCCTAACGTCCATGGAAAAGTTTTAAAAAAGAATTCATCACCTTTTGCCTTGACATATCCAGTTGATTTTGATAAGAACTGAATATAATCGTTGTGGAGGTCAAATCTAATCAAGAGATGACAAAACTCCAGGAGCCCAATATTACAAACACCTTGAACATCGAATTGCGACGAAAAGATTTTACGAAATTCTTGAAGATCTGGTTTTCCGTATGAAAACTTCATCACAACTGCTTGATGCAATCCTTCTTCTATTGTAAACTCTTTAACCTCATCTGTGGTGAATTCTACAGTTGGTTCCCCATGTTCAAACGTGACAGGCAGTAGGTTTATCTTGTGTGAAGTTGTGGCAGCTTACTTGGTTTGAAGTTGCGAAGCATAAAAAGGTTTTGGATTGTAATTAGGAGTTGTTTCGTTGATGTTTTGGATCATCTCTCCCACAGCCAATATCTCTCAACACGACATCATTGACGAAGATGAAGCAGAAACACAAATCTGGGACGCTGCTATAGTAACTTCCACAAAAAAATTCAGATTTGTAGCAGTTGGTTGATTATTTGATAATGAAACCAACTATCACTTTTTACCCCGCATTTCATCGTTAAACTTAGCATTCTTAGCATTAACCACTCTAACAACTAGCTCGAGAATAGATCACGTATTTCTAGAATCCCACTTACAAATTTAATTGTTGTTCCATTATCACGGTAAAACAGTTTTGCGCCCACCATAGGGCTAAAAATAATAGTAATTCTTTTCTTGTTGGTTTTCATTACACAAATACACATCAGCTTTCACACTTTTTCTTTTCCAAGATCCTTCGACTTCAAACTAAAATGTCCGGCTCGGTAAACGGAGTTGAGAACGACAACCTCAAAAATCACGAGGAAAATGGCGTGGATGTCCCGGTCGCTAGAGCAACTCCGCGGAATCCTGATATCGCTCCCGGACCGATCCTAGCAGACGCAAATTCAAAGGATGCACAGCAACTCGACGAAACTTATCACACCGATAGGAGCATACAGCACAGCGACCAACAGGAAGCTCAAAAAATCCCTGCCTGGGAAGAACAGGAAGTTAGTCTTCATGTTATTTTTGAAAAGTTGCAGGAACAACAACTGGTCATTGGTCGGCTGCAAAGCCATCCGAGAACCCCTAGCACTGCGACGCCAGAGACGGCTCCCCCCGCCAAGTGAATACTCGAAAGGTCAAGCAATAATGGGTCAGTGGTTGACCCCGCGATCACAAAAATGCATGAGGACCTCACCAAAAGGATCAAATGATTGCATCCAACGACCAAAAGAGTCGAGACCTACAACTCCAGGGTCGATCAGATCCCAGGTGCGACCCCGGTACTCAAAGGTTTGGATTCAAAGAAGTTCATTCAGAGGTCGTTCCCCGAGGAAGCATCCCCGAAGCCTATCGCAAAAAAATTCAGAATGCCGGAACTCCCTAAGTACAATGGCACATTCGACCCTAACGAACATGTCACTGCTTACACCTGCGCAGTAAAAAACAATGACATAAAAATGACGCGATCGAGTCTGTGTTGCTGAAAAAATTCAGAGAAACGCTTTCAAAGGGGACCATAAGGTGGTACCATAACATGGCTCCCAACTCCATAGATTCATTCACCATGCTAAGAGACTTCTTCGTAAAAGAACATGCTGGAGCCATCAAGGTAGCAACGACGAAATCTGGCGTTTTCAAAATCAAGCAGAGAGAGAACGAGATGTTGTGAGAATTTGTATCCTGCTTCCAGATGGAACGGATAGAGCTTCCACCAGTCTCCGACGACTGGGCGATGCAGGCCTTTACCCAAGGCCTGAACGAACGAAGCTCGATGGCTTCAAAACAGTTAAAGCAGAATCTAATCGAATTTCCGACCGTGACCTGGTCGGACGTTCACAACCGATACCAGTCAAAGATCAGAGCCAAGGATGACCGGTTAGGAGCCCCTTCGGGCTCAGTATACCCAAATAGACACCTGGCAAGAGAGTCGAAACCAAGCAAAGAAAGGTACCAATTGTACCATGATGACAGAAGGAATGCCCCGAGGCGTAACCTACCCCGCAACGATCGGAGGATAGATCGAGGATAGGATCCTCAGTGGCTCGTCAATAGAACCAGGTTCGATTGAATCATGGTGCCGACAAACACACCCCACTTATCGAAATATAACAACAACGTCGATATATCAGACGTCGTGTTCGCTATCAGCAAAAACAGGGATGCCAAGTGGCCCAAACCGATATAGTCGGACCCTTCACAGAGAAATTACAACTTAGTGTGTGAGTTTAACAACACACACGGTCACACGATCGAGGATTTCCATCAACTACGAGAAGAAGTGGCCCGGCTACTCAACATAGGGCACCTTCGGGAATTCATTAGCAATCGGGCCAAAAATTAGTTTCGAGACAGGGAGGCAACCAAGAAGAACGAGGCAAATGAACCGCAACACGTCATCCACATGATCATGGGTGCGCCGATGCCCCGAAGGAACCCGTGATGAGTAGAACAAAAATATCCATCACCAGGGAAAAATGGACTCGGGGATATATCCCCAAAGACGCCCTCACGTTCAGCGGAGAAGATACTGAGGCCTTGTCTCAACCCCATAATGATGCCCTGGTAATCTCCTTTCTTGTAAATTCTTTTTATATAAAACATGTACTTGTAGATCCAGGTATCTCGGCCAATATTATCTGGTCGAGGGTGATAGAATAGCTAGGACTGCTCGAACGGATCGTGCCCGCCACTCGGGTCCTCTATGGGTTCAACATGGAGAGTGAAACAGCAAAACGAGAAATCGTCGTTCTAATTACCGTGGTCGGCACAACCCAAGACACCAAATTCCATGTCATCGAGGGAGATATGAGGTATAATGACTTGTTTGGGCGATCGTTGATACACTGCATGAGAGCAGTACCATCCACCCTCCACCAAAGGATAAAATTCCTAGCGAAGGCTGGGGTCAAAACCATCTATGGAGAACAACACGCGGCAAGGGAAATATTTGTAATACACGACGTGTTATCAGCGCCCATACCCCCGCTCCCAAATAAGCCAGCGGGCGAATCAGGTCTCAACCCCAGTCGGGTTTGACAACACAAAGTAGAAATCTGCATCGTATGTCCGCCCTCGGGCGGTCATAATAAGCCAATCTCAAGGCGCCACCATCATATCTCATTTAGAGGTACAACCATTCCCTTTGTTTCATTTCGGATTAAGAACTAACCCTCGTGTAGGCACTCAACCGGAGATACCAGAACGCTAATAGTATCAGGAGGCCTCGAGACCCCCAAAAGCGTGCCCGTTACACTCTTTTCCTTCGACCGAGTTTTTATCCCAAAAAAAGAAGGGTTTTTACTGGCAAGGTTTTTAATGAGGCAACGTCTGCGAAGCTGCCTAATGGGGAAAACTCCACAAATTGTTCAAAGCCACCCTTACGACCAACTTTCAAACGGCGAGGGGCATTCCCCCTGGAGGCCACCCGATTCGATGGAGGTGGGAAACTCCAAACAAAGGTTCTTACAGGGAGAAGATGTATCGGGCCAAACGGTCGATGTAATAAGACCCCGCCAAAGTGGGAGCATGTACTATTATATTGGGCAATCAAAAAATATCCCCTTTTCTATGAAAAAAAGAGAAAGGCTCCTTCTCTGACTACAGCAACGTGAAAATCGTCGGAGCCTAGCGGGCAGACTCGGCATAACCAAATCTATTCTACATCACACAAACTGTAAGACCTCAGTAGGCATGGTAAACTGTAAGACCTCAATAGGCATGGAAAACTATATGACCTCAATAGGCATGCAAATCCCAAAGTTTAGGCTATACAATTTATTTGTAAGAATCCCTAAAAGGCATACCGTCGGTGTAGACGCCTAAACTATCACTTGGGATCAAAAATGGCTATGGCCAAACGCACATGACTACGGTCAAAACGGCTGATATAGCCAAAATAACGTGACTCGAGGATGCTTGACTGTCGCTAAAAATCGCAAGCCACTACTTCGAATATACTTCGGAAAGAACCAGTTAAAACAGGCTCCCCTCAATAGGAAAAAACGAGCTCCGACCATGTTGGCTCCAAACCGCAAGAGAGTCGATCTACTTGACCTACGAGCTATGAACCTTACGAGGTGCTCGAAACATTGCTGACAACGACTTGAAATTGAGGTTCCTTTGTAACCAACGACGTGTCAGGAAAAAATACTCTAAAAAGACCTTAACGAGCGAAAACAAAGCATACAAAAAAGCCCATGGGAAAAAACAGCGTAAGAGCCATTGTAGCTAGCTAAACAAGCCTACGGCCTCATATTGAAAGGTCTATATGACCAACAGCGTAAGAGCCATTGTCGTCAGCTAAAATTTTTTGACAACTTGTGGATTAAAATGAGCTCGAATCCTAACCCGATTCGGAGACCGGATCCAAAATAGTTAACTATGCAAGCGTCCGGGCCACATACTGAAAGGTCTCAACGACCAAATGGATAAGTGCTACTATTGCCGGCCAGGAAATCAAGGTAATTCAAGGGTCGATTATAGCTCGAATCGCAACGCGACTCGGAGACTAGACCCGAAAAATGTAATATGCCTAAGCGCATGAGTGGAACTATCACCGGCCAGGAAATCAAAGAAATATAAGGGTTAATTACAACTCGAATCGCAACACAACTTGGAGACTGGACCCAAAAACTATAATGTGCCTAAGGGCACGACATAAGTGCCACTGTCGCCGGCCAAAAACAAAAAAAAAATTTAAGGGTCGATTACAGCTCGAATTGCAACGCGACTCGGAGACTGGACCCGAAAACTATAATGTGCCTAAGGGCACGACATAAGTGCCACTATCACCGGCCTAGTAAACCTCTGGGCCGCGTGCCCGTAAGTTCACTTCAACCCAAAACACAAAGGGCAATTATCATCCATCCATGCAGGCAGGAAAGATCTTGAGGGTCAATTAAAGATCGAGTAAAAATGCGACTTGGAGACTGGACCCAAAATTATTGGAATGGAAAATGTGCAGGGGCAGGAGATAAAAGCAAATACTACCTACCCGCACGGGCACAAAAAATGCAAGGGTGAAGAGGCTTGAGCCGAAGCTCGACTCAGAGACTAAGCCTAAACAGTCAGGCCAAGTACGGAGGCCCCGACACCTACTCATGTCAAGGATCACGCTTAAGAGCCCCTGGACCTCTCCGCTCAGTCCCGAACCTACGAGGATCGCACCGAACATCAAAACCAACCCGCCTAGTCGAAAGCAATAAAAAAGAAAAAGGTACAGAAGAGATAAAGCATCAAATTCCTTCTTATATATTACATGCGCAAAAAAGGCGCATTCTCTATCTACAGGCATATTCTGCATATATCAAAAACAAAGTGACAAAGCGGCAAAATCTACACTCCTCACTAAAAGGGCTACAGCTTGTCAAAATTCTCCCTCCGCAACTTCAGCAATAAGTGACCAAGCGGCACGATTACTCCCCCTTACTCGAGCTAATTCCTCCGGGAAAACGGATCCCCTTGCACCGACCTCCTCGAGTGCTTCTCTTCGGTATTTGCTACAAACATATTCCTCGATCCCCTTCTCTCGGTCGAGGGTTCGCTTCAGCTCAGCTTGGGCATCAGTAACACCCTTTATACGAATCGCCATCTCCCGATCAGCCTTGGTTCGGCTTAGTGCCACTTCGGCCCAAGCATCAATTATCTCAGCTATAAAACATCGGAAGATCAGATTCGAAGTTTCCCAATCATACCCGGATGAACTTTGGTGCTGCCACAAGGAATTGGAGCTCGAAGGCAGAGACCTTGGCCGAGGCATTCATCCTATCCGAAGCTTGAGCCTACACTTAAGCCCTTAGCTCCCCACAAACAACTCTGATGCGGTTGATGTCGCCCTTAAGCCTTAGAAGTAGAAAAGGGTGAAGTGCGTAGTACAAGAAGTCACCTGCTCCATCAAATAACTCTCGTAGTTTGGGCTCCAATATGCCTCATATCGCCAATACTGCAGCTCATCTTCCTTCTCTTCGTTAAGGAGCCTAAGGGACTCGCCCTCATCCAGAATTTTTTTAGGCTTGGCCCCTTGACAAAGCAGCTCGGACCTAAGCCCGTCACAGGCCCACGCGAGGAAGGTCTAGTAGAGGAAGGAAGGCACGATTGCTAAATTCACCATCATTGTAAGTAGAGCCGGCAAAATGCGAGGCACATCGCCTGAACTGCATCTTTTCATCTCTTAAAACAAATAACGAGGGTTTCGAAGGTGAACCAACAACTAACACCTAGGAGGAACGATTCACCCAAGCCCGGTCTTTGCTTTCCCCAAAGAAGCAGCCATTAAAGACAGGCTCCGACGACCCCCAAAGAGGCGAAGGCAGCCTCACATCGCGTATGAGAAAGGCAATGACAATTCAAAAACAACCAAGAGTACCAGCCATCAGCACCATATAGCGCCACTATAATAGTCAACCCCGGAGGCCTTCCTCGCGGTAAGACGAAGCCCCGTAAGGCCGACAACGCCTTCACCAACACAAGATTGGCGCACGGTCTCAAAGGCCTCCGCCAAAGGAATCCAGCTAGCAAATGCAGTTGTTTTTAACGTACACTCATATGGAATAGGCCACGTATGTCAATCTGGATGGTCAAAACGCAAGTAGACCTCCGCCCGGAGACCGCATTAAAATAGATCAACATCCCTAAACCCACCAGCCCTCGGGCAAGCATCCTCTCAAAGGCCACTAAAAAGTCAAAAAACACTACTCATGCCTTCACGGTAAGGATCCGGCGGCCCGAGGTTACTGGTCCTATTCAGGGTCAGAACACGAAGGACCCTACGCGAAGCCATTTTTATCAATCAAAGGTCCAGGAAGGATCGAGGTAGCACCTGAGCATGGGTAACTCTTCAATACATGTCAATCGCGTATGCTTCAAAGGGCTATCTACAATCAGTCCGAAGGGGACCCCTAGGTACCTAACAATGACCTTCACTAGGGATACCATTCTCGAGGCCTAGGACTCCACCAACTATCTCCATGCTATTAGGAGAACCCGACGGCCCGAGCCTATCATATCAACTTAGGCTCGATCAGAAGTATAACAACATGCTCGGAAAGAAGCCATACCAATCAACAGAAGATCAGGAAAAATGCTTGCATCTGAGCCAAGCATCGGCAACTAACAATGGAGGAAGACGTCCAAAGGCCTCGAAGGGCATGAGAACATACAAAAGCAAGGCAAGAATTGAAAGCAAGAGTCAAGAAAAGGTATATTCATATTCATAAAGATACATAAACAACGACCCTCGAGGGGTCCTTACATATGGTTACAGAAGCCCGCAAGGGGATCATCACGCATAAAAGGAAATCCAATGATATACATACAGCAATAGCCTAAGAGTCTAGCCTATTTTTTATGCGGCATCTCTATCGGCATCCCCTCAGGCATATGACCTCAAAGACAATATCTTCCAAGTCTGAAGCCCTTGAGGACCTCATCTTGATTCCTTAAAATGGCATCTTCAAAAGGAAGAGAGATGAGGGAAGGAGACAAGAATTGGCTGGGTAAAAAAAATTTGGCTATCACGAACTCCGCCAGTATCAATCCCACCAAGCCACCTCTTGAGATGTTGCCTCAGTTTGGGAGGCAACAGCCAGCGGGTACCAACGCCACACCCCCTAGGAATCAAAAAGGGTTGTAACGCGCCGAGCCAAGGGAGGTGGGTAAGTAGCAGTGTATAATCTGAGCCCCCTCTTGAGCAGCGGTGCATGGTCCAAAAATACCCCCCAGGGTCGGAAGGGATCGGCCCTCTGCCTCATCACCCCGAGCTGACATCAATAGCAACAACAGCAATAACAACAACAGCAATATCACGGTGGCATAACTCCGTCCAACCGAAAAGAGACCAAGAAAGGAGTCAAGGCGCATATGGCGTAAAATCTTGAAGCCTCACACCTCAAAACGGAAAGATCGTAGAAATTCAAAACAGCAGGGAAGGAAGAATAGATAGGAATCGAAGGTAGTTTGAATAAAAAAGCCAGCCACAAGGAGCACCAGTTATAGGGGAGGCAAAGAAACCGACGACGTCATTACCGACCTTGAAAAATGTAACAGCAGGCACAATCAATGCGTTCATAGAAACTGAACCCATAACAACGGAACGATTCCAAAAAGTGAATGGTCGTAACTTTTTGGGTGATCCTGAAGAAGCGAAATCCCCCCGATGAACGCAGGAATCCCCCCGAGGAATGCACCCGGGGTCGATCAAATCTACTCAAGCGGCTCGAAGTTAGCCCACATGCGACGTAAGGCTAACAGGCTATCACATCTCATTCTCTTTTATCATATTACACATCTTATGCTTAGTTTGGGCGTCCCCTTCCTATAAAAGGGGGGTCACCAACATCTTGTATAGCAGCTCCAATCATCCTACTCAATGGCAATAAAATCTTCTCCTTTCCTCTCTTCTCTAATTTGCTTATTACCCTTGACGAAAAGCCATTTATCTTCGGTCATTCTTCTTATTTATCACTTGGTACTATCTTGAGGACGTCTCCGTATTCATCGCCTCTTAACATGTTCTTCACTATATAACTTAATATCGGCCGAAAGAGCCTTGTCTAATTATATCTTTAACCTTTATCCCATCCTCGACTATCCTTAATAGTTCGAGATCGATACTAACGCTGACCCCGAGGTCCCATCGACCATCTCTACATCCGGGCAATATCCCCCACCTTCGGTTTGGTTACTGCCTCATTTTACCCCCCATTTCTTCGTTAAACTTAGCATTCTTAGCATTAACTGCTATAACATTTATCTCGAGAATACATCACATATTTTTAGAATCTCACTTACAAATTAATTGTTGTTACCATTTTCACGGTAAACAGGAAGAAGAGTCGCTAGGCGCTCATACAAGGACACAGTCGTACATACTGCGTGGTATAAGGTAGCAACAGTTACGAGATTGGAAGAATTTCGACCACATGTCATGGTGTGAGAAAGATGTCTAAAGGGGGGAATGCCCTATCGTTTGGATTTATTCACAAAACAATTGCTTAGATGGCAAGTAGAGAATTAAAGTATTCATAAGAGCTATAGTTTATGAAACTGATAAGCGCACCAATTAACATTCGAGGATGAATGTTCCAAAGGAGGAATGATGTTACACCCCACATTTTCATACGTGAGAGTACGTCGTAATCCATTGATGTATGCTCGGAAATGAGATTATATTTGGAAGAAAATAAATTAAGGTAATCATGTTACCTTGGAGGTTACAAGTATTTAAGATCATGAATAGCGACTACAAGGAGGGTTGGAAAGCTTAGAAGCTAAACCAATTGAAGAAAATAAGTTTTGTCGAAAGTCGACAAGTTTGGAATATTATAACATATACTTTGGGGTGAGACTTGGTTTCTTAACATGATAAGGAGCTTATGCTATTAGTTATTTTAGTCATATTATAGTCATTTCCTACGTTTTGAAGGAAAGAACATTGTGGAACAATAGTTGGCAAAGGTCATCACAAGTTACATTCATAAATTTGCTGAAACTTAGGTCAAATGTAGCTGAGCTTTTCTCCAAATATACTTGGAATTATTGGGTGATCTACCTACCAATATGAATATCTACGAGTGTAGTTTCTACAACATTAAAGTGTCTGTCGATACGACATCGGAGTAGAGAGATATTTATGTTTTCACGAGACTGCGCAAGCAGCTCCCAATGGGACCCACTTAGGTGGTGGCCGACCTACATCACTTTATAAACGATTTGGACGCCTATTTTTTAGTCATTTTCAACTAAACTTTGTGTCCAAACTTCTACTAACCCTTCTAAATACCACAAGGGTTTGAAGTGATTCCAAAGTGATTACACCATACTTCAACATCAAAACTTAGTTTTAGTGAAGAATAACATCTCTTTGAGGCTGTATTGTCATTGAGGATTGTTGTGGGCTATGTTTGGCTGAGATTCCAAGTTGTTGCTACTGGCTAAGGTGAGTATAACACCCTACTAATTGTTCTTAAGCTTACTTGTATGTTGGTTAAGTTGTTAGGATGATAAACTACAAGATAATATTTGGATTAGCTTAAGTCACTTCTATGGTGTTGTATTGCCAATGAGGGTTGTTATCAGCTGAATATAACTTGGATTTAGACTTGAAGTTACTTTAAGAGGTATGTGTATTGTGTTATTGTATGTGCTTAAGGTTATCTTGATGTTGATTAAGTTAAATGGATGGAGTAGACATGAAATAGTGAATAAAGTTGCTAATTGAGGATAATTGGAGTTGTGGATTATGTTCGTTGTTATAAAGATATGGTATGAGGCTGGAATAATTGATTAATGACTTCATTATCATGTTAATGATCCTTTTATGTTTAAGTAAGAAGTTTATAAGAGATGATATGGGGTATATGGATTACAGTCAGAACGTGACGTTCGTCGTGAAGTAGTTGTGACTTGTTGTTGCTATACGGTGTCTTGTTACTGATATTTATGTGTTTCTGGATTTCTCTGGTTATTGTTGTTGGTATATGATATTGTAGGAGTACCTTTTTATGATGGAGATGCTGCCCAAATTTACATAAACGTGCTACTAGCTTAAGTTATAGACTTAGCCTTTGCTCAGCACTGATTTTGAGTCTCTGTATACTATGATAGATTGAGTTGACTTGTTTAAAGAGTTACTTGGAAGGTATTAAGGACTCAACGTGTTTAAGGTATGTTAAGTTACTTCCTTCTTTTTTTGGCATGATCTAAAGTGAAATGAATACGTTATTTTATAACGGATCTACTCCTAGTAACCAAGGTTGTCCATGTTATTCTCTCCTTATAAGGTTATTCTAAGCAAGAAAGTATGATCCTTGAATTCTACTAAGGTTCATATTGAGGGTATGAATATCCATAATGTTAATTGAAGGTGCAATAACCTTAAGTCACTCCGAAAGGTTTAGAACGTTATTCCTCAAATCGAGCATGCATTATATATAGTATCTATTTTACTCTACCGGACCGTGCTATAGTCGTCCGTGTACGACACCTATTGTGCAACCACTGATCAGTTGGGTTTACCGAGCTCCATGTGGCCGGGTATGATTCTACCGAGCATTATGATGGTCAGATACGTTTTTACCGAGTCCTCTTCGAGGCTGGGTACGATATGATGATGATGATTCCCACATAGGCGTATGTTTTTAAAAGTTTATGTATATATATGTATTATGCATTTCATGTCATTATCCCATAGAGTCACTCAGATGTTACATGTTGTATCTCCTCTATCTCTCATTTACATTACTGTTCTTGTTTATGATTTTATGCCTTACGTACTCGGTATTTTATTCGTATTGACGTCTCTTTTGCCTGGGATGCTGCGTTTCATTCCCGCGGGTCCTGATAGATAGATTGACATTCCTCATAGTAGGCTATTAGCTCAGTGAAAGGTGTTGGTGCACTCCACTTGCTACTGAGTTGCCTATTTGGTCAGTATGATTTGGACATGTATTGATTGGTATGGCTGGGCCCTATCACGACCTTTATGATGTGTATGTACTCGTATAGGCTTGTAGACGGATGTCATGTATATGAAATATTGTATGGTAAGGCATCGGGTGCCCGTTGCGGCCCTCCGATTTGGATCGTGACACTATGCACCCCATCTCATAATCGTACAATATGGGTCTCAATATCTGAACTTTAACACATGGCATCATGTTCCCTCATCACACCTTATAAGTGTACAGATGACTCACTGCCAAATAGAGCCATTCTCACATAGAAGGCAATAAACAAGGGTGTGTGTCTATACTCGGCAATATCAAGAAAACCTTTTATCCGATAAGGGTGCTTAGCTATGTGTATGCATGTGCAAGTTTTCCTAATATATTTCATGCCAGCTAGTAACTAAAAGTAAAAGATCGGACAACATGTAGAATGTTTAAAAGAATATTATATATGGTGAAATCGGAGGGTCCAATTTCTCGACATTAAGGCACTTCGGAAGATCACCTCGAAGGCTCGAGGCCACGGCTGAGTATCCTCCCTCGAGGTGCATCGACACTCGACCTTGGGGCAGTAATGATCATGAAAATGGAAGAAATGTGAAGTTCCCAAGGCACGTGCACATAGCTCGCCTGGCCTAGTGGTCTAGTCGAAAAAGCAAATCAAGACATTAAATGGTTGTACCAGCCTATATCTTTGTAATAATGTATTTGTACTATGTTGGGATTTCCCCTTTTATATAAAGGGGATCCTTGTCACTTTATAAATCATGGTTGCTTCAGTTGCTTTGCATTAAATAGACAAGAACATTTTCTCTGCTCTCTAATACATTCTCTTGATATTATTGCTTCCATTTATTATCTTCATTATTGTTCATCATTTATTACATATCATTGGCCCTAAAGATCCTTCGTTGATTGTATTATAACTATTCGTTGCCCTTTTGCCTTCGATAGCTCCCAGCCAAGCACAGGAATCGACCTCGAGGCCCCCGAATCGCCAAGCTCAAGGCCCCAATTATGGACCTATCGGTTTGGTCATCATCTTATTCCTAACTCTTATCTTGTTTCTAAGTCTCACACATAGCATCATCTGCTTAACAACTAGCATAAAAATAGATCATGTATTTTTAGAGTCCCATAATCAAATTTAATTATTATTACAATTTTCGCGGTAAACAGTTTGGCGCCCACTGTGGGGATAAAATAATAGTGACTATTTTCTTGTTGGTTTTACTACATAACACAAGTTATCTTTCACGCTTTTTCTTGACCAAAATCTTCGATTTCAGGTCAAAATGTCTAACTCAGTGAATGAAGTTCGTACAGAAGCCGTTACCATAGGAAGCGACCCCGAAATTCATTCCAAAGAAGTTGAGAATGCCCGATCTTCAGAAATATAACAGTACCTTGGACCCTAATGAGCAGGTTACCGCTTACACCAGTGCAGTAAAGGGCAATGACCTGAAGGACGATGAGATCGAGTCCGTCCTGCTGAAAACAATCGGAGAAACACTTTCTAAAGGGGCAATGATGTTGTCATGACCCAAACCGATGGGCCACAACCGGTGCCTGAGTACTACCTGTCAAACACCCCTAAGCATGCGTCTAAGATATGAAGCTGAATAACATCTGTTGCATTACGAAAATAACATACATGAATGATACCTTCCATCAAGGCATATGTACATATACATGCAGAATACAGTGGGCGAGCCGGCGAGGCTGCTATAGACAACTATGCATCCAAAACTGAAAGCGGACAAGGCCATATACAACCCAACTAGACATATTGTCTACAGACCTCTAATAGAAATATAACTGTATAAAGACGTGACTGAGCCACGTCAGACCCATATATATATATACAAACGTATCGTACCAAAATCAAAGCAGCTGCGGATTAAATGGAGCATGCCAACTCTCGCTGATCAGGGATCCTAAGAAGGAGGACTGTGAGCTTACCTACATGCACCTGCGGGCATGAAACGCAAGCCTCGTGAAATAGGGCGTCAGTACGAAAAATGTACTCAGTATGTAAGGCACGAAAATTAGTACGTAAAATACATAGATGAAACATGGAATAAGGAAACACATCTTTAAATCTGAATAACTTTGAAAATTTTGAAACGTTTATAACGCCATGCACGTGTGTATAAATATCTTACCATGCATAGGTATGGGTGTACATAATATCATCAAGCCACTGAGGGCATCCCATCATATCGTCTCGGCCATTGTGGGCAACATCATCAACATATACCAGCTGATCAGGTGGTGATGCATATATAACGCCATAACCTTTTCCCATATCCCATATACATATATTTACATATACGCGTATATAACGCCATCTGGTCATGGGTCAATGCATATGTGTAAATGAGTAAAATACATGAAAAATACATAATAATCTCAATATTTCTTTAGTATAAACTTTTACAATTGCGTAATATTCTGAGACCCATGAACAGAAAAAAATATAATTTTCACAGGGAATCAAAAATAGAGACACCCCTAATAATTCTATGAATAAAGTAATTTATGAAAACTGTGTGTTTGCTCGTTTCTTTAGTATAATTTGGACTATGCCAAAAAAGAAGGGAGGGCCTTAACATACCTGTCCCTGAAATTATTTGAACGAATCTGCTTTTGCGAAATTTACACACGAAATTTGGCGTTGAAATTTTAGACGAACTGCTTCTGTTCTTGCTTTAGAACTTTAAATGTTCTTGGTTGATTTTTGAAATCTCACTTGAAATCTTGGCAAGAATTTGGACAAAAATGTTTCTGTTTAAAGATTCTTGGCTTCAAGCCAAAGACTTGAATGATTTGGTTTCAAGTTCTTGGTTTTCAACGTTCTTAAGACTTAATTTTAAGTCAAAAATATGAATTGAAGCTAAAGACTTATTGTCTTTTGGATCAGATTTTTTACAAGTCTTGTTAAGACATATCTAAGTCACTTTAGACACCTATGATAGTAGACTTAAAGAGTCATCCCCCTCAATTAGTGGCCTTGTGCCACGTTTCTTGCGCATAATTCGTTGGGTTTTGTCCGCTTATTAGTTAACTAGGTAATGTTTTGTTACCCGATAATTAATCAATTACATGCATAATTTAAAAATTACCACATATTACTTAAAATTATATTTTTTTTATAAAATACTTCATATATATACTACCATGGTCATATGGTACCTTTCATGGTATTAGTTCATAATTATCGGGTATTATCGCTCGACCGCATTTTATTCCAAATTGGCCACTTTCAATGAAACTCGTTCTCTTTAATCTGTGTACCCTCTTATCCTCCATAACACCTATTTATCGCTTGTTACAAATAGCGGCAGTACGTTAACATCAAGATGATCTCATCCCCGCGTCTATGTCGGTTAACTGAAAATGAAATTATAACGTATGAAAAAGCGAGACGTAACATCCTTCCCCACCCCCTAGGAAGGTCACCTCTATAACAACACAACTACCAACTCTCCCCGTAGAAGCTTAATAATCCAACGACATGCATGACCATAATTATGAATAACGACAATGGCCTCTCATGACCAACGATAATAACCAACACAAGAATTTATACACATACCTTATGATTATGACATCTCAGTCGGACCCTTCTCTGGACGAGGAAATGGAAGGGATATCCAGACTTCATGTTTTCCTCAGCCTCCCAAGTCATTTCTTCCACATTGTTGTTCCTCCAAAGTACTTTCACGGAGGCTACCTCCTTATTCCGCAGCTTGCGGATTTGTCGGTCTAGGATGGAAATCGGAATTTCCTCTTATGACAAATCCTCTGTAATTTGTACATCATTCGTGGGCACCAATCGAGTAGGTTCGCCAATGCACTTTCGTAACATAGATACGTGAAAAACCGGATGGACAGAGTCCAATTCTGAGGGCAATTCTAACACATAAGCTACTAGGCCCAGTCTTCGAATGATCCTATAAGGCCCAATATACCGTTGGCTAAGTTTGCCTTTCTTGCCAAACCTCATCACATCCTTCATAGGCGACACCTTTAAGAATACCCAGGCATCAACCCCGAACTCTAATTCTCATCGCCGCATATCAGAATATGACTTCTGATGACTCTGAGCTGTCAATAGTCAATCCCGGATAAGCTTTACTTTTTCTAGAGCTTGCTGAACCAGGTCTTGCCCATGTAATCCAGATTCTCCAACATCAAACCACCCTATAGGCGACCTACAATTCTGTTAGTAAAGAGCATCATATGGAGCCATCTGAATACTGGAATGGTAACTATTATTATATGCAAATTAGTAAGCGGCAGATGATCATCCCAGCTACCTTTGAAGTCTATTACACAATATCATAACATATCCTCCAGTGTTTGAAAAGTATGCTCAACCTATCCGTTTGTTTGGGGATGAAATGTTGTACTAAGACTTACTTGAGTCCCCAATCCTTTTTTGGAAGGACCTCCAAAAGTTACTGTAAATTGAGCTCCACTATCCAAGATAACAGATACAGGGACACCATGCAGTCATACTATCTTCTTAATATAAAGCCTTGCATAATCCTCTGACGAATATGTAGTTCTAACAGGCAGAAAATGGGATGACTTTGTAAGCCTATCAACAATCACCCATATCGAATCGAACTTATGATGGGTATGAGGTAAGCCTATGATAGAGTCCATATTGATTATTTCCTATTTCCAAGTCGGAATCTCCATAGCCTGCAATAATCCACCGGGTTTTTGATACTCAATCTTAACTTGATGACAGTTAGGACACTAAGCAACTAATTCTGCTATATCCTTTTTTATTCCATCCCACCAATACACCTCTCTGATATCATGATACATATTTGTTTCTCCTATATGGATAGAATAATGAGAATAGTGAGTTTCTCCAATAACATGTCGATACAGCCCTGGAACATTAGGTACACATAATCGTCCTCGATATCTGAGGACCCCATCTTCTGTAATTTCAAACTTCGTCTTCTCCTTCTGATTGGTGGTATCCCTATAATGAAATAACACAAGATCCTCGTACTGGCGCTCCTTTACTTCAGTTGCTAAAGAGGATGTTGTCGTATCCTTAATAGTAATTCCAATATCACATGAGTCCAGTAACCGTACTCCAAGACTAGCTAGATGATGAACCTCGTGGGCTATTCCCCTCTTTTTCTAGCTGCAAATATGATAGGCTACCCATAGATATACAGCTGAGGGCGTCGGCTACTACATTTGCCTTCCCCGGATGGTATAAAACATAGACGTTGTAGTCTTAAAGTAGCTCCAACCATCTCCTTTGATGTAGGTTCAATTCCTTTTGCTTGAAGATGTACTGGAGGCTCTTATGATCTGTATAGACATCAAGATGAATCCCATACAAGTACCTCCTCCACAACTTTAGTGCATGAATCACCGCGGCTAGCTCTAAATCATGGGTTGGGTAGTTCTTCTCGTGCTTTCTTAGTTGTCTAGAAGCATAATCCACAAACTTACCATGCTGCATCAGCACTGTCATGACCCAAACTGGAGGGCCATGACTAGCACACGACCATACTTGCCAAGCACCAACGTACATTTTATCTAACCTTTTTTTTATTATCTTTTAGGGTTGACGAGATCAATATAAATGGTAGACCTGGATCACGGACAACCAGCAATAAAATTTGATGGCATGAACATACATAGCAGGGGATGACCAGACAATCAAGAAACTATATATAAGGTACGAGCTACCACGCTACCATGAAAGACTATACAACAAAAACCAGCCGACAAGGCATACCAAACTATACATGAGTCGACACTTGTCTATGAGCCTCTAAATGAACATAAGTGCTGCAACATAGACGGAATAGGACCCCGACATACCCATAATGTCTATAACAAAAATGCATACCAAGACCACGGCAAGTCCGGAGAAGGGATCTCGCCAATCACTGTTGAACTAGACAACCTATTGTGGTGGGGGAGATGCACCTGCCTGTCTATTAGGGCCTGAAACACGACATGCAGCGTCCACAAACAAAAGGACGTCAGTACGAATAAAGTACTGAGTATGTAAGGCAGGGAACCATAAATATGAACAGTAATGTAAGCAGGGATAGAGAATATACAACCTGGAACATCTGAGTACCACTGAGGGCTACTGACATGAAATGCATGATACATATGTATGTATACATAAACTTTTAAAACATACGCCTCTATGGGTATCATCATCATCATATCGTACCCAGCCATAATAGGCTTGGTAAAAATGTACTCGGCCGTCATAAGGCTCGGTAGAATCGTACCCGGCCACGTGGAGCTCGGTAAAACCCAACTGATCAGTGGTTGCACAATATGTTTTGTACCTGGCCGACTATAGCGCAGCTTGGTAGAGTAAAATAGATACATATATATAATGTATGCTCGACTCATGGAATCACATTCTAAACCTTTCGGAGTGACGTAAGGTCGGCATTCTCTGTACACGTTATTAGGACCAACTCTTCATTACGAACCTTATAAGAGTCAGGAAGTACCAACAACATTGATAACATAATAATAAGAGAAGCAACATTAACATCAATCGTTCCATAAGAGGGAAAGCAATGTAAGTACTGCTAGCTTCTAAGAGTATAGTATCTTTGGAAGCTCGTTTATTACATTATGTACAATCGGAGTCATGCGAAAGAAGAAAAGGGATAGCCTCACATACCTTGTATATACTGCCCCAATCACAAGCTATGCCATTGTCACAACTCCTTAGTCTACAATAAGAGAAACGATACTATCGTTACCATTTAAGCGTCATAACTATTATGTATCGACCACAACCTATTTTACGTTGAAACGGACAACACCTCCCCTATGTATATGACTTTACACCATTCCAAAAAATCACCAAACAGTCCAAACAACATCAATAATAAACATATTTATCCTCCCAAAACAGTCCACGCACAACCTAATTACATCATACATACGATGACCACCGTAATCGTGTCAAACTACCCGGAAATATTACGAATCACTATCAGCCAACAACCCTACATATATATGGTGTTAATCCACACCCTTCCACCTAAAAAACTCCACAAAATAGTAGTAAAGCACGCAGCCCAATAGCAACATAAAACAGTCCACAAAATAGTCCGCTACAAGTGAATAACTCGAACTCACAGCTTCCGATCACCGTCCCGTGAGTTCTTACATGTATAGAATGAATTACCATGAATTAACAGCAGAGAAAAATGTATGAAAGATGGCAGTAACTTACCTTACTTGTTGGATAACTCAGCCCTTCCCATGGTTCTTCAAACTCTAGGTTTTACCTTCAAATTGAACTTGAAAGAGAAGGAAAATCTATTAGGGTTTGTGTGGTATTTTTGGGGAGGAGTTGCAGGGGTTAACTTTGGTTTTGAGGGTCTGAAATATGGATGAAATAAATGAGTTCATAACCCCTTAAAAGTCCTCTCTTGGCCAACTTAGGTCTTTTAATTTTTGTCCTATCATTTTGGCAAGTAGGTGATGCACCTACTTGTCATCTACCAATCTGCGCAGGCTTGCGAAAATATGAATATCTCTATACTCCGAGATCTTATTGACAAATTGTTTAATGAGTTGGAAACGAGACTCGTAGATCTTTAATTTGGTGGGTAGATCACCCCGTAATTCCTTGTAAAGTAGGAGAAAAGCGTAGAAACATTTAACCTAATGTTTAAGTAAAATTATGAATCTAAGTTGCGACAACATTTGTCGACTTTTGTTTCATAACTCGTTTAACTTCAAGACTTATGATACATATATTATATGATTCAAACACTTTAATACATGACCTTGAGTGTATTAAGAACCTCTAGGTTTACCTGAAAATATGAGTTACAACATCCTTGATTCGTTTAACTTCGAATACTTGTTAATCACCCTTATACACCCTTGTATCACTTAAGACCAATAGGATTAACTTCTTATCATCTCAAAGGTAATTCCTTCTTGAATTTATGTTAACTAATATATGGCATGAACTAACGCGTGTGGATATGGGTTGTAACACCCTTCCCCCTTAGGAACATTCGTCCTCGAATGTAAGGGTTCATGGGGAGTTTAAATCATCGTGGATTCCGGTCAAGTTTCTCCCATAAATAGAGGACAAACTTGCAAGCGGTTAACTCAACGTATGGCCTTACAAGAGTATGCAAAGCATTATGGACATGTACATTATCTGCATATCGCCATTTTGTATTAAGGAAGAGTATTCTCAAGTTATTGCTTACCTCATAGAGCCATTTCACCTTCCAATGTATCATGTGTTCCACCAGCATCCTTGTTATCTTCATTCTGGAATAGGTACGGGTATTTAGACTTCATCTCCTCTTCTGCTTCCCATGTTATTTCTTCCATATTCTTGTTCCTCCACAATACTTTGATGGAAGCTACATCTTTTGTTCTCAGCTTGCGGACTTGCCGATCTAATATCGCCACTGGCACTTCTTCATATGATAGGTCCTCTGTAACTTGTACATCTTTGATAGGGACGACTCGAGAAGGGTCTCCAATACATTTTCTCAACATAGATACATGGAATACCGGGTGGACAAATTCCAATTCGGATGGCAATTCTAACTCATAAGCAACCTGTCCAATCCGTCGAAGAATTTTATACGGCCCGATATACCTTGGACTCAGCTTACCTTTCTTCCCAAAACGCATAATACCCTTCATTGGTGAGATCCTCAGGAAAACCCAATCACCAACCTCAAACTCTAGATCACGACGTCGGACATCAGAATAAGATTTTTGCCTGCTTTGTGCCGTCCTCAATCGCTCCTGTATCACTTTCACCTTCTCAATAGCTTGGTGAATCAAATCTGGCCCATATAATTCTGTTTCACCGACTTCGAACCATCCAACTGGTGATCTACATCTTCTCCCGTATAGTGCCTCGTATGGGGCCATTTTAATACTGGAATGGTAGCTATTATTGTAGGCGAATTCTATGAGTGGAAGATGGTCATCCCAATTTCCCTTAAAATCTAGAACACATGCTCGTAGCATATCTTCCAGTGTCTGAATGGTACGTTCAGCCTGTCCGTCAGTCTGCGGATGAAATGCAGTGCTGAGATTTACTTGTGTGCCTAAACCCTTCTGGAAAGACCTCCAAAAGTTAGCCGTAAATTGAGCTCCTCGGTCTGATATAATAGATACCGGCACACCATGAAGCCTAACAATCTCCTTGATATACAACTTCGCATAATCTTCAGCCGTGTAAGTTGTCTTAACTGGCAGAAAATGGGCACATTTTGTAAGTCGATCAATTATCACCCAGATGGAGTCAAACTTATGATAAGAGCGAGGTAATCCAATAATGAAGTCCATATTAATCACCTCCCATTTCCAGGTCGGAATCTCTATATTCTGAAGCAATCCACCGGGTTTCTGATGTTCTATCTTTACTTGTTGACAATTGGGACACTGGGCTACAAATTCTGCAATAGACTTCTTCATGTTATCCCACCAATACTGCTCCTTGACATCATGATACATCTTTGTCGAGCCGGGATGGATGGAATATCGGGATTGATGAATCTCATTCATAATCTTCTCTCGCAACCCTGCCACATTAGGCACACATAATCGGCCCTGGTATCTCAGTGCCCCATCTCTTCCGATCTCAAAAGCCATACTTTTACACTGCTGAATGCTCTCTCTTAATCGTACTAAGATAGGATCTTCATATTGTCGTGCTTTTACCTCGGCTACCAAAGATGATTCTGATGTATTCTGTACAGTAACACCTCCGTCATCAGAGTCTAACAATCTGATTCTCATATTGGCTAGCTGATGAAGCTCTTTAGTCAACCCCCATCTACCTGCCTCAATATGTACTAAGCTTCCCATTGATTTACGGCTGAGAGCGTCTGCCACAACATTGGCTTTACCGGGATGATACAATATCTCGACGTCGTAGTCTTTCAATAATTCAAGCCACCTACGCTGCCTCAAATTCAACTCTTTCTGCTTGAAGATGTATTGTAAACTCTTGTGATCTGTGTAGATGTCAACATGGACGCCGTATAAGTAGTGCCGCCATATCTTCAAAGCATATATTACTGCAGCCAATTCCAAATCATGGGTTGGATAATTCTTTTCATGCTTCTTCAATTGTCTTGATGCATAAGCAATCGCCTTCCCACGCTGCATCAATACGCACCCCAAACCTATACCTGAGGCATCACAATATACCACATAACCTTTTGTTCCTTCAGGAAGAGTGAGCACTGGTGCGGATGTCAATCGATTCTTCAGCTCCTGAAAACTACGTTCACAAGTGTCAGACCACTGGAACTTGGTAGCTTTCTGTGTTAACTTAGTCAATGGTGATGATATAGAGGAAAACCCTTCCACAAACCGCCTATAATATCCTGCTAGCCCTAGGAAGCTGCGGACTTCTGATGGTGTTGTAGGTCTCGGCCAATTCTTTACTGCATCGATCTTCTGAGTGTCGACACTAATACCCTCGTCAGATATCACATGGCCAAGGAACGCTACTGAGTTCAGCCAAAATTCACATTTGGAGAGCTTAGCATATAACTTACGATCCTGAAGCGTCTGTAATACTATCCGCAAGTGGCCCGCATGTTCCGCCTCCGAACGAGAATATACTAGAATGTCATCAATGAATACAATCACGAACACATCAAGATAGGGCCTGAATATAGTATTCATGAGATCCATAAAAGCTGCTGGGGCATTTGTTAGCCCGAACGACATCACCAAGAACTCAAAGTGCCCATATCTTGTCCGGAAGGCCGTCTTTGGAATATCCTTCTCCCTAACCCTCACCTGATGATACCCTGAACGTAAATCAATCTTGGAGAAATACTTGGCACCCTGGAGTTGGTCAAACAGGTCATCAATTCTTGGAAGTGGATACTTGTTCTTTATAGTAGACTTATTCAACTGTCGATAGTCGATACACATCCGTAACGACCCGTCTTTCTTCCGCACGAATAGGACTGGTGCACCCCAAGGTGAAGTGCTAGGCCTAATAAAGCCCTTATCCAGCAAGTCCTTCAACTGCACCTTCAACTCTCGCAACTCTGCCGGGGCCATTCTGTATGGAGGAATAGAGATCGGTTGAGTGTCAGGCAACACATCAATGCTAAACTCAATCTCCCTTTCAGGAGGAAGGCCTGGGAGTTCATCTGGGAAAACATCTAGGAATTTGTTGACCACGGGGATTGATTGTAAAGTAGGCAGTTTCGCCTCCGCATCCCTAACGCGAACGAAATGATAAATGTAACCTTTTGAGATCATTTTACTTGCCTTAAGATAGGAAAAAAACCTACCTTTTGGTGTAGCAATATTCCCTTTCCATTCAATGATGGGTTCACCAGGAAATTGAAATCTAACCATCTTCGTACGGCAGTCAACATTTGCATAGCATGAGGCCAACCAGTCCATTCCCATTATCACATCAAAATCAACCATTTCTAACTCAAATAAATTTGTCGAGGTTTGACGACTACAAATCATCACAGTGCAACCTCTATATACCCTTCTAGCAATCACAGAATCTCCTATCGGAGTAGATACCGCAAGGGGTTTAATTATTAATTCAGGTTCAATGCCAAACTTATTAGCCACAAAGGGTGTAACATATGATAATGTAGATCCCGGATCAATCAGTGCATATACATCATAAGAAAACACAGATAATATACCTGTAACAACATCTGGAGACGACTCGAGATCCTGTCGACCCACTAGAGCATAGGTTCGATTTTGACCACCCCTCAATCTCGGCACTGCACCTCTACCTCTACCACGACCTGTCGACTGCTGAAAACCCCATGCTGGAGGTCGAACTGATGAGGAAGAAGTAGACACAAATATAGTCGGCTAAGCCATACCATCACCTCCCCTATTAGGACAATCCCGCATCATATGGCCAGGCTGTCCGCAAGAATAACATGTATCAGAACCTCGACGGCACAGTCCAAAGTGGGCCTTGCCGCACTGATCACAACGTGGTGTTGTGGGTATCGTCTGACTAGTATCCCTGTGATGTTGCGAGCTTGATGCCTGCGAACTCTGACATGGACCAGAATGGTTAAATTGATCATATTGAGGCCTCTGAAACTGTAGGGGAGCACTTGCTACAGGTGGCGCCGAACTCCTCGAAGACTGGGGCCTGACGCTGCCTCTGAAGTCATTAGAATACCTTGCAAATCTCGCCCTCTTATGTTGGCCCCTATCCTGCTCCCTATCCGCCCTCTGCTGGCGCATATGATCCTCTAAGGTCTGGGCATAAGCCTGAATACGGGAAATATCCAAGCCCTCCACCAAGGAGGTTGTCGTGCACTCATTTATCAGATGTGGTCCCAATCCGTTCACGAACAAATGCACCCTATCACTCATCTCGGCCACCATATGGGGAGTATACCTTGCTAAAGAATCGAACTGCATATTGTACTCTCGCACACTCATATTACCTTGTCTAAGGTTCAAGAACTTATCAGCTCTAGCTCGTCGTATCTCAACTGGAAAGTAGTGACGAAGAAAGGCCTCAGAAAATTTTCTTCCACACAGCTGGAGGAGCATTCAAACCCCAGGATCTCTCCCAACTATCATACCAGAGAACCGCTAAATCTCGTAGCCGATAAAAAGCCAACTCTACTACCTCTGTATCACTAACATGCATAACCCGAAGTGTACGATGAACCTGGTCAATAAAGGTCTGCGGGTCCTCCTTGGGGTCTGATCCGGTAAACACTGGAGGGTATAAAATTAATAAAATCACGAACTCTCGTACTAACTGGTTTCTCAGTAGCACCTGTACTCTGCCTCTGAGCCTGAGCAGCTACCAAGCTAGTTAATAACTACAAAGCACTCCACATATCCTGGTCTGTAGTGCCAGACAGAGGAACTGGAGGTGCTGGGTGCCTCCTAATATCCTCTGGAGGAGACGGGGTAGCTGAGGTATGAGACGACATTTCACTCTGAACCTCACTTTGGCCTGCTCTGGCTTGGGGCACCTGACTAGTTCCCTCTCCCGCAGCTGTATCAAGTCGTCTACTAATTGTTTGCTTCCTAGTCGAAGGCATTGCTGAAAGAAAACAAGGTGAATATTAGAGACAAACACTTAAGACTCAACTCTACGCACGATCTAGATTCAGGAAGAAGGTAACAACCCTAGATGTCATGTAGCCTCCTGATTATAAATGTGGCGCGCTACACATCCATAATCAAGACTCTACTAGACACGGCTCATAGACAATCCCTAGGACAGACTTGCTCTGATACCAAGTTTGTCACGACCCAAACTGTAGGGCCATGACTAGCACCCGACCATTCTTGCCGAGCACCAACGTACATTTTATCTAACCTTTTTTTATTATCTTTTAGGGTTGACGAGATCAATATAAATGGTAGACCTGGATCATGGACAACCAGCAATAAAATATGATGGCATGAACATACATAGCAGGGGATGACCAGACAATCAAGAAACTACATATAAGGTACGAGCTACCACGCTACCATGAAAGACTATACAACAAAAACCAGCCGACAAGGCATACCAAACTATACATGAGTCGACACTTGTCTATGAGCCTCTAAATGAACATAAGTGCTGCAACATAGCCAGAACAGGGCCCCGACATACCCATAATATCTATAACAAAAATTCATACCAAGACCACGTCAAGTCCGGAGAAGGGATCTCGCTAATCACTGATGAACTGGACAACCTACTGTGGTGGGGGAGCTGCACCTGCCTGTCTATTAGGGCCTGTAGCACGACATGCAGCGTCCACAAATAAAAGGACGTCAGTAAGAATAAAGTACTGAGTATGTAAGGTAGGGAACCTTAAATATGAACAGTAATGTAAGTAGGGATAGAGAATATACAAACTGGAACATATGAGTACCTCTGAGGGCTACTGACATGAAATGCATGATACATATGTATGTATATATAAAATTTTAAAACATACGCCTCTGTGGGCATCATATCGTACCCAGCCATAATAGGCTTGGTAAAAACGTACCTGACCGTCATAAGGCTCGGTAGAATCGTACCCGGCCACGTGGAGCTTGGTAAAACCCAACTGATCAGTGGTTGCACAATATGTGCCATACCCAGCCGACTATAGCGCGGCTCGGTAGAGTAAAATAGATACATATATATAATGCATGCTCAACTCATGGAATCACATTCTAAACCTTTCGGAGTGACGTAAGGTCGGTATCCTCTGTACACGTTATTAGGACCAACTCTTTATTACGATCCTTATAAGAGTCAGGAAGTACCAACAACATTGATAACATAAGAATAAGAGAAGCAACATTAACATCAATCGTTCCATAAGAGGGAAAGCAATGTAAGTACTGCTAGCTTCTAAGAGTAGAGTATCTTTGGAAGCTCGTTCATTACATTATGTACAATCGGAGTCGTGCAAAAGAAGAAAAGGGATAGCCTCACATACCTTGTATATACTGCCCCAATCACAAGCTATGCCAACGTCACAACTCCTTAGTCTACAATAAGAGAAACGATACAATCGTTATCATTTAAGCGTCATAACTATTATGTATCGACCACAACCTATTTTACGTTGAAACGGACAGCACCTCCCCTATATATATGACTTCACACCATTCCAAACAATAACCAAACAGCCCAAACAACATCAATAATAAATATATTGAGCCTCCCAAAACAGTCCACGCACAACTTAATTACATCATACATACGACGACCACCGTAGTCGTGTCAAACGACCCGGAAACGTTATGAATCACTATCAACCCACAACCCTACATATATATGGAGTTCCTCCACAACCTTCCACCTCCAAAAATCCACAAAATATTAGTAAAACACGCAGCCCAATAGCAACACAAAACAGTCCACAAAACAGCCCGCTACAAGTGAATAACTCGAACTCACGGCTTCCGATCACCGTCCCGTGAGTTTTTATATGTATAGAACGAATTACCATGAATTCACAGAAGAGAAAAATGTATGAAAGATGGCAGTAACTTACCTTACTTGTTGTATAACTCAGCCCTTCCCTTGGTTCTTCAAACTCTAGGTTTTACCTTCAAATAGAACTTGAAAGAGAGGGAAAATCGATTAGGGTTTGTGTGTGATTTTTGGGGAGGAGTTGCAGGGGTTAACTTTGGTTTTGAGGGTCCGAAATATGGATGAAATAACTGAGTTCATAACCCCTTAAAAGTCCTCTCTTGTCTGACTTAGGTCTTTTAATTTTGTCCTATCATTTTGGCAAGTAGGTGATGCACCTACTTGTCATCTACCAATCTGCGAAGGCTTGCGAAAATATGAATATCTCTATACTCCGATAACGTATTGACAAATGGTTTAATGCGTTAGAAACTAGACTCGTAGATATTTAATTTTGTGGGTAGATCACCCCGTAATTCCTTGTAATTTAGGAGAAAAGCTTAGAAACATTTAACCTAACGTTTAAGTAAAATTATGAACCTAAGTTGCGACAACATTTGTCGACTTTTGTTTCATAACTCGTTTGACTTCAAGACTTATGATACGGATATTATATGATTCAAACACTTTAATTCATGACCTTGAGTGTATTAAGAACCTCTAGGTTTACCTGAAAATACGAGTTACAATATCCTTGATTCGTTTAACTTTTAATACTTGTTAATCACCTTTATACACCCTTGTATTACTTAAGACCAATAGGATTAACTTCTTATCATCTCAAAGGTAATTCCTTCTTGAATTTATGTTAACTAATATATGGCATGAACTAACGTGTGTGGATATGGGTTGTAACAAGCACACAAACCAATCCAATGCCTGAAGCATCGCAATAGATAACATAACCATCGGTCACTTTTGGGAGCGTTATAACCGGTGCTGAAGTTAACCTATCCTTTCATGCCCGGAAACTCATTTCACAAGCATCAGTCCATTGAAACTTTTCTCCCTTTTGAGACTTTGTTAAAGGTGGTGAAAGGGAAGAAAATCCTTCCACGAATCTTCTGTAATAACCTACCAAACCGAGAAAGCTACGAACCTCCGTCGGTGTTGTGGGTATAGGCCAAGTCTTTACTGCCTCAATCTTTTGTGTATCCACCCTCCAAAATAACATGCCCAAGGAAAGCTACAGAGTTCAACCAGAATTCATATTTAGAAAATTTTGCATACAACTTTCCTTCTTGTAAAACATTGAGCACAATATGCAAATGATCAACATGTTCATCCTCTGAATGAGAATACACCAATATATCGTCGATAAATACAATTACGAACAGACCTAAAAAAGGGTTGAACACAAGGTTCATCAAATCCATGAATACTGTTGGGGCATTAGTTAGACCGAACGACATAACCCGAAACTCAAACTGCCCATATCTAGTACTGAATGATGTCTTCGGGATATCTTCATCCCTAACCCTTACTTAATTGTACCTAGACCTCAAGTCTATCTTTGAAAAACACTTGGTACCCTGCAACTAATCGAATAAATCATAAACTCTCGGGAGCGGGTAAGGAACCATCTTTCTTTCTCACAAACAAAACAGGTGCTCCCCACGGTAACTTACTAGGTCTGATAAAACCCTTTTCAAGCAAGTCATATAGTTGTTATTTCATCTCTTTCAGCTCTGTGGGGGCCATTCTATAGAGAGGGATAGATATTGGGTGAGTATCTGGAAGTAGGTCAATAGAAAACTCAATTTCTCGCTCTGGTGGGAGACCCGGAAGCTCATCGGGAAAACATTGGGAAACTCATTCACCACAGGGATGGAACGAATGTTTGGTGACTCCACTTCCACACCCTGAACCTGTTTACCGTGAAAATGGTAATAACAATAAAATTTGTTCATGGGACTTTAAAAATACGTGATCTATCTTTATGCTTGTTCTTAGGTTAGTTAATACTAGGCGTATGTAGATAATAGATAAAATGCGAACTAAAATAGAGCTATAATTGAACCGATGGGCTTGTTATCTGGGCCTCGGACCGACAGATGAGGGGCCTCAATATCAATGTCTGGGTTCGAGGTCGATGTCATAGGTCAGGCTCGAGCTATCGAGGGTAACCGGGAAGGAAATAATAGTAAGGATATAATTAAAAGGAGGCTCTTTATGGCCAATATCAAGCAATAAGTGAAGAACAAATATGAAAGCAATAAATGAAAGAGGTAGCCTCGAGCGAGTAAGTTAAAGAGAAAAGAGAGAGAGAGAGAGAGAGAGAGAGAGAGAGAGAGTTATTATTGATCTTGTGTGCAGTAGTTGGAGAAACTTGCTTATAGAGTGCCAATGATTCCCCTTTTATAAGAGGGGGGAATCCAAACATAGTACAAGATACGTTAAATGATAAAGGAAGTGGGATGGGATAGTTAACTAGCTTCGTGATGTAGACGTATACCGGCGTTTTAATGCCCTAGTAGACTTGACTGAACCCAGATGCATTTTTCGGAAGCCTCCTATACTCTTCGGGAACTCGGCCAACATTATCCCCGAGCCTCCGAGGCGATCTCCTAAAGTACTTTACCAACGAGAAATTGCTCCCCCTGATTTCGCCGTACACAGATAGTCTCCGTATTTCTTAGAGAGAAGTGACAAGAAATGATTTTGACATCCCACTCTATGGGCTCCTATAATGACGTCATGCTGATGACGCAATCCTTTATGAGTGCCGAAATGTTTCACCATTTCACTTTTTCAGGGCCATTTCGACGTGTCGTGATTTCTTGCTCTTCGGGGTCATAATATTGCCATTGATTTGGCTCACATGAACGAATTAAATGTGCCTGTCGTTACATTTTTCAAGGGCGATAATGGCGTCATCGGTTATTTTGCCCTTGTCTTCTATAAATCGGGCTTTCTGTGACCAGTTTTTTATCCAAGCATCATCTGATATCTATCCTTTCCTCCTTTCTTCCTATATTTATTCTTTGTTGACTCCTGCCTTTGATACTTTTTGTATTTCTTTATGTTTGTGGAGACTTTGAATGCATGATCCTGTTTGTTGTTGCTAATACTGAACTCGGATGTGATTATTCCTTCCGGGCTTTGGTAGATGAAAATGGCTTCGCGTGCAGTCTTTTGCGATTCCTCTGATTGAACCCGAAATAAGGATGATAAACTCGGGCTGCTAGTACCCTGGCTTTGCGCAAAAATTAGAATAATGTTTTGGGCCTCAGAGTCCTGACTTACCAGTTGAGTTCCGTAATAACCTTTGAGAAGAAATTTGCTCGGGGATCCATGGGCGAAGGCTGCTTTTGATCTCTTGAAAGCAGTCTCTGAGAGAAGAGTTGCTCGCACTCGGACCACCCGGAAGTGCGTTTTAGTGTTAATTGTTAATAGCCTTATGGTGCGGTAGATAGATTCTAAAAGAGGGTTTGTCCCACCTTGGACGGCACCTGGAGCCAGGTCCATACGGGTGACGTTCATTTCTTTAGAGCCTGGTTCCCTTTGATGGAGATCCTCGAAATCGGATGCCACCCTTGTGTTGACGAAGGTGTTTTCGGCTCCCTAGAGCACAGACTTATTTTTACAGAGGTCCTCGAGGTTGGGTACCGCCTTGGGCTGGAGAGAATGTTATCAGTTAGAGTTCCCGACTGGTCTTGAGGTAGGTGAGTCGTCGCCACCTTTCCCACATATAATAGGAGGCTGTCTCTTCCTTCTATGGGGTTACCCCATTTTAAGTAGTTGCCATTTTCTTTCCGTGTCATGTTTTCGGTATTCCGAATTAACACGCCTGTACATCTTTTCGCCTTTTAGTTCCTTAATATTGCAACTTCTATGGTGGCTATGTTGGGGTTTATCCAACAGGGGGGGAGAGCTCCGCCCCCGGTCTTCGGGATCATCGGGGTCCGTTGACTTTATCGTTTCGGTTGATTACGCCCTTCGTTCTTGTTGTTGAGGACAACAACGATCGGGAATAGACAAGTCACTTCGCTCGGGTGCTAACTACTGGCATTATACCTTAGGAGCCCGTATTATTTAATGGAGAATGGAGCTATACTTTTAGGTGGTGCTCCCCGTGCTTTACCAGTTCTGCCTATGGCGAGAGCGGATTTAGTGGTTATGTCTTCCTCCCTTCTTCTGTAGTGGTTCAACGGGCGTCGGGCGACATCCTTGACCTGCCAGGCTTGGCCCGAGGATTTGGTGGCCCACTCGTCCTTCGAGGGGCGCGAGTGGTGAGCTTTCGGGACAGATGGGAAGCAAATTACCATAGTGAGCGTTGCTATTCCATCCTTGCTTTCACCTTATAGTTCTTACTGAGTTTTCTTCTGTGAGACTCTGACAAGCTTGAGTCCGGACTGCTTCATTGTTGAACTAGGCTTTGGAGGGCTCTAGATGACGGTATGTCCCTTGGGCTCCTTTGCAAGGAGAAAGAAGTTGAGTTGATGCACTAGCGATATGAGGCGTACCTGAGCTTGAATTACGAGAGCTACTTGATGGGGCAGGTAATTTCTCATCCCTGGCGGGTACACGTTTCGCTTCTCAACCGTTTGGGTTAGCCTTTCGCCTATCCTAGTTGCAGAAAGAAGACGACCGAGTTAGGGATGACTGTGGCCAGCCAAGGGCTCAGGTGCAGGCTCAAGCTTCGGAAGAGAAAAGGCGTCTTGGCTAAAGTTCCTGCCTTCGAGGCCCAACCCCGCTTGGTTCATGACAATGCTTCAGTCTAAGCGGATATAATCACAAAGCTTGAGCCTATATTTTCTAAGGTCGGGGCTGAGATCGTTGATGCTCGTTCTGAAGCACCACTGAGCAACACTTAGGCTGACTAGGAGATAGTGATTCATTTGAAGGATTTTATCAATACCCAAGCCGAATCGAACAGGGTCCTCGATCGTAAAAAGAGGATGAAAAAGTTTGCTTGTTGCAGATCCCGAAGAAGGATTCTCGAAGAGATTGGTGCCAGGGGTTTTGTTTTCCTGGAAGAGCTGGCTCGAGCGAGGTCGAGCGAGCATGATGCTCGGTCATTCCTGTCCGACGTGGAGAAGAGTGAGGCTGGTAGGGCATGGCCTTAATGAGTGAGTCGTAAACTCTGCCATCTTGTTTGTGACATTTTCAGAGCGCGTCTGTAGATGGAGGATGCACCTTTTATGTATGTAAAATAGAAGAGAATCTGAAGCTTTATTTCTTATGTATCCCTTTCTTCTTCGCTTCATACCAGGTGGACTAGTTTAGGAGTTGGCGAGAATCCTTAGATTCGCAATGTGGCTCCGGGGCTAATCAGGCATGCCTGGGGGATCTTACGTGTTTGGTTGATACGACCTTTAATGTAAGTTGGTGTTAGAGCTTTTATGCTTTGCTCAACTGTTTTGGATTTAGTCTCCGAGTCGGGCTTTGACTCGAGCATATTCGACCCTCAAGCTTTTGTGTCTGCATGGGCGGGCGACAATGGCTCTTACGCCTTGCCCTTGGGCATTTGTATTTTAACTATTTTGGGTTCAGTCTAAGAGTCGGGTTGCCACTCGAGCTCACTTGACCCTCAATTTTTTGTTTTTTTGGGGGAGGCTGGCAACAATGGCTCTTACGCCTTGGGTCGAAGCGACCTTTTATGTGTGTGGCCCTGAGGCTCATTTGGCTGGCGACAATGGCTCTTATGCTTTTCCCTTAGGCATGTATAATTAACTATTTTGGATCAGGTATCTGAATTGGATTACGACTGGAGCTCACTTTGACCCTCAAGTTTTCAAATTTTAAACTGGAGACAGTGGCTCTTACGCTTTTGGCCGTTGCAACCTTTTTGTGTGTGGCCCTGAGGCTCGTTTGGCTGGAGATAATGGCTCTTACATTTTTTCCCTTAGGCATATGTAGGCTCTGTTTTCCTCTTGTTACAGACTTTTTTTAAATAATTTTGCATGACCCGTCATCGGTTCGGGAAGAACCTCGATTTCAAGTCGTTAGCAGCAATGTTCGAGCACCTCGGAAGGTTTAGTTTGTAGGCTAAGTAGCTCGAAACCTTGTGATTTGTAGATGACATGGTCGAAGCTCGTTTGCCTGTCGAGGGTAGCCTGTTTTAACCTGTTCTTTTTGAAGTAGATTCGAAGTAATGGCCTATAATTTTGTAGCGACGGTCGGGCATCCCCGAGTCGCGTTAATTTGGATGATATAGCTGTTTTGACTGTAGTCATTTTTGTTTGGCCGGAGCCATTTTTTATCCCAAATTTGGTAGTTTAGACATCTATATCGAGGGTATGCCCTTTCGGGAGTCTTACAAATGCGACATATAGCCTAAACTTCGGGATTGAGTTTTATGACTGTAGTAAGGTCTTAAAAAATTTTCATGCCTGTTGAGGTTTTACAGTTTTTTCATGCTTGTTCAGGTCTTATAGTTTTGTCATGCCTGTTGAGGTCTTACAGTTATTTCATGCCGTTGAGGTCTTACAGTTTGGTCATGGTGTTGAGGTCTTACAATTTTGTCATGCCATTGAGTACTTACAGTTTTTTCATGCCATTTAGGTCTTACAATTTTTTCATGTTGTTGAGGTCTTACAGTTTTTTGTTGTTATGTATAATAGATCTCGCTAGACCGAGTTTGCCCGCTTGGGGTCTTACAGCCTTGGTTTTTTTAGTGAATGGTGATTTGCAACAGCCTCTGAGTCGTTGAGTTTGCTTAGGCTCATATACGATTACTACTGAGTTCGAAGTTACCTCATTTAGGGCTTACGAACATGGAGTTCCGACCGTTGGGGCCGTGCATTTCTCAATCGAGCTTTTGACATCAGTCCTTGAGTACTCAAGATACCTTCGATGTTGGAGATGTCTAGGGATTTCCGTGTTGCCTTACCTGAGGGTTTTATGATTTCGGAGTTTCGACCCGGAGGTCGTCTAAATGTTGAATTGTCGTTGCCAGTCCCTAAGTGTTCGGGACATTTTCGGCAGAGGAATTGTTGCCTTATCTTGCGAAGGTGTCTTGAAAAAAGATATTATTTGATTATTCGGTAAAATAATACACATATTCGCTGACGGGATCCCGGCTATATGGACACGGTTCATTTGACCGTTTGGCCTGGTACATTACTTTCCTACAGGTACCCATTTGCCATTTTATGACTTTTCTGAGCGGGTGGCTTCTTGGGGGGAATGCGCCCATCGTTCAAAGTTGAATGCAAAAGAAGTTTTGAGAATTTATTGAGTTTCCCTTACGTAGCACGCAGATGTTGCCTCATTAAAAACCATGCCTATAAAACCCTCTTTTGGGACAAAAACTCGGTTGAAGGAAAAGAGTGCAACGGGTGCTTTTATAACCTTAAGGTCTTCGAGTAGGGTTAGTGTTCTGACCTCTCCCATCGAGTTCCTGCATAAGGGTTAGTCCTAAATTCGAAATGAAAAGGGAGATGGTCGTACCTTGAAGTCAGATATGCCGTCGATGCCTCGAGGATTGATACGCTACAATCGTGAGGGCTGATTTATTTCAATCACGCGAGGTGAGGACACAATATGGACCTTTACTTAGTTTCGTCAAGTTTGATCGAGGGTGAGGCCCGATCGCCCTTTGGTTTATTCGAGGGCGGAGGTACAAGCATTGGTGCCACATCGTGTATTGCGAACATTTCCCTTGCCACGTGTTGTTCCCCGTAGACGGTTTTAATGTCGTCCTTTGATGGGAATTTCATCATCTGGCAAAGGGTCCTTCGATGTCTCATTCAATGACATGGAATTTGGCGTCATGGGTCTTGCCAGCCACGGTGACTGGAAGGATGATTTCTCCTTTCGATTTTTCACTTGCCATGTTGAATCCGTTGAGGATCTGAGTGGCGGGCGTGATATGGTTGAGCAATCCGAGTTGCTCTATCACCCTCGACCTGACAATATTGGCCGAGCTACCTGGATCCACGAGTACACATTTTATTTGAAAAGAATTTACAAGGAAGGAGATTACCACTACGTCATTGTGAGATTGAGACAAGGTCTCGGTGTCTTCTTCGTTGAATGTGAGGGCTTCCTCGGGAATATATCCCCGGGTCCGATTTTCTCTGGTGATGGATACTCTCGTTCTTTTCATTAACTGCGGGGCATCGGCGCCCCCCATGATCATGTGGGTGACATGTTGTGGCTCGTTTGCCTCGCTCTTCTTGGTTGCCTTCCTTTCCAGGAAATGATTTTTGGCTCGATTTCTGAGGAATTCCCGGAGGTTCCCTTTGTTAAGCAGTCGAGCTACCTCTTCTCATAGCTGATGACAATCCTCTATCCTGTGGGGGTGCGTGTTGTGAAATTCGCATACTAAGTTGTAATTCCTTTGCGAAGGATCCGACTATATAGGCTTGGGCCACTTGGCATCTCTTATTTTACTGATGGCGAACACGATGTCCGACACATCGATGTTGAAGTTGTATTCTGATAAGTGGGGCGCACTCGTTGGCACTACGGTCTGATTGAACCTGGCTCTGTTGATAAGCCCTCGAGGATCCTGTCCTCAATCCACTCTCTAATCATTGCGAGGTAGGCTGCGCCTCGGGGCGTTCCTCCTATCTTCGAGGTACTGCTGATACCTTTCTTTGTTTAGTTTTGATTCCTTTGCCATGAGCCTGCTCGGGTATACTGAACACAAAGGGTCTCTCAACTGGTAATCCTCGGCCCTAATCATTGACTGGTACCAGTTGTGGATGTTTGACCAGGTCACAGCTGGGTACTCGATTAGGCTCTGTTTCAACTGTTTTAAAGCCACTAAGCTTCATTCGTTCAGACCTTGAGTGAAGGCTTGCACTGCTAAATTGTCGGAGACTGGCGGTAGCTCCATCCGTTCCATCTGAAAGCGAGACACGAATTCCCGCAGCATCTCGTTCTCCCTTTACTTGGTTTTGAAAATGTCAAACTTCCTCGTCGCTACTTTGATGGCACCAGCATGTGCCTTTACGAAGGAGTCTACTAGCATGGCCAATGAATCTATGAAGTTAGGAGCCAAGTTGTGATACCACATCATGGCCCCCTTCGAGAGTGTTTCCCTAAATGTTTTCAACAATACGGACTCGATCTCGTCATTCTTTATATCATTGCCTTTTACCGCACATGTGTTGGCAGTAACGTGTTCATTAGGTTCTGTGTTCCATCGATCCTCAAGCATTTTTACTATGGCAGGGTCAGCTATCGATCCATTATTGCTCGATCTCTCGGGGAGCTATTTCCGGTGCTGCTGTGCTGGGAGTCTTGGGGTGACTTTGTAACAGAGCGATAGCCGACTGCGGTGCCTGCAACATTTCGAAAATAACATGAAGACTAACTTCTTGTTCTTCCCGAAATGGGGTCTTTTGGGCTTCCTGTTGGTCGCCATGTCGTATGCTTCTGTCGGTGTGTGAGGTTTCGTTGACCTGCTGTGCGACTTGCGAATCCGCGTCTGCTAGAATCGGTCCAGGTGCATTATCGGGGTTCTGCGGTGGCACGCCAATGACTGGAACAACCACACCATTTGCTCCGTTCTTTTCAAGGTTGTCTTTCTCAACTCCGTTTACCGAGCCAGACATTTTGATCTGAAATCGAAGATCTTGGACAATAAAAAGTGTGAAAGGTAACTTGCGTTGTCTAACGAAACTAGCAAGAAAATAATCACTATAATTTTTAGCCCCACGATGGGCGCCAAACTGTTTACCATGAAAATTGTAATAACAATTAAATTTGTTGATGGGACTCTAAAAATACGTGATTATTTTTATGCAAGTTATTAGGACAGTTGATGCTAGGCGTATGCAGATAAGAGATAAAATGTGATCTTTAATCGAACCGAGGGGCTTGTTATCTGGGCCTCGGACCGACCAATGAGGGGCCTCAAGATCAATGTCTGGGTTCGAGGTCGACGCCGGGGCTCGGGTTCGAGCTATCGAGGGTAAGCGGAAAGGAAATAACAGTAAGGATATAATTAAAATAAGGCTTTTTATGGCCAATATCAAGCAATAAGTGAAGAACAAATATGAAAGCAATAAATAAAAGAGGTAACCTCGAGCGAGTAAGTTTGAGAGAAAATAGAGAGAGATAGAGAGAGTTGTTATTGATCTTGTATGGAGTAGTTGGAGAAACTTGCTTACAGAGTGCTAATGATTCCCCTTTTATAAGAGGGGGGAATCCAAACTTAGTACAAGATATGTTAAATGATAAAGGAAGTAGTATAGGACAGCTAACTAGCTACGTGATGTAGACGTGAACCGGCATTAGACTACCCTGGTAGACTTGACCGGCCCTAGATGCATTTTTCGGAAGCCTCCTATGCTCATCAGGGTGTCGGCCAATATTATCCCTAGTTCGGGTGTCGACAGATCTTGAGGGAAGTACCTGGCTCGAGGTCTTGGACTTCCGAGGAGATCTGCTGAAGTACTTTACCAACGAGAAGTTGGTCCACATGATTTTTCCATACACAAACCTGAACTATGTGATAAATACATCCCTTTCTGATCATCTTCCTTACCTTGATATAGGAAATGAATCTTCCTCTCGATGATGCCGTATTACCTTTCCACTACAAAACAGGCTCCCCCGAAAATTGAAATCGGACTATCTTTGATCTACAATAAACATTGGGATGACAAGAAGCCAACCAATCCATACCCATTATAACATCAAATTCTACAACATCTAACTCGATTAAATCTGCTATGGTAGGTTGACCATGAACCATTATTATACAACCCCTATATACCCTCTTAGCTATCACCGAGTCCCCAACAGGTGTAGACACCTCAAAATGTTTAACCAATTCAGGTTTTATTTCAAACATACTAGCAACTAATAGAGTAACGGATGATAAGTTGGAACTTGTGTCAATCAGTGCATATATATCATATGAGGAGACTGATAATATACATGTAACAACATCAGGTGATGACTCTTGGCCATGTCGTCCAGCCAATGCATAAATGCAGTTCTGAGGACTGCTCGAGCTAGATGATCCGCCTCTGCCTCTACCACGACTCATTGGTGTTTGGGGACCTTGCCCAGGGGGGCGTACTGATGATGGTGAACCAGTTGTAGATACCTACGGATGAGCTATGCTTGCATCACCTGTCAACGGACAATCCCTCATAACATGGCCTGGAAAACCACAAGTGTAACAAATACCTAACCCTATACGGCACTACCCGGTATGCTGCTTACCACATTGAGTACATCATGGAAAAGGTGGCCGCATCTGATTTTACTCACCCCTATACTAAGAACCTGATGCCTGAAATTCTAACCAAACCCTGAATATGTAAAATGATCAAATCTCTTACCGTTGAACTGAGGGGGCACACTAGCCTAGGGTTGGGATGGATACCTCGAGTACTGCTACCTCTGACCACCTCGAAACTTACTAGAAGGATGCAAAGACCTCACTCTCTAATTCTAGGCCCTATTATGCTCACGATCAGCCCTCTGTTTTTGTTTACGCTCCTCTACACCCTGAGCGTATGCCTGAATATGAGAAATATCCATGTCTGGCTAAAGTGAGACCGACATATAATCGTTAAGCAAGTGAGGCTCTAATCCCACCATGAACTGGTGAACCCGATCCTCCATCTTAGATACAATAGTAGGAGCATACCTAGCCAACAAATCAAACTAAAGATTGTACTCCCGAACACTCATATTACCTTGCCGAAGGGTAAAGAACCTATCAACTATGGCTCACCAAAGCTCTGGTGGCAGATAATGACGAAGAAAAGCTTCTGTAAACTCCTGCCATACTGTTGGAGGGCATCATCACCTTTGGACAATTCCCAAGACTCATACCAACTAACGGCAACATCTCGAAGTCTATAGGAAGCTAGCTCAACTAACTCAGTCACAGTGGCCTTCATTACCCGTAATGTCCTTTGCACTCTATCAATAAATACATGAGGGTCCTCGTTTGGATCTGCTCCTGTGAATCCTGGAGGGTCTAAATTAATAAATTAACGAACCCTCACACTCATGGACCTATCTGCATGACCAATACCTATTTCCTGACGCAGAGCCTGTGTGGCTACTAATCAGGTTAATAGCTGAATAATATCTCTCATCTCCTAACCCGGTGCATCTAGCTGACATGCTGAATGTACAAGGGCGAGCACTGAAGCTGGTGCCCCTCAAAGCATATCTGGAAAAGGTGGAGTATGTAAAGTCTGAGATGGAACCTCACCATGAGACTCTCCTCGAGCCTGATAACTCGTGGTGCTTGACTAGTAGTCTCACCAGACACGGACTTTCCCTTCTGGGCAGCCGTACTCTTTGGAGGCGTCGCTGAAAATATATCATATAGTTAGGAACATGAATTCTTGTATAGCACGATCTGAGATAAAAGGAGAGGATAACATCCTATATGTCCTATAGCCTCCTGTCTATAAGTGCGGTGCACGACACACCCATAAACAAGAATCTACTAGACACAGTCTTTAGACAACCCTAGGACAGAACTACTCTGATACCACTTTTGTGTCATGCCCCAACCTCGGGAGGCACGACCGACTCTCAATCGAGTGAACCCAACTGAGCAAGCCTTATCAAACCCTTTCTACCTGACTCAATATGATTAGGGGAAACATGAGGACGAATGTTCCAAAGGGGGGAATGATGTTACACCCCAAGTTTTCATACGTGAGAGTACGTCGTAAGTCATTGATGTAAGCTCGGAAATGAGATTATATTTGGAAGAAAATAAAGTAAGTTAATCATGTTACCTTGGAGGTTACAAATATTTAAGATCATGAATAACGAGGATCTTTTTTATGTAGTTGTGGAATTAAATGTTTTTTCATGATTATCTGTAGCTAACGAAATTAACCTTGAAATTTCTTTTATATTTTCAAGTGTGTATTCTAAGTATTTAATATCTTTAGTTTTTTGATATTCTTCTATATTTTTTTCTAATATTATTTTTGACATATTTATATGTTTTAGAATTTCTAACCAGTACTTAAAATATTTGTAACTATCAATTTTTGATTTGTTCATATTAATACTGAGATGTATACCTGTTGATACATATATCCATGGTTTCTATATTTCTCAGTGTTATTTCTTTTCTGTGTTGATAACTTTCAAGTTTATCTTCATAAAATTCAATTTCATTTTCTATAGTTAATAAAGCTTTATTACGTAATTTATTATATCTAATAATATCTTTGCAGGTTTTAATATTGTATTTAACACAATCTATTTTTCTATTTATGTTACTGAGGTTTTTAAGAAGTTTCCATTTCTGGGTATTATAGAATCTTATATAATGAAAAGTGTTATGTTTCATTTATAAAAAGATTTTATTAACTTGATATGTGATCATTAGTCTGAATATAAATCTAGTTCATATAGATCTAATATATCTATTTCATGTGATACAATTAGTTCCGTAAATGCTTGTTCCATTACATATATTATTTCAAAAATAACTAAAATATCGTAAATTTTTCTTTTAACATCGTTATTAAGTCTCTTAAAGATATATAACATAAGTATTTTGTAGTCAATATTTTCTTCTAATAAATACGTGTGGTTGTTCATTTAGATTTATTATTTATCCTTATCATGTGTTTACTAAACATATTCCCTCTAACCTCTTTGTTTATCATAGAGTTTATCATATTTTAATAAGTTATACTGAACAATCTTTTCTGGTCACTACCATGTTTTTCATGCTTCAATCATTTACCCTAACAGCGCCTCAACTCTGTGTACTCCCCTAAACGGCTTCCTTGCCTACTGGTTTCCACTTTAGGATGGCATAGTCTGGGCTTAACTACTCTCAGCATTATTAGACAGGCAAACTTTCTCAAGATGTTCTTTATAACAGTACTATAACATGATAAACAATTATGATTTTTAAGAGATTATAAGGAATATAAGAGTTTAGTTAAACATGATTATAAATAAACTTACCTGGTTTTGTAACTCGTTTGAATGCTCCATAGCTGTTTTAGATACTTGTAATTAACTCAGATATTTCTTACAAGAGAGAAGATAAGAGAGAATATTAGAGAGAGAAGGTAAGGGTGAGGATGTCTTCCTTCCTCGGATTTACATTCTATATAAAGAAAATTAAAACGACTCTTACTGTTTACAAATGACTCCTACTATTCATGAACGACCTTTACTGTTCATGATTATGACATATACTATTTACTTTATGACTCTTACTATTCATGAACGACCTTTACTGTTCATGATTATGACATATACTATTTACTTTATGACTCTTACTATTCATGAACGACCTTTACTGTTCATGAATGCGACTAGTACTATTTACTTTACATTATATGTTTCCAGTAGCTGTCTTCTTCTTTTGTCTTCTTGTTGATACCTTCATTCTAGTTGGACTTCTGGTACATAGTTATCATCTCCGTTGCACTTTGAACATATGTGGTCTGGATATTTGTGTCCTACTAGTTTGCAGTATCTTGTTAATAACTCGTTTGAAATAAATTCTTTTTTCAATGCTCTGGTAGTTGGTTGCATTTCTGGTTTTAATAATGATAAAATCCATTTCTGGACTTCATCCATATCTCCTTGTCGTAGTTCCTTCGAGTTGGCATATATCATCAATTGGTCTCTGGAATAGTAGCTCCAGATAGCATTTCCTTGTAGATAATTGTTAGCTAGTTCTTGAATAATAGTTGCTATACCAATTATTCTTTTATTAGCATAGAAACTTGGTATCTCCATTTTCTGTATCTCCGGTTGTTTCTCTATCTCTTCCGGTATTATCATATCTCGTGTTAGTCCTATTTTTATCACCTGTATTATGGGTTTTATTTCATCATATAGTATTTCCGCTGGTGCTGTATAGAATTTGATGAAGAATAGGTTGCCTTTTGTAATTCTCTTGAAGGTGACAAATGCTTTGTATAGCTCTGGTATTCCAATTATTTCTTCTCCGTCATGGGTATATACTGTGCTAAGTAGTCCGTAGTTGTAACATGTTTTTACTAGGTTTGCTTTTGTTTTTGGCTGGGCTATAAGCCTATTATATCCCTGTAGTTTTTGGGTTACATAATCTTGTGTTGGATCTGTAGTAGTTGTTGATCTAGGGTTTAGGTTCAGAAATGTCTGGATTTTATATATATTCTCAATATATGTTTGAGTAATATGGTTATATACCTTTTTGTTGTGGTGTAGGCTATTAGCATAGGTTGAAGTTTGTGGGGCTATAACTATTGCTTCTCTTGGCTTTTTTGATGTAAATGGCTTATCAAATACGGTATTTAGGTTTACATTGATATGTGGCTTTTTGCTAACTTGTTTGCTTGTACCTGCAGCTGTATATAAAGCAACTGTGTTATGGGTTTTTTGGAGTTTCCCAACGTCTCCTTCTACCTCTGGAAGTTTAGAGTCTTCCGATCGACTTAGCTCCGCATTTTTATAGTCATGCTGCTGACTTTCTAGCTGTTGTAATCTTTTTCCCATACTCTCCATCTGTAAGGATAGAGTAGTAAGGATTGTAAATATGTCTTTTGATTCTTGGCTTTCATCTGTTTGGGTACCTTTGTCTTGATAGGTAGTCTGCAATAACATTCTTGTCAGTCCGTATTACTTCAATTGTAAATGTAAAATTTTGTATATTTAATACAAGTCTCCTTATTTCCTTTGTAGTTACTGAATCCTGTACTTTCCGAGTTATCCACCATTTTACTTGTGTATTATCTGTTCTTACTATAAATTTGTTATAAACAATATATGGCTCAAATGCTAACAAACATTTATATAATCCAAATAGTTCTTTCCTATTTATTTCCCATTTTAATTGTGGTTCCGTGTATGATCCGGAATAATATCTACAATGGTGTTCAATTTTTTCATTATCATATTTATATTTTAGAACTCCTCCGTAGCTGTGATCACTAGAATCAGTTTCTACAATATATGTAAATTGTTTCTTTTCATCTGGAAAATATAGTTTTGGTAATTTTTTACACATATTTTTTATCTTCTGTATATGTATTTTATCTTTTTCGTCAAAATGATATTCTATGTCCTTTTTTAATTTTTTCTGTAATGGTTTTAAGTTTTCTGCTAATTTAGGAATATATTCTCTTACTTGGTTAACCAATCCTAAAAATGATTGTAACTTCTTTTTTGTATCAAGTGTTTCATTCAAGTTAATTATTTTTTGTACTACATGGGTTTGCATTTTTATTCCGTTTTTATCTATTTGTATACCTAAAAATTCTATTTGATTTTTCATTACTTCTGCTTTCTTTTTACTTAAACTTATTCCTGATATTTCTACAATGTGTATGAATTTTTCTAGTAGTTTTATATGTTCGTTCTCTGTTCTAGAATATAGCAATATATCATCTATATATATTATACAATTTTCTAATTGGTTGAAGTAATTATCCATAAAATGTTGATACCTACCTGGTGCATTTTTATATCCAAAAGGTAATACGTTCCATTCGTAAAATCCTTGTGGTACTGTGAATGCTGTTAACTTTTTAGATTCATCTTCTAGTTTTAAATGGTAAAATCCTGATTTACAGTCAAATTTACTAAAATAGTTATATCCTTGTATTTGTCTAATTTTCAGTATTTTATTTGGTATCGGATAATTATATGTTTTTGTTTTTGCATTTAAGTTTCTATAATCTATAACCATACGGCTTTTTCCTCTTTTTTGTTCACTATGCTTATTTACTATAAATGCTGGGCTAGTATGTTTACTATTACTTTCTTGTATGTAGTTATTATCTAATAATTCTTTTATATGCATTTTAAATTCTGTTAAATCATTAAAATTGTATTTTAAAGGTTTTTGTGTTATTATGCTATTTTCATCTATTAGTTCAATCTTTATTTTTGTTTGATGTTTTTCCCATCCTTGGAGTGGATTATCATTATATAGTAATTCTAGTTTATCTTGTAGTGGTTTTATCTTATTTATTGAGAAAATGATTATCTCTATATTATGGTTACTTTGTATTACATTTTCTAATTTTTGGGTAATCTTTTCACTTCCTTTAATCCAGGGTGTTGTTTTTCTTACTTTATTATTTACTCTTTTTGCTCCTAATTTTTGTTTACACGGGGTAGTAAACCACCAATGTGTTTTTGTTATAATATGTGGGTATAATTTATCTAAAAATGGCATTCCTAATAATATATCTTTATTTGTGAATTCGTAACTATATATTTCTTCTATGGTTAATATTTTATCCCATATTTGTATTTTTATATTTCTTGCTTTATATGTTATCATACTTCCTTCATTATTAAATCCTGTTACTACTATGGGGGTTTTTAGCTTTTCCCATTTACTTTCTGGTAAACAATTATGTCTACACATATTAGCTTCTGCTCCTGTATCCACCATAGGTGTATAATATCTATTATAATATCCTTCTACTATTATTTTGGAAAGTATGTATATCTTTGGCATTATATCAAAGTTCTTTTTATTATTATTTTCTTATTTTCATAACTTATTGTTAATTGCCTATCTTCTAATTTATATGGTTTGACTTTTTCTAACCATTTTATCCCTAGTGTAATATTTTTATCTCCTTGATATATTTTAAAATTTATTAATATTGGTATTCCTCCAATAATTAATTCTTTTTCAGTTGTTTCTTCGTTTTTTCTTAACGCTTTTGGTAGTTCTGAATTTTGTTGTTCTATTGTTACTATCTCTTGTTCTGGTATTAGTTCTCTTATAACATAATTCTCTTCCTGCCCTGTATTTATTAGTATTAAATATTTTCTTTGGTCCATTATTCCTGTTATATAATAATGATGTGGGTTTATTTCTTCTATTTTTTGTTCTATTAATTTTTGTGGAGTGGTATAATTTATTCTTTTTGATGTACTTCTTGATGATGTTTCTGGCATTTCATTATTTATTCGTTTTGATGTGCTTAATCTTTCTTTTACTATTTCTAAATCTTCATCCATGTCTATTTCTGTATAACTGTAATCATTGTTGTCTATAACTGATACTATTCTTTCGAATGGATTTTCTATTTTTATTTTATTTATTTTATTTTTAGCTGTTATCTTATGTTTCGTTGTTAAGACATATAGATTTTTACATCTTGCTGTGAATATTTTACTTCCTGGTGCTAATTCTATTCCAGACATTTTCCAGTATAATACTAATGATTTATCTATATTTTTATCATCTACTGCTACTGAATAGTTAGCACTTACTATAAATTTAAATTTTTGGTATATTAAGTTACCTCTTACAGCACTTATTATACTCTTTTCTATAGGTTGTACAATCCTATCATCTGCCAAGTATATTTCTATAGGGGTATCTATTCCTTCCCTAAAACATGCTTTTATTAGGATCTCCGTTCCTCCTAAGTGTACATATTTTATTGGATTTTTTGCTTTTATATCTTGTATTTCTTTATTTAGTAGTCTTTTATTTAAAATTGGTATTTGTGCTTTACCTTTGATGTATTTACAATCTATTATATGTTCTCTTTGGCTTACTACATAGTATTCTTCTTTTTGTCTTTTAAACCAATTCTTTATTGTTGGTACTTCTAATATTTTGTCTATACTTAGATCCAATTCTTTTCCTTTTATTTGTTCAAATATATTAGCGTCAAATATTATTTTTTGTTCTGAAGATTGTTCATCTTGGTGTTCTTCTTGTTGTATAATTTGTATATCTTTTTCAGTCATAATTTTCTTCATCTGACTCTTCTATATCCTTGTTTATTTCATTTTCAGAGAACTCGTTTTCTGATATCTCATATATGCTGTCTTCACTGCTTAATTCATAATCTACATATTCTACTTGTGTATATTTATCATTATCTATCAATATTTCGGTAATTTGTTTCTTCTTTGGGTTTTTTGGTAATTTACAATCTTTGGCTAAGTGTCCTAGCTTTCCACAATTATAGCAAGTACATTCTGTTAGTTTTTTCTTTTTCCTATATGGTTTTTTATGTTTATAATTTTTTACATAATATCTTCTTCTTGGTTTCCTATATTTATATTTTGAATATTTTGATTTAAATTTCTTTTTCTTTCCTTCTTTTTTGTAATATTTATCTGTGCAGCCAAATTGGGGTGCTATTCTACTTTTGCAACATGCCAAATTTTTTACTAATATTTTTTCCATTTTCATGTTTTCTTTATATTTTTCACATAATTCTATAAACCAGTTTTGTAGAAATTTTATCCTTACTCCTAATGTATCTGCTAGTCCTGCTTCGTTCCAACTTTTTATTATTTTTGAGCTAAAGGGTTCTGGTAATTTTGTAAAATATAATTTTCTTATCTCTTTACTTTCATCTGGACTATATGTTCCTTTATAATAATAGTCTCTAAATGCACAAGTATATTCATCTATATAACACATATTACATATTGCTAATTTTGTCATTAAATTTCTATTTGTAATTTTTTCTTTATTTTGTTCTTCTACTTCTGTTGTCATACTACTAAATTCATTTCTTATTGCTATTTCATATTTATTTAATATATCTGTAACTGTTGTTGTAGTTGTACCGTCAAGTTTTTTATTACTCCTTAATGTGTCTAAGCTTTCACTTGATAAATTTTGTAACCATAATTTTACAGTTCCTATTAATGTTCTTTCTATATATCCTGGTGTTTCCGTTATTGTTATTTTATTATCTATTAGTTGTTTTGAGATATATCCTATCCATAATTGTATTGTTTTATTTATATCTGCTACACAATCTAGATCTAAAAAATTATATTGTTCAGTTATCTGTCTTGGTGCCCATTTCTTATTTAACCTTTTATCCCATAATGTTTTGTTTCTGTCATATGCATCATAACTTACTCTGTAATAGGTTGGGTTTAATTGTTTTGGATTTTTTATTCCTGATATGCTTGGTTTATCTTCGTTCATATCTCCTGTATTTATTTCTGGGTTTATTTTTATCTTTTCTGTTTTTTCTATAAGTTCTGTGTATGTTTCACTTGTTTCTGAATAGTTTTCTCCTAGTTCTGTGTCTTTATCACTTTGGTCATTTATTTCGTTTATACTTATTTTTGATGGACTCTCATGTACTTCTTCTAACTGTAATTTGAATCTTTCTATCTCATTTGTTAGTTTTAGTTCTTCTTCTTCTTCTTTACGTTTTTCCTTTTCTTTTAGTTTATTTGCATACATCTGTTTTAGCATCTCTAATTCTTTTTCTAATTCTGTTATTTTAGTGTTTTTTACTTCCTCTATCTGTTGTATTTTTTCTTTAGCTTGCTGTTGTATTTCTTTAATCTCTCGTTTTCTATCTATTTCTTCGTTTTCTTTTGTTATTCTAACCATGGCGGTTAAACTATCCTCTAGTTTTACAGTTTCTTTTTCTAACATTAAGTTTAGGTTATTTCCTATTTTTTTATATCTTCTTCCTAAGTTAGAAAATATTATTGTTATTTTTAATCCTTCTGGATTCTCATATGTTTTCTCTTCTAATGCGAATTCTTCTTTATTCATCTTTTATCCTTTAGATAACAAACATATTTATATTCTGTTTTAGATATTATATCGATTAATTTGGACAGCCTAGCTTTGTTTATTTTTGTGATACTTAAGTATTCATATTCTATATATAGTTTCTTTAGTTTCTTCCTAATTTTCTGCGATTTCTTAGTTATTTTGATTGTTTCACTGTTTTGCGGGTTTGTACTATTAATGTCAGTGTTATTTTTCATGATTTGCTTCTTAATATAAATGTTTATTTTTCATAGCTCTGATACCAATTTGGGGGGGGGGTTGTCTTTCTTCTTTCTTTTGGCATGGTCTAAAATGAAATGAACATAAACGATACGCTATTTCATAATGACTCTACTCCTAGCAACTAAGGTTGTCCATGTTGTTCTTTCCTTATAAAATTATTCTAAACAAGTGTGTATGATCCTTAAATCCTACTAAGGTTCATATTGATGGTAGGGATGTCCATAATGTTCTTAAGTCACTCCAAAAGGTTTAGAATGTGATTCCATGAGTCGAGCATGCATTATGTATATGTATCTATTTTACTCTACCGAGCCGCGCTATAGTCGGCCGGGTACGGCACATATTGTGCAACCACTGATCAGTTGGGTTTTACCGAGCTCCACGTGGCCAGGTACGATTCTACCGAACCTTATGATGGTCGGGTACGCTTTTACCGAGTCCTCTTTGAGGCCGGGAATGATATGATGATGATGATGCCCACAGAGGCGAATGTTTTTAAAATCTTTATGTATATATATGTATTATGCATTTCATATCATAGCCCCTAGAGGCACTCAGATGTTACAGGTTGTATCTCCTCTATCTCTCTCTTTACATTACTGTTCTTGTTTATGCTTTCCTGCCTAACATACTCGGTACTTTATTCGTACTGACGTCCCTTTTGCCTGGGGACGCTGCATTTCATGCCCGCAGGTCCCGATTGATAGGTTGACAGTCCTCCTAGTAGGCTATCAGCTCAGCGAAGGTGTTGGTGCACTCCACTTGCTCCGGAGTTGCCTATTTGGTCAGTATGCTTTGGATATGTATTGATTGATATGGCGGGGCCCTGTCTCGACCTTTATGATTTTATGTACTCTTAGAGGCTTGTAGACAGATGTCAGGTGTATGGATAATCATATGGCCTTGTCGGCCTATGTTTCGAGTTTACTAATGGTCATGTCGGCCTTATAGGCCCGTATGTCACATATATTAGTTTGTATATCATGTTGGGTCTTCATATGTTGAGTATTCCCTTATGTTTTATTCTTGTTATCTCATGCCGGGTTTTCTGGCTCATTTACTCATGATAACATGTTAAGAAAGATATGTTACGTTGGTACTCGGTTTAGTAAGGCACCGGGTGCCCGTCGCGGCCCTTCGGTTTGAGTCGTGACATGAACATTCAACATTGATACTTAATTCTATATCACAACTTTAAACCGAAGTTAAGTTTCCAAGATCCATACATTTCAAATTTAGAGAATTAAGAGTTTAGGATTACAACATGGTTCATAGAACCATCCAGTACCCATACATAACCCACACAAATGTCTACGAAGCCTCTAAGGATACAAAAGACAATTATAGCAACGCCGACAACAAGGCTCGGGCTATACCTTAAAAGTAGATATCTATAACAAAAGATGTACAACATAACCCCTTGAAGGAGAAAGGGGCTCACCAAGACTTTGAGAGGGGGATACTCCACTACGCACGATCGGCACTATCCGCTATGGAGCCACCTACATTCATTTAAAAATGTAGTGCCCCCGGAAAAAGGGATGTTAGTACCATGGAATAGTACTAGTATGTATAACTAAACACTATCTTATTAGAAAGAACTATCATACAATAATTCAAGGAAATCACAAGAGACAATCAAATCTTTAACCGAACACCACATCATAAAAAAAGCACCATACAACTTTCACATGATATCCATAACTTTAGTTTGGGGTATTTCATATGTTCATCATTGTTCTCAATACCACTACTATCTTGAGCGAAGTCCAATGACAACCCGATCGGCTAGGTTGCCTCATTCGAGACATATACCTCAATCACCATCTCATTTCCCTTCTCCAAAATTCAATATCAGCACATTACCACCATGTGTGCAGCATGGTGTCCTATCACAGTCCGATCGTCTAGGTCGCCTTACCTTGGAGTTGTTCCTTTCTTTTTAATCATCTCATTTGAATATTTATGTGACATATATCATATCAATTCATTGGCACTTAGGGCCACAATTATCACATCGTTTCAACTTTTAATGTCAACTTTGCAATTTATGTTCATAGGCACATACAAAAGCAATTCAAGTTGTAAGCATAGGTAAGATTTCACATAATTAGCATGAAAATCTCAGTTTTAACTTTTGACGTGAAATCTAGGCAATTTCAGTACATGGTTCATATTCTTTGCACATCTTTATATATCTAGAATAGTACATTGCACAAATTGAGGCAAACCTTTCATGTATATATATATAATTTCAAAACCAATTCATGTAAAATAACACTCAATAAATCACATCAATCCAGTTTTCGTTCTTACCACATTTGCACATACACATACCAACGGAGCACAATTTCTAATAGGATGGGGTTTTAGCCATACATATCTCAACAGAGCTTTCTTTAAATTCTTACAAAATCTCGGTACTCTTAGCAACTTCAATCTATTTTATGAAAATTACAAAGTGAACCAAGAATTAGAGACATGGTTAAGATTCTAGCTCATTTGAGCACATTATCAAGTACTAGGTGTGCATTGTGATTAGAGGACCCTTTTGTGAGAGATTTTCATTATCTTACACCCCAATTCCTATCTTTTTAGTTCACAACCTTCCCATATCCTATTATCTTTTATGCATCCAAGAAAATCAATTTGTATACCCATGAACCCCCAAGCTAATTACTCACTCTAGTGTGAATTTCAAAACCAAAGGCTAGGGCTCAAGTTATTACCTCTTGGGGTGAAGGTCTAGCAGCTTTACTTGATAATCTTCAAGGGTTTAGGCAAGGATTAAGTAGGGACTTGATGAAGATCACCCTCTCTCTCTCTAGAACTCCCTCTCTCACTTTATTTGCAGCAAAATAGCATAAAAGGTGGTCTAATGGGGTGTTTTTAATGGGATGGGGTCGCGTTTTAAAAGTTAGAAAATAGAAGCCCCGACGAAATTTGCGATCCCATATTGGACATGCGGCCCACAAAAGGGACAGAAAAAATGGCCCCAAAAACCTAAACAAACTGTCTGGGTATGTGACAGAAATGCGGTCCGCATACCTGTTCTACGATCGCATAATGCACCGCGGAACTGCCCCTTACAAAAATCCCAAGGGGATTATGCGATGACTATGCATCCCGCATATTGATTATGCGATCGCATAGTTGGCTGCATAGTTGACCTCAAATTAACCATCAAACTATCTGACTATGCGGCAACTATGCGGTTCGTATAACTATTATGCGATTGCATAAGGGACCGCAAAAATGCACTTTTTCTGAAAAACATTTATTCCTTAACCTTTTTAATGCACAAATCAATCCAAAGTGTCCTAACTTGGCACTATGAGTTTTCGGGTTTTTGAGTAAAAATTTTCACGGGGCCTTACATTTTGTCACTACCCAAATCGATGGGCTGCGATGGGTGCCTGAGTACTATCTGTCAAACACCCCTAAGAATGAGTGTAAGATATGAACCTGAATAACATATGTTGAATTAAGAAAATAACATACGTGAAGGAAACCTGCCATCAAGGCTTACATACGTTTACATATAAAATACAGTGGGCGAGCCGGCAAGGCTGCTATAGACAACTATGCAGCCAAAACTGAAAGCTGACAAGGCCACGTACAAACCAACTAGACATATTATCTACAGACCACTAATAGAAACATAACTGAGCCATATCAGACCCATATACATATATATATACAAACGTATCAATATCAAAGCAGCTCCGGATTAAGTGGAGCACACCAAGTCTTGCTGATCAGGGATCCTAAGAAGGGGGACCGTTAGCTTGCCTACCTGCACCTGCGGGCATGAAACACAGGCCCCGTGAAATAGGGCGTCAGTACAAAAAATGTACTAAGTATGTAAAAGACATAGATGAAACATTGAATAAGGAGACACATCTTTAAATCTTAATAACTTTGTAAATTCTGGAACATTTATAACATCATGCACGTGCGTATAAATGTCGTGCCATGCATAGGTATGAGTGTACATAATATCATCAAGAAACTGAAGGCATCCCATCATATCGTCTCAGTCACTGTGGGCAACATCAACAAAAAATACCAACTGATCAGGTGGTGGTGTGTATATAGCACCACAAACATTTCGCATATCCTATATACATATATTTACATGTCACACTCCAACCTCGGAAGGCGCGACCAGTGCTCAATCGAGTGACTCCAACTGAGCAAGCCTTTTTAACACCTTCTACTCAACTCAATATGACTAAGGGAACCATAATTGACCGCATAGTTGACCTCTAATTTACCATCAAACTATCGACTCTCGGCGACTATGCAGTCCGCATAGCTATTATGCGATCGCATAAGGGACCGCAGAAATGCACTTTTCTGGAAAACATTATTCCTTAACTTTTTTAATGCATAGATCAATCCAAAGGGTCTGAACCGGGGTAAGCTATTGAGCCATGAGGAATTTTATAAATTTCTAACACATGGTCCTAACTTGGCACTATGAGATTTTGGGTTTTGAGTAAAAAATTTCATAGTGCCTTACATCCTCCCCCACTTAAGATCATTCATCCTCGAATGAGGATCAAGGTTCACTTATTAGCAATCTTTATGCAGTCTCAACTTTTCACAATATGAATATATCAACAACCCAAAATTTGGCTAACTCTCTAAATTTCCTAAAATTTTGCCAGAGTTTCCTTTGTAACTAGGCTTATCCACCTGTCAGAGGGCCTAAGAAACATATCCTAAAACCATATACATGTTCCATAGATATAACATAACTTGTACAACACCAACCATGGCCGCATAGGCAACATATAACCAAGATAGAACAATTTTACATAGATCAAATCAAAAGAAAAGAGTTCATAGGAACCAAATGCATAAATGCTATTACATAGCTATTATATAAACAAATGTGGGTATTTCCTTATTATTTCTTCCTCTGTTTCCCAAGTGGCTTCCTCAACCTGCTGGTTCCGCCATAACACTTTTACAGAGGCAATTTCCTTATTTCACAATTTCTAGACTTGCCTGTCAATAAAGGCAACTGGAACTTCTTCATACGATAGTTCCTCATTAACTTCAATAGTTTTAACTGGAACAATAGTGGACGAATCTCCCACTACCTTTTTCAACATAGACACATGGAAAACTGGGTGTACCAATGACATCTCGGGTGGCAGGTCGAGCTTGTACACCACCTAACCAATCCTCTAAATGATTTTGTACGGTCCGACATACCTCAGACTCAATTTTCCTTTCTTTCCAAAATGCATGATACCCTTCATGGGGTAAACCTTAAAAAATACCCAATCATCTTCTTTGAATTCCAACTCTCTGCACGAACGTCTGAATAAGACTTTTGGCGACTCTGAGCAGTTTTCAACCTTTTCTTGATAATCTTGGCTTTCTCCATAGCCTGATTCACAAGGTCCGTCCCTAATAATTCCACTTCTCCAAGCTCGAACCACCCACTGAGAGACCTACATCTTCTATCATATAATGCGTTGAATAGTGCCATTTGGATTCTAGCATGGAAGTTGTTGTTATAAGCAAATTCTATGAGTGGCAAATGGTTATCCCAGCTACCTTTGAAATAAAGAGTACAAGCACGCAACATGTCCTCAAGTGTCTGAATAGCCCGCTCTGCTTGCCCATTGGTTTGAGGATGAAAATCTGTGCTAAGATTTACCTACATGCCTAAACCTTGCTAAAATTTCTTCCAAAAGTTGGTTGTAAACTGAGCCCCTTGATCTGAAATGATTGAGACTGGAGTACCATGCAACCTGACTATTTCTTTGATGTACAACTGAGCATACTGTTCCGCTATGTCGGTAGACCTAATTGGCAAGAAGTGCACTGATTTTGTGAGTCGATCAACGATCACCCAAATTGAGTCGAACTTGCATGGAGTGCACGGTAATCCCACCACAAAATACATGTTGATCATCTCTCATTTCCACATTGTAATTTCTATGCTTTGAGCCAACCCACCGATCCTTTGATGTTTAGCCTTAACTTACTGACAGTTCGGACATTTTGCAACAAAGTCCACCACATCCTTTTTCATGTTGTTCCACCAGTAAACTTCCTTAAGATCATGATACATTTTCATAGAACCTGGCTGCACGGAATGCCTGGAAGTGTGAGCTTCTGCCATGATCCTCCTCCCAAAGGTCGTCAATATCCGGAACGCATAGGCGGCCTTGGTACCGTAGGGTACCATCACCCATGCCAAAGGAGAAAGTTGTGGTCTTGTGTTTATGAATCCCCTCTATCAGTTGTGCTGACAATGGATCGTTGAATTGCTTCTCTTTCAATTCCGTCATAAGCGGTGATTCAACCTTATTCTGCACAATCACTCCTCCTTCATTAGAGTCCGCAAGTCGAACTCCCAAACTAGCTAACTGGTGAACATCCCGGGCCGAGGGCCTTTGATATGCCTCCAAATGAGCTAAACTACCCATAGATTTTCGACTAAGAGCATCCGCCACAACATTAGCCTTTCCCGGGTGATAGAGAATATCAATGTCATAGTCCTTGAGTAACTCCAACCATATTCTCTGTCTCAGATTCATCTCCTTCTGCTTGAAATGTATTGAATGCTCTAGTGGTTCGTAAATACATCCACATGGACCCCATACAAATAATGTCGCCAAATCTTTAGCGCAAACACCACTGCCGCAAGCTCTAAGTCATGGGTTGGATGGTTCTTTTCATGATTCTTGAGTTACCTAGAAGCATAGGCTATTATCTTGTTGAGCTACATTAACACACACCCGAGCCCGATCCTCAAAGCATCGCAATTGTGAGCACGTGATTTTTGCCTCGCATGATTTACTCCTACAGAATTCTTAAATTTAGGATTTTCCTTTGATTATTTGATTATTAGGAATTAATTGCATAATTTTCATATTGTTTGCATTTTTGTATGCATGTTTAATTTATATAATTCATAGAAAAATACAAAAAAAGTGCATTTGCATTTAGGACCCAATTTTTATATTTTTAGGATAATTAGTTATTTAATATTACAAAAGTGAAGGAAAATCACAAAAATAGTTCATTTTGCATTTTCAACTTTTAATTTTTTGAATTTTTCATTGTTTTCTTCTAAATTAGGACTTAATTAATTTTTAAGAAGAGCAATTAGTTAGTTTTTGAATTTAAATCAGGTTTTGGCTTTTTATTTTAATTTTGTTTTTAACAAAAATCTGAAAATGAAAAAAAAGGAAGAAAAAGAAATTGAGTTCTTAATATAAAAACCTAATTTGGGCCAAATCCACCCCAAGCCCAAACCTTTGCACCTGAAACTCGTCCAAACCACTCAAATACCCAGCCTAGACCCATGTCCAACCCGGTCCGGTCACCCCCTCATCCAAACGACCCCGTTTTGCCCTCTATTTATTACGACTGTTGGATCTCTTTAATCTAGTCATCCAAAATTGGGGTATCACTTGATATATAATTGTCCAAATGCCTGTACCCCTACCCCCATCTCTCATCTCTCATCTCACCCTCTCCAACCGGAACCGAAACACTAGCAGCCGCCCTGAAATCCCACCGTCTGAGGGTGGCGGTGCCACCACCAACCACCTCCAAATTAACACCCTAGGACCGTTTTCTCTCCCTCATTCAAAATCTTCACTCAGATTCCTTCGAACATCTATGGAACTCCTCGAATATCAAATCGAAGAGTCGAGCCCGGAGAGCCTAAAGTCGGAATCATGCATGGAAGTCGCTTTAGGAATTTTTCGGTTGTTTAAGTCGGTTTTGGCACAAAATAGTGACACTCGTTTGTTCTTCACCAAGAACAAACGTTTGCCACTGTTTTGGGTTGAATCAGTGCCTCAGTTTTGATTTCAAGTTTAGCTAGTAAGTCCCGTTCGTCTTTGTTTTCAAAATCGTCTATGTGTCACCTCTGTTCTTTTCCTCTCTTTTAATTTATTTTCTGATTTGCTTAGTTCTATTAATTGTCCTGTTAGAACTTTTGATTTGGTCACTTAGCTTAATTTGTTAGCTTAATTAGTTCCCCGCCTGTTTGAGATCATTAATTAGTCGATTTGTTTGGTTTATATGTTTTCTGAATTTGTTTGAGTTTCATCTTTTTTATTTGGGCTCCAAGGTCAGTCTTAGACCTCATCTTAAAGGAATTCTATTTGGTTTGAGTCTGAGCCCATGTCTATTGAAACATTGAGCCTTGTTTGGGGATTCACAGCCCATACTCAAAGTCTGGCTGGGCTTCAAGGTAAAATTCAGGGGTAATAAGGGTAAACTGGGTAAGTCACTTAGGGGAATCTTGCTATAACCACCTAAGAAGCTTCCTAGAAATTGAAAATCAAGCAAACTTGGATACCATGTCAGAAAATCAGGGACTAAATAGTAAAAAAGGAAATTAAGAAAGGGGGTAAAGTGCAAAGCGTAGTCTACATTTGCTGCCCTAGTAACTTGCCTATAAAGGCATAGTTACTTGCAGCTTAATTCAGATTGGAGAAGAGAAGAGAAATCTAAAGCAAAAAGTTAAACGGCTGAGAATTGGAAAAAGTTACTATTTTATTGAATGTTCTGTGATTTTGATTTTTTTTAACTTCTGAAACTATTTTAACTCATCCGAGTGAGAAATGGTTTGAGCTTGGTCGTCAAGTTTGGTTTAAGGTTTTGTTGGGTTGTGTTTGGTTAAATTTGATATACTGAGCAGTTATACATCATTTCTGGGGTTTGAAGCCGTTTTGCTGGTGCTGCTGATTTCTACTATTGCACCTGCTGATACTTCATTTTCTTATCTTTGTTCACTTCCAAGTATTCCCTGCTTCTATGAAAGCTGAAATGCAAGTGTGAAAGTTGTAATTGCCTGAAGATTCCATGAATGAATATTGTTTCCTTTAATCATAAATGTTATCCATTTACTTACAATTTCTGAAGTTAGTGATGTAGTGTAATAGTATCTAGCCTAGCCTATTCATTTTGATATTGTAATAGTGTAATATTTCCTGGGAAATTCATGCTGCATCTTGTCTAGATGGAAAACATGAGGTCTGATAGTTTGATGGTGCGTAAGTAACTTAGGACATTTGAGACTTTTGTACATATGGGTTGTTGGTTAAGCCATTCACACGTTTAGTATGCATATATTCAGTCATGTGGTTAAGCTTTGTTGTTTTTATCTCTAACGTATCATTTTAGTTTTTGAGAATAAAATTGTGTTCTATTTAAAAGGGTGACTGCCTGCTTTTGGAAGTAATATTTTATGATTGTTATTCTGATTGGTACCAATCTCTGGGTACTTAATATAATTGGATGTATGCATTGGTTTGAGAATGAGGTTTGGGCTTGTCTAAATGTGCAAAGGTTTCTGTGATAGGATAAAACCAAAAGTACATGGATCATTGTGGTATTGGTCTAAAATTAGACTAAGTATGCTTTTCATGATTGTTCATCAAGTCACTTCATAGAATTCCATTTGTTGTTCGCATAGATTAAGCCAAGGTCTTAAATAAATTAAGAGTCACACGGTGGTTTGTAAAGTTAGTTAATAGATTGATGTCAAGCATGATGAACCAATGAATGTTTGATTTGGGAGTATTCGATCAAATTACTTGTCTATTATTCCATGTTAAACAAATTGTAAATTTGGAAGTCGAATGATAATTTGTGCGTGTGTTTTGGGCTAAGATCCAAAGGGATTTCGCTTTATCTCAATTTTTTGCAATTTGTTGCCTGTGTTTTATCATTTGATCCCGAACTGCCCTTCTTCGGCTGCTTTGTTTTCGAAATGGGCTTGCTATGGAGGTTTTGGCCCAAATCTTTTAAGGTCGATGGCCCTCCGAACTTTAGTTTGAATAGCCTTTTAAAATGCAATTGAGGTGCGCCGCACCAAATAAAATCTTCAATGCGTGGCCTTCATTTAATTATTTCTTTTAAAATACTTAGAACTCGAGGCATGCCACTTTAGTAAATTTCCATGGCCCTCGCAAAGTTAAAACACGTAGTTGCTTTAGGCATGTATTTTAATAATATTACCTTCCTAACCTCGGGTGTGCATTTCATGTGACCCAACTCTAAATCTTACAACATCGAATAAAAATGTGTTTTGTATTGCGGGTGCATTTCATGTGGCGCGATCCGGTGACATGTTTTAAAAGACGTTGAATCTTTTTTAAAATTAATTAAAAGCGGTTAATAGTTTAAAATGGCATCATAATTAAAACATGTATTAAAATCAGATAATAGGCCAATTATACTAGTTTAAGCGACCGTGATAGAACCACAGAATTCGAGGGTACCTAACACCTTCCCTCGGGTTAACAGAATTCCTTATTAAGAATTTCTGGTTCGCAGACTTCAAAAGGAAAGTCGAAATTTCCTCGATTTGTGATTTTAAAATAAACCGGTGGCTTGGGACACCAGAACACAAACCATCCCAAGTGGCAACTCTGAATTTAATGAATAAATAATCCCGTTTCGAATTATGTCACTTAAAATGGAAAAACTCCCTTGTGCTACCTTCGGGTAGTGTAAAAAGGAGGTGTGACAGCTCTGGTGACTCTGCTGGGGATCGAACCCCGAATCTCCAGTTCAGGGTTCAAGAATTCGAGCTTAGAGTAGCTATTATGTTTTGAACCTAATGTGCTAAATGCTTTACCGCTTTTGATATTTTGTTAACTGTATATAAACTGTTACAAAACCTTTCCTCTCTCTGAGTCTTCTAAATCATGGAGAAGGGTGTACTTCGTGTGGCTTCTCTTCTGTCTAGAGTCTTATCCCATTTTAGAACGAGGTTCAGACAAGTTGCTAAGCCGGTGAAGCTTCTGTATTCTTGGTACGCTACCCCCCCCCCCACCTTGGATCGAGTTGTCCACTCGGGTAAGCCAGGTCTAGAACAATAAAACCAGGTTTTAAACCTAGTATAACAAAGCATTATGTCGGATCCCTAGTAGGAACGTTTGTTTGCATCACGTGCATTTGACTTAGGAGACTCGACATAGGGGTTGGGTCTGTCTAGGACAGGTGTACCCGAAATGAAAAGACCATCCTGATGCATCCTACTTGCTACTTGTGTATTTATTTGCTTCGGATTTGCATGTTGACCGGCTTATGAATAATAGGAGAAAAATTGGAAAAAATCAACGTGAGGGCTCGGGGAGGTAATTGCTTGTTTTGAAAAATTAGTGTCCAAAAATATGCTGAAACGCTGCCAAAATTTTGACAAAAATTTTTTGTTTGAAAAATAATTAGTTTATTTTCGTCCAATCTACCCGAACTACGCTAGTTTAATTCTCACCAGATGGGGGATACGTAGGCAAGCCTTATCGGGCCCAACTTTCCTTTTTGCAAAAATAGCTCAAAAACAACAAAATTTTATTTTTGTCACAATAAGCAGGGTGATGCTGTTCTTGCTTAAAATGAGCCGAATATCCTCAAAAAAGGTGCCAGAAGGTTGTTTTTGCAAGAATTGCCCCTTTTGGTCATTTTTGTACGGTTAGCAGGCACAGCCTTAAAATCTTCTTCCCCGAAGTGTTGAAAGGCCGTATCTACAAAACTGGGTTTTATTTTCAAATTAAATTTTTTGAAAAAAATGGCATCACTTTTGGGTCAAAATGAGTGATTAGAACACCTTAATAAATGTGCAGGATGAAAATGAAATTGAACCCTTCACTGTCCTTAAAGAGGCCCCCTTACAAATCCACATGTATTGGAATGATCTAGGAAAAGGCAATAGAGAAACATTGGTAAGATTTCTGGGAGGCCTCGTCGAACTATTGAACATCAACCCAAGGTTGGACATAATTGAAGCTTTAATACCTTTTTGGGACCCGACTCGTAATGTGTTCCGCTTCTATGACTTTGAGCTCACACCTATATTGGAGGAAGTTGCAGGTTATGCGGGCCTTAACGAAAACTTTAGGAGTTGATATCCATTGACACCAAGACCGGTATCCCCCCTACAGATTCTGGATTTGCTGAGTATTAGTCGAGATATTCTGGACGGAAATTTATTTGAAGGGTATTGCACGCTCCAGTTCTTGTATCATCGATATGGTAACCCTCGGGGTTTTGAAGAGCCGAACACTGGTCTAACCCATGCCGAAAATAAAGACAAATAGGAGGCAAGGCGGGGTTTAGCTTTTATGGTAGCCTTCTTGGGTGTTGTAGTTTGTCTGCGAAAAAGATGGTAATATAGAGATAGGTCTCGTGGGAATGATCGATGCCGCAATCAAGAAAGCCAACGGCACTGTGGTTCCTCTAATCTTATCTGAAATCTACCGAGCCTTGACTATTTGTTGGGAAGGAGGAAAGTTCTTCCAAGGTTGCAATCTGCTACTACAATAATGGATGCAAGAACATATCTGCCACCGGGTTGGGTATATGAATTACAGTTCGTCCGATTTGAGCTGCATTGAAGAATTTGAAAGCCGAGTGGAAGGTATTGAATTCCCCGAGGGTATTGAAGCTTGGCTTGCACATTTGAGATCCTTGACTAACGATAACATTGAGTGAGCATTTGGATGGCTTCTTGCCACCGAAGCAGTGTACATGTCAGGGAAAGTGTGTTATCTCCTCTTGATGGGCATCCGAAGCATCCAGCCTTATTCTCCACACAGGGTTTTGCGCAAATTAGGAATATTTCAAACCGTCCCCAATGATGAGGATTTGAGTAAACATGTCATTGAATTGGGCCCAAAAGCCGCATTTCCAGAAGGGAAAATTCGCCAAGTGTGGAATGAATGTAGATTTATTGAACCTAAGACCATGGTGTGAAATTTAGCTAGAGGTGAAGTGGACCGTAAGTACATTGTCTGGTTCAACAAAAGGTTCCAGATTCCTAAAAGGCCCGCAAAGAGACCCCATGTCCAACAGTTCACCGATGGGGCATAGGTGCATGGGACTGGTTGACCAAAGAAAACGAGTACAGGGCTAAAATAAGCCAGTTGGAAAGGTGAGTCATGGAGCTTCAGTTTGAAAATGGTGTTCAAGCCGCCCCAAACGAGGGAGAAAAGAAAAAACTAACTCAGGAAAATGAGGCCCTCAAAGCTCAGATCCGGAAAATGAAAATAGCTGCTAGAAACCCTAAAAAAAGCCGGGCTGATGAAAGAGTTATAAGCTGTCTGAAAAAGAAAGTCGTTGAGTGTCAAGAAGACCTGGAAAAGTCTGAAGCCGGTCTAGCGAAAATCCTGGAACAATGGACAAAGAAGGCAGAAGAGTGGGTATGGCTTGTGCAAGAAATGAAGAGGAACTATGAAGGGACCATCACTAGCCTAAGAAGAAAGGTAACCACTCTCGAGAATAAGGTAGCCAAGCAGGCTAAAGATTTCAAAGCTCATAAGGAATTTTGTTATGATTTGATGGCTCAAATGGAGGAAGGAATGCAGCAGTTGCAAGATCAACACCTTGATGACTCTCAACTGTTAGAAGCCCGGAATCAGCAGATAGGGTGGTTGCTTAAGGAAAAAGGAAGAATTAGAGAAAGGATCAGAACCATCGCTGAATACATTACCATGAAATGCCAAGCATGCGAGGACATGACTCATACCACTTTTTTCGCTACAGTGATGACTTTTGCCCGCCACATTATGAGTGATTTGGAGCAACTGCAAGGGGATCTCACATTTAGGCCCGCGGCAAGACCGAATGTTGTCCCGCCGGCACCAGGAGTATTAATGTATTCTTGATTTTTACTTGAGTCTATATCTTTCTTTTCTGTTGGAGTCTGTTAGTTTATTTTCAATTCTTCTAGTTAGTTCTTGAGTCTGTATTGTCATCTTGTTGTTGGAGTCTATTGTCTTCCTTTAGTTTTGAATCATTGTAATCCAGAGTATTCCCCTTTTATGAGAAAATTGAAAATCCCAAAATATTTTGTTATTTAGTTTTACATTTTATTGCCCCCAGAACTACACTTGGTTTGATTTATACGGGGTCATGATACGTAGGCAATCTACAAGGATTCGATCATAACCCAAAAAAAAACCTTGTAAAGAAAAAATGAAGCATGCAACCGTTGCAAAACATGTAGAAACACCTTTAATTGTATAGGTGCATCACACCCCAACGTGCGATTACCTATATGTTATTTGTGTCAAACTAACCATTTGCTGCTATTACTCCAGTCCACGGTATTTATAGAATGGTGGTTGGTTTTCGTGGTAACCTGGATTCGCACCCGTACATTACTATATCGAAGGGGAGCATCGGAATGTCTTCAGAAATGTCTCTTCCAACAATTACCATCACGGATGATAGCCCAATATTGTGCATCCTGACCTCAGAATCGGCAGCTGCCGAAGAAAATGGAATCCTGCATCTTCGGGTTATGTAAATGTGGGATTCTTGGGAAAATTGAAGAGAGCCACCAAGTGCAATCCCGAGATTCCCCGAGCTTTTTCCTAGATCAAGCGGTACTTCCAATGTTCCAATCAGTCACCCAAATACCCCACTAGGACATCCAACTATCTCAGCTCATTTTGTGGGAACACCTTTTGAGGTTCGCCCCTAAGTGTTCATCTCCGGTGCAGCTTCAAACATCTTCACCGCTCCTCCAAGCTCGGCCACAACACAGCCTACACTGCCTAGGCCCAGTTTTGACCCCTCGGCTTTCACCTTCCAAACACCTACCTTTTAGATGGAACCGCCTCAGTTTCCCGCTTATACTTACCCTCAGCCACCCCAATTTAAGTTTAATACGGGGCAAGAAAAGACCACCAAAACTCCTGAGCAAGAAGAAATTGTGAGGAAGACGAAAAGTATGGAATAGAGTCTCAAAAGCATACAAGGCCTAAGTGGACAAAAAAGTGTATCTTATGCCGACTTGTGCATGTTCCCCCATGTGCAACTACCATTGGGATTTAAAACACCAAAATTTGAGAAGTATGATGGACACGGTGATCCTATTGCTCACCTCAAAAGATATTGCAACCAGATGCGTGGAGCCGGTGGAAAAGAAAATTACTCATGGCCTATTTCGGAGAAACTCTGGTTGGCATCGCATCTGAGTGGTATATGGACCAAGATATATCCCGCTGGCACATCTAGGATGACTTGGCTAGAGATTTCATCACGCAATTCAAGTACAACATTGATATCGCTCCAGATAGGAACTCGTTGACAAACTTGAAGAAGAAATCCTCGGAAAGCTTCCTAGAGTACGCAGTTAAATGGCGTGAACATGCCTCCAGGGTAAAGCCTCCGATGGATGAGGCTGAAATGGTCACGGTTTTCCTCCAAGCTCAAGAAGCTGACTACTTCCAAAATATGATGTCCGTAATGGGTAAACCGTTCGCTGAAGCCATCAAGATTGGATAAATGGTTGAAAATGGGTTGAAAACGGGCCGAATTCTAAGCCAAGACGCCATCAGAGCTACCACCCAAGCCATTCACGGTGGGTTTGGAGAAATGGCAAAAGGAAACAAAAAGGAAGAAACATCTATGGCAACGTCGGGTGCAAGAAAACACCGTACTCCTAGATCCCTTCTCCCATAAAGGACCCCACAACACTATTACCCACACCAAGACATGGCCTATGCTCCTCATCCATACACGGTCATGAATGCTCAACCTTATGTACGGCTACATCAACAAGCCAACCATAACCAAGCTCCATTTCCTAGAAACCAGCCTCCTTACCAAAACCACTGCAACCCCGTCCTCCACAACACAATTTTCCCCCTCGTGAACCACCTAGAAGGCCAAATTTTACACCAATCGGCGAATTCTACTCCAGTCTGTTTCCAAAGCTTGTCCAAATGGGTCTGCTACAGCTGGTTCCTCAAACTAGGCAAAACCCAGCATCACCCGCTTACAGAGCCGGTACCCAATGCGCCTATCACTCAGGGGTAGAAGGTCATGACACGGATGACTGTTGGACTCTGAAGAGAGCCATGGAAAACTTGATAGAACAAAGGAAGATAGTTATAAAGGATGAATATATTCCTAATATGACTAACAACCCGCTGCCGGCCCACAATAACGGGCCGGTAATCCGAATGATTTGTGAGGTTAAGGAATTTAACCTAGCATTGAAGGCCATCGCTGCCATCGCTAATGAACAAAAGAAACCTAAAGCTACCCCGAAGCAAGACAAAGGGGAGAAAAAGAACAAAACCACCCCTCCAAAGTCAGAAAAGAAAGTTGAAGTGGAAATTGGGGAAATGCCTCCCAAAGATGTTGTCATCTATGTCCCTCGAGGCCGCAAAGAAAAGCAGATGGATTTGAGTCCTCCCAAGCGGTTCGAACTGAATAAGACAACCCAAATGTATATGCCCAAAAGAGCTTATATGATGCGGGGGCAAATTAATCTACCAAGGCTAAGTGAGCCCGTGGTTATTGGCGGCACCACACAAAATCCCATGACGGATCCTACCGCTATGCCCTGGAATTACAACAAATTAGTGGTGACTTACAAAGGCAAAGAAATATCGGGAGAAATTCCATAAAATAACCCTGCAGAAAAGTATTTCAATCTGGAAGAGGTAAATAATGCCACTAGAAAGCGCTTCCCATCTAAGAAGCCCATAAGTGCTGAAGAAGCAGAGGCCTTCTTTCAAAAGATGAAAATGGCAGATTGTGAGGTAATCGACCAGCCTCGAAAATTTCCCGCACAAGTCTCCTTATTATCTCCATTGATTAATTCCACCGAACATCAAAACGTATTGATCAAGACCTTTAATGAAGCATATGTGCCTGTTGAGACTTCTGTAGAGCAGTTGGAGAGAATGGCCAAAAGATTTTCGCAATTAACCATATTTCCTTCAGCAAAGATGACTTACCCCCAGTCGGAGCCGTGCATAACAAAGCCTTGCACTTGACAGTCAAATGCGAAGGTTACTACGTAAAAAGGGTTATGTTGGACGGAGGATTTGGGGTAGACATCTGCCCATTCTCAACTCTACAACACATGGAAATTGGGACCGAACTAATTCGACCCAACAATGTCTGTGTACGGGCTTTTGATGGTATAAAAAGGGACATAATTGGAGAGATCGATCTGATTCTGACCATTGGCCCAGTAGATTTTGAAGTAACCTTCCAAGTTTTGGATATGGACACCTCCTACAATTTTCTCTTGGGGAGGCCATGGATTCATGCAGCGGGGGCTGTACCTTCTACCCTTCATCAGATGGTAAAATTTGAGCATGAAAATCAAGATATTATGGTCCACGGGGAAGATGCGCAATCAATTTATCGAGACCCATCAGTCCTATGTCTTGAAGTAAGAGAGGGGAGTGAGCACATAGTTTATCAGGCCTTTGAAATTGTGGTTGCAGACTAGTACGAAGAGGGAAACCCTTGCCTCAACCCTTTCTTTCTAATGCATCAATCATGGGTGGCCAAAGAAATGATCAGACATGGCTTCAAACCGGGGTTGGGGCTCGGGAAATCCTTGCAAGGGATAACTGAACCTGTCACACTGACCGCCAGTGAAAAGTTCTTTGGGATAGGTTTTCGACCCACTTCAGCTAATGTAAAATGGGCAAACGATAGAAAGAATGATGGTTGGATCTTGCCTAAGCCGGTGCCACATCTGTACAGAACATTTGTCAAGCCAAAACACCATGAGAAAGAAGAATATGAGGCCTTCACGGCCGAGGAGATTGAAGTGATCTGTGGGGCAATGAGGAAGATACTATATGAAACCCACATAGTCCAGCCAGGGGAGGGCTCAAGCACCACTGAGGTGCTGTATATGGGACCTGACGCCAAGCTACAAAATTGGAAAGCTACGCCATTCCCAATCAGGCAGGAGTCCCGGTATACCTGTCCCGCCACCTTTTCTACATCGCGAGTTATTTCAGGGTGTAACTCGAATGTTTTCTTTTGTTTCTTGTCTTTTAATTTTCCAATGTAAACCCTTTTATCTTCAAATTCCTTTTATCTTCAAATTCCAAGAAATGAAATCAATATTTCATCATTTATCTTTCTTTATTCTTTCTAATTTTTATTATTTTTCCCTTTTGTTTCTTCTTTCAGTTCTAACAATGCGGCTTTAAATAACATGACATGCTTGCAGACTTCATGCCCAGATCCGAAAACACTATTTAACTATGAAATGATGAACCAAGAACCGGAGTACGATGAAGAAGAGGCTTTTAGGGAAATAAATCGAGAATTGGAACAATTTGAGAATAAACCTAAGCCGAACTTAAATGATACTGAACTGGTTAATTTGGGTAGTTCTTAAGAAATCAGGGAAACCAAGATAAGCATCCACACAAATGAAAAAACTCGAGACGCCTTAATCCAACTCTTGTTTGAGTTCAAAGATGTGTTTGCTTAGTCATATGATGACATGCCAGGACTGAGTGTTGATTTGGTGGTTCATAAGTTGCCTACTTACCCAGACTATCCCCCAATACAGTAAAAGCAGAGAAAGTTTAAAACTGATATCGGTGACAAGATCAAAGAAGAGGTTACGAAGCAGTTGAAAGCGGGGGTGATCCGAGTGGTCCGGTACACCACATGGTTAGCTAATGTAGTCCCAGTGCCAAAGAAAGACGGGAAGACTCGGGTATGTGTGGATTACAGATATTTAAACAAGGCAAGTCCCAAAGACAACTTCCCCTTGCCGTACATCCACATCCTTGTTGATAACTGCGCCAAGCATGAGATACAATCCTTCTTGGATTGTTACGCAGGATATCACCAGGTGTTGATGGATAAAGAAGATGTAGAGAAGACAGCTTTTACCACACCTTGGGGTACATACTATTACAGAGTCATGACATTTGGTCTCAAAAACGCCGGGGCAACCTATATGAGGGCCATGACAGCCATTTTCATGATATGATGCACCAATAGATAGAGGTGTATGTGGACGATGTAATCATCAAATCCAAAACCCAAGACGACCACGCTCGGGACTTGAGAAAGTTTTTTGAGTGGATGCGCAAATATGATTTGAAGCTGAACCCAACCAAATGTGCATTTGGGGTGCCATCTAGCAAACTCTTGGGATTCATCATCAGTCGGAAGGGCATCGAGTTAGACCCAACAAAGATAAAGTCTATTCGAAATTTGCCTCCTCTGAACACCAAGAAAGATGTTATGAGTTTGTTGGGTAGATTGAACTACATCAGCCGGTTCATTGCCCAGTTGACGTCCACATGTGAACACATATTCAAATTGCTAAAGAATGACGCGGCAGTCGAGTGGACAGATGAATGTCAAGAAGCATTTGATAAAGTTAAGGAATATTTGTCAAATCCGCCAGTCTTGGTCCCACCTGAGTTAGGGAGGCCTTTGTTCTTGTACCTGACAGTCTTGGAAAATTCTTTCGGTTGTGTCCTCGGGCAACACGATATGACCGGAAAGAGAGAGCAGGCTATTTACTATCTGAGCAAGAAATTCACCAGTTATGAAGCCAAGTACACTCTGTTGGAAAGGACATGTTGCGCTTTGACTAGGGTCGCTTAGAAGTTGAGGAATTATTTACAAGCCTACACCACTTACCTCATAACCAGGTTGGATCCTTTAAAATACACATTGCTGAAGCCAATGGCCACTAGGAGGCTAGCAAATTGGCAGATCCTTCTTACGGAATTAAACATAGTATATGTCACTCGCACGACAATGAAAGCCCAGGCTTTAGCAGATCACTTTGCTAAAAATCAGGTCGATGATGAATATCAACCTTTGAATACTTACTTCCCGGATGAAGAGGTAAACTCAGTTGAGGCAATATCCGAAGACATCGATGCTTGGAAAATGTTCTTCGATGGAGCGGTAAACGCAAAAGGTGTTGGAATTGGAGCAATCTTGATCTCGCCCACCGGTCAGCATTACTCGGCCACAACTAGGCTTCGATTTTTCTGCACAAACAACACTGTCGAGTACGAAGCTTGCATTATGGGTATGAACATGGCAATTGACCAAGATATCGAAGAACTAATAATCATGGGAGACTCGGATTTGGTTATTCGACAAGCTCAAGGAGAATGGGAAACCCAAGACGTCAAGCTTATTCCTTATAGGCAACATGTGGAAGAACTTAGTAAGCGATTCAAGTCAATAGAGTTCAGGTACATTCCTCGTTGCCATAATGAACTAGTTGATGCGCTTGTCACTTTAGCCTCAATGCTACCATACCCGGGCAATGCCCACATTGACCCCTTGGAAATCCAGATCCGGGAAAGACATGGTAATTGTAATATGGTTGAAACAGCACCAAATACAAACCATGATATCATGACATTAAAAGATTTTTGAAAATGCAAGAATGCCCCGAGCAAGCCAGTGGAGAACCGAATAGAACTATTAGGCGGCACGCAAGTGGTTTCTTTTTGAGTGGCGATGTCTTGTACAAGAAAACTCCGAACCTCAACTTGTTAAGATGTGTTGACGCAGAAGAGGTTGGAAGGATCATGCATGAGGTACACATGAGAGTATGTGGACCTCACATGAACGTGTATGTTTTAGGCTAGAAAACCCTTCGAGCGGGCTATTACTAGATAACCATGGACAAGGACTATTTCATCTTTGTCCAGAAGTGTCATCAGTGTCAGGTGCATGGTGATTTGATTCATGCACCTCCCACAGAACTACAACCCATGTCAGCACCTTGGCCATTTGTTGCTTGGGGTATGGACGTCATTGGGCCAATCGAGTCGAAAGCCTCAAATGGGCACAGATTAATACTAGTTGCCATTGACTACTTCACGAAATGGGTTGAAGCCATCACTCTCAAATCCATCACCAAGAAAGTTGTGGTAGATTTCGTGCACTCCAATCTCATCTGCCATTTTGGCATTCCTACAACTATTATCACAGACAATGCTGCAAACTTGAATAGTCATTTAATAGTTGAGATATGTGAACGATTCAAGATAACGCACCGAAACTTTACTCCTTATCGGCCAAAAGCCAATGGGGACGTCGAAGCAGCAAACAAAAATATCAAAAAGATTTTGAGAAACATGATTCAAAGTTCCAGGCAGTGGCACGAAAAGTTACCGTTTGCATTGTTGGGATATCGCACTACTGTGTGCATGTCAATTGGAGCCACCCCGTATCTTTTGGTTTATGGCACTAAAGCCGTAATACCCGCAAAGGTTGAAATCCCCTCTCTCCAGATCATTGTTGAAGCTAAAATTGAATACAGTGAGTGGGTTAAAGCCTGGTTGGAACAGTTAACCTTGATCGATGAAAAGCGAATGGTCGCGGTCTGCCACGGGCAGTTGTACCAACAAATAATGGCTCGTGCCTACAACAAGAAAGTGCGTCCTAGAAATTTTGAAGTAGGGCAACTCGTTTTAAGGCATATCCTTCCCCATAACTAGGAAGCGAAAGGAAAAATTTTCTCCTAATTGGAAGGGCCCATACATCATCAGAAAGATATTGCGAAAAGGGGCAATGTATCTAGGTGATATCGAAGGGAATGATCTCGTAGCAGCTGTAAATGCAGATGCAGTCAAAAGGTATTATGTTTAGCTTTCCTGTAGCGACAACTTGGTCCGATTGGGATGACGAAGGCTTTCATTCTCGCTACCCAAACACTATCCACCCTTTGCAAACCCATTTGAGTCGGTTACTCTTCTTTGATTAACCTCTTAGGAACCGTAAAGTGTTAAAAAAACAACAAAACAAAATGTTTCCCTGAACTACGTTAGACTTGATTCCGAAAGGATATGTAGGAAGCCTCTCTCTAGGGTTCAGTCACACCAAAATAAAAATATAAATTCTCCCAAAAGTGAAATTGGGGCAGATGACATAGTGGTTCAGAATAAGCCCACCAAAACGGTTCCGAAGATGTAATTTCATCCAGATTCTTTTTACCCAAACCTTGTCCAAGTCCTTCTGATCAATTGGAAAAGGCGTCGGGATTAGAAGACACTGTTGTTTGGATCTGATACAATCAAACTGAGAGAAATAAAATGAGAGAGTCTTATCGGTGAAAAATCCACGGGCACCATAAGGCGATGGTGATAGAGAAATTGAAAACGAGAGAGCCCATTTAGCAAAAACTCGTAAAGAGCATTATCAGGTGATGGTGAGAAGAGAAATGAGAGAGGTCGATTGGCGAAAACCCGCAAATGGCATTGTCGGTCGAAAAGAAGACGCTATCAACACTGAAAGAGTCCTGGCAAGATTCCCTGGTTTTGAAACATGGGTCTCAATGAGTTTATGAGAAGTTAGAAAAGTTTGTACGGGTAGGGAATCCAGTCCAAGAAGCATGCCATGTCTATTTGAAGTCTGCATGCACCCCAGATAAGTCCTCTCTTCCTTCCCGAAAGGGACACTTCTCTTTAAATTCATTTTTTCTTGCCTTTTGTTTACTTTTTCCTTGAATCCCTCTCGGTCTAACTCCACTTCCGAAACCAATACAAAGAAAAGGTGGCAAGATTGGCTTTACAGGGCTCTGCCTAATAAAAGCTAAAGAAAAGTACCCATATTCAGCGGGTGCATCAAGTCGATCCCGACTGGCCATGATGGTTGATGCTTTGAAATCAAAGTTATTGAAAAAGGAAAGAAAGTCAAAGGCAAAAGTCCTAAAGGCGGATAAAGTGAAAGGGTCGAAGCCCCACGCTGGCGAGTCGTCCAGAAATCTTAAAAGTTGAGTCTCTCAGTTTGAAAGAGAGATCAATCTTCAGAAAATCAGCAAGCAACAGAGGTTCTCGCTAAAAGTTGGGCCGAGATCGAGTGATCAAAACCATCAATGCCACAAAACCAACCACTATTTCAAAACTAACAATTGTTCTTTGTTTGAAAAGATTGAAACAAGTGCAGCGCGGGGCAACCGAGCAAAAGTAGGTGCAGACGAAGGAGAAGCTGTGTAAAAGCTAGAAACAGCTTTGCATTAACAATCACCCCAAAAGGGAAGTTTTTCTCAAAAATTCGTTCCTACATTTTTTTAAAATAAAATGAAATGATAAACGGAAAATAAAAATAAGGAAAAGAAAAAAATAAGAAGAAGAAGAAGAAGAAGAAAATCCAAACAAAAATGATAGCTTCAGATTCCCAACCTCAATCTTTTACTATTTTTGCCAATATTAGGGATACAATCCCTGAGTTGAGCCTTTTAGACATAGGGCCTCCATTCCCTAGTAACCTTTTCTGCCAACATTAAGGCTCCAATCCCTGAGTTGAGCCTTTTTAGACATAGGTCCTCCATTCCCTAGTCGCCTTTTTGCCAACATTTGGGCTCCAATCCCTGAGTTGAGCCTTTTTAAACATAGGGCCTCCATTCCCTAGTCGCCTTTTGCCAACATTAGGGCTCCAATCCATGAGTTGAACCTTTTTAGACATTGGGCCTCCATTCCCTAGCCGCCTTTTGCCAACATTAGGGCTCCAATCCCTGAGTTGAGCCTTTTTAGACATAGGGCCTCCATTCCCTAGTCGCCTTTTACCAACACTAGGGCTCCAATCCCTGAGTTGAGACTGTTAGACATAGGGCCTCCATTCCCTAGTCACTTTTTTGCAAACATTAGGGCTCCAATCCCTGAGTTGAGTCTTTTTAGACATGGGGCCTCCATTCCCTAGTCGCTTTTTGCCAACATTAGGGCTCCAATCCTTGAGTTGAGCCTTTTAGACATAGGGCCTCCATTCCCTAGTCGCCTCTTTTGCCAATATTAGGGCTCCAATCCCTGAGTTGAGCCTTTTTAGACATAGGGCCTCCATTCCCTAGTCGCCTTTTTACCGACATTAGGACTCCAATCCCTGAGTTGAGCTTTTAGACATAGGGCCTCCATTCCCTAGTCGCCTTTTGCCAACATTAGGGCTGCAATCCCTGAGTTGAGCTTTTTAGACACAGGGCCTCCATTTTCTAGTCGCCGTTTCCCCAACATTAGGGCTCCAATCCCTGAGTTGACATTTAAAAAAAGAGGAATAGCTTAGGTTTTTGTTACAGTAACTCACAAAATTTTCCTAGTGAAAACTGGGGTAGAAAAATTTCGTTCGTTTGTTGTTTTAGTGCCTGAAAAGGTTTGACCTCGAGGCACATGGTTTGAGACGACCAAAAGAATGAGTCTCAATCCAAAATAAAGAAAATAAGAAGAAGAAAAGAGCCAAAAGAAGTGAATTCAACGTGCTGGGGCAGACAAAGATGCGGACTGCTCAAAACTTGATGAAGGCACAAGCTTTGCCTGTCCCGCCTTGATCCAGTGCTGAAGAAAGAACCAGCACCTACAACTTGCGAGCATCAAAAGCAAGGTTCAGTCAGAATCTTTTCAAAATGCTTCTCATGTCGTATCAAACGGGTAAAAATCCTTCATAATTGCTCATTTTGTCTTTGCCCGAAAACCCTTCGTGTCTCCGAGCAAAGAGGGGCAGCTGTGAGCATGTGATTTTTTGCCTCGCATGATTTACTCCTACAAAATTCTTAAATATAGGATTTTCCTTTGATTATTTGATTTTTATGAATTAATTGCATAATTTTCATGTTGTTTGCATTTTTGTATGCATGTTTAATTCATAGAAAAATACAAAAAATAGTGCATTTGCATTTAGGACCCAATTTTTATATTTTTAGGATAATTAGTTATTTAATATTACAAAAAATGAAGGAAAATCAATTAGGACTTTTAATTTTTTGAATTTGTCATAGTTTTCTTCTAAATTAGGACTTAATTAATTTTTAAGAAGAGCAATTAGTTAGTTTTTGAATTTAAATCAGGTTTTGGCTTTTTATTTTTAATTTTGTTTTTAAAAAAAAATTAAAAATGAAAAAAAGTAAGAAAAAGAAAAAGAAAATAAAAGAAATGGAGTTCATAATATAAAAACCCAATTTGGGCCAAATCCACCCCAAGCCCAAACCTTTGCACCTAAAACCTGTCCAAACCACTCAAATACCCATCCCAGACCCGTGTCCAACCCGGTCCGGTCACCCCCTCATCCCAACGTCCTCGTTTTGCCCTCTACTAATCACGACCGTTGGATCTTCTTAATACAACGGTCAGGAACTGGGGTATCACTTTATATATAATTGTCCAAACACCCGTACCTCTACCCCCGTCTCTCATATATCATCTCACCCTCTCCAACCGGAACCGAAACCCTAGCAGCCGCCCTAAAATCCCACCGCCTGAGGTTGGCGGCGCCACCACCAACCACCTCCAAATTAACACCCTTGGACCGTTTGTGCTCCCTCATTCCAAATCTTCACTCGGATTCCTTCAAACATCTCTGGAACTCCTCGAATATCAAATCAAAGAGTCGAGCCCTAAGAGCCTAAAGTCGAAATCATGCATGCAAGTCGCTTTAGGAATTTTTCGGTTGTTTCAAGTCGATTTTGGCACAAAATAGTGACACTCGTTTGTTCTTCACCAAGAACAAATGTTTGCCACTATTTGGGTCGAATCAGTGCCTCAGTTTTGATTTCAAGTTTAGCTGGTAAGTCCCGTTCGTCTTTGTTTTCAAAACCGTCTATGTGTCACCTCTGTTCATTTCCTCTCTTTTAATTTGTTTTCCGATTTGCTTAGTTCTATTAATTGTTCTGTTAAAACTTTTGATTTGGTTACTTAGCTTAATTTGTTAGCTTAATTAGTTCCCCGCCTGTTTGAGATCATTAATTAGTCGATTTGTTTGGTTTTTTATTTTTCTGAATTTGTTTGGGTTTCATCTTTGTTATTTGGGCTTCGAGGTCAGTCTGAGACCTCATCTTAAAGGAATTCTATTATGTTTGAGTCTGAGCCCGTGTCTATTGAAATATTGAGCCTTGTTTGGAGATTCACAGCCCATACTCAAAGTCTAGCTGGGCTTCAAGGTAAAATGCAGGGGTAATAAGGGTAAACTGGGTAAGTCACTTAGGGGAATCTTGCTATAACCACCTAAAAAGCTTCCTAGAAACTGAAAATCAGGCTAACTTGGATACCAAGTCAGAAAATCAGGGACTAAATAGTAAGAAAGGAAATTAAGAAAGGAGGTAAAGTGCAAAGATTAGTTTATATTTGCTTCCCTAGTAACTTGCCTATAAAGGCATAGTTACTTGCAGCTTAATTCAGATTGGAGAAGAGAAGAGAAATCCAGAGCAAAAAGGAAACGGATGAGATTTGGAAAAATTTATTGTTTCATTTAATGTTCTGTGATTTTGATTTCTTTTTAACTTCTGAAACTATTTTAACTCATCCGAGTGAGAAATGGTTTGAGCTTAGTCATCAAGTTTGGTTTAAGGTTTTGCTGGGCTGTGTTTGGTTAAATTTGATATACTGAGCTGTTTTAAATCATTTCTAGGGTTTGAAGCTATTTTGCTGGTTGATTTGGTGTTGATTTCTACTGTTGCACCTGCTGATTCTTCATTTTCTTATCTTTGTTCACTTCCAGTTATTCCCTGCTTCTATGAAAGATGAAATGCAAGTGTAAAAGTTGTAATTGCCTGAAGATTCCGTGAATTAATACTGTTTCCTTTAATCATAAATGTTAGCCATTTACTTGCAATTTCTGAAATTAGTGATGTAGTGTAATAGTATCTAGCCTGGCCTGTTCATTTTGATGGAAAACATGAGGTCTGATAGTTTGATGGTGCGTAAGTAACTCAGGACATTTGAGACTTTTGTGTATATGGACTGTTGGTTAAGCCATTCACAAGTTCAGTTTGCATATATTCAGTCATGTGGTTAAGCTCTGTTGTTTTGATCTCTAACTTATCATTTTAGTTTTTGAGAATCAAATTGTGTTCTATTTAAAAGGGTGACTGCCTGCTTTTGGAAGTAAAGTTTTATGATTGTTATTTAGATTGGTACCAATCTCTGGGTACTTAATGTAATTGGATGTATGCATTGGTTTGAGAATGAGGTTTGGGCTTGTCTAAATGTGCAAAGGTTTTTGTAATAGGCTAAAACCAAAAGTACATGGATCATTATGGTATGGGTCTAAAATTAGACTAAGTATGTTTTTCATGATTGTTCATCAAGTCACTTCATAGAATCCCATTTGTTGTTCACATAGATTAAGCCAAGGTCTTAAATAAATTAAGAGTCACACAGTGGTTTGTAAAGTTAGTTAATAGATTGATGTAAAGCATGATGAACCAATGAATGTTTGATTTGGGAGTATTCGATCAAATTACTTGTCTATTATTCCATGTTAAAGCAATTGTAAAACTGGAAGTCGAATGGCAATTTGTGCGTGTGTTTTGGGCTCAGATCCAAAGGGATTTCGCTTTATCTCGATTTATTGCAATTTGTTGCCTGTGTTTTATCATTTGATCCCGAACTCCCCTCCTTCGGATGCTTTGTTTTTGAAGTGGGCTTGCTATGGAGCTTTTGTCCCAAATCGTTTAAGGTTGATGTCCCCCCAGCCACAGTACTTCATTGGGCTCAGTTAAAAAGGGGAATGGATTTTGTTACTTATCCCGTTTTGAGTTCAACTTTCACATAAAATATCTCTTGAGTTCCTTTGGGCGTTTTCTTTAATTAGGCTAGACTAGCTCAAAATTAGATTGGAGGTGAGCCATATTAGATAATACAAATAGTCTATGGCCCTCCGAACTTTAGTTTGAATAGCCTTGTAAAATGTAATTGAGGTGCGTCGCGCCAAATAAAATCTCCAATGCGTGGCCCTAATTTAATTATTTCTTTTAAAATACTTAGAACTCGAGGCATGCCATTTTAGTAAATTTACATGGCCCTCGCAAAGTTAAAATGCATAGTTGCTTTAGGCACGTATTTTAATAATATTACCTTCCTAAACTCGGGTGCGCATTTCATGTGACCCAACTCTAAATCTTACAACGTCGAATAAAAATGTGTTTCGGATTGCGGGTGCATTTCATGTGGCGTGAATCGATGACATGTTTTAAACGACGTTAAATGTTATTTAAAATTAATTAAAAGCGGTTAATAGTTTAAAATGGCACCATATGTTAAAACATGTATTAAAATCAGATAATAGGCCAATTATACTAGTTTAAGCAACCGTGCTAGAACCACGAAATCCGGGGGTGCCTTACACCTTCCCCCGGGTTAACAGAATTCGTTATTCAGAATTTCTGGTTCGCAGACTTCAAAAGGAAAGTCGAAATTTCCTCGATTTGGGATTTTAAAATAAACCGGTGGCTTGGAAAACCAGAAAACATACCATCCAAAGTGGCGACTCTGAATTTAATGAATAAATAATCTCATTTCGAATAATGTCACTTAAAGTTGAAAAACTCCTTTATGCTACCTTCGGGTAGTGTAAAAAGGAGGTGTGACAGCAATACACAACAAATCCCTCTGTTCCCTCTAGTAGGGTTAATATCGGTGATGTAGTCAATCTTGATTTCAATTCGTGGAAGCTCCTTTCACAAGCATCGGGCCACTGGAACTTAACTGCTTTCTGCGTTAATTTAGTCAATGGAGAGGCAAGAGTAGAAAACCCTTCCACAAATCTCCTATAGTACCCAGCCAAACCCAAGAAACTGCGAATCTCTGTTGGAGTGGTAGGTCTAGGCCACTTCTTCAATGCTGCAATCTTTTGAGGATCAACCATAATTCCCTACCTGGAGACGACATGACCCAAAAACGCGACAGATTCAAGCCAAAATTCACATTTCTAAAATTTTGCATACAGTTGATGTTACTGAAGAGTTTGCAGTACTGCCCTGAGATGGTCAACATGGTCCTCTTGACTTCGGGAATACACAAGAATATAGTCAATGAACACTATCACAAAGGAGTCTAGAAAAGGATTGAAGAATCGATTCTTAAGATCCATAAAAGCTATCGGGGCATTTGTGAGCCCAAAAGACATCACAAGAAATTCAAAGTGCCCATATAGAGTCCTGAAAGCTGTTTTTGTAATATCCTGCTCCCTTATCTTTAATTGATGATATTCGGATCGCAAGTCAATTTTTGAGAAACACGTAGCACCTTGCAGTTGATCAAACAAGTCATCTATCCTTGGTAGAGGGTATTTATTTTTGATTCTGACTTTGTTGAGTTGCGAGTAGTCAATACACATCCATAAAGACCCATCATTCTTCCTTACAAACAAGACCGGTATGCCTCACGGTGACACACACGACCGGATGAAACCCTTTTCTAGCAAATCCTTCAATTTTCCCTTTATCTCTTTCAATTCTGCCGGTGCCATTCTGTAAGGTGGAATTGATATAGCTTGCGTGCCTGGCATCACGTCGATTCCAAAATTAATCTCCCTGTCTTGTGGGATCCCAGGGAGCTCATCTAAAAAGACATCCATAAATTCAATCACAACTAGTACGGACTCAAGGCTAGGTACCTTGACATCGGTGTCTGTAACACGGACTAAATGATAGATACTCCCCTTCTTGATCATCTTCGCGACCTTGAGGTAAGAAATAAACCGACCTTTTGGCACTACATTATCTCCCTTCCATTCAACAACGGGCTCATTAGGATATGCAACCCTGCCAGTTCTAGTCCGATAATCATGTTTGGCAAAACATGAATAAAGCCAATCCATTCCCATTATTACATCAAAATCGATCATCCCTAATTCAATAAGATCGGCCATGGTATCCCTACCACGCACTGTGACAACACAACCTCTATAGACTCGAATAGCCGTAATTGACTCACTAACCGGAGTAGACACCAAAAATGGCTCATGAAGCTAATCCAGTTTTATCCCAAATTCCATAGTAAAAAAAAGGGTAACTTAGGACAAGTTGGAACTAGGGTCAATAAGTGCATACACATCATGAGATTGGACAATCAGAATACTTGTAACAACATCTAGAGAAGCCTCTATAATCTGGCGACCACTCATCACATAGAACCGGATGGGTCCTCCTGAACTCTATGCACCACCCCTAGCTGCACCACACCCTGTGGCTACTGGGGTACCTCGAGCTGGAGAAGGGGTTGAAGATGTAGCAGCTGCTGGGCTGGCTGGTTGTGCTGTTCCCCTACCCGCTTTTCTGGCGGGACACATGACAATGCCTTTGAATATGACCCCTCATCCCACGTCCATAGCATACGGGTAACTCCAAATAACAAATTCATGAGTGCATCTTCCTGCACCTAGGGCACAGGGACCTCTGTTGCTGCTGGGACCTCTCTCTTGACCTACCCCACTGGTGGGATCCCCTGTTTCCTGTACCGGGCCTGAAATGACTCCACTACTACTGCTGATTGGGCCCTGATGGCGGTGCACTGGATGAAAACTATGCAACAGATTGGGACGGCCCTGATGATCCTCCTCCAAAAGCTGACCTCCCCCCACCTAGTGACTCTCTCATGTTGCCCGTACACCGGGACTTCTTGTTACCATCTCTCTCCATCCTGTTCTTAAGTTTACGGTTCTCTGTGGCGTGAGAAAATACTACCATCTTCCCATAATTAATGTAAGAATTCAACGCAACCATAGAAGCCTCATTAACATTCAAACGATGAAGGCCATGAACAAACCGACGCACCCTAGCCTCCATCGTGGGCAACATATGAATGGCGTATTTGGACTAGCGAGCAAACTCCATATGGTACTCCCACACACTTCTGCTTTCTTGCTTCAGATTTTCAAATTCTGTTGCACAGGCTGCCCTTGTCTTAGCAGGCAAGAAATGATTTATAAAGGCATCGGCAAACTCGCTCCAACTCACCGGAGGGATCCCTTCCTCACGGGAATCTTCCCACAACTCAAACCACGAATAGGCCACCCCTCTCAGATGGTAGACAGCCAACTCTACTCCCTAAGTCTCAGTTGCATGCATAACCCTGAGGGTCTTATGCATCTCATCAATAAAGTCCTGAGGGTCTTCTTCAGGATTGGTACCCATAAACACTAGAGGGTCTAACTGAAGAAATCTATTCACCTTGGAACTGGTGGAATCCCCTTGCTGGCTGGCAAACCTGGGTGCAACATTGGACCTCTGGGCCTGAGAGGCCACTAGCTGGGTCAACATCTGAATAGCTCCCCTAAGATCCCCATCAGAAATACCAGAATCGGGAGCTGGGCCTGGAGGCGAAACAAGAGTTTCAATGGTAGGGATAGTGGTACCCTCCACAGGTGTAGGAACTGGGGTAGTCTGCTCTGGATTAGAAGAACCAGGCAGGGTGATAGCAGGTCGACTACCCTCACCCGCAGTATCAAGCAATGAATTATCAGCAACTCCTGAGGTGGCATAGGCTTCTTGGCCAATTCTCGCTTTCTTTTTAGGTGCCTTTTACTGAAAGATAGAAGAATACACTATTTAAAGGGGGAATAGTTTCGTAACAAGTCTTGCTGCACGATCCAGAATATCAAATAAGGGTGTTGTTCCTAAATGCCCAAGTAGCCTCCAACTTATAGATGTGGTCGACTACACATCGATAAGAAGGACTCTACTATACACGGCTCCAAGACATCCTAGGACACTTTAAAACCTTAGGCTCTGATACCAAGTTTGTCACGCCCCAACCTCGGGAGGCACGACCAGCGCTCAATCGAGTGAATCAAACTGAGCAAGCCTTATCAAATACTTTCTACTTGACTGAATATGATTAGAGGAATCATGCTTTCGTTTATTTAGACAATAGGAGAAATTGGACATTCAACATTGATAGTTCATTCTATATCACAACCTTAAATCGAAGTTAAGTTTCCAAGATTCCATACATTTCAAATTTAGAGAATCAAGAGTTTAGGATTATAACATGGTTCATAGACCCATCCAATACCCATACATAACCCACGCAAACGTCTATAGAGACTCTAAGGATACAAAAGACAATTATAGCAACGCTGACAACAAGGCCCCGGCTATACCATAAAAGTGGATATCTTTAACAAAAGATGTACAACATAACCCCTTGAAGGAGAAAGAGGCTCACCAAGACTTTGAGAACGAGATACTCCGCTACGTGCGATCGGCACTATCCGCTATGGAGCCACCTACATTCATTTAAAAATGTAACGCCCCCAGCAAATGTATAACTAAACACCATCTTATTACAAAGAACTATCATACAAGAATTCAAGGAAACCACAAGAGACAATGAAAGCTCTAACCGAACACCACATCATAAAAAAAAAGGATCGTACAACTTTCTCATGATTTCCATTACTTTAGTTTGGGGCATTTCATATGATCATCATTTTTCTCAATACCACCACTATCTTGAGCGGAGTCTGATCATGACCGGATCAGCTAGGCTGCCTCATTTGAGATACATACCTTCATCACCATCTCATTTCCCTTCTCCAGAATTCAATATCAGCACATTACCACCATGTGTGCCGCATGGTGTCCGATCGCAGCCCGATCGACTGCCTTACCTAGGCGTTGTTCCTTTCTTATTAGTCATCTCATTTGAATCTTTATTTCACAAATATCATATCAATTCATTGGAGCTTAGGGCCACAATTATCACAACATTTCCACTTTCAATGTCAACCTTGCAATTTATGATCATAGGCACATATAAGAGCAATTCAAGTTGTAAGCATAGGTAAGATTTCACATAATTAGCATGAAAATCTCAGTTTTAACTTTTGACGTGAAGTCTAAGCAATTTCAGCACATGGTTCATATTCTTTGCACATCTTCATATATCTATAATAGTACTTTGCACACATTGAGGCACACCTTTCATGCATATATATACAATTTCAAAACCAATTTATGTAAAATAACAATCAATACATCACATGAATCTAGTTTTCGGTCTTACCACATTTGCACATACACATACCAATGGAGCTCAATTTCTAATAGGAAGGGTTTTTAGCCATACATACCTCAACAGAGCTTTCTTTAAATTCTTACAAAATTGCGGGACTCTTAGCAACTTCAATCTATTTTATAAAAATTACAAATTGAACCAAGAATTAGAGACATGATTTAGATTCTAGCTCATTTGAGCACATTATCAAGCACTAGGTATGCATTGTAATTATAGGACCCTTTTGTGAGAGGTTTTAATTATCTTACACCCCAATTGCTATCTTTTTAGTTCAAAACCTCCCCATACCCTATTATCTTTTATGCATGCAATAAAATCTATTTTTATACCCATGAACCCCCAAGCTAATTACTCACTCAAGTGTGAATTTCAAAACCAAAGTCTAGGGCTCAAGTTCTTACCTCTTGGGGTGAAGGTCTAGCAGCTTTACTTGATAATCTTCAAGGGTTTAGGCAAGTATTGAGTGGGAGTTGATGAAGATCACCCTCTCTCTCTAGAACTCCCTCTCCATCTCTATTTGCAGCAAAATAGCATAAAAAGGGGTCTAATAGGGTGTTTTTCATGGGATGGGGTCGGGTTTTAAAGTTAGAAAATAGGAGCCCCGATGAAATATGCGATCGTATATTGGACATCCGGCTCGCAAAAGGGACCGCAAAAATAGCCCCAAAAACTTAACCAAACTATCCGGGTATGCTACAGAATGCAGTCTGCATACCTGTTCTGCAGTCGCATAATGCACCGTAGAACTGCCTCATACAAAAATTCCAAGGGGATTATGAAATTACTATGCAACACGCATATTGATTATGCGATCGCATAATTGGCCGCATAGTTGACCTCAAATTAACCATCAAACTGTCTGACTCTACGGCGACTATGCGGTCCGCATAGCTATTATGCAATCGCATAAGGGACCGCAGAAATACACTTTTCTGGAAAACATTATTCCTTAACTTTTTTAATGCACATATTAATCTAAAGGGTCCGCACCACGGTGAGCTTGGAAGCCGCGAAGAATTTTACGAATTTCTAACACATGGTCCTAACGTGGCACTACGAGATTTTGGGCTTTTGAGTAAAAATTTTCACAAGGCCTTACATTTTGTCACTACCCTAACCGATGGTCTGCAACGTGTGCATGAGTACTACCTGTCAATCACCCCTAAGCATGCATCTAAGATATGATCCTGAATAATATCTGCTTCATTACGAAAATAACATACGTGAAGGAAACCTGCCATCAAGGCATATGTACGTATACATGCAGAATACAGTGGGCGAGCGGTAAGGCTGCTATAAACAACTATGAATCCAAAACTTAAAGATGACAAGGCCACATACAACCCAACTAGACATATTATATACAGACCTCTAATAGAAACATAATTGTACAAAGACGGGACTGAGCCACATCATACCCATATACATATATATACACAAACGTATCGTAAGATCAAAGAAGCTCCGAATTAAGTGGAGCACACCAACTCTCGCTGATCAGGGATCCTAAAAATGGGGACCATCAGCTTGCCTACATGCACCTACGGGCATGAAAAGCAGGCCCCGTGAAATAGGGCATTAGTACAAAAAATGTACGTAGTATGTAAGGCATGAAAATAGTATGTAAAAGACATAGATGAAACATGGAATAAGGAAACACATCTTTAAATCTGAATAACTTTGTAAATTTTGAAACGTTTATAACGTCCTGCACGTGCGTATAAATGTCGTGCCATGCATATGTATGAGTAAATAATAACATCAAGCCACTGAGGGCATCCCATAATATTGTCTCGGTCACTGTGGGCAACATCATCATCATATACGAACTAATCAGGTGGTGGTGCGTATATAACACAATAAACTTTTACCTTATCCCATATACATATATTTACATGTCATGCCCCAACCTCGGGAGGTGCAACCAGCGCTCAATCGAGTGACCCCAACGGAGCAATGCTTTTAAACACTTTCTACTCAACTCAATATGTTTAAGGGAACCATGTTTTCGTTTACTAAGTCAATAGGAAAGATTGTACATTCATCATACAGTTACAATTTAGAGAAACAAGAGTTTAAGATTACAACGTAGTTCATAGACCCATCCAACACCGTACATAACCCACACAAACGTCTACGGAGCCTTTAAGAATACAAAAGTCAATTATGACAACACCGGCAACAAGGCCCCGGATATACCTCAAAGTGGATTTCTATAACAAAAGATGTGCAATGTAACCCCTTGAAGGAGAAAGGGGCTCACAAAGACTATGAGAGGAGGATACTCTGCTACGCGCGATCGACACTGTCCACTATGGAGCCACCTACATTCATTTAAAAATGTAGCGCTCCCGGCAAAAAGGACGTTAGTACCATGGAATAGTACTAGTAAGTATAACTTAACACCATCATATTAGAAAGAACTATCATACAAGAACAAGGAAATCACAATAGACAATCAAAAGCTTTAATCGAGCACCACATCACCAAATAAAGAATCATATAACTTTCACATCATCTCCATAGCTATAGTTTGGGATATTTCATATTGTTCATCATTATTCACATACCACCGCTGTCCTGATCGGAGTCTGATCACGACCCGATTGACTAAGTTTCCTCATTTTAGACATAAACCTCAATCACAATCTCATTCTCCTTTTCCGGAATTTAATATCAGCATATTACCACCATGTGTGCCGTATGGTGTCCGATCACGGCCTGATCGGCTAGGCCGCCTTACCTAGACGTTGTTTCTTTCTCATTAATCATCTCATTTGAATCTTTATTTCACATATATCATATCAATTCATTGGCACTTAGGGCCACAATTATCACATCATTTCCACTTTCAATGTCAACCTTGAAATTTATGATTATATGCACATACAAAAGCAATTCAAGTTGTAAGCATAGGTAAGATTTCACTTAATCAGCATGACAATCTCAGTTTTAAATCTTGATGTGAAGTCTAGGCAATTTCAACACATAGTTCTTATTCTTTGCACATCTTTAAATATCTTGAATAGTACTTTGCACATATTGAGGCACACCTTTCATGTACATATATACAATTTCAAAACCAACTCCTGTAAAATAACAATCCATACATCAATCAAGTTTTCAGTCTTAGCACATTTGCACGTACACATACTAACAGAGCTTAATTTCTAATAGGATGGGGTTTTAGCCATACATACTTCAATAGAGCTTTCTGTAAATTCTTAAAAAAAATTGGGTCTCTTAGCAACTTCAATCTATTTTATGAAAATTACAAATCGTACTAAGAATTAGGGACATGATTAAGATTCTAGCTCATTTAAGTAGATTATCAAGCACTAAGTGTGCACTTGTGATTTTTAGGACCTTTTTGTGAGAGATTTCTATTATATTTTATGCATGAAATAAATCCATTCATATACCTATGAACCCCCAAGCTAATTACTCATTCTAGTGTGAATTTCGAAGACAAATGTTAGGGCTGAAGTTCTTACCTCTTATGGTGAAGCCTAGCAAACTTTACTTGAAAGTCTTCAAAGATTTGGCAAGGATTGAGAGTTAGTTTCTCCCTCTAGAGCTCTCTCTCTCACTCTATTTGCAGTGAAATAGCATAAAAGAGGTCTAACAGGGTATTTTTCATGGGATGGGGTCGGGTTTTAATAGTTAAAAAATAGGAGCCCCGACACAATCTGCGATCGCATAATGGACATGCGGCCGCAAATTGGACCCCAAAAATGGTCCCAAAACCTGAACAAACTGTCTGGGTATGCGATAGAAATGCAGTCTGCATACCTGTTCTGCGGTCGCATAAAGCACCACAGAACTTCTTCTCGCAAAAATTCCAAGCAGATTATGCGATGAATATGAAGCCCGCATATCTATTATGCGATTGGTTAATTGGCCACATAGTTGACCTCAAATTAACCATCAAACTGCCTGACTCTGCGGCGACTATGCGGTCTGCATATCTATTATGCGATCGCATAATGGACTGCAGAAACACAATTTTTTGGAAAACATAATTCCTTAACTTTTTAATGCACAGATCAATCCAAAGGGTCTGAACCGCGCCAGCCCTTTGTGTTACAAATTTCTAACACATATTCCTAATTTGGCATTCATCCTCGAATGAGGATCAAGGTTAATTTATTAGCAATCTTTATGAAACCTCAGCTTTTCACAACATGAAACATATCAACAGCCCCAAATTTGGCTAACTTCTTAAATTTTTCGAAAATTTCGCCAGAGTTTCCTTTGTAACTAGGCCTATCCACCTGTCAGAGAACCCCAGAAACATATCGTAATAGAATATACATGTTCCATAGACACAACACAACTAGTACAATACCAACCATGGACACATAGGCAACATATAACCAAGACAGAACAGTTTTACATAGATCAAATCAAAAGATAAGAGTTCATAGGGACCTAATGCATAAAAAGCTATTACATGGACATACAAACCTATTGGTTCCCAAGTGGCTTCCTCAACCTGCTGGTTCCGCCATAACACTTTTGCGGAGGCAATTTCCTTATTTCTCAATTTCCGAACTTGCCTGTCAAGAATGGCAACTGGAATTTCTTCATATGATAGTTCCTCATTAACCTCAATAGTTTCAACTGGCACAATAGTGGATGGATCTCCCACTACCTTCTTAGACATAGACACATGGAAGACTGGGTGTACCAATGACATCTCAGGTGGTAGCTCGAGCGTGTACGCCACCTGACCAATCCTCTGAATGATTCTGTACGGTTTGACATATATCAGACTCAATTTTCCTTTCTTTCCAAACCACATGAAACCCTTCATGGGAGAAACCTTCAAAATACCCAATCATCCTCTTTGAACTCCAAATCTCTGCGATGAACGTCCTTAATAATCTTGACTTTCTTCATACCCTGATGCATGAGGTCTGGTCCTATAAATTTTGCTTCTCCAAGCTCGAACCACCCAATGGGAGACTTACGTCTCCTACCATACAATGCCTCAAATGGTGCCATCTGGATACTAGCATGGAAGTTGTTGTGATAAGAAAATTCTATGAGTGGCAAATGGTCATCCCAGCTACCTTTAAAATCAAGAGTATATGCACGCAACATGTCCTCATGTGTCTGAATAGTCCGTTATGCTTTCCCGTCAGTTTGAGGATGAAAAACTGTGCTAAGATTTACCTGCTTACCCAAACCTTGCTAAAATTTCTTCCAAAAGTTGGATGTGTACTGATCCCCTCAATCTGAAATGATTGAGACTGGAGTGCCATGCAATTTGACTATTTCGTTGATATACAACTAAGCATACTATTCCACTGTTTCGGTAGATTTAATTGGCAAGAAGTGTGCTAATTTCGTGAGTCGATCCACGATTACCCAAATTGAGTTGAACTTGCGCGGAGTGTGCGGTAACCCTACCACAAAATCCACGTTGATCATCTCCCATTTCTATATTGGAATTTCTATGCTTTGGGCCAATCCACCGGGCCGTTGATGTTCGGCCTTCACTTGCTAACAGTTCGGACCTTTTGCCACAAAGTCCGCCACATACTTTTTCATGTAATTCCACAAATAAACTTCCTTGAGATCATGATACATTTTTGTAGAACCTGGGTGCACGGAATACCTGAAAGTGTGAGCTTCTGCCATGATCCTTTCCTGAAGACCTTCAATATCTAGAACACACAAGCGGCCTTGGTACCGTAGGGTACCATCATCCATTCCGAAGGAAGAAGCTGTGATCTTCTTCACCTCTTTCAGTTGTGCTAACAATGGATCACTGAATTGGTTCTCCTTCACCTCCGCCACAAGCGATGATTCAGCCCTATTCTGAACAATTACTCCTCTTTCATTAGAATCCACAAGGAGAACTCCCAAACTAGCCAACTGGTGAACCTCCTTGGCGAACGGCCTCTGATATGCCTCCAAATGAGCCAAACTTCCCATGGATTTTTAACTAAGAGCATCTGCCACAACATTAGCCTTTCCCGGGTGATAGAGAATATCAATGTCATAGTCCTTGAGTACCTCTAGCCATCTTCTTTGTCTCAGATTCAACTCCTTCTACTTGAAATTATATTGAAGGCTCATGTGGTCCGTAAATACATCCGCATGCACCCCATACAAATAATGTCGCCAAATCTTTAGCTCAAACACCACTGCCGCCAGCTCTAAGTCATGGGTTGGATAGTTCTTTTCATGATTCTTGAGTTGCCTAGAAGTGTAGTCTATAACCTTGCCGTATTGCATTAACACACACCCAAGCCCGATCCTCGAAGCATCACAATACACCACAAATCCCTATGTACCCTCTGGCAGGGCTAATACCGGTGTTGTAGTCAATCTTGATTTCAATTCTTGGAAACTTCTTTGACAAGCATCGGACCATTGGAATCTAGCTGCCTTTTGCGTCAATTTAGTCAATGAAGAGGCAAGAGTAGAAAACCCCTCCACAAATCTCCTGTAGTACCTAACCAAACCCTAGAAACTATGAATATCTATTGGAGTGGTAGGCCTAGGTCAATTCTTCAATACTGCAATCTTTTGAGAATCAATGTAAATTCCTTTTCCGGATACGACATGACCCAAGAACGCAACAGATTCAAGCCAAAATTCACATTTTGAAATCATTGCATACAGTTGATGTTGCTGAAGAGTTTATAGAACTGCCCTGAGATGGTCAGCATGGTCCTCCCGACTTCAGGAATACACAAGAATATCGTTTATGAACACTATCATAAAGGAGTCTACAAACGGGTTGAAGGCTCGATCACCATAAATTCAAAGTGCCCATACCAGTCCTCAAAGCTATTTTTGGAATATCCTGCTCTCTTATCTTCAATTGATGATATTAGGACCGCAAGTCAATTTTCAAGAAACACGTAGCACCTTGCAATTGATTAAACATATCATCTATCCTTGGTAGAGCATATTTATTTTTGATTGTGACTTTGTTAGGTTGCTGATAGTCAATACACATCCGTAGTGACCCATCTTTCTTCCTTACAAACAAGGCCGATGCACACCACTGTGACACACTCGGCCGGATGAAACCCTTTTCTAGCAAATCCTTCAGTTGTTCCTTTAGCTCCTTCATCTCTATCGGTGCCATTCTGTAAGGTGAAATTGATATAGGTTGCACGCGCGGCATCACATCTATCCCAAAATCAATCTCCCTGTCTGGTGGAATCCTAGGGAGCTCATCTGGAAAGACAATCGGAAATTCATTCACAACTGGTACGGACTCAAGGCTAGGTGCCTCAGCATCAATGTCCGTAACCCGAACTAAATGATAGATACACCGTTTCTTGATCATCTTTGTGGCCTTAAGGTAAGAAATAACAAACCTTTAGGCACTATATTATCTCTCTTCCATTCTACAACGGGCTCATTAGGAAACTCAAGCCTCATAGTTCTAGTCCGGTAATCAAGTTTGGCAAAATATGAATAAAGCCAATCCATTCCCATTATTACATCAAAATCGACCATCCCCAATTCAATAAGATCGGCCATAGTATCGCTACCACGCACCGTGACGACATAACCTCTATAAACACGAGCAGCCATAATAGACTCACCAACCAGAGTAGATACCGAGAATAGTTCTTGAAGCTGATCCGGTTCCATCCCAAATTCCATAGCAATAAAAGGGGTAACATAGGACAAGGTGGAACCGGGGTCAATAAGTGCATACACATCATAAAATTGGACAGTCAGAATACCTTTTAACAACATCTGGAGAAGCCTCTGTAGTCTGGTGACCACTCATAGCATAGAACCGGCTAGGTCCTCCTGAACTCTGTGCACCACCCCTAGCTGCACCATGCCCTGCGGGTGCTGGGGTACCTCGAGCTGGAAAGGGGGCTGAGGATGTAGCAGCTGCTGGACTAGATGACTATGTTGTGCCCCTACCCACTCCCTGGAGGGATACACGACAATACCTCTTAATATGACCCCTCATCCCACATCCATAGCATATGGGTAACTCCAAATAGCAAATACCTGTGTGCATCTTCCCGCACCTAGTGCACGGGGACCTCTACTACTGCCGGGACCTCTCTCCTGACCGACCCCGCAGGTGGAATCCCATGTTTCTTTGACCGAACCTGAAATGACTCCACTGCTGCTACTGGCTGAGCCTTGATAGCGGTGCACTGGGTGAAGACTATGCAACAGACTGGGACGGCCCTGGTCATCCGCCCCTGAAAGTTGATCTTCCCCCACATAGTGACTCTCCCATGTTGCCCGTAGATCAGGCCTTGCTGTTACCATGTCTCACCATTTTGTTCTTTAGTTTACGATTTTCTGTGACCTGAGCAAATGCTACCATCTTCCCATAATTCATGTCAGAATTCAATGCAGTCGTAGAGGCCTCATTAATAGTCGAAGGGTTAAGGCCTTGAACAACTAGCGCACCCTAGCCTCCATTGTGGGGAAACATGTAAATGACATACTTGTACATGCGAGCAAACTCCATGTGGTACTCCCACACACTTCTACTACCTTGCTTCAAATTTTCAAACTCTGTTGCACGGGTTGCCCTTGTCTCATCAGGCAGGAAATGATCTATAAAGGCATCGGCAAACTCGCTCCACCTCGCCGGAGGGCTCCCCTCCTTACGTGAATCTTCTCACAACTCAAACCACAAATAGGCCACCCCTTTTAGACAATAAGTAGCCAACTCTACTCCCTCTATCTCAGTTGTGCGCATAACCCAGAGGGTCTTGTGCATAACTCTTCCTCTGGATTGGCACCCGTAAACACTGGAGGGTCTAATTGAAGAAATCTATTCACCCTGGAACTGGTGGAATCCCATTGTTGGCTAGATGAATAGGGTGCAGCATTTGACCTCCATAGGTGGAACTGGGGTAGTCTACTCTAGAATAGAAGAACCAGACAGGGTAATAGTAGGGCGACTACCCTCACCCGCAGTATCAAGTAGTGATTCATCAGCCACTCCTGAGGTGGCGTTGGCTTCTTGGACAATTCTCACTTTCTTCTTAGGTGACATTTACTGAAATATAGAACAATGCACTTGTTAGAGGGGGGATAGTTTCGTAACAAGTCTTGCCGCACGATCCAGAATATCAAAGAATAGTGTTATTCCTTAATGCCCAAGTAGCCTCCAAGTTAAATATGTGGTCGAGTACACACCGATAAGAAGGACTCTACTAGACACGGCTCCGAGACATCCTAGGACACATTAAAACCTTAGGCTCTGATACCAAGTTTGTCACGCCCCAACCTCGGGAGGCGCAACCAGCGCTCAATCGAGTGACCCCAACTGAGCAAGCCTTTTTAACACTTTCTACTCAACTCAATATGATTAAGGGAACCATGCTTTCATTTACTTAGAAAATAGGAAAGATTGTACATTCATCATTGATAGATCATTTCATATCACATCTTTAAACCGCAATTGAGTTTCCTAGATTACATACAGTTACAATTTAGAGAAACAAGAGTTTAAGATTACAACCTAGTTCATAGACCCATCCAAAACCGTACATAACCCACATAAACGTCTACGGAGCCTCTAAGGATACAAAGTCAATTATGACAACGCCAACAACAAGGCCCCGGCTATACCTCAAAAGTGGATTTCTATAACAAAAGATGTGTAATATAACCCCTTGAAGGAGAAAGGGCTCACCAAGACTATGAGAGGAGGATACTCTGGTACGCATGATCGACACTGTCCGCTATAGTGCCACCTAAATTCATTTAAAAATGTAGCGCCCCCAGCAAAAGGGACGTTAGTACCATGGAATAATACTAGTATGTATAACTAAACACCATCATATTAGAAAGAACTATCATACAAGAACAAGAAAATCACAAGAGACAATCAAAAGCTTTAACCGAGCACCACATCACCAAATAATGAATCATATAACTTTCACATCATCTCCATAGCTTTAGTTTGGGACATTTCATACTATTCATCATCATTCACATACCACCGCTTTCTTGAGCGGAGTCCGATCACGGCCCGATCAGCTAGGTTGCCTCATTTTAGACATATACCTCAATCACAATTTCATTCTCCTTTTCTGGAATTCAATATCAGCATATTACCACAATGTGTGCGGCATGGTGTCAAATCATGGCCTGATCGGCTAGGCCGCCTTACCTAGGCGTTGTTCCTTTCTCATTAAGTATCTCATTTGAATATTTATTTCACATATATCATATCAATTCAGTGGCACTTAGGGCCACAATTATCACATCATTTCCACTTTCAATGTCAACATTGCAATATATGATTATAGTCACATACAAAAGCAATTCAAGTTGTAAGCATAGGTAAGATTTCACATAATTAGCATGACAATCTCAGTTTTAAATCTTGACATGAAGTCTAGTAGGGTGTTTTTAATGGGATGGGGTCGGGTTTTAACAGTTAGAAAATAGGAGCCCCGACACAATCTGCGATCGCATAATGGACATGCGGCCGCAAATTGGACCCCAAAAATGGTCCCAAAACCTGAACAAACTATCTGGGTATGCGATAGAAATGCAGTCCGCATACTTGTTCTGCGGTCGCATAATGCACCGCAAAACTTCTTCTCGCAAAATTTCCAAGGGGATTATGCAATGAATATGTGGCCCGCATATTGATTATGTGATTGGTTAATTGGCTGCATAGTTGACCTTAAATTAACCATCAAACTGCCTGACTCTGCGGCGACTATGCGGTCTGCATATCTATTATGCGACCGCATAATGGACCACAGAAATGCACTTTTCTGGAAAACATAATTCATTAACTTTTTTAATGCATAGATCAATCCAAAGGGTCTGAACCGCGCCACCCTTTGTGTTACAAATTTCTAACACATATACCTAATTTGGCACTACGAGCTTTCAAGTTTTTGAGTAGAAATTTCACGGGTCCTTACATAACATATATACGCTTATATAACGCCATCTGGTCATGGGTCAATGCACATGTATAAATAAGTGAAATGCATGAAAAATATGTAATGATCTCAATAATTCTTGCGGATAAACTTTTTCAACTGCGTAATATTTTGAGACTCATGAACAGAAAATAATATAATTTTCTTGGGGAATCAAAAATTTAGACACCCCTAATAATTCTATGAATAGAGTAATTTATGTAAAATAGGTGTTTGCTCGTTTATTCATTATAATTTGGACCATGCCAAAAGAAAGAAGAGAGGGCCTTAACATACCTGTCCCTGAAATTATTTGAACGAATCTGCTTCTGCGAAATTTACACACGAAATTTGGTGTTGAAATTTTAGACGAACTGCTTTTGTTCTTGCTTTAGAACTTTAAATGTTCTTGGTTGATTTTTGAAATCTCACTTGAAATCTTGGGAAGAATTTGGACGAAAATGTTTCTGTTTCAAGATTCTTGGCTTCAGGCCAAAGACTTGAATGATTTGGTTTCAAGTTCTTGGTTTTCAACGTTATTAAGAATTAATTTTAAGTCAAAAATATGAATTGAAGCTAATGGCTTATTGTCTTTTGGATCAGATTTTATCCAAGTCTTGTTAAGACTTATCTAAGTCATTCTAGACACCTAGGATAATAGACTTAAAGAGTCACCCCTCTAAATTAGTGGCCTTGTGCCACGTTTCTTGGGCATAATTAGTTGGATTTTGTCCGCCTATTAGTTAACTGGGTAATATTATGCTACCCGATAATTAATCAATTACCCGCATAATTTAAAAATTACCATAAATTACTTAAAATTATATTTATTTTTTTAAAATACTTTATATATACTTCCTATATATACTACCGTGGTCATATGGCACCTTGCACGATACTAGTTCATAATTATCGGGTATTATCGCTTGACCCGTATTTTATTCCAAATTGACCACTTTCAACAAAACTTGTTTTCTTTAATCTGTGTACCACTTTATCCTCCATAAAACTTATTTATCACTTGTTATCAATAGCGAAAATACGTTAACGTAAAGATGATCTCATCCCCGCGTCTACGTCGGTTAACTGAAAACGAATTTGTAACGTACGAAAATGCGAGATGTAACAGATGTGGTATCATAACTTTGCGCCGAACTCTATAGACTCATTTGCCATGCTAGCAGATTCCTTCATAAAGGCACATGCAGGGGCCATCAAGGTAGCCACAAGGAAATCTGACGTCTTCAAAATCAAGCAAAGGGAGAAAGAGATACTGCGAGAATTTGTATCTTGCTTTCAAATGGAACAAATGGAACTACCATCGGTCTTTGAAGACTGGGAGGTACATGCCTTCACACAAAGGTTTGAATGAGCGAAGCTTGGTGGCTTTGAAGTAGCTGAAAGAGAATCTGGTCGAATATCCCGCGGTGACATGGTCGGACGTCCTCAATCGATACTAGTCAAAAATCAAGGTTGAAGATGACCATCTGGGAACCCTCTCGACCTCAGTATACCCAAGCAGGCTCCTGGCGAAGGAGCCAAAGCCAAACAAAGAAAGATATCATCCATACATCGAAGACAGAAGGAACGCCCCGAGGCGTAACCCACCACGGAATAATCGAAGGACAGACCGAGGACAGAATGCTCGGGGACTCATCAACAGAGTCGGATTTGATAGGAACACGGGGCCAATAGAGGCACCTCGCTTATCACAATACAACTTCAATGTCGATGTGTCAGTTATCGTTTTTGCCATCAACAAAATCAGAGACGCCAAATGGCCCAGGCATGTACAATCAGATCCTTCACAAAGGAACAATAACTTCGTGTGTGAATTCCACAACACACACGGGCATAGGATCGAACATTGCCGGAAACTCTGGGAGGAAGTGGCCCAACTACCTGACAATGGTCACCTTCGGGAATTCCTCTATGACCGAGCCAAAAATCAGTTTTGAGAAAGAAAAACAACCAAAAAGGATAAAGCGGACGAGCCGCAACATGTCATCCACATGATTATTTGAGATAGCTGCCACTGGCCGAAACACCAATGTCTCCACTAGCAGAGGGACTGATAAGTAAACCAACGGCGAGAAAGCAACCGCGAGAGATGCTCTCGGTTGTATCCGAATAGAGGACCGTACCGCGTCTTTCGAGCGAATACCAAATCTCAAAAGCTCCATCGTCGTTGAGGTATAACCATATCCCTTTTCATATTATACTTCATGCTAACCCTCATGCAGGCACCTGATCAAAGTGGTCAAAGTGCTAACCCAGCCCGAAGACCTTAAGGTTTTAAAGCATCCATTGCACTCTTTTCCTTCGATCGAGTTTTTATCCCGAAAAGTGGTTTACCGGCAAGGTTTTTAATGAGGCAACGTCCACATGCTACATAAGGAAGACTCGAAAAGTATTCAAGACTTATTTTGAAATCAACCTCAAATACTTAGGGGCATCCCCCTGGAAGGCCATCACCTTGGAAACTCCAAGAAACGCCAAATGTGTCCCAATAGGAAAGTAATGTACCGGGCCAAACGGTCGAACAAACTGTGCCCGTATAGCTGGGTCCCTAATAGAGAAAACACGTATACTTATGCCATGTAATCGAAGAATATATTTTATCAAAGCATCTCATAATCCAAAAGAAACTCAGCATCTTTGCAAAAATGACTCCTCTAACAAAAATGTCCCGAGCACTCGGGGTCTGGCGTCAACAATTCAACACCCGAACGACCTACGGGTCGGGACTCCAAAACTCATAAGCCCTCAGCAATGCAACATGAAAATCACGAAATGTATCCAAGGATGAGAGTGTCCCGAACACTCGGGGACTGGCGTCAAAATCTCAAAAATCGCGCGACCTCAGGGTTGGGATCTCCGAAATCGTAAGCCCAATGAAGTAATACCAAATTTACAAAGAACGGCCCATGTTTATCGTGAAAATGGTAATAACAATTAAATTTGTTGATTGAGTTAAGGAGGGAGCTACAATAAAACCGATAAGTCAGTTATTCAGGGCCTCGAGCTTGTCGACTCCGGGCCTCGAGGTCAATCCCAATGCTCGATTATGAGCTATTGAAGATAGTTGATGTGTGACTAACAGTTATGATAAAATCAATCGAGGCTCTTTATGGCCAATGATAAGCAATAAATGATGAACAAATATAAAGACAATAAATTGAAGCAATAATATCAAGAGAGTATATTAGAGAGCAAATAAGATGTTCTTGTATATTTCGTGTGGAGTATTTGGAGCAACGTAGTTTACAAAGTGCCAATGATCCCTCTTATATAGGAGGGAAAATCCCAACATAGTACAAAACACATTAACGATAAAGAAAAGGGGATGGGATAGCTCACTAACTTCGTGATGCAGGCTTAGACTGGCTTCAGACTAGCCTGACAGATTTTGCCGGCACCGACTGCAGTCTTCGGAAACTCCCCATGCCCATTGGGGTCATGGACAACATTATCCCCAGTACGGGTGTCGATAGACCTTGAGGGGGGGTACTCGGTTCGTGGTCTTGAGCCTCCGAGGTGATATTCCGAGACACCTTATTAACGAGAAATTGGTTCCCCCGATTTCACCGTATACAGATAATCCCCGCATTTTTTAGAAAGGAATGATAAGAAACGATTTTGACATCCCACTTTTCGGCCTTCCCGTAATGACATCATGCTAATGGTGCAAGCCTCCATGATTATCGAAATGTTTCGTCATTTCACTTTTCCAGGACCATCCAATGCGTTGCGATTTCTCATTATTTAGAGCCATAATGTCGCCATCAATTCAGCTCCCAGGGACGCATTGAATGCGCCTATCGTTACATTTTTCAAGGGCAATAATGGCACTGTCAGTTACACTGCCCCTCTTTATATAAATGGGGGCCTCCTGGGATCAGCCTTTTACCGAAGTATCTTCCTATAACTATCTGTTCCTCCATTCTCGCTATATTTGTTCTTTGTCGTTCACCATGTTTGAGGCTTATGGCCTTAAGATTGTATGGCAACATCAGGCATGCTACAACCTATCTCCTGGACCTTCTCTGGTCGAGTGAGATTACGTTGTTTTTATGTTGTTGGTGTTGTCGCCGTTGTCTCGGGACGACAAAGTGGAGGGCTGATTTCCTCCGACCCAGGGAAATATTTGGATTATACACCGCCACTCAAGAGGGGGCTCGGATTATACACCACTGCTCACCTCCCATGACTCTCTGGTGCGTCGCCTTGCTCCCTTTTCTTTCCATGTAGTGAGGTGGGACTATCTACTAACTGCTGCATCCTGCACCGGGGCAACATCTCAATAAGTGGCTTTACAGTGATAGACCGGTAAAATCCATACTAGCTAGATTTTTCACCCAGCCACTTCTTTGTTCCTTCCTATATTTTCTGCGTCACTTTGCACTTCTCCTTGCTTTCCACTTCGTCGTCTCCCCTTGTGAAGATTCCATTCTGGGGAATAGATATAAGATGCTAAAGGGGATTGTTCTTGGAAGATATTGTCTTTGAGGACACATGCCTGAGGAGATGATGCCCGAAAATGTTGCTATTGAGGATGCACCACTGAGAATAGGCTAGGCTCTTAGTCTTTTATTATATGTACACCTTCCTGCTTCTTTATTTCTGTGTAAGGACACCTCGTGGGCTTTTGTAATTATATGTAAAGACCCCTTGTGGGCTTTTGTAATTGAATATTCATGAATACAGAGATATTTCCTCAATTTTGATCTTTTATGCTTGTTGTATTCTATTGCATTTGTGGAGATTCTACGTGTATGGCTTTGTCTGTTGTTGCTAATATCGAACCTGGATGTGAGTATTCCTTCCGGCCATTGGTTGATAAAAACAGCTTATTAGGGGATCTTTTGTCTATCCTCGGGCCAAACCTGGATTGGTCCGATAACCTCGGAGAGTCGGGACCCTTACTTTTAGTTTAAAAGAAGTAAGGCTTCGAACCACTAAATTAAGACTTAACCCTTGGATCTTTAAGACCAGTCCCCGAGTGAGGGTTGATCCGTGGAATTTGGAGACTTGTCTTGAACTTAATGTATTCAATCTTAAGGCATTGTAGATAGGTTCCGGATAAGGGTCTGCCCGGTTTAGGATGATATTTGTAATGTTGTTTAAGGATTCTTAGAGCCTATCATTTTTTGGATTGAGATCCTCGAGGTTGGATATTGCCGCGGGGCTGGCGATGACGTCGTTGGTCTTTAAAAGCCTAGCTCTTTTTTCTGATGGAGGCCCTCGAGGTCGGGTACCCCTCGAGACTAGAGATGGTGTTATTAGCTTCTTGGAGCCTAACCTTGTTCTAGTGGGTGTCCTCTAGGTCAGGTACCACCTCGGGCCCGTAGAAGGCACTATTGGCTTCATGGAGCCTAGCCTTATTCTGATAGAGGTCCTCGAGGTCAGGTTCCACCTCGGAACTGGAGAAGGCATTATTGGCTTCCTAAAGCCTAACCTTGTTCTGGTGGGGGGCCTCGAGGTCGGGTACCACCTTGGGACTGGAGAAGGCATTATTGGCTTCCTGGAGCCTAGCCTTATTCTGATGGATGTCCTCGAGGTCGGGTACCACCTTGGAACTAGAGAAAGCGTTATTGTCTTCCTAGAGCCTAGCATTGTTCTGATAAAGGTCCTCATGGTCGGGTACCACCTTGGGACTAGAGAAGGCAGGCAAACCGTCATCATTTTACCCATATATAAATGAGGTCGTTTGTGCCTTTCAAGATCAACGAGGTTATGCCTTAAAGACTACTTCGTTGATATGAGAGGAGCATCATGAGTTAGTGAGAAACGGCTACAGATGGGGGAGAAAGTGATGTTACAGGCATTTTCCTAGGGCGAAGGCATCATGGATTATACCGACGGGTTCTGGAATGTGTACATGTATCCCTTCATACTGGGCCCTCTCGTTAGGGTTGTGCCCGACTTCTGCTTAGCATAACCGGGTACCTTGGCTCAGGTCCATCCGTCATTTTGGTGAACAGTATTGATGGTGAGATTTTTCACGGAGGAGGCAGGGCTTAAATTTTCTCTCAGTCATTTTATTAGGTTGTACCGACCCTTTTACCATCGAGGTCTACTAACCTGAAAATGTCAATCGACCATGCCCTTCGTTGTTGATGACGAAGAGGATAAAGATCGGGGATGTATGAGTCATTTTGCCCGAGTGAGAACCGCTGACATTATCCCCGTGGAGCTTATGCCATTTCCTGAGGGATGGAATTACATACGTAAGTGGTGCATTTCGTGCTTTCTCAGTTTTGCATATTGCGAGAACTGGTTTCATACCCGTGCCTTACCTTCTTCTTCTACAGTGGTTTCATGGGCGCCGGGCAACGTTCCTGATCTACCGGATTGGGTCCGAGAATTAGCGATCCGCTCGACCTGTGATGAGCGCAAGTGGCAAGCTTTTTCCCGGGGCAGATAAGAAGCAAAGCACCATGGTGAGTGTTGTGCTATTCCTTCATTTCCCTTTTTTCATGTGGAGAAGCATATCCCCTTTACGTGCATCAATCTTACTGTTGTAGTCATTGGGGTGCCTTTCGAGGTGAGGTCATGCTCTCAAGGAGAGGGAGGAGTGTTTCCAACTCCCGGGCTGAAGAACGGTAACAATCACAAGGCGATGGTGCTCAAAATAAGGCATAGCGGGACCGGTGCATCGGAGCGGAGGCATTATCCGATCCTGTCGTGTCCGCAGCTCCTGGTTCTGGATAGAGGGTTTCTCCATTGCTGTCACCTTCCTTTTCCTTCGATATCATTTTGGGAGATACTTCAAGCCCGGGGTCGGATACACCGAGGGACCATGCTTCAGTCGAAGTAGGCTCTTTCAGGGCCGAAGGGATAGGAGTGGTAGGTGTGCGTTCAGCCTTCAAAAAAGCCCAACTATTTCACTTTGCGGTGAGTTTCGGCATAGGTTTTTCCAGCTTTGTGCCTTCCTTTCCTTATTGAGTTTTCTTTTACAGGCATTTGACAAGCTTAAGTCCGGGCTGGTTAGTTGTGAAGCCAGGCTACGGAAAGCTCTGGATGGGGAGAGATCCTTGAGTCTCCTTTGTGATGAAAAAGAAGTCGAATTGGTACATTTGCGCTATGGGGTAGGCTAGAGCTTGAATTACGAAAAACACCTGAAGGAGCAGGTAGTTTCTGTCCCGGGTAAGTGTGCATACCTCCTACTGGCTCCTGGGGTTAACACTTAGCTTATTTCCGTTGCAGAAAAAGCCAGAGGCCATGGAACGCCTTCTAGATGAAGTTGTTCGGGCCAGGCATGAGCGTGATGAATTGAAAACTCTAGCGGAGGCTCAGGCATTCAGGGGGAAGGATGCTCTGGCCAAAGTTCCTACTTTTGGAGCTCAACTTCGCCTAGCTTGTGACAATGCTTTGGTTTAGACGGAAATGATTGCAAAGCTCGAGTTCGAGCTTTCAAAAGTCAGGGCTGAGATCGTTGATGCCCGAGCAGAAGCTGCAATGAGCCGTTAGGCTGACTAGGGGATGGAGATCTACTCAAAGGATGTTGTCGATGCTCAAGCCGAGCTGAGAAGAATCATCGACCGCGAAGGGAGGATTGAAGAATATGCTCGTTGCAAGTCTCTAAGAAAGACCCATGAGGAGATCCGTGATAGGGTTTTCGCCCTCCCAGAAGAAGTGGCGCTAGCAAGGACGGATGCGGGTGATGCTCGGTTGCTTTTGCCCGATGCTAAAAGAAGCGAAGATGAGACCGGCAGGCCGTAATCCCTAGGGGAGGGTATAGACTTTGTCATCTGTATGTAGCATTTTCAAAGCATGTTTGTAGCTGGAGGTTGCGTTTCTTGCATGTGTATGAAAGAAAACCTAGCAGCTTTTACTCCTTTCGTATCTTTGTCTGTCTTGATTTTCACCGGGGCGAGCTGGTTTTTGCATTGGTATGAATCTGCATAGTAGTGATGTGGCCCGGGGGCTCATTGGACTGACCCGTAGGCTCTTACGCAATTTTTCTCTTAGGCATTCTTAGGCAACCTGTTTTGGGCTTAGCCCCCGAGTTAGACGCTAACTCGAGCCTATTTGACCTTTGAATGTCCAAATTTTAGGCTGGAAACAGTGGCTCTTACGCCTTTTGCCCTTAGAAATTTTTAGTTAACTATTTTGGGTCCGGTCTCCGAATCGGGTTATGACTCGAGCTCATTTTGACCCTTAAGCTTTCAGATTTCAAGCTGCCGACAGTAGCTCTTACGTTTTTGGTCGATGCGACCTTTTAGTGTATGTGGGCTAACGATAATGGCTCTTACGCCTTTTCCCCTTAGGCATGTTTATGTAAGGCCCCGTGAAAAATTTCCACCCTAAACCCAAAAGCTCGTAGTGGAAATTAGGATCATGTGTTAGAGATGCATAAAAAGTCAAGAAATAATGTTTTCCAGAAAATGCGATTCTGCGGTCGAGAATGCGGTCGCATATCAGGTATGCGAACCACATAATCACCACAAAGTGAGTCAGTGTGTTGGTCAAATTTGAGGTTAAATATGCGGTCCATTATGCGATCGCATAACCGATATGCGGACCGTATAGTCGTCGCATAATTTCCTTGGGATTTTGTAAGGAGTAGTTCTGCGGTGCATTATGCTACCGCAGAACGGGTATCCGGACCACATTTCTACCGCATACCCAAGCAGAACGTTCAGATTATGGGAACACTTTTGTGGTCCAATATGCGGGCCGCATTTCCACTTTGCGATCGCAGACCTGACTCGGGGCTCCAATTTTCTAAATTTTAAACCCGACCCCTTATCAATATATTCGGTGTTATAGCTCATTTTGAGCATATTTCCTGATGTTTTTAGAGAGAGAGAGGGAGGGTCCTAGAGAGGGAAGTGCTTCCCATCAAATTACTCCATGAAACCTTGCCAAATCTTTGAAGATAATCAAGTGAGGGCACCTAAATCTTCATCCCAAGAGGTAAGATTTCATTACCTCAGCTCTTGTTCCTATGCTTAGCAATAAGGGATAACTAGTGAAGTAATTCATGCGTATAAGAATGAATTTCTTGCATGAATATAACACCATATAATATTGGGAGGTAGTGAACTAAAAAGAAAGCAAGAGGGGTATAAAATGATAGAAATTTTTCTCAAAAGGGCCTAAGATCACAATGCACCTTTAGTGTTTGATAGTATGCTCAAACCAATCTAGAATCTCAATCTCGTCTCTAATTCTCGGTTTAATTTGTAATTCTTACACAATAGATCGAAGTGCTAAAAGTTCCGAAATTTTGTAAGGAATAAGGAATGCTTTATTGAGGTATGTATGGCTAAAACCCCGTCTTTTAGAAATTGAGCTTCATCATTGGTTGTGTGAGTAGGGTAAGATTAAATTGAATTGTCGTATTGATTGCTATTTCACTTGAAGACTTGGTGTTGAAACCTTATATACGTGGAGATTGTGTATCAAATTGATCAACGTGATATTCTTGATAATTTGAAAAGGTGCAAGGACTATGAATCATGTATCAAAATGCTTAGACCTTAGATTGAAATTGAAGTGCGTTGTTGTGCCATTTACATGAAGTCTCATCTACGCCTATAACCTTATTTGCTCTTGTGTGCCATACTCTCTTGAATTACAAACATAATGGTGAAAATGGGAACAATGTGAAATGTGAATTGTGGAATGTGAAAATTGTGGCCCCAAGTGCTGGTAAACTAATACATGTGTAACCAAAGATTCGAGTGGGATGAATAATGGAAAATGGTAACGCCTCCGTAAGGCGGCCAAGACGATCGGGCTGTGATCGGACGCCATGACATATACACATGGCGGTTATGCATTGATGATTGAAACTGGAAAGTGTGAATAGAATATTGGTAATGTCTCAAGGAGATGGCCTAGCCGATAGGGTCGAGATCGGACTCCGCTCAACATAGCGGTGGTAATGTGAACGATGTGGAACAGTATGAAATGCCCAACTAAAGGCTATGGAAACATGTTGTGAAGGTTGTGTAATTCTTTCATGTTGATAATGTTGTGATCGTTTAAAGCTTTGGGGTGATACCTGTGATTTCCTTATTTGTGTATGAAAGTTCTTTCTAATTTGATGGTGTTTAGTTATACATAGTAGTACTATTCCATGGTACTAACATCCCTTTTGCCGGGGGCGCTACATTTTTAAATGAATGTAGGTGGCTCCAAAGCGGATAGTGTCGATCGTGTGTAGCAGAGCATCCTTTTCTTAAAATCATGGTCAGCCCCTTCCATCTTCAAGGGGTCATGTGGTACACCTTTTGTTATAGACATCCATTTTGAGATATTATCGGGGCCTTGTTGTCGGCGTTGTTATCACTATCTTTTGTATCCTTAGAGGCTCCGCATACGTTTGTGTAGGTTATGTACGGGTATAGAATAGGTCAATGAACCATGTTGTAACCTTGTACTCTTGCTCTCTTTTAAACTATAAATGTATGGAATCTTGGACACTTAACTACGATTTAATGTTTTGATATAAAATGAACTAAAATGTTGAATGTACTATCTTTCTTTGTCTAAATAAATGAAAGCATGGTTTCCCTATTCATATTGAGTTGGATGGGTAGTGTTTGATGAGGCTTGCTCAGTTGGGTTCACTCGATTAAGCGCCGGTCGCGCCTCCCGAGGTTGGGCGTGACAGTTTAGTTAATTATTTTGGGTCCGTTCTTCGAATCGGGTTATGACTCGAGCTCATTTTGACCCTCAAGCTTTCATATTTCAAGCTAGTGATAATGGCTGTTATGCTTTTGGTCGATGCGACCTTTTAGTGTATGCGGGCTAGTGACAATGGCTCTTACGCTTTTTGCCCTTAGGCATGTTTAGTTAACTATTTTGGATCCGTTCTTCGAATCGGGTTACGACTCGAGCTCATTTTCACCTTCAAGCTTTTAGATTTCAAGCTAGAGACAGTGGTTCTTACGCTCTTGGTCGATGCGACCTTTTAGTATGTATAACCCTTAGGCTCATTAGGCTGGCGATAATGGCTCTTACGCGCTTGGTCTATGCAACAATTTATGCAGGCTTTATTTTCCTCTCTTTAAGGACTTTTAAAATAAATTTTGTCTGACTCGTTGTCGGTTGGGGAACAACCTTGATTTCAAATAATTTGCGGTGATATTCGAGCACCTCAGGAGGTTTGGCTCGGAGGCTGAGTAGCTTGAAGCCAGTGATTTGGAGTCGACATGGTCGAAGCTCTTTTGCCTATGCCGAGGGTAGCCTGTTTAACCAATTCTTTTAGAAATAGATTCGAAGTAATGGCATGTGATTTTGTAGCGACGGTCGGGCGTCCCCGAGTCGCATTAATTCGGCTGGTATAGCCGTGTGACCAGAGTCACTTGCGCTTGGCCGAGGCCATTTTTATCCCGAGTAAGGTAGTTTCGGCATCTATATCGAGGGTATGCCTTTTTAGGTGTCTTACAAGTTCGATATATAGACGAAACTTTGAAGTTGGGTTTTTGCCTTTAGTAAGGTCTTACAAGTTTTTCATACCGTTGAGGTCTTACAGTTTTACATGTCATTGAGGTCATACGAGTTTGACATGCCGTTGAGGTCTTACAGTTTTACATGCCTTTGATGTCATACGGTTTTAGTTATTTGGTACAAGTATTGTTCATGCATTGCTTGAGGTCTTACAAATATGATTGCTACCTTACGTAGGTCTTACGAGACCGAGTCTGCCCGCTCGGGGTCTTATGGCCTCGGGTTTTGATAAGTCGATGGAGGTGGTGCTTGACGGTAGTCCTCGAGTCATCGAGAATTTCTTAACTAGCGAGCCCTATTTCACAAACTTTGCATTGCCTCGTCGAGGGCTTACAATTTCGGAGATCCCAACCGTGAGGTTGTGCATTTTTTTAAGATTTTGATGCTAGTCCCCGAGTATCTGGGGTTAACGTTGGATATGTTTTGCAATTTCCACGTTGCCTTATCAAAGGGCCTATGATTTTGGAAACCTGACCCGCAGGTTGTTTAGGCGTTGAATTGTTGACGCTAGTCCCCAAGTGTTCGAGACGTTTTCAGCGAAGGAGTTATTTTTGCAAAGGTGTTGAGCCTCTTTTGGGGCATGAGGTACTTAGATAAAAAACATTCTTCAATTACTTGGTATAAGTGTACACGTTTTTGCCGTCGGGGCCCGGCTATACGGACACGGTTAATTCGTCCGTTTGGCTCGGTACATCGTTTTCCTATAGAGATCTGATTCGGTGTTTGTTGGTTTTTCCGAGCGGATGACCTTCGAGGGGGATGCCCCTAGATGTTCGGAGTTGATTGCAAAAGAAGCCTTAGACACTTGTTGAGTCTCCCTTAGGTAGCATGCAGATGTTGCCTTGTTAAAAACCTTGCCGGTAAAACCCTTTTCGGGATAAAACTCGGTCGAAGGAAAAAAGTGCAACGGATGCTTTAAAGCCTCAAGGTCTTCAAGTTGCATTAACGTTCCGATTACTTTGATCGGGCGCCTGTGTAAAGGTTAGTTTGAAATATGAAATGAAAAGGGAGATGGTTATACCCTAGTGAGAGACGCACCGGCGATGTTTGGAGGACCGATATGTTCCAATCACTTGAGATGAGGACGCGGTACGGTCCTTTATTTTTGTTTAATTGGACTTAATCGGGGGTGTGGCTTAAGTACCTTTTAGTTCTTTTGCGATCGCAGGCATGGGTACCGGTGCCACGTCGTGCACCGCTAACATTTCCTTTGCCGCAATATGTTCCCCGTAGACGATTTTAATCCCATATGTTTTTTGGAATTTCGTCATCTGGTGTGGAGTGGACGGTACTGCCCTCATGCAGTGTATCCACGGTCGTTAGAATAAGGCGTTATACCTCATGTCTCCTTCGATGACATGGAATTTGGCATTTTGAGTCGTGCCGGCCACGGTGACCAGGAGGGTGATTTCTCTTTTTGTTGTTTCACTTGCCATATTGAATCTATTGAGGATTCAAGTGGCAGGCACGATATGGTCAAGCAGCCCGAGCTGCTCTATCACCCTCGACCTGATAATGTTGGTCGAACTACCTAGATCCACGAGTACACATTTTATTTAGAAAGAATTTACAAGGAAAGAGATTACCAGTGCGTTGTTGTGAGGTTGAGACAAGGTCTCGGTGTCCTCTTCGCTGAATGCGAGGGCATCCTTGGGTATATTCCCCCAGGTTCGCTTTTCTCTAGTGATGGATATTTTTTTCCTTCTCATCATGGGTTTTAGCGGGGAATCGACTACTCCCAAGATCAGGAGGGTGACATGTTGTGGCTCGTATGCTTCGTTCTTCTTGGCTGTTGGCTCGGTTGATAAGGAATTCCCAGAGATAACCTTTGTTAAATAATCGAGCTACCTCTTCTCGGAGTTGGTGGAAATCATCAGTCTTGTGGCTGTGCATGTTGTGAAACTCGCACACTAGGTTATGATTCCTTTGTGAAGGATCCGATTGTACAGGTTTGGGCCATCTGGCGTCTCTGATTTTACCTGTTTACCGTGAAAATGGTAACAACAATTAAATTTGTAAATGAGATTCTAAAAATACTTGATCTATTCTCGAGCTAGTTGTTTAGAGCAGTTGATGCTAATAATACGAAGTTTAGCGATGAAATGCAAGCTAAAAACGGGGCGATAACCTAATGTAAAGGCTTACTGCCGAGGTTGTTTTACCAAGGGGATACAGGCTAAAATGAGGGGTTGAACGAGCCGAGGAACCTGCTGCCCGGGTGTAGGATCGGTCGATGAGGAGCCTCGAGGTCGACGCCTGTGTCGAGCTCGGGCTATCGGGGCAGTCGGAAATGGGGCAATAGTTAAGGATATGTTTAAACAAGGCTCTTTATGGCCAATACCAAGCAATATAATGAACAAAAAGTAAAAAGCAATGAATGCTAAAGTGGCCTCGAGCTTGTGAGGACGAGCATATTAGAAAGAAGAGATAGATATTATTGCACTTATGGAGAAATGGAGCAACATCAGCCCTTTACTTCGAAGCTACAGGATTCGGAGGCTAGCTCTACCCGAGGAGACAAAGAGCTGGGAGAGCTTCGGGTCGCATTGGAGATGGCTCTCCGGGAGAAGGCCGATCTTGCTGCTCAAGTATTTTGCCTTGCTCATACCTGAACTTTTACCTCGTATTCACATATGTTTTGGATTCATATATTCATTGACTTGCCCTTCTCCCGTAGGTCGAGCAGAGTGGATCGTAGATTAGTCAGTTGAAAGCAAAGATCTCCGAGCTGAGAGAGCAAAATGAGATAGTGGCCGGAGAATTGGTGACATCCAGGATCTTCTCACGGATACTCGTAGGGAGATAGTGGCTTTGGCCGCGGCTAAGTCCGAGGTCGAATGAGATGCTTCCACTTATCAGGAGGATGCAGTTGAGCAGAAACTATTCCGAGCTATCGAGCATGCCAAAGCGGAGACGAAGAGGGAGACCCTGGAAGAATACGGGGCCAAAGGCATCGACCTGTCAGCTGATCTCGAGGAGGCCCGTGTAGCGGAGGGAATACAGGCGCTCTTGATTGACCCTGATAAGGGAGAAAACGCTAGTGGCGAGAAGTAGTCTCCGAGTCCTTTTTGTATGATTTTTTTTTGCTTCGTATGCTGCCCCCTCCCCCGGGAAATGGATAGTGTAAATACGTTTTTTCCTTTTTGTCAATGTATAAAAGGAGCTTTCATTGTGTCAGCCCTTCTCCTTGCATTTTTGCTTTTGCGTTCCGGCATCGTCCCTTCGAGGTCTTTTCTTCTGACAAACTGGGACCCCGAGACTGGCCACATCCCGAGGTTGAATCAACAGCTCCTCCCAAACCGATTTTATGACGTCGAGGATCTCCCGAGGTCCCGCAGTTTTATGAGTCATGTGGGAGCTGGGGTGATTTTGCCAGTACACTCCCCCAAGAAAGGGTGACGTTAATGCATCTAGAATTAATTGGCCCTCTTGGGCATGCGAGCAGTTGTCGTTTTGCATCTAAATATTTGCTCATCTGCCTCTTAAGCCGCGATTTTGCAGTTCTTGATAAGCCTATCTCCTCTACAGAGCCTGGCGCTTTGTGCTAGTCCTCCCTCTTCCCTGTTTCAGAAATTTGTTTGTCTGGATCCTCATCTTCTTCCCCCTATTCTGCCGTAGTCATGGCCGCTGCTTCTACGCCTGATCCTCGGATGAAGGGGAGTCCCTCTTGTGCTCCTCCTTTGGTCGGTACCTGCAGCTCACCTCCGATGTCGGTAGAGCGAGGCTCGGGGTGCCCTGCCTCGAGGAGGGCTGTCACACCGGAGAGGCCTCCCAATGTTCCGTGCCATCGAGATGATCAGAAAAGAATGCAGATGGGGGAAGGCACGATTTTGCAAGCACCTTCCCTCGAGGAGAGTGTCATGACATATGTTGAGGGATTTTTGAGTGTGTATATTCATGTTCTTGCGCCGGGTTCCCCGGACCGGGTCGTGCTTGATTTCTTTAGAAGATATCAAGTAATGTTAGCATATGTTCATCCCTTTCTTTGGAGAATAATGCAGTCGATGAGATATTTTGCTGACAAGGCCAAGATAGAATTCACCTTTAGCCACCTCGTAAGGTTGTACCGGCCATTGCGTAATCAAGGGCCTGATTACTCTTCATCGCAGATCCACCCGGGCTCCTGTAATCGAAAGTGAGGAGGATGAGGACCATGGATGGATGAATCGGTTTGTTCGAATCTGGACGATCGATATTATCCCTGGAGAGTTTTTGCCGTTTGCTGAGAAATGGAACTTCACACGTAAGTGCTCCATTTTAACTACCTTTGTCTCAACATGAGGTTGTCCCCGTAACGATATCATTTTGTTCTTTGTTTATAGCAACTCATTGGTTTCTCGACAAGGTCCCCGATTTAGTTGAATGGTCTCGTAAGTTTGCAGCTTGCTCGATTTACGATAGGCATCGGTAGCGAGATTTATCAAAAGAGAGATGGGAGGCGAAGCATCATGGTAGGTGTCTGGCGCTCTGCCCCCCTAAGAGATGGTTTCCTTCTTGCCGGCTCATCTGATTTATCTTGTGCAGGTGTCGAAAATCCTTTCGAAGCAAGGCCGAGTTCCCCGAGGGAGGAGGAGACACTGCTGGCCCTTGGTCAAAGAGCACCGGTAAAAGGAAAGATACTCTGGGATGCGAGAAGGCTTGTAGTGAGGCGACTTCTTTGCAGCGGTTAAGGGGAAGTGATTCGGACGATCAGCAACCTTCCGGATTTATGCACCGTCGAACGTTGCTTCAGCCTTCGGCGAGGCTCAGCGTTTTGGCCTTATGGTGAGTTACGGCTGCTGTAAGGATGTTCTGGCCCCGTGCTACTCCCCTTTTTTCTTATTTACCCCTCTTTCTTTCTCAGGCCTTTGATAAGCTCAAAGCCGAACTGCTCCGTTGCGAGGCACCATTGCAGGAGGCTCAAGATAGGGAGAAATCCCTCAAACTTCTTTGTGCAGCAAAGGAAAGTAAGCCCGTCTCTTTACGGCGTGAGGTGGACCGGAGTCGGGCACGGCAGGCCCTCTTGGAGAAATAGGTACCCTGCATTTCGCGCTGGCCTGCATTCCCTTTTTTTCTTGCCGCCTTGATGTTTTGCTATTTAAGTTGAAGAATAATGCGGATGAGCTGGAACAACTCTGGGGCGAGGTTGGCAAATCCAAACACTAATTCACCGAGCTACAGGCGCATGTGAATGCCCACTCTGTGGCCAAAGAGAGGGCTCAGGCCGGGGCTTCCGCTCTTGAGGCGCAAATTCAGACCGCCCGTGCGAATGATTCTACTCTGGCGAAGATGATCCCAAGATTCTAATCCGAGATTTAGAGGGCAAAAACCGAGGTGGTGAATGTCCGGGCCGAGGTTCAGATGAATAATACCAGGGCCGGACAGAAAATGCCATCTTATTCAAGAAGCATTGCCGCTGCTAAAGCTGAGCTCAAGAAGAACCTTGATCGTGCAAACAATAGCAAGGAGTATGTGAGGTGCAGATCCCGGAGGGAAATCCTTAAGGAGATTCATGTCAGGGGCTTTGATCTCTCGGGGGAGATCGAGCAAGCCAAAGGAGAGGAGTATGATGCCAAGTTCCTACTGCCCGATGCTGAGGACGATGAGGAGGAGACCATCGGGCTATAGCTGCCAGAAAAAGGGGGGAATGTCTATTCCCTGCTTTCTTTGTTGTTTATATAGCTTTGATTATATGTCATATGCTAAGATTGCGCTCCATCGTATTTTTGCTTGTTGTAGTTCTAATTGGGTCGATTCGACCTCGAACTTGCCCTTAGGCTTGCGTTCTTTAACTGTCTTCGGGTTCAGTCTCAAAGTCAGGATCCGACTTGAGCTTAATTTACCCTTGAGTTTTGCATTTGTATGGGCTGGCGATAGTGGCTCTTACGCCTTGGGTCGGTGCGACCTTCTATATATGTGGCCCTTAGGCATGTATAGTTAACTATTTTGGATATGGTGTCCGAATCGGGTTACGATTCGAGCTCATTTTAATCCTCAAGTTTTCAATTTTCAAGCTAGTGACAATGGCTCTTACGTTTTTAGGTCTTTGAGACCTTTTAATGTGCGGCCTAGAGGCTCGTTTTGCTGACGATAATGGCTTTTGCCCGTTGGCTTTTTGTAGGCTTTGTTCTCCTCTTGTTAAGGTCTTTTTGAAATTATTTTACCTGACCCGTCGTCGGTTCTGGAAGAACCTCGATTTCAAGTCATTAGCAGCGTTGTTCGAGCACCTCAGAAGGATCTTAGCTCAAAGGCTGAGTAGGTCAAAGACTTGTGATTTTGGAGCTGACATGGTTGAAGCTCGTTTTTGCCTATTGAGGGAAGCTTGTTTTAACCAGTTTTTTCCGAAGTACATTGGAAGTAATGGCCTGCGATTTTGTTTAGCGATGGTCGGGTGTTCCTGAGTCGCATTTAATTTGGCTGTATCAGCTGTTTTGACCATAGTCATATGTGTTTGGTCGGAGCCTTTTTTGATCCCGAGTGATAGTTTAGGCGTCTGCACCGAGGGTATGCCCTTTTGGGATTCTTACAAATGCGATGTATAGCCTAAACGTCGAGATTTTTAATTTCATGCTTGTTGAGGTCTTACAGTTTGTCATGCTTGTTAAGATGTTACAGTTTGTCATGCCTATTGAGGTCTTACAGTTTGTCATGCTTGTTGAGGTCTTACAATTTTTGTTGTAATGTAGACTAGATTTGGTTACGCTGAGTCTGCCTGGTTGGGGTCTTACAGTTTCGGGTTTTCCAGTGCATGGCAATTAATGACAGCCTCTGAGTCATCGAATTTGTTTAGGCTTGAAGGCCGCTTTTTGTGAGCTCAGAGTTGCCTTGATGGGGCTTTGTGAGCCCGGAGTTCCGACCCTGGGTCGTGCGGGTGCCAAATTTTTTATGCTAAGTCTCCGAGTAATTTGGGATGCATTTGGCGGAGGAGTCCCTGCCGGGAGTATACTGAGACTTACTTGTTTGGCGTATGAGATGCTGAAAAGATATTCTGTGTACGCTGAAATCTGGGGGGCCGATTTCCCCTTTCATAATGCTTCGAAGGGTGATCCCGGAAGCACGGGATCTTGAGTCAGTCGCTTCCTTCAAGGCCTGTTGATGCTCTGCCAAGGATAATGTCGGCCAGAGCCCCGAGCAGAAATTTCCCGAGGAAAGCACCCAGGGTCTATCAAGTCTATTCAAGTGGCTCGACCTCAGCTCACATACGGCATAAAGCTAACCGACTCTCACATCCCATTCTCTTTTACCACACAACGTATTTTGTAATAAGTTTGGGATTTCCCTTTCCATAAAAGAGGGGTAACTAATGCCTGGTAAGGAAGAGCTCCAATTATCCAACTCAAGTGCAATAATATCTTCTCTCTCTTTTCGTCTCTAATTTGCTTATGCCCATTGGCTCAAAGCCATTTATCTTCGATTTCTTGCTTGTTTGTTCTTTGTTCAACACTTGGCACTGGCCCGAAGCCGTCTTTATATCTATCACATTTTTACTTGTTCTTCATTATATAGCTTAGTATTGGCCAAAAGGAGCCTTATCTAATTGTACCTTTGACTGTTATACCATTCCTGACTATCCCCGATAGTTCGAGCTCGACACTGACGTCGATCCCGAGGTCCCAAAACCGGTCCTGCAGCCGGGAAAAAGGACCCTCAGTTTGATTACTACCTTATCTTAGCCCGTATTTCATCATTAAACTTAGTATTATTAGCATCAACTGCTCTAACAACTAGCTCGGGAATAGATCACGTATTTTTAGAATCCCATTTATAAATTTATTTGTTGTTACCATTTTCACGGTAAACATATTCTTTTATTGCTTGGCGTAAACACGCATCATTTCATTGATGTGAGCTCCGCCCGCGCGGGCGTGTCTCCTCGAACCATTTGATTAGGTACATGATTCCCTATTGAAACTCAGTCTGCCGTTCCCCAGTCATTCCGAGGGGATGATTCCCTTAAAAGGAGATCATCGCTCGTCGTTTAATTGTAGAAGGAGGCATGTGATCCTATCGTATCCTCCTCTGGGGGTACGTTGTTCCACTAATAATCTTGTTGGCGAGGCCCTCTATTGGGCGGAAGCCCGACCGAGGGAAAAAAGTGTGGCGCGTCCTGCTAAGCCCTTGGGATCTCTGGGTGGAGTTAGAACTTCCGAATGTCCCGACCAAATATCTGCATATAGTTAAGTGAAAAAAATAGCAAAGGAATAGAGAAGTTCTTCTTTACCGCGGGATGTGTAGGCGAAGCTTCGAGATTTTGTACGTTCCTGTCGTTTTGCGGTGTGAGCCCTAATACAGCCCTCCACTATGTTTAATCAGGCTTGGCCAAAGATGTGGTTTGCTTACCCTTTGATCCTTTCCAGGGTGAAGGTATTGATGTCGGTGCTATCTCCGGGCGGTGTGCCCCCGGCCATCTGGACAAGACGTTCGTGCCTTGCGCCTTTTTTGATGGTATAGAACTCGGCGTTCCAGTCTGACCTTAGACGGGCTATATCGAGAGGTGGTCGTGTTTTGGCCCCGCGGTTCAAGCTGCATTATTAACCTCGGCCCAACAATGTTGATGTGTTAATCGAACCACCTGAATTCATGAGCACATGTTTTATTAGAAATAGATCAAATGAGGGAGAGGGTTACCAATACGTTAGTGTGAGGCCGAGGCAAAGTCTCAGTGCCATTTTTCCCGAATTTAAGGGTGTCCTTTGGAATATCCCTGGACCCATTGTTCCCCAACGACGAACATTTTTACTTTCCAGTTTTATGAGTCCTTGGAGGGTGCTACCACTTTTCCACTATCGTGGAAATACACCGCGGCTCCTTTGCTTCATTTTTCCTAGTTGCCTTCCTCCCTTTGGGTCGAATTCCAGCCTGATCGCTTGATAGTGATCGGCAGCGATTTTTATTGAGTAGCACGGTTGTTTTCCTCCTGAGCTGGTGGCCATTTTCGACCTCGTGGTCGTGCGTGCCATGCGGTTCCCGTGCTAGGTTGTGGTTTCCTCAAGGGGGATTCGGTCGAATAGGTCTGAGGCATTTGGAATCCCTAGTTTCACTTATGGTGATCACGATATTCGGTATAGCAATCCTGAGATCATACTCTAACAGGAGAGGTGCCCTTACCGGCCATGTCTCGCCAAATCTGGCTCTGCTGGAGATTCATCGAGGATGTTGCCCTCAAGCTATTTCCCTCTTGTTGCGAGATAGATTGCATCTTGGGGTGTTCTTCCTATTCGCGTTGCATAGACGATACCTCTATCTCTTTGGTGTTAGTTTCATTACTGGGAGACTGCTTGGTACCGAGTTTGAGTAGGCTCCCGGATAGTCATCCACTATCCAGATTCGTGGCTGATGTTGGGTACGAGCATCCGACCAGATATCAGCTGGGTATCTGATCAAGCTTCATTTGAAATGCCCTGAAGTCATCGGGCGTGGTTTACTTAGGTATCGGGTGAAGGCCTGTGTTGCCTAGTCATCCAAAACTGGGTCCGATCTCATTCATTCTATCAGGGAATGAGGCGCAACTTCACATGGTGTTTCGTTCTCCCTTTGTTCGGCCTCGTATGTGTCTGGCTCTCCCATTGCTGCATCGATGGCATCGGCGTGTGCCTCTGTGGAGGAATTTTCTAGTACAGTAAGCGAGTTTGTGAGGTCAGGTGCTAGGCTATGGTACCACATCATGGTTCCTTTTGAGAGTGTTTCACCGAACTTTTTCAATGAGACGGGCTCGAACTTATCATCTCGAAGGTCATTGCCTATTCCCGCACACGTGTAAGCGGTGGTGCGCTTATCGGGATCCGAGGTCGTGTCGTACTTAGAGAGTTCTGGCATTCCAGATTTCCGTGAAATGGGTTCCGGGACCGCTTCCTCAGGGGACGACTGTTGTATGAACTTCCACGAACGTGACTCGATCCTCTTGGACATATCCCCAAGCATCTTTGATATGGCAGGGTCTGTTATAGATTCGTTATTGCTTGATCGCTCGGGTGTTCATTTGGCAGGGAGAGTTGTTTCCAGTGCTACTGAGCTGGGAGTCTTCGGATGGCTTTGTAACTAAGCAATGGCCAACTGTTGTGCCTGTAACATTTTAAAAATATCATAAAGACTAACTTCCTATGTTCCCGAGCCGGGATTTGTTGGTCTTCCTGTCGGTCGATATGTTGTATGCTCCCATCGGTGTGCAAGGCTTCGTCGACCTGATGCACGTCTTGCGAACCTCCATTCGCTGGAATCTGCCCAGATGCACTATCGGGGTTCTGCGGCGTCGCGCCAACATCTAGAACAACTACACCATTTACCGTGATTTTTGAGGTAGTTGTTATCAACTCTATTTACCGAGCCAGACATTTTGACCTGAAATTAAGAGATCTTTGGACAAGACAAAATGTGAAAGGTAACTCACGTTTGTGCAATGAAACCAGCAAGAAAATAATCACTATTATTTTTAGCCCCACGGTGGGCGCCAAACTGTTTACCGTGAAAATGGTAACAATAATTAAATTTGTAAATGGGATTCTAAAAAATTTGTGATTTATTCTCGAGCTAATTGTTTAGAGCAGTTGATTCTAAGAATACGAACTTTAGCGATGAAATGCAAGCTAAAAACGGGGTGATAACCTAACTTACAGGCTTACTGCCTGGGTTGTTTTACCAAGGGGATACAGGAACAAACGAGGGACGAGCCAACAAACTTAATGCCCGGGTGTAAGATCGGTCGATGAGGGGCCTCGGGATCGACGCCTGGGTCGAGCTCGGGCTATCAGGGGCAGTCGGAAATGGGGAAACAGTTTAGGATATGATTAGACAAGGCTCCTTATGGCTAATACCAAGCAATATAATGAAAAAAACGTAAGAAAGAGATGATGCTAAAGTGGCCTCGGACCAATGAGGATAAGCAGATTAGAAAGAAGAGAGAGAGAGAGAGATATTATTTCACTTGTGGAGAAATGGAGAAACATCAGCCCTTTACAAAGTGGCATGGATTCCCCTTATATAGGAGAGGGAATACCATATAGTACAGAGTGCATTGAATGTAAAGATACAGGAATGGGACGGCTAGGCATAGTACTAGTGTTTGCTGATTCTAGCTGCTCGCCTTGGGAATCCCCCGTCCTCGGAACCTTCGTTGGGTCGCAGAGAAATTCCCTATCCTCAAAATCTTTGCTGGGTCGCGGACGAACCTCGAGGGAGGGATCTCGATCGTAATCTTACAGCCTCGAGACGCTGACAGGACTTCCTGAATGTACCTTAACGGCAAAAAATATATCCCCCTGATTTCACCGCATACATTATCGATGGAGAACATGACCTATGATGCATCGACGTTGAAGTTCTGCTCTTATAAGTGAGGTGCCCCCGTTGGCCCTGTGTTCCTACCGAACCCGGCTCTATTGATGAGTCCCGGAGGATTCTGTCCTTGGTTTATCCTTTGGTCATTATGAGGGGGGTTGCGCCTTGGGGCGTTCCTTCTATCTTTGATTTATGGTGGTACCTTTCTTTTTTTAGTTTTGGATCCTTTGCCAAGAGCCAGCTTGGGTATACTGAGCCCGAGGGGTCTCCCAACTGGTCATCCTCGGCCCTGATTTTTGACTGGTACGGTTGTGATCATCCGACCAGGTCATGGCTGTATACTCGATCAAATTCTGTTTCAACTGTTTTGAAGCCATCGATCTTCGTTTATTTAGGCCTTGAGTGAAACACTACACTGCCCAGTCGTCAGAGACTAGTGGTAGTTCCATCCGTTCTATTTGAAAGCGAGTTACGAATTTTCACAGCATCTCGTTCTCCCTTCGTTTGATCTTGAAGACGTCAGATTTCCTTGTTGGTACTTTAATGGCACCGGCATGTGCTTTTATGAATGAGTCCTCTACAATGGGAAATAAGTCTATGGAGTTAGAAGCTGAGTTGTGATACCACATCATGGCCCCCTTCGTGAGTGTTTCCCCGAAATTCTTTAGTAATACGGAGTCGATCTCATCGTTCTTTATGTCATTACCTTTTACTGCGCAATTGTAGGTAGTAATGTGTTCATTGGGGTCTGAGGTCCCATTGTATCTTGGGAGTTTTGGCATTTCGAACTTCTTCGGAATGGGTTTCAGGGCCGCTTCCTCGGGGAACGGCCTTTGTATGACCTTCTCCGAATCCACACCTTTCAAGACCGGGGGTGTGCTCGGAATTTGATCGACACTGGAGTTGTAGGTTTCTACCTTTTTGTCATTGGCTTCTATCATTTTCTCGCCCGATTCGATCCTTTTGGTGAGGTCCTCAAGCATCTTTACGATGACAGGGTTGGCTATCGACACGTTATTGCTCGATCTCCCAAGTACCTGTTCGACTACGGGAGCTGTCCCCGGTGCTACTGTGCTAGGAGTTTTTTGGTGACTTTGCAGCTGAGCAATAGCTAGTTGTTGTGCCTGCAACATTTCACAAGTAACATGAAGGCTAACCTCCCGTGCTTCTCGGTGATCCCCTCGGTGCCCTCTCCTATCAGTGTGGGAGTTTATGTCAATGCGCTGGGCATCGCGTGAGACCGCATCCACAAGGATTGGCTCCGGCGCATTCCCAAGGTTTTGTGGTGGCACAACAAAGACTGGAACAGCCACACCATTCTCTCCGTGGTCCTCAAGATTGTTGTTTTCCCCTCTATTTACCGAGTTAGACATTTTGACCTTAAATCAAAGATCTTGAACAAGAAAAGCGTGAAGATAACTTGTGTTATAGGACGAAACCAGCAAGAAAATAATCACTATTATTTTTAGCCCCCAGGTGGGCGCCAAACTATTTACCGTGAAAATGGTAATAATAATTAAATTTGTTGATAGGACTCTAAAAATACGTGATCTATTTTTATTCTAGTTTGTTAAGCAATTGATGCTAAGTGTGTGAGATTTAGAAACGAAATGGAGTTAAGGAGGGAGATACAATTAAACCAATAGGTCAGTTATTTGGGGCCTTGATCTTGTCGATTATGGGCCTCGAGGTCGATCCCAAGGCTCGATTATGAGCTACAATTGCTGTGTGAATAATAGTTATGATAAAAGCAATGGAGGCTCTTTATGGCCAATGATAAGCATTAAATGATGAACATATGGAGACAATAAATGGAAGCAATAATATCAAGAGAGTATGTTAGAGAGCAAATATGAAGTTCTTGTATATTTCGTGTGGAGTATTTGGAGCAACAGAGTTTACAAAGTGCCAAGGATCCCCCTTATATATGAGGGGAAATCCCAACATAGTACAAAATACATTAATGATTAAGAAAATGGGATGGAATAGCTGACTAACTTCATGATGAAGGTTCAGACTAGCTTTAGACTAGCCTGACAGATTTTGCCGGCATCGGCTCGGAAACTCCCCATGCCCATTGGGGTCACGACCAACATTATCCCCACGCTGGGTGTCGATACACCTCGAGGGGGTGGGGTACTCGATTAGTGGTCTCGAGCCTTCAAGGTGATCTTATGAGATGCTTTATTAACGAGAAATTGGTCCCCCCGATTTCACCGTATACAGTCCCCGAGAAAAGATGGCCGCGATGACTCGGGGACTGTCGCCAAATCACCATTTGTTAAAAACCCCGAGGCCCTAAGACCCCAAACGGGCAGACTCGGTCTCATAGACCTACATAAGGCAACAATAGCATCTGTAAGACCTCAAGCAAGGCATGAAATACACTTGTACCAAGTGGCAATATCTGTAAGACGTCAAAGGCATGCAAATTTTGTAAGACCTTACTAAAGGCATAAACCTAATCTTAAAGTTAAGGCTATATATTGAACTTGTAAGACCCCTAAAAGGCATAACCTTAATATAGACACCTAAACTACCTCACTCGGGATCAAAAAATGGCTCCGACAAAGCATATATGACTACGGTCATAAGGCTGTACCAGCCAAACTAATGCGACTCGGGGACGCCCGAACATCGCTACAAAATCACAGGCCTTCAATTACTTCAAAAAGAACAGGTTAAATAGGCTACCCTCGATATAGGCAAAAGTGCTTCGACCATGTCAGCTCCAAATCACAGGCTTTGAGATACTCAGCCTCCAAGACAAAACTTTTTAGGTGCTCTATCATCGCCACATAACAATTCGTAATCGAGGTTTTTATCGAACCGTTGAAGAATCGGGCAAAATTTATCTCAAAAAAAGTCCTTAACGAGGGAAAAATGAAGCCAATAAAAGGTCACTTCGACCTAAGGCATAAGAGCCATTGTTGTCAGCCCGCATAAAAGGCTGCAACGGCCCAAGGAGTAAGAGCCATTGTCACCAGTGTAAAGCCCCAGAAAATTTTGCTTAATAATTTAAGATTTTGTGGTGCCAAGGTAGGCTAATTATTTTATCTTGCATGCAAATGAGCATTAATGATATTATGGATATCAATTGGATATGGTCATAAGTGTATAAGTCTTATTATAATTGACTTGGGGACTAAGGAGAAGCCTAAGTCTAAGACAAGTTGAAAAATTACCAAATAGACTAAAGTTGTAAATGAGTATGCATAGGACCTCACTTTGGACAAGTATATCTACATATATATAAGGTGTTGTGCGATTCACAACCTATCAAATGAAAGGTCATTGAGTCTAGTTTCCAACTCTTTAAACCGTTTGTCATTCGGACACTCCTACCAAAAGTTATGACCAAATTACAAAAGCAACACAGAATTTTACACTACCGCGGCGCCCCATGCACCGCGCCTGTAGGAATTCTAGAATGGTCCGAAATTTCAATTCCATACATATTTTGAACAGACGCCCCGCACCCCGTGGCGCCTCACCTGCTGCGGCTATACAAAAACGGGTTTTTTAAGAACCGAACCCCATTTCATTTAACTCATTTGGGGTTCATTATATTTGGGATTTTTTGAGATTTTAGAGAGAGGGGAGAGCATATCTAGAGAGAGGAAGAAGCTCAAGTGCCTTGTTCATACAAAAATATTGTTCAAGCCTTGAAATCCAACAAGAAATCTTTCAGGTTCTTCATCAAAGAGGTAAGATTCTACACCCTAGCCCTTAATTTTGAATTTTAGCTAAACGTGGGTATTTATCAAGAACGTTTGTGGGTATTGGAGTTGTTATCTTGTTTGCATGTGTTGTCAAAAGGTGTAGGAACATGGTTGAGCTAAGAACGGTAAATTATGGGTTGTGGGTTGATGAAATCCTCTATAAAAGGACCATAAAGATTTAACGCACATATGGTGTTTGATAAAATGCTCAAATGAGCTAGAAGTATGAATATCACCCTAATTTGTGTTCAATTTTGTTATGTCTCGAAGTAGATGGGCATTTCTAGAATTTCCGGAACATTGTAGTAACTTAAGGAAAAGCTCTTTGAGGTATATATGACTAAAACCCCGTTTTTTAGAAATTGAGCTTCATCGACGTTTGTGTGAATATGGTAAGATTAAAGTTGAATTGTTGCATTGATTGTTATTTTATATAAATTGGTGTTGTAACCTTATATGCGTAAAAGATGTGTCTCAACATGATCAACGTGCTATCTTGATAACTTGAAAAGGGAAAAATATATGAATTATGTATTGAAATGCTTAGACCTTAAATTGAAATTTAAGCTACATATAATGTGTCATCTATGTAAAGTCTTATCTATCCAAGTTGTTACATACTTAGATGTTGAAATTATATATTGTCGTGATTGGAAAAGAATAATTCAAGAATAATTGGTGTAATTGCTTGTTTATGCCTTTGATGTGTGTTTTTGGTTTGGTGCGTCCCCTCCCTTTATGAAGAATCCATTGTGTTTAAAGTTCCATTGCTAATAAACTTGAGGTGTATGATTTCCGAAATATTGTATATGCCCATGATTCATGATTCCTCTCATGTGTACTTGACATCTTGGGCTGAATGGCTTGATGTTGAAATTGACAATGATCTGAAATGTGGAGGAAAGAGTTTGAACTTTGAAATGTGGCCCAGTGACATGTATGATGTGGAGATAATGGCCCCGAGTGCCGGTAAACTAATACATGTGTAACCAAAGATTGGAGTGAGAGGAATAATGGAAAATGGTAACTTCTCAGGGAGGCAGCTTAGCCGATCGGGCCATTATCGGACGCCATGATATATACACATGGTGGTAATGTATTGATGATTGAAACTGGAAAGTGTGAATGAAATAATGTCAACTTCTCTGGGAGACGGCTTAGCCGATCGGGCCGTGATCGGACTCCGCTCAAAGAGGCTGTGGCGAAGTGAATAATGATGCAACAGTGTGGGATGCTCCAATCTAAAAATTTAGAAGCTATGTGAAAATCATGTGAACCTCCTTATATTGTTGACATGGTGCTTATTTGAAACTTTTTTGTCTTTATGATTTCCTCTTTATTCTTGTATGAAAGTTCTTTCTAACTAGATGGTGTTTAGTTATACATACTATTGCTATTCGATAGCACTAACGTCCCTTTTGTCAGGGGCGCTATGTCTTTAAATGGATGTAGGTGTTTCTATAGCAGGCAGTGTTGGTCGCAGCTAGTGCCGCATCATCCTTTCAACTGACTTGGTGAGCCCTACTTTGTTTGGGGTCATGTTTTACCTATTTCTCATGTACATTGTATTTGAGGTATAGTCGGAGCCTTGTTGCTGGCATTTCCATATAAATCTTCAGTTTTACTTAGAGGCTCCGTAGACACGTTGTGGGTGGTGTTTGGTATCGGGAATAAAATTGGAAATATTGGTATTTGGCAAATATGTCTTCCTTCATATCTATAAAAATTATCATATTTTGGATACTATGGTTGAAACTGCTAATGGAACCAAAGTGAAAATTGTTAATGAAATATTTTTAGAGTTTGAATAATGGAGTATATCTCCTATTTATTCAAGGATGACTTTGGGTAGAATGAAATCTAACAGGCTTGCTCAGTCAGGTTTACTCGGTTGATCACCGGTCACGCTCCTCGGTTTTGGGGTGTGACAAACTTGGTATCAGAGCCTAAGGTTTTAAAGTGTCCTAGGATGTCTCGGAGCCATTTCTAGTAGAGTCTTTCTTATCGGTGTGTTGTCGACCACATCTATAAGTTGGAGGCTACACAGACATTTATGAATGTTACCCTTCTTCAACACGCCAGATCGTGCGATAAAGCTTGACAATAAGATTGTCTTCTAACACGTGCATTGAGATTCAAGATAAGATTAAACTTTCTTTCGTCTATTTCAAGTAATGTTGTCATATGGAATGACAAATGGGAAAAGGCCTGAATATTAAGGAGATGGCACATGTATCGTGTTGAACGAATGGTACGAATATATGAGATACGTACATCGTACCAGAATCATAATTTATTCGAGAAAAGTGTTAAAAATGATTACCACCTCTAAAGAAACATTGAACTGATAAGTGCTATATATGCTTGAATAGCACATGTAGATAATGTGAGAAGTATGTAAATGATCCTAAGGTGTAAAAGAAACTTTGTTGTATAAGCATGTGATATATCTAAGGCATGACTAAGAGAGTAATGAAAAATATGCATGTGTCTTACGGGAGACAAGAAGTTATGAAAGGAGAGTCAATTGAACCCCGATGAGAAGACCCATGTACATCGAACTTTATAAGAATCTAGAAGTGTACGAACTTATATTACACTCCTAAAGGATATTGATATGAGGAATTGAAATCCCAAGCCCATGTGGCTGAATAAGAGCAGAGAACTTATGAGGTTAATACCATTGTTACTTCAATCTCCCTAATAGTCGAACATATATGTGAGGGATAGAGAAATGAAACATATGTCCATGAAGTTGCTAAATTCATGACTTGTGTCAAAATCCGGGACATTTGCCCTAAGTGGGGGAGGAATGTCCATAGTAAGGCCACTTAAATACAACGAAACAAGAGTAAGACCATGTAGCTATGATGTTTGAGTATTTTGTTGAAGACATGCTTAGTGTAGAAAAGTGGTAATGGATAACGTGATTATCTGAAAGGGTATGCTAATGCTAGACCACTAGTACCCCAAAATAAGGGTGGAAGGTTAATGAAGGTAAATTCTTCATACATGGCAATGTGGATGATAGGGTCAACGATCCTAGAAACTAAGAGTATGTTTGTAAAGGGATTATATACTTGTTAGAGGGTCAGGAAGAATGGAACCTAAGTAAGTACTATAGGTCAAATGTGGGAAGTTGCGAGTTTTCAGAATGGGTTAATCATAGATCTGTGATTTAACCAAAGTACCAAGGCGTTAAGAAAGGTGGAATGAGTGGGTGAAATATATGTGATGCTATAATAACCCTAGAGGGTATTTGGGCTTGATGGAGAGCCTCTAAGGAAATTTACAAGCAAAGAAGTGTTAAGTGATATGACGATGAACACACTTTCCCACGAATATCCTAACAAGAGTTAAGAGGTGAGCTGGATGAAAAAAAAAATTAAGGAAAAAGACCACGTAACGTGTGGAAGAGTGCGTATCTATTCACTAACTAGGAATAATGAGGCGAGAAGAAATGGGAAGAAAATCTATAAATTGAGATGTCCATGGTTATCACAAAATAGTTCATATCAGAATGGTGGACTCGCCTGGACCACAAGTGTTAATAGAAGGTATAAAGGACTAACTGTAATGCTACCAACTTGGATGACACTGAATGGTAACTAAAGGAGCTAGAGATAGTTCATATCTACATATAATGGAAAATGAGACTACTGGTGGTGAAGTTGTGGTAGGATAAACTCATTAAACCAGGCACAATTATATTACAAGTTCACGGGAGTAGACAAGTGTGTGGAAAAATAAGGCTATCAATTATGCATTATGAGCAAAATGGAATGGGAATGAATATTCCAGTTAGAAAGAAAAGATGGTGCCAGCATATTGTTCGGGCTAGTGGTGCTTTCTGAATTAAATATGTATGAAGAGTGTTGATATGTCTTTTGGGAAGTGTTGAACAGTAAAGAGAGATCATGAGAATGTTCACAAGGGAAAGTGGAGTGGTTTCTTAAATCCTATAAGGCACACAAAAAGGAAAGAGGTTGCCCAGGAAAGGTCTGAGCACAATGTTACATTAGATTTGATGCAATGTCGTGCATGTTGATGATATTAAGGTGTGTGCATAGGCTAGAAGATGTTATTCCTTTGAAATAGAAGGTTCTATAAGAAAACTCATTCAGTAATGTCTTTTGTTGAGAATTTGGAAGAGTTAGTTGCAAGTATTCACAGGAGATTGTAACCATATCAGGGAAATTATTGTAGAACTCGATTCGTGCGAGGTCTTATGTAAGAGAAATGTGATAAATATGTTCCGATAATGATGCAACATGTTAAGGTGATAGTTTATGCCTCTAGGCAACCCAAGAATCATGAAAGGAACTATTTGACACATGACTTAGAACTTGCGGCGGTAGTTTAGTATAAAGATTTGGTGACATTATGTGTATGGGTCCACGTTGATGTATTTATGAACCACAAGAGCCTTCAATATATTTTTTTTAAACAAAAGGAGTTGAATCTGAGACGGAGAGGATGGCTCAGGTTACTCAAGGACAATGATATTGAGATTCTCTATCACCTGGGAAAGGCTAATGTTGTAGCGGATGCTCTTAGTCGAAAATCTATTGGGAGCTTGGCTCATTTGGAGGCATATAAGAGGTCGTTGACCAGGGAGGTTCAGCAGTTGGCTAGTTTGGGAGTTTTCCTGGCGGACTCTAATGAAGGAGGAGTGATTGTGCAGAATAGGGTTGAATCATCGCTTGTGACGGAAGTGAAATAGAAGCAAATCAATGATCCATTGTTAGCATAACTGAAAGAGGGGACTCATAAACACAAGACCACAGCTTTTTCCCTTGGCATGGATGATTGTACCACACGGTACCAAGGCCGCCTTTGTGTTCCAGATATTGACGGTTTTCGGGAAAGGATTTTGGTAGAAGCTCACACTTCTAGGTATTCCGTACACCTAAGTTCTACAAAAATGTATCATGATCTCAAATAAGTTTATTGGTGAAATAACATGAAAAGGTATGTGGCGGACTTTGTGGCAAAATGTCTGAACTGTCAGCAAGTGAAGGCTGAACATCAAAGGCCTGGAGGAATGTTAAAAAGCATAGAAAATCCAATATGGAAATGGGAAATGATAAATATGGATTTTGTGGTAGGATTACCGCGCACTACGTGCAAGTTTGACTCAAGTTGGGCAACCGTGGATCGACTCACGAAATCAGTATGCTTCTTGCCAATCAAATCTACTGACACAACGGAACAATATGCTCAACTTTATATCCAAGAAATAGCCAGGTTTCCTAACACTCCAATCTCAATCATTTCAGATCGAGGGGCTCAATTCACGGCAAACTTTTGGAAGAAATTCCAGCAAGGTTTGGGTGCTCAAGTAAATCTTAGTACAGCCTTCCATCCACAAACTAATGGGCAGGAAGAGCGGACCATTCAGACGCTTGAGAATATGTTGCATGCTTGTATTCTTGATTTCAAAGGTAGCTGGGATGACCATTTGCCACTCATAGAATTTGCTTACAATAACAGCTTCCATGCTAGTATCTAGATGGCACCATTCGAGGCACTGTATGGTAGAAGATGTAGGTCTCCCATTGGGTGGTTCGAGGTTGGAGAAGCAGAATTGATAGGGACGGACCTCGTGCATCAGGCCATGGAGAAAGTCAAGATTATTAAGAAGAGGTTGAAAACTGCTCAGAGTCACCAAAAGTCTTATTTAGACATTCGTAATAGAGATTTGGAGTTCAAAGAGGATGATTGGGTATTTTTGAAGGTTTCCCCCATGAAGGGCATCATGTGATTTGGGAAGAAAGGGAAATTAAGTCCGAGGTATGTCGGACCATACAGAAACATTTAGAGGATCGGTCAGGTGGCATACAAGCTCGAGCTGCCACCTGAGATGTCGTTGGTACATCCGGTCTTCCGTGTGTCTATGTTGAAGAAGGTAGTGGGAGATCCATCCGCTATAGTTCAAATTGAAGCTATTGAGGTTAATGAAGAAGTATCTTATGAAGAAATTCCAGTTGTCATTCTTGATTGGCAAGTCCGAAAATTGAGAAATAAGGAAATTGCCTCTGTAAAAAAGTGTTATGGCAGAACCAGCAGGTTGAGGAAGCCACTTGGGAAGCCGAGGAAGAAATGATAAATAAGTACCCACATTTGTTTGAATAGTTATGTAATAGCTTTTATGCATTTGATTCCTATGAACTCTTATCTTTTGATTTGATCTATGTTAAACTATTCCATTTTGGTTATATCTGTTGCATATGCGGCTATGGTTAGTGTTGTACAAGTTATGTTATGTCTATGGAACATGTATATGCTGATAGGATATGTATCTAGGGCCCTCTAACAAGTAGACAGTCCTAGTTACAAAGGAAACTCGCGAAATTTTCGGAAATTTAAGGAGTTAGCCAAATTCGGCGTTGTTGATATATTTCATGATGTGAAAAAGCATAATTTACATAAGGATGGCTAATGACTGAACCTTGATCCTCATTCAAGGACAAATGATCTTAAGCGGGGAGAATGTAAAGCCCCAGAAAATTTTGCTTAGTAATTTAATATTTCGTCGTGCCAAGGTAGGCTAATTATTTTATCTTGCGTGCAAATGAGGATTAATGATATTATGGATATCAATTGGATATGGAAATAAGTTTATAAGTATTATTATAATTGATTTGGGGCTTAAGGAGAAGCCTAAATCTAAGACAAGTTGGAAAATTACCAAATAGACTAAAGTTGTAAATGAGTACGCACAAGACCTCGCTTTGGATAAGTATATCTCCTTTTATATAAGGTGTTGTGCGATTAACAACCTATGAAATTAAAGGTCATTTAGTCTAGTTTCCAACGCTTCAAATCGTTCGTTATTCGGACACCCCTACCAGAAGTTATGACAAAATTACCAAAGCAGCGCAGAATTGTACGCTACCGTGGTGCCGCATGCGCCGTGCCTGTAGGAATTCCAGAATGGTCCGAAATTTCAATTCCAGACATATTTTGAATAGATGCTCTGCACCCCGCGGTGCCCCATGCGCCGCGGCTGTACAAAAATGGTTTTTTAAGACCTGAACCCCATTTCATTTAACTCATTTGGGGTTCATTATTTTGGGGATTTCTTGAGCTTTTAGAGAGAGGGAAGAGCATATCTAGAGAGAGGAAGAAGCTCAAGTGCCTTGTTCATAAAAAAATCTTGTTTAAGCCCTGAAATCCAACAAGAAATCCTTCAAGTTCTTCATCAAAAAGGTAAGATTCTGCACCCTAGCCCTTAATTTTGAATTTTAGCTAAAGGTGGGTATTTATCAAGAAAGTTTGTGGGTATTGGAGTTTTTATCTTGTTTGCATGTATTGTCAAAATATGTAGGAATATGGTTGAGCTAAAAATTGTAAAGTATGGGTTTTGGGTTGATGAAATTCTCTATAAAAGGACCATAAAGATTTAACGCGCATTTGGTGTTTGATAAAATGCTCAAATGAGCTAGAATTATGAATATCTTCCTAATTTGTGTTCAATTTTATTATGTCTTGAAGTAGATGGGCATTGCTAGAATATCTGAAACATTGTATTAACATAAGGAAAAGCTCTTTGAGGTATGTATGGCTAAAACCCCGTCTTTTAGAAATCGAGTTTCATCGATGTTTCTGTGAATATGGTAAGATTAAAGTTGAATTGTTGCATCAACTGTTATTTTACATGAATTGGTGTTGTAACCTTATATGCGTGAAAGATGTGTCTCAACGTGATCAACGTGCTATCTTGATAACTTGAAAGGGGTAAAAGATATGAATTATGTATTGAAATTCTTAGACCTTAAATTGAGATTGAAGCTGCATATAATGTGCCATCTATGTGAAGTCTTATCTATGCTCACAATATAAATTGCTCTTGTGTGCACCTACTGTCCTAAATGGAAAATCTAACATTGAAATTGTGAATGATGTGAAATGAGCCTTGACTCTGATTTCCATAAATGACTTCAATGATAATGTGCCCTAAAGGCTTTGTACACAATTTATGCCCATAAGCTGCTGTTCGAGATATTGTTTTGCCTTACAAGTACATACAATATGATCCAAGTTGTTACATACTTCGATGTTGAAATTATATATTGTCATGTTTGGAAAAGAATATTTCAAGAATAATTGGTGTAATTGCTTGTTTATGCCTTTGATGTGTGTTTCTATTGTGGTTTGGTGTGTCCCCTCCCTTTTGGAAGAATCTGTTGTGTTTAAAGTTCCATTGCTAATAAATGAGGTGTATGATTTCCGAAATATTGTATATGCCCACGATTCATGATTCCTCTCATGTGTACTTGACATCTTGGGTTGAATGGCTTGATGTTGAAATTGATAATGATGTGAAATGTGAAGGAAAGAGTTTGAACTATGAAATGTGGCCTAGTGCCAAGTATGTTGTGGAAATTGTGGCCCCAAGTGTCGGTAAACTAATACATGTGTAACCAAAGATTGGAGTGAGAGGAATAATGGAAAATGGTAATGTCTCAGGGAGGCGGCTTAGCTGATCGGGCCATGATCGGACGCCATGATATATACACATGGTGGTAATGTATTGATGATTGAAACTGGAAAGTGTGAATGAAATAATGGCAACTTCTCCGGGAGACGGCTTAGCCGATCGGGCCATGATCGGACTCCTCTCAAAGAAGCGGTGGCAAAGTGAATAATGATGCAACAGTGTGGGATGCTCCAATCTAAAAATTTAGAAACTATGTGAAAATCATGTGAACCTCCTTATATTGTTGACATGGTGCTTATTTGAAACTTTTTTGTCTTTATGATTTCCTCTTTATTCTTTTATGAAAGTTCTTTCTAACTAGATGGTGTTTAGTTATACATACTAGTGCTATTCGATAGCACTAACGTTCCTTTTGCCGGGGGTGCTATGTCTTTAAATGGATGTAGGTGTTTCTATAGCAGGCAGAGTTGGTCGCAGCTAGTGCCGCATCATCCTTTCAGCTGACTTGGTGAGCCCCACTTTGTTTGGGGTCCTGTTTTATCTATTTCTCATTGACATTGTATTTGAGGTATAGCCGGAGCCTTGTTGCCGACATTTCCATATAAATCTTCAGTTTTGCTTAGAGGCTCCGTAGACAGGTTGTGGGTGGTGTTTGGTATTGGGAATTAAATTGGAAATATTGGTATTTGGAAAATATGTATTTCTTCATATCTATAAAAATTGTCATATTTTGGATACTATGGTTGAAACTGCTAATGGAACCAAAGTGAAAGTTGTTAATGAAATATTTTCACAATTTGAATAATGAAGTATATCTCCTCTTTATTCAAGGATGATTTTGGTAGAATAAAATCTAACAGGCTTGCTCAGTTGGGTTTACTCAGATGAGCGTCGGTCGCGCTCCTCACTTTTGGGGCGTGACAACCAGCCCACGCAAATACAAAACTTGAGGGTTGAATGATCTCGAGTCGAAACCCGATACGAAGACTGTACCTAAAATAGTTAACTGGATATGCATAAGAGCATGGAATAAGAGCCATTGTCACCAGCCCGCATAAAAGTCGCTTCGACCCAAGGCATAAGAGCCATTGTCCCCATCCCGTATAAAAGGTCGCTTTGACTCAAGGCATAAGAGCCATTATCGCCAGTCCGCATAAAAGGTCGCTTTGACCTAAGGCGTAAGAGTCATTGTCGCCAGCCCGCATAAAAAGGTCGCATCGACCAAACGTGTAAGAGCCTACGGGCCAGCCTAATGAGCCCCAGGGCCATATCATGAATAAAAGGATTCCTACCAACTCAAAGGCCAATTGATCTGGCTAAAATCTCGGCAAACAGAAGCCTGGAAGATACAAAATTGCGAGGTTTCCCCCTTATACGTACTTGTAATAAAATACAAGCTCCATTTACAGCATACTATGAAAGTTGTATACACAGAGACAAAGAAGGAAATAAACGTCCCCCATGGGGATTGTGGCCTGACGTCCCTATCTCGCCATCCTCGGTATCGGATAAAAGGAACTTGGCATCGTACTCCTCCACCTTGGCATAATTGATCTCTTCCGAAAGATCGAAGCCCCTAGCGTGAATTTCCTCGAGAGTTTCCCTCTGAGATTTGCATTTCACATACTCTTTACTGTTGCTCGCATGACCAAGAGTCCTCCTCAGCTAAGCTCTAGCAGCGGCAGCACTCTTCAAATAGACCGCCAATTTCTGGTCTTCCCTAGTGCTGCTCATTATAGCCTCGGCCCGGGCATTCACCACCTCGTTCTTTGCCTTCGAATGTTCGGACTCGAGCCTTGTGATCATATTCGCTCATGCAGAATCATTCGCACGAGCAGTCCAGGCATACATCTCGAGAGTAGAAGCCTTAGTCAAAGCACTCTCCTTGGCCGCAACTTGGGCATCTACCTAAGCCTGCATCTCGTTAAACTCGTGTGTTTGGACCTACCAACTTTACCCCAATGTCTTTCCAGCTCCTCCATTTTGCTCTCCAACTGAAATATAGAAAACATTAATCTCCAAAAATGAAGGGAGGAGCATACGTCAACATAACAATACATGTTACCTGTCTTTCGAGATGGCTCCCGTAGTTCCGGCTTCGATCCTCCTCATGCCACAAGGATACAAGCTCGCCTTCCTTTCTTGCACAAAGAAGCTTGAGGGATTTCTCCCAATCCAAAGCTTTCCACAACCTAGCCTCATAGCGAAGCCGCTCGGACTTAAGCCTATCAAAGGCCTATGAAAGAAAATTGAATGAGAAAGGAGGAGTGTGAAACCGGAATAATCCTATGCCAGCTGCTAAAGCATACCATAAATCCGATCCACTGAGCCTCACCAATGGCTGAGCCAATGGCCGATGGCTTGGTGTCCCCCGAAGCGCCTTTGGTGGGAAAAGAAGAAGGCACCACGTGCTCCTCACTCTTCAAATTACCCTCAACAGAAACGGGGAATGTCCTTTTAAAAATGAAAGCCTCCCAAGCCGGATGATCAGCCGAATCGCCTCTTTTGAACCTCTGAGAAGGACTCACCCCGCTACGAGCCTCCTCACACCCCGAAGACCTTTTTCATTTATCATTGACCCTCGATCAAGATCAGCAGTATCTCCTCCTCCCCTAGGGGGCACGGCCTCATCTCAGAAAAATCTCCATTACCTACCGCGGCTAAGTTAGTACGCTAAATAGAAAGGTACCATTTTGGGAAATAATCCACCAAGAGCCTACCATAATGCTTTGCCTCCCATCTCCCCTTGGACAGGTCTCGCCACCTGCGCTTATCATAGGTCGAACAAGCTGCCAGCTTATGAGACCACTCGGACAAATTAGGGACCTCGTTCGACAACAAGGGAGTCACTACAAAAAATTAAACATAAAAATGTCGTTATGGAGCCCGACTCCAGACAAAGTGATAAAAATACAGGTATGACACTTACGTGTGAAATTCCATTTCTCAAGAAAGGTCAGGAACTCTCCAGGAATGATATCGATCGTCCGTGCTCGAATGAATCAGCTCATCCATCCTCGGTCCTCGTCCTGTTCGCCATCAATGGCAGGAGACCTGGTGGATCGACGCTAAAGAGTAATCAAACCCTGATAATGCAGCGGCTGATATAACCTCACGAGAAGACTGAGGGTAAATTCGAGCCCGACCTTATCTGGAAAGTATCAAATCGTCTACACTATCTTCCAAAGGGATGGGTGAGCCTGCGCCAAGGTAACATGAAATCTCCAACAGAACTCAAGCACGACCTGGTCGGGGGGGGGCCTTATGTAAAAGTGTGCATATACATGCTCAAAAACCCCTCGACATAGATCATGATGCTCTCCTTAGAGGAAGGTACTTGTAATACGACTCCTTCTCCCCATACATAGTCTTTTCTCATCATTTCGAGGTGTTCCTCCCCTACCTATGAGATGAACATCAACGTATGCTCCCGATGTCCTTGAACGTTGGGAGGACTCCCCAATGTAAAGTTTCTCCTCGCAACAAAGCACCTCGAGGCCCACTCGCCGGGCACCGGCGGTGTACCACCAACTAGACGCGGAAAAGAGGCAGAACTCCCCTCTCCTTGATGGGCAAATGTCGACGTAGCGGTCTTGGCTACGATAAAATAAGAGGAGGATGATATAGATTTGGGCAAAGGTTTTGAGTTGTAACGATAGGAGAAAGAGCACAAAGCACCAAGTTCTATGGAAGAAATAGTTACTCAGAGAAGCAGAATCTCCACTAGAGAAGCAAGTGAATTAATATATAGGGAAGAAGCAGTGGTTGCTCGCATACCCAGAAGGCCAATTAATTATGGCCATGTTAACATCACTTTTTTCTTGGGAAATGTACTAGCACGACCACCCTGGGATCCCTTTATCAGATCGCACGAATGTTGCTATCCCACAAAATTTGAGAGGTATTGAGACCTCGAGGGTTTGTTGCTACCATGTCATCGGCCCCAAAAAAGCTATCAACCTTATTTCAAGATAGGACTCAATTTCGGGGGTCTCGATTGCTCCAAGTATGGGCTACAAAGAGTTAATATTAAAATTCAAAGAATAACTCCGCAAGAGCAATGAGATACGGAGAATGGAAAGACTTGGAGCAGAAAAACTCTCTTGCATTGCCAAAAATATATCTAAAAGGGGCATCTTTACAAGACTCATTCCCCCGAGAGTACATACACAGAAAGAAAAAAGAAAAGCAAAGCGACACAAGGCCTAATCTTCATTGCCACTATCCTCTGAACCATCTCCAGGATCCTCATTTAGAGCGACCAAGAGCGCCGATTTTCTCTCCAATTCTTGTGCCTCCTCAATCTCGGCTAAAAGATTGACACCTCTAGCTCTGAACCCCTCTAAGGCTTCCCTCCTCGCCTTCGCACTAACATGAGCGGTAGCCCGAGCCAGTTTTAGCTCAGCCTCTATCGATATATTATGGTCTATTTGATTTGTCGTGGCCACATCGTGCAGATAAGTCGTAACTCTTCCTTCAGTCTCGGACTAGGCTGCAGTCAGCGCAGAAATCTCCTTTCGAGCATTTTGGAGAAGACCCTGGGTCGATGCCAACTCCGAGATCGCTACCTCATTTTGCTCCCTCAGCCCAAGGATCTCCACATGCTATTGCCCGATCTGCGAATCCTTTTGCCCGATCTACGAAGGGAAAGGTAAGACAATCAGTATCAAACTATACGAATGAAGGACAGATCCACGTATGGCAAAATACCTACTCAGCAAGATCAGCTTTTTCCCGAAGCGCTCCCTGCCCCGAGGTGGCCTGACTTTTTCTCCTTTCGGGCAGAGTAAGCCTCCGCCTCTTGCAGTCCCAAGGTAAGCCTCTCAAGCTCTTTTTCACGGCATAAAAACTGCTCATGGAGCCTGGAGAGGGCATGATCATACATCTCCTTACACTATGGCATAACAGAAGAGTTAGAAGAACGAAGAATAATGCTCGAGACTAAAATAAATACACATAAAATAGCTATCACCTACCGCTGGAACCTCTTTGATGCTTCAACGATGCTGGGAGCGTCGAGATCGATGTTCTCTCTGACATCATCAAAAATGTTGCCAAGCACACCTCCCCCTTGAGAGGACCCTCCACTCTGGCGGTATTCATATTCTGAGTGTCCCTTAGCTCCCGGGCGATAACTGAGGTCTCAAACTGTAGTCATCCAGGGCATCGATGTCCCCGATGGGCAACTCCTGCCCTCGAAAAGCTCCGGGCCTAAGCCCTTCAAGAACAGCAGCAACAGTCCCCCAGCAGAAACTACACTATATCCGGTCACAGGATCCGAGACCGCATTAACACCTTCCTCGAGGGTCTTCGACAAACGGGACCGATTCGAATCAGTCGTTCCTGATTCAGCGGCCTCTAATCGAGGTACCTGCGAGGCTCCCACAACCGACATCATTCTCTATACCAAACGACACTCGCCCTCATCATTAGGCTCATCCTCAGCACTGAGGCTTGCTCCGGAAGTTGAAGCTGAGGTCCTAGTGGCGGCTCAAGGCTGGCGTGAATTAGGTTTCTTTGCCACAGGAGGGTCGGCAGCCGCCTTACCCTTCCTTTTCTTGCACTTGACGGGCTCCGAAGTCTCCATCTCACCACTAGGAGGTGGCATCATCCGCATATTCTTAACAAGGCCTGCACGAGCGCAGTAACCATAACCTATCACCACAAAGGATACGGGGAGAAGCATAAGGCCAAAACATAGGTGGCAAGGAAAACTTTACCTTAATTTTTGCCACCCACTGCGTCTTAGCCAGGTCAGGCCAAGATCGGACAAGGTATGGGAACGAGGTATCCAATTGCTTCATCCATCTCAGTAGAGCCTGAATCGCTTCGAGATACCAAGCGATAGCTCCAGAAACCAAAAGGAGATAATTTTTTCAGAAGGAAGGAAATAAAAATCACAAACATGTCCGATGGAAAAAATACTTACGCTGTGTCTTCCACTTCTCCGGGAATGGTATCGTCCCATCCAAAATGATGTCTGAGGTCTTCACTCAGACGAACCTACTCATCCACCCTCGATCCTTGTCTTTGTTGGTGCTCGGGAAAAATAATTTCTTGGACCGATGGTGAAACCTAATCAAACCTCGATAAAATCGAGGGCTGTATAACATAATCAAATGGTCAAGGGTAAAAGTCTTGCCCTCAACCCCATCAGAGAAATAGCGGAGCATCAAGACTATTCTCCAGAAATATGGATAGATTTGACCAAGCGTCACTTGGTATTTGTTGCAGATATCAAGGATAACTGGATCTATATCTAAGGGAGGGGATTTAGGAGGATCGACTGGACACAAAGTGAACGGGTAAGTATATACATGAAGGAAACCAGCCTTGTAATCCGTTATGCTCTCATCACGGTCGGGAATCTCCACAACTATTGCCCTCCCCCATCGGCAGTCCTCCTTCACTTTCCCTATGTTGGTCACAACACTAATGTACTGGGACACGTGTTTGCATCGGCCGGGTGTAGATGAGGTTTTGTCAACGGTAAAGTCTTTCGACATGTCAAGCTTAGTGGGAGTACATTGTCCCGCGGTAGGTATCAGTTTAGGTTTCCTTTTAGACGTTCGAGATGAAGAGGCAACATCGTCTTTTCGAGGAACCGTCTTGGAGGTTCTAGCCATGGTGATGGTGAAATTTCTCTAAGAAAGTAAGAAGAAAGGATGCAAATGGGGATGGATCTGTCTTTGCAAATTTGAAAATGTTGAGAAAGTAAGAACTATCAGACGATTGGTGTATTTATAGGGGTTCGTGGGCTTCTCGATAGTCGCGTTTGACGTTGAACCTTGCGCGTTTTTTTGAGAATGGCATTTAATGATCTAATAGGCTGATGTCACGGCAATGATACCCTCAGAATAGAAGCTCAAAATCTTTTCCTATCGCTTTGTTTTAGGAAACGCGGGGACTATATGTATACGGTGAAATCGGAGTGTCCAATTTCTTGTCATTAAGGCACTTCAGAAGATCACCTCGAAGGCTCGAAGCCATAGCCGAGTATCCTCCCATAAGGGCCGTCAACACTCGACCCCGGGGCAGTAATGATCACGGTAATGGCAGAAATGTGAAGTTCCCAATGCACGTGCACATAGTTGGCCAAGCCTGGTGGTCTAGTCGAAAAAGCGAATCAAGGCATTAAATGGTTGTACCAGCCCATATCCTTGTAATTACTGTATTTGTACTATGTTGGAATTCCCCCTCTTATATAAAGGGGATCCTTGTAACTTTGAAAATTTAGGTTGCTTCAGTTTCTCCACACTAAATAGAGAAAAAAATTATCTCTGCTCTCCAATACATTCTCTTGATATTATTGCTTCCATTTATTATCTTAAATATTGTTCATCATTTATTGCTTATCATTGGCCATAAAGGGCCTTCGTTGATTTTATTATAACTGTTAGTCTCCCTTCAACTGCCTTCGATAGCTCCCAGCCGAGCACCGGAATGGACCTCGAGGCCCCCGAATCGACAAGCTCAAGGTCCCGATCATTGACCTATCGATTTGGTTATTAATTTATTCCTAACTCTTATCTCGTTTCTAAGTCTCACACATAGCACCATCTGCTTAACAACTAGTATAAAAATAGATCACGTATTTTAAGAGTACCATAACCAAATTTAATTGTTATTACTATTTTCGCGGTAAATAAATATAAGCGTAGAAGATTAGCATCTCAAAACACATATATAACAACAGGGGACCTCCTAGGATACTGTGTCGTAGTCCCAAACGTAAATTTGCAGTGGATCTCCCAGAATACTGTTCCGTAGTCCCAAATTAAATATGCAGTGCTGGGGTATCTCCCGAAATACCATTCTGTAGTCCCAAAGTAAATATGCAGTATAAGGGGATCTCCTGGAATACCGTTTCGTAGCCACCAAAAAATATGCAGAACAGGGGGATCTCCTGAAATACCGTTCCGCAATCCCAAAGTAAATATGCAACACAACCAACAAAAATAATAGTTACAGCACGGCAGAAACTTTGTGCATCACCACAACAAGTACAACAGCAACAATGTCAATAATACAAAGTACAACAAATAAATCAACTCAAGAACTTTATATCACAAAGAAATGGTAGAACTCATTTACAACGAATAACCACAGTAAAGAATGCTAGGCGTAAAGAGAACAACTCAACAAGGAAGGAATTAATATGCCACAACAATTCCAAAATATACAGTTCGGCAACGGGGAAAACTAACACGAGTCAAATAGTTCCAAACAAGGACAAGCCAATTAAAACATGGATATCTAGACTTCTTTTAAGGTTGGGCAATTACGAAGAATATTAAACAATTCATTTAAAGATAGACAACGAAAAGATGTTCATAACCTCAATTAAGACAAAACAATTATAGGATGAGATGATGCTAATTTCAAATAAAGATAAGCAGTTATAAAAAAGATAGCATGACAATAGAAGAGGTAGAATTTTCAGTTAGGTCAAATATGAGTCAAATAGGCAATAAAAGTGAATCCTAAAGCATTTAATTCTAATTTAAGCATGTATAGGTGAAACTAGTAAATAGGAACTCCGTCATATTAAGAACATATTCATACACAGTGAATATAAAGACCTAAGAACCCTAAAATGCCAATTTTCCACAAATAAGTCTGAGTACGCACTCGATACCTCGCGTACACAGACTACAATCAACATAGAAGACTCAAATCCTAAGAGGAAATCCTCCACACAAGGTTAGGCAAGATACTTACCTCAATTCGGCCAACTCAATACTCTGTTTAGATTTTCCTTTACCATTCACCATCACTCTGCCCAATATAGCCAAAGACGACTTAAATATATCAAACAATACAAGAGAAAATAATTTCAATTAACAAAGCTATGATCCTTATACAATTTGTAAAAATTCAACTCCCCGGGCCTGCACCTCGGAACCCAACAAAATTTTACAAAAACCGAATATCCAATCCGATATGACTTCAACGAAACAAAAATTATCAAGTTTTGATACCAATTCGTCCTTCAAATCATCATTTTTCATTTTTGAAAGATTTTACAATTTTTCCCAAATTTTGCTTTAGAGTCTCATTAATTTGCTGTTAAATCTAAGATATAATCACAAAAATATAGTTGGAAATTGATTAGAGACACTTACCCCATGATTTGGTATAAAAATCTTCTCTCAAAATCGCCCACCCTTATACCAAGGGTTCAAAATATGATAAACTGAAGCAAAGATTCGAAATGCCCAGCTTTTTGCAGGGTGCAGATGCTGCATTTGTGACTCAAGGTTCACAAATGCGATCTAGCAAAAGCGAAGACTTTTTCGCAAAAGCGAAACAATGAACAGTCCTGCCTTCATCGCACATGCGTTAGGGTGTTTGCAAATGCGAACTCTGAAGGCTTCAAAAAAGCGGCGCTTTCTTCGCAAATGCAACCCAATCCCTTACAGCCCAGGTTCGCAATTGGGGTAGTTACATTTGCGACCAAAACCTCGCAAATAAGAGAAAATTAGAACCAACACACATGAAGTTAAGAAATCAATCCAAAGCTAATCTGAAACTTACCCGAGCCCTCGAGGCTCCAAACCAAACACCCACGCAAGTATGAACACATAACATGAACTCACTCATGCTATCTGAACACCAAAATAACCTCTACAACCACAAATCGGATACCAAAACACATGAAAATGACCTTGAGCTTCAAGAACTTCTAGAATCACAACCAAGCGTCCGAGCCATATCAAATCAACTCCAAATGAGACCAAATTTTACAAGCAAGTCCCAAATGGCACAACGGATCTGTTCCAACTCTCGAAATTGCATTCCGACCTCGATATCACTAAAGTCAATTATGGATCATACTTCTCCATTTTCCGAACATCATTTATTGCAACTTTTGCCGACTTGCCTCAAATTACTCTACGGGCCTCCAAATCCTAACCCGGACGCGGGCCTAAGACAAAATCACCCTACGAAGCTCTTGTCATAGTCCAAAACTCATTCCAGAGCCGTTTACACAAAAGTCACATTCCGATTAAATTCTCACCATTTAAGCTTCCAAAACTAGATTCCTTCCTCGAATTCGACTCTGAATCATCCGACAACTGAATTTAGTCATGCACGCAAGTCGATACACATAATATGAAACTATTCAACACCTGATGCTGCCAAATAGAGCTTAAATTCTCAAAACGACTAGCTGGGTCGTTACATCCTCCCCCTTTTAAAACAAACGTTTGTCCTCGAACGTGCCAAGATTTGCCTCGAAGTCCTCAAATCATTGAATGCACACTTCCAACATACACCTGTGAGTGACCCCACATAACCCCAATCAACATAAGCCTGACGACACCATCACAATTGTAATTTGGCCTTTCTACCAATACCAATAATCCTTAGAACCCAAAATTCTCATCTTCCATCCATTTCCAAAAGATCTGATTCGAAATTCATATCCGGTATCAGTCTCAACTAGCTGCAATAACTCATGCCTATACCCATAAGGTACGACCACCTAACATAACACACCACACATATGCCTACAATAACTTTTCTGATCACAATAGCTGCCCGAAATCAAATATCACCGGCCATTAGCCTCATATCCAATAGGAACCCGTTACAAACCTACACAATATTGACGATGTTACACGAACCACGAAAACCTCATAACTAATCACCTGCACACACCCTGCAGGCTAAAATTTAACAAGCACAAAACAAAAATGATTGAATATATAAACAGAAACACATTAGAGAACTATCAAACAAGCCCAACAGGCACAACTCTCTATCGGTACTATCATACCCCTAAGCATGCATTTACGATATAAACCTGAATAACATCTGCTGAATTACGAAAATAACATACAAGATGGAAACCTGCCTTCAAGGCATATGTACATATATAAGTAGAATACAGTGGGCGACCTAGAAAGGCTACTATAGACAACTATACATCCAAAACTAAAAGCTGACAAGGCCACATACAACCCAACTAGATACATTGTCTACAAACCTCTAATAGAAACATAGTTGTACAAAGACGGGACTGAGCCGCATCATACCCATATACATATATATATATATATATATACATATAAATGTGTCGTACCAAAATCAAAGCAGCTCTAGATCAAATGGAACATGCCAACTCTCGCTATTCAAGAATCCTAAGGAGAGGGACCGTTAGCTTGCCTACCTGCACCTGCAGGAAGACCCCATGAAATAGGGCATCAGTATGAAAAATGTACTGAGTATCTAAGGCATGAAAATTAGTACATAATAGACATAGATGAAACATGGAATATAGAAACACGTCTTTAAATGTGAATAACTTTGTAAATTCTAAAACATTTATAACGTCATGCACATGCATATAAATGTTGTGTCATGCATAGGTATCGGTGTACATAATATCATCAAGCCATCGAGGGCATCCCATCATATCATCTTGGCCACTATGGGCAACATCATCAACATATACCAGCTGATTAGGCGGTGGTGCGCATATAACGCCGTAACCTTTTCCCACATCCCATATAGATATATTTACATATATACGCGTATATAATGCCATCTGGTCATGGGTCAATGCATATGTATAAATGGGTGAAATGCATGAAAAATACGTAATAATCCCAATATTCCTTTCGGATAAACTTTTTCAGTTGTGTGTTATTCTGAGATCCATGAACAGAAGATAATAAAAATTCTCCTGGGGAATCAAGAATACAGACACCCATAATATCTCTACGAATAGAGTAATTTATTGAAACTGTGTGTTTGCTCGTTTCTTCTGTATAATTCAGACCATGCCAAAATAAAGAAGGGATGGGCTTAACATAACTGCTCATGGAATTATTTAAACTGAATGAAGCTTCTGCTTCTGTGAAATATGTTGAACGAAATTTTGCTTGAATCCATTAAAATTTTGAAACGAAATTGTGGTTGCTTATTTGAAATTTCAATCGAAATTTTGGCTAAGGATTTGGACGAAATGGTTTTTGTTTCAACGTTCTTTGTTTCAAACAAAAAATAGATTGTTGTTTAGATCCTTTTTACAAAGAAGTGATACCAAGACTCCTGTATAATGTTTACAAATACAAGTCTTACTAAGACTTAAACTTAAGTTATGGTTTGGTTATATTACCTAGTAGCCACCTGGCAAAAGTGACAAAGAGTCATGTTTTGCCATTGTGGCTTTATGCCACGTGGGATGGTGGTATAATATTTTGCCACTTATTAGTTAGCTGGGTAATGTCCTGTTATCCGGTAATTAATCAATTACCCGCATAATTTAAAAATTTCCACAAATTACTTAAAATTCTATTTATTTTTAATATACTATATATATACATTATACTACCGTGTTCATATGGTACCATACATGGTACTAGTTCATAATCATCGGGTATTAGCGCTCGACCCGTATTTTATTCCAAATTGGCCACTTTCAATGAAACTCATTTTCTTTAATCTGTATACCCCTTTATCCTTCATAACACTTATTTAGCGCTTGTTATAAATAGCGTAAGTATGTTAACATCAAGATGATATCATCCCCAAGTCTATGTCGGTTAACTGAAAACGAAATTTTAATGTACGAAAACGCTAGATGTAACATCCTTCCCCCTTAGAACATTCATCCTCGAATGTTTAACTCTCCGGAATTTATATAACCTTGGTATAGTCGCCTTTGTAACAACACTACTTCCAACTCTTCCTAAAGAAACCCAATAATTTAATTCCACATAGAACCATAATCATTGATAACGACTATGGCCTCACACGACCAATAACAATAGCTAGCACAAGAATTCATACACGCACCTTGAAGTTATGACATCTCAGTAGGACCCTTCTCTGGCAGAGGAAATAAGTAGGGATATCTAGACTTCATGTCTTCCTAGGCCTCCCAAGTCATTTCATCCCCATTGTTGTTCCTCCAAAGTACTTTCATGGAGGCTACCTACTTATTTCATAGCTTGTAGATATGTCCGTTTAGAATGGAAACAAGAATTTCCTCGTATGACAAGTCATCTATAATCTGTACATCATTTGTGAGCACCACTCGATTAGGATCGCCAATGCACTTCCATAACATAGATACGTGAAAAAATGAATGGACAGACTCTAATTTCGAGGGCAATTCTAACTCATAAGCTACTTGGCCCACTCTCCGAATGATCCTATAAGGCCCATATATGTTGTGGGCTAAGTTTACTTTTCTTGCAAAAACTCATCACACCATTCATAGGTGACACCTTTAAGGATACCCAATCATTAACCCCGAACTATAAATCTCATCGTTGCACATCAGAATATGACTTCTGATGACTCTGAGCTGTCAATAGTCAATCCCGAATAAGCTTTACTTTTTCTAGAGCTTGCTGAACCAGGTCTGGCCCATGTAATTCAGATTCTTCAACATCAAACCACCTTATAGGCGAACTACACTTCCATACATAAAGAGCTTCGTATGGAGCCATCTGAATACTAGATTGGTAGCTATTATTATATGCCAACTCATCAAGCGGCAGATTATCATCCTAGCTACCTTTGAATTCCATTACACAAGCTCAAAACATATCCTCCAATGTCTAAATAGTATGCTTAACTTGTCCGTTTGTCTGGGGATGATATGATGTAGTAAGACTTACTTGAGTCCCCAATACTTTTTGGAAGGACCTCCAGAAGTTAGCTGTAAATTAAGCTCCTCTATCCGAGATAATAGATACAGGGAACCATGCAGTCGTATTATTTCCTTAATATAAAGTCTTGCATAATCACCTGAAGAATATGTAGTCCTAACAGGTAGAAATTGGGCTGTCTTTATAAGCCTATCAACAATCACCCATATCGAATCAAACTTACGCTGGGTAATAGGTAAGCATACGATGAAGTCCATATTGATTACTTCCCATTTCCAAGTCAGAATCTCTGGAGCTTGCAATAACCCACCGGGTTTCTGATGCTTAATTTTAACATGCTGACAGTTAGGACACTGAGCAAATATTTTTTTTCATTCCGTCCCACCAATACACTTCCCTAATATCATGATACATCTTTGTTGCTCCTGGATGGATAGAATAACAATAATAGTGAGCTTCTCCCATAACTTGCTGATGTAGCCCTACAACATTAGGGACACATAATGTCCCTTGATATCTAAGGACCCCATCTTCTATAATTTCAAACAGTGTCTTCTCCTTCTGAAGAGTGGTATCCCTATAATGAACTAGCACAGGATCCTCGTACTAGCATTCCTTTACTTCAGTTACTAAAGAGGATATTGTCGTATCCTGAAGAGTAATTCCAATATCATCTCAGTCCAGTAACTGAACTCCAAGACTAGCTAGCTGATGAACCTCATGGGCTATTCCCCTCTTTTCTAGCTATAAATACGATAGGCTACCCATAGATATACGGCTGAGGGCGTCAGCTACTACGTTCGCCTTCCTCGAATGGTATAAAATATCAATGTCATAGTTTTTAAGTAGCTCCAGCCATCTCCTTTGACATAGATTCAACTCCTTTTCGTTGAAGATGTACTGGAGGCTCTTATGGTCTATATAGATATCAATATGAACGTCATACAAGTAGTGCCTCCACATCTTTAGTGCATGAATCATCGCAGCTAACTCTAAGTCATGGGCCGGGTAATTCTTCTCGTGCTTTCTTAGTTGTCTAGAAGCATAGGCTATAACCTTACCATGCTGCATCATCACACAACCCAATCCAATGCCTAAAGCGTCACAATAAATAACATAACCATCGGTTCCTTATGGGAGCGTTAGAACCGGTGCTGAAGTTAATCTATCCTTTAAGGCCTGGAAACTCCATTCGCAAGTGTCAGTCCATTGAAACTTTGCTCCTATTTGAGTAAATTTTGTTAAAGGTGCTGAACGGGAAGAAAATCCTTCCACAAATCTCCTGTAATAACTTGCCAAATCGAGTAAGCTACGAACCTCCATCTGTGATGTGGGTCTAGGCCAAGTATTTACTGCCTCAATCTTTAGTATATCCACCCGGATACCTTCACCCAAAATAACATGCCCAAGGAAAGCTATAGAGTTCAACCAGCATTCACATTTAGAAAATTTTGCATACAGCTTCCCCTCTAATAGAACTCTGAGCACAGTATGCAGATGATCACCATGTTCATCCTTTGAATGAGAATATACCAATATATCATCGATAAATACAATTACGAACAGATCTAAAAAAGCCTTGAACACACAGTTCATCAAATCCATGAATATTGTTGGGGCATTGGTCAGACCGAATGACATAACCCGAAACTCAAAGTGCCCATATCTAGTACTGAATGTTGTGTTCGGGATATCTTCATCCCTAACCCTTACTTGATTGTACTCGGACCTCAAGTCTATCTTTGAAAAACACTTGGCACCCTGCAACTGATCGAATAAATCATAAATTCTCGGGAGCGGGTGCTTATTCTTGATCGCCACCTTATTCAGTTGCCTATAATCAATACACATTCGTAAGGAACCATCTTCCTTTCTCACAAACAAAACAGGTGCTCCACACGGTGACATACTAGGTCTGATAAAACCTTTTTCAAGTAAGCCATTTAGTTGTTCTTTCAACTCTTTCAGCTCTGCGTGGGCCATTCTATAGGGAGGAATAGATATTGGGTGAGTATCTAGTAGTAGGTCAAAAGAAAACTCAATTTCTCGCTCTGGCGGGAGACCCGGAAGCTCACCCGAAAAAACTTTGGGAAACTCATTCACCACAGGGATGGAATGAATGGTTGGTGATTCCACTTCCACACCCTGAACCTGTTTACGTGAAAATGGTAATAACAATTAAATTTGTTGATGGGACTCTAAAAAATACGTGATCTATATTTTTTCTAGTTGTTAGGGAAATTGATGCTAGGAGTATGTATATAAGAGATGAAATGTGAGAAAAAATAGAGCTATAATCGAACTGAGAGGCTTGTTATCTAGGCCTCGAAGCGACCGATGAGGGGCCTCGAGATCAATGTTTGGGTTCGAGGTCGATGCCGGAGCTTGGGCTCGAGCTATTGGGGGTAATCGGGAAGGAAATACTAGTAAGGATATAATTAAAAGGAGGCTCTTTATGGCCAATATCAAGCAATAAGTGAAGAACAAATATGAAAGCAATAAATGAAAGAGGTAGCCTCGAGCGAGTAAGTTAGAGAGAAAAGAGAGAGAGACAGAGTTGTTATTGATCTTGTGTGGAGTGATTGGAGAAACTTGCTTACAGAGTGCCAATGATTCCCCTTTTATAAAAGGGGGAATCCAAACATAGTACAAGATACGTTAAATGATAAAGGAAGCGGGATGGGACAGCTAACTAGCTTTCTGATGTAGACGTAGACTGGCGTTAGACTGCCCTAGTAGACTTGACCGGCCCCAGATGTATTTTTCGGAAGCCTCCTGTGCTCGTTGGGGACTCGACCAACATTATCCCCGAGCCTCCGAGGCGATCTCCTAAAGTACTTTACCAATGAGAAATTGGTCCCACCGATTTTGCCGTACATAGATAGTCTCCGTGTTTCTTAGAGAGAAGTGACAAGAAATGATTTTGACATCCCACTCTATGGGCTCCCATAATGACGACATGCTGATGATGCAATCCTTTATGAGTGTCGAATTGTTCCAGCGTTTCGCCTTTTCAGGGCCATTTTGATGTGTCGTGATTTCTTTCTCTTTGGGGTCATAATATTGCTGTTGATTCGGCTCCCATGAATGCATTGAATGTGCCTGTCGTTACATTTTTCAAGGACAATAATGGTGCCATCGATTATTTTGCTCTTCTCTTCTATTAATAGGGCTTTTTGTGACCAGTTTTTTATCCAAGCATCCTCCCATATCTATCCTTTCCTCCTTTATTGCTATCTTTAGTCTTTGATATTTCACTATGTTTGAGGCCCATGGCCTCAAGATTTAATGGCAACATCATGCGTGCTACGGCCTGTCTCCCGGACCTTCTCTAGTCGGACGAAGTTATGCTGTCTTGATGTTATTATTTTTGTTGTTGTTTTTGTTGTTGTTGTTGTCACCACTAGCTCGGGGCGATGAAGCAGAGGACCAATTTCCTCCAACCTGAAGATGTATTTGGATTATACACCGCTGCTCAAGAGGGGGCTCGGATTATACACCGTTTCTTACCCTCGTCGCTTTGCTCTTCTTCATTGCATTCCTCCTCCGTATCTTCCCTTTTGAAGATGCTATTCAAGGAAGGTCGAGATGAGACTCCCGAGTGGATTGGGCTTGGAAGATATTGTTTTTGAGGTCGTGCGCCTAAGGAGATGATACTGAAGATGTTGCTATGAAGGACACACTTTTGGGAATAGGCTAGATTCTTAGGCTTTCGTTGTATGTACACCCTTCTGCCTCTTTGTTCCTATGTAAGGATCCCCCAAGGGCCGTTGTAAGCAAACGTTTATGAATGCAAAGATATTTTCTTGACTCCTGCTTTTGATACTTGTCTTATTTCTTTATGTTTGTGGAGATTCCGAATGCATGATCATGTTTGTTGTTGCTAATACTGAACCCGGATGCGAGTATTCCTTTCGGCCTTTGGTTGATGAAAATGGCTTCACATGGTGTTTTTTCTGATTCCTATGATTGAACCCGAAATAAGGCCGATAAAATCAGACCGCCAGGACCCTGACTTCACGCAAAAATTAGAATAATTTTTGGGTCCTCGAAGTCGTGACTCACCAGTTGAGTTCCGTAATAACCTTTGAGAAGAAATTTTCTCGGGGACCCATGGGCGGGGGCTTTTTTTATCTTTTGAAAGCAGTCTCCGAGCAAAGAATTGCTCGCACTCGGACCACCCAGAAGCGTGTTTTAGTGTGAATAGCATTATGGTGCGGTAGATAGATTCTGATAGAGGGTTTGTCCGACCTTGGATGGCACTCGGAGCCAGGTCCATATGGGTGGCATTCAAAAAATGTTCATTTCTTCAGAGCCTGGTTCCCTTTTGATGGAGATCCTCGAAATCGGATGCCACCCTTGTGTTGGCAAAGGTTTTTTCGGCTCCCTGGAGCATAGCCTTACCTTGGCGGAGGTCCTCGAGGTCGGGTACCACCTTGAGGCTGGAGAGAATGTTATCGGTTAGCGTTCTTGACCGGTCTTGAGGTAGCTGAGTCGTTGCCACATTTCTCACATAAAATATGAGGTTGTCTCTGCCTTCTCTGGGGTTACCGCATTTTAAGCAGTTGCCATTTTCTTTCCGCGCCATTTTTTTGGTATTGCGACATTAACACGCCTGTACATCTTTTCGCCTTTAAGTTCTTCAACATTGCGACCGCTATGGCAGCTATGTCGGGGTTTATCCAACATGGGGGAGAGCTCTGCCCCCGGTCTTCGTGATCATTGGGGTCTGCTGACTTTATCGTGTCGGTTTATTACGTCCTTCGTTCCTGTCGTTGAGGACAACAGTGACCGAGTATAGACAAGTCGCTTCTCTCGGGTGTTGACTGCTAGCATTATACCTTAGGAGCCTGTATTATTTATTGGAGAATGCAGCTATACTTTTAGGTGGTGCGCCCCGTGCTTTACCAGTTCTGCCTATGGAGAGAGCGGATTTAGTGGTTGTGTCTTCCTCCCTTCTTCTATGGTGGTTCTACGGGCGTCGGGTGACGTCCTTGACCTGCCAGGCTTGGCCCGAGGATTTGGCGGCCCACTCGTCCTTCGAGGGGCGCGAGTGGTGAGCTTTGACCCGGGACAAATGGGAAGCAAATTACAATGGTAAGAATTGCGTTGTTCCTTCCTTGCTATGTCCCTTAGGCTCCTTTGCAGGGAGAAGGAAGTTGAGTTGATGCACTGGCGATATGAGGCGTGCCGGAGCTTGAATTATGAGAGCTACTTGATGGGGCAGGTAATTTCTCGTCCCTTGCGGGTACGCATTTCACTTCTCAACCTTTTGGGTTAGTCTTTTGCCTATCCCAGTTGCAGAAAGAGACGGAGGCTCTAGAGCGCCTTAGATGTGAAGACGACCTCGTCAAGGATGACTGTGGTGAGCCAAGGGCTCAGGCTCAAGCTTCGGAAGAGAAAAGGCGTCTTGGCTAAAGTTCCTGCCTTCGAGGCCCAACCTCGCTTGGTTCGTGACAATGCTTCAGTCAAAGCATATATAATCACGAAGCTTGAGCCCATATTTTTGAAGGTCGGGGCTGATATCGTTGATGCTCGAGCTGAAGCAGCACTAAGCCGCACATAGGTTGACTAGGATATGGCGATTCAATTGAAGGATTTTATTGATGCCCAAGCCGAATAGAAGAGGGTCCTCTATCGTGAAGAGAGGATGAAAGAGTTTGCTCGTTGTAGATCCCGAAGTAGGATTCTCGAGGAGATTGGCACCAGGGGTTTTGTTTTACTGGAAGAGCTGGCACGAGCGAGGTCCGGCGAGCGTGATGTTCGGCCATTACTGTCAGACGCCGAAGAGAGTAAGGTTGGTAGGTCGTGGCCCCCACGAGTGAGGCGTAGACTCTGCCAAATAACTATTTTGGGTTCAATCTCATAGACGGGTTGCCACTCGAGCTCACTTGACCCTCAAGTTTTTGTTTTTTGGGGTGGCTGGCAACTATGCCCCTTACACCTTAGGTCAAAGCGACCTTTTATGTGTGTGGCCCTGAGGCTTATTTGGCTGGCGACAATGGCTCTTATGCTTTGACCTTAGGCATGTATAGTTAAAAATTTTGGATCTGGTCTCCGAATTGGGTTGCGACTCGAGCTCACTTTGACCCTCAAGTTTTAAAATTTTAAGCTGGCGACAGTGGATCTTACGCTTTTGGCCGTTGCGTCCTTTTAGTGTGTGGCGTTGAGGCTCGTTTGGCTGGCTACAATGGCTATTATGTTTTTTCCCTTAGGCATATACAGGGTTTGTTTTCCTCTCATTAAGGACTTTTTTGAAATAATTTTGCCTGACCCGTCGTCAGTTTGGGAAGAACCTCGATTTCAAGTCGTTAGTGGCAATGTTTGAGCACCTCAAAAGGTTTAGCTCATAGGCTGAGTAGCTCGAAGCCTTAGGATTTGGAGCTGACATGGTCGAAGCTCGTTTGCCTGTCGAGGGTATCCTGTTTTAACCGGTTCTTTTCGAAGTAGATTCGAAGTAATGGCCTATGATTTTGTAGCGATGGTCGAGCATCACCGAGTCGCGTTAATTTGGTTGATGCAACTGCATTGACCGTAGTCATTTATGTTTGGCTGGAGCCATTTTTGATCCCGAGTGTGGTAGTCAAGGCATTTATATCGAGGGTATGCCCTTTCGGGAGTCTTACAAATGCGACATATAGCCTAAACTTCGGGATCAAGTTTTATGCTTGTAGTAAGGTCTTACAAATTTTTCATGCCTATTGAGGTCCTACAGTTTTTTCATGCTTATTGAGGTCTTATAGTTTTGCCATGCCTGTTGAGGTCTTACAGTTATATCATGTCGTTGGGGTCTTACAGTTTTGTCATGCCGTTGAGGTCTTATAGGTTTTTCATGCCGTTGAGGTCTTACAATTTTTTATGCCGTTGAGGTCTTACAATTTTTTGTTGTTATGTAAAATAGATCTTGCTAGACCGAGTTTTCCTGCTCGGGGTCTTACAGCCTCGGGATTTTTAGTGAATGGCGATTGTGACAGCCTCCGAGTCGTCGAGTTTGCTTAGGATCGCATATTGTTACTAGTAAGTTCGGAGTTGCCTCATTTAGGTCTTATGAGCATGGAGTTCTGACCCTTGGGGCCGTGCATTTCTCATTCGAGCTTTTGACATCAGTCCCCGAGTACTCGAGATACCTTCGATGTTGGAGATGACTAGCGATTTCCGCGTTGCCTTACCTGAAGGCTTTATGATTTCGGAGTTTCGACCTGGAGGTCGTCTAAATGTTGAATTGTCGTTGCTAGTCCCCGAGTGTTCGGGACATTTCCGGCAGAGGAATTGTTGCCTTATCTTGCAAAGATGTCTTGAAAAAAGATATTCTTTTATTATTCGATACAATAATACACGTATTCGCCGATGGGAGCCCGGCTATATGGACACAGTTTGTTTGACCGTTTGGCCCGGTATATTATTTTCCTACAGGGATCCATTTGGAGTTTCATGACTTTTCCGAGCGGGTGCCTTCCTTGGGGGAATGCCCCCAGCGTTCAAAGTTGACTGCAAAAGAAGTTTTGAGCATTTATTGAGTTTCCCTTAGGTAGCACGCAAATGTTGCCTCGTTAAAAACCTTGCCGGTAAAACCGTTCTTTTGGCACAAAAACTCAGTTGAAGGAAAAGAGTGCAATGGGTGCTTTTATAACCTTAAGGTCTTCGAGTAGGGTTAGTGTTCTGACCGCTCCGATCGAGTTCTTGCATAAGGGTTAGTCCTAAATTCGAAATAAAAAAGAAGATGGTCGTACCTTGAAGTGAGATATGCCAGCGACGCCTCGAGGATTGATACACTACAATCGTGAGGGCTGATTTATTTCAATCGCCCGAGGTGAGGACACAGTATGGACCTTTACTTCGTTTTGCCAAGTTTCGTCGAGTGTGAGGCCCGATCGCCCTTTGGTTTATTCGAGGGCGAAGGTACGAGCATTAGTGCCACATCGTGTATTGCGAACATTTCCCTTGCCGCATGCTATTCCCGGTAAATAGTTTTAATTTCGTCCTTTATTGGGAATTTCATTATCTAGTGAAGGGTGGATGGTACCTCTCTCATGCATTGTATCCACGGCCGTTCGAATAAGTCTTTATACCTCATGGCTCCTTCGATGACATGGAATTTGGTGTCTTGGGTCGTGCCGGCCATGGTGGCCGGAATGATGATTTCTCCTTTCGGTTTTTCACTTGCCATGTTAAATCCGTTGAGGACCCGAGTGGCGGGCACGATTTGGTTGAGAAATCCGAGCTGCTCTATCACCCTCGACCTGACAATATTGGCCGAGCTATCTGGATCTACAAGTACATGTTTTATTTTGAAAAGAATTTAAAAGGAAGGAGATTACCGGTGCGTCATTGTGAGTTTGAGACAAGGTCTCGGTGTCTTCTTCGCTGAATGTGAGGGCTTCCTCGGGAATATATCCACGAGTCCGCTTTTCTCTGGTGATGGATATTTTTGTTCTTCTCATTACAGGTTGTTGCGGGGCATTGACGCCCCCCATGACCATGTGGATGACATGTTCTGGCTCATTTGCCTCGCTCTTCTTGGTTGCCTCCCTTTCTAGGAACTGATTTTTGGCTCAATCGCTGAATAATTCCCGGAGGTGCCCTTTGTTAAGCAGTCGAGCTACCTCTTCTCGTAGCTGATGACAATCCTTGGTCCTGTGGCGGTGTGTGTTGTGAAATTCGCAGACTAAGTTGTAATTCCTTTGCGAAGGATCCAACTATATAGGCTTGGGCCACTTGGCATCTCTAATTTTACTGATGGCGAACATGATGTCCGACACATCGACGTTGAAGTTGTATTTTGATAAGTGGGGCGCACCCGTTGGCACTACGTTCCGATTGAACCTGGCTTTGTTGATGAGACCTCGAGGATCCTGTCCTCGATCCACGCTCCGATCATTGCGAGGTAGGTTGTGCCTCGGGGCGTTCCTCCTATATTCGAGGTATGGCTGATACCTTTCTTTGTTTGGTTTTGGTTCCTTTGGCATGAGCCTGCTTGGATATACTGAGCCCGAAGGGGCTCTCACCTATTCATCCTCGGCCCTAATCTTCGACTGGTACCAGTTGTGGACGTCTGACCAAGTCACAGCTGGGTACTTGATCAGGCTTTGTTTCAGCTGTTTTGAAGCCGCCGAGCTTGGTTTGTTCAGACCTTGAGTAAAGGCTTGCACTGCTAAATCGTCGGAGACTGGCGGTAGCTCCATCCGTTCCATCTGAAAGCGAGACACAAATTCCCATAGCATCTCGTTCTCCCTTTACTTGATTTTGAAATCGTCGGACTTCCTCGTTGCTACTTTGATGGCACCAGCATGTGCCTTTACGAAGGAGTATGCTAGCATGGCGAATGAATCTATGGAGTTAGGATCCAAGTTGTGATACCACATTATGGCCCCCTTCGAGAGTATTTCCCCGAATTATTTCAACAATACCGACTCGATCTCGTCATTCTTTATATTGTTGCCTTTTACCGCACAGGTGTAGGCAGTAACGTGTTCATTAGGGTTTGTGGTCCTGTCGATCCTTTTGGTGAGATCTTCAAGCATTTTTACTATGGCAGGGTTGGCTATCGATCCGTTATTTCTCGATCTCTCGGGTACATGTTCAGTTGGGGGAGCTATTTCCGGTGCTGCTGTGCTGGGAGTCTTGGGGTGGCTTTGCAACTGAGCGATAGCCAACTGTTGTGCCTGCAACAATTCAAAAATAACATGAAGACTAACTTCTTATTCTTCTTGAGCTGGGGACTTTTGGGCTTCCTATTGGTCGCCATGTCGTATGTTTTTGTCAGTGTGTGAGGTTTCGTCGGCCTGCTTCGCGTCTTGCAAATTCGCGGCTGTTGGAATCAGTCCAGGTGTGTTATCGGGGTTCTGTGGTGGCACACCAATGACTGGAACAACCACAATGTTTGTTCTATGCTTTTCAAGGTTGTCGTTCTCAACTCTGTTTACCAAGCCAGACATTTTGACCTGAAATCGAAGATCTTGGACAAGAAAAAGTGTGAAAGATAACTTGCGTTGTCTAACGAAACTAGCAAGAAAATAATCACTATAATTTTTAGCCCCACTGTGGGCGCCAAATTGTTTACCGTGAAAATGGTAATAACAATTAAATTTGTTGATAGGACTCTAACAATACGTGATCTATTTTTATGCTAGTTGTTAGGGCAGTTGATGCTTGGCGTATGTAGATTAGAGATAAAATGGGAGCTATAATCGAACCGAGGGGCTTGTTATCTGGGCCTCGGACCGACCGATGAGGGGCCTCAAGATCAATGTTTGGGTTCGAGGTCGATACTGGGCTCGAGCTCGAGCTATCAGGTAACCAAAATGGAAATAACAGTAACGATATAATTAAAATGAGGTTCTTTATGGCCAATATCAAGCAATAAGAGAAGAAAAAATATGAAATCAATAAATGAAAGTGGTAACCTCGAGCGAGTAAGTTAGAGAGAAAATAGAGAGAGAGAGTTGTAGTCGATCTTGTGTGGAGTAGCTGGAGCAACTTGCTTACAGAGTACCAATGATTCCCCTTTTATAAGAGGGGGGAATCCAAACTTAGTACAAGATACGTTAAATAATAAAGGAAGATGGATGGGATAGTTAACTAGCTTCGTGATGTAGACGTCGACCGACGTTAGACTGCCCTGGTAGACTTGACCGGCCCCGGATGCATTTTTCGGAAGCCTCCTATGCTCGTCGGGGTGTCGACCAATATTATCCCTGGGTCAGGAGTCGACATATCTTGAGGGAAGTACCCAGCTTGAGTTCTTGAGCCTCTGAGGAGATCTACTGATGTACTTTACCAACGCGAAATTGGTCCACCCGATTTCGCCGTACACAAAACCGGAACTAAGTGATAAATACAGCCCTTTCTGATCATCTTTCTTGCCTTGAGATAGGAAATGAATCTTCTTTTCGGCGATGTCGTATTACCTTTCCACTCCAAAACAAGCTCCCCCGGAAATTGAAATCGGACTATCTTTGATCTACAATCAACGTTAGGATGACAAGAAGCCAACCAATCCATGCCCATTATAACATCAAATTCTACCATATCTAACTCGATTAAGTCTGATACGGTAGGTCAACCATGAACCATTATTATACAACCCCTATATACCCACTTATCTATCACCGAGTCCCCAACAGGTGTAGACACCTCAAAATGTTTTACCAATTCAGGTTTTATTTCAAACTTACTAGCAACCAACAGAGTAATGTATGATAAGGTGCAACCTAGGTCAATCAGTGCATATACATCATATGAGGAGATTGATAATATACCTGCAACAACATCAGGCGATGACTCTTGGTCATGTCGTCCTTCCAACGCATAAATGCGATTTTGAGGACTACTCGAGCTAGATGCTCCGCCTCTGCCTCTACCACGACTCATTGATGCTTAGGGACCATGCCCAGGGGGGCGTACTGATGATGGCGAACAAGCTGCAGATACCGACGGATGAGCTATGCTTGCATCACCTCTCATTGAACAATCAGTCAATGTGGTATGCTGCTGACCACATTGAGTACAGCATGGCAAAGGTGGCCGCATCTTATTTTACTCACCCCTATACTAAGAACCTGAGGACTTGAAATTCTGACCAAACCCTGAATATGTAGAATGATCAAATATCTTACCGCCGAACTGAGACTGCGTGCTAGCCTAGGGTTGGGATGGATACATCGAGTACTGCTGCTTCTGACCACCTCGAAACTCTCCAGAAGGACCCAAAGACCTCACTCTCTTATTCTGGGCCCTATCATGCTCACGATCAGCCCTCTGTTTCTGTTTACGCTCCTCTACACCCTGAGTGTATGCCTGAATACGAGAAATATCCATGTCTAGCTGAAGTGAGACCGACATACAATCGTTATGCAAGTGAGGCTCTAATCCCATCACGATTCGGTGAACGCAATCCTCCATCTAATATACAATAGTAGGAGCATACCTAGCCAATGAATCAAACTAAAGATTGTACTACCAAACATTCATATTACCCTACCGAAGGGTCAAGAACCTATCAACTATGGCTCGCCTAAGCTCTACTGGCAGATAATGACGAAGAAAAGATTCTATAGACTCCTGACATATTGCTGGAGGGGCATCCTCACCTCTGGACAATTCCCAAGACTCATACCAATTAAGTGCAACATCTAGGAGTCTATAGGAAGCTAGCTCAACTGACTCAGTCGCAGTGGCTTTCATTACTCGTAACGTCCTTTGCACTCTATCAATAAATACCTGAGGGTCCTCGTTTGGATCGTCTCCAATGAATACCGGAGGGTCTAAATTAATAATGTCACGAACCCTCGCACCCAAGGACCTATCTACATGACCAATACCTATTTCCTGACGTCGAGCCTGCGTGGCTACTAATCGGGTTAATAGCTGAATAGTACATCTCATCTCCTGACCCGGTGCATCCGGTTGATGTGCTGATTGTACATGAGCGGGCGCTAGAGCTGGTGCCCCTCGAAGCACTTTTGGAAAAGGTGGGGTATGTGAAGTCTGATATAGAACCTCACCATGAGACTCTCCCCAATCCCTGATAACTCGTAGTGCTCGACTAGTAGTCTCACCAGACACGGACTTTCCCTTTTGGGCGGCCGTACTCTTTGGAGGCATTGCTGAAAATATATCATATCGTTAGGAACATGAATTCTTGTATCACACGATCTAAGATAAAAAGAGAGGATAACATCTTATATGTCTCGTAGCCGCATGTCTATAAGTGTGGTGCAATACACACCCATAAACAAGACTCTACTAGACGGTCTTTAGACAACCCTAGGACAGAACTATTCTGATACCACTTTTGTGTCATGCCCCAACCTCGGGAGGCGCGACCGATGCTCAATCAAGTGAACCCAACTGATCAAGCCTTATTAAACCTTTTCTACCTGACTCAATATGAGTAGGGGAAACATGCTTTTGTTTATTTAGACAATAGGAGAAATTGAATATCCAACATTGATAGTTCATTCTATATCACAACCTTATACCGAAGATAAGTTTCCAAGATTCATACATTTCAAATTTAGGGAATCAAGATTTTAAGATTACAACATGGTTCATAGACCCATCCAATAACCATACATAACCACGCAAATGTCTACAGAGCCTCTAAGGATACAAAAGACAATTATAGCAACGCCGACAACAAGGCCCAGGCTATACCTTAAAAGTTGATATCTATAACAAAAGATGTACAACATAACCCCTTGAAGGAGAAAGGGGCTCACCAAGACTTTGAGAGGGGGATACTCCGCTACGCGTGATCGACACTATCCACTATGGAGCTACCTACATTCATTTAAAAATGTAGCGCTCCCAGCAAAAGGGATGTTAGTACCATGGAATAGTACTAGTATGTATAACTAAACACCATCTTATTAGAAAGAACTATCAGACAATAATTCAAGGAAATCACAAGAGACAATCAAAGCTTTAATCGAACACCACATCATCAAGAAAAAAGGATCGTACAACTTTCACATGATTTCCATAACATTAGTTTGGGGCATTTCATATGTTCATCATTGTTCTCAATACCATCGATATCTTGAGCGGAGTCCGATCATGACCCGATCGGCTAGGTTGTCTCATTTGAGACATATACCTCAATCACCATCTCATTTCCCTTCTCCAAAATTCAATATCAGCACTATAAAGCCCTAGAAAATTTTGCTAAGTAATTTAAGATTTCGTGGTGCCAAGGTAGGCTAATTATTTTATTTTGTGTAAAAATGAGGATTCATGATATAATGGATATTAATTGGATATTTTAATAAGTGTATGAATCATATTATAAGTTATTTGAGGTCTAAGGAGAAGCCTAAGTCTAAGCCAAGTTGGAAAATTTCATAATGGACTAAAGTTGTGAATTAGTACACACAAAACCTCACTTTGGACAATTATATCTATAGTTATATAAAGTTTTGTGTGATGCACAACCTATCAAATTAAAGCTCTTTGAGTCTAGTTTCTGACGCATCAAACCGTTCGTCATTTGGAGGTGCATACAGAATGTTACGACCATTTTACTAGGCATGTGTCATATGCGCGCCCAGGTGCACGGCGGAAGCGCGGCCGCACATATTGAGAAGCATTCTGCCTCGTGAACGTGGTCTTAGCGCGGGCGCACTAGTAGCAGACCTATAAATACACCTAAGGACGGGAAATGAGAGGATTTAAGTAATTTTTCAAGACTAGGGCATCCTCTCCATCCCCAATCCGGCCAAGGCATCCAATTGCACACCTAAGGTGAGTTTTTAAGTGTGTTTTCATGGTGATTTCACTTCTCAATCACTAGTTAAAACATGGTTTTGATTGGATTTCATAGGATTTCTTCAAAATCTCAGGAACATCCCAAAAGTTGTCTTTCAAGATTTGGTCTATAAGAGGTAATGTTTTACCCTTGGACTTGCATATATGGAGTTATTATGGAAATATGAGTATGAATTAAGTATTGTAACTCATGGGATGGTGATTGGAAGCCATAGGTGCCTAACCTAGGTTGTGTTGGTGTTGTAGACATTGTGAGATGGGTTATTGAGGTATGATTCTTGGGTGTAATAGTATTATGTATACATGCATGTACAAATTAGGTTTGTGGGAAGATTGTTGAACATAAATAAGTAAAGATTGGGTTGGGAAATGAAGGAAATCTTGTAAAAGAGATTTGAATTCAAGATGCTCAACTAGTGTTTGATAAAATTCTCAAATGAGCTGAAACAATGAATACCTTCCTAATTTGTGTTCAATTTTGTTATGTCTCAAGTAGATTGGGATTGCTAGAATTTCCGGAACGTCGTAGTAACTTAAGGAAAGCTTAAACAAGGTATGCATGGAAAAAACTTGTCTCTTAGAAATTGAGCTTCCATGGTGCCCGTGTAAATATTGTAAGTTCGATACGTGATTGAGGCAGTTCTTGTTGTGTTAATTGAATTATTGTTGTGAAAATGTATGTGGTAGGTACTTCTTCATGTGTTTAATTTGTTATTCTTTGTAGATGGAAGATGTGTGGAGAACATGATCTATGTGCTAAATGCCTAAATGTCATGCCAAGGCTACTTTGGGAAAAATATGCCAAACATGACGAATTCCTCTCTATGCTTATGATTTAAATTGCCTTTGTATGTGCCTATGATCTTTAGTGGAAAAGTAAATGTTGAAGATGGGAGCAATGTGAAACGTGAATTATGGAACGTGGAAATTATGGACCCGAGTGCTGGTAAACTAATACTTGTGTAACCAAAGATTGGAGTGAGATGAATAATGGAAAATGGTAACATCTCGGGGAGGCGGCTTAGCCAATCGGGCCGTGATCGGATGCCTTGATATATACACATGGTGGTAATATATTGATGATTGAAACTGGAAAGTGTGAATGAAATAATGGTAACGTCTCCGGGAGACGGCTTAGCTGATCGGGCCGTGGTCGGACTCTGCTCAAAGAAGCGGTGGCAAAGTGGATAATGATGCAACAGTGTAGGATGCTCCAATCTAAAATTTCTGAAACTATGTGAAAATCATGTGAAACTCCTAATATTGTTGACATGGTGCTTATTTGAAACTTTGTTGTCTTTATGATTTCCTCATTACTCTTGTATGAAAGTTCTTTCTAACTAGATGTTGTTTAGTTATACACACTAGTGCTATTCGATGGCACTAACGTCCCTTTTGCCGGGGGCGCTATCTCTTTAAATGGATGTAGGTGTTTCTATAGCAGGCAGTGTTGGTCGCAGCTAGTGTCGCATCATCCTTTTAGCTGAATTGGTGAGTCCCACTTCGTTTCGGTGTCCTGTTTCATCTGTTTATCATGTACATTGTATTTGAGATGTAGCCGGAGCCTTGTTGCCGGCATTTCTATATTAACTCTTCAGTTGTATTTAGAGGCTCCGTAGATAGGTTGTGGGTAGTGTCGGGTATTGGAATTAAAGTGAAAATATTGATGTTTGGCAATGATGTGTAAAACTTGTAATATCTTCAAAATTGTGAACGAAGTTGTTAATGGAAATGAAATGGAATTGTTACTGACATGTTTATAGAATTTGATTAATGGTGTACATTGCCTTTTTATTCAAAGACGAATTTGGGTAGTATGAAACCTAACAGGCTTGTTCTGTCGGGTTTACTCGGTTGAGCGACGGTCGCACTCCTCGGATTTTGGGGCGTGACAAACTTGGTATCAGAGCCTAAGGTTTTAAAGTGGCCTAGGATGTCTCGGAGCTGTGTCTAGTAGAGTCCTTCTTATCGGTGTGTTGCCGACCACATCTATAAGTTGGAAGCTACATGGACATTTTAGGAATGTTACCCCTCTTCAACACTCCATATCGTGCAATAAACCTTGACTTTAAGATTGTTTTCTAACTCATGCGTTGATCTTCAAGGTATGTTTAAAAGATCTTTTGTTTATTCCAAGTAATGTTGTCATATGGCATGACAAATGGGCAAAGGCCCGAATAATAAGGAGATGGCACATGTATCGTGTTGAATGAATGGTACGAATATATGAGATACATACATAGTACCAAAAGCATAATTTATTCGAGAAAAGTGTAAAAAATGATTAACACCTCTAAAGAAACATTGAAATGATAAGTGATATGTAAGCTTGAATAGCACATATGGGTAGTGTCACACCTCATTTTTCCTACACCCCCGTAAGGGGTATGTAATGGAGTTTTTTCCAACTTGAAGTGACAATCGAAACGGGATTATTTATTTATTAAACTCAGAGTCGCCACTTGGGATAATTTATGGTATCTTAAGTCACCGGTTCAAATCCCGAATCGAGAAAAAGATTGACTCTATTTTACAGTCTGCGAACACAGAAATCCGGGTAAGGAATTTTGTTAACCCAGGAGAAGGTGTTAGGCATTCCCGAGTTTTGTGATTCTAGCGCAGTCGCTCAACTATTACAATTGGCCTATTATCTGATTTTAGTACATGTTTTAGCCTATGGTATATTTTAACTCTAAACCGCTTTGAATTATTTTGTGGAAGATTTCAACGTCAACCAACACACGTCTTTTGACCGCACCACATGAAATGCACCCGCAATCTGAGACATGTTCTATTTGACGTTGTTATGATTTGGATTTGGGTAACATGAAATGCGCACCCGAGTTTAGGAAGGTAATGTTATTAAAATAACGTGCCTAAAGCAACTATGTATTTTTAACTTTGCGAAGGCCTGGAAAATTTGCTAAATGGAACGCCTCAATTTCTAAGGATAAACATGATTAATTAAATGAGGGCCATGCAATTTAAGATTTTATTTGGCACGGTCCGCCCCAATTCCACTTTTTAAGGAAAGCTCGAACTAAAAAAAAATCAACAAAACTTTGCATCATATTTGCGACTAAATTATAAAGAACTACTAGTAGCTAGTACATTTCTTGAAGTAGAAAAGGAAACACTTAATTAATGTTGTAACTTCTAACTGATATACAAATGCCTTAAGTAACAGGCCATAACAATTATTAACAAAAGATTAGGCATACTTCAGCAACGGAAAATATATGCATCAATAGTTCATTACTTTTCTTCTTGATATTAATTAGACTTGGCAATCGATTAATGAGTCAACAATCACAAAATTTCTTAGTCCTTAAACCAACAGGAATTGAATAGGAAAATAGCATGAATGCCATCCAAACGAATACGCAGGTAATCTCAAACCAATGCACACAAGATTGCTTCATTCCATCATAATAATGATAAGAACATATATAATTGAAGAAGAGAAAGAGTAAGAAATAGACCTCAGTTAAAGCAAAAACTTCTTCACTTTTAATTAGAAACTCCAGCCAGATGTACAAAATAAATAGTCTGCTCCAATCGTCAAAGCAACAGTGAGCTCGAATGGAATTACGACTGAATCTCAGTCGGACCTTAGATCTACTAAAGGAAAGCTATTCGACTTGACCTAGACCAGACCGGAGAGCCTCAATGCAGGCCCTCGTCGAACTAGAACCAGGAACCTTGAACAAGAATCTCTAACCAACATGAAGCACGATGACATTTCAAACTCGAACCTAAAATCGAAGACTGAGTAATGATGACCCAAACACTGAAAAGGCGACGAGAATTTTGGGGTATGCTGCTATTTTTAAAGATGAAGAGAGGACGAGAGTTGCTGGTTCGAACCCCTACTTCGCCGGATTCAATGAAGGGCCATTGAAACTACATGTTTTCCGGCAAGCTGGTGGTTCTATCTTGTGTGTATCCTCTGTTTCTTGGAAGCAAAATAGGGAGGGTGTTCTTATGTTGTAAATGGTTGAAGAAGATCAATCGATAGGGTCGTTTGGGGTGGGGTTGTCCATTTTCAGGCGAGTTCGATGGTGAAGGGAGGAGTTGATGGGTCTGTTGTTTGAATGGAGAAGAAGATGGGGTGAGACTTCTGGTTCGGAGATGGAAGCGTTGCTTTGCGCTTTCAAAAATACAAGTCCAATGGGGGAATCGTTTCGAGAAAACGATATCAGGGGGGTGGGTTTTTTTTGTGAAAAAGCTGCGTAGCTTTTTGTCATTTTCAGTGTTCTTTTTTGTGTCCTTTTTGTTGATTTAGGCGTTCCTATATGTAGAGTCTAGGTTTAGGTTATTATTTTGTGTATTTTGCCAATTAGTCCCTAGGTCTTTTTGTGTTAAGTCCTTAGGGTCTTTTTATTTGTTTTTGTTCCAAAGAAGAGTCAAGAAGGGTCCCTAGGCTTAATGGACTAATCCGAATAGGGCCAAGAATTGGGCTCTAAAACTCGTAAAATTGTGATCCAACACTTAATTGACTCATTTTAAAATAAGATAAAAATACTACACAATGCAATAGCTAACATGAAACTATTATATATTTTTTGTATTTTCAAAATTATATAAAGATAAAAATAGGGTACTTCTTTTGTATTTTTTTTTATTTATGAAAGCTACATACTAAAATATGTTTTTTGTAATTTTCATTTTTCTTGTAATAAAATAAAGTAAAAGAGTAAAAACGAGTTGAAACGGCTATATTAGGCCTAAATTAAATATTTACGTGCTAAATATGTAAAAATCTTGGGGAGGGTAAAAAATCACATGTCTACAGCTGCCCCTCTTTGGCTAGAAACGCGAAGAGCTTTCAGACAAAGAACGACTAGACAGGTTTTTTGACCCGACCCTTATTTAATGAGACCAAAACTAAGAGAAAAGGGGAATGTGATCGAGCCCTGGTATCTGAGCTGCCTACATATCCTTGCCTATAAAGGAATTAGGCCACATGTAGTTCAGAGGTGAGTGAGATAATGGAGTATGCCGAGGTGGAGAGTCAGTTTAGGTGTCGTTCCACCGAGGTTCCGATCCGCGGTCCTGTTATTACATCAAAAAATCAAAAGATGAAAAAGACTAGCTAATCCTGTCAACTACGAGTTATAAGATTCCTATCCTGCCGAGGTGGAGAGTCTTGAATGGTTCTTCATGCAGACTTTGAATTTGAACCTTGACGCTTGCTAGTTGCAGGTGCTACTGCTTACTGACTTCCTTATTACACCATGACAAAATAAAAGCTGGACTAAACTATGATCTATGCATTACAAGAATCTTATCTATATCTTCAAACTTGATATTGTAATTCATGTTGCCTTGTTAACTTGTATTTTCTAGATGAAGTCCCTTTGTTGCCGACTTGAATTGTGATCTGAGACACTTTCCCTTTTCTTCAGATGGACGCCTGATTGCTGAACTCAAATTATAATCTGAGATACTTTCCTTTTCTCCAGGTGGATGCTTGATTGCCAAAACTTGAACAGTATTCCCGTGCTTTCTAGGTGGGCGCCTGATTGCTGAACTTGAACTATATTCTCGTGCTCTCCAGGTGGGCGCCTGATTTCTGAACTTGAACTGTATTCCCGTGCTCTCTAGGTGGGTGCCTGATTTCTGAACTTGAACTGTATTCCCGTTCTCTCTAGGTGGGCGCCTGATTGCTGAACGTGAACTGTATTCCCGTGCTCTCCAAGTGGGCGCCTGATTGCTGAACTTGAACTGTATTCCCGTGCTCTCCATGTGGGTGCTTGGTTGCTGAACTTGAACTGTATTCCCGTGCTCTCCAGGTGGGCGCCTGATTTCTGAACTTGAATTGTAATCCCATGCTCTCTAGGTGGGCGCCTTATTACTAAACTTGAACTATATTCCCGTGCTCTCCAGGTGGGTGTCTGATTGCTTAACTTGAACTGTATTCCCGTGCTCTCTAAGTGGGCACCTGATTGCTGAACTTGTACTGTATTCACATGCTCTCCAGGTGGGCGCCTAGTTTCTAAACTTGAACTGTATTCCCGTGCTCTCCGGGTGGGCGCCTGATTGCTGAACTTGAACTATATTCCCGTGCTCTCCAGGTGGGCGCCTGATTTCTGAAGTTGAACTGTATTCCCGTGCTCTCCAGGTGGGCTCCTAATTGTTGAACTTGAACTGTATTCACGTGCTCTACAGTTGGGCGCCTGATTTCTGAACTTGAACTATATTCCCGTTCTCTCCAGGTGGGCGGCTGATTTCTGAACTTAAACTGTATTCCCGTGCTCTCCAGGTGGGCTCCTGATTGCGGAACTTGAACTATATTCCCGTGCTCTCCAGGTGGGCGCCTGATTTCTAAACTTGAACTGTATTCCCGTGCTCTCCAGGTGGGTCCTGATTTCAACAAAATAGACAAAACAAAGCAAATTTTCTGTCCCAGTTTGGTAGCTGGGCACATCTGTGAGGGTTAAACTGAATAATTTTACCAAATATTCTAAGAATTTGAAAGCTAGATCCTATTATCCAGGAAGGTCCTGACAACTCCTAGTTCAATGTCAGTTTTAAATCTAAATTATATCTTCTAAAGGTATTACTTCCGCTACATCTTGTTATCTAATGGAAATCTTAAAGCTAGGTCCCATAATTCAGGAGGGTCCTGGAAACTCCTAATTGAATCCTATCTCAAACATGCAAACTTTGAAACCATCTTATATTCCTTGGGATATATTTATGCTAGATTTTAGTACTCATGATTGTTTTGAATTTTAAACTAGGTCCCATTTTCTAGGAAGGTCCTGAGAATTTACTGTCAAACCTGTATGGTGCTTGCCTTTCCTTACAAACGAAAAATCAAAGAAAAATCTTGTCAGTTTAATAACGTGAGGGTTTTCACCAATAAGACTCTCTCATTTTTCATTTTCCTCGTTTGGACTGGAATGTTGCCCCTAATATGATTCACCTCTACTTGCTCGCCTCGGCATCTCTCGAAGACTAATAGGAAGGTCTTTCTCTGGGCCAAAATTTGGGCTTTTGGATGGGGTTAGAAAGAAAGGGCATCAAAAGGCTCAAAATAAACTCAACCGGGTTCAAAATTACAACTTTTGGAACCAGATTTTCTCACAACAATTGTAACTTCTTCCCCAGTTTCTTTGCTTGGGGACTTTTGGATTTTTATTTTGATGGGACCGAACTAATAGGAAGGTCTTTCTCTGGGCCAAAATTTGGGCTTTTGGATGGGGTTAGAAAGAAAGGGCATCAAAAGGCTCAAAATAAACTCAACCGGGTTCAAAATTACAACTTTTGGAACCAGATTTTCTCACAACAATTGTAACTTCTTCCCCAGTTTCTTTGCTTGGGGACTTTTGGATTTTTATTTTGATGGGACCGAACTATGAGGCTGCCTACGTATCCTTAAAAGGAATCAGGTCGAACGTAGTTCATGTCATAGGAATTACTTTGTTTGTTGTGATTTTTCTTTTCTTTTTCTTTTTCTTCTTTTATTATTTTTGTTTTTCTTTTTGTTGTTTTCCTCTTTTTTTCTTTTTTTTCTTTTTCTTTTCATTCTTTTCTTTCTCTCTTCATTCTTTTATTTCTCTTTTCATTCTTTTCTTTCTCTTTTCTCTTTGTCCTTTACTTACATTTTGCACTTGCGTTTCTGAAATTTACTACTGATTCCAAAAGAGGGGTATGAAAAAGAAATAAATAAGGCTCAAAAAGGGTAACAAAGGATAAAGTATTTAGATAGCAAAACAAAATGCCTTTGTCATTCCAATCTTCAAAAAATGCCAAGTACAAAAAAACATAACTTAACCAAAGAAATCATACATAATATCTTTTGACCGCATCAGAATTGATAGCCATTTCTACACATTTGCCTTCTACATCTGTTAAATACAAAGCACCATTGGACAACACTCTCACTCTCATTACCACGAACGGCCCCCTGCAAATTTGGTGCGAACTTGCCTTTAGCTTCGACCCGATGCAGCAGGATGCATTTCAATAGGGTTTCTTTATGTTTTATTTGCCCCAGTTTCACACAATTCGGGCTTGAAGTGATCTCAAAATGCCTTTTCTTATTTCCCCTCGCATGTCCCTACATCTTCAAAATTGCTTCGTTGCTTCATGACTAAATTGACTTTTAAAACTAGGATGAGAATTATACGTGCATGTCATGTCACTAGAGTCAACAGGAAAAGAACTATAAAAGAAAAGAGAATTAAACAAAAATGACTAGCAGTTACAGAAAACATAAAATTGCATTAGACAGCTGGTGAAAGGATTTGAACAACAAAACAAGCAAACTAAACTGGGGTTACAAACCTAGACAACACTAAACGAGCTGCTACGACTAAACAACTAGGAAAAATGAAAGTATAGAAGGGTTTGAGTCACAAGACAATATCTGTCACACCTCATTTTTTCCTGCACCCCCGGAAGAGGGTATAAAGGGAGTTTTTCCAATTAAAGCACAATCAAAACGGGATTTATTTATTTATTAAATTCAGAGTCGCCACTTGGGAGCTTTATGGTGTCCCAAGTCACCGGTTGAATCCCAAATCGAGGAAAATATGACTCTATTTAAGAGTCCGCAAACCAGAAATTCGAGTAAGGAATTTTGTTAACCCGGGAGAAGGTATTAAGCATTCCCGAGATCCGTGGTTCTAGCACGGTCGCTCAATTTTTATAATCGGCTTAATTATCTGATTTTAATCAAATATGAACCTATGTGCGGATTTTTAACTTTTTAACCGCTTTTATTCATTTTAACAGAGATTGAACGTCGTTTAAAATGTGCCTTTGGATCACTCCACATGAAATGCACCCACAATTCGGAACACATTTTATTCAACGTTTTAGGATTTGGATTTGGGTCACATGAAATGCGCACCCGAGTTTAGGAAGATAATATTATTAAACTAACGCGCCTAAAGCAGCTTCGCGTTGCAACTTTACGAGGGCCATTGAAATTTGCTAAATGGCACGCCTCGAATTCTAAGAATTTTAGAAGAAATTATTAAGTGAGAGCTACGCAATTGTCATTTTTGTTCGGCATGGAGCCCCTCAGTTCTAATTTTAAAGGGTATTCAAAGTAGATTTAGGGGTATATAAACTATTTTATTATCTAATACGCGCACCTCCAATCTACTTTGTGATAGTCTAGCTTAATTAAAGAAAAATCCTAATGGAATTCAAAACGGTGTTTTGTGTTAAAGCTTAAACTCAAAAAGCGGAATAAGTAAACAAAGGGTCCTTTTCTTTTAGAACCTGAACCCAAGAACTTACGATGACAAATGAACCATTGATTTCAAAAATGATTTGGGCCAAACCTCGATAGTAGGCCCAATTCGTAACCATTGCAGCGGAAAAACAGAGACTCAGGATCGAATCCTTGTGAGTCCGTATCAACTCACATAGAAGTTAGGTTCCCCATTATCACGCCAATTCAAAATATTCATCGATTCATACCACACTGGACACATTGAGATTGATTTATCAAAAAAAAAAAACTTGTGTTTTTATTTTCCAAAAGCGGTCAGAACCCCCAACTATCATATACCAGCCACTTACATGATTTCTGATTCAACCAATTGTCCAATTAACAATTCCAAAATCAGTTTTCACATATTTCAGCATGACTCTCAACTTTAACATCAGAACGGATCATACTTGCGCTTTAATTTCTGAGCTAACTTTCACAAATAAACACAAGGAATTCAAACTTATACAGACCATTTAAATGGTACTTCCAATTAAGCATAACAATGCAAATCCAAATTGCAGAATAGACAATACTTCATCATAACAGCCCCTAATTGCAAGCTACAGAAAACCATATGGCATAATCAAGCAATCTACAGCATGTTTAACAGTCCATTCACACATGAGCTTCCATTTACAATTACAGAGCCAAAAATCCAAGCGTTCATTTCAAATGACCAAACAACCCTAAACCATTGAGCATGAAATAGCAGACTAACATATTTGAAAGAGAAATACTGAATTATTTCAGAACAGGGGAAATTAAGGAATAAAACAGCAGGAGCTGATAGAAGCTCAGCATTAACCAATGCTTCTGTTCAAATTCCAACTCAAATTCTCAACTCTGTACACAGATTCAGTCTGGTTCTAACTTGTAGCACCTCATTTGTTAACAATGGTATGAAGAAATACCTGGAAATTGACAGAGGAATCAAAGATGAAGAAGCAGTGGCTACAGCCGAGCAAAGATAGCAGAAATCAGCAGGAAAAAGCAATAAAACAGTGATTCCCAGCAAAAACCAGCTCAATTCCAGAAAATAATGTGCAATAATAACAAGATCAACCAGAACTTCAGGCCAGACTCGTAAACCAACAAAAATCAAACCCTTTCAGCCACCATATGAATTAGGAAATGTCTTAAGGCTTGAAAACTTCTGAAATCACAGAGAGAAGAGAAATTTCAATGGAGCAGTCAAGCTTTTGCCATTTGCTCTTCTGTATTTTTCTCTTTTAAGTCTCCTAGGTCTTCCTTGAATGGCAAGAAAAGCTGCCTTTATAGGCAAGCTATTAGGGCAGACTTAGTTTGGCACTTTGCCCCTTTTTTAATTTTCATTATAGCTCAGCTACCCTTAAGAAACAAAAAATCAGAACCAACCCCTTCCCCAGCTTCCTAGAAGCTTCCTAGTCTGTTATAGCAAGATTCCCTTAGGCCAATTCCCTAGTCTACCCTTTAAAGACTCTGAAACTACCCCAGAACCACCCGGTCAACTGGTCAAGCTAATTGGGTCAAGCTGACACAATTTGATGGGTCTACTGAAAACCTAGCTCAACTCTCATTGGGCTTTTTAATCTTGTGAACCCAATCAATACTAAGAAAAATCCCAAAACCCAAACGTTCAAATTGAGATCCTGAAGACTCGAAGTTAAGCCCAAAAGGACAATGCAAATTCAGACTATCCGCACTTGAACACAAGACCCAACTCACAATCACACACATCCTAAATCTAACATGCAGGTACGGAAGATAAAGAAGAATGATAAATATAAAGAAACAGAATAAAAATCAGAAAATAAGAGAAAGAGTAGAAGAAGGCGAGGATGAGGAAACAAAAATACCAAAGGGGAAAGAAGAATACCTAGGGATCTCGGACAAACAAGAAATAACATTTACACTTCGATACCTCCAATTTCCGGCCCAAACCGAGATTAATCATATGTTCTCTGTCAAAAACATGCGATTAAAGTCGAACTGAGCCTTAAAATCTTCAACGAAACATTGATTTGAGACCTGGGGTTCTATGGTTCATCCTCTGATCTAATATTCGAGAATATGGGGATACATTCGAGGGAAACGAAGTGGGGATTCGGAACGAGGGGGTCAGGGTGGTTCGGTGGTGTGATTTTGGTGGCATTTGGAGGTGGCGCCGCCACCAGAGGCCGGGGATTTTGGGGCAGCTCAGCTAGGGTTTCGGGTGTTTCTGGTGGGGGTGGTGAGCAGAAGGGGTTCTGGGGGGGAAGGGTTTCAGACACTTAAATACCCCTGGGGCTTCAGTTTTGAGCCGTTTGATCAATTGGAGATCAACAGCTCAGATCAACACTTATTGAAACGACGTCGTTTAGTTTGGGGAGGGGGAAGCCGGACCGGGTTAGGGTGGTTTGAGTCGGGTATTGGGTAGTTTTCATTTGGGCTGGGGAAATTTGGATTGGTTTTTGGCCCAGATTTAGGTCTTCTTTCATTTCTTTCTTTTCTTTTTTTTTCAATTCCAAAATTCTTTTCTTTTTCAAAAATTAAAATAAAAACCTAAATTAATTAATAATAATTTTTAAAGTAAATTAACCTACCCAATTAGATTAATCACTCATCATGGTATTTACAATAATTAATTAAATCCTAGATTTAAAGAAAACTATACAATTCAAAATTAAAAAGTAAAAATGCAAAATGAATTATTTTTTTTTTGTGATTTTCATTTTTTATAAACAAACTAATTTACTAATTAATCTAAAAAATATAAAATTAAATCCTAAATGCAGATGCAACATATTTTGTATTTTTCATGAATTAAATAAAAGTAAACGCACACAGACAAATGCAAATAATTAACAGAAAATGCCACTAAATCCAACAAAATTGCAAACACTGAAAGAAATTATTTTGTTTTGAATTTGTTGGAGTAATTCATATAGGGAAAAAATCACATGCTCACAGCTGCCCCTCTTTGCCTGGAAACACAAAGAGTTTTCGTGCAAAGACAAGTGAGCGGATACGAGTGATTTTTGCCCATTTGAATACTCCGTGCGAAGCACTTTTGAAAGATTTGACCGCACCCTACTTCTGAGGTTGCCTACATATCCTTGGCTAAAAAGGAATCACGTTAGTGTAGTTCGAGAATGTCTGGTAGCTGGGACTACCATGGAGTTGTGATTTCACTGCTGCTGCTGCTGCTCATTGAACCCCTTATTACACCATGCAAAAAATAAAAGAAGCTAGACTAGACTATGATCTATGCTTTACAAAATCCTATCTTGATCTTCAGACTTGATCTTGTGTTTCTTGTTGCCTTGTTGTATTGTATTCTTTTGGTAAAATTCCTTTGTTGTCGTCTTGAATTATAAACTGAGATGCTTCCCTTTCTCCAGGCGGATGCCTGCCTGCTGAACTTGATATGTATTCCCATGCTATCCTGGCGAGCTCCTGACTTCAAAACGTGAATGTAATCCCATGCTATCCAGGCGGGCTCCTGACTGCTAATCTGAAAGTGTTCCCTGCATTCCAGGCGGGCTCCTGACTGCTAATTTGAAAGTACTCCCTGCCCTCCATGCGGGATCCTGACTTCAACAAAGAATTTCACATCTAAAATTTAGATTGTACTCCCTTGTTCTGCAGGCGGGCTCTTGATTGTTACGCTTTAAAGTATTCCCTGCTCTCCAGGAGGGCTCCTGACTGCTAAACTTGAAAGTATTCCCTACTTTCCAGGCGGGCTCCTGACTGCTAAACTTGAAAGTATTCCCTGCTTTCCAGGCGGGCTCCTGACTTAAACATTTGAAAGTATTCCCTACTCTCCAAGCGGGATCCTAACTTCAACATAGACAAAATAAAGAATTTGAAAGCTAAAACTTAAATTGTACTCCCTTGTTCTCCAGGCGGGCTCCTGATTTCAACTTGAAATGTAGTCCCTGCTCTCTAGGCGGGCTCCTGACTACTAAACTTGAAAGTATTCCCTGCTTTCCAGGCGGGCTCCTGACTTCGACTTGAAATGTATTCCCTGCTCTCCAGGTAGGCTCTTGACTTCAAAATAGATAAAATAAAGAAAAGGTTTCTGCCCCAGTTCGGTGGCTGGGCGCAGATGTGAGTGTTAAACTGAATGATATTACTAAGAATTTGAAAGCTAGGTCCCATTATCCAGGGGGGTCCTGTCAACTCTTAACTAAACGACAATTTTAAATCTAAATATATCTTCTACAGGTGTGACTTCTGCTAAATCTTGTTGTCTAAGAGAATCTTTAAACTGCTCCCCATTATCAGGAGGGACCTGAAAATCAAAAGTCAAGTTTTATCTTAAGAGTGACAACTTTCATAGCTGAATTATACTACCCTACAACAGAACTTACACTAAATGTTATTATCTAATTGAAATCCTAAAGCTAAGTCTCATTATTCAGGAGGGTCCTGGAAACTTCTAATTGAATATTATCTCGGACATGCAAACTTCTGAGCTTACATTTTTCGGGGATACACTTATGCTAGATTATGTTATTTCTGAACTTTAAACTAGGTCCCATTTTCCAGGAGGGTCCTGAAAGTTTACGGTCAAACCTGTTTTGATGCTTGTTCTTTTCCCTGTGCAGAGTTTCTCTGAAACAAACAAATTTTCTGCCCCTGTTTCAATCAAAGAAATATTTGTCAGTTTAAAGTGGTAGTTAGCTGATGGCATTCTTGCTGAAGATCTTTCCGCTGCATTGTTTTGTTCTGAATGGTTTTCCCGAACTGGCCCTGAACCACTTTGACTTTCCGACTGACTTTCAAATCCCATGACCTTTGACGAACCGAGTGTTCTATACCCATGTTGCTATCTCAACCTTTGTCCCCTTTTATCTGAACCTTTGCATCCCCCATGACATTACCAAATCATTCCACCGGTGAAACTTTGGGTGATCCCCTCTATCCCACCTTTCATCATGCTGTCTTTAGTATGTTCCGACCACATTGTGATTTGCAATTTTGGAAATTGGTAGTGAGCTTTGAATTTCTTTTTTCACTTGCTTTGAACAAGACTGACATTGAAACATCTTAGACAAATAAACCCAAAAGAGAATGAAATGCAATGACCTTGCGGGTTAAGGATAAGAAGAATCCAAAACTATATGACTGCTACAAAAGGAGAAAAAGAAAAGAACACTTATCTGATTGGAACAACTGGTATCAATGATCATGACATGTACCTCGAATTAATTGGCCCAATCTGTCCAACCAACCAACTTTCAGTCACCGTACTATGTTGCCTCAGAATTTCCATGGTTTGATTGCTTTACCCAAACCTTGACCTTGTTCATCCTGTGGTGTCTTGAAACAGTTTCCCACCAACAGACCTTTCTCACTTGTTGACTTTTCGACTCACTTTCGCCTCAAGGTGCCCGTGAGGGTTTTCACCAATAAGACTCTCTTATTTTATTTCTCTCAACTTCCGTTGCCTTACGGTGCCTGTGAAGGTTTTCACCAATAAGACTCTCTCATTTTATTTTCATGCTTGAACCAGAGTGTTGCCCCTGGCATGAATTACCTTTACATGCTTGACTTGGCATTTCTCAAAGACTGATCAGAAGGTCTTTCTCTGGACCGTAATGTGAAATTTTGGACAGGGTTAGAAAGAAAAGGGTATAAAAGGCTCAAAACAATTCAAATGGGTTAAAGTTACAACTTTCAGAATCAGGTTTCTCACAACCAGCACGACTTCTGCCCCTAGTGTCTTGCTTGGGACTTTTGGATTTTTGTTTGATGAGACTGAACCGTGAGGCAGCCTACGTTTCCTTAAAAGGAATCAGGTTGAACGTAGTTCATGTCATTGAAATTACTTTGTTGTTGTGATTTTTATTTTCTCTTTCTTATTCTCTTCTTTTTCTCTTTTGCTTTTTTTTCTTTTTATTGTTTTTCTTCTTCTTTTCTCTTTTCCTCTTTCTTTTCCTTCTTTTCTTTTTTTTCTCTTCCTCTCTCCTTTCTTTCTCTTTTTCTTTTCTTCCTTTTCTTATCTTTCATGCTTGTGTTTCTGATATTCACTACTGATTCTGAAAGAGGGGTTAGAAAGAAAATAAATAAGTCTCAAAAAGGGTGACGAGGGATCAAGTGTTTAGATAGCAGAACAAAATTCCTTCGTCATTTCAATCTTCAAAATATGCCAAATACAAACAAGTACAATCAAACAAAGAAATCATACATAGTATCTCTTGACTGCATCGGAATTGATAGCCATTTCCACACATTTTCCTTCCACATCTGTCAAATATAACGCACCATTGGACAACACTCTAGTTACGACAAATGGCCCCTACCAGTTTGGGGCGAACTTTCTTTTTGCTTCAACCTGATGAGGCAAGATACGTCTCAACACTAACTGACCCACTTCGATCTTCCGTGGACATACCTTCTTGTTATATGCTCTCGCCATTCTCGGTTGGTATAATTGGCCGTGACATACTGCTGCCAATCTCTTTTCATCAATCAAACTTAATTGCTCCAAACGGGTTTTGACCCATTCAATGTCATCGATTTTTGCCTCAGCGACAATCCGAAGGGATGGGATTTCAATTTCTACGGGTATTACTGCCTTCGTGCCATACACCAACAAATAAGGAGTGGCCCTTACTGAAGTGCGAACAGTAGTGCGATAACCCAACAAGGCGAAAGGTAACTTCTCATGCCATTGTCTGGACCCTTCCACCATTTTCCGCAGTATCTTCTTTATGTTTTTATTGGCTGTCTCGACTGCTCCATTCACTTTAGGGCGATATGGGGTGGAATTGCGATGTATAATCTTAAACTGCTGACATGTCTCTGTCATCAGATGACTGTTGAGATTAGCACCATTTTCCGTGATGATTACCTTCGGAATCCCAAACCGACAGATGATATTTGAATGCACAAAATCGACCACTGCTTTCTTGGTCACAGATTTGAAAGTTTTCGCTTCAACCCACTTGGTAAAATAATCAATGGCTACCAGGATATACCTATGTCTGTTTGATGTTGTTGGCTTGATTGGCCCAATGACATCCATGCCCCAAGCAACAAAGGGCCATGGTGCCGACATGGTATGCAGTTCAGATGGTCCATAACTGTCAAGTATAGGATCAAAGGTCGCCCTGGTTCTGGCGGGACCAATACAGGTGGATTTGACAAATACCCCTTTATCTTATCAAACGCCTCCTGACATTCATCTGTCCACTTGACTGCGGCGTCTTTCTTTAACAGTTTGAAGATTGGCTCACAGGTTGTCGTGAGCTGAGCAATGAACCTGCTGATATAATTCAATCTCCCCAACAAACTCATCACCTCGGTCTTGTTCCTCGGAGGTGGCACTTCCTAGATGGCCTTGACTTTTGATGGATCCAGTTCAATGCACCGGCGGCTGACTACGAACCCCAACAACTTTCCAGACGGCACCCCAAAAGCGCACTTTGCAGGATTTAGCTTGAGATTGTATTTGTGAAGCCTTCGGAAGAACTTTTTCAGATCCCTGACATGGTTAGACTGCTTTCTAGACTTCAGGATCACATTATCCACATACACCTTGATTTCCTGGTGTGTCATATCATGGAATATTGTTGTCATTTCCCTCATGTAGGTTGCCCAGCATTCTTCAAGCCAAATGGCATGGCCCGATAGCAGTACGTTCCCCATGGCGTGATGAATGTCATCTTTTCTGAATCTTCCTCGTCTATTAAGATCTGATGAGGACCCGCGTAACAATCCACAAAAGAACCAATCTCATGTTTGGCGCAATTATCAATCAAGATATGGATGTTCGGCAATGTGAAATTGTCTTTTGGACTCGCCTTGTTGAGATCCCGATAGTCAACACACACCTTGGTCTTGCCATCCTTCTTCGGTATAGGCACAACATTGGCTAACCAGGTGGAATACCGGGTGACCTGAATGACTTTGGCATCGAACTGCTTGGTAACCTCTTCCTTGATCTTTACACTCATATCCGTTTTGAACTTTCTCAACTTCTGTTTGACAGGAGGGAATGCCGGGTCAGTGGGCAACTTGTGAACCACTAAATCAGTGCTCAGGCCCGGCATGTCGTCATAGGACCATGCAAAAACATCTTTATATTCGAACAATGCTTTAATTATCTCCTCCCTGAGTTGAGATTCCAGATGGACACTTATTTTAGTTTCACAGACATTATCTTGGTCCCCTGGATTAACTGCTTATTTATCGTTCAAATTAGGTTTGGGTTTTTCCTCAAAATGACTTAGTTCCTTACTAATTTCTTCATAGGCCTCATCATCATCAAATTCCAACTCGTCATCATACTCAATTTCTTGTATTATTATTTCAGAGTTAGATTGGCTTTTAAAACTGGGCCGAAGATTCCTCATGCATGTCATGTCATTGATATCAGCATAAAAAGAACTGTACAAAAGAAGAAAACAAAAATAAAATTAGAAGAAATGAAGGGAAAGGAATGATTGCATTTCATTGAATATAAAGATAACAGGGTTTTAACACATCCAACTGGACGGAACATAATATCTGAATTACAGACCCTGCAATAATCCAGACAACTAAAAGAAAATCAAAACCTACTACCAAGACTCCCTCCGGGTAGGAAGAGGAGTAGCTTCCCAGTTGTTGACTTTTGCACGTGGTCCCACGAATTGCACATCTGCCTTGATGGACCCTTCCCCAGCCTCAACCATGTTAACCTCGGTGAATAACCTTTTGAACCCCTTCTCCAAGTCTCCATCGGCACCAATCAGTGATCCAGGAACTTTTGACAACAGTTGCTTTCTGATACCCGGCCTGACGAATGATCTGGACAGACGCGGGACTGGCTTTGGCAATGCCCATGCTTTCTGTTTCATTTTTCTAGCTCTTCTCACGTCTGCAACGGTAGGCTTGAACCCCAGACCAAAGGTATTCGGATTCTTTGGAAGAGAAACTGGCTGCACAATACCTTGCAAAGATGCACCCAAACCCTTGCCCGGTACTAAACCATTTTTCAACATTTCAAATGCTACCATAACTGATGCCGCAGCCATCTTTGGAGTTGGAATGCACTTTCCTTCTGAAATTTTCTCTACCGATACTGTGTCGAAAACCTAATAAACCCATGGTCCCTTGTCATCGTCAACCTCTATGAACGGAACAATGGCATCGTTGGGCACACACAAATTATCTTTGCCATGTACAACAATTTCCTGTTGATCCCATTCAAACTTGACAATTTGATGCAGAGTAGACAGGACTGCTTTGGCAGCATGGATCCAGGGTCGTCCCAACAGCAGATTGTACGAAACGGCCATATCGAGTACTTGGAATTCCATGGTAAATTCAATTGGCCCTATTGTGAGATCAAGCACTATGTCCCCGACTGAATCTTTCCCTCCACCGTCGAATCCCCGAACGCAAATACTGTTCTTGTGAATTCTTTCATCCTCCACTTGCAGCTTGTTCAATGTGGAGAGAGGACAAATGTTCGCGCTACACCCGTTGTCAACCAGTACCTGAGTAACCACGAAATCTTTGCATTTCACTGTCAGATAGAGGGCTCTATTGTGCTCGGTACCCTCCATGGGCAACTCATCATCATAAAGATAACAACTCCAATACCCACAAACTTTCTTGATAAATACCCGCCTTTAGATAAAATTCGAAATTAAGGGTTAGGGTGTAGAATCTTACCTCTTTGATAAAGAACTTGAAGGATTTCTTGTTGGATTTCAGGGCTTGAACAAGATATTTTTTATGAACAAGGCACTTGAGCTTCTTTCTCTCTCTAGATATTCTCTCCCCTCTCTCTAAAAGCTCCAGAAATACCCAAAATAATGAACCCCAAATGAGTTAAACGAAATGGGGTTCGGGTCTTTACAAAAAAAACCGCTTTTGTATAGCCGCGGCGTGTGGGCAGCCGCGGGGTGCGGGGCGTCTGTTCAATATATGTCTGGAATTGAAATTTCGGACCATTCTGGAATTCCTATAGGCGCGGCGCATGGGGCGCCACGACAGTGTAAAATTCTGCGCTGCTTTGGTAATTTGGTCATAACTTCTGGTAGGAGTATCTGAATGACAAACGGTTTGAAGCGTTGGAAACTAGACTCAATGATATTTCATTTGATAGGTTGTACATCGTACAAAAACCTTATATAAATAGAGATATACGTGTCCAAAGTGAGGTCTTATGCGTACTCATTTATAACTTTAGTCTGTTTGGTAATTTTCCAACTTGTCTTAGACTTAGGCTTCTCCTTAGACCCCAAATCAATTATAATAAGACTTATACACTTATTACCATATCCAAATGATATCCATAATATTAGTAATCCTCATTTGCACGCAAGATAAAATAATTAGCCTACCTTGGTACCACGAAATCTTAAATTACTAAGCAAATTCTGGGGCTTTACATTCTCCCCACTTAAGATCATTCATCCTCGAATGAGGATCAAGATGCATTTATTAGCCATCCTTATGTAACTTCTGCTTTTTCACATTATGAAATATATCAACAAACCCGAATTTGGCTAACTCATTAAATTTCTGAAAATTTGCCAGAGTTTCCTTTGTTACTAGAACTATTTACCTGTCAGAGGGCCCCAGATACATATCCTAACAACATATACATGTTCCATAGACATAACATAACTTGTACAACACCAACCATGGCCACATAGGCAACATATATAACCAAAATGGAATAGTTTAACATAGATCAAATCAAAAGATAAGAGTTCATAGGAACCAAATGCATAAAATCTATTACATAACTATTCAAACAATTGTGGGTACTTCTTTCTCATTTCTTCCTCGGCTTACCAAGTGGATTCCTCAACCTGCCGGTTCTGCCATAACACTTTTACAGAGACAATTTCCTTATTTCTCAATTTCCGGACTTGCCTATCAAGAATGGCAACTGGAATTTCTTCATAAGATAGTTCTTCATTAACCTCAATAGCTTCAATTGGTACAATAGCGGATGGATCTCCCACTACCTTCTTCAACTTAGACACATGGAAGACCGGGTGTACCAACGACATCTCGAGTGGTAGCTCGAGCTTGTATGCCACCTGACCAATCCTCTAAATGATTTTGTATGGTCCGACATACCTCAGACTTAATTTCCCTTTCTTCCCGAATCGCACGATGCCCTTCATGGGGTAAACCTCCATTCCAAATCTCTGCGACGAATGTCCGAATAAGACTTTTGGTGACCCTGAGCAGTTTTCAATCTCTCCTTAATAATCTTTACTTTCTCCATGGCCTGATGCACGAGGTACGGCCCTATCAATTCTGCTTCTCCAACCTCGAACCACCTAATGGGAGACCTGCATCTCCTACCATAGAGTGCCTCGAATGGTGCCATCTGGATACTAGCATGGAAGCTGTTACTGTAAGAAAATTCTATGAGTGGCAAATGGTCATCCCAACTAACTTTGAAATCAAGACACAAGCACGCAACATATCCTCAAGAGTCCACTCTGCCTGCCCATTAGTTTGTGGATGGAAGGTTGTACTAAGATTTACTTGAGCACCCAAATCTTGCTGAAATTTCTTCCAAATGTTTGCTGTGAATTGAGCCCCTTGATCTGAAATGATTGAGATTGGAGTGTTAGACAACCTGGCTATTTCATGGATATAAAGTTGAGCATATTGTTCTGTTGTGTCAGTGAATTGAGTCAAACTTGCGCGTAGTGCGCGGTAATCCTACCACAAAATCCATATTGATCATTTCCCATTTCTACATTGGAATTTCTATGCTTTTTAACATTCCTCCAGGCCTTTGATGTTCAGCCTTCACTTGCTGACAGTTCGGACATTTGCCACAAAGTCCGCCACATACCTTTTCATGTTATTTCACCAATAAACTTCTTTGAGATCATGATACATTTTTGAAAAACTTGGGTGTACGGATTACCTAGAAGTGTGAGCTTCTACTAAAATCCTTTCCCGAAGACCGTCAATATCCGGAACACATAGGCGACCTTGGTACCATGGGGTACCATCATCCATGCCAAGGGAAAAAGTTGTTGTCTTGTGTTTATGTTTCCCCTCTTTCAGTTGTGCAAACAATGGATCGTTGAATTGCTTCTCTTTCACTTCCGTCACAAGCGATGATTTAGCCCTATTCTGCACAATCACTCCTCCTTCATTAGAGTCTGCCAGGCGAACTCTCAAACTAGCCAACTGGTGAACCTCCCTGTTCAACGGCCTCTGATATGCCTCCAAATGAGCCAAGTTCCCCATAGATTTTCGACTAAGAGCATCTGCTACAACATTAGCCTTTCCCGGGTGATAGAGAATCTCAATCTCATAATCCTTGAGTAACCCGAGCCATCCTCTCTATCTCAGATTCAACTCCTTTTGTTTAGAAAAAATATATTGAAGGCTCTTGTGGTTCATAAATACATCAATATGGACCCCATACACATAATGTAGCCAAATCTTTATACAAAACTACCGCCGCAAGTTCTAAGTCATGTGTCGAATAGTTCCTTTCATGATTCTTGGGTTGCCTAGAGGTATAAACTATCACCTTAACATGTTGCATCATTAGTGGAACATCTTTATCACATTTCTCTTACATAAGACCTCGCACGAATCGAGTTCTACAATAATTTCCCTGATATGTTTACAATCTCCTGTGAATACTTGCAACTAACTCTTCCAAATTCTCAACAAAAGATATTACTGAATGAGTTTTCTTATAGAACCTTCTCTTTAAAAGGAATAACATCTTCTAGCCTGCGCACACACCTTAATATCATCAACATGCACGACATTGCATCAAATCTAATATAACATTGTGCTCAGACCTTTTCTGGTCAACCTCTTTCCTCCTTGTGTGACTTATAGAATTTAAGAAACCACTCCACTTTCCCTTGTGAACATTCTCATGATCTCTCTTTACTGTTAAACACTTACCAAAACACATATCAACACTCTTGATACATATTTAATTCAGAAAGCACCACTGGCCCAAACAATATGCTGGTACCATCTTTTCTTTCTAACTGGAGTATTCATTCCCATTCTATTTTGCTCATAATGTATAATTGATGGACTTATTTTGCCACACACTTGTCTACCTCCCGTGAACTTGTAATATCATTATGCCTGGTTTAATGAGTTTATCATACCACAACTTCACCACCAGTAGTCTCACTTACCATTATATGTAGACATGAACTATCTCTAGCTCCTTTAGTTACCATTCAGTGTCACCCAAGATGGTAGCATTACGACTAGTCCTTTATACCTTCTAGTAACACTTGTGCTCCAAGCGATTCCACCATTCTGATATGAACTATTTTGCGATTACCATGGACATCTCAATTTATAGATTTTCTTCACATTTCTTCTCTCCTTATTATTCCTAGTTAGTGAATAGCCACGCACTCTTCCACATGTTACGTGGTCTTTTTCCTTAATTTTTTTTCATCCAGCTCACCTCTTAACTCTTGTTGGGATATCAGTGGGAAAGTGTGTTCATCGTCATATCACTTAACACTTCTTTGCTTGTAAAAATCTTTAGAGGCTCTCCATCAAGCCCAAATACCCTCTTGGGTTATTATAGCATCACATATACTTCTTCCACTCGTTCCACCTTTCTTAACGCCTTGGTACTTTGGTTAAATCACAGATCAATGATTAACCCATTGTAAAAATGTGTAACCTTCCACATTTGACCTATAGTACTTACTTAGGTTCCATTGTTCCTGACCCTCTAACAAGTACAAAATCCCTTTACAGACATACTCTTAGTTTCTAGGATCGTTGAACATATCATCCACATTTTCATGTGTAAAGAATTTACCTTCCTTAACCTTCCACCCTTATTTTGGGGTACTAGTCGTCTACCATTAGCATACCCTTTCAGATAATCACGTTATCCATTATCACTTTTCTAGACTACGCATGTCTTTAACAAAATACTCAAACAACATAGCTACATTGTCTTACTCTTGTTTCATTATATTTAAGTGGCGTTACTATGGCCCTTCCTCCCCCACTTAGGGTGAATGTCCCAGATTTTGACACAAGTCTTGAATTTAGCAACTTCATAGACATATGTTTCATTTCTCTATCCCTCACATATATGTTCGACTATTAGGGAGATTGAAGTAACAATTTTATTAACCTCATAAGTTCTCTGCTCTTATTCAGCCACATGGGCTTGGGATTTCAATTCCTCATATCAATATCCTTTAGGAGTGTAATATCAGTTCGTATACTTCTAGATTTTTATAAAGTTCGATGTACATAGGTCTTCTCATCGGGGTTCAATTGACTCTCCTTTCATAACTTCTTGTCTCCCGTAAGAGACCTACATGTTTTTCATTACTCTCTTAGTCATGCCTTAGATATATCACATGCTTATACAACAATTTTTCTTTTACACCTTAGGATCATTTACATACTTCTCACACTATCCCCATGTGCTATTCAAGCTTATATAGCACTTATCAATTCAATGTTTCTTTAGAGGTGGTAATCATTTCTAACACTTTTCTCGAATAAATTATGATTCTGGTACGATGCACGTATCTCATATATTCGTACCATTCGTGCAACACGATACATGTGCAATCTCCTTAATATTCAGGCCTTTTCCCATTTGTCATTCCATTTGACAACATTACTTGAAATAGACGAAAGAACGTTTAAACTTATCTTGAATCTCAATGCACGAGTTAGAAGACAATCTTATTGTCAAGCTTTATCGCACGATCTAGAGTGTTGAAGAAGGGTAACATTCCTAAATGTCTGTGTAGCCTCCAACTTATAGATATGGTCAACAACACACCGATAAGAAGGAATCTACTAGACACGGCTCTAAGACATCCTAGGACACTTTAAAACCTTAGGCTCTGATACCAAGTTTGTCACGCCCCAACTTCGGGAGGTGCGACCGACGCTCAATCGAGTGAATCCAACTGAGCAAGCCTTATCAACCGCTATCTACCCAACTCGATAGGAATAAGGAATCTGTGCTTACCTTTATTTAAACTAGAAAAGATAGTACATTCAACACCTTAGTTCATTTTATATCAAAACATTTAAAACATGGCTACACTTCCAAGGTTCCATACAAGTTATAGTGTAGAAGAAAGCAAGAGTACAAGGTTACAACATGGTCCATTGACCTATCCAATAGCCATACATAACCCACACAAACGTCTAAGGAGCCTCTAAGGATACAAAAGATGTGATAACAATACCGGCAACAAGGCCCCGGCTATAACTCAAAAGTAAAAGTCCAAAATAAGAAGATGTACAATATAACTCCTTGAAGAAGAAATGGGCTCACCAAGACTTTGAGAATAACGTACTCCGCTATGCGTGATCGGCACTATCCACAATGGATCCACCTACATTCATAAAAAAAATGTAGCGCCCCCGGCAAAAGGGATGTTAGTGCCATCGAATAGCACTAGTATGTATAACTAAACACCATTTTCCTAGAAAGAACTATCAAGCAAGTACAAGTAAATCACATGAGTAAATCAAATATGCAATTCATTCAATCCTTCATATAATTTCCAAAACATAGTTTGGGGCATTTCTTTCATATCTTCATCACTGTTCTCAATACCGCTGCTATCTTGAGCGGAGTCTGATCATGACCCGACCAGCTAGGTTGCCTCATTGGAGGCATATATCTCAATCACTATTTCATTTCCTTTAATCCGGAATTCAATATCAGCACATTACCACCATGTGTGCGGCATGGTGTCCAATGACGACCCGATCGGCTAGGTCGCCTTATCTTGGTGTTGTTCCTTTCTCATTAGTCATCACATCTGAATCTTTATTTCATATATATATCATATCAATTTCTTGGCACTCAGGGCCACCATTATCACATCGTTTTCCATTTTCAGTATTCATCTTGCAGGTTGTGATCATAGGCGTATACAAAAGTAATTCAAGTTGCAGCACAGGTAAGTGGGCACATAGCTAGCATGAATAATTCTCAGTTTCTATCTTGGCTTATAGCCTAAGCATTTCAACACATAATTGTATTCTTCATACTTCTCTAATTATCAAGAATGGTACATTACTCACATTGAGGCACATCATTCACGTATATGTGTAGTTAATTGCAAATCAATTAATGCGCAATAACAATCAATACATTAACCAATTCAAATCTAACCACACTTTCGTAAATGCCAACGGAGCTCAATTTCTAATAAAAGGGTGTTTTAGCCATACATACCTCAAAGAGCTTTTCCTTAAGTTACTACAATGTTCTGGAAATTCTAGCAATGCCCATCTACTTCGAGACATAACAAAATTGAACACAAATTAGGAAGATATTCATAATTCTAGCTCATTTGAGCATTTTATCAAACACCATATGAGCGTTAAATCTTTATGGTCCTTTTATAGAGGATTTCATCAACCCACAACCCATACTTTTACATTTTTAGCTCAATTATGTTCCTACACCTTTTGACAACACATGCAAACAAGATAACAACTCCAATACCCACAAACATTCTTGATAAATACCCGCCTTTAGCGAAAATTCGAAATTAAGGGTTAGGGTGTAGAATCTTACCTCTTTAATGAAGAAATTGAAGGATTTTTTGTTGTATTTCAGGGCTTGAACAAGATTTTTTTTTATGAACAAGGCACTTGAGCTTCTTCCTCTCTCTAGATATGCTCTCCCCTCTCTCTAAAAGCTCCAGAAATCCCCAAAATAATGAACCCCAAATGAGTTAAATGAAATGGGGTTCGGGTCTTAAAAAAATGTTTTTGTACAGCCGCGGCGTGTGGGGCGCCGCGGGGTGCGGGGCTTCTGTTCAAAATATGTCTGGAATTGAAATTTTGGACCATTCTGGAATTCTTACAGGCGCGGCACATGGGGCGCAGCGGTAGTGTAAAATTCTGTGCTGCTTTGGTAATTTGGTCATAACCTCTGGTAGGAGTGTCCGAATGATGAACGGTTTGAAGCGTTGGAAACTAGACTCAATTTCCTTTACAACTTTAGTCTATTTGGTAATTTTCCAAATTGTCTTAGACTTATGCTTCTCCTTAGACCCCAAATCAATTATAATAATAGTTATACACTTATTACCATATCCAAATGATATCCATAATATCATTAATCCTCATTTTCATGTAAGATAAAATAATTAGCCTACCTTGGAACCACAAAATCTTAAATTACTAAGAAAAATTTTCTGGGGCTTTACACTTCAAGGGGATATATTGTATATCTTTGTATTGTGAACATTCACTTTTGAGGTATAGCCGGGGCCTTGTTGTCGGCGTTGTCAAACTCATCTTTTGTATCCTAGAGGCTCCGTAGACATATGTGTGGGTTATGTACGGGGGTTGGATGGGTCTACGAACCATGTTGTAATCCTAAACTTATGTTGCCTATAAATTGTAACTCTATGGGGATCTTGGAAACTAACTCATATACGGTTTAATGTGGTGTTTAAAATGAACTATCAATGTAAAATGTGTTGTCGTGATAAAATTGGTATCAGAGCATAAGGTTTTGAAGTGTCCTAGGATGTCTCAGAGGCGTATCTAGTAGAGTCCTTCTTATCGGTGTGTAGTTGACCACATCTATAAGTTGGAGGTTACTTGGGTATTTAAGAATAACACCCTTCTTAGATGTTCTGGATCATGCAGTGAAACTGTCCCTCTCTAGTTAGTGCAATGTTCTATCTTTCAGTAAATGACACCTAAGAAGAAAGCGAGAATTGGCCAAGCAGCCATTACCACCTCAAGAGTGGCTGATGATTCACTGCTTGATACTGTGGATGAGGGTAGCCGCTCTGTTATTGCTCTGCTTGATTCTTCTACTCCAGAGCAGACTACCCCAGTTCCCACACCCGTGTAGGGTACCACCATCCCTCCCGTTGATACTCCTGTCTCTCCTCCAGCTCCAGTTTCCAGTTCTGGTATTTCGGATGGGGATCTTAGGGGAGCTATTCAGATGTTGACCCAGCTAGTGGCCTCCCAGGCCCAGAGGTCGAATGTTGCGCCTAGTTCATCCAGCCAGCAAGGGGATTCTACTAGTTCCAAAGTGAACAGATTTCTTCAGTTAGACCCTTCGGTGTTTACAAGTGCCAATCCAGAAGAAGACCATCAGGATTTTATTGATGAGATGCACAAAACCCTCAGGGTTATGCGTGCAACTGAGACAGAAGGAGTAGAGTTGGTTGCCTACCACATGAAAGGGGTGGCGTATTCATGGTTTGAGTTTTGGGATGATTCCTAATAGGAGGGGCGCCCTCCGGCGAGGTGGACCAAGTTTGCTGATGCCTTTATTGACCATTTCCTACCCACTGAGACAAGGGCAGCCCGTGTGGCAGAGTTTGAAAATTTGAGGCAAGGTAACAGAAGTGTGTGGGAGTACCACGTTGAGTTTGCTCGGTTGTCCAAGTATGCCATTCATATGTTGCCCACAATGGAGGCTAGGGTGCACCGGTTTGTTTAGAGCCTTAATTCTTTGACCATTAGTGAGGCTTCTACGGTTGCATTGAATTCCGACATGAATTATGGGAAGATGGTAGCATTTTCTCAGTCCACAGAGAACCGTAAAATAAAGAACAGAATGGAGAGAGAGGGTAGCAGCAAGACCCGGTCTACAGGCAATATAGGAGAGTCACTAGGTGGGGGAAGATCAGCTTTCAGGGGAGGATTATCAGGGCCTTCCTAGTCTATTGCATAGTCTTCAGCCATTGCACCACCGTCTGGGCCCAACCAAAAGTAGTGGAGTCATTTCAGGCCCGGTCAGGGCAGCAGGGGATCCCATCAGCAGCAGAGGTCCTCGTGCCCCAGGTGCGGGAAGATGCACTCAGGGACTTGCTATCTAGAGTTACCTATATGCTATGGATGTGGGATAAGGGGTCATATTCAGAGACATTGTCGTACATCCCGCCAGGGAGCGGGTAGGGGCACAGCTCAGTCATCCAGCCAGGCAGTTGCTACCTTTTCAGCCCCCTCCCCAACTCGAGGTACCCCAGCACCCGCAGGGCATAGTGTAGCTAGGGTGGTGCGCAGAGTTTAGGAGGACCCAACCGGTTTTATGCTATGAGTGGTCTCTAGACTACAGAGGCTTCTCCAGATGTTGCTACAAGTATTCTGACTGTCCAATCTCATGATGTGTATGCACTTATTGACCCTGGTTCCACCTTGTCCTATGTTACCTTTTTATTGCTATAGGATTCGGGATAGAGCCGGATCAGCTTCTTGAGCCCTTTCTAGTGTCTACCCCAGTTGGTGAGTCTATTATAACTGCTCGGGTTTATAGGGGATGTGTTGTTACGGTACAGGGTAGGGATATCACAGTCGATCTTATTGAGTTAGGGATGGTCGACTTTGATGTAATAATGGGAATGGATTGGCTTTATTCGTGCTTTGCCAAACTTGATTTTCGGACTAGAACCATTAGGCTTAAATTTCCTAATGATCCCATTATTGAATGGAAGGGAGATAATGTAGTGCCTAGAGGTTGGTTTATTTCCTACCTTATGGCCGCGAAGATGATCAAGAAGGGGTGTATCTATCATCTAGTTTGGGTCACGGACACCAATGCCGAGGCGCTTAGCCTTGAGTCTGTACCAATTGTGAATGAATTTCCGGACATCTTTCCAAATGAACTCCCTGGGATTCCACCAGACAGGGAGATTGATTTTGGGATCGATGTGATACCAGGCATTCAACCTATATCAACTCCACCTTACATAATGGCACCGGCAGAATTGAAAGAGTTAAAGGAACAATTGAAGGATTTGTTAGAGAAGGGTTTCATCCGACCGAGTGTGTCGCCATGGCGCTCACCGGTCTTGTTTGTAAGAAAGAAAGATGGATCACTGCGAATGTGTATTGAGTACCGGCAACTCAACAAGGTCACACTCAAAAACAAATATCCTCTACCAAGAATAGTTGACTTATTTGATCAATTTCAAGGTGCTACATGTTTCTCAAAGATTGACTTGCGGTCCGAGTACCATCAATTGAAGATAAGGGAGCAGGATATTGCAAAAACAGCCTTCAGAACTCGGTATGGGCACTTTGATTTTATGGTAATGTATTTTGGGCTAATAAATGATCCGACAGCTTTCATGCATCTTATGAATAGAGTCTTCAAGCCCTTTCTAGACTCCTTTGTGATAGTGTTTATTGATGATATCCTTGTGTATTCCCGAAGTCGGGAGGACCATGCTGCCCATCTCAAGGCAGTTTTTTAGACTCTTCAGCAACATCAATTGTATGCAAATTTTTCGAAATGTGAATTATGGCATGAATCTGCCGCGTTCTTGGGACATGTCATTTCCAGGGAAGGAATTATGGTTGATCCTCAAAAGATTGCAGTAGTGAAGAATTGGCCTAGACCTACCACTCCAACTGAGACTCGCAGTTTCTTAGGCTTGGCTGGGTACTACAGGAGGTTTGTGGAGGGGTTTTCTACTCTTGCCTCTCTATTGACTAAATTGACGCAGAAAGTAGTTAAATTCCAATGGTCCAATGCTTGTGTAAGGCCCTATGAAAACCTGTACTCAAAACTTGGTAGCTCGGACCTTTTGTACTGATCTATGCTATAAAAGTCAAGAAATACTATTTTCCAAAAAATGTGATTCTGCAGTCGAGAATGCGATCGCATATTAGGTATGCGGACCGCATAATCGCCGCAAAGTGAGTCAGTGTGTTGGTCGAATTTGAGGTTAAGTATGAGGTCTGATATGCGATCGCATAACTGATATGTGGATTGCATAGTCGTCCCATATTTCCCTTGGGATTTTTGAGAGGGGCAGTTCTGCGGTGCATTATGCGACCGCAGAATGGATATGCGGACCGTATTTCTGCCGCATACCTAGGTAGTGTGTTCAGGTTTTAGGGGCACTTTTGCGGTCTATTCTGCGGATCGCATACCTAACCCGGGCTCCTATTTTTCTAAATTTTAAACCTGACCCCTTCTTCAATAAAACACCCCAACCCCTCATTTTAACCTATTTTCTGAACAAAACTAGAGAGAGGGAAGAGAGAATTCTTGAGAGAGAAAGTCTTATCTCCATCAAATTGATTTTTCAAAGTCATCCAGGCCGGGAAATTTCAAGTAATTATCTTCACCTCCGTTCTTGCAGGTAAAATCCCCAAACCTTTTTCATTTATTTTCAGATTTAAACAAAAAGGGGGATTCTCATACGTTAATTCTTGAAAATGGAAGTTGGGATACACATGCATATCCTTTAAAACCTAGAATCTAGTAATAGGAATTGGGTAGAATTAAAGATTGGCAAAAGAGGGGTTGGAAACCTCAGTAAGTTTGGGCTGAGTTTGTGAACTTCAATTCTAAGTTATATGTGTTAACTTGTGAACTAGATTCACGGTATTAGGCTGTTGGTGAATTGAAAGTAGAAGTTAAAAAGGGAATTCGACTCCAGGTATGTATGGCTAACTTTAACCTTTGTAAAGTCACCTTGTTGGTGTGCGAGTAATTGGTATGTGTTACTTATGTGGACTATTTGTGAAATTCTTGTGATTAATGTGCCTTGAACATTGTTGGTTAAGTTTTCCGTTATAGTGGTGTGAGTAAAATGGTAATAACACAAGTGAGTATGGGTGTGAATGTGTTATGTGGTAAGAGTTGTGGAACAAATGATGGAAAGAAATCGTAATTGATACAATTGAAACAACTATGGCAATATCATACGTGACTTGTTGTGGGCAATTATTGTTGTGACTTGAATTGTGTACGGGTTATTGTATATGTTGGAATTGGTATTGATGTTTATGAACAGTCCTTGTGAATTGTTGTTGTTGTGTGAAATATGATTGTCCGGTGGGATCGGGTTGTGCGCCGCAACACGAAGTAGTAAGGTGCGGGTTGTGGTGATAAGGGTGGCCAAGGTAATAAGGGTGGCCGAGGTAATAAGGGTGGAAAAGTGATCGAAATCACTATTGAAATGAAAATATGTGAAAGTTGTGAAACCATTGATGTGATGAAATAATGTTGAAAAGGGAAAAGGAGAGATTGTGGAGTTGTTTTGCTTCAGTTGTTCCTTTCGTGTGCATTTGATTGTTGATTCTATTACTGTTTGTTATCTGTGTATTTCTTGATTTTACTTGGGGTAAAATTTGTTTATACATACCAGTACAATTCAAATGTACTGGCGTCCCTTTTGTCGGGGGCGCTACATTCGTGTTATGATTGTAGGTGGTTCCATAACAGGTACTTCAGCCCACCGACAGTAGCACTCCTTCACCTCCCGTCAGCTGAATTGGTGAGCCCCTTTTGTTACAACCCATATCCACATGTGTTAGTTCATGCCATATATTAGTTAACATAAATCCAAGAAGGAATTATCTTTGAGATGATAAGAAGTCAATCCTATTGGTCTTAAGTGATACAAGAGTGTATAAGGGTGATTAACCAGTATTAGAAGTTAAACGAATCAAGGATGTTGTAACTCGTATTTTCAGGTAATCTAGCGGTGCTTAATACACTCAAGAGTTCATTTATTAAGGTATTTTAATCATATAATATCCGTATCATAAGTCTTGAAGTCAAACGAGTTATGAAACAAAAGTCGACAAAAGTTGTCGCAACTTAGGTTCATAATTTTACTTAAACATTAGGTCAAATGTTTCTAATCTTTTCTCCTAATTTACAAGGAATTACGGGGTGATATACCAACCAAATTAAATATCTATGAGTCTAGTTTCCAACTCATTAAACCGTTCATCGATACGATCTTGGAGTAGAGAGATATTCACGTTTTCGCGAGACTGCGCCAAGCACCTCTCTATGGGGCCCACTAAGGCGGTTTAAGATATTTGGACCTATATAGGATGCCTCCAACCCGTTTTAAGTCATTTATTCTCACTATTTTCAGACCTTAGAACCCTAGGAACATCCTCTCAAGGTTCTCTCAAGATTCAAGACCCAAAAAAAGGGCAAACAACACAAATCAAGTGTCGGGAATTCCGTGGCGCTAGTAAGTCTCTTGTTCTTCTTGTTGTTGCTCATTTTTGTGTCGTTCCAGCTCATGTGGGAGGTTGTTTTAAAGGGTTTATGTTCTGTAAATACTCCCTCATGTTCTTAATATCAATCCTAGGTGATTTCAAGCCTTCTAAAGTGATTCTAGTGCCGAAAAACACTAATTGATCGCTAGTTTCGCTTTTTTGTTGTTGTGGCAGCATTGGAGGGATATTTCATGGAAATTTAAGGTAAAATTGGAGTTTTTATTTCTGTATAAAGGTAAGGAACCTCTTACTCTATATGTATTTAAGATTATCCAAGTTGCGGCTAAGCCATTGAAGCTAGAACTTGTGAAATATATATATCGAAAGGCTTGGTAGTAATGTTATTGTTTTGTGGACTGTTTTGCGTTGTTGTTGGGCTGCGTATTTTACTACTATCTTGTGGAGTTTTGGAGGAGTAAGGGTGTGGAGAAACACCATATATATGTAGGGTTATGGGCTGATAGTTATTCGTAACATTTCCAGGTTGTTTGACACGACTACGGTGGTCGTCGTATGTATGGAGTGATTAGGCTGTGTGTGGACTATTTTGGGAGGCTCAATATGTTTATTATTGATGTTGTTTGGGCTGTTTGGTGACTGTTTTGAATGGTGTGAGGTCATATATATAGGGGAGGTGCTGTCCGTTTCATCGTAAAATAGGTTGTGGTCGATACATAATAGTTATGACGCTTAAATGATAACGATAGTATCGTTTCTCTTATTGTAGACTAAGGAGTTTTGACAATTGCATAGCTTGAGATTGGGGCAGTATATACAAGGTATGTGAGACTATCCCTTTCCTTCTTTTGCACGACTCCGATTGTACATAATGTAATGAACGAGCTTCCAAGATACTCTACTCTTAGAAGCTAGCAGTACTTACATTGTTTTCCCTCTTATGGAACGATTGATGTTAATGTTGCTTCTCTTATTCTTATGTTATCAATGTTGTTGGTACTTCCTGATTCTTATAAGGTTCATAGTGAAGAGTTAGTCCTAATAACGTGTACAGAGGATACCGACCTTATGTCACTCCGAAAGGTTTAGAATGTGATTCCATGAGTCGAACATGCATTATATATATGTATCTATTTTACTCTACCGATCCACACTATGGTTGGCCGGGTACGGCACCTATTGTGCAACCACTAATCAGTTGGGTTTTACCGAGCTCCACGTGGCCGGGTACGATTCTACCGAGCCTTATGATGGCCGGGTACGTTTTTTACCGAGCCTATTATGGCCGGGTACGATATGATGATGATGATGCCCACAGAGGCGAATGTTTTAAGGGTTTATGTATTTATACATATGTATCATGCATTTCATGTAAGTAGCCCTCAGGAGGTACTAAGATGTTACGGGTTGTATATTCTCTATCCTTGCTTACATTACTGATCGTATTTATGGTTCCCTGCCTTACATACTCAGTACTTTATTCGTACTGACGTCCTTTTATTTGTAGATGTTGCATGTCGTGCTGCAGGTCCTGATAGACAGGCAGGGGCAGCTCCCCCACCACAGTAGGCTGTCAAGTTCAGCGGTGATTGGCGAGATCCCTTCTCCGGACTTGCCTTGGTCTTGGTATACATTTTTGTTATAGACATTATGGGTATGTCGGGGCCCTGTTCCGGCTATGTTGCAGCACTTACGTTCCTTTAGAGGCTCATAGACAGGTGTCGACTCATGTATAGTTTGGTATGCCTTGTCGGCTAGTTTTTGTTGTATAGTCTTTCATAGTAGCGTGGTAGCTCATACCTTATATGTAGTTTCTTGATTGTCTAGTCATCCCCTGCTTTGTATGTTCATGCCGTCATATTTTATTGCTGGTTGTCCATGATCCAGGTCTACCATTTATATTGATCTCGTCAGCCCTAAAAGATAATAATGAAGGTTAGATGAAATGTACGTTGGTGCTCGGCAAGTGTGGTCGGGTGCTAGTCATGGCCCTTCAGTTTGGGTCGTGACAAACTTGGTATCAGAGCAAGTCTGTCCTAGGGGTTGTCTATGAGCCGTGTCTAGTAGAGTCTTGATTATGGATGTGTAGCGCGCCACATTTATAATCAGGAGGCTACATGACATCTAGGGTTGTTACCTTCTTCCTGAATCTAGATCGTGCGTAGAGTTGAGTCGTAAGTGTTCGTCTCTAATATTCACCTTATTTTTTTCAGTGATGCCTTCGACTAGGAAGCAAACGATTAGTAGACGGCTTGATACAGCAGCGGGAGAGGGTACCAGTCAGGTGCCCCAAGTCAGAGCAGGACAAAGTGAGGTCAGAGTGAGATGCCCTCTCATACCTCATCTACTCCATCTTCTCCAGAGGATATTAGAAGGCACCCAGCGCCTCCAGTTCCTCCATCTGGCACTCCAGACCAGGATATGCGGAGTGCTTTGCAGTTATTGACTAGCTTGGAGGCAGAATACAGGTGCTGCTGAGAAACCAGTTAGTACAAGAGTTCGTGATTTTATTAATTTAGACCCTCCAGTGTTTACCGGATCAGACCCCAAGGAGGACCCACAGACTTTTATTGACCAGGTTCATCGTACACTTCGGGTTATGCATGTTAGTGATACAGAGGCAGTAGAGTTGGCTTCTTATCGGCTACGGGATTTAGCGGTTCTCTGGTATGATAGTTGGGAGAGATCCAGGGGTCCGAACCCTCCTCCAGCTGTGTGGAAGGAATTTTCTGAGGCCTTTCTTCGTCACTACTTGCCAGTTGAGATACGACGAGCTAGAGCTGATAAGTTCTTGAACCTTAGACAAGGTAATATGAGTGTGCGAGAGTACAGTATGCAGTTTGATTCTTTGGCAAGGTATGCTCCCCATATGGTGGCCGAGATGAGTGATAGGGTGCATATGTTCGTGAATGGGTTGGGACCACATCTGATAAATGAGTGTACGACAGCCTCCTTGGTGGAGGGCATGGATATTTCCCGTATTCAAGCTTATGCCCAGACCCTAGAGGATCGTAAGCGCCAGCAGAGGGCAGTTAGGGAGCAGGATAGAGGCCAGCATAAGAGGGCGAGATTTGCAGGGTATTCTGATGACTTCAGAGGCCGCATCAGGCCACAGTTTTCGAGGAGTTCGGCGCCACCTGTAGCTAGTGCTCCTCCACAGTTTCAGAGGCCTCGATATGATCGATCCTATTCTGGTCCAGGTCAGAGTTCGCGGGCATCTGGCTCGCAACATCACAGGGATACTAGTCAGATGAGACCCCCAACACCACATTGTGATCAGTGCGGCAAGGCCCACTTTGGACTGTGTCGTCGAGGTTCTGATGCATGCTATTCGTGCGGGCAGCCTGGCCATATGATGCGGGATTGTCCTAATAGAGGAGGTGATGGTATGGCTCAGCCGACTGGATCTGTGTCTGGTTCTTCCTCATCAGTTCGACCTCCAGCACGGGGTTTTCAGCAGTCGACAGGTCGTGGTAGGGGTAGAGGTGCAGTGCCGAGTTCGAGTGGTGCTCAAAATCGAACCTATGCTCTAGTAGGTCGACAGGATCTCGAGTCGTCTCCAGATGTTGTTACAGGTATTATATCTGTGTTTTCTTATGATGTATATGCGCTGATTGATCCGGGATCTACATTATCATATGTTACACCCTTTGTGGCTAATAAGTTTGGCATTGAACCTGAATTGATAAGTAAACCCCTTGCGGTATCTACTCCGATAGGAGATTCTGTGATTGCTAGAAGGGTATATAGAGGTTGCACTGTGATGATTTGTAGTCGTCAAACCTCGGCAAATTTATTTGAGTTAGAAATGGTTGATTTTGATGTGATAATGGGAATGGACTGGTTGGCCTCATGCTATGCAAATGTTGACTGTCGTACGAAGATGGTTAGGTTCCAATTTCCGGGTGAACCCGTCATTGAATGGAAAGGGAACATTGCTACACCGAAAGGTAGGTTTATTTCCTATCTTAAGGCAAGGAAAATGATCTCAAAAGGTTACATTTATCATCTCGTTCGCGTTAGGGATGCGGAGGCGAAACCGCCTACTTTACAATCAATCCCTGTGGTCAACGAATTCCCAGATGTTTTCCCAGATGAACTCCCAGGCCTTCCTCCTGAAAGGGAGATTGAGTTTAGCATTGATGTGTTGCCTGACACTCAACCGATCTCTATTCCTCCATACAGAATGGCCCCGGCAGAGTTGCGAGAGTTGAAGGTGCAGTTGAAGGACTTGCTGGATAAGGGCTTTATTAGGCCTAGCACTTCACCTTGGGGTGCACCAGTCCTATTCGTGCGGAAGAAAGACGGGTCGTTACGGATGTGTATCGACTATCGACAGTTGAATAAGTCTACTATAAAGAACAAGTATCCACTTCCAAGAATTGATGACCTGTTTGACCAACTCCAGGGTGCCAAGTATTTCTCCAAGATTGATTTACGTTCAGGGTATCATCAGGTGAGGGTTAGGGAGAAGGATATTCCAAAGACGGCCTTCCGGACAAGATATGGGCACTTTGAGTTCTTGGTGATGTCGTTCGGGCTAACAAATGCCCCAGCAGCTTTTATGGATCTCATGAATACTATATTCAGGCCCTATCTTGATGTGTTCATGATTGTATTCATTGATGACATTCTAGTGTATTCTCGTTCAGAGGCGGAACATGCGGGCCACTTGCGGATAGTATTACAGACGCTTCAGGATCGTAAGTTATATGCTAAGCTCTCCAAATGTGAATTCTGGCTGAACTCAGTAGCATTCCTTGGCCATGTGATATCTGATGAGGGTATTAGTGTCGACACTCAGAAGATCGATGCAGTAAAGAATTGGCCGAGACCTACAACACCATCAGAAGTCCGCAGCTTCCTAGGGCTAGCAGGATATTATAGGCGGTTTGTAGAAGGATTTTCCTCTATATCATCACCATTGACTAAGTTAACACAAAAAGCTACCAAATTCCAGTGGTCTGACACTTGTGAACGTAGTTTTCAGGAGCTGAAGAATCGATTGACATCCGCACCAGTGCTCACTCTTCCTGAAGGAACAGAAGGTTATGTGGTATATTGTGATGCCTCAGGTATAGGTTTGGGGTGCGTATTGATGCAACGTGGGAATGTGATTGCTTATGCATCAAGACAATTGAAGAAGCATGAAAAGAATTATCCAACCCATGATTTGGAATTGGCTGCAGTAATATATGCTTTGAAGATATGGCGGCACTACTTATACGGCGTCCATGTTGACATCTACACAGATCACAAGAGTTTACAATACATCTTCAAGCAGAAAGAGTTGAATTTGAGGCAGCGTAGGTGGCTTGAATTATTGAAAGACTACGACGTCGAGATATTGTATCATCCCGGTAAAGCCAATGTTGTGGCAGATGCTCTCAGCCGTAAATCAATGGGAAGCTTAGTACATATTGAGGCAGGTAGATGGGGGTTGATTAAAGAGCTTCATCAGCTAGCCAATATGAGAATCAGATTGTTAGACTCTAATGACGGAGGTGTTACTGTACAGAATACATCAGAATCATCTTTGGTAGCCGAGGTAAAAGCACGACAATATGAAGATCCTATCTTAGTACAATTAAGAGAAAGCATTCAACAGTGTAAAAGTATGGCTTTTGGGATCGGAAAAGACGGGGCACTGAGATACCAGAGCCGATTGTGTGTGCCTAATGTGGCAGGGTTGCGAGAGAAGATTATGAATGAGATTCATCAATCCCGATATTCCATCCATCCCGGCTCGACAAAGATGTATCATGATGTCAAGGAGCAGTATTGGTGGGATAATATGAAGAAGTCTATTGCAGAATTTGTAGCCCAGTGTCCCAATTGTCAACAAGTAAAGATAGAACATCAGAAACCCGGTGGATTGCTTCAAAATATAGAGATTCCGACCTGGAAGTGGGAGGTGATTAATATGGACTTCATTATTGGATTACCTCGCTCTTATCATAAGTTTGACTCCATCTGGGTGATAATTGATCGACTTACAAAATGTGCCCATTTTCTGCCAGTGAAGACAACTTACACGGCTGAAGATTATGCGAAGTTGTATATCAAGGAGATTGTTAGGCTTCATGGTGTGCCCGTATCTATTATATCAGACCGAGGAGCTCAATTTACGGCTAACTTTTGGAGGTCTTTCCAGAAGGGTTTAGGCACACAAGTAAATCTCAGCACTGCATTTCATCCGCAGACTGACGGACAGGCTGAACGTACCATTCAGACACTGGAAGATATGCTACGAGCATGTGTTCTAGATTTTAAGGGGAATTGGGATGATCATCTTCCACTCATAGAATTCGCCTATAACAATAGCTACCATTCCAGTATTAAAATGGCCCCATACGAGGCACTATACGGGAGGAGATGTAGATCACCAGTTGGATGGTTCGAAGTCGGTGAAACAGAATTATATGGGCCAGATTTGATTCACCAAGCTATTGAGAAGGTGAAAGTGATACAGGAGCGATTGAGGACGGCACAAAGCAGGCAAAAATCTTATTCTGATGTCCGACGTCGTGATCTAGAGTTTGAGGTTGGTGATTGGGTTTTCCTGAGGATCTCACCAATGAAGGGTATTATGCGTTTTGGGAAGAAAGGTAAGCTGAGTCCAAGGTATATCGGGCCGTATAAAATTCTTCGACGAATTGGACAGGTTGCTTATGAGTTAGAATTGCCATCCGAATTGGAATTTGTCCACCCGGTATTCCATGTATCTATGTTGAGAAAATGTATTGGAGACCCTTCTCGAGTCGTCCCTATCAAAGATGTACAAGTTACAAAGGACCTATCATATGAAGAAGTGCCAGTGGCGATATTAGATCGGCAAGTCCGCAAGCTGAGAACAAAAGATGTAGCTTCCGTCAAAGTATTGTGGAGGAACAAAAATATGGAAGAAATGACATGGGAAGCAGAAGAGGAGATGAAGTCTAAATACCCTTACTTATTCCAGAATGAAGATAACAAGGATGCTGGTGGAAGACAGGATACATTGGAAGGTGAAACGGCTCTATGAGGTAAGCAATAATTTGAGAATACTCCTCCTTAATACAAAATGGTGATATGTAGATAATGTAAATACGCATAATGCTTTGTGTAGCCTTGTGAAGCCATATGTTGGGCTTAATTACTTGCAAGTTTTTCTAGTGACCATTTTATAGGGGAAAATTGATCGGAAATTTCCATTGGAATCCACGATGATTTAAACTCCCCATAAACCCTTACATTCGAGGACGAATGTTCCTAAGGGGGGGAGGGTGTTACAACCCATATCCACATGTGTTAGTTCATGCCATATATTAGTTAACATAAATCCAAGAAGGAATTATCTTTGAGATGATAAGAAGTCAATCCTATTGGTCTTAAGTGATACAAGAGTGTATAAGGGTGATTAACCAGTATTAGAAGTTAAACGAATCAAGGATGTTGTAACTCGTATTTTCAGGTAATCTAGCGGTGCTTAATACACTCAAGAGTTCATTTATTAAGGTATTTTAATCATATAATATCCGTATCATAAGTCTTGAAGTCAAACGAGTTATGAAACAAAAGTCGACAAAAGTTGTCGCAACTTAGGTTCATAATTTTACTTAAACATTAGGTCAAATGTTTCTAATCTTTTCTCCTAATTTACAAGGAATTACGGGGTGATATACCAACCAAATTAAATATCTATGAGTCTAGTTTCCAACGCATTAAACCGTTCATCAATATGATCTCGGAGTAGAGAGATATTCACATTTTCGCGAGACTGCGCCAAGCACCTCTCTATGGGGCCCACTAAGGCGGTTTAAGATATTTGGACCTATATAGGATGCCTCCAACCCATTTTAAGTCATGTTTTCTCACTATTTTCAGACCTTAGAACCCTAGGAACATCCTCTAAAGGTTTTCTCAAGATTCAAGACCCAATAAAAGGGCAAACAACACAAATCAAGTATCGGGAATTCCGTGGCGCTAGTAAGTCTCTTGTTCTTCTTGTTGTTGCTCATTTTTGTGTCGTTCCAGCTCGTGTGGGAGGTTGTTTTAAAGGGTTTATGTTCTTTAAAAACTCCCTCATGTTCTTAATATCAATCCTAGGTGATTTCAAGCCTTCTAAAGTGATTCTAGTGCCGAAAAACACTAATTGATCGCTAGTTTCGCTTTTTTGTTGTTGTGGCAGCATTGGAGGGATATTTCATGGAAATTTAAGGTCAAATTGGAGTTGTTCTTTCTGTATAAAGGTAAGGAACCTCTTACTCTATATGTATTTAAGATTATCCAAGTTGCGGCTAAGCCATTGAAGCTAGAACTTGTGAGATATATATCGAAAGGCTTGGTAGTAATGTTATTGTTTTGTGGACTGTTTTGCGTTGTTGTTGGGCTGCGTATTTTACTACTATCTTGTGGAGTTTTGGAGGAGGAAGGGTGTGGAGAAACACCATATATATGTAGGGTTATGGGCTGATAGTTATTCGTAACATTTCCAGGTTGTTTGACACGACTACGGTGGTCGTCGTATGTATGGAGTGATTAGGCTGTGTGTGGACTATTTTGGGAGGCTCAATATGTTTATTATTGATGTTGTTTGGGCTGTTTGGTGACTGTTTTGAATGGTGTGAGGTCATATATATAGGGGAGGTGTTGTCCGTTTCATCGTAAAATAGGTTGTGGTCGATACATAATAGTTATGACGCTTAAATGATAACGATAGTATCGTTTCTCTTATTGTAGACTAAGGAGTTTTGACAATTGCATAGCTTGAGATTGGGGCAGTATATACAAGGTATGTGAGGCTATCCCTTTCCTTCTTTTGCACGACTCCGATTGTACATAATGTAATGAACGAGCTTCCAAGATACTCTACTCTTAGAAGCTAGCAGTACTTACATTGTTTTCCCTCTTATGGAACGATTGATGTTAATGTTGCTTCTCTTATTCTTATGTTATCAATGTTGTTGGTACTTCCTGATTCTTATAAGGTTCATAGTGAAGAGTTAGTCCTAATAACGTGTACAGAGGATACCGACCTTACGTCACTCCGAAAGGTTTAGAATGTGATTCCATGAGTCGAGCATGCATTATATATATGTATCTATTTTACTCTACCGAGCCACGCTATAGTTGGCCGGGTACGGCACCTATTGTGCAACCACTGATCAGTTGGGTTTTACCGAGCTCCACGTGGCCGGGTACGATTCTACCGAGCCTTATGATGGTCGGGTACGTTTTTTTACCGAGCCTATTATGGCCGGGTACGATATGACGATGATGATGCCCACAGAGGCGAATGTTTTAAGGGTTTATGTATTTATACATATGTATCATGCATTTCATGTAAGTAGCCCTCAGAGGTACTAAGATGTTACAGGTTGTATATTCTCTATCCTTGCTTACATTACTGATCGTATTTATGGTTCCCTGCCTTACATACTCAGTACTTTATTCGTACCGACGTCCTTTTATTTGTGGACGCTGCATGTCGTGCTGCAGGTCCTGATAGACAGGCAGGTGCAGCTCCCCCACCACAGTAGGCTGTCAAGTTCAGCGGTGATTGGCGAGATCCCTTCTCCGGACTTGCCTTGGTTTTGGTATACATTTTTGTTATAGACATTATGGGTATGTCGGGACCCTGTTCCGGCTATGTTGCAGCACTTGCGTTCCTTTAGAGGCTCATAGACAGGTGTCGACTCATGTATAGTTTGGTATGCCTTGTCGGCTAGTTTTTGTTGTATAGTCTTTCATAGTAGCGTGGTAGCTCATACCTTATATGTAGTTTCTTGATTGTCTAGTCATCCCCTACTTTGTATGTTCATGCCGTCATATTTTATTGCTGGTTGTCCATGATCCAGGTCTACCATTTATATTGATCTCGTCAGCCCTAAAAGATAATAATGAAGGTTAGATGAAATGTACGATGGTGCTCGACAAGTGTGGTCGGGTGCTAGTCATGGCCCTCCAGTTTGGGTCGTGACACCTTTCCTCTCGGGGCCCTGCGTTGCTCATGCCGCTTTTCTTCCCGGAGTCTTATTTTAGTATTTGTGTAAGGTATAGCCGGAGCCTTGTTACCGGCATTTCTGTATTATTCTTCAGTTGTATTTAGAGGCTCCGTAGACAGGAAACGTGGGTTTTGTACTTATGTATTTTGGGCAGTATAACTTGTAAACCATGCTAAGTAACTATGTATGTTATGTAAATCTCGTAAGAATGTGTTTAAATTTATAAATGGCTATTTCACTTGTTTAATGGGTAATGGAAACGCAGGGTATCACGTGGAATAGGAAAGGCACCAAGGTCCGCTTGGCTGGGGGCTACCCGGTCAAACGTCGGTCGCGCCCCTCGGTTTTTGGGGCGTGACAAACTTGGTATCAAAGCCTAAGGTTTTAAAGTATCCTTGGATGTCTCAGAGCCGTGTCTAGTAGAGTCCTCCTTATCGGTGTTTTGTCGACCACATCTATAAGTTGGAGGCTACATGGGCATTTAGGAAATTACCTTCTTCTTTGTTACTCTATATCGTGCGGTGAAGTGAAAAGTGGAAGTATTTACATCTAACTCGTGCTCTGTTCCAAATTTTCAGTAATGGCACCTAAGAAGAGAGCTAGACTCGGCCTCGGGGCCAATGCCACCCCAAGTGTAGCTGTGAATCATGTACCTGATGTCGTGGGTGAGAGTGACTCCCCGATCTCGAATCTGCCTGGCCCATCTATTCCAGATCCAAGTATTCTTGTTCCAACTGCTACAGAGGTTGCTTCCATCCCTCCCGCTGATATACCTGATCTTGATGCAATTACAGCTTCCGGTCCCAGGGTTTCTGATAGGGACCTTAGAGAAGCCATCCATATGTTGACCCAGTTAGTGGCCGCTCTGGCCTAGAAATCTCATGATGCCCTTGCGCCCCCCAGCGAATAGGGAGATTCTGCCAGCTCCAGAGTCAACCGGTTTCTGCGGTTGGCCCCTCCAGAGTTCACGGACACATACCCAGAGGCCGATCCGTTGGATTTCCTTGATGAAGTGTATAAGACCCTTCGAGTGATGAAGGCTACAGAGACGGAAGGGGTTGAGTTGGCTTCATACAGATTTAGGGGAGCAGTGTATTCATGGTTCGAGATGTGAGAGGATTCTCGTGGGGAGGGAACACCTCCGGCTAGATGGGATGAGTTTGTAGATGCATTCATGGACCACTTCTTGCCTGCCGAGACAATGGCGGCCCGTTCCACAGAGTTTGAGGTCCTCAAGCAGGGAAGTATGAGTGTTTGGGAGTACCACTTGGAGTTTGTGAGGTTGTCCAAGTATGCTCCTCAGTTAGTGTCGACCATGGATGCTCGAGTTCGGCGATTCGTTCAGGGTCTTAGTCCTTTGTTGGTGAATGAGGCTGCTACAGTGGCCTTACACTCAGATATGAATTATGGGAAGATTGTGGGGTTCGCTTAGGCCACAGAGGCTAGGAAGTTGAAAATACGAGTAGAAAGGGAGAGTAGCAGTAGGGCCCGATCAGCGGGTCACTCAGGGAGACTAGTTCTGGGGATAGGGCCATCAGGGCCGTCCCAGTCATATGCCCAGTCCTCAGCAAGTGCATCGCTATCTGTGCACAGTTATCAGCTGGGCAGTCATTTGAGATCAGGTTCAGACAGTAGGAGACCCCATCATTCCGGTCGTCCAGTAGGGAGATCATAGCAGCAAGGGAGGGCTTCATGCCCCAAGTGGGGGAGGTTCCATTCCGAGACTTGTTATTTGGATATTACGGTGTGTTATAGATGTGGGGTGAGAGGTCATATCTAGTGGGACTGCCGTGCACCCAGTCAGGGCATGGGTGGGGGATTTGCTTAGTCATCCGCTTCTTCAGCTGCCATATCATTCGTGCGTCCTCCAGCCCCAGTAGGGCGTGGTGTAGTTAGGGGTGGAGCTCGTGGTAGAGGTGTATCCAGCCGGTTTTACGCCTTGAGTGGTCGCCAGAGTGTAGAGGCCTCCCCAGATGTTGCTATAGGTATCTTGTCTGTTCAGGCCATTGATTGTTATGCTCTTATTGATCCAGTGTCCTCTTTGTCTTATGTCACCTCATTCATTTATTCAAGTTTTGGGGTAGAACCCGAACAGCTTCATGAGCCGTTCTCTGTGTCGACTCCGGTTGGTGATTCAATTACAGCCACGCGAGTTTATAGGAATTGCGTTGTCATGGTATGTTGTCGTGCTACCACGACCGATCTTATTGAGCTTGAAATGGTAGATTTTGATGTGATTATGGGAATGGACTGGCTTTATTCGTGCTTTGCTAAACTTGACTGCCGAACGAGAGTCATGAGGCTTGAGTTCCCTAGTGAGCCGGTTATTGAGTGGAAGGGAAATGGTGTGGTGCCGAAAGGTTGGTTTATTTCCTACCTTAAGTCTTCGAAGATGATTAGGAAGGGGTGTATCTACCATTTGGTCCGGGTGGCGGACACCACTTCAGAAGTGTCTGTCCCCGAGTCCGTGCCAATCGTGAATGAGTTTCTCAAAGTGTTTCCGGACGAGCTTCCAAGGATCCCGCCAAATAGGGAGATTGATTTCGGGATTGATGTATTGCCAGATACGCAGCCGATATCTATTCCACTATACAGAATGGCACCAGCGGAGTTAAGGGAGTTAAAGGAACAGTTGAAATATTTATTAGAAAAGGGGTTCATACGGCCAAGTGTGTCACCGTGGGGTGCCCCGGTTCGTTTTGTCAGAAAGAAGGATGGGTCGCTCCGGATGTGTATTGATTATCAGCAGCTTAACAAGGTCACCATCAAGAATAAATATCCTTTGCCTTGGATAGATGATTTGTTCGACCAATTGCAAGGTGCGAGGTTCTTTTCCAAAATTGATCTACGGTTCGGGTATCACCAATTGAAGATCAGAGAACAGGATATTCCTAAGACCGCTTTCAGAACTCGCTATGGTCACTTTGAATTCTTGGTCATGTCTTTTGGGATAACCAACGCCCCGACAACTTTCATGGATCTTATGAATCGGGTCTTTAAGCCATTTCTAGACTCTTTTGTGATTGTTTTCATTAATGACATCCTTGTTTATTCGCAGAGCCGGGAGGATTATGCCGATCACCTCAGGGCAGTTCTACAAACCCTTTATCAGCAACAGTTGTATGCTAAATTTTCAAAATGTGAATTTTGGTTGGAGTCCGTTACCTTTCTGGGCCATGTTGTTTCTAGTGAAGGGATTCAGGTGGATCCCCAGAAGATTGCAGTAGTAAAAAATTTGGCCTAGACCCACGACCCGATGGAGATCCGTAGCTTCTTGGGTTTAGCAGGGTATTATCGGATGTTTGTGGAGGGATTCTCTACCCTCGCCTCCCCTTTGACTAAGTTCACGCAGAAAGCAGTTAAGTTCCAATGGTCCGACGCTTGTGAGAAAAGTTTTCAGGAATTGAAGTCGAGATTGGCCTCGGCGCCGATATTGACCTTGCCGGAAGGCACAGAAGGATTTGTGGTTTATTGTGATGCCTTCAGGGTTGGTTTGGGGTGTGTGTTGATGCAACATGGGAAGATTATAGCGTATGCTTCAAGGCAACTCAAGAATCACGAGAAGAATTATCTGACGCATGATTTGGAGCTTGCGGCAATTGTATTTGCCTTGAAAATATGGCGGCATTATCTTTATGGGGTCCATGTGGATGTGTTCTCGGACCACAAGAGTCCCCAATATTTGTTCAAGTAGAAGGAGTTGAATTTAAGGCAACGGCGGTGGTTAGACTTGATCAAGGATTATGATATGGATATTTTATACCATCCAAGGAAGGCGAATGTGGTGGTCAACGCTCTCAGTTGGAAGTCCATAGGTAGTTTGGCTCATTTGGGAGCGGATCAGAGGCCTTTGGCTCGGGAGGTTTATCAATTGGCCAGTCTGGGGGTTTGTATTTCGACCTCAGACGAGGGGAAGATTATGGTGCGTAATGGAGCAGAATCGTCACTGGTAGCGGAAGTCAAGGAAAAGCAGTTCATTGATCCAGCATTAGCATAGATGAAGGAGGCCGTTTTGAATGACAAGACTTCGACATTTTCACTCGGTGGTGAGGATGGCGTATTACGATGTCAATGTAGGCTATGTGTTCCAGATGTGGCTAATCTTCGGGGGAGGGTAATGGAGGAGGCTCATAATTCCAGGTATTTTGTGCACCCAGGTTCTACGAAAATGTACAGTGATCTCAAGGAAATTTATTGGTGGAACGGTATGAAGAGGGGTGTGGCAGACTTTATATCTAAATGTCCGAATTGTCAGCGAGTAAAAGCTGAGCACCAGCAGCCCGGTGGGTTAACTCAGCTTATGGAAATACCAATGTGGAAATGGGAGATGATAAACATGGATTTCGTGGTAGGGTTACCTCGCACTCAGCACAAGTTTGACTCAATTTAGGTAATAGTGGATCGACTCACTAAATTAGCTCACTTCTTGCCAGTCAAGTCCACGGATACTGCGGAACAATACGCTCAACTGTATATCAAGGAAATAGTAAGGCTTCATGGCACTCCACTTTCTATTATCTTAGATCGAGGGGCCCAGTTCACAGCTAATTTTTGGAAGAGATTTTAACAAGGTTTGGGTACTCAGGTGAATCTCAACACGGCTTTCCATCCGCAGACTGATGGTCAAGTGGAGCGGACTATTCAGACGCTTGAAGATATGTTACGGGCTTGTGTCTTGGACTTCAAAGGTAATTGGGATGATCACTTGCCACTTATAGAATTTTCTTACAATAACAGCTTTCATGTTAGCATTCAGATGGCCCCATTTGAGGCATTGTACAGGAGGTGATGTAGGTCTCCGATTGGATGGTTTGAAGTGGGTGAAGCAGAATTGTTAGGGCCAGATCTCGTGCACCAGGCTATGGAAAAAGTTAAAGTCATTCAGGAAAGGCTGAAAGCTGCTCAGAGTCGCCAGAATTCTTACGCGGACATTCGTCGAAGAAAATTGGAATTCCAAGTAGATGATTGGGTGTTCTTGAGGGTATCTCCTATTAAGGGAGTCATGCGATTTGGAAAGAAAGGGAAGTTGAGTCCTAGATATGTCGGGCCGTATCGAGTCATCCAAAGGATAGGACAGGTGGCCTATAGACTGGAATTGCCCCCTGAAATGTCATTAGTGCACCCGGGGTTCCATGTGTCTATGTTAAAGAAAGTGGTTGGAGACCCATCCACCATCGTGCCAATCGAGGCTATCGAGGTCAATGAAAGTTATCATATGAAGAAATTTCGGTCGCTATTCTTGATAGGCAAGTCCGCAAATTAAGAAACAAGGAAGTTGCTTCAGTTAAAGTGCTATGACAAAGTCAACAAGTCGAGGAAGCCACGTGGGAAGCGGAAAGTGAGATGAAAGAAAAATATCCCAATCTGTTTGAACAAGTCTAGTAGTGATCGTGCGAACTCTTGTCTCTAAGTAAATTGATGTTGTGTTCAATCTAGTACAAAGACACCCCATATATTTTTCCTAAATGCTTTACTGTTGTAACTCCTCAAGTTGTGCAAGAATTTTATGTGTTGTGATTAATTGAGTCATGCGCAAGCCCCTTTTTGGTAAATGAAAGTTTTGTAAGAACTCATGTGATAAGTGAATGATTAAAGGTAGGGTAGATTGGTAATGATTAATTGAAATGCGTATAGTGTATTGAAGTGGTTGAAATGTATGGAACTCATTGAAGTGGCCAAATTATGTGCAGGTGTTGAGGTAATGAATTGTATTCCAGTTGTAGGGATAATAGGGATAGCGTAATGGTGCTTGGAAATAATGTTTTGGGGGCTCTCTGACAGGTAGATAAGTGTAGTTACAAAGGGAACTCTAGCAAAAATCTTTCAAAAATTGGGAGTTTGCATATCATGTTTTCAAAACCAACCAATTTCTAAAATCCTCATACGAGGACGAATGATTTTAAGTGGGGGAGGATGTAAGGCCCTGTGAAAACTTGTACTCAAAACCTGGTAGCTCGGACCTTTTGTACTGATCTATGCGATAAAAGTCAAGAAATACTGTTTTCCAAAAAATGTGATTCTGCGGTCGCATATCAGGTATGCGGACCGCATAATCGCCGCAAAGTGAGTTATTGTGTTGGTCGAATTTGAGGTTAAGTATGCGGTCCGATATGCGATCGCATAACCGATATGCGGACCGCATAGTCGTCGCGTATTTCCCTTGGGATTTTTGAGAGGGGCAGTTCTGCGGTGCATTATGCGACCACAGAACGGGTATGCGGACCGCATTTCTGCCGCATACCAAGGCAGTGTGTTCAGGTTTTGGGGGCACTTTTGCATTCCATTCTGCGGACCGCATTTCCGCTCTGCGATCGCAAAGTGCGATCGCATACCTAACTCGAACTCCTATTTTTCTAAATTTTAAATCCGACCCCTTCTTCAATAAAACACCTCAACCCCTCATTTTAACCTATTTTCTGAACAAAACTAGAGAGAGGGAAGAGAGAATTCTTGAGAGAGAAAGTCTTATCTCTATCTAACTGATTTTTCAAAGTCATCCAGGCCGGGAAATTTCAAGTAATTGTCTTCATCTCCGTTCTTGCAGGTAAAATCCCCAACCCTTTTTCATTTGTTTTCAGATGTAAACAAAAAGGGGGATTCTCATGCGTTAATTCTTGAAAATGAAAGTTGGGATACACATGCATGTCCTTTAAAACCTAGAATCTAGTAAGAGGAATTGGGTAGAACTAAAGATTGGCAAAAGAGGGGTTGGAAACCTAATTAAGTTCGGGCTGAGTTTGTGAACTTCAATTCTAAGTTATATGTGCTAACTTATGAACTAGATTTACGGTACTAGGCTTTTGGTGAATTGAAAGTAGAAGTTAAAAAGGGAATTCGACTCCAGGTATGTATGGCTAACTTTAACCTTTGTAAAGTCACCTTGTTGGTGTGCTAGTAATTGGTATGTGTTACTTATGTGGACTATTTGTGAAATTCTTGTGATTAATGTGCCTTGAACGTTGTTGGTTAAGTTTTCCGTTATAGTAGTGTGAGTAAAATGGCAATAACACAAGTGCGTGTGGGTATGAATGTGTTACGTGGTAAGAGCTGTGGAACAAACGATGGAAAGAAATCGTAATTGATACAATTGAAACAATTGTGGCAATATCATACGTGACTTGTTGTGGGCAATTATTGTTGTGACTTGAATTCTGTACGGGTTATTGTATATGTTGGAATTGGTATTGATGTTTATGAACACTTCTTGTGAATTGTTGTTGTTGTTGTTGTTGTGTGAAATATGATTGTACGGGGGGGATCGGGTTACGCGCCGCAACACGAAGTAATAAGGTGTGGGTTGTGGTGATAAGGGTGGCCGAGGTAATAAGGGTGGTCGAGGTAATAATGGTGGAAAAGTGATCGAAATCACTAATAAAAATATATGAAAGTTGTGAAACTATTGATGTGATGAAATAATGTTGAATTTAAAGGCTCTGTAGACAGGAAACGTGGGTTATGTACTTATGTATTTTGGGCAGTATAACTTGTAAACCACGCTAAGTAACTATGTATGATATGTAAATCTCGTAAGAATGTGTTTTAAATTTATAAATGGCTATTTCACTTGGTTAATGAGTAATGGAAACGCAGGGTATCACGTGGAATAGGAAAGGCACCCAGGTCCACTTGGCTGGGGGCTACCCGGTCGAGCGCCGGATGCGCCCCTCAGTTTTTGGGGCATGACAGCTTGTGAAAAGAGTTTCCAAGAATTGACGTCAAGATTGACAACAACACCGGTGTTAACCCTGCCAGAGTGTACATATGGGTTTGTAGTGTATTGCGATGCTTCGAGAGTCGGGCTTGGGTGTGTGTTAATGCAACACGGCAAGGTTATAGCCTATGCTTCTAGGCAACTCAAGAATCATGAGAAGAATTATCCAACCCATGACTTAGAGCTGGCAGCAGTGGTGTTTGCGCTAAAGATTTGGCGACATTATTTGTATGGGGTCCATGTGGATGTATTTACGGATCATAAGAGTCTTCAATATATTTTCAAGCAGAAAGAGTTGAATCTGAGGCAAAGAAGATGGCTAGAGTTACTCAAGTACTATGACATTGATATTCTCTATCACCCTGGAAAGGCTAATGTTGTGGAAGATGCACTTAGTCGAAAATCCATGGGATGTTTAGCTCATTTGGAGGCCCATCAGAGGTCGTTGTCCAGGGAGGTTCACCAATTGGCTAGTTTGGGACTTCGCCTTGCGGACTCTAATGAAGAGGTGTAATTGTGAAGAATAGGGCTGAACCATCGCTTGTGGCAAAGGTGAAAGAGAAACAATTCGTGGATTCGTTGTTAGCACAACTGAAAGAGGGGATTCTCAAACACAAAACCACAGCTTTTTCCTTTGGCATGAATGATGGTACTCTACGGTACCAAGACTGCTTATGTGTTCCTAATATCGACGGTCTTCGGGAAAGGATCATGGTAGAAGCTCACACTTCCAGGTATTCCGTGCACCCAAGTTCCACGAAAATGTATCTTGATCTCAAGGAAATTTATTGGTGGAATAACATGAAGAAAGATGTGGCGGACTTTGTGGCAAAATGTCTGAATTATCAGCAAGTAAAGGTTGAACACCAAAGGCCTGGTGGATTGGCTCAAAGCATAGAAATTCCAATGTGGAAATGGGAGATGATCAACATGGACTTTGTGGTAGGGTTACCACGCACTCCGCGCAAGTTCAACTCAATTTGGCTGATTGTTGATCGACTCACAAAGTCAATACACTTCCTGCCAGTCAAATCTACCGACACAGTGGAACGGTATGCTCAGTTGTATATCAAAGAAATAGTCAGGTTACATGGCACTCCAGTCTCAATCATTACAAATCGAGGGGTTCAGTTCACAACCAACTTTTGGAAGAAGTTTCAGCATGGTTTGGGTATGCAGGTAAATCTTAGCACAACTTTTCATCCACAAACCGATGGTCAAGTAGAGCGGACTATTCAAACGCTTGAAGACATGTTGTACGCTTGTACTCTTGATTTCAAGGGTAGTTGGGATGACCATTTGCCACTCATAGAATTTGCTTACAACAACAGCTTTCATGCTAGTATCCAGATGGCACCATTCCAAGCATTGTATTGTAGGAGATGTAGGTCTCCCATTGGGTCATTCGAGGTTGGAGAAGCAGAATTGATAGGGCCGAACCTCGTGTATCAGGCCATGGAGAAAGTCAAGATTATTAAGGAGAGATTGAAAACTGCTCAGAGTCGCCAAAAATCCTATTCGGATGTGCGTCGCAGAGATTTAGAGTTCAAAGAAGATGATTGGGTATTTCTGAAGGTTTTCCCTATGAAGAGCATCATGCGGTTCGGAAAGAAGGAAAAATTGAGTCTGAGGTATGTCGAACCATACAAAATCATTCAGATAATTGGTCAGGTGGCATACAAGCTTGAGCTACCACCCAAGATGTCAATGGTACACCCGGTCTTTCATGTGTCCATGTTGAGAAAGGTAGTGGGAGATGCGCCCTCTATTGTGCCAGTTGAGACTATTGAGGTTAATGAAGAGCTGTCATATGAAGAAGTTCCAGTTGCCATTCTTGATAGGCAAGTTTGGAAATTGAGGAATAAGGAAATTGCATCCGTTAAAGTGTTATGGCGAAACCAGCAAGTTGAGGAAGCCACTTGGGAAGCCGATGATGAGATGAAAAAGAAGTACCCACATTTGTTCGAATAGTCATGTAATAGCTTTATGCACTTAGCTCCTATGAACTCTTATCTTCTTCTTTGATCTATGTAAAACTGTCCTATTTTGATTATATATATGCATGTTGCCAATGCTGCCATGGTTAGTATTGTACGAGTTATGTCCATGGAATATGTACCCGCTGTTAGGATATGTTTTTGGGGCTCTCTAACAGGTGGATAGGCCTAAATACAAAGGAAACTCTGGCGAAATTTTCGAAAATATAGGGAGTTAGCTAAATTTGGGTCCTGGCAACATGTTTCAGGTTATAAAGAACAGAAGATTGCACTAAGACTGTTAATAAGTGAACCTTGATCCTCATTAGAGGACGAATGATCTTAAGTGGGGGAGGATTTAAGGCCCCGTGAATTTCCTACTCAGAACCCCGAATCCCGTGGTGCCAAGTTCGGACTCCTTTGGGTTGAACAGTGCATTAAAAAGTCAGAAATAATGTTTTCCAGTTAAGTGCGATTTTGCGGTCGAGTATGCGGTCACATATCAGGTATGCGGACCGCATAGGGGGCATAGTCACCGCAAAGTGAGTCGGTGTGTTAGTCAAATTTGAGGTTAAATATACGGTCCATTATGCGATCGCATAACCGACAGAATGTTCAGATTTTGGGAGCACTTTTTGCGGTCCATTCTGCCGCATACCCAAACAGAATGTTCAGATTTTGGGAGCACTTTTGCGGTCCATTCTGCGGGCCGCATTTCCACTTTGCGATAGCAAATGCGATCACAGACCTGACTCGGGGCTCCAATTTGCTAAATTTTAAACCCAGCCCCTTATCGATATATTCGGTGTTATATCTCATTTTGAGCATATTTCCTGATTGTTTTAAAGAGAGAGAGAGGGTCTTAGAGAGGGAAGTGCTTCCCATCAAATTACTCCATGAAACCTTGCCAAATCTTTGAAGATAATCAAGTGAGGGCACCTAAATCTTCATCCCAAGAGATAATACTTCATTACCTCAGCTCTTATTCATATGCTTAGCAGTAAGGGATCACTAGTGAAGTAATTCATGGGTATAAGAATGAATTTCTTGCATGCATATCACACCATAGAATATTGGGAGGTAGTGAACTAAAAAGAAAGCAATTGGGGTATAAAATGATAGAAATTTCTCTGAAAAGGGCCTCAGATCACAATGCACCTTTAGTGTTTGATAGTATGCTCAAAACAAGCTAGAATCTCAATCTCGTCTTTAATTCTTGGTTTAATTTGTAATTCTTACACAATAGATCAAAGTGCTAAAAGTTCCAGAATTTTGTAAGGAATAAGGAAAGTTTTATTGAGGTATGTATGGCTAAAACCCCGTCTTTTAGAAATTGAGCTTCATCATTGGTTGTGTGAGTACGGTAAGATTAAATTGAATTGTTGTATTGATTGCTATTTCACTTGTCTTGGTGTTGCAACCTTATATGCGTGGAAACTATGTCTCAAATTGATCAACGTGCTATTCTTGAAAATTTGAAAAGGTGCAAGGACTATGAATCATGTATCGAAATACTTAGACCTTAGATTGAAATTGAAGTGCGTTGTTATGCCATTTACATGAAGTCTCATCTACGCCTAAAACCTTATTTGCTCTTGTGTGCCATACTCTCTTGAATTACAAACCTAATGTTGAAAATGGGAACAATGTGAAACGTGAATTGTGAAATGTGAAAATTGTGGCCCCAAGTGCCGGTAAACTAATACATGTGTAACCAAAGATTGGAGTGAGATGAATAATGGAAAATGGTAATGCCTCGGTAAGGAGGCCTAGCCGATCGGGCCATGATCGGATGCCATGACATATACACTTATTTGACATGGTGTTGACATGGTGCTTATTTGAAACTTTGTTGTCTTTATGATTTCCTCTTTACTCTTGTATGAAAGTTTTCATAAATTCTTACAAAATTTCGAGACTCTTAGAAACTTCAATCTATTTTATGAAAATTACAAATTGAACAAATAATTAGAGACATGATTAAGATTCTAGCTCATTTGAGTACATTATCAAGCACTAGGTGTGCATTGTGATATATAGGACCCTTTTGTGAGAGATTTTCATTATCTTACACCCCAATTGCTATCTTATTAGTAAACAACCTCCCCATACCCTATTATCTTTTATGTATGCAAGAAAATCCATTTTTATACCCATGAACACCCAAGCTAATTACTCACTCTAGTGTGAATTTCGAAACCAAAGGCTAGGGCTCAAGTTCTTACCTCTTGGGGTGAAGTTCTAGCAGCTTTACTTGATAATCTTCAAGGGTTTAGGCAAGGATTGAGTAGGGACTTGATGAAGATCACCCTCTCTCTCTAGAACTCCCTCTCTAGAACTCCCTCTCTCACTCTATTTGCAGTAAAATAGCATAAAAAGGGGTCTAATAGGGTGTTTTTAATGGGATGGGTCAGGTTTTAAAATTTAGAAAATAGGAGCCCTGACAAAATCTAGGATTGCATATTGGACATGCGGCCCGCAAAAGGGACCGCAAAAATGGCCCCAAAAACCTAAACAAACTGTCCTGGTATGCGACAGAAATGTTGCCCGCATACCTGTTTTGTAGTCTCATAATGCACCATAGAACTACCCCTTTCAAAAATTCCAAGGGATTATGCAATGACTATGCGGCCCGCATATTGATTTTGCGATCGCATAATTGGCCGCGTAGTTGACCTCAAATTAACCATCAAACTGTCTGACTCTGCGGCGACTATGCGGTCCGCATAACTATTATGTGATCGCATAAGGGACCGCATAAATGCACTTTTCTGGAAAATATTATTCCTTAGCTTTTTTAATGCACATATAAATCCAAAGGGTCCGAACCGTGGCGAGCTTGTGAGCCGCGAAGAATTTTACGAATTTCTAACACATGGTCCTAACTTGGCAGTACGAGATTTCGGGTTTTTTAGTATAAATTTTCACGGTGCCTTACATTTTGTCACTATCCAAACCGATGGGCTGCGACGGGTGCCTGAGTACTATCTGTCAAACACCCCTAAGCATGCGTCTAAGATATGAACCTGAATAGCATCTGCTGCATTACGAAAATAACATACATGAAGGAAACCTCTCATCAAGGCATACGTACGTATACATGGAAAATTCAGTGGGTGAGCCGGCAAGGTTGCTATAGACAACTATGCACCGAAAACTTAAAGCCAACAAGGCGACATACAACCTAACTAGACATATTGTGTACAGACCTCTAATAGAAACATAACTGTACAAAGACGGGACTGAGCCACATCATACCCATGTACATATATATATATATACAAACGTATCGTACCAAAATCAAAGCAGCTCCAGATTAAGTGGAGCACACCAACTCTCGCTGATCAGGGATCCTAAGAAGGAGGACCGTCAGCTTGCCTACCTGCACCTGCGGGCATGAAAAGTAGGCCCCGTGAAATAGGGCATCAATACTAAAAATATACTTAGTATGTAAGGCATGAAAATAAGTATGTAAAAGCCATAGATGAAACATGGAATAAGGAAACACATTTTTAAATCTGAATAACTTTGTAAATTCTGAAATGTTTATAACATCATGCACGTGCGTATAAATGTCGCGCCATGCATAGGTATGAGTGTACACAATATCATCAAGCCACTGAGGCCATCCCATCATATCGTCTCGGTCACTGTGGGAAACATCATCAACATATACCAACTGATCAGGTGGTGGTGCGTATATAACACCATAAACTTTTTCCATATCCCATATACATATATTTACATGTCACGCCCCAACCTCGGGAGGCGCGACCGACGCTCAATCGAGTGACCCCAACTGAGCAAGCCATTATAATACATTCTACTCAACTCAATATGATTAAGGGAACCATGCTTTCGTTTACTTAGACAATAGGAAATAGTGTACATTCATCATTGATAGATTGTTTCATATCACATCCTTAAACCGTAGTTAAGTTTCAAAGATTACATACAGTTACAATTTAGAGAAACAAGAGTTTAAGATTACAACCTAGTTCATAGACCCATCCAAAACCGTACATAACCCACACAAACATCTATGGAGCCTCTAAGGATACAAAGTCAATTATGACAACGCCGGCAACAAGTGCCGGCTATACCTTAAAAGTGGATTTCTATAACAAAAGTTGTGCAATATAACCCCTTGAAGGAGAGAGGGGCTCACCAAGACTATGAGAGGAGGATACTCTGCTATGCGCGATCGACATTGTCCGCTATGGTGCCACGTACATTCATTTAAAAATGTAGCGCCCCCGGCAAAAGGGACGTTAGTACCATGGAATATTACTAGTATGTATAACTAAACACCATCATATTAAAAAGAACTATCATACAAGAAGAAGGAAATCACAAGAGACAATCAAAAGCTTTAACCGAGTACCACATCACCAAATAATAAATCATATAACTTTCACATCATCTCTATAGCTTTAGTTTGGGACAGTTCATACTGTTCATCATTATTCACATGCTACCGTTGTCTTGAACGGAGTCCGATCACGGCCCGATCGGGTAGGTTGCCTCATTTGAGACATATACCTCAATCACAATCTCATTCTCCTTTTCCGGAATTCAATATTAGCACATTACCACCATGTGTGCGGCATGGTGTCCGATCACGGCCAGATCGGCTAGGCCGCCTTGCCTAGGCATTGTTCCTTTCTCATTAATCATCTCATTTAAATCTTTATTTCACATATATCATATCAGTTCATTGGCACTTAGGGCCACAATTTTCACATCATTTCCACTTTCAATGTCAACCATGAAATTTGTGATTATAGGCACATACAAAAGCAACTCAAGTTGTAAGCATAGGTAAGATTTCACATAATCATCATGACAATCTCAGTTTTAAATCTTGACGTGATGTCTAGGCAATTTCAACACATGGTTCTTATTCTTTTTACATCTTTAAATATCTGGAATAGTACTTTGCACACATTGAGGCACACCTTTCATGTACATATATACAATTTTAAAACCAACTCCTATAAAATAACAATCAATACATCAATCAAGTTTTTAGTCTTACCACATTTGCACGTACATATTCCAACGGAGCTCAACTTCTAATAGGAGGGGTTTTTAGCCATACATACCTCAATAGAGCTTTCTGTAAATTCTAATAAAAATTCGGGTCTCTTAGCACCTTCAATCTATTTTATGAAAATTACAAATCGAACCAAGAATTAGGGACATGATTAAGATTCTAGCTCATTTAAGTAGATTATCAAGCACTAAGTGTGCACTTGTGATTTTTAGGACCCTTTTGTGAGAGATTTCTATCATTTTACACCACAATTACTATTTTTTTAGTTCACAACCTCTCAATACTTTATTATCTTTTATGCATGAAAGAAATCCATTCTTATACCCATGAACCCCCAAGCTAATTACTCATTCTAGTGTGAATTTCGAAACAAAATGTTAGGGCTCAAGTTCTTACCTCTTAGGGTGAAGGCCTAACAAATTTTACTTGAAAGTCTTCAAAGATTTGGCAAGGATTGAGAGCTAGTTTCTCCCTCTAGAGCTCCCTCTCTCACTTTATTTGCAGTGAAATAGCATAAAAGAGGTCTAATGGGGTGTTTTTAATGGGATGGGGTCGGGTTTTAAAAGTTAGAAAAAAGGAGCCTCGACACAATCTGCAATCGCATAATGGACATGCGCCTCGCAAATTGGACCCCAAATATGGTCCCAAAACCTGAACAAATTGTCTGGGTATGCGACAAAAATGCGGTTTGCAAACTTGTTCAGCGGTCGCATAATGTACCGCAGAACTTCTTCTCGCAAAAATTCCAAGGGGATTATGAGCATAATATGCGGCCCGCATATTGATTATGCGATCGGTTAATTGGCCGCATAGTTGACCTCAAATTAACCATCAAATTGCCTGACTCTGCGGCGACTATACGGTCCACATATCTATTATGCGAGTGCATAATGGACCGTAGAAACGCACTTTTTTGGAAAACATAATTCCTTAACTTTTTAATGCACAAATCAATCCAAAGGGTTCGAACCGTGCCAACCCTTTGTGTTACAAATTTCTAGCATATATTCCTAATTTGGCACTACGAGCTTTCGAGCTTTTGAGTAGAAATTTCAAGGGGCCTTACATCCTCACCCACTTAAGATCATTCATCCTCGAATGAGGATCAAGGTTCATTTATTAGCAATCTTTGTGAAACCTCAACTTTTCACAACATGAAACATATCAACAGCCCCAAATTTGGCTAACTCCTTAAATTTTTCGAAAATTTCACCTGAGTTTCCTTTGTAACTAGGCCTATCCACCTGTCAGAGAGCCCCAGGAACATATCCTAACAGCATATACATGTTCCATAGACAAAACACAACCTGTACAACACCAACCATGGCCATATAGGAAACATATAACTAAGACAGAACAGTTTTACATCGATCAAATCAAAAGATAAGAGTTCATAGGGACCTAATGCATAAAAAGCTATTACATGGACATACAAACAAATGTGGGTACTTCTTTCTCATTTCTTCCTCAGTTTCCCAAGTGGCTTCCTCAACCTGCTGGTTTCGCCATAACACTTTTACGTAGGCAATTTCCTTATTTCTCTATTTTCGGACTTGCCTGTCAAGAATGGCAACTGGAATTTCTTAATATGACAGTTCCTCATTAACCTCAATAGTTTCAACTGGCACAATAGTGGATGGATATCCCACTACCTTCTTCAACATAGACACATGGAAGACTGGGTGTACCAATGACATCTCGGGTGGCAGCTCAAGCTTGTACGCCACCTGACCAATCCTCTGAATGATTCTGTACGGTTTGACATATCTCGGACTCAAATTTCCTTTCTTCCCAAACCACATGATACCCTTCATGGGGGAAACCTTCAAAAATACCCATTCATCCTCTTTGAACTCCAAATCTCTGCGACAAACGTTCGAATAAGACTTTTAGCGACTTTGAGCAGTTTACAACCTCTCCTTAATAATCTTGACTTTCTTCATAGCCTGATGCACGAGGTCTGGTCCTATCAATTCTGCTTCTCCAACCTCAAACCACCCAATGGGAGACCTACATCTCCAACCATACAACGCCTCAAATGGTGCCATCTGGATACTAGCATGGAAGTTGTTGTGATAAGCAAATTCTATGAGTGGCAAATGGTCATCCGAGCTACCTTTGAAATCAAGAGTACAAGTACGCAACATGTCCTCAAGTGTCTGAATAATCCGTTCTGCTTACCCGTCGGTTTGAGGATGAAAAGTTGTGCTAAGATTTACCTGCGTACCCAAACCTTGCTAAAATGTCTTCCAAAAGTTGGTTGTGAACTAAGCCCCTCGATCTGAAATGATTGAGACTGGAGTGCCATGCAATCTGACTATTTCTTTGATATACAACTAAGCATATTGTTCCGATGTGTCGGTAGATTTAATTGGCAAGAAGTTCGCTAATTTCGTGAGTCGATCTACTATTACCCAAATTGAGTTGAACTTGCGTGGAGTGTGCGGTAACCCTACCACAAAATTTATGTCGATCATCTCCCATTTCCACATTAGAATTTCTTTTCTTTGGGCCAATCCACCAGGCCGTTGATGTTCGGCCTTCACTTGCTGGCAGTTCGGACCTTTTGCCACAAAGTCCGCCACATACTTTTTCATGTTATTCCACAAATAAACTTCCTTGAGATCATGATACATTTTTGTAGAACCTGGGTGCACGGAATACCTGGAAGTGTGAGCTTCTGCCATGATCCTTTCCTGAAGACCGTCAATATCTAGAACACATAGGCAGCCTTGGTATCGTAGGGTACCATCATCCATGCCAAAGGAAAAAGTTGTGGTCTTGTGTCTATGAACACCATCTTTAAGTTGTGCTAACAATAGATCGCTAAATTGCTTATCCTTTACCTCCTCCACAAGCGATGATTCAACCTTATTCTGCACAATTACTCCTCTTTCAGTAGAGTCCACAAGGCGAACTCCCAAACTAGCCAACTAGTGAACCTTCCTGGCCAACGGCCTTTGATATGCCTCCAAATGAGCCAAACTTCCCATGGAATTTCGACTAAGAGCATCCGCCACAACATTAGCCTTTGCCGGGTGATAGAGAATATCAATGTCATAGTCCTTGAGTAACTCTAGCCATCTTCTTTGTCTCAGATTCAACTCCTTCTACTTGAAAACACATTGAAGGCTCTTGTGGTCCGTAAATACATCCACATGAACCCCATACAAATAATGTTGCCAAATCTTTAGCGCAAACACCACTGCCGCCAGCTCTAAGTCATTGGTTGGATAGTTCTTTTCATGATTCTTGAGTTGGCTAGAAGCGTAGACTATAACCTTGCCGTGTTGCATTAACACACACCAAAGCCCAATCCTTGGAGCATCACAATACACCACAAATCCCTATGTACCCTCTGGCAAGGCTAATACCGGTGTTGTAGTCAGTCTTGATTTCAATTCTTGGAAACTCTTTTCACAAGCATCGAACCATTGGAATTTAACTGCCTTCCGTGTCAATTTAGTCAATGGAGAGGCAAGAGTAGAAAACCCCTCCACAAATCTCCTATAGTACCCAACCAAACCTAAGAAACTTCGAATATCTATTGGAGTGGTAGGCCTAGGCCAATTCTTCACTGCTGCAATCTTTTGACGATCATCGTAAATTCCTTCCCCGGAGATGACATGACCCAAGAACGCAACAGATTCAAGCCAAAATTCACATTTTGAAAACTTTGCATATAGTTGATATTGCTGAAGAGTCTGTAGAACTGCCCTGAGATGATTAGCATGGTCCTCCCGACTTCGGGAATACACAAGAATATCATCAATGAACAGTATCACAAAGGAGTCTAGAAAAGGCTTCAAGACTCGATTCATAAGATCCATGAAAGCTGCTAGGGCATTTGTGAGCCCAAAAGACATCACCATAAATTCAAAGTGCCTATACCGAGTCCTGAAAGCTATTTTTGGAATATCCTACTCCCTTATCTTCAATTGATGATACCCGAACCGCAAGTCAATTTTTGAGAAACACGTAGCACCTTGCAATTGATCAAACAGGTCATCTATCCTTGGTAAAGGATATTTATTTTTGATTGTGACTTTGTTGAGTTGCCGATAGTCAATACACATCCGTAGCGACCCATCTTTCTTTTCTAGCAAATCCTTCAGTTGTTCCTTTAGCTCCTTCAATTCTACCGGTGCCATTCTGTAAGGTGGAATTGATATAGGTTGCGTTCCCGACATCACGTCAATCCCAAAATCAATCTCCCTGTCTGGTAGAATCCTAGGGAGCTCATCTGGAAAGATAACTGAAAATTCATTCACAACTGGTACGGACTCAAGGCTAGGTGCCTCGACATCAGTACCCGTAACCCGAACTAAATGATAGATACACCCCTTCTTGATCATCTTTATAGCCTTAAGGTAAGAAATTAACCAACCTTTATGCACTACATTATCTCCCTTCCATTCAACAACGGGCTCATTAGGAAACTCAAGCCTGATAGTTCTAGTCCGACAATCAAGTTTGGCAAAACATGAATAAAGCCAATCTATTCCCATTATCACATCAAAATCGAACTTCCCCAATTCAACAAGATAGGCCATGGTATCCCTACCATGCACCATGACGACACAACCTCTATAAACTCGAGCAACCGTAATAGACTCACGAACCAGAGTTGATACCGAGAATATTTCATGAAGCTGATCTGGTTCTATCCCAAATTTTGTAGCAATAAAAAGGGTAACATAGGACAAGGTGGAACCGATGTCAATAAGTGCATACACATCATAAGATTGGACAGTCGGAATACCTGTAACAACATCTAGAGAAGCCTCTACAGTCTGGTGACCACTCATAGCATAGAACCAGCTGGGTCCTTTTAAACTCTGCGCACTACCCCTAGCTGCACCATGCCCTGCGGGTGCTGGGGTACCTCAAGCTAGAGAGGGGGCTGAGGATAGAACTACCCCTAGTTTCACCATAGAACTTTGCGCACCACCCCTAGCTGCACCATAGAACTACCCCTTACAAAAATTCCAAGGGATTATGCGATGACTATGCGGCCCGCATATTGATTATGCGATCGCATAATTGGCCGCATAGTTGACCTCAAATTAACCATCAAACTGTCTAACTCTGCGGCGACTATGCGGTCCACATAGCTATTATGTGATCGCATAAGGGACTGCATAAACACACTTTTCTAGAAAATATTATTCCTTAGCTTTTTTAATGCACATATCAATCCAAAGGGTCCGAACCGTGGCGAGCTTGTGAGCCGCGAAGAATTTTACGAATTTCTAACACATGGTCCTAACTTGGCAGTACGAGATGTCGGGTTTTTTAGTATAAATTTTCACGGCGCCTCACATTTTGTCACTACCCAAACCGATGGGCTGCGACGGATGCCTAAGTACTATCTGTCAAACACCCCTAAGCATGCGTCTAAGATATGAACTTGAATAGCATCTGCTGCATTACGAAAATAACATATGTGAAGGAAACCTGTCATCAAGGCATACATACGTATACATGCAAAATATAGTGGTCGAGCCGGCAAGGTTGTTATAGATAACTATGCATCGAAAACTGAAAGCCAACAAGGCGACATACAACCTAACTAGACATATTGTCTACAGACCTCTAATAGAAACATAACTGTACAAAGACGGGACTGAGCCACATTATACCCATGTACCTATATATATATATATACAAACGTATCATACCAAAATCAAAGCAGCTCCGGATTAAGTGGGGCACACCAACTCTCGCTGATCAGGGATCCTAAGAAGGAGGACCGTCAGCTTGCCTACCTGTGCCTGCGGGCATGAAAAATAGGCCCTGTGAAATAGGGCATCAGTACTAAAAATGTACTTAGAACCTCGATCCTCGACTTTGTCGTTATTGGAAAAGAAGGACTTGGTCGATCGGCATTGGAGTTTGATTAAACCTCAGAAATGTTGAGGTCGATATAATCGGATGAGGTGGCTGAGGGTGAACTCGAGCCCGGCCTTTTCGGTGAAGAACCTCATCATTATTACGATCCGCCAAAAGGACAGATGAATTTGGCCCAGGGTTACTTGATATCTTCGGCAGAATTCAAGCACGATCAGGTCGAGGGGACCCAACGTAAAGGGGTATGTATACACACTCAGGAACCCCTCTACGTAAGTTGTAATGTCCTCCCCACAAGAAGGTATTTGCAGAACGACCTTCTCTTCCCAATACACTCTCTCCTCACAGCATCGAGGTGTCTTTCCTCAATTGACCTAATGTATCTCGATGCACGCTCTCGATGGCCGGGGACGTCGAGAGGTTTCTCGACTATAAAATCCTTATTTAAGGAAAATCTACCCAGTACGATTTCCTGAAGCGTTGGCGGCTTACCACTGGCCAGACGGGAAGTAGAAGTGGAGTTTCCTTCTTTCTGAGGAACGGACTTGGAAATTTTTGCCATCGGTTCTTTAGAAGAAGAGGGAAAAAATGAATAAACCGGTAAGGTTTTGAGTCAATACAGCGGAGGAACTGGTGGTGAAAAGAAAAGTATAGAGGAGAATAGATGGTGCAAAGTGGAAAAGTCCTTAATAAGAAGAGAAAAACAAGTATATATAGAGGAAGGTGGTGACGGTTCATTAATATTGATGGTCGACCGGCTCTAACGTGCATTTAATGCTTTTGGGGAAGAGAACTGACGGGACGCTTTGGTCATTTCAACGTTTACGTCATAAGAGTGATGCCATCATAAAGGACTTCGGAAATTCAAATCGTTTCATATCATTTCATTCTAAGAAATGCGGGGACTAACTTTATACGGTCTAAATCGGAGAGCTCGATTTTAAATACTTGATCATACCCCGGGTTCGAGTTCGGAAGCTCGGAGTAAGAATCGAGCCTGGCCGAGATGTGTGCACCTCGACAAGCAAATCGGAGACCCGCCATAATCTGCCACGAGGAAAGTATAATTTCGATGACACTCAAGAAAGAGCAGGAATTTCTCAAGGACACATGGGTCAGGGTATAAATTAAGGGATAAGATTTGTACGAAATAGTACAAGTCCGTACTCGGTTGTTATACAGTTGTACCAATATAATTTTTTATCATAATTGTAAATGTACCATATTAGGGTTTTCCCCCTCTATATAAAGGGGACCCCAATCTTTTTAAAAGGCATCTGATACACAGCAATAGAATATTCTACTCTGCTTTTCTTGTTTACTGTGCTCCATAATTGTTCTTCAGCTTTATTGTTTCTTCTTTATTGTTCATACTATTTTTGCTCTTAACCTACCTTGAGGTCCCCGAGATAATCGAGCTCGAGGTCTCCATTGTTCTAACAACACTGGTTTGGTTCATCAATTCTTCTTACTTAAAACGAATATTACTTGTATCTTCACTAGTATTAGAATAAATCACATATCTTTAAAACCACAAATCACCTTTAATTATTAGTCACATTTTTCGAGGTAAACAAACATCAAGCCCCAAACTCTCTTTGCCCTTATGCCAGATTTAACATTATGAAATTTAAGATGACAAATATATAAAACACAAGCAGTAGTACAAATAAAACCAAACTTCATGAATCTTGTAAGATCTAAAGCACAAACCCACTCATAACGTCGTAACAAAAATACATCTAACAGATTAATACAAAAATTTAAACATGGCCGCAATAAAAATGTAACGCACAAATGAATCAAGCTATACAAAAAAGAAAGAAAAAGAACGAAAGAAAGAAAAAAAACCACTTATTTCTAAGTCTCATTAATCCAATCAGTGAACTTCATTTTGAAGCTTCCAATTTTAATTACTAAGGATGACATGAAACTATTCAGAAAAATGATACAACTTAAAATATAACTTACAAACCACATGAACATGTATTTGAATAACAGAACAACATTCATGAAAGATAGTGTGGATTCATTCACGTAAATACAACAAAAAAAAAAATGATAAAGATTTAAAGCACAAAGATTAGAATGAACCTTAAAGATAAAAACTTTTCCAACAATTTCTTTGGATCTGAAACAAACTCGGACCGGAAGCTTCGCTCGCAACGAGAACTTGAATGGTATTTCGTGTTTTAATGAGAAATCCAAACACGGACCCCAACCTCTCAACTCAAGTTTGTTGGACTTATACAGCGGCTGGCTGGCGGCTGATTTTCAAAGCAAAAAGAAGATGAGTCGCAGTGGATAAAAGGGACGAAAGTAGAGTTTTATGGGCTAAAGAAGAAAAACAATGCAGCCGCTGCTCTATTTCTACTACTGCGCAGCTTTTAGACCTCGAGCTTTAGGATTTTTTGCTTTCTTTTTCCCCTCTTCTTTTCTGTTCAAAGTATCTCCTTTTCAAAATATTGGACTCCCGTTTTTGTGTGAATGTGTGTATTATATATAAATGTGCGGGTTAATGGTGAGATGAGCGGAGGGAGTGGGAAGTGAGGGTTAGAGGGTTCTGCATTATGTATGTATAATGTGTGTGCGCAATGTAAGTAAGACGTGAGGGGTTGAGGGGAAGGGACGTGAATATATAGGAAGAAACTAAGATTAAGAGAAATTTTTTGTTTTGCTTATTTTGTTACTTTTTCTTTTCTTTTTGTTAGTTGATTTTTTTTTTTATTTTTTTTTTACTTTCTTTCTTTTTTTTTTTGTTTAAATGAAGAAAAAATGAAAGTAAAATGCATAACTAAAAATATTAATCAGCTACTTTTAGACTTAGATATTATATACATAAGAAAACTAAACATTTACATTATAGTTTAAATTATACTAAGAAAAATACTATAGCTTATATTTAAAATTAGAAGAAACCAAATATATATACATATTCTTTTTTTAAAAAAATTCTGTTTAAAAATACGAACAAAAGTTATACTCTAAGAATGTGAATATTTTTTGTAATTTTTAATTTTCTTAAATGAAACCTATTAAGAGAAAGATAAAAGTTTAAAACAGCAAAATTATACTTAAAAGAAATATTTACACTAATAGTGTAGAACTCGAGTGTGGTCAAAAATTAGTTGTTCACAGCCACTCATGCTCATGTGACTGATTTGGTGCGTGGGTGACAAAGTGCCCCTTTTGCTTCCTTTTTGTCCCCCAAGTCAAGGGTTCGATCCCCATAAAAAAAAATTAATTAATTCCTTGTATAATTAATAAATAAATAAATTTTCAATTCCCATGCCGTTTTTAATTAACAACAGATCTCTACGACCTTTCCTTCTTTCCAATTTAACAAACAAACACGTATTTTTACTTCTTCTTTTTTTAAATTCTCTTTTGCCCACGTCTTTTTTAATTTTCTTCTCTTACAGCTTGTTTGTTTACCCATTGTATTGTATCGTATTGTTACTTTAAATATAATATTTATTTTGATTGTTACTTAAATGTTATTGTATCGTATCGTTAAATCCGTCGTTACAAAACGACGAAATGTGTCACTTTATGTAACGATCGATTTGGTGTGGTCGCGTCATTACCTTGTCTTTTTCTCTCAATCTCACCCTTTATTATTGTTAAATTATTCTCTTTATCATTTACCCTACCTTTTTATATAGTAATTTTATGCTGTATTATAATTTTCTTTATAATATTGCAAGTTTATTCTTCATATTGCTGGTGCACGATACCATGAAACGATGGCAAACGACACAATTTATCCAAACATTATATTTATCAAACGATATAGTACAATACAATATAATACGATATGATACATTATGAAACGATGTGTAACAACCATCCAAACAAGCTGTTAATCATTCTTTTGAGAACAAAAACTTTGAATCCCTAAAACAAAGTACTTGTGACTCGCCTCTTTCGGCTCTGAGGCTCTCAATGGATTCAAACAGCAAAACTCTCAGCTCAATTAAGCGTTACCTTTAAAAAAATTGAATGATTCTTTAGTTTACTATATAGAGCATGAGATATTTAATGATGTAAGTAATGATGCTATTATTGACAGTTTTCAAGGTATGAAAACTCGTCGAAGAAAATTGTAAAGTGGATGATATTTTTTGCGAATATAGTATTAATATAGTTTGCTTGTCAACTTCCATAAAATTTGACATTATAATGGAACCAAACATCTATCTTATAATGGAACCAAACATCTATCTTAAAGATAATAGTGCAGCCATGTTCTTAAAATCCTAGATACGCCTCTGCTAGTAGACCTTAGTTTGTCTTATGGTTAACTTAACTAAACATGGTATAAGCACCCAGTAAGGGCATAGGCGGATATAAGATTTAAACTTTATGGGTTCAGCCTTTAAACAACAACAACAACAACAACAATAACAACAACAACTACCCAGTAAAATCTCACAAAGTGGGGTCTGGGGAGGGTTGGTGGCACTTTCTTGTCACACAAGACTCCAGATGCAAGCCTCCATTTCATCCAGCCCGCCCCTATATGGTGAGTGACGTCCTCGTCGATCTCTTTGTCCCCATGAATTATCGACCCAAGGTACTTGAAGCTATCTCTCTTGGTGATGACCTGTGATCCAAGCCTCACGTCCCTGCCTACTTCCCTTGACTCAGCGCTAAACTTGCACTCCAGGTACTCTATCTTATACTTGCTCAATTTGAAACCCTTAGACTCGAGAGTCTGTCTCCAAACCTCCAATCTCTTGTTAACATCGACCCTCGTCTCATCAATTAGAATTATGTCATCACCAAATAACATGCACCATGGCACATCTGTTTAACCAAAAAATGAAATTTTAGTCAAAGCTAGAATTTAGAAGAACACGGGTTACTGATAATCAAAAGAGTGTATAAAAGGAAGTAATTTAGGTAGCAAGAGAGTAATCAAGAGAAAAATAAGTAAAACAAAGCTTATATCAATAGTATTTCGTGTCCCCACAATTGATCAGATATCTCCCTTTTATAGATATCTTGGAGATATACGTTTTGCCCAAATCATAATGAGGTTATTATGAGTAATTAAAGACATTTAATGTTACGTTACATAATCATTATATTCAATACAAATTCTCTAACATATTCTACATTTAATGCCTATTAAATGCCGTATCTGCACTCTTTTCTATTGTCAGATTCATTCCTTTTGATTCTCGGACATAAATGACTTAGATAGGTACGGGTGCTGGGTTATTTGTATTCCTGCCTGTGCCTCTTCCTCTGTCATTTGCTCGTATCTGTTGCAACTCGTGCCTCTTGGCTAGTTGTAATTCTTTGACCATTTGACCAGTCTACATGTTTCGACACGTATTCGACACGTCACCTTTATATTTAAATACAATTTTTCCCAATACAGATAGTCCCCCCACTTTCCATTTATTCATCAGTTGAATATTTGGGAAGTGGATTTCATTAAAAGGGAATTTTTGTCACCATTAATGCTATGACAAAATTGACGTTTCAATTGTCGCTTCCATTTAATACTCCGTACACGTGTCTTTTTTCCATTGGTTCTGCAGTTTTGCAGCCCTTTTCAAGGCTTTTTACGGCTCCACTATTCACGAAGTGCCAGTTATCATTATTATGGTCCTTCCATCACTGCACTTTTACCTTTGGCGGTGGCGTATTAATATAAATATAACTTCTTTCCTTGTCTTTTACCACATAAAGCTTATTGAACACTTAATTCCTCACATTATTCTTCTTCGCCATGGCTTCACCAAATCCTAACCCTAGGAGAGTTCCCATTGTTAATACCTTCCCTAATGCCCTCATTAGATATAGAAGGGGAGGTAGACTTCGTAGCTTAGGGTCTACTCGCGGTGGTGGTTCGTCTATACCTTCTCCTAGTTCTGGTCCTTCTTCTAGAACCAGAGGTTCCCTTTCTCACAGATCTTCTTCTAGGGATAAAGAACCTTCTGAACCATTACGTGAACCTTTAGTAGAGGAGATAGTCCCTACAGAATTATCTTTTTACCATGATAAGGAATCTCTTAGAAACTAGGTTTCCGCCTTAGATCGTGCTGACGCTTACCCCACTCAAATTACAGAAGTTTTGACTCCTGTAGTTCGCAAAGACTACCATTGGAGTAATGATTTTTCCATTATTATCCCTAATCCAAATCAGAGAATTACTTCTTACTTGACTGAGTTCTCTTTTGTTTACACATACCCTTTCACTTTAGGGTTCAAACCAGCTATTGACCCAGTTATTCTTGAATTTTGTCGTTTCTTTATTGTCTGTTTGGGTCAAATTGGCCCAATCATATGGAGGGTTGTTGCATGTTTGAGGCATTTAACCAATTTGGCTGGCGTTTCCTTTACTTTCCCTCACCTGATTCATCTTTACTCCCCTAGACTTTTCCGTAATGGCGTTTTTACCCTAGTAGCCAGGAGTAAGAGGGTTTTAGTGAGCCCTGAAGATGACAAAGACCGTGGCTGGTACGCTCGATTTGTTGCTGCCCCCACTGTTGGTTTAGCGGGTGAGAATAGCGTTCCCTTCCCTGTGAAGTGGAATTTTGCACGTAAGTCTTTTATCCATATCGTACCTTTTTCCTTCAAGTTTATCAACTTCTCTAATTTTTTTTTTTAGCAACCATGGGAGTGGTGGAAAGTATTCCCAATTTTCGTGGTTGGGTAGATAAATTGCTGAAGGTCGTACCAATAGATGGGAGGTCTTGGAAAACACTTTCTAACCGTTACGGTTGGAAAGTAAAGACTCATGGTAAGAGTTTTTATTTCATCTTTCACGCATGTATATATATTTCTTTATGGTTCTAACTTCCATCCTTCTTTTTATCAGGATTTTCTATTCGAGGAGTTACTGCTGAAGCAGTTGTGGCCTCTCGTGTCTCTTCGGGAACCCGTACTCCTTCGGGAATTCGTATCTCTTTAGAAAGAGCCCGAGAAATAGTCTTGGGTTCTTCTTCTGCAAAATGGAAAACTGTTGAAGAAGAAGACTCTAAAGAAGAGGAAGATGGGGGTTCCCTGGTGACGAGGCCACGAGCTAGAAGACACATCGTCTCTGATGACGAAGCTGAAGTTTCCCCTCATCTTTCTGTTCCTCTTACCGAACCTGTTGAAACCCCATAATTCCTGACGATGACGTCACTCCCCATGATACCCATGAATCTATTGATCAACTTTTCTTCAGTGGTTTTGGCAGTGGAAGTTTAGGGCCTATTTTAGATGAAATACCCTTATCTTCTTTCTCAACTCCCGTGCTTGTGATTCCTTCCTTACCAGCCCTAGCTGTTTCTGTTCATTCCTCTATTGTTTTCACTTCCTCTACCGCTCCTCCTTCGACAACTCCCCCTCATATCGTTCACCATACGGAAGCGGGCTCTTCAAGTAGAAGTGTCGCTATGAGGAGGGTAACCATTGAAGTTCCTACTGATAGCAGCCTTTTAAGGAAGTCAGGTCAGGCAGATGTATGGCTGAAACCTTTAATCGGTCTAATTGAAAAAGCAAAGCTGGAGAGCCATAGTTCTCTGACTCTAATGAATGATACCGTGCATGTCACTTTGAAGGTACTTTACTTCTCTCCCTTCTTTACCTTATAAAATTTTTTTATCTTTGGGATTCTTATATTCTTATTTCCCTTCCCCTTTTTTTAGGCCAATCTTATCGGCACAGAAATGATGAACAGAATCCCTCTCTTGGAGAAGGTAGCACGTGATTCTCAGTTGGAGGCGATCAATTGGAAGGATAAAATTTGAGAGTGCACAAATTGATATGGAAGATTTACAAGAAGGCAAGAGTACCCTAGAACAGCAGGTGCGGGCTTTAACTTCAAAGTTAGCGGTTGCAAAAGCTTCCTCAAGCCAAGCAGAAAAAGACAAAGAACGTCTCGAATCTTCCTTCTCAGAGCGACTATCTAAGGCCAGCGAAGAGAACAGAGAGTTGAAGGCTCTTTTGAGTCAAAAGAAGTTTACGCTGGGGAGCTCGTGCAAAGCTTAACTCAAGCATAAGAAAACCTTCGAGTCTCAGATGATAAGGTTCGTGCTTTAGAGAGCTCCCATGCCTCTCTTCAAGCTTCTTACAACTACGCATTGGCTGAAAATGAAGAGCTAAAGAATGAGATTGTTGATTGGGAAAAGGATTTTGAGACCCTTGAAGAAAAATCTGCTATTGAGGTAAGCTGGGCATTTTTGAATTCACGTCGAGATACCCTAATTGAAGCTGGCCAAAAAAACTTCAACCTGGAGTCGGAGTTAGCTAAGATTAATGAAACCATTGAAAAAGCTCAGCAAACTCAGGACTTCTCTTCTCCCGTGGTTGAAGCTCCCGTGAATGTTGAAGTTGATACAGGTATCCCAACTCTTTCAAGCCCAATCGAGCATGTTGTTACAAGCCAAGTTGAAACCGCATATGTTGATGCACCTGCCCAAATTGAGCCCGCTGCTATTGATATTCTTGCTTCAGTTCCACAAACTTTTCAGTAACCAGTTTTAATCATTTGAATGATTTTGTTCTTGTTTTTATTTTGGAAAATTGTAATCAAACCCTTAGCTTTATTTGAGGGTTGATTTTGGAAACGCAAGTCCCCAAGTCTTTTATGGAGCAATCTGTATAAACAATTTCATAGTTTTATGACTAAGTCCGAGCTTAATTCTACATTTTTTACATATTAATAAGTTTTTCATGTTATTATCTTAAACTTCTATTTGCTTTATTCTTGCCTTTATTTTTAAGGACTTACAGAATAATTTGCATTTTTGTTTTTCGAAAATGCTTCTGTTAACCTCATGACTAATTAATTTAAACATGAGTTTTATAAAAAAGGGCCATTTTATACTTTGATACTTAATGAAGAAGACGTCTCAACTTCATAATGTTGTTGTCATACGATAAAAGAAATAGGAACACACATGTTTCTTTGAAATAACTTTGACTAGTTTTGAATAATACTTTACATATATTTGAATTACATTTATAACTTTCTCGTAACTGTTTTTCTTGTAACAGATTTTTTCAAAAGAAGAATAATAGACATGGGGTTTTTTCTTATAACCCGTTTTAGTACATAGCCTTTACTCTAACTATAGTGAGGTTTTTCTTTGGCCTTAGCTCGTGTCTTCATCTCGTGACCTTATGACTTTTACTCTGCACTTGACTCTTTTAGGCTTGACTTTTCTTAATCTTTTTTGCTTTCTTTATACACATATCTGTGTATATTATGTAGTCCCCAAGTGTTTGAGTGTTGAAGTATGAAGCCTTGAGCACTTGATAGATTCTCTCATTTGGTCCTTTTCCTGAAAAGGAAAAACATACGGGACTCGAAGATGGGATTTTAGATGAAGACTGCTTAACCCGTATGAATTTCTATTAGAATAATTGTAACCCTAGGCCAGGAATTTTAGGTTATTTCGTGTGCCTTACAGGTTGTGACTCATCATTTAGTACGGGTTAGCTTTTTGCCTATCATCTAAAATCGTTAGTAAAATTTTAACAATTCAAAAATTAAATTTGAAATAGTGATACCTGATCGTGGGTATTTCTTAGAAATAGTGTCTCTTCAAATGAACAGCATTCCAATGTGAAGGTAGTATCTTGCCATACATTGCCTCCAACTCATATGCTCCCTTGCCTGCAATATCACGAACTCTATAGGGTCCTTCCCATGTTGGACTTAATTTACCCGCGTCAGCTACCTTTGTGGATTGAAAAACCTTTTTAAGCACGAAGTCCCCCACTTTGAAGAATCTGAGGCGTGCTTTTCGGTTGTAATATCGTTCTATGACTTGGCTTTGTGCTGCCATTCTTATCAATGCAGCTTCTCTCCTCCCCTCGAGTAAATCTAGATTGACCCGCATCTCCTCGTCATTAGATTATTTTGTTGCTTGTGTGAACCGCGTACTTGGTTCCCCTATCTCAACTGGAATTAAAGCCTCAGCTCCATAAACCAATGAAAACGGTGTTTCTCCTGTAATTGTTTTTGCAGTTGTGCGATATGCCCATAAAACTCCAGGTAACACTTTAGGCCAGTTACCTTTTGATACCTCTAATCGTTTCTTTAAATTATTGATAATAACCTTGTTCGTTGATTCTGCTTGCCCATTACCCTCCGGGTGATAAGGTATTGACGTAATCCTTTTAATTTGCCAACTTTGAAAGAATTCCGTGATTTGAGCTCCAATAAATTGAGGGTCATTATCACACACGATCTCCTTTGGTACACCGAATTGGCATATGATATTCCGCCAAAGAAAATCTTTGACTTCCTTTTCTCGCACCTGTTTAAATGCTCCTGCCTCCACCCATTTAGTAAAATAATCAGTGAGTACGAGCAGAAACTTTACCTGTCCTTTTGCTTATGGTAATAGACCCACAATATCCATTCCCATTTCATAAATGGCCATGGGGCAATGACCGGGTGTACTTGAGTGGTAATCGATCTCTTTGTCCCCCTAAATCATCGACCCAAGGTACTTGAAGCTATCTCTCTTGGGGATGACCTGTGATCCAAGCCTCACGTCCCTGCCTACTTCTCTTGACTCAGCGCTAAACTTGCACTCCAGGTACTCTGTCTTAGACTTGCTCAATTTGAAACCCTTAGACTCGAGAGTCTGTCTCCAAACCTCCCGACCCTCGTCTCATCAATTAGAATTATGTCATCAGCAAATAACATACACCATGGCACATCTGTTTAACCAAAAAATGAAATTTTAGTCAAAGCTAGAATTTAGAAGAACACGGGTTACTGATAATCAAAAGAGTGTATAAAAGGAAGTAATTTAGGTAGCAAGAGAGTAATCAAGAGAAAAATAAGTAAACCAAAGTTTATATCAATAGTATTTCGTGTCCCCACAATTGATCAGATATCTCCCTTTTATAGATATCTTGGAGATATACGTTTTGCCCAAATCATAATGAGGTTATTATGAGTAATTAAAGACATTTAATGCTACGTTACATAATCATTATATTCAATACAAATTCTCTAACGTATTCTACATTTAATGCCTATTAAATGTCGTATCTGCACTCTTTTCTATTGTCAGATTCATTCCTTTTGATTCTCGGACATAAATGACTTAGATAGGTACGGGTGCTGGGTTATTTGTATTCCTGCCCGTGCCTCTTCCTCTGCCATTTGCTCGTATCTGTTGCAACTCGTGCCTCTTGGCTAGTTGTAATTCTTTGACCATTTGACCAGTCTACATGTTTCGACACGTATTCGACACGTCACTTTATATTTAAATATATTTTTTCCCAATACAACATCCCCTTGAATATGGTGTGTCAATGCATCTATCACCAAGGCAAATAAGAACGGCTAAGCGCAGAGCTTTGGTGTAATCCCATAACAACGGGGAAATGCTCCGAGTCGCCTCCCACAGTCCTAACCTTAGTCTTAGCTCCATCATACATGTCCTTGATCGCTCTTATGTAGGCTACCGGCACGCCCTTTAAGATTCTTAATATTGGACCCGTTATATTTTTAAAGTTATGGGTTCATATCGTTGTTGCAATTTTAATAAATTTGTACGCATAAATTTATGCACGGTGTCAAAAGTTATGGGTTTAATTGAACAGGTTAGAATTACATCTACAACTGAATTTCCCTCTGTTTTAGCATGAATAAGTGCGGCCACGGTCAAATACAAATGCTCTCCTCCTTCATATGCGCTAGTAAAATGCAAGCATTTCTAGAAGAAGGCTAATACTGCCCGAGAGATCTCTTCCAATTAGCCACAACTTTGAGAGCTTGGATTAGGATTCGTATCACTGCAAAAGGTTTCTCTAAGTTTCTGTTCGTCTCCTCTAAAACTTTTACTGAAAGCTGTCTGTTTTGTCTTCCTAAGCAAGGAAGTATGTTTTTTTTCCTAGAAAGGTATATTCATTTCGCCAATGATCTTGTTCGCAATCCTTTTGCAATGTTGTGTGTATATATATATAACCTGTATACAGCTGTGCCTGCAATGAGAAATTTCGAATTTGTGCACATCTAACAGATCGAGAAAAATATTTTACCGAAGCTTTTTTTCTATCCTCGGTCGTAATTTGTTACCATGTGCAAATCCAGATCTACCAAAAGACAGACTGCATTGATTGATAAACGTGTCTTTCGTAGTTTAAACTGTCTGATTATGACATGCATATTAATGAAATTCTCAAATTTGCTGGTAGTTTTTTTTATACATATCAGGGTTGATAACAGCCGCTGCATTATTGGTCACTGCATTTTCTACACCCTTGCTTCCATTTTGAGCAGCTTGATCTAGAGAAATCTTGATTTATTTTTATGCAATCGGAGCTCGTGGATTTCCCTGTCCTTATATCTTATTTACATCTATGCAAAACCCAAATTAAGCGTACTCCCCAAGCTCTTTGGTTACTGGGTCTTTTGTGGACCATAGGCAACGTTTTCAACTCTTGCTCAAACAGCTGACCAGAGATTGGTTCAATATGCCCTCGAGAATCCAACAGGACTTATATTCATGGAAGGTAGCTAATTACATCTTAAATATGGTTTAGTAATGAGCTTAATTATATGACTTTGCTTTTTTGTTATCTTCAAAACAGGACATTGTTATTGGGATTAGAACTTAGTAAGGGTGTTCATTCGTCAGTACGGTATGATATTTAGACATTTCGATCTGGTATTTTCAGTATTCAATTCCTTAAAATGATATACCAATATCATACGTAATTAAATTTGTCATAATTTGGCTTTTCTCCTTTCGATTTATTCGGCTTGAATATTGACTAGTATATAGAGACAGACTATAATATTCTTAATTAAAGTACTCAAAACTACATTCTAGGCTCACCTGACGGCCGATAAAATCTCTGTCCAAAACTAGCAAGTATCAACTTAGAGGAAAATAAAAAAAGGTACATATAGGAATAAATTTGATCGTTGAAAATACCTTGTTACTTTTATTGTTGAACATAGAAAATACAACAAAGAGTAATCCACCAAATGCAACGGAGTAATATTTGGTGTCATCTTTCACTTCTTCGTAGAAATATACTAAGATCATAGAACTTAGAAGCTGGTGTCATCTTTCACTTCTTCTAGGGCTGGTAATATTTGGGGCTCTACTATTAAACGCTACTAGCTTTACACTCCCTTTTCTGACCCGTGCAATTGAAGCGACTACTTTAATTGTAGGAGAGTTGCAAAAGGTATCTCCAGTATTTAAGAGTAGAGAAATTCGAGTCCATACATTTTCACCTACGTTATTCAGTGCTGATATAGTATAGGCTTCAAGCTACTACCCTCTCTTGAACTTGTATAGTTATGAACCATTATTTCAAGAGCCTTGCTTGGTTCCAGCTACACCTTGCTGAATACATTTGTCAAAAATATTTAATTTATGCTCTCAAACTAGTAGGAAGACTCTACCTATTTAGAACTCTCTACCATTACCAAGGGCATGAATGCATAGCTTATTACTGTACCTGGACAATAAATGAATAACAGAAAGCCAGAACGCAAGAGATGCATAATCTCCAACATTTATGGTTGCAGTTCATAATTTCAATCTGCCCTCCAAAATGAGTACACTAAAACACCAAATAAAAAGCTTGCCATGCAAGGGCTAGGGGTAATGCAATTGAAATATGACAAATGCACCAAGGAGTTGTCATAGGTCCAACCAAAAATAAACCATAAATTATCCACAAGTAACATGTCAGCCAACTTGTTCAGAATCATCACTCAATGAAACCACCGTCCAATCCTAGTGCGCTTGCCAGCTGCCACCACTTTTCTTCTGCTTCGAAGACATGTTTGCTCCATCAAACCCTAAACTGAAAGTTCAGGTATGGCAGAATCAACTTCCCCAAGATTATGCACCACATCAGGTTTATCAAGGGACTTTTTAGGTGATACATCGTCAATATCACTGGACCTCTTCCTCTTGTTTGTCTGCTTGGTTTCAGTCTCAGTGATAGGCTTCGCACCTTCTTTATCATCCTCCACACATTTGTCAGTTTCAGCAGCTTCTTCAGTTGGAACCTCATCTTTTCCATCTGAGCCACCATCAACATCTTCATTCAATCCTGCATTTTCTTCCTCAATTTGGCGCTGCAATGATTCTATTACGTTCATCAACTCTCTATTAATCTGCCAACAAAACAACCTTCAGTGTAAGACTAAAACTTATACTCATAAGTACAAAAGTTTCTTGTTTCAACAAATACCATGGAATGATTAAGTTTTGCTTATGACATTAATATATCGACTACTGAGATAGTAATTAGTAATGATTGGATTTTGGAGCACCACAAAGTTGTCAGGTAAATTGTGAATTAGGTACCTGGGGGTTCTGGAGAAAATCAGATATATCAGTCGGGCATGACGGGCATTTCATTATATTTTTCTGCACTCGTAATGTCCGTCTGCCTTCACCCCTCTGTCTTGTAAAAGACTGTCCAGCAAAGGCACTTTCCAAACATGCCTTGCAGAAGTTATGAGCACATGGAGTGGTAAGTGGGAGATTCATCACTTCCCGGCAAATAAGACAGCTAAACTCTGCACCATCACATCATTTCATGGATATTGAGAATTAAATTGAAGACATTATGCAATCACTAACAATCAAAAGGAAACCTAAAATCAGATAATACCACATACGGCCTAGTTAAATCAGATTAGAAGGCAAAAGATATAATGGCTAGCATTGAATGAGAAGTATACCTTTCAAAAGCCTTTGCTTCACAGACACTGTATTTTTCTTTGATCTAACTTTCCTCACTTTTGTTCCATCATCATCATTTTGACATTGAATAGGTTTTCGACTATTAGGAGGAGCTTTTTTCCATATCCAACAACTCTTCTCCTCCTGTAAAACAGAAACCATATATTACAAACAGTGCCAACATTATTATAATGTATGCTTCACATACAACAAAGTTGATTTAAAAAATGTCACTGCATTTACAGAAAGAATGTAAATAGCCCAATTAAATTGGCAAAATTAATCACACAATCTGACAATCAGCATCCTTTAATGTTCTAAATTACCACACAGAAAAACTACTGCAGATTCTAAATATCATGCTACAATTATCTAGCTTCTCACATCATAATCCCAAGCCGGAGATCCCTTTCTTTCAGTCATATCTGTAGCACCATTTAGCTCTTTTACGGAAGGCAAGGCCCTAGGACGGTCCCCATGCTCATCACTGCCAATATAACAAGGTTAATTAAATAAAAGAAAATCCCAAAAAGAAGGGGATAGACATTTGCAAATAAGTAAAATTGCACAAATAAAAGACCTGGTCCATGGGGCAGGTTCATTATCACAGCGCACAAAAAGATATCGACACACTTTGAATCCCTGCACAAATGTCAAAGACACGTATATGATTGACATAGATGGAGAATCGGAGATACAGATGCATAAAGATTTGGACAAGAGTTTCACACTTGTTTTCCAGCTTTCCGCCAGCATTTTTCAATCCTGTAAACCCCGTCATATCGTACTCCCTTCTCTGGTGCATAAGAAGAACGCTTCTCCTTATGGGACCTATATATATAAGAAAAGGATAAAACTTGTGCATTTGAAATGCACCTCCAACATCAATGAAAAAGATCTGAGACGATGTAAATATTGGCAAATCCCACCAAATAGACTATTAGTAACTCAACTAGTGGATGCTGATAGAAATTATTTTGTTGACAAAGGTCAAGACATTTCAATAGCAGAAAGTTGGCATCCTGAAGCTAAGAAATAGATTGCAACATAGATCGCATAACAATTACCCTACTTGGTACTTCAAAAATTTAGAGAAAACAACAGCAATTGCACAGAATGTCAAGAACAATCACAAGTACATCAGCTATCATGCAAACTTGGTTGCTCTGACATGAAACTTAACATCTCTATGATACATAACATCACACTGTGGAAGTTAAATAAGCCAACTACATATACTTTATTGACCAACCCAAGAGTGCCTAACACAACAATAAATCAGCCAATTTCCAGTCAAAAGAAGGGATAGCAAGAATCATTTCAGTTATCTACATTTTTAATCAAAATGTTAAATGCACCAACTGACCTCACAACTCGGACAGGATAACCCTTGAGACAGCTGATACGTAAAGCTTCATTAAGCTTATCAAATTTCTGGTCAAATGATTGTAACTTGTTTGTTCGCTTGTTACCACTCAAGTCTCTTCCACCACTAGCCAAACAAATGAACATAAAACTACTTAGAAGGGTACCTCAGCAGAAACCAGCAGCACCAAAAGTTATCAGTGTAAATAAATAAACAAATGCAAAACCAAGCATTAATCTGGACTCACTTTTTAGTAAACAAAAGTCAAATTGATAACACTCATAAAGGGTTTTCAGAAATCAAAAGGAAGAATCCAGCTTAACCACAACTGATAGATACTTTACACGAGCATGGTGCTCAAAATACAAGAAACAACAGAGAATAGAAATTCAACACAGCAAATGCATCATAAGTGGAACATCATGCATAGAGTAAGTTTGAGAAAACGAGTTGCATGCAAGGTGAGCTAAGGGAAACAACAGAAGGTACATATATCAAACAAAAGATAAAAGACAAGCAACACAGACAAAACTTTACCTTCCAGTATAAAGAAACCATTCACCATGGTCCTCATCATCTTCGTATCCGCCAGAAAGTGCAACAGACTGGGCCCCATAATCTGACTGGCCAGCAATTCCAGCCACATGAGGGAAATGAGCCCCCCATTGCCGACACTCAAAACGATCCTCCCAAGTCTCACCAACTAAGACGCCCAAGTTGCGCTCTGGATCATTCTCTGCTGAAATTGGTCCAAAATGGTCACCAGGGATTGTGACAAAAATCTTCCCACTGCAAGCATTAGCCTTTCCAGACTTTTTTGCACGCTCAGTGGTGAAAGCTTTGTCAGGTCTATTTTGGTTGTGAATGAAATGGGCAACTTTTGAAGTCCCCCCAGAAGCACCAGATCGTAGTGTTCTTGCCATTCTTATGGCAATGACTAGAGCAGAGTTAATTCGAGGTTGGCTTGCCATTTTCGGCGGAATAGGGGTACGACAATTAGCACATGTGCTCTTCCGCTGCCCAATCCACTTTTGGAAACACTTCAAGCAAAAGTTATGACCACAAGGCGTCTGACATGGAAAAGATAATAGTAGTAAGATGGAGCTGTGTGAAGCCTCCAAATTAAATAACTATTCCTTCAAAAGGAAATGAGCATCTATCCAACAAAGGATCAAAGATCACTTGTAATCAAGTGATCAACCAAGTAGGTAAAATATTCCTAATGCCCATTCTATTGGGCTTGAGTGGTCCAAATCATGTATCTCATACAAACCTACCAATATTTTAGTACTCAAACATCATAGAAACAAAACAATTAAAAAGAAAATTAAAAAATAAAGCATGAGATACCACATACACAATTTATAGTAACAATGATTACTGGAACGGCAATAGACAGGGAAGGGCTAATCCATTAGTCATGGGCATCTATGCTTATTTACGCAAAGCTATTTATTGATGTCAATTTAGATATGTTCATTGGCATGCAAGTTATCTCACTGTCCATTTTCCCACTATTTCCTATTCATGAATTGTACTCTCTAACAGCACAGGGGAAGGAAACTTAATGACAACAAAAGAAGTGTGTGCATTTCGCAATCAAAGAAACCCTTGAACTCACCTCCATTCAACAAAGAAATTTCACATATGAACTCTTCTCAGGATCGGACACAACAATACAAGTAACATATATCTAGGAGGCATAAAGCAAGGACATTTCAGTAATTGAAATTAAGCATAAGGTTTTGAGTAACATTTATAAAATTAAAAAAAACAAGGTCTCTTCCTGTTCTTCTGATTAAGCATAAAACTTTATGAGTCCAAAACATAAGGTTCTTTGTGTTCCAAGTTACAGATGTGAACCTAGAAGGAAGTCATCTCGGGAGTGAAATTGAAATATTTCAGGCTAAGCATCTATGTGAGGCAACTTGCAATAATGGCAAATCAGGACTAGTATATCTTTAATACAAAAATGAGGAGAATGAAACTAAAACGTAAAATTGAAAAAGGAAAAAGGGGATAAAGCAAGGAAAGGACAAAAACATTGAAAAGGCGATATACCGTGACGGGTCTCTCCGGCAGTTGCATGCACATAGAGCAGTTCAAACTTCCATCGAGAATGTTGAGAACATCGTTGTCTGTATTGACAACCTCCAGATTACTGGCTTTAGCGCTTCCGCTCAAGAGCTCTTGTCGTTGCTTGGCCTTCTCTTGTTCGGTGAACGACGAGTCGGATTCTATGGCCCGAATGGCGGCGATCAAATCGCTGCCAGACGACGAGGAAGCCGCAGTAGCATTCTGTTTAACGGCGACCCGGGGGGCATCGGGAGGCAAAGAGCAATCAGGACACTCCCAGTTGACGGCGTCGGCCATGGAATTGGGAGGAGCAGAGAGGCAGGTGACGTGCCAGGGAGTGGCACAAGTCTTACAGAGGAGGGATTCATTCTCCGATGGCTTCGTTTTGCACACCATACAGACGCCATCGCCGTCGCATGGGAGGTCGCTATCGTGCGCCATCGGAGTGGTTGAGGACAGCAAATATGAGGTAAAGTTTAGGGGGAAATAAAGCCAATGAAGTAGAGTGAGAATGAAAGAGGGCGTGAGAAAAGAGAAGAGACGATTGGCGATTTTAAATAGGGAGAGAGGAAGTGGACTATTGCCCAATGGACGCGGGGAGATGTTTTTCGATTAAAAAAATTGGTGTGAAAATTTAGGCCAAATTTTCAAATTTTGGTATTCCCTCTATTTTCGTGTGGATCTATAAATGGCAAACTACTTATTTAATTTCTCTATAAGAAATTTCCTTAAATTTTATCTATAAATCTAGGCTCAAATATTAAAATCTGCAAATTAATTAAACTTCTTCCATTTATCACTGCATTTATTTTAAGAACTTAACCACAAACAAATCAAGGTGTCACTTTTCCATATTGACCTTTCTAATTCTATTAATTTTTTTGTATTTTTTACATGTCGTTATACATTTCAATTACGATGGAACCATGTCAAAATATATTGTGTTATTTCCCTTAGAACTTGATGCAGCAACTAGCGAAGCTTGGCAAGTGTATTGTTTGACTCAAAAGATATTGAAACCTTTTTGAATAAATCAATCAAAGAAAATGAAGGGTAAATCTTAACTAAGTATAATAATCTCTAGAACAAAAGATATGCAAGGTGAATATGGGGATAAGATTTCTTTATCTTGTCAAGATGAACCATCAAACAATAATGACATCAATCGTTTATGTAAGCAAGTGTTATAGCGAGTGTTCTTAGTTGGGAAAATGCCGAGAGAGAGTTACAAGGTTGTTTTACGCTCTATATATAAGGGACAAACCCCTTCTAAGTTCTAAAAGACAAATCACAGAGAATATTTGAAAGAATATTCCTAATGTTCCCTAATGGGCCTACACTACTGCGAAAGTCATATAGTCTCTTGGTCGCTTGTAGGTCGTCTCCTGCAGGATGTCGAGCTACGAGGTTCTCGTCGCTTGTCGTACTCATCAACGACCGTGATTGTCCAAATTTGGACACATACAGTTAGTCCATTCACTTGTCCAGGTTGCAACTTGGTGCATCCTCGATAAGTGGACACCACGCATTCTTATGGAGAAATTTGATCCTATGAGGCGTTACGGCTTGGCCAATAATGGGCGATCAGCGTGCTCAGCTAGACACCGGATAGTGTATTTTACCAGGAAATAATGTCATCTCCACGTGCGTCATCATTATGCATGTTTTCGAGATAGGGGTTGATGGCCTGTCGCTTCAATTTCGGTGCCACTCTACAACCTTCCGCTTCGATGCTGGCGCCACCCAACCCTATAAATAGGTGGAGGATTTGTTTTTTCAAAAAATCTTGGCCATTTCACTTCTGGTTATCCTTTCTCATCCCTCTTGCATTTGTTCTAACAACTTTCTGTTTCTTCTTCTCCCATTCTTTATTCATAACTTTCTCTGCTACTTTAACACTTCTTCCATCGGAGAAATGCCTAGAACGCATCGATCTCATGAAGGGGTTTCTGAGGCTGCCCCGTTGTTCGTGGCACTCCCCTCTGGCGGTGAGGATATAGCGGTGGAAGAGGGGGTAGCTTTCCCACCGTAGAGGAATTGATGCCAAGACACCCCACGTCTCGAAGCGACTTCCTCAAGTATCCTCCTCCTACTCCTCCCCGCGTACTCTCTGAAACGGAACAAGCTCATATTGATGCTCTCCGTACAAAGTATAGCATCTCCGCTCATGTTGATATGGTTCCAGCGGGAAGGGACTTCGTGGAAGTCCATAGACCTGGGTACTGTGCTTTTTATGAGTACCCCCTTCGTGATCGGCTATTCTTTCCCCCTCCCTCCATTAGCGGAGGAGTTCTGCAGATTCTATCAAGTTTGCCCGGTGCAACTCTCGCCATACACACTTAAGATACTTCTGTTGTTAACAAAGTATGCTGAGTTGGTTGGGTGCGACGTTATTATCCACCACCTCTTGCACCTCTCCTCACCCAGCTTTCATAGGGGCACTATGGTGAATTTGAGGCATCGTGGAATAAAAGGGCTGGTAGTTGGGACCGATGACCGAGCAAGTTGCAAGTTTTGGCATAAGTATTTCTTTGTCAAAACTGAGCACATTGTCTCCGATCCCACTAGGTTCCCAGAGCAGTGGAACGAGAATCGTAAGTGTCGCCACTTATTTTATTCTTTCTTTTCCTATTCATTCCTTATAGGGTTTGTTTTCTTCGCATTTGCAGCTTTGAGGCGCCCACCCTTCCCTATTACGGATATAAGGGATTGGGTAGCTCATTTATTACCCCATGCAACGGAGACCCGAGATTGGCCCGCCTTCGTGAAATGTTATGGTCCGAGAGTTTCATCTGATAAGTGTTTTCCCCTATATCACTTCATTTAATGTACACTGTTATTTATTGATACGACTCTTCGTGATGACAGGTCAAGGACTTTATAGGCGGAGGGCCCCAGTCCCTGCATTCCGAAAGGTTGTCGCTACTGCGGGGATGCAATTTGCTTTAACTGAATCCATTCGAGGGGGTTGTACTCAGCCGGTTTGAATGAAAGGTTCTTCTTAGGATTTGATTGTGAGGGAAAAGGCCTCTTCCGTACTGACCCCTCACCTCTTGGATGAATCCTCTAATGGGGACGAATCGTTACTAAGAAAGAGAAAGAAAGTGGAGCTTAGAAAGGACATGGTTGTGGACACAGGTGGAAGTAGGGTGGGTGCGTCGCAGACGGCACCTGTGCCCACATTTATGGCCAACGCCATCTTAGCTGGGAGGTCTTCCCAAATGGAAGGGGTCTACCCAGGAGGTGGTTTTGTGCGCTCTGCTGAGGGTGGTGTCTCGTCCAATATTGGAGGGCCCCGCGTGTTGAGGGTGAAGGATCGGGTTCGGATGTCGATCCGAATGATATCCATGAGTTTGTAGAATGCCATACCCATGTAGAGGTCAGGATGGAGGATTCTGATCAGCATATAGTTATCCTTGGGGACTATAACTTGTTGTCGAGCTGCGAGCAGGTGGCATCTGCCTTAGCCCCTTTATGTGCGGCCCTTGAGAGCGAGGTGCTTAGAACGATGAGCGATGTGGAGTTGTCTCGTGGCGTTGCCGGCATGGCCTTGCGGGTAGAATTTTCTTTTCCCTTTCGTCATTGGATTTTTGTCGTTATTTTTAGCCTATATTCATCTTTAACTTTTGCTTATTGTGGCAGACCCTTATCATGGAGACTGAGCGCGAGCGTCGGGAAAGAAAAAGAACGGCCATCTTCAGGAAGAAGTCTTCCAAATATCAAAAATACCACACCAAGCACCGTGCGATGGCCGACATCTACACTCAGCATCCTGACTTCCAATTATTTCATGAAGGGCTTAAACAAAGGGAAGACCAACTGGCGCGCAAGGTTGAGGACTTGAGAGAGCGGGACGAGGATCTCATGAAAGTCGTCGCCCGCAATAGCGAACTCGAGGCATCCCTTAAGACAAAGAAGGATGAGCTTGAGTTAAGTAGAGGTGTGATGGCTGAGAATGCCGACCTACAGGCAAAGGTAGCTAGTTTGACTATCAAGTTGGGAACGAAGTCAGCAGAGATTGACGAGCTTAAGGTTGAGCTGAATGTGAGTGTTGATAGACTAGCGGCCGTTATTTCTGAAGCGACGGTTTTGGAGGATGCTCTCCGTGTATATAGATCGGAGCGAACTAAGGAGGAAAAGGCATCCGCGCTCAAGGTGGCGAGGCTTGAGGGGTGTGTTAAGGAGTTGGAGGCGGAGTTATCTGTGTTGATTGGGCAAGTGGCCTTGCTGAGAACGAAGGATGCGAGTTGACGCTCACAACCTTCTACGACTCGTGCCTCGGCCGATCCGATCGTGCCTCGGCCGATCCAATCGTGCCTCGGCCAATCCGATCGTGCCTCGACGCTTATATGAGTTGTGGGTTCATGCTGAGGCCTGGCTTGAGGTGTACAAGGCTCTTCGTGCTGAAATGAGGGCATCTGAAGCAGAACTTCAAGGCGTGTGTGCCGAAGCTCGTGCAGCTCGTGAGGCATGCGGGTACGACTCTCTTACACCTGATTAGGATGACATCAACTCTGATGATGCGAACCTCTTGCTTCTGACTCTTGGTATGAAGATGCGTATCCAACCGGGGATGATGTGTAACTTTTTGTTTGTACTTACTTTTTTCCTCGGGATTTTTGTAAGGGCATGCTTGAGCCCGTTGTAAAGATAGGTATAAGTAATATTTTGTTGTAATGAAGAATTTGTTTTGTCGATTCGGTGATGATCTTTGTAATATCTATGGTATCTCGGGTACTTGTCGAACTATTAAGCCGATTTTGCTTCGGGTGAGATCGATTCCTTTTTCTTTTGGTGATGGCTTTAGCCTTTGGGATGCTACCTTCGAACTGTCATCGAAATAGGATCCCGTCATAGTTCGAGTGGAGTCGAAATTCAATTCCCATTGATGGACTTGGCCATTGGGATGTTACCTTCGAACTGGTGTCGAAGTAGGATCCCGTCGTAGTTTGAGTGAAGTCGAACTCATATTTTTGTCGATGGCCTTGGCCATTGGGATGTTACCCTCGAACTGGCATCGAAGTAGGATCCCGTCGTAGTTCGAATGAGGTCGAACTCATATTTTTGTCGATGGTCTTGGCCGTTGGGATGCTACCTTCGAACTGTCGTTGAAGTAGGATCCCGTCGTAGTTCGAATGAGGTCGAACTCATATTTTCATCAATGGCCTTGGCCGTTAGGATGTTACCTTTGAACCGGTGTCGAAGTAGGATCTTGTCGTAGTTCAAGTGAAGTCAAACTCATATTTTTGTCGATGACCTTGGCCATTGGGATGCTACCTTCGAACTGGCATCGAAGTAGGATCCCGTCGTAGTTCGAATGTGGTCGAACTCATATTTTTGTCGATGGCCTTGGCCATTGGGATGTTGCCTTCGAACTGTCGTCGAAGTAAGATCTCGTTGTAGTTTGAATGAGGTCGAACTCATATTTTCATTGATGGCCTTGTCCATTGGGATGTTACCTTCACTAGCGTCGAAGTAGGATCCCGTCGTAGTTCGAGTGAAGTCGAACTCATATTTTTGTCGATGGTCTTGGCCTTTGGGATGTTACCTTCGAACTGGCGTCAAAGTAGGATCCTGTCGTAGTTCGAATGAGGTCGAACTCATATTTTCGTTAGTAGCCTTGGCCATTGGGATGTTACCTTCGAACTGGCGTCGAAGTAGGATCCTATCGTAGTTTGAGTGAAGTCGAACTCATATTTCTATCGATGGCCTTGGCCATTGGGATGTTACCTTCTAACTAGCGTCAAAGTAGGATCCCGTTGTAATTCAAATGAGGTCGAACTCATATTTTCGTCAATGGCCTTGTCCATTGGGATGTTGCCTTCGAATTGTCGTCGAAGTAGGATCCCGTCATAGTTCGAATGAGGTCGAACTCATATTTTCATTGATGGCTTTGGCCATTGGGATGTTACCATCGAACTGGCATCAAAATAGGATCCCATCGTAGTTCGAGTGGAGTCAAAATTCGTTTCCCGTCGATGGACTTGGACATTAGGATGTTACCTTCGAACTGGCGTCGAAGTAGGATCCCGTCATAGTTCGAATGACGTCGAACTCATATTTTCGACGATGGCCTTGGCCATTGGGATGTTACATTCGAACTGGCATCGAAGTAGGATACCGTCGTGGTTCGAATGAGGTCGAACTCATATTTTCGTCGATGGCCTTGGCAATTGGGATATTGCCTTCGAACTGTCGTTGAAGTAGGATCCCGTCATAGTTCGAGTAAAGTCAAACTTTGTTTTTTCTCGATGGCCTTGGCCATTGGGATTTGTGTTCATACATTGGAGATTTGATTATATTCTTGTAGGAAATACATGTCGGATTTGTACATACAATAGAGATTTGATTATCTATATCTAGTCCCTTCATTACTTGTCCTGGATATCACGTCGACGGGCAGGATGATGAACAATACTTTGGATCTCGAGACATCCCCCTTGCCACCTCATTAAAAACCTCACCAAGAAAACCTGATTGGGACAAAACCTGGATGAGGGAAAAAGAGTATGACTTAGGTGGCGCCTCCTTTCAGAAATGGAAGTATTTGAGATGGGCGGCATTCCAATTGTTTTGGAGTAGTTTTCCTTCCATTGTCTCTAACTGGAATGCTCCTCTGTTTGCTGCCGTCGTGATTTTGTATGGTCCGTCCCAGTTTGTTCCCAGTTTTCCCTTATTAGGGTCTTTCACTGCTTGTGTTTTAGCTTTGAGGACGTAGTCTCCGACCTTGAGCGGTCGTACTTTGGCCTTCTTGTTATAGTACCTTTCTACTTGTTTATTTTGGGCTACCATTCTTACGTGAGCCATATCTCTTCGTTCTTCGACTTCATCCAGATCTTGTAACCTACTTTCGTCGTTGCTTGATCCGCTTTCATTGGAGTATCTCAAGCTAGGTTCTCTGACTTCGACGGGTATAACTGCATCAGTCCCGTAGACTAGTGAATATGGCGTCTCGCCTATGCTAGTTTTTGGCATAGTGCGGTATGCCCATAGTACATCTGGCAGTAGTTCAGGCCATAGCCCTTTGGCATCCTCGAGCTTCTTTTTCAATATATTCAGTATCACTTTATTGGAGGATTCAGCTTGGCCGTTACTGGTGGGATGGTATGGTGTGGAGAGTATTCACTTGATGTGCCATTTTTCGAAAAACTCAATCGTTTTCTTTCCGACAAACTGAGGTTCGTTGTCACAACTGATTTCTTTGGGAATGCAGAAGAGGCATATTATATTTTTCCATATGAATACGATAACTTCTTGCTCACGCATTTGAGCGTATGCACCTGCTTTCACTATTTAGAAAAATAGTCAATTAAAACCAAAAGAAAGCGTACCTTACCTCGTCCTGCCGGGAGGGGTTCGACAATATCCATCCCCCACTTTATGAATGGCCATGGCGAAGTGAAGGAATGCAGGAGTTCTCCTACTTGGTGTATCATAGGGGCATACTTTTGACACTGTTCACACTTCCTGACATAATTCGTAGCTTTTTTTTTCATGGTAGGCCAGTAGTATCCGGCGCGAATGAGGTATATGATGAGGGCACGGTTTCCCGTATGGGAACCGCAGTGCCCCTCGTGTACTTCTTCTAGTACTCACCTTGTTTGATTCGGCCTAAGACACTTGGCCAGGGGGCCGCCGAACGTTCTCTTGTAAAGATCACAGTTTACGACGTTTTATCTAGATGTCTGTATTCGAAGCTTTTTGGCTTCTTTCTTATCTTGTGGGAGCGTTCCATCCTGCAAATATGTTACGATATGGTTGCGCTAGTCCCAAGTTAGGTTTACAGAATGTACCTCTATCACACCTCCTTTTTTACAAACCCCGAAAGGTATAGTATATAAGGGAGTTTTTCCAATTAAAGTGACATTATCGAAATGAGACTATTTTATTTCAATTTTTTCAGAGTCGCCACTTGGAATAGTTTATTTGGTGTCCCAAGTCACCGATTTATTTTAAAATCCAAATCGAGGAAATCGACTTTATTTAAAAGTCTGCGAAACGAGAAATTCTAAGTATGGAATTCTGTTAATCCGGGAGAAGGTGTTAGGCATTCCCGGGTTCCGTGGTTCGAGCATGGTCGCTTAAACTATTAAAATTGGCCTAATTATCTAATTTACTACATATTTTAAACTATTGTGCATTTTTAGCTTTTAAAATCGCTTTTAATTGTTTTTAAGAAGATACAATGCGATTTAAAATGTGTCGTAAACCATGCTACACGAAATGCACCCGTGGTTCGCAACACGCTTTATTTAACATTGTTGAAGATTGAAATTGGGTCACATGCAATGTACACCCAGGATTTAGTAATTAAAAATCATAACTACGTCACAGGAACCCTACCCGTAGCTATGATGAATTTTTTTTAATTAACGCGCCTAAAGCAACTACGAAGATTCTATTTTTACTAGCAACATTTGTGAGGGCCATGGATGATTTAATTTATGGCACGCCTCAAATCTTTTATAAGGGTTAACTCTAATTTTATGAGGGCCATGAGTTAAGGGGTTTTGCTTGGCATGGTACACTTCACTTATTGCCCTTTTTATAGAGAAAGTTGTTTCTAATTAGAAAGGCTAAATCTAAGTTAATCTTTTGGGGAAGGTATTCTGGTTTGGGCTTAATTAAATTGGGAAAATGGCTCAGCTTTACAAGGAGCTGTCTATGGGCCTAAGACTCGGCCCAGCAGAGAAAAAGAGCTGGAAAGCTCTTGCCTTGGTTGGAAATTTAAACAAGTTCTTGCCCACATTGGGCCAATATCAGGTGGGCCTAGTTATGGTTATCTAACGTCTGGGCCTGTCTACCTTTATGTTCTAAAACTTACTAAATTGCCATAGGAAAATGCAAGAAAAACGATTCTAAATGAAATAACATCCGTGAATTTGATTAAATCCATAAATCAAACCCAAAAACAGAAGTTAAAGTATTGATAGAAGGGCCCAAGGTTGCAACTCGACCGGACTGCCTCATCTGGGCTGAAGACAGGCCCAATTTATGGCACACCTCAAATCACTTATAAGGGTTAAATCTAATTTTATGAGGGCCATGAGTTAAGGGGTTTTTCTTGGCATGGCACACCTTACTTATTGCCCTTTTTTTTAGAGGAAAGTTGTTTCTAATTAGAAAGGCTAAATCTAAGTTAATCTTTTGGGGAAGGGATTCTAGTTTGGGCTTAATTAAATTAGGAAAATGGCTCAGCTTTACAAGGGGCTGCCTATGGGCCTAAGACTCGGCCCAACAGAGAAAAAGAGCTAGAAAGCTCTTGCCTTGGTTGGAAATTTAAATAAGTTCTTGCCCACATTGGGCCAACATCAGGCGGGCCTAGTTATGGTTATCTAACGTCTGGGCCTATCTACCTTTATGTTCTAAAACTTACTAAATTGCCATAGGAAAATGCAATAAAAACGATTCTAAATGAAATAACATCCGTGAATTTGATTAAATCCATAAATCAAACCCAAAAACAGAAGTTAAAGTATTGGTAGAAGGGCCCAAGGTCGCAACTCGACCGGACTGCCTCATTTGGGCTGATGCCAGGCCCAGATTCCTTCAAACCCAGGCAGTCCAAAATATCACAAATTTGCACAAATAAGGGGCATAGTCTGATTTTAACCAACAACATGCTATTAGTTTTAACAAGGCAAGACTTGAACCCTACTTATCCATGAATTATATTGAACTTAGATATGCAGTCACTTTAATGTTGCCTAAAACTAAAATACTGAAGCAAACATTGATAATCAGAATCTTTTAACCAACTGGCACATTACATGATTGAATAACTTTGAACTATTACTGAACAAAATGATAGGGAAAGTATTATGAATCAAGCGACATCTACCTTATTACAGCAACAAAACACAACCTCATTAATCACAACCTTCTGAATCTGAATGAGTTTTCAAATTAATTACAAACTTAGATAATACATCCAGCCTTAGAACCAATATACTTCTGCCCTTTGTAGCCAACATTCACTGTGCTTGCACTTTTCAGGAGTAAATCTGACCAACTGGTAATCAGATTTGCCTCTTTAATGCTGTCTTAATCCTGGAATTTCATCTCTCAAGCAAACACTTCTTAGCAAGGTTATCACCATTATGAATAGCATCCAAAGACTAGTGAAAGAAGGAATCTTATGCAACATGCTTATATCACATTAGATTATGGCATAATTAGTCCAAACATTAATTTAACAAGTCAAATATGATATACATCTGGACAACACTAATCATATACAGCAAAATCTGACCCTTAGCACCAAATACATGTACTCAGGCATGGATTAAACAAAGATTTTCATTCAGTGGAGAATCATGAAGGTACAATCGCATACCTAAAGGCAGAAATGGAAAGAAGAACATCATGAAACCAAATATGAGGTCCAAAATAATCAGATCTGGAGCTCGAACAAGCTTCTAATAACCACAGCAATGAACAACAACAAATAAATCCCAGAAGAGAACCAAATTTAATCTGCTTTCAAGCCAGACTCTCAGCTAAACAAATCCAGGACATCCTCTATTTTTAGACCATTTTCAGCTTGTGAAAAAACAAAAGGAAAAAGAAAATATTTGAGAATTCCTAAGATTTATGAAATCTAGCCTTTTAGAATGCAGAGAAAACTTTTTGCAGTAAGAATGATGCTCAAGATTCTCTATTTTTTCAGAACTTTTGGTAGGGAATAATGTTGAATGAATGCTAATGATTGTCATTGATCGTCTAAAATCAGAATGAAAGAGCCTATATATATAGGCTCCCTAGGGAGGGTATATCTTAGGGAATATTCCTTATCCTAGGAGCTGAAAATAGTACAATACAACTGCCCTTCTTATCCTATTTTATCATCTTTTGTAACAGCTTGGACAACTGTACCATTTCTAGGAAACTTCTGATTTTTAGCCTAAGTGAAAGTCCAATTTTACCCTTCAAGTTACTGCTTATTTCATCTTTACCTAAACTCTTATGTTTCGGTTAAGTCCATAAAGTTTTTATTTGTTTGAAAATCCGAACAAACAAGGATAAACCTAGAAAAGATTGGAAATTTGAATAAAAAATGCCTAAAAAGAAAGACTGGCTGCAATCATTAAACAGAAATTCACCTAATTAAACCTAAACAATACTGAATTCAAACAATTAATGCATCTAGAAACAAAATTACAAAGACTAAAAAGACCTTAAACCAATTTTGATCCTAACATATAAGAACAGGGAAACCTAATTAATCTAACTCATATAATTGAATACTGAAATTTAGACATGCTTCAATTAATTTACTTGAACAAAAACAAATAATCAACCAAGCAGTCATGAATAAAGAAAAGAAAAATCTACAATTAACCCTAAAACATGCGGCTAATCAAGAACATTTAAACATGAAAAAAGAAACAACATGTTTACCATGAAAATAGTAACAACAATTAAATTTGTAAATGGGACTCTAAAAATATGTGATCTATTCCCGAGCTAGTTGTTAAAGCAGTTAATGCTAAGAATGTGAAGTGTAATGGTAAAATGCGAGCTAATACGAGGCAGTAATCAAACCAAATGGGCCTATTGCCTGAGCTTGGAGATGGTCGATGGGACCTCGGGGTCAGTGTTGGTATCGATCTCGGACTATCGGGGATGGTCGGGGATGGGATAACAGTTAGAGGTATGATTAAGCAAGGCTCTATATTGCCAATACTAAACGATACGGTGAAGAACATGTAAGAAAATAATAAATACGAAGGAGGTCTCGAGCCTGCGAGGACGAACCACTTAGAAGAAAAGAGAGAGAGAGAGAGAGATTATTGCACTTGTGGAGAAATGGAGCAACATCAACCCCTTACAAGGTGGGGCGAGTCCCTTTTATATAGGAGGGGAGACTCGGTTACAAGTACGTGGGGATCAGCTACAAAGTATGGTGATGGGATGGCTTGACATGATGCTTCAGCATAGGCTCTAGATAGGCCGGGCCTATCAGATGTAGCCATATGCCTAAAGGACTTCCCCATTTGTCCTGGCTTCGTTCTTCGTTTTCTCCGAGTCGGGCTTCGACGAGTCCCGAGGTTGAGGATTCGGTTGCGGCCCCCTGCCCTCGGGTCTCGGGGCATGCTCCCGAAATGTCTTGTCGGTGAGAAATCAAGTCTTCTGATTTTGCTGCGTACAGATAGTCTCCGCGTTTCCCATAACAAAGTGATGGGAAATGATTCTGACACTTGACTCCTCGAGCTTCTTTCGGCGATGCCACATCGATGATACGACCCCTGGCTCATGCTTTTCGACCTTATTCATTGCACTCCTTGATTTTTCCTTCCCAAGGTACAGGTACCACCACCGGTTCAATTTTTCATAGATGCATTAACTACACCCGTCGGTCAGTTTTCCAAAGCATAGATGACCGTGTCGTAATCCCCTATAAATGGGGGATGCCTTGGCTTTGTTTCTCCTATCTCAATACTTCCGCTGGCTTGCTTGATGTTTCCTTCCTCTTATTTTCTTCCACCCTTGAACATCATGTTACGGGCTTATGACTTTAAAGTCGTTTGGAGGAGTTCCCTCAGATTGCATTGTGGCTCCCTGCCGGGGTCTCCCTTCGTCAAACATAAGCGTGTTGTCCCGCTATTGCTGTGGTCATAGATATGCTATCCTTTGTTGCTGCTACTGGCCCGAGGTGATGGGGGATCGGGAGTCAGCTTCCTTTTTATGTAGACAACCATTCGGATTATGCACCATTGCTCAAAAGGGGGCTCAGATTATACACCGTTGCTCACCTTCATACCTCGGCTTGACGTGGCACTCTGCTCCGAGTTGGGGGCTTGCACAGCTGGACGTCCCAAGAAGTGAATTCAACATAGCCATGCAAGCGAAACCTAGGATTGTTCGGTCCGCCGTCTCTCCGGGCTTCTTTGGCCAAAGAAGGTCCTCGAGCCTTGGAAAGCTATGGCATTTTTTCATCCCTTCCTACCACTTGCCTTGCCTCTTAGGGATATCAGTGTGGAAAGTTGGGATGAAACTTCTGAGGACAAGTGTCCGGAGGTGCCTATTGTGGACTTTCGATGGTGGATCGGTCTTTGGGCTTTCATCTAGCGTGCGCATCCCTTTGCCTCTTCCTCCAGGCGTGGACTCTTGTAGGCCTCTATAATTGTATGTAACAACACCTCCAGGGCTGCTTGTATGCAAATTTTTATGAATAAGTATATACTTTGTCGATTTCTGCCTTCCTTACTTTGCTTTGCTTCTGTATGCTCCCATGCCCTTCGAATGTCTTACTTTGTTTGTTGTCCGTTGATATTTGACTTGAGCGCGGGGGCTAATTCTGATCTTATGCTAATCGACATGACTTTCACCCGACCTATCGTCGTATTCAGACCAATCTTGAGTTGATTCTGACAGCTCCGGGCTACCGAGGCCCTTCGAGTTGTTTGGAGATCATGCGTCGAATTTCGGGACCTCCAGGAATGTTACCCTGAATAAAGGTCATGTATGGGTACCGGGGGTCCCTATTGACCTTGATGTAGGCGATCCTTTTAGGATGAATATGGTTGAATTCCACTGGGGAGTTTTACTCGTATTTGGGCGCTTCCTCGGACCTTCGTGGAGCTTTCGCGATCGGAGCTTCCCGCGTTTACTCCTCTTTTCAGGAAGAGGAGATAACGAGACTAGGTGCATGCCTTGCGTTGAGTGTCAGCATTTTAAAGTTTACCGAGGTCCGACTTCTTTGGACCGGGGGTTTTTGACATAGAGTGCTGCTCTGAGCATGGAGATAATACAAATGACCCCTTGAGTCTTGACTCCTTGTTGGGGGATGCTCTCTGGATCGGATATCGACCCGTTAATCTGTATCGAGGCTATTGGATTTTCGGGGCTTGCCTCGGTCATGCAAATCATCGCTGCTTCTCGCATATATGCGGGCGGCTTCCGATCCCTAGCAAGACTTCGCTACTTTCAGATAGCTGCCTTTTTGCTTTGGCACGGGATACTTCATTTCTCTAGGTGCAAAAAACGTTGGCGCGCGCCCTTGCCTTGACCAGTTAGTTTCACCATAGTCATGGAAACCACTTCGGGGCCGATTCAGCAAGTGACGGGGGGCGCTGCTCCTGGTGCTCAGGAACCGAGGGACTTCGTTCTGGAGATGGCGTCCTTGATAAGAGAGGAACACCTGGAGATGGCAAGGAGATACTGCAACTGGAGCGAGGGGTGATACTACAGGCGCTTGCCCCAGATGAGTTCATCGCGGACTCCATTGATGGGTTGTTGAGCGAATACCTATACCCTTTCGCATTTGGCCCCCTTGACAGGGTTGTGCTTGATTTTTGCTTGAAGTATCGGGTCACCCTGGCATAGATCCATCAGTCATTTTGGCGAATGGTGCTGATGATAAGATTCTTCATGGAGAAGGCCGAGCTTGCATTCACGCTTGACCACCTTGTCAGGCTATATCGTCCTTTTCATCATTGAGGCCTGCTAACTCTGAGGTGTCGTTTGTCCACGCCCTTCGTTGTTGATGATGAGGACGGCGAGGATCGAGAGTGGTCTAGTTAGTTTATCCGGGTCCAGACGACCGATATTATCCCTGTGGAATTTTTGCCATTTCCCGAAGGGTGGAATTATGCACATGAGTGAGGTGTTTTGGCGCTTTTTTAGATTCCGCACATAGCAAAAATCAGCTGAATAATAATTTTGTTTCCCTTGCTACAGCGACCTCGTGGATGCTGGGTGAGGTTCATGACCTGCCCGGCTGGGTCCGGGGGTTGGTGACCTATTCATCCTTCGATGAGCATAGATGGCGAGCTGTACTCTGTACCGGATAGGGAGCACGGTACCAAGGTATGTGTGTATGCTGTCTTCGTCCTGCCTTTGTATACTTGAGGAAACCCTTTCCCCTTCTGTTCATGCCATTTATAGATATCGGGCGGTTCCCTAGGACGGGGCAATGTTCTCCCGAAGAGGGGAAGGAGTCATTGGCTTCTAGGCCGAGTGGCGATGGCGATAAGAGAGATTGGCACCTGCGGTGTGATGGAGCCTTAAGTGGCGCTGGTCGGGCTCATTTTTTCGAGGAAAGGGCGTCGCGCGAGTATGCTATTCCTGGAGTGCCTGATTCCCAGCCGGTGGTTCCTTTGAGCGAATATGCTGTGCTCGGGGTCGGTTCTTCCAAGGCCTTAGGGGCAGGACCAATAAGAGTGTGTTGCGACTTCGAGAAAATCTGTCAGCTTCACTTTGTGGTGAGTTTTATGTACAATTTCCCTATATCTCGTGTCCTCTTTCCTCTATTGAATCTACCTCGTGCAGGCCTGGGATGGGCTCAGGTTTGAGCTATTCCGTCAAGGGGCCAAGCTTCAAAAAATTCTGGGTGAGGGCGAATCTCTCGGGTTCCTTAGCGAGGAGAAGGAAGTTGAGCTGCAGCGTTGGCGATTTGAGGCGTATCGGAGCTCAAATTATGAGAGCTATTTGATGGAGCAGGTAACTTCCTATAGTGCGTGCTTCACCCCCTTCTAACCTTAAGGCTAATTCCCTTTTGCCGTATCAGTTGCAGAAAAAGTCGGAGGCCTTGGAGTATCTCAAGGGCAACGTCAATCGCGTCAGAGTTGCTTGTGAGGAGCTAAGGGCTCAGGTGCAGGCTCGAGCTTTAGAGGAGATGGGCACCTCGGCTAAGGTCCCTACCTTCGAGGCTCAACTCATCTTGACTCATGACAACGCCAAAGTTTAGGCGGACATGATTGGGAGACTTGAATCCGATCTTTCGAAGGTTAGATCCGAGATAATCGATGCCCGGGCAGAAGCGGCATTAAGCCGAACCAGGACTGATCGTGAGATGGCGATTTGTATGAAAGATGCTGCCAATGCCCAAGCTGAACTGAAATGAGCTCTCGACCATGAGAAGAGGATCAAGGAATACGTTCGTTGTAGGTCCCGGAGGAAGGTACTTGAGGAGGTCTGTGCAAGGGGCTTCGTTCTCTCGAAGGAAATGGCTCGAGCAAGGGAGGATGAGCATGCCGCTCGGTTACTTCTTATTGACGTTACGGAGGGAAAATTTGACAAGTTGTAGCTCTTTGGCGCAGAGTGTAGATCTTTTTCGTTTTGTTGCTTTGTCTCTGATATACGTAGGACATGCCTGTAGATGGAGAATGCGCCCTTTTTGCGCGTGTAATATATAAGAAAGAATTTGAAGATTTATTTCTTCTTTTTTTTTCTTTGTTGTTGCTTCCGACCGGTCAGGCCGGTTTTGGTGTTTGGCAAGGTCTTCATAGATCCGGAATGGATAGGACAGACTAGGGGGTCCTTCAGTGCGATCCTTGATGCGAGCAGGTGCTGGGGCCTTTGTGCCTGGCTTGGCCTCTTACGCTTAGTCCCCGATTTGCATGGTGGCTTGTGCTTCAATCAACCCTTAGGCTCTTTCCTGCCTTCATGGGCGAATATGATGGCTTTTGTGATTTTGGGTCGAAGTGACCTTATGGGCGCTAGGTTCGGAGGTTTACTCGGCTAGCGATAATGACATTCATGTTGTGCCCTTAGGCATATTGCAACTTTTGGGTCCAGTCTTCGAATCGCATTGCGATTCGAGATGTAATCGACTCGTATATTTCCTTGAGTTTTTGGTTGGCGACAGTGGTGTTCATGTCGCACCCTTAGGCACGTCGCAGCTTCTGGGTCCAGTCTCCGAGTCGCGTTGCGATTCAAGTTGTAATCGACCCATAAATTTCCTTAATTCCCTGGCCGGTGATCGTGGCATTTATGTCGTGCCCTTAGGCATATTGCAGCTTTTGGGTCCAGTCTCCAAGTCGCGTTGCGATTCGAGCTGTAATTGACCCATAAATTTCCTTAATTCCCTGGACGATGATAGTGGCATTTATGCCGTTTGGTCATTTGAGACCTTTTAGGATGTGGCTCGGAGGCTTTGCATAGTTAACTATTTTGGATCCGGTCTCGGAATCGGGTTACGATTCGAGCTCATTTTAATCCTCAAGTTGTCAAGATTTTTTAGCTGGCGACAGTGGCTCTTAGGCTGTTTGGTCGTAGAGACCTTTCAATATGAGGCCCGTAGGCTTTCTTAGCTGGCAATAATGGCTCTTACGCTGTTTTTGCCCGTGGGCTTTTTGTAGGCTTTGATTCCGCTCATTAAGGTCTTTTTATAATAGTTTTGCCTGACCCGTCGTTGGTTCCAGAGGAACCTCGATTTCAAGTCGTTATTAGCGATGTTTCGAGCACCTCGTAAGGTTTACAGCTCATAGGTCGAGTAGATCGACGCTCTTGCATTTTGGAGCCGACGTTATCGGAGCTCATTTTTGCTTGTGGAGGGAAGCCTATTTTAACCGGTTCTTTCCGAAGTATATTCGGAGTAGTGGCCTGCGATTTTTTAGTGACAGTTGGGCATCCCCGAGTCGCATTATTTTGGCTGTATCAACCGTTTTGACCGTAGTCATATGCATTTGGCCGTAGCCATTTTTGATCCCTAGTGATAGTTTAGACGTCTACATCGAGGGTATGCCCTTTAGGGATTCTTACAAATGCGATGTATATCCTAAACTTCGGGATTTTTCATGCCTGTTGAGGTCTTACAGTTTGCCATGCCTATTGAGGTCTTACAGTTTGTAGAATAGATCTAGTTACACCGAGGCTGCCCGCTAGGGGTCTTACAGTTTCGAGTTTTCCAGTTGTATGGCGATTAACAGCAGTCTTCGAGTCATCTAGTTTGTTTGAGCTTGAAGACAACTTCTCGTGAGCTCGGAGTTTCCTTCCAGAGGCTTGATGAGCCCGGAGTTCCGACCCTGAGGTCATGCAAGTTGTCGAATTGCTGATGCTGAGTCTCCGAGTATATCGGGGCTCATTTAAAGGAGAAGCATTTGTTGCGAATATGTCGAAATCTTCCCAAAATAAGAAATGCCAAAAGGGTATTCTTTATTTCTTAGCGTAAATATATGTTGTAAATACATATTGTCCCGTTGTCGCGAGCTCGACCCGCATAGGTGCGGCTCCTCTGATTTTCTGATCCATTTACATGATTCCATTTTTGGAACTTAGCCTGCCAATTGTTGGCCCTTCCGAGGGGATGGTGCCCTTAAGAGGAGGTCATCTCACGTTGTCCGACTGTAGAAGAAAGGACTGCGATCTTGTCGAATTCCTTTATTGGGGGTACGTCACTTCACTAATAATCTCGCTGGCAGGACCTTTAGGCTGAAAAACCTAGTCGAGGAGAGAGAGCTCGGTGGGTCCCGCGGAGGCCTCAGTTCTCTGAGTGGAGTTTAGGATTTCTGAATGCCTTGGCTGACTGCCTGCATGTAGGTTAGTAAAAGGAAAGAAGCAACAAAGGAGCGGAGTAGTTCTTCCCTGCTGCGGGGTGTGCAGGCGACGTTTTTTAGGTTAGGTATGTTCCTACCATATCGAGGCACGAGCCCTAATGCAGCCTTCTGCCACATTAAACCGGGCTTGGCAGAAGATGCGGTTCTGCTTAGCCTCTGATCACTTAGAGGGCGGAGTCGTCGATGTCGGCGATGGGTTACATGGTGAGGGATTTCCTCTCGTCGCATGTAGCTTTTAGTCGAACGCCTTAGTCCCACCTTTGTCGGGGAGTTTCACCCTTTTGGCGGAGTGGGGTGGAAATCGCCTCTGGGTGATGCGCCCATTGTCGTCCGAATAAAACGTCTGCACTCTGAGCTCAAGCAAGCTGTGTAGAGGGAGAGACCTTCCTGATTGTCGTGGCGATCGGCATTTGGGATCCATCAAGGATTTGAGTTGTGGGAGTGATTTGGTTTGTTAGTCCGAACTGCCTTATTGGTTTTGGCCTGATGTCGTCGGTGTAGTTGGTCGAAACACCTGCATTCATGAACACATACTTTTCCTGGCGATAAGCGCATTGTCTCTGCATTTTACAGATCTTTGAAGGGTGTCGCCGCCCCTCTACTGTCATGGCAATACGCTGTGGCTTGTAGTCTTCATTTTTCCCGATATCCTTCCTCCCTTGGAGTTGGATTCGAGCCTGTCTGCTCGATGATACTTGGTGGCGACCTCTATTGAATAACATGGTTGTTGTTCTTTTAGGCTGGTGATCCCGCACGCCCTGTGGTTCTTGCGCCGAGCCATAGTTCTCTTGGATGAGTCTTGGTCGAACAGGTCTGAGCCGCCTGGCATTTCCGGATTCACTTATGGTGATCATGATGTTCGGCACAACAATGCTGAAATCGCGCTCGGCTAGGCGGGGTTTCCCTACCAGTTGTTCCTTATTGAATCTGGTTCCTTTGGAGGTTCCTCGAGGGTGCTGTCTTCGGGCCATCCCCCTGCTGTTGCGAGGTAAGTTGCTTCTCAAGTTGTTCCTTCCATTTGCCGCGCATGGATGATACCTCCATCCGCTTTGTATCAGCTTCTTTGTCGGGGGTCTCCTTGGATATACCGAACCCGAGGGGGTTCTTGGAGGGTTGTCCATGGCCCCGATTCGGGACTGGTGCTGGGTGTGGGTATCCAACCGGACCTCGGCTGGGTACCTGATCGGGCTCCGCTCGAAATGCCCCAGAGTCGTTGGGCATGCTTTGCTTAGGCTTCGGGTGAGGGCCTGTGTTGGCCAGTCATCCGAGACGGGGAGCGATCTCATTTATCTTATCAGGGGATAGGGTGCGACTTCCCGTGGCATTTCATTTCTTCTTCGTTCGGCCTCAGATGTATCGGGCCTTCTCGATACTACTTTGGTAGCACTGGCACGCGATTCCACGGAGGACCACGCTGGTATAGTAAGCGAGTCTGTGAGGTCAGGTGCCAGGCAATGGCGTTGCGTCACGGTTCTTCTCGAAAAGGTTTCTCGAACTTTCTCAACAAGATGATCTCAAACCCATCGCCTCGGGTATCGCTGCCTCTGTACGAGCACGCGCAAGTGGTGGTGTGCCCGTAGGGATCCAAGGTCCTGTCACAACTAGGGAGTTCCGGTGTTTCGGGTTTCTACGAAGCGAGTTCTGGGACTGTTTCCTCGGGAGACGGTTGCTGTAAGAGCTTCCACGAACCTGATTCGATCCTTTTGAAGAGGTTCCCAAGCATCCTCACTGCGGCGGGGTCGGTTGCCGACCCGTCGTTACTTGATCCCTTGGGTACTAGCTCATTGTAAGGGGGCGTCTCCGGGCGGCTTTGCAGTTGAGCGATAGCCAACTATCGTGCCTGCAACATTTCAAAAATAACATGAAGACTAACTTCCTGTCCTACTCGGGTCGGGGTTTTTTGTGCTTCCTGTTGGCCGCTGTGCCGTACGCTCCTATCAGTTTGAGAAGTTTCGTCGACTCGTTGTGCGTCCTATGAATTTGCGTCCGCTGGAATTGGTCCGACAACGATATCAGGACCACGCGGTGGTGCTCCAGCAGCTGGGATAGCCATGCCATTTTCACATGCGATTTTTGAGGTTGTCGTTCTCAACTCCGTTTACCGAGCCGGACATTTTGGCCTGAAATCAAAGGATCTTGGACAAGAAAAAGTGTGAAAGATAATGTATGTTTGTGTGACGAAACCAACAAGAAAATAATCACTTTTATTTTTAGCCCCACGGTGGGCGCCAAACTGTTTACCGTGAAAATGGTAACAACAATTAAATTTGTAAATGGTACTCTAAGAATACGTGATCTATTCCTGAGCTAGCTGTTAAAATAGTTAATGCTAAGAAAGCGAAGTGTAATGATAAAATGCGAGCTAATACGAGACAGTAATCAAACTAAAGGGGCATGTTGCCCGAGATCGGAGATGGTCGATGGGACCTCGGGGTCGGCGCTGGTATCGATCTCGGACTATCGGGTATGGATAGGGATGGGATAACAGTTAGAGGTATGATTAAGCAAGGCTCTATATTGACAATACTAAACGATACGGTGAAGAACAAGTAAGAAAATAATAAATGTGAAGGAGGTATCGAGCCTGCGAGGATGAACCACTTAGAAGAAAAGAGAGAGAGAGAGAGAGAGATATTTTGTACTTGTGGAGAAATGGAGCAACATCATCCCCTTACAAGGTGGGGCAAGTCCCCTTTATATAGGAGGAGAGACTCGGTTACAAGTACGTGGGGATTAGCTACAAAGTACGATGATGGGATGGGTTGACATGATGCTTCAGCATAGGCTCTGGATAGCCTTGGCTTGTCAGATGTAGCCATGTGCCTAGAGGACTTCCCCCTCTGTCCTGGCTTCGTTCTTCGTTTTCTCCGAGTCAGGCTTCGACGAGTCCCGAGGTCGAGGATTCGGTTGCGACCCCCTGCCCTCGGGGTCCCGGGGCATGCTCCCGAAATGTCTCGTCGGCGAGAAATCAAGTCTTCTGATTTCACCACGTACACAACAAATAAGGAAAAAAAACTAAAAAAAATAAAAGAAGTTACCTAATGCTATTTTGAAATGGACCAGTTGAGGAATATTCTTGAATGAGGCGAATATGAACTTATACAGCCATTAACTGGTTGTTCTTAACAATAACAACCAGCTAATGGATGTTTGGGTTCATAGGCTCTGAACACTGACCGATGAGAGAACTTAGGGTTTCCTTGGAATCTTAGATTCAAAATTCGAAGAAATTGGGGCTGATTTGAAAAGGGTTGTGGTGGTATTTGGAGAGTGGATGGGATGAGGAGCATCTGGTATGAATTTGGTGGTGTTTGGAGCAATTAGGGTTTAGACCCTAAATTTCGATCTAAGATTCGAGAACTTCGGTGATGATTTGAGAGAAATGGATTGGGGATTTGGAATGAGGAGGGGATGGGGAGTTCAAGGTGTAAATTTGGGGGAGATTGGTGGTGGTCCGCCACCGTGAGGAGATTTTCGGCCGGCAGACCATGGCGGAGCCGCGATGGATTTTAGGGCGGCTAGGGTTCAGAGTTTTGGGAGAGACGAGAGACAGAGATGAGTCTTTGGGGTTTGGAGGGGGGGGGGATTTGTTCGGACACTTTTATACAAAAGACTCGCCTAGTTCCGAGCCGTCAACGGTTGTGATTAATGGACTATGAAATTGGGTCATTTGGTTAATAGGGACGGGGGGGGGGGGCTGGACTGGGTATGGTTATTTGGGCCTGGGTTAATTTGGACGGGTTTTGGGCAATTTTTGGGCTGGTTTGGGTATTAAGATCAACCCAATTTCAAAACAAATCCAATCTTTGAATTAGTCCCTTTTTATTTCCTTTTCTTTTCCTCTATTTTCTTTTTCTTTAATTAAAAACCCTAAAAATTAAAATCTTAAATTTTCTAAATTGTAAAATTAAACTAGCTACTTAATTGCAATAATTATAAAAATTACTTAATCCTAAATTAAAAAATAAAAAATAAATAATCTAAAAATGAAAGGAAAAAATGTAAAAATGAGCCATTTTTGTGATTTTCATTTTAATAAAACAAATAATTAACCAATTAATCCTAAAATGCAAAAACATAACCTAAATACAATGCATGGTATTTTTGATATTTTTCATGATTTAAATAAAAATTAAACGTGTACAAAAAATGCAAACAATTAATAAAATTCTACAAAATTCCTAAAATGGCAAAACATTAACAAAAAATCTATTTTCTTGGTATTTTATAGGAGTATTTCGTATAGGGCAAAATTTATATGCTCACAGCTGCCCCTCTTTGCTCGGAAACACGACGAATTTTCGGGCAAAGATAAAATGAGCAATTATGAGGGATTTTTGCCCGTTTGAAACTCCATGAGAAGCATCTTTTGAAAGAGTCTGACCGAACCTTGCTTCAGAGGTTGCCAACATATCCTCGGCTATAAAGGAATTAGGTCAGTGTAGTTCTGGAAGTTTTGATAGCTGGGACTACCGGGAAACTGTGGTTTCACTGCTGTGGCTGCTGTTTCTGCTTGTTGAGCTCCTTATTACACCGAAATGAAAGATGAAAAGCTAAACTAGCTAAGTCTATCAACTACGAGTTACAAGATTCCTATCTATAAACCTTCAATGCTTGATCTTGAGTCTTAGATGGTTTTTCTTGTAGACTCTGATCTGAATCTTGATGCTCGTTAGCTGCAACCACTGGTTCGTTCTTCTTCAGCTTCTCTGGTCACGGCGAGACATGCAACACTTGTGACTTCAATCATATCTTGGGCAGTCTACATCTTTTCTCCGCTTCTATACTTAGAGTTCAACTTCTTTTCTTGTTCTTCTTTTTCTTTTATTTGGGTTGAGACTTCTTCTTTTGGTCATCTCAAACCTGGTTCCTCACGGTGAAAACCTGTTTAGCCACCAAAGCAAACAAACGAATGAAATTTTCTGCCCCAATTTTCACTAGGAAAATTTCGTGAGTTATTGTAACCAAATCTAATGAGTTATTGTAACCAAATCTAAACTATCTCTTTATTGAAAGCAATAAGATCAGGATTGTGTATCCTTGGGAAAAGGAGATTAAGGAGTGGAGACCCCATATCTAAAATGCAATTAAATGTGTATCAGAGGCCCCAAGTTGGGAATATTACCAGGTTATGCTGGAAAAATAACCGGGTTATGCCGGATAGGTCCTCAGGTTATGCCGGGAAAGGTCATCGGGTTATGCCGAAAAAGAAAATGGTCCTTAGGTTATGCCGGGGAGGTCCATGGGTTATGCCGGGAAAGTCATCAGGTTATGCCAAAAAAGAAAATGGTCCTCGGGTTATGCCAGGGAAGTCTACGGGTTATGCCGGAAAAGAAAAAGGTCTTCGGGTTATGCCGGGGAGGTCCACGGGTTATGCCGGGAAAGTCATCGAGTTATGCTGGAGAGAAAAAGGTCCCCGGGTAATGCCGGGGAAGTCCATGGGTTATGCTGGGAAAGTCATCGGGTGCCGGAAAAGAAAAAGGTCCTCGGGTTATGCCGAGGAGGTCCACGGGTTATGCCGGGAAAGTCAAAGGTCCTCGGGTTATGCCGGGGAGGTCCACGGGTTATGCCAGGAAAGTCTTCGGGTTATGTCGGAAAAGGTCCTCGGGTTATGCCGGGGAGGTCCACAAGTTATGCTGGAAAAAGGTCATCAAGTTATGCCGGAAAGGTTCACGGGTTATGCCGAGGATCAACTAGAGAGTGGAGCCCTGTAATGGAAAAGACTACCAGGTTATGCTGTGAGCGACTAGGGAATGAGACCCTATGTTGAGAAAACGTAGCTAGAGATTAGGGACCGTAGGCTACCATGATTTTTGAATCTTTCTTCTTTGTTTTCTTCTTCCTCTCTTTTACTTCACTTTTTATTTTATTTAGAGGAAATGAATGAAGAGTTTTTTAGAAGGATTTCCCTTTTTCGTGTCCACTTTTGCTGTTGAAACGTTTTGGTTTCTGCGTAACTTGTTTTTTATTGCACCTGCTTCTTGCAAAGTTGTCTTGGACTGCACCTGTTTTCAAATCTAAGAACAATTTGTCAGTTTGAAATGGTGGTTGGTTTTGTGGCCTTGATTGTTTTGGTCACTTGATCTCGGCCAAATTCTTTTGATGAAAATATCTATTGCTCATTGGCTTTCTAGAGAACGATCTTTCTTCTAAAACCAGAAATCTTGACTTTTCCAAAATTTCACATGATGGTTAACTCGCGTGGGCCTTTGGCCTTTCTTATTTTGCCTTTATAGGCACTTGACTTTAGATTTCTTTCCTTTTCAATAATTTTGACTCTGGATCATCAGCCATCATGGCCAGTCGAGATTAACTTGATGCACCTACTGAGGCTGGGCGCCTTTCCTTGAATTCAACTTTTGTGAAGCGTAAACCTGTAAAACCAATCTTTCCATCTTTTCTTTGTATAAGTTTCGGAGGAGGATTAAACCGAAAGGGATTCAAAGAAAAGTAAACAAAGGACATGATAATGAATTTTAACGAGAAGTGTCCTTTTCGGGGGAAGGAAAGAAGGACTTATCTGGAGTACATGCATGCTTCAATAGACATGACATGCTTCTTAGACTGGATACCCGATCTGCGCAACCATCCAATCTCCCATACACCCATCATAACTTGTGTTTTAAAATCGAGAGACTTTGCCAGGACTCTTTTAGTGCCAATGGTTGTAAGGAAATCCTTCTTCTCGATCAATGGCGCCCTTTGTGGGTTTTCGCCAATTGACCTCTCTCATTTCTCTTCTCACTATCACCTTATAGTGCTCTTTGCGAGTTTTCACTAACAAGACTCTCATTTCAGTTTCTCTGCTCACCATCACCTTAGAGTGCCCGTGCGGGTTTTCACCAATAAGACTCTCTCATTTTATTTCTCTCATCTTATTGCATCAGATCCAAGTGACCCTTGAACATTCTCCTCGATTGATCAGAAGGACTTTGAATAGGATTTGGGGTAAAAAGAATTTGGATTGAATTACAGCTTTGGAACCATTTAGGCAGGATCATCGCCGAACCATTATAACATCTGCCCTAGTTTCACTTTTGGAGAAATTTGGATTTTTTGTTTTGGTGTGACTGAACCCCAGAGAGAGGCTGCCTACGTATCCTTTTAGAATCAAGTCGAACGTAGTTTAAGGAAACTTTGTTTTTGATTTTGATTTGATTTTTTAAAAAAACGGTTTCAGGTTCCAAAGAGGGTAATCAAAGAAAGGTAACCGGCTCAAAGGGTTAGCAAAGGATTGGAGTGTTTGGGGCAGCGAGAATGAAAGCCTTCGTCATCCCAATCGGATAATATTGGTATCGCAGAAGGGTTAAATGTAATACCTTTTGACCGCGTTTGCATTTACATCTATTTCAGGATCATTTCCTTCAATGTCTCCCAGGTATAACGCTCCTTTCGGCAACAATTTTCTTATAATATGGGCCCTTCTAGTTCGGAGCGAACTTTCCTTTTGCTTCCTTGTGATGAGGGAGAATACGTCTCAAAACGAGTTGCCCCACTTCAAAGTTCCTAGGCCGCACTTTCTTGTTGTAAGCACGGGCCATTCTTTGTTGATACAACTGCCCGTAGCAAACTGCGGCCATCCACTTTTCTTCAATCAAGGTTAACTATTCTAGACGAGTCTTGACCCAATCACTATCCTCAATTTTAGCCTCAACGATGATTCGGAGAGAAGGAATTTCAACTTCTACAGGTATTCCGGCTTTAGTGCCATAAACCAATAGATAGGGTGTCGCTCCAACTGATGTGCGCACAGTTGTGCAATATCCCAATAATGCAAACGACAACTTTTCATGCCACTGTCTCGAACTTCAAATCATCTTTCTAAGAATCTTCTTGATTTTCTTGTTTGCTGCTTCAACAACACCATTAGCTTTGGGCCGATAAGGGGTCGAATTCCGATGCGTGATCTTAAATTACTCACATATCTCCCTTATCAAGTGGCTATTTAAGTTTGCAGCATTGTCCGTAATGATAGTCGTATGGATACCAAAACAGCATATGATGTTGGAGTGCATGAAGTCTACCACTGCTTTCTAGTGACGGCTTTGAGAGTGACTTCTTCAACCCATTTTGTGAAGTAGTCAATGACAACCAATATGGATCTATGCCCATTTGAAGCTTTTGGCTCGATTGGCCCAAATGACATCCATATCTCAAGCAACGAACGATCACGTTGCTGTTTCTGTAGGTGGTGCATGAATCAGTTCACCGTGCACCTGACACTGATGACATTTTCGAACAAAGCTAAAGCAATCCTTTTCCATGGTCATCCAATAGTAGCCTGCTCGAAGGATTTTCTATGCCAAGACGTATCCATTCATATGGGGTCCACACACTCTTGCGTGTACTTCATGCATGATATTTTCGGCCTCTTGGGCATCCGCACATCTTAACAGGTTGAGATCTGGAGTCCTTTTGTACAAGACTTCCCCGCTCAAGAAGAAACCGCTGGCAAGCCTTCTAATGGTTCTCTTTTGGTATCCATTGGCTTGCTCGGGATATTCCTTTGTTTTCAGAAATCTCTTAATATCATGATACCATGGCTGAACATTTGGTTCCACCTTAATCGCATTGTAGTAACCATGCCTTTCTCGGATTTGGATTTCCAAAGGGTCAATGTGGACATTGCCTGGATATGGCAACATCGAGTCCAAAGTAGCGAGTGCATCGGCTAACTCATTGTGGAAATGAGGAATGTACATAAATTCAACTGATTTGAACTGCTTGCTAAGATATTCCACATGTTGCCTGTATGGAATAAGCTTGACATCCCGAGTTTCCCATTCTCCTTGAGCTTGTTGGATAATCAGATCCGAATCTCCCATGATTATCAATTCTTCCACACTTGGTCGATTGCCATACTCATACCCATAATGCAGGCTTCATACTCGGCAGTGTTGTTTGTGCAGAAAAACTGAAGCCGGACTGTGGCTGGATAGTGTTGACCAGTGGGTGAGATCAAAATTGCCCCAATCCCGACACCTTTTGCGTTCACAGCTCTATCGAAGAACATTTTCCAAGCATTGGTGTCTTCTGATGTTACCTCAACAAAATTTACTTCTTCGTCCGAGAAGTAAGTAATCAAAGGCTAATATTCATCATCAACAGGGTTTTCAGCCAGGTGATCTGCTAAATCTTGGGCTTTCATTGCCGTGCGGGTGACATAGACTATGTCAAACTCAGTGAGCAGTATTTGCCATTTTGCTAACCTCCCTGTGGGCATCACCTTTTGGAATATGTACTTCAAAGGGTCCAAAATAGTGATGAGATAAGTGGTGTAGGCCAATAGGTAATGCCTAAGCTTCTGAGCGACCCAAGTTAGGGCACAACAAGCCTTTCCAACAACGTGTATTTGGCTTCGTAGCTAGTGAACTTCTTGCTCAAATAGTATATTGCATGCTCTTTCTTCCCGATCACATCATGTTGCCCGAGAACACATCCAAATGAATTCTCCAAGACTGTCAGATACAAAAACAAAGGCCTTCCAGGTTCGGGTGGTACCAAGACTAGCGGATTTGATAGATATTCTTTGATTTTATCGAAGGATTCTTGACACTCATCTGTCCATTTAATCGCTGCATCTTTCTTTAATAGCTTGAATATGGGCTCACATGTGGAAGTCAACTGAGCAATAAACTGGCTAATGTAATTCAACCTTCACAGCAGGCTCATAACCTCTTTCTTGGTTCTCGGAGGAGGCAAATCCCGAATAGACTTTATCTTTGTTGGATCTAACTCGATGCCTCTCCGACTGACTATAAACCCCAAATGTTTTCGAGACGGAACTCCAAATGCACATTGGCTGGATTTAACTTCAAGTCGTACTTACGCTGACGCTCCAAGAACTTTCTCAGATCCCAAACATGGTCGTCCTGCCTTCTGGATTTAATGATCACATCGTCCACATACACCTCGATTTCTTGGTGCATCATATCATGAAAGATGACAGTCATAGCCCTCATGTAAGTTGCTCCAGAATTCTTCAAACCAAAAGGCACGACCCTATAACAATAGGTGCCCTAGGGTGTGGTGAAGCCTGTCTTTTCCGCATCTTCTTCATCCATCAAGACCTGGTGGTACCCAACATAACAATCCACGAAAGATTGTATCTCATGTTTGGCACAATTGTCAACAAGGATGTGGATGTTTGGTAAAGGGAAGTTGTCTTTGGGACTTGCTTTGTTCAGATCTCGATAGTCAACACACACTCGAGTTTTCCCATCTTTCTTTGGCACGGGAACCACATTAGCCAGCCATGTGGTGTATCAGACCACTCAGATCACCCCAGCCTTCAACTGTTTTGTGACCTCTTCTTTGATCTTGTCACTGATATCAGTTTTGAACTTCTTTTGTTTTTGCTGGACAGGGGGATAATCGGGGTAAGTCAGCAACTTGTGCACCACTAAATCAACACTTAGTCCTAGCATATCATCATAGGACCAAGCAAACACATCTTTGAATTTGAAAAAAGTTGGATCAATGCATCCCTAGTTCTTTCATCTGTGTGAATGTTTATCATGGTTTCTTGGACCTCTTCTAAACTACCCAAATTAACCGTTTCGGTTTCATTTAAGTTTGGCTTAGGTTTATTCTCGAATTGTTCCGGTTCTCGGTTTATTTCTCTAAAAGCCTCATCTTTATCATATTCCGGTTCTTGATTCATTATTTCAAAATTAGACAGTGTGCTATGATCTGGGCGTGAAGTCCGCAAGCATGTCATGTTATTTAAGTCCGCATTATTAGAACTGAAAGGAAGAAATAAGAAAAGCAACAAAAATCAGAAAGAATAAAGAAAGAGATTCATAAACGATGAAATATTGATTTCATTTCATTGAATTTGAAGATAGCAAGGTTTACATTGGAATTTAAAGACAATAAACTAAAAGAAACATTCGAGTTACACCCTGGAATAACTCGAAATGCAGAAAAGGTGGCAAGACTGGACTATCGGGATTCTCGCCTGACTGGGAACGGAGTAGCTTTTCAATTTTGCAGCTTGGCATCGGGCCCCATAAATTGCACCTCAGCAGTGCTCAAGCCTTCACCAGGCTGGACCATGTGAGCTTCATATAACATTTGCCTCATGGCTCCACATATGTCCTCAATTTCCCCAGCCGTGAAGGCCTCATCTTCTTCTTCTTCTTCTTCTTCTTCGGTATAGTTGGGCTTGACAAATTTTTTGTAGAGATGCGGGACTGGCTGAGGTAGAACCCAACCATTGCTCTTTCGTTCATTTGCCCATATCACATCAGTTTCTATGGTGTGAAAACCCACACCGAAGAACTTATCGCTGGCAGCTAAAGTGATAGGTTCTGTGATACCTTACAATGATGCCCCGAGTCCCTTCCCAGGCTTATAACCATGCTTGATCATTTCAATAGCAACCATGATGGACGAATTTGACAGAAAGGGCTGAGGACACGGGCTTCCCTCCTTACATTGATCTGTGACCACAACCTCGAAAGCTTGATAGACTATATGCTTGCTACCTTCCCTAGCTTCAAGACATGGGACTGACGGGTCCCGATAAATTGACTACTCGTCTTCTCCATGAACCACAATTTCGTGATCTTTGTGTTCAAACTTCACCATTTGGTGGAGGGTAAAAGGTACGGCCCCCGTAACATGGATCCAAGGCCTTCCTAAAAGAAAATTATAGGAGGTATCCATGTCCAAGACCTGAAACGTCACCTCGAAATCCATAGGACCGATAGTCAAGATCAAATCAATTTCCCCTATTGTGTCCCTTTTGATGCCAACGAAAGCGCGCACACAAACATTATTAGGCCTAATCCTCTTAGTCCCAATTTTTATTCTTTGCAAAGTTGAGAGAGGGCATATGTCGACCCCTGATCCGCCATTCACCATGACTTTTTTTACATAGTACCCTTCACACTTAACTGTCATATGGAGAGCTTTGTTGTGGGCAGCCCCTTCCGGGTGCAAGTCTTCTTGCTAAATGAAATCTAGTTGACTACGAAGAATCTTTCTGCCATCCTTTCCAGTTGCTCCACAATGGTTTCAATCGGAACATAGGCTTCACTGAGGGTCTTTATCAGTACTTTCTGATGCTCAATTAAGCTTATCAGCAGAGACAAGAGCGAGACATGGGAGGGAGATTTTCGGAGTTGGTCAATTACCTCATGGTCCGCAGTTTTAATTTTTCGGAAGAACTCCTCTACTTCTTCGGCACTAACTCGCTTTTTGAGCGGGAAGCGCTTCTGCTTGGCGTTGTTCACTTCTTCCAGATTGAGGTACTTCCCAGATGGGTTTGTTTCATTTCCTTCCCCTCTGATTTCTTTCCCCTTGTACGTCACAATTGCTATGTTGTAGTTCCAGGGGACTATAGTGGGGTCTTTCATGGGCCTTTGTAGTGCGTGACTAATGACCATGGGCTCGTACAACCTGGGTGAAATCACTGGTCCCCGCACCACGTAAGTCCCTTTGGGTACATACATCTTGGGTCCTTTGTTCAGCTCGAACCTTTTAGGAGGACTCAACGCCAATTGTTCTTTCCTGTGAGCTCAGGGAACATAAAGAATGGTGTCTTTAGAGGGTACTGCCCCTGTTTTGGTTTCCACAGTCTTTTCTTCACTTCAAGGAGCGAAATTACTCTTCTTCTCCCCCTAATCTTGCTTTGCGGCAGCCTTTGGCTTCCTTTCCACATCGGCGATGGCAATGATGCTTTTAGAGCTGGGTCAAATTCGTTATCTTCACAAATCATCCCAATAACTGGCCCGTTGTTGTGAGCCGGCAATGGGTTGTTGGTCACGTCGGGGATCTCTTTATCTTTCAACACTACCCTTTGTTGCTCTATTAAGTTTTCGATTGCCCTTTTGAGAGTCCAACAATCCTCAGTGTCGTGCCCTTCCACCCCAGAATGATAAGCACATCGGGTACTGAGTCGGTAGGAAGGTGACTCTGGGTTTTGTCTGTTGGGGGTTCGGGTTGCAACAAACCCATTTGGACTAATTTAGGGAAAAGGCTAGAGTATGATTCACCAATAAGCGTGAAATTTGTTCTTCTGGGTGGTTCCCGAGCACGTGCATTGTATGGAAAATTATTTTGAGGGGGATGGGGATTATATAGGGCTTGGTGAGGAGGGTTATTTTTAGGAAGTGGAGCTCGATTTTGGTTAAACTATTGTTATGGCCGAGCATATGGCTGGCGCTCATTACTGCGTACGGCTGAGGAAACATAGCATAGGCCACATCCCCGATGAGGATAATAATGTTGTGGGGTGCTTGGATGGAAGTGACCTCTGGGTGGATGGGGGTTTCTCAGACTTGAAGCCTCCATCGCCACCTCTTCTTTCTTCTTTCTGTTTTCTACACCACCTGACTCGCTTTGGATTGCTTGGGACATAACTCTTATGGAAGATTGGCTCAATATGTGACCTATTTTCAGACCATTTTCGACCATCTCACCAATCTTGATAGCCTCAACAAATGACTTTCCCATTGTAGACATCATATTTTGAAAGTAGTCAGCCACTTGGGCTTGTAGAAAAATACTGACCATTTCAGTTTCATCCATTGGGGGCTTGATTCTGGCCGCTTGTTCGCGCCATTTAACAGCATATTCTCGAAAACTTTCCGATGACTTCTTTTTGAGATTTGACAGGGAGTTACTGTCGGGAGCTATGTCGATATTGTACTGAAATTGCCTGACAAAATCTCGAGCCAAATCATCCCATATTCTAGCAAGATATGTCGTGATCCATGTACCACTCGGATGCAATACCCACTAGACTCTCTCCGAAATAAGCCATTAAAAGCTCTTTTTTTCCACCTGCCCCTCTCAGTTGATTGGAATACCTCTTGAGATGGGATATAGGGTCCCCATGCCCGTCATACTTTTCGAATTTGGGGGTCTTAAAACCAAGAGGCAGGTGAACATGTGGGAACATGCATAGATCAGCGTAGGATACGCTCTTTTGGCCTTTCAAGCCTTGTATATTCTTGAGGCTTTGTTCCATGCTCCTCATTTTTCGAGTGATTTCCTCTTGCTCAGGGTTTTTTGTAGCCTTCTCTTGTCCTGCAATAAACTCATACCAGGGTTGTTGAGGGTAAGAATTGGTGGCGAAATGGGTAGGGTCTGGTGGAAAAGATGGTACTTGGAAAGTGAAGGATGATGTATCAAAGCTTGGCCTGGACAAAGTGGGTTGCGCTGTGGTCGAGGTTGGTGGTGCGGTGAATATGTTAGTGCCCACTCCCGAAATCACCTGGGGGTGGCCCTTAGAAGGTGTTCCGGCAAAGTGAGCTGAGATGGTGGGGTATCCAAGTGGAGTATTTGGGTAACGTATTGGGACATTGGAATTTCCACTTGCTCTGGGAAGTAGCTCGGGGAAACCAGGTATGGCACTTGGCGGTTCTCTACTATTGGACTAGGCGTCCCATATTTTCAACATGCGAAGGCGCAGTGCCCTATTTTCTTCAGCAGCCACTGACTCTGAGGTTGGGATAAACGATAGCGGGCTATCCTCTAGGATGGGAATCGTTGGTAGATGACCTTCTGATGACATTTCTACACTGCCCTTGGATCTTGTAAAGTAAGGGTGTGAAGCCAGGTTACCACAAAACCAACCACCTTAGAACATAACCTAAACTCAATAGTAGGCACAACAAACTGGTTAGTTTGAAGCAATTAACACATAGGGAATTGCACATTGGGGGTGTGATGCACCTACACAGTTAAATGTGTTTCTACATGTTTTGCAATGATTGCATGTCTCATCCCGACTTTTGTTTATCTCCCCGCTCTTTTCTCTCGCTCTTTTTTGCACTCTCTTACTGTTTTCTTTCTTGTTTTCATTTTCTTTTTCTTGTTTTCATTTTCTTTTTCTTGTTTTCTGTCTTTTTCTTATTTCCTCTCTTTTGGTTTTCTCTTTTTGTCATTTTCTCTTTTATTTGAGCTATCTAAAACCATGATCGGATCCGATGGGGATTACCTACGTATCACAACGCCGTGTGAACCAGATCATTACGTAGTTCAAGGAATAAATGCATTATATAAATAAACACAATTTTTGGTTTTTCTTCAAATTTCATAAAAACTCCCAATCTTTTCTATTACAAATGACTCTATCATACTTTTCTAGGAATTGAAAAAAGATAGACTCGAAATAGACTCTAAAACTAGAATTTGAAATATAGACTCAAAACAAAAATCAAGAATACATAAGTGCTTCTACTCCAGGGGCCCGTGGGACATCAGTCGGTCTCGCCATAGGCCTATGTGCAAGATCCCCTTGGAGACGATCCAGGTCACTCATTATTTGGCGAACAAAGGTCATCACTACGACGAAGAAGGTGGTTCTAGTCATGTCTTCACATTCATGGAATTTCATGACGATGTAGTCAGCAATTGCTCTAACCCTCCCTAATGACACCCTTCTCTTGGAGCAAGCATCTGATTTGTTGAGACCTAGCTTCTAGCACTTGGGTGTCGTGATGGCTTTGGCCCTGCAACTGTTGCATATCTTCCTCTAGCCATGACATTAAGGCATAAAAATGTTCCCTCTCTGTTTTAAAGCTCTTTGTTTGTTTGGCCATCTCATTCTCGAGGGTGGTTAGCTTTTTCTTCAAGTTTGTGACTTCTCCATCATATCTCCTTTTCAATTGTCGGACAAACTCTGCCCGTCCCTCTGCATTCTTCGCCAACTGTGCCCGGGCTCTTGCCAGACTACCCTTAGATTTTTCCAAATCATCCTCGCACTCAGATATTTTCCTCCTTAGACCATTTATGAGTCTTTCGTCCATTCGGCTCCTTTCCTGATTCTCAGCAGCTATCTTAATTTTTTGGATCTGTGCTCGAAGGGTTTTGTTTTCTTGAGCCAACTTCTTCTTCTCCCCTTCATCAGCAGCATCCTGTACACTATTGTCAAATTTAAGATCCCTAATTTGTCCCTCCAATTTGCTTATCTTAGCCCTATAGCTTGTCTCTTTTGCCAACCAATCCCATTGCTCTTGCGCTCCATCAGTGAACTGCTGGACATGGGGCCTATTAGCGGTCCGTTCAGGCTCCTAATGGACTTGAAACCATTTACCGTACCAACCTGCTTAACTAGGCTCTAATTCGCCTTTGGACAAATCCCGCACCCGAGTTTGTGGCTCCAAGAACCGACACTAATGCCAAATCTAGCGAACCCTTTCTTCTGGGAATGCCGCTTTTGGGCCTAGTTCGATGACTTGTTGACTCAAATCTTCATCATGGGGGATAGTTTGGTACCGGCCTAGTTGGCACAGAACCCTATGTGGAGCATATGTCTGAATACTCTAAAGACCCATCAATAGAAGAAAACACACCTCGTCTAACATGTAAATGACTTCAGTGACCGGGAGCCAACCGAATGTCCACTCGATTTTGCTTGAAGTCAAGGAACTCAAATGCGTGAACCACACCTCCATACCTTCCGGAAACTCATGACCCATCACCCAGTTTTCATGTTCTTCAATGCAGTTAAGACCGGTCATACCATAGCTCATGTATCCCAGATGATGGAAAAGGTGTTCTTCCATCCAAAGCTATAGAAGCATGTTACAACCCTCAAAGAATTTTCCACCCGCTCAGCAAACGGTTAGAGCTCGATAAATCTTTGACAAGATCATTGGTACAATGGTGCCATTAGCCTTTTTAGTCATGAAGTCGGCTCTTCCCACAAGTCCCAACTATATATTTCCGTCCTTTCTTGGGCAGATTAAGACACCCAGGAATGCCACTATAAAAGTCAGTCCTCGACATGCTTCCCATTTATTTTTGTTCCCTAAATGAGTTAAGCCAATATCTGGGGTCTCAAAACCATGGGGATCCCCATAACGCCAGTACAAGAAGTAGATTGTGCAAAATCCTTCGGATAGATTTCCATCTTTAACCTCCCGACTGATACTCAGAAAGTCCAGAAACTTATGAGGAGTCACGCTCTTGGAGCCACTGGGTACCAACTTCTGAGATTCCCACTAAGACCGGCATAGCCCGCTATTTCTTCAAGCATAAGGGTTAGCTCAAAATCAGAAAATGGAACACATTATGCGTCGGGTCCCAAAAAGGTATTAGAGCCTCAATTATATCCAATCTCGGTTTAATTTTCAGAATACTAACAAGACTGCCCAAAGCTTTTACCACAGTATCTCTGCTGACTTTCCCTAAGCCGTTCCACCACATATGGAGTTCTAATGGAATTTCTTCGAGGACTGTGAAAGGTTCATTTTCAATAGTGCTCATCCTGCACATTTATTTAGAGTTATTGGTTAAAAGACCATGATTTATTTTGACTCAAGAGAAAATTAGCAGTTTTTCAAAGATTTTCATTTCAAAACAAAAACTGTCTTTGCAAATACGGCCCTTCAGCACCTCAGAAAAGAAGATTTTATGGCTGTGTTTGCTAATTGGCCAAAATTTGAAAAAGAAACCATAGGTGGCTATTCTTGCAAAAACAACCTTCTGGCGCCCTTTTGGGGGACATTTTGGCTATTTAGCCAAGAACGACACCACCTAACTTATTTATGACAAAACAACAACATTTTGTTTTCTTTTTTTTTGGGGGTTATTTTTGCATAAATGAAGTTGGACCCGGTGAGAGTTGCCTACGTATCCCACATCCGGTGAGAATCAAAATTGCGTAGTTCAGGTAGTTTTGACATAATAAAAAGACATGAAATGAAATGTTTTGAAACCATTTTCCCTTCTCTTTTTTTTCAAAATATTTGGCAGAGTTTCGATATATTTTGGACACTAGATTCTCTGAAGATCGGTAATTATCTCTCTCATACCTCAATTTGACTTTTCCAATTTTTCTTCCTTATTCTAGAAGCCGGTCAACATGCAATCCAAAGCAAATAAATGTATAAGTAGCAAGTAAAATGCATTAGGATGGTCTTTTGATTTCGGGTACACCTGTCCTAGACGGACCCAACCCTTGTGTTGAGTCGCCAAAGTCAAATGCACGTGATGCAAACAAGCGTTCCTACTAGGGATCTAGCATGAGGCTATGTTATACTAGGTTTAAAAACCTGGGTGTATTGTTCTAGACCTGGCTTACCCAAGCGGACAGCTCGAGCCAGAGGGGGGGGGCAGCGTACTGGGAAAACAGAAGCTTCACCGGCTTTGCAACTTGTCCGAACCTCTTTCTAAAATTGGGACATGAATCTAATAGAAAAGAAGTTACACTAAGTGCACACTTCCCAGATGATTTAGAAGACTCAGAGAGAAGAGGGTTTCGTAACAATTTATATATACAATTCAATCAATATCAAAGCGGTAAAAAGCAACATTTAGCACATTAGGCTCAAACATGTAATAATCAGATAATAAATAAAGCCAAATATAACAGTTATCCTAAGCACGAATTCTTAAACCCTGAACCAAAAGTTCTGGGTTTGTAATCCCCAGCGGAGTCGCCAGAGCTGTCACACCTCCTTTTTTACATACCTCGAAAGGGATAGTATATAAGGGAGTTTTTTCAATTAAAGTGACATAAATCGAAATAAGACTATTTTATTTCAATTTTGTCAGAGTCGCCACTTGGAATAGTTTATTTGGTGTCCCAAGTCACTGGTTTATTATAAAATCCCAAATCGAGGAAATCGATTTTATTTAAAAGTTTGCGAAACCAGAAATTCTAAGTAAGGAATTCTGTTAACCCGGGAGAAGGTGTTAGGCATTCCCGGGTTTCGTGGTTCGAGCACGGTCACTTAAACTATTAAAATTGGCCTAACTATCTGATTTACTACATGTTTTAAACTATTGTGCATTTTTAGCTTTTATAACCGCTTTAAATTGTTTTTAGGAAGATTCAATGCTATTTAAAATGCATCGTAAACCACGCTACATGAAATGCACCCATGGTTCGCAACACACTTTATTTAACATTGTTGAAGATTGAAATTGGGTCACATGAAATGTACACCCAGGATTTAGTAATTAAAAATCACAACTACGTCACGGGAATCGTACCCGTAGCTATGGTGAATTTTGTTTTAATTAACGCGCCTAAAGCAACTACGAAGATTCTATTTTTACTAGCAACATTTGTGAGGGCCATGGATGATTTAATTTATGGCACGCCTCAAATCGTTTATAAGGGTTAACTCTTGATTTAATTTTATAAGGGCGATGAGTTAAGGGGTTTTTCTTGGCATGACACACCTCACTTATTACCCCTTTCTTTTTAGAGGAAAGTTGTTTCTAATTAGAAAGGCTAAATCTAAGTTAATCTTTTGGGGAAGGGATTTTGGTTTGGGCTTAATTAAATTGGGAAAATGGCTCAGCTTTACAAGGAGCTGCCTATGGGCCTAAGACTCGGCCCAACAGAGAAAAAGAGTTGGAAAGCTCTTGCCTTGGTTGGAAATTTAAACAAGTTCTTGCCCACATTGGGCCAACATCAGGCGAGACCAGTTATGATTATCTAACGTCTAGGCCTGTCTACCTTTATGTTCTAAAACTTACTAAATTGCCATAGGAAAATGCAAGAAAAATGATTCTGAATGAAATAACATCAGTGAATTTGATTAAAGCCATAAATCAAACCCAAAAACAAAAGTTAAAGTATTGGCAGAAGGGCCCAAGGTCGCAACTCGACCGGACTGCCTCTGTCACGACCCAAACTGGAGGGCCATGACTAGCACCCGACCACACTTGCCGAGCACCAACGTACATTTCATCTAACCTTCATTATTATCTTTTAGGGCTGACGAGATCAATATAAATGGTAGACCTAGATCATGGACAACCAGCAATAAAATATGACGGCATGAACATACATAGCAGGGGATGACCAGACAATCAAGAAACTACATATAAGGTATGAGCTACCACGCTACTATGAAAGACTATACAACAAAAACTAGCCGACAAGGCATACCAAACTATACATGAGTCGACACCTGTCTATGAGCCTCTAAAGGAACATAAGTGCTGCAACATAGCCGGAACAGGGCCCCGACATACCCATAATGTCTATAACAAAAATGCATACCAAGACCAAGGCAAGTCCGGAGAAGGGATCTCGCCAATCACCGCTGAACTGGACAGCCTAATGTGGTGGGGGAGCTGCACCTGCCTGTCTATCAGGACCTGCAGCACGACATGCAGCGTCCACAAATAAAAGGACGTTAGTACGAATAAAGTACTGAGTATGTAAGGCAGGGAACCATAAATACGATCAGTAATGTAAGCAAGGATAGAGAATATACAACCTGTAACATCTTAGTACCTCTGAGGGCTACTTACATGAAATGCATGATACATATGTATAAATACATAAACCCTTAAAACATTCGCCTCTGTGGGCATCATCATCATCATATCGTACCCGGCCATAATAGGCTCGGTAAAAAAACATACCCGACCATCATAAGGCTCGGTAGAATCGTACCCGGTCACGTGGAGCTCGGTAAAACCCAACTGATCAGTGGTTGCACAATAGGTGCCGTACCCGGCCAACTATAGCGTGGCTCGGTAGAGTAAAATAGATACATATATATAATGCATGCTCGACTCATGGAATCACATTCTAAACCTTTCGGAGTGACGTAAGGTCGGTATCCTCTGTACACGTTATTAGGACTAACTCTTCACTATGAACCTTATAAGAATCAGGAAGTACCAACAACATTGATAACATAAGAATAAGAGAAGCAACATTAACATCAATCGTTCCATAAGAGGGAAAACAATGTAAGTACTGCTAGCTTCTAAGAGTAGAGTATCTTGGAAGCTCGTTCATTACATTATGTACAATCGGAGTCGTGCAAAAGAAGGAAAGGGATAGCCTCACATACCTTGTATATACTGCCCCAATATCAAGCTATGCAATTGTCAAAACTCCTTAGTCTACAATAAGAGAAACGATACTATCGTTATCATTTAAGCGTCATAACTATTATGTATCGACCACAACCTATTTTACGATGAAACGGACAGCACCTCCCCTATATATATGACCTCACACCATTCAAAACAGTCACCAAACAGCCCAAACAACATCAATAATAAACATATTGAGCCTCCCAAAATAGTCCACACACAGCCTAATCTCTCCATACATACGACGACCACCGTAGTCGTGTCAAACAACCTGAAAATGTTATGAATAACTATCAGCCCATAACCCTACATATATATGGTGTTTCTCCACACCCTTCCTCCTCCAAAACTCCACAAAACAGTAGTAAAATACGCAGCCCAACAGCAACGCAAAACAGTCCACAAAACAATAACATTACTACCAAGCCTTTCGATATATATTTCACAAGTTCTAGCTTCAATGGCTTAGCCGCAACTTGGATAATCTTAAATACATATAGAGTAAGAGGTTCCTTACCTTTATACAGAAAGAACAACTCCAATTTGACCTTAAATTTCCATGAAATATCCCTCCAATGCTGCCACAACAACAAAAAAGCGAAACTAGCGATCAATTAGTGTTTTTCGGCACTAGAATCACTTTAGAAGGCTTGAAATCACCTAGGATTGATATTAAGAACATGAGGGAGTATTTACAGAACATAAACCCTTTAAAACAACCTCCCACACGAGCTGGAACGACACAAAAATGAGCAACAACAAGAAGAACAAGAGACTTACTAGCGCCACAGAATTCCCGACACTTGATTTGTGTTGTTTGCCCTTTTTTTGGGTCTTGAATCTTGAGAGAACCTTGAGAGGATGTTCCTAGGGTTCTAAGGTCTGAAAATAGTGAAAAGAAATGACTTAAAACGGGTTGGAGGCATCCTATATAGGTCCAAATATCTTAAACCGACTTAGTGGGCCCCATAGAGAGGTGCTTGGCGCAGTCTCGCGAAAATGCGAATATCTCTCTACTCCGAGATCGTATCGATGAACGGTTTAATGCGTTGGAAACTAGACTCATAGATCTTTAATTTGGTTGGTAGATCACCCCGTAATTCCTTGTAAATTATGAGAAAAGATTAGAAACATTTGACCTAATGTTTAAGTAAAATTATGAACCTAAGTTGCGACAACTTTTGTCGACTTTTGTTTCATAACTCGTTTGACTTCAAGACTTATGATACGGATATTATATGATTAAAATACCTTAATAAATGAACTCTTGAGTGTATTAAGCACCGCTAGATTACTTGAAAATACGAGTTACAACATCCTTGATTCATTTAACTTCTAATACTTGTTAATCACCCTTATACACTCTTGTATCACTTAAGACCAATATGATTGACTTCTTATCATCTCAAAGATAATTCCTTCTTGGATTTATGTTAACTAATATATGGCATGAACTAACACATGTAGATATGGGTTGTAACAGCCTCGTCTGGGCTGATGCCAGGCTCAATTGAGGCCCAGATTCCTTCAAACCCAGGCAGTCCAAAATATCGCAAATTTGCACAAATAAGGGGCATAGTCTGATTTTAACCATCAACATGCTATCAGTTTTAACAAGGCAAGACTTAAACCCTACTTATCCATGAATTATATTGAACTTAGATATGCGGTCGCTCTAATGCTGCCTAAAACTAAAATACTGAAGCAAACATTGATAATTAGAATCTTTTAACCAATTGGCACATTACATGATTGAACAACTTTGAAATATTACTGAACAAAATGATAGGGAAAGTATTATGAATCAAGCGACATCTACCTTATTACAACAACAAAACACAACCTCATTAATCACAGCCTTTTGAATCTAAATGAGTTTTTAAATTAACTACAAAATTAGGTAATACATCCATCCTTAGAACCAATATACTTCTACCCTCTATAGCCAACATTCACTGTGCTTGCACTTTTCAGGAGTAAATCTGACCAATTGGTAATCAGATTTGCCTCCTTAATGCTGTCTTAATCCTGAAATTTCATCTCTCAAGCAAACACTTCTTAGCAAGGTTATCACCATTATGAATAGCATCCAAAGACTAGTGAAAGAAGGAATCTTATACAACATGATTATATTATACTAGATTATGGCATAATTAGTCCAAACATTAATTTAACAAGTCAAATATGATAGACATCTGGACAACACTAATCATATACAACAGAATCTGACCCTTAACACCAAATACATGTACTCAGGCATGGATTAAGCAAAGATTTTTATTTAGTGGAGAATCATAAAGGTACAACCACATACCTAAAGGCAGAAATGGAAAGAAGAACAACAGGAAACCAAATATGAGGTCCAAAATAATCAGATCTGGAGCTCTAACAAGCTTCTAATAACCACATCAATGAACAACAACAACCTCGACCTGGTCTATTGAGGAATGGAGAAGAGTGACCACATTTTCCTTGTTGATATTTCTGGTGGCCGCCGCTAGTTTGGCAAAACCATCCACTTCGATATTTGCGCCTTGGGTATCTGGTCGAGATGACATTCATCCAATTCTGGCAGCAGTTTGTGAATTTCTGACTGGTACTTTTGTAGTCTCTGTTCTTTGATTCAGAAAGTCCCAGTTACTTGGTTCACCACGAGTTGTGAGTCACAATGGAGGATGAGTCGTCGAGTGCTATATTTGAGGGCTAATTTCAATCTTGCAATCACAACTTCATACTCGGCCTCGTTGTTAGTCATCTCGGGGCATCGTATGGACTAGCGAATTACTTCACCCGTAGGAACCTCAAGGACAAGTCCCAGTCCCAATCCTGATGCATTAGATGCGCCGTCGGTGTAGAGGACCCAGAGGTCGGAATGTACGGAAGCGCGGAGCGCCTCCTGCTCTACTTCAGGCAATACTTTCGCGCTGAAATCGGTGACGAAATCGGCAAGCACCGGTGCCTTTATAGTAGTTTGCGGTTGGTATGTTCTATCGTGCTCGCTCAATTCTATGGACCATTTGGCCAATCTACCCGATAGCTCTGGTTTGTGTAGGATGCCCCTGAGGGGGAAGGTTGTCACCACTTTTATGGGGTGACATTGAAAATATGGTCTAAGCTTTCGTGAAGCTACGATTAATGCCAAAGCTAATTTCTCAAGGTGGGGGTACCTTGTTTCGGCGTCAACTAAGGTTTTAGTGATATCATAAATTGGAGATTGCATACCTTTGTTTTCGTGTACCAGAACTGCACTTACCACGACTTTAGAGACTATTAGGTACACCAAAAGGCACTCGCCTGGGTCTGCCTTGATGAGTAGTGGTGGCGAGGACAGATATGCTTTCATTTTTCTCAAGGCGTCGACACATTCTGAATTCCATTGTAGCCCGTGGTCCTTCCTTAGTACATTAAAAAACTTATGGCATCTGTCCGATGACCGCGAGATGAACCTCGACAGGGCAGCTATTCGCCTTGTCAATTTCTGTACTTGCTTTTTGCTGGTCAACGTCTCCGGTATTCCTTTAATGGCCTTGATCTGATCCAGGTTGAACTAGATACCCCTTTGTGACACCAAAAAGTCAAGGAATTTTCCTAAGGTTATGCCAAAGGCGCATTTTTTGGGATTTAGTTTCATCCTATATCGCCTCAATATTTTGAAGGCTTCTTTCAGATGACCAATGTGATCCTTTTTCCTTTTTGACTTCACCAGCATGTCGTCGATGTAGACCTCTATAGTCTTTCCGAGTTGTTCTTTGAACAATCTGGTGACTAACCTTTGGTATGTCACCCCCGCGTTCTTAAGTCCAAACGGCATGACTCTGTAGCAGTATGTTCCTTGGTGAGTGATGAAGGTTGTCTTTTTTGGTCTTCTTCTGCCATTAGAATCTGGTTGTAACCAGAATAGGCATCCAAGAAGCTCAATAGTTCATTCCTCACCATTGCGTCGATGAGTTGGTTGATGTGCGACAATGGAAAGAAATCCTTTGGGCATGCTTTGTTCAGGTCGGTGAAATCAACACACATCCGCCACTTTCTGTTCTTCTTTTTTACCACGACCACATTAGCGACCCACTGAGAATACTTTGATTCTCGAACGGAGCCGTTAGCGAGCAACTTATCAACTTCTTCACTGACTGCATCATTGATTGTGGCATTGAACTTTCTCCTCATCTGCCGCACAGGCGGGTAGAGAGGGTCAACATTCAGCCTGTGTGTGGCGATATCCTTTGGGATTCCCGACATATTTGAGTGGGAAAAGGCAAATAAATTGGCATTGTTAGTTAAGAACTCATGAAACTTACCTGGTTCTGAGAGGTTGTGTTCGATATAAGTTTTTTTCGCGTTGTCGGTACTGTCTAACTGAACGAGGTCGAGGCCTTCTATGGTTGCCTTGCAAGCTTCTACGACATCTAGGTCTTTGATGGCCTCTATTTGTATATCGGGCTTAGTTCCCGATATGGCTGATTGCTATGCTTCCGCACTTGCCCCCTTTAGTTGTTGGGTGTGTGTGCAGTCTTGGGTGATTAGATAGCATTCTTGGGTGGTGCATTGCTCGTCCCGGATGCTGAATATCCCCCATGGGGTAGGAAATTTGATTACTTGGTAGAAACATAACGGGACGGCTCGCATGGCGTGTAACCATGGACGCCCTATGATAGCGTTGTAGGTTGTTTCCTGGTTCATAATGTGGAATGTTGTTTCTAGGGTGACTTTTCTTGCCAGAACGGGTAGTATTATCTCTCCATGGGTTCGTTCTACTGCATTATTAAAACCCGTTAGTGCTATGCAATGCGGTACTATCTTATCCTCGAGCCTCATTTGTATGAGGACTCATGGGTGAATAATACACGTGCCGCTTCCGTCATCCACCATTATTCTTTTTACATCAGTATCCGTAATACGTAAAGTTATAACCAAAGCATCATAGTGAGGTAAAGACAAACCGTTGGTATCCGACTTATCGAAGATGATACTATCTTCGAGGTCGTCATACCATTTATGAGCGACTGTCTGCTTGAGTTTATGTGTGGTGGTGGACTTCACATGGTTGATTACCGTATCATCGCCGCCGTAAATGATCATTTGTATGGTACGAGTTGGTGACGGTGGTTTTGGGGGTCCTTGAGGTTGATCGCGTCCACGAGCAAAGTTGACCCGTCCTTGATCGTTCAGCAGTTCTTTCAGGTATCCCTAGTTTAACATTCTTACCACTTCCTATCGTAGACCTATGTAGTCTTTGGTCTTGTGTCCCCTTTCCTGGTGGAACTCACACAAAATGTTTAATCTCCGAGTGCTCGGATCTGACTTTATATTTTGCGGCCACTGTACTTTTGTGCTGAAATTTTCTAGTGCGTACACTATTTCTGAAAGAGAAACGCAAATGTTATGAGCAGATAACAGTGAAGGCATACCTCTTTCGTTTCGGTGTGGCACGATATGTCGGGGCATGGTGTCTGCTTGTCGTGAGGAGGCGAGATGGATGCCCGAATATAGGGCTGATGCCTTTCTCGATTGAAATAGGATAATTGATCCCTTCGACCATCGTTGCGGCGATCTCTCCTTGTTTCGGTTTGGACCGACGTTAGTCATTAGAGCGAACCATTCAAGTCGTCCTCACTTGCCCTTACTTCGTCACAATAGGCATTATGGATTTCTTCCCACGTGGTGGGAGGGTATTTCATGAGTCTACTTAGCAGTTTTTTGGTTGCTTTCGAACCTCTTCTATTTAACCCATTTTGGAAGGCTGCTACCGCCGTCCCTTTTGATACGTTTGGTAGGCTCATTCTTACTCTGTTGAATCGGGCTAGGAAATCCCGAAGTCCCTCGCATGTCGTCTGCCTAACGGCGAAGATGTCATTTACCCTGGCTTCTGCCTTTTTTGCTCCCGTGTGGGCGGTGATGAATTTATATGCCATTTCCTAGAACGTTGATATCGACCGTGCCGGGACTTGGGAATAACATGTTAGCGCTCCCCCTTTCAGAGTTTCGCCGAACTTTTTCAGCAGCACCGATGGCACCTGTTCTTTCGATAGATCGTTGCCTTTTACTGCAGTGACGTAGTGGATTATGTGATCTTCCGGGTCCGTGGTGCCATCATATATTTTCAAGTATGGCAGCATTTTGAATGTCTTTGGAATAGAGTGGGGGGCTGCCCCTTCACTGTATGGTTGCTCGACGAATCGGCCTACGTCACATTTTGGTAGCAACTTCGGAGCGCCCGGTATTTTGTCGACTCTCTCCTGATGCTCCTTCATCTGATCACGGAGCGTTTTGTTTTCGTTTTCCATTTTCTTTAGAATGGCTGCAAGTGCATCGTTACCTGCATCGATGACAATATGAGTGTTTCCTGTGCGTGGAGTTTTTGGCTCATTGGTGACAGTTGCGGTTTCTGCGGGTATTATGGCTCTGATATCCCTTTGAGCGGGTTTGTCGAGTATGTTGCTCAAGGTGTTTGTCAACCACTCTTCTAATAGCCTTTTCACAGCCGGTGTTGTTGCTCCTGCTGCAGATGTTGAGGTTTCCCTCTCGAGCGAGACAGTCACGCCCTCGTGCGGGAGGGGGGGGGGTGAGATCTCTCCCTCAGGTGTAGCACTTGGCGTTGCATTTTCATTGTCTTCCCTACCGGCTTCATTGAGGGAATTCAGAAGGTTGTTCGTGACACCTACTATTGCCTTTAATCTTTCTTCTCCCTTTTCTGCCATTGTTGGCCTTTGCGAGGCTAAGAAGAGGTGATTATTTCTTAGAAGATCTCAGCTATAGAAATCCCCACAGACGACGCCAAATTGTTTGACTCAAAAGATATTGGAACCTTTTTGAATAAATCAATCAAAGAAAATGAAGGGGTAAATCTTAGCTAAGTATAGTAATCTCTAGAACAAACGATATACAAGGTGAATATGGGGGATAAGATTTCTTTATCTTGTCAAGATGAACCATCAAACAATAATGACATCAATCGTTTATGTAAGCAAGTGTTATAGCGAGTGTTCTTAGTTGGGAAAATGCCGAGAGAGAGTTATAAGGTTGTTTTACGCTTTATATATAAGGGACAAACCCCTTCTAAGCTCTAAAAGACAAATCATAGAGAATATTCTAAAGAATATTCCTAATGTTTCTTAATGAGCCTACACTACTGCAAAAGTCATACAGTCTCTTGTTCACTTGTAGGTCGTCCTCTGCATGATGTCGAGCTACGAGGATCACGTCGCTTGTCGTACTCATCAACGATCGTGGTTGTCCAAATTTGGACCCATACATGTATGATATTCTACAACAGTGATGTAATCCTGTAATGGTGAAGGATAGTTCAACAATTAAAACTCAATGAATCGTAAATTAAATATTTTTCCTTTTTTTTCTTTCATTTTACGTCTTTTCGTTCTGGGTTGGAAAGTATAGGATATTATTCAAGGATTATGTTAGTGGGCTTTTGGACGTAAGAATTGTAAAATTCAGAAAAAAATGAAAAAACAATTCAAAGTGAAAATGGTATTTGAACACTAGAGTTGTGTTTGGACATAAATATAATTTTGAGTTGTTTTGAATTTTTGTGAGTGATCTGAGTGAAATTTTTTAAAAATAATTTTTTGGAGATTTACAAATTTTTGAAAAAATCCAAAATTCATCTTCAAGTGAAAATTGAAAATTTTATGGCCAAACACTTATTTCGAAAAAAATAAGAAAAAATGAAAAAAATGGAAAAATTTCCATCGCCAAACGGGCTCTTAGTGGGCATTTGAACATAAGAATTGTAAAATTTAAAAATAAAAAAAAAGTGAAAAGTTTTTCATTGTCAAACGGGCTCTTAATCTCTTGAAGATTTATAATCATAACTCAATGTGTCGTAAATTAAAAGTTTTCCGTTTTTTAATTCTACTCATCTTTTTGTTGCATGTTCTAAAGTAAACATGTACTTAATATATTAGAATAAAATAAAGAACTTGCTTTAGTTTTATGCGTAAAACGATAAACATCTGCCATATCCCATAGTTTTTACGTAAATGTTTTTCTCAAAATAGTCATAATAAGGTTAATTGCATAAACCAAGAGCAAACAAGGGACCAAGTTACTTAAGCAATTTAATTAAGATATAAATAAAGCTTCACGTTGTAACGATTCAGCCGGTCATTTTGTGTATTTGAGCTCTCTTTCCCTATTTGATATTTCTCGTATGCTTATTTGTTGTTTTATAACTTGCGGGGATGGTTGGTTTGGTTTCGGAAAGGTTTTGGAGTGAATTGAAACACTAAATTTCATGGTTGGAAGCTTAAGTTATAAAAGTTGACTGAGGTTTGTCATTTGAGTAAATGACCTCGGAATGGTATTTTGAGGGTTCCAATAGGTTCGTATGGCAATTTTAGACTTAGCGTGTGTCCGGATTTGGATTTGGAGGTTCCTAGGTTGATTTGGCTCTATTTCACGAAAGTTGGAAAGTTGAAGGTTTAGAAAGTTCATAAATTTGATCGGGAGTTAACTTTGATGTTATCGGATTCAGATTGTTATTTCGGGAGTTGAAATAGGTTTATTATGTAATTTCGGACTTCTGTACAAAATATGGTGGTATTTCGAGTTGGTTTGATAGGAATCAGACATTAGCTTAACTTTAGAAGCTTATGAAGTATGAACTTAAGAGAAGTTCAGTTGATGGTTTGGTTGTCAATTTGTAAATGTGGTCATCTTACATGTATTTGGAGGTTTTGGATAGGCCCGAATAGTATTTATGGACTTGTTGGTATGATTGGATAGGGTCCCAGATGGCTTGGTTGAATTCGAACTACTCGAAGCTTGGTTGGACTTGTTGATGACTGTTGGTGTCTGGTATGCGTCACTATCACAGAGCAAGTCTCGTGATCGCGAAGGCTTATTTGGGCAGCAGTGTTTTTGTTCTTCCTGTTCGTTTAAAGGGTATCGCGTTCACGAAGTGTTGGTGGCTGTTGGTCTTCGCGTTCGCGGGAGAAAGCTCTCGTTCGCGTAAGAGGAGTGGCTAGCTGGGAGCCGACTGGGATTAGCCTTCGCGTTCGCGAAGGCTTGGACGCGTTCACATAGGCTGGGGATGCTACTGCATTGCATTCGCGGGTGGCAGACCACGTTCGCGAAGAGTATTTTTGTACCAGTGGTTGTTTGTGATTCGCGAACGCAAAGTTTGGACCGTGTTCGCGAAGGGTATCACTGGACAAACTTTTAAGGGTTCTAATTTCGGGAGTTAGACCCATTGTTTCATATTTTGAGCCCTACACTTGGAGAGGGGCGATTTTTTAAGGGGATTTTCACACAAGAAAAGAGGGTAAGTGATTTCTACTTTATTTTAACATTATATCTTGTTTCCCAATGGATTATTACACATAGATTATGGGATTTGAAGAAACAAATTGGGAATTTTGACTATAGGTTTAGAGAGTGAAAATTGGAGATCTGAACCTCGATTCAGAGTTTGATATTTGGACTTGTATTCGAATGGGTAGTCGGAATTTGTGACTTTTGACGGGTTCTGGGAAGCGAGCCCGAGTTGACGTTTTGGTTGACTTTTTACTATTTGATAAAGATTAGAGCTTTATTACTTAGAATCAATTTCTATTGCATTGTTTGACATTATTGAGTTATTTTTTGGCTAGATTTGACCCGTTCAGAGGCCGATTTGAGAGGCTAGGGCTTTTTAGAATATTGATTCTCGTACTGTGAGATAAGTATCTTACCTAGGAATTTGGCTTGAGGGTATTTTCCCCATAGACTACGATACTTGCTATGTGTTGGGGGTGACGCATGTATGTAGTGACGAGCGTATATGCGTACATTGTGACTATTCATGATCCTGGTAGACCTTAGACTATTATGTGCCTTGTTTTGCTATCATGCCTTCGTGTTACCGTATTTTTTCTACTTGTATGATTACTTGTTAGGGTCATGTCTAGGCTATGTGCTTATTTGTTTGAAATATGTTAGGGCTATTTTGCTATATTGAGTTGTTTGCCTTGATTGTAGTCATACTTTTCCGTTATGATATTATATTCACCTGTTATTTTATCATTTCTATATACTTCTTACCTGTTATCTCACATGTTATTGATTTCCTTACTTTGTACCATGAGTTTGAGTGGATTTGTGGCACATTGGTATAATTTATGCGGTATATTGATTTCTGATACTATGAGATATTGCAAATTATGATTTGCACGGATTAATGACTGAACTGGGTTATAGAGCCGTAATAAATTGATATTGAGCTGTCGTGTATGCCAGGCCCCCAATTAGGCTAAGTGGTATTGATATTGAGGTGACGAGTACGCCAGGCCATTAGGCTGAGTTATGATCGTTGACCTTTAATCTGATAAGCATTTGGGCTAGGATCCGTCCCTCTGGAATCAGATGATAACCCATACTACTTTGGGCCCTGTGAGTGAAGGCACTTGGTATGTGCTGAGTGAGGTGTTTTATGCCAGGCATCCGTACAGTGCTGAGATTATGCTTACTTGATGATTTAACTGTAAATTCATTTATTTTGGTATTGATACTTGTCGTGCTAGCATAGAGACGAATCTTCCTCATACTAATTGATATTTATATCTTGAGATTGATGACTTAACTGAGTTGATTAAAGCATGTCTATTTTCTATTAATGTGAATAATTTGAACGTGTTATTCTTGAGATGTTTTTCCTTTATTATTATTATTATTATTATTATTATTATTATTATTATTATTATTATTATTATTATTATTATTATTATTGTTATTGTTATTTTTGTTGTTGTTTTTGTTTTTGTTGTTGTTGTTTTTGTTGTTGTTGTTGTTGTTATTGTTGTTGTTGTTGTTGTTGTTGTTGTTGTTGTTGTTATTATTATTATTATTATTATTATTATGATGTTACGATTATTGTTGACTGTTGAAAGTGAGTAGCGGACTTGCCAATCTCCTCTTATGCTTGCTACTGACTGAGTACATAGGATCTGTTGTACTCATACTACACTCTATACTTTATGTGTATATCAGGTGCTGCTGATAGAGATGATTGCTAGGGAGTTGTACTAATATTTGTTGGATATTTCAAGGTAGCTATGTTGTTTCGTTCGTAGGCCTTCGAGTCCCTTTCCTTACTTTTGTTATTATTGTTTGTACTTCAGATAGTATTCTATCATCATCTAGACTGTTTTACTTTTTTATTCCGCTTTTTGAGACTACTCCTTATTGATATTAAGGTTAATTTCTGCATATTGAATGTTGGCTTGCCTAGCAAGCGGTGTTCGGCGTCGTCACGACTTTGGTGGAATTTGGCATCATGACTAGTTGGTATTAGATCATTAGGTTGCTTAGGCCTCATGAGTCATGAACAAGTCTAATAGAGTCTTACAGATCGGTACAGAGACGTCTATACTTATCTTTGAGAGGCTACACGGATATTAAGAAGACTCGTCTTTCTTTCATTCTCTGACGTGTGGATTTTTTTTATCCCTAAGTCTGAAGTATTGCTTTTCTATTCTCTCACAGATAGAGATAACACGAACATTGGGTGCAACTGAGCAGGTGCTGATACCCTAGGCTAGGGCCGTGAGAGGTCGGGATCGAGGTAGAGGTAGGGACGGAGCACACACCGTAGCTAGAGCCCCTACTCGTGCAGCTGCTATGGATCAACCGGTAGTTCCTGTTGAGGATCAGGTTCATGACCATGATGATGAGCCGGAAGTACTAGTTCATGTTCCCTATCGCCTATTTGTTTCACCAGTTGTTTAGGATGCTTTGGTCTATATGGTTGGCTTGTTCGAGAGTTTGGATCAAGCAAGGGCATTTCCTATTATACCAGCTACTTCCTAGGTAGGGGGCGGAGCAAAGAATTCAGCTACCCGTACCCTAGAACATGTGGCTCCTGGTTATTAGACTCCTGCAATGTTATTGGTTAGGGAAGTTCAACCTACTATTGCTGCGTAGCCCGAGGATAAGCCCACGATTTCAGCTTATGAGTTGAACAGAATGGATAAGTTCACGAAGTTGCATCTTCATCACTTTAGTGGTACACCTTCAGAGGATGCCCAGTGATTCTTGGATCGTTGTTATGGGATTTTGCACAATTTGGGACTAGTTGAGTCCAATAGAGTTGATTTCATTGCCTTTCAGATGTAGGGTCCATCCAAGAGGTTGTGGCATATTTATGAGCTGGGCAGCCAACAAGATCACCTCCTCTTACTTGGGCTCAGTTCTACAGGTCATTTTGGAGCATTTTGTTCCCCACACTAGGATAGAGGAGCTAAGGAGGCAATTTGAGTACCTTTGGCTGGGTCCGATATTAGTTATCGAGTATGAGATGAGGTTTACAAAGCCGACCCATCATGATACTATTTTGATTCCTAATGAGAAGTAGAGAGTGAGGAGATTCATTGATGGCCTTCATCATAGTATCTACATTACTATGGCTAGGGAGGTAGGGACCGGGACTATATTTCACCAGGTTGTGGATCTAGTGCATCGTATTGAGCATATTCACATTCAGACTAGAGGGATGATGCAATGTAGTGACAAGAGGTATCGACGTTCAGGGAGTTTCAATGGTGCCTCATTTGGAGGCCGAGCTCAATTTGAGGGAGGCCAATCTAGCAGGCCAGTTTATCATTCACCGCCACTCAGTCAAGGTTTTTATGTGCAGTCTTCATTCAGTGCACTTCCAGCATAGAGTTCTCACCGTGCTCCATCTGTTCAGGGTTCATCAGTACCCAGTTCTTCTAGTGGTTATTCAGGTTCAATGGGTCCAACTCAAGCCCGACACTCATTCCAATCAGATGTTGCTACGAGTGTTGGGAGTTAGGCATGTCAGAAAATATTGCCCCCATCTTCGCAGAGATCCAGTGTAGCAGGGAGTCCTGGCAGTGATTTTTGCGTCGATTTCTACACCACCTGCTCATCCAGCTCAGGGTGGAGGTCATCCAGGACGTGGTCTTCATAGAGGGTGAGCTCAGTCTAGTAGAGATCAAGCCAAATGCTATGATTTTCTAGGGAGGACCGAGGTGGTTGCTTCTGATGTGGTGATTGCAGGTATTATTTCTATGTACCACAAGGATTATTCAATGTTATTTTATCGTGGCTCTACTTATATGTTTCATCATACTTTGCTTCTGGTCTAGATATGCCTCGTGGTTCTCTTGATACGCATGTTTATGTGTCTACACCAGTTGGTGATTCTATTATGGTATATCGAGTTTATCGATCATGCTTGGTCACTATTTATGGTTTAGAGATGAGAGTGGTCTTTCTACTGTTAGATATGGTGGATTTTGATGTGATCTTGGGTATGAGTTGGTTATCTCCGCACCATGTTATTCTAGATTGTCACACTAAGACTGTGACGTTAGCAATGCCATGGTTGTCGAGGTTGGAATGGAGGGGTTCTCTTGGTTGCACTCCTAGTAGAGTGATCTCATTTATGAAGGCTCAACGGATGGTTAAGAAGGGATTTTTGGTGTATTTAGCCTTTGTCAGAAATGTTAGTGCTAATACTCCTACTGTTGAGTCTGTTTGAGTAGTGAGGGAGTTTCTGGATATGTTTCCAGCAGACCTACCGTGCATACCATATCATAGGGATATAGATTTCGACATTTATTTGGCGCCGAGCACGCAAACTATCTCTATTTCTCGGTATCGCATGGCTTCAACGAAGTTGATGGAATTAAAGGAAAGATTGCAATAGTTGCTGGATAATGGATTCATCAGGCCTAGTGTTTCACCTTGGGGTGAACCAGTGCTATTTGTTAAGAAGAAGCATGGGTTTGTGAGAATAGGTATTGACTATCAACAGTTGAACAAGGTGCCCATCAAGAATAAATATCCATTGTCGTACATTGATGACTTATTTGATCAGCATCAGGTGTCAGAGTGTTCTGGAAAATTGACTTAAGATCGGGGTATCACTAGTTGAAAATTATGGCTTCACACATCCCTAAGAGTTCTTTCCAGACTCGTTATGGGCCTTATGAGTTTTTGGTGATGTAGTTTGGGTTGACTAATTTCCCAGCAACTTTCATGCATTTGATGAACAGTGTGTTCCAGCCTTATTTAGATTCTTTTGTCATTGTGTTCATTAATGATATATTGATGCACTCCCGTAGTAAGGAGGAGCATGAGCAACATTTGAGGACTGTGCTCTAGACTTTGAGGGAGAAAAATCTATATGCTAAGTTCTCCAAGTGAAAATTTTGTTTAGACTCGGTGGCATTCTTGGGTCATGTGGTATCTAGTGATGGAATGAAGATGGACCTGAAGAATATTGAGGCAGTTTAGAGTTGGCCCACACCTTTTATCGCTACAAAGATTAGGAGCTTCTTGGATTTGGCTGGCTACAACTGTCGCTTCATAGTGGGATTTTCATCTATTACAGCCCCATTAACTAAGTTTCCTCAGAAGAGCATTCCGTTCAGGTGGTCGGATGAGTGTGAGGAGAGCTTTTAGAAGCTCAAGACAGCTTTGACTACGACTCTAGTGTTGGTTTTACCTTCAATATCGAGATCATATACAGTTTATTGTGATGCTTAGTGGGTTGGAATTAGGTGTGTATTGATGCATGAAGGTAGGGTTATTGCTTACACATCGCGCGAGTTGAAGCCCCATGGGAAAAACTATCCAGTGCATGATTTAAAGTTAGCAACTACTGTACACACGCTCAAGATGTCTTTTGAGGTGTATATGGGTCACTAGAGTCTTCAACATCTATTCAAGCAAAAGGATTGAACTTGAGGCAACTAAGATGGTTAGAGTTATTGAATGACTATGATATCACTAGTTTTTATCATATGGGGAAGGCCAATGTGGTACCAGATGTCTTGAGTAAAAAAGAGAAGAGTGTGGGGAGTTTAGAATTTATTCCAGCTGGGGAGAGGCCTTTGGAAATAGATATTCAGGCTTTGGACAACATGTTCGTAAGATTGGATATATCAAAGTCAAGCAGGGTCCTTGATTGTGTTGTATCTCAGTCATCTTTGTTTGAGTACATTAAGGCTCGTCAGTATTGTCACGGCCCAAACTGATGGTCCGCGACGGGTGACTGAGTCGTACCTGTCAAACACCCCAAAGCATGCGCCTAAGATATGAACCTGAATAACATCTGCTGCATTACGAAAATAACATACATGAAGAAAACCTGCCATCAAGACATATGTACGTATACATGCAGGATACAGTGGGCGAGTCGGCAAGGTTGCTATAGACAACTATACATCCAAAACTGAAAGCTGACAAGGCCATATACAACCCAACTAGACATACTGTCCACAAATCTCTAACAGAAACATAACTATACAAAGACGGGACTGAGCCACATCATACCATATATATATATACACACACACACACAAACGTATCGTACCAAAAACAAAAGAAGCTCCGGATCAAATGGTGCACACCAACTCTTGCTGATCAGGGATCCTAAAAAAGGGGACCTTCAGCTTGCCTACCTGCACCTACGGGCATGAAACGCAGGCCCCGTGAAATAGGGCGTCAGTACAAAAAATGTACCGAGTATGTAAGGCATGAAAATAAGTACGTAAAAGACATAGATGGAACCTGGAATACAGAAATACCTTTAAATATGAATAACTCTGTAAATTTTGAAACGTTTATAATATCATGCACATGCGTATAAATGTCATGACATGCATAGGTATGGGTGTACATAATATCATTAATCCACTGAGGGCATCCCATCATATCGTCTCGGCCACTGTGGGCAACATCATCAATATATACCAGCTGATCAGGTGGTGGTACGTATATAATGCCATAACCTCTTCCCATATCCCATATACATATACATACATATATACGCGTATATAATACCGTTTGAATCATATTTCAGCCATTGTGGGCAACATCATCATCATATACCAGCTGATCAGGTGGTGATGCGTATATAACACCGTAACCTTTTTCCCGTATCCCATATAAATATAGTATACATATATACGCGTATATAACACCATCTAGTCATGGGTCAATGCACATGTATAAATGGGTGAAATGCATGAAAAATACGTAATAATCTTAATATTTCTTCCGGATAACCTTTTTCAACTGTGTATTATTCTGAGACTCATGAACAGAAGATAATAATAATTTTTATGGGGAATCAAAAATATAGACACCCCTACTATTTCTATGAATAGAGTAATTTATGAAAACCGTGTATTTGCTCGTTTCTTCAGTAACATATGGACCATGCCAAAAGAAAGAAGGGAGGGCCTTAACGAACCTATTCCTAGAATTACTTGAACGAATCTGCTTCTGCGAAATTTACACTGGATTTCCTTGAAATTGGACGAACTTCGCTTGGTTTTGAAATTTTGGACAAATTTTGATTCCAATTCTGTCTTTGAATGCTTTTTTTGTTCTTAAAGACAAAGTGTCTTTTTAAATGTTACCCAGAATCAGAAAAGACTATTTTACTTAAGTTAATCAAGTCTTGCTTTTAAAATAACTCATTCTAATGAGTCATTTTGGTGTCTTTACATGTTACAAGTTATGCCAATATTTATGACTATGAGTCATATGTTAGATGATGACATACTGCCACGTGGGGAGTAGGGGTGGGATATTTAAATTTTTATCCACTTATTAGTTAACTGGGTAATGTTCTGTTACCCGGTAATTAATCAGTTACCCACATAATTTAAAAATTATCACAAATTACTTAAAATTCTATTTATTTTTTTAAAATACTTCATATATACTTTATATATTATACTACCGTGGTCATATGGTACATTGCATGATACTAGTTCATAATTATTGGGTATTATTGCTCCACCCGTATTTTATTCCAAATTGACCACTTTTAACGAAACTCGTTTTATTTAATCCGTGTACCCTTTTATCCCTCATAACACTGATTTATTGCCTGTTATAAATAGCGTAAGTACGTTAACGTCAAGATCATCTCATCCTCAAATCTACGTTGGTTAACTAAAACCGAAATTTTAACATACGAAAATCGCGAGATGTAACATCTTTCCCCCCTAAAAATATTCGTCCTCGAATGCTTAACTCTTCGGGATTTATATAACCTTGGTAGAGTTGCCTTTGTAACAATGCTACTACCAACTATTCTTGTAGAAACCTAGTAATTAACTCCATATAGGACCACAATCATTAATAACGACGATGGCCTCATATGACCAATAACAATAGCTAGCACCAGAATTCGTACACGTACCTTGAGGTTATGACGTCTCAGTCGAACCCTTCTCTGGAGAAGGAAATAAGTAGTGATATCTAGAGTTCATGTTTTCCTCGGCCTCCCAAGTCATTTCTTCCACATTGTTATTTCTCTAAAGTACTTTCATGGAGGCTACTTCCTTATTCCGCAGCTTGCGGATTTGTCGGTCTAGAATGGCAACCGAAACTTCCTCGTATGATAAGTCTTCTGTAATCTGTACATCATTCATGGGTACCACTCGGGTAGGATCACCCAGATACATGAAAAATCGGATGGGCAGACTCTAATTCTGAGGGCAATTCTAACTCGTAGACTACTTGGCCTACTCTCCGAATGATCCTATAAGGCCCAATATACCGCAGGATAAGTTTGCCTTTCTTGCCAAATCTCATCCCACCCTTTATCGGTGACACCTTTAAGAATACCCAGTTAACAACATCAAACTCTTAGTCTCACTGCCGCACGTCAGAACATGACTTCTGACGACTCTGAGCTATCAATAGTCGATCCCGAATCAACTTTACTTTTCTATGGCTCGCTGAACCAGGTCTGGCCCATGTAATCCAGATTCTCCAACATCAAACAACCCTATAGGTGACTTACATTTCTGTCCGTAAAGAGTTTCGTATGGAGCCATCTGAATACTGGAATGGTAGCTATTATTATATGCAAACTCAACAAGCGGTGGATGATCATCCCAGCTACCTTTGAAGTCCATTACACAGGCTCGTAACATATCCTCCAATGTCTGAATAGTACGCTCAGCTTGTCCATCTGTCTGGGGATGAAATGCTGTACTAAGACTTACTTGAGTCCCCAATCCTTTTTGGAAGGATCTCCAGAAGTTAGCTGTAAATTAAGTTCCTCTATCCAAGATAATAGATATAGGGACGCCATGTAGTCGTACTATTTCCTTAATATAAAGCCTTGCATAATCCTCTAAGGAATATGTAGTTCTAACGGTCAGAAGATGGGATGACTTTGTAAGCCTATCAACAATCACCCATATCGAATCGAACTTATGCTGGGTACGAGGTAAGCCTACAATAAAGTCCATATTGATTACTTCCCATAACCTACCGACGTAGCCCTACAACATTAGGCACACATAATCGCCCTTGATATCTAAGGACCTTATTTTCTATAATTTCAAACGGTGTCTTTTCCTTCTGAAGAGTGATATCCCTATAATGAACTAGCATAGGATCCTCATACTCGCGTTCTTTACTTCAGTTACTAAAGATAATGTTGTCGTATCCTGAATAGTAATTCCAATATCACTTGAGTCCAGTAACCGAACACCAAGACTAGCTAGCTGATGAACCTCATAGGCTATTCCCCTCTTTTCTGTCTGTAAATATGATAGGCCACCCATAGATCTACGGCTGAGGGCGTCGGCTACAATGTTCGCCTTCCCCAGATGGTATAAAATATCAACGTCATAGTCCTTAAGTAGTTCCAACCATCTCCTTTGACGTAGATTCAATTCCTTTTTCTTGAATATGTACTAGTGGCTCTCATGATCCGTATAGATATTAACATGAATGCCATACAAGTAGTGCCTCCATATCTTTAGTGCATAAATCACCGCGGCTAAATCTAAATCGTGGGTCGGGTAGTTCTTCTCGTGCTTTCTTAGTTGTCTAGAAGCATAAGCCATAACCTTACCATGCTGCATCAGCACACAACCCAACCTAGTGCCTGAAGCGTCACAATAGATAACGTAACCATCGGTCCCTTATAGAAGCGTTAGAACCGATGCTAACATTAATCTGTCCTTTAATGCCTGGAAACTCCGTTCGCAAGCATCAATCCATTGAAACTTTGCTCCCTTCTGAGTCAACTTTGTAAAAGGTGCTGAAAGGGAAGAAAATCCTTCCAGAAATCTCCTATAATATCCTGCCAAACTGAGGAAGCTATGGACCTCCGTCGGTGTTGTGGGTCTAGGCTAAGTCTTTACTACCTCAATCTTTTGTGTATCCACCCGGATGCCTTCACCCGAAATGATATGCCCAAGAAAGGTTACAAAGTTCAACCAGAATTCACACTTAGAAAATTTTGCATACAACTTCCCTTCTTGTAGAGCACTGAGCACAGTACGCAGATGACCAATATGCTCACTCTTTGAATGAGAATATACCAATATATCATCAATAAATATAATTACAAACAGATCTAAGAAAGGCCTGAACACACGGTTCATCAAATCCATGAATACTGCTAGGGCATTGGTCAGACCAAATGACATAACCCAAAACTCAAAGTGCCCTTATTAGTCCTGAATGTTGTCTTTGGAATATCTTCATCCTTAACCCTTACCTGATGGTACTCGGACCTCAAGTCTATATTTGGAAAGCACTTGGCACCTTGCAACTGATCAAATAAGTCGTCAATCCTTGGGAGCGAGTACTTATTCTTGATCGTCACCTTATTCAGTTGCCTATAATCAATACACATTCGTAAAGAACCATCTTTCTTCCTTACAAACAACACAAGTGCTCCCCACAGTGACGTACTAGGTCTGATAAAATCTTTTTCAAGCAATTCCTTTAGTTGTTCTTTCAACTCTTTCAGCTCTGCGAGGGCCATTCTATAGGGAGGAATAGATATTGGGTGAGTATCTAGTAGTAGGTCAATAGAAAACTCAATTTCTCACTCTAGCGGGAGACCCGGAAGCTTATTGGGGAAAACATCGGGAAACTCATTCACCACAGGGATGGACTGAATGGTTGGTGACTCCACTTCCACATCCTGAACCCATACTAAGTGATAAATACAACCCTTTCTGATCATCTTCCTTGCCTTGATATAGGAAATGAATCTTCCTCTCGGGGATGCCGTATTACGTTTCCATTTCAAAACAGGCTCCCTTGGAAATTGAAATCGGACTATCTTTGATCTACAATCAATGTTGGCATGATAAGAAGCCAACCAATCCATACCCATTATAACATCAAATTCTACCATATCTAACTTGATTAAGTCTGCTACAGTACCATGAACTACTATTATAAAACCCCTATATACTTGCTTAGCTATCACCGAGTCCCCAACAAATGTAGACACCTCAGAAGGTTTAACCAATTCAGGTTTTATTTCAACTTACTAGCAACCAATGAAGTAACGTATGATAAGGTGGAACCTGGGTCAATCAGTGCATATACATCATATGAGAAGACTGATAATATACCTGTAACAACATCAGGCGATGACTCCTGGTCCTGTCATCCTGCCAACACATAAATGCGGTTCTGAAGGCTGCTCAAGCTAGATGCTCCACCTCTGCCTCTACCACAACTCATTGGTGCTTGGGTACCTTGACTAGAGGGGCATACTAATGATGACGAACCAGCTACGGATCCTGCTGGCTGAGCTATCCTTGCATCACCTCTCATCAGACAATCCCTCATAACGTGGCCCAGATAACCACAAGTATAACAAACACCTAATCCCATACGGCACTGCCCGGTATGCTGCTTACCACATTGAGTACATCGTGGCAAGGGAGGCCTCATCTGATTTGACTCACCCCTATACTGAGAACTTGAGGCCCTAAAATTTTGGCCATGCCCTGAATATGTAGAACAATTAAATCACTTACTGCCAAACTGAGGGGGCACGCTAGCCGAGGGCTGGGATGGATATCTCGAATATTGCTACCTCTGACCACCTCGAAACTCACCAGAAGGACCCGAAGACCTTGCTCTCTTATTCTGGGCCCTATCATGCTCACGATCAACCCTCTGTTTCTATTTACGCTCCTCTACACCCTGAGCGTATGCTTGAATACGAGAAATATCCATGTCTGGCTAAAATGAAACTAACATACAATCGTTAAGCAAGTGAAGCTCTAATCCCATCACGAATCAGTGAACTCGATCCTCCATCTTAGATACAATAGTGGGAGCATACCTAGCCAATGAATCAAACTGAAGACTATACTCCCGAACACTCATGTTACCTTGTCGAAGGGTCAAAAACCTATCAACTCTAGCTCGCCTAAGCTTTGGTAGTAGATAATGACGAAAAAAAGCTTTTGTAAACTCCTGCCATACCGCTGGAGGGGCATCCTCACCTTTGGACAATTACCAAGACTCGTACCAATTAACTGTAACATCTCGGAGTCTATAGGAAGCTAGCTCAACTGACTCAGTCGTAGTGGCCTTCATTACCCGTAACGTCCTTTGCACTCTTCAATAAATACCTGAGAGTCCTCATTCGGGTCTGCTCCAGTGAATATTGGAGGGTCTAAATTAATGAAGTCATGAACCCTCGCACTCACGGACCTATCTACGTGACCAATGCCTACTTCCTGATGTCGAGCGTATGCGACTACTAATCGGGTTAATAGCTGAATAACATCTCTCATCTCCTGACCTGGTGCATCCAGCTAAGGTGCTAAATTTACAGGGGTGGGCGCTGAAGCTGGTGCCCCTCGGAGCTCTTCTGGAAAGGGCGGGGTATGTGAAGTCTGAGATGGAACCTCACCATTAGATTCTCCCTCGTGGCGCTCGACTAGTAGTCTCACCGGCCACATACTTTCCCTTCTAGGCGACCGTACTTTTTGGAGACATTGCTGAAAATATAACGTATCGTTAGGAACAAGAATTCTTGTATCGCACGATCTGAGATAAAAATAGAGGATAACATCCTATATATCCTAGACACGGTCTGTAGACAACCCTAGGACAGAACTGCTCTGATACCACTTTTGTCACGACCCAAACCGATGGGCCGTGACGGGTGCCTGAGTCCTACCTGTCAAACACCCCTAAGCATGCGCCTAAGATATGAACCTGAATAAACATCTGCTGCATTACGAAAATAACATACGTAAAGAAAACCTACCATCAAGGCATATGTACGTATACATGTAGGATACAATGGGCAAGCCGGCAAGGCTGCTATAGACAACTATACATCCAAAACTGAAAGCCGACAAGGCCACATACAACCCAACTAGACATACTGTCCATAGACCTCTAACAGAAACATAACTGTACAAATACGCGACTGAGCCACGTTATACCCATATATATGTATATATATATATATATATATATATATATATATATATATATATATATATATATATATATATATATATATACAAATGTATCGTACCAAAATCAAAAGCAGCTCCGGAACAAATGGAGCACGCCAACTCTCGCTGATCAGGGATCCTAAAAAGGGTGACCGTCAGCTTGCCTACCTGCACATGCGGGCATGAAACACAGGCCCCGTGAAATAGGACGTCAGTACGAAAAATGTACTGAGTATGTAAGGCATGAAAATAAGGACGTAAAAGACATAGATGAAACCTGGAATACAGAAATACCTTTATGACTAAATAACTCTGTAAATTTTGAAATGTTTATAATATCATGCACATGTGTATAAATGTCGTGCCATGCATAGGTATGGGTGTACATGATATCATCAAGCCACTGAGGGCATCCTATCATATCGTCTCAGCCACTATGGGCGACATCATCAACATATACCAGCTGATCAGGTGGTGATGCGTATATAATGCCATAACCTCTTCCCATATCCCATATACATATACATACATATATACATGTATATAACATCGTTTGAATCATATTTCAACCACTATGGGCAACATCATCATCATATACTAACTGATCAGGTGGTGATGCGTATATAATGCCGTAACCTATTTCCTGTATCCCATATAAATATAATATGCATATATACGCGTATATAATGCCATCTGGTCATGGGTCAATGCACATGTATAAATGGGTGAAATGCATGAAAATACGTAATAATCTTAATATTCCTTCCGGATAACCTTTTTCAACTGTGTATTATTCTGAGACCCATGAACATAAGATAATAATGATTTTCATGGGAAATCAAAAATATAGACACCCCTACTATTTCTATGAATAGAGTAATTTATGGAACCGTGTATTTGCTCGTTTCTTCAGTATCATATGGACCATGCCAAAAGAAAGAAGGGAGGACCTTAACATACCTATTCCTGTAATTACTTGAACGAATCTGCTTCTGCGAAATTTACATTGGATTTCCTTGAAATTGGACAAACTTCGCTTGGTTTTGAAATTTTGGACAAATTTTGATTCCAATTCTGTTTTTGAATGTTTTTTGGTTCTTAAAGACAAAGTGCCTTTTTAAATGTTACCCAGAATCAGAAAGGACTATTTTACTTAAGTTAATCAAGTCTTGCTTTTAAAATGACTCATTCTAATGAGTCATTTTGGTGTCTATACACGTTACAAGTTGTGCCAACATTTATGACTATGAGTCATATGTTAGATGATGGCATACTGCCACGTGGGGAGTAGGGGTGAGATATTTAAATTTTTATCCACTTATTAGTTAACTGGGCAATGTCATGTTACCCGGTAATTAATTAATTGCTCGCATAATTTAAATTTTTTCACAAATTACTTAAAATTCTATTTATTTTTTTAAAATACTTCATATATATTTTATATATTATACTACTGTGGTCATATGGTACATTGCATGGTACTAGTTCATAATTATCGGGTATTATCACTCGACCCGTATTTTATTCTAAATTGACCACTTTCAACGAAACTCATTTTCTTTAATCCGTGTACCCCTTTATCCCTCATAACACTGATTTATCTCCTATTATAAATAGCGTAAGTACATTAACGTCAAGATGATCTCATCCCCGAGTCTACGTCGGTTAACTAAAAATGAATTTTTAACGTGTGAAAATTGCGAGATGTAACAAGTATGGTGATCCCCATTTGCTTGTCCTTAAGGAAACATTGTAGCGAGGTGGTGCTAAGAAAGTGTTTATTGGTGTTTATGGTGTATTGGGGCTTCAGGGCTAGATTTGTGATCCTAATGTGGATCAGTTGAGAGAGTTGATTCTTGAAGAGGCTTATAGTTCGTGGTATTCTACTCATCTGGGTTCAACAAAGATGTACTATGTATTCTACTCATCTTGGAGAAGTTGTCTGAGATCTAAATCAACGAGATTGTCCGCTTGCATGGTGTGCACGTTGTCTATTATCTCGACTCGATGCACTCACTTTACTTCTCATTTTTAGAGAGCGGTTTAGCGTGAATTGGGCACATAGGTCGAGTTGAGTACCACGTTTCATCCTCAGAGGGATGGGCAGTCCGAGCTGACCATTCAGATTTTAAAGGATATGTTGAGAGCCCGTGTCATAGATTTTGGATACCAGTGGGATTAGTTTCTTCCATTAGCGGAGTTTGCATACAACAAAAACTATTAGTCAAGCATCCGGATGGATCCATATGAGGCCTTATATGTGGGGCGATGTCGTTCTTCGGTTGGTTGGTCTAAGCTGGGTGAGGCTATGTTATTGGGCACATATTTGGTTCGTGATGCTTTAGAGAAGGTGAAATTGATTCTGGAGAGGTTTCGTACAACACAGTCCAGACAGAAGATTTATGCTGATAAAGGGTGAGAAGGTTTTTCTCCGAGTTTCGCCTATGAAGGGCATGATGAGATTTTGGAGAAGGAAAAGTTGAGCACTAAGTATGTCGGTCCATTCGAGGTGTTGGAGAGTATTGGTGAGGAGGCGTACATACTTGCTTTTCCACCTAGCTTATCGAGAGTTCTCCCGGTATTTTCATGCTTCAGAAGTACTATGAGGATCTATCACACGTGTTGGATTTTAGTTTAGTGCAGTAAAATAAGAATCTAGATTATGAGGATGAGTCGGCGACTATTTTTGATAGGCAGGTTTGGAAGTATGGTCTAAGAATATTGAATCATTAAAGGTTCAGTTGAGAGGTCAGTCGGTCGAGAAGGTGATTTGGGAGACCGAGCACAATAACGAAGCAAATATCCTTATCTTTTTTATATCCCAAGTATAATTCTAAACCCGTTTGAGGATGAATGCTTGTTTAAGAGGGGGAGAATGTAATGAGTCGATCTGTTATTTTGTGTATTTGAGCCCTGTTTTCCTATTTGATGCTTCTTATATTCTTATTTTAGTTTTGTGACTTGCGGGGATGGTTGGTTTAGTTTCAGGATAGTTTTGGAGTGAATTGGCACAATTAGTTGCATAGTTGGAAGCTTAAGTTATAAGAGTTGACCAAAGTTTTACTTTTGAGTAAATGACTTTGGAATGGTGTTTTGAGGGTTCCAATAGGTTCATATGGTAATTTTGGACTTAGGAGTATGTCTAGATTTGGATTTGGAGGTTCCTAGGTTGATTTAGCTCTATTTGGAGAAAGTTGGAAAGCAGAAGGTTTGGAAAGTTTATAAGTTTGACCGGTAGTTGACTTTGAAGTTGTCGAGTTTGGATTATTGATTTGGAATTTGAAATAGGTTTGTTATGTCATCTGGGAATTGTGTGAAAAATTTGGTAGCATTCCGAGTTGGTTTGATAGGAATCAGATGCTTAGTTGGAAGTTAGATGCTTTTGAACTTAAGAGAAGTTCAATTGATAATTTGGTCCTTGTCGCGCCCCCCTTTTTCCCTCCCTTTTTTACGGGGAAGAAAGGTCCGGGTTTCGATATTTATGGGGGTATTAACTCATTTCCTTTGGGAATTGGGTATTTTGAAGAGTCGCCACCTAACAGATGATGGTGTGTTATGACACCTAGAGCGATTAACTCTTGGATTGGTTTGCATTACCAGAGATTTATGGTAAGGGCTCGAAATAACCTTGAGGGGAAGGTGTTAAGCACCCCTCTTGGTCCACAACTATGGGTCCCGACCGAACTTATACTTATGAATTAGTCCTTTAACGAATAAGTATTTGAAACAAATAATTACAAATAAAACATGTTAGACATTGTATGACTCAAATAATAAGACAAGAATTTGAACAAGTTATATAGAAGAGTAAAGTTTTAGGCAAAGGGATTTAGAGAAGGAGGGGTCCTAGGTTGGTTAGCCTACAGGATCACCCCACGCAATCCCCAGTAAAGACTCCTCAATGAGGGGCTACATGTGACATTAGCGCATAGTCATCATATCCATATCTACCAATTCCCACCCCTTTGTGGTTATTAAAGCAATTGTTGTTTATTGATCCATATGCTTGCTGTTACCCATTGCTTCTTAATGGTCCTGGAGGAAATTGGGACTTCTACCTATAGGCAGTTCTAGACAGACCCCTAAGGTTTAAAGAGAGAAAATACTAGGAAACAAGCAAGAGCAAATAGTACTTTAGCAAATAAAGAAGGAAAAAGCAAATAAGAGGCTCAGTTTTACCTCCACAGGTAAGGCATGTAAACATCACGACTCAAACACAAAAAAGGGCAATATTGTTAAACAATATCCTAAGACATGATGTCTAGGTGAGTATCAGAACACAAGAAACAAGCAGATTTATTTTATAACTAAGAAGCAGGGGCCTAATCAGTTTGCCTACTGATTTTAAGCCTGTTAACCATTAAGCAATAAGCACAAAGAGACAGTTTCCAGTTTTATAAGAAATTTGATTACCTAAGGCTTGCCTAGGCATAGGATAATGCACAACAACTACCAAATTTATTAAAACAGTGTAGGAGATATTTTACCTAAAGCACGATGTTCTAAGTTTTACAAGATACTAAATTATTACCAGTTTTACTTGAACATGATAAATGGACGTGAGACTGTTTTATATCCTTTTTCATGCATCAGTAGTTTAACTAGGTGTGACTGAGCGAGTTTGAACGCGATCCTAAACATGGTATCTAATATGCACATATAAGGTTCAGAATGGTTTATATGCAGATTTCCTATAGCAGGATTTCTAAATGCACAGCATGTTACAACATGATTTCAAAATATGCATAAGTATCAGTTTATTTTAATGTTGTCATTTATCCTAGAAACAGGATTTCTAAGTGATAATAAGGATGTCAAAATGAGATGCTGAAAACAGTATACATGAAACCTAGGAGCATGGTATATAATGCATGATATGTATGTATTGGTCCTAAACATGAATTCTAATGCCCATATAAAAATGTAAGCCTAAAGCATGGTTCCTACCCTTGATATTTATAGCATGTATAACTACCCCCCTTTTCACTAGCCAACCCCAATATTCATTTACAACAAATTATTATAGACCAATATTGCATGAATTACATAAGTAGATAAGAAAAACAAGAAGTTACTCTATAGGGAGCCTGAAAATAGGCCCAGATTTCCAGAGTTTCCAATGCCAGATTGCCTCACAGCCTTTCACATAATCCGGGTGTGTTAGAGTTCCCTAAGGACCTCAAGGGATCCCGGGCAGTGCTCACACCCAGATTTCATAACCATAGTTGAGTAAGTGTAGTATGGAAGGGCCAGCTCTAATGTATCAGAGTTCAGAGGGATATCATAGGGATCCCTAAGCAGTCACACATTAGAGGGGTAGAACATAAAACCTAAGAGGAGATGTGAAGTTGCTTGAAAAGATTTAAGCAGGAAAACAGTTTGAAAAGAGACTTGTTTGAAATAGTTTTGTAAAAACAACAGAGACAGTTTTGAAAAGAGAGTAGAGTAATAAGAAATAATCCAAACACAACACCCAAAGTAGGTTCATACATAACCAAAGAACATAGAACCAAGGTAGGTTCAGCAACCACAAACAAGGGTAATGGGATTTGGGGACACATAGGTCACATAGGTAAACACATAGTTACAGGAGCACTTAAGTACAGAATCAGCAATATGCTAAAGGGTTAAAGAACTTCAGAATTAATACAGAATCAGGTTACTTAAGGATAGCCAACTACTTTGCACAGAAATATTAGTAAGGAAGAGTCACATTGGGGTATACTAGAAGGGGGATAACATTTCATAAACATGCTGAGTCTAAGGGAGGGGACACATTCAGAAACATACTGATGAAGCGATGAAGTAAACATATTAGTTGCAAGTTGAACAACAAAACCATAAGTGAAAACAGACTAGAAACAAGAGGAATCGAAATACTAAAAGAAACATGTTGTTTTTGAAACTTTGAATCGAAATCACGACATACCAGTAAAGAGGACAGTAAGCACAAAAGTAAAGGAGCATGAGAGCACAATAGTCAGCCTTGGCTTGTAGCCGGCTAACTTAGAACAATAGTAAGTAACGCAGAAAGTTTTGAGTGTGTTAGAGAGCTTTTGAACCAATGTCTCGTGTGTTTGTGTGTGTTAATGAGAGAGCGTATATATAGTTTGAAACAAGGTAAAATAAATAGGTAAGAACCAAAGTCAAGCAGTAATTATGAAACTAGGTATCAATTAGTATAAAATCAGTATAAGTACTCCCTTAATTAAGAGAGTTAACTTCAAACAATAAAGACAAATAAGGAAAGAGATCACATAAGACTGGAACATAGCACATAAGAAAATATTTTCAGGCATAGTAAGTATAGAACAAGTAATTAGGCTAGGTTCAGAAAATCTAATTAAGGAAAGTACTTAAGAATCGATTGACAACATAATCAACCAAAAAATAAGGCAAGAAAATATCTTAGAGGTTGAAAATCAGTAAGGAAATCATCACAAGAGATTAGTGAAAGGTATTAATTATAGGAAATTAGGGATTCAAATACTAGTAGTAATGATTAAGGGAATTAACACAAATTGCTGTAAAATAAATGAAATAATCACAGCTTAGGCAAGAAGGAATAAAATCAGAAACCCTAATAAGCATAGTAAAGTAAGAATCACATAAAAACATAGAACATATTCATGAATAACAGACATGCGAGCAAATTAAACGAACAAATAAGCAAGGACAGTTCTCAGAACCCAAGATTAAGATCAAAATAATTAGGGTTTTCAATATAATGAATCAGATAAAAGAAAAAACATAAATAAACCGTTGAAACATAGTAAAAATTATAGAATAATACTAAAAATTAGAGGAAAAGGCATTTTGAAAAAGGGGTAAAGAAACCCTAGTTTTGAAGACGAAGAGGCGTTTTAAAAAATCGGAGAGGTTATCATGGAAAACAACAAAAATAACTCAAAATATACTCAGATTTATGGTAGATCTGAAGAGTCAAGAGATGAGTTAGGGTTTCAGAGAGAGATAAGCCAGAGATAAAGAGATTCCGACTTAGAAGCCATGAATCTAGCCGGAAAATATAAAGATCTTACTCGGACAGCCAAGGGTGGCCTGAGAATGGCATGAAAAGGCCATGGGTGTGAGTTGAACAACCTCTGGTCCCCTTGAGGACCTCAAGGTAGCAAGGATCCGGCATGTGAGGGAGCCATGAAGGCTAGGGTGGTGGTGAAACCACCATTAATACCGGCGAGCCAATGACCGACGAGTAGGAGCTTAGGTTTAGCAGAGATAACCTTGAGAGAGATGAGAGATGTAACGGTGGAGAGTGATGAGAGAATGAGGGTTTGGGAGGGGGGTAGACTATTTGGTTAATTATGGAAAGGCGGGATCTAACCATTGATTAGAATTGATGAACGATCCAGATTGGACCAGGGAATGGGTCGGGTAATTTTGATGGATTGGGCCTGGGGTTTGGGATGTTTTAATTGGGTTGGGGTCCACCCACATACTAGCCCTCACACCCAAATACCAACAACCTGCTACTACCTACCATGCCTATAACACCCAACTCACATATTATCACTCACCACCACTCGCTCGCCAAATTACCAAATACCAAGACCAAACTTCGACCACAGACCACCCAGACAATACACTTCAATTGCTGAACCCATAGACCAGCTATATGGAGACTGAACGCTGCCGGTTATGTCACTCCTATTCCTGCTGTTGTTATGGAAAATTCCTCTCAGTGGATTAATCCAAACAAGATATGAGCCTATCACTCAGGCATGAAGGGTCATACCATTGATGAGTGTCGCACACTGAAAGACAAGATTTAGACATTAATCGGCACTAAGGTCATACAGGCAAAAGAAGTTGCACCCAATGTTCGTAACAATCCTCTCCTGGACCACAAAGGTGAGGGAGTGAATGTGATATTGACTGACAAGGAATGGGATCCAGAGGGGTCAATCGGACTCATCCAAGAGGGAGATGATCCTAAAACATCTCCAATCACCCTCACACCCGCTGTGGTACAAACCCAAGCACCGTTTGAAGTCGAGGTAACTATGTCCTTCACTGTGATTGTAGCTCCCACACCATCTTAGAAGTCTGATGCTATCCCATGGGATTATATTGCAGAAGAAAGGAGGAAAGGAAAAGCAAAAATGGAGGAAATAGGTACAGCCCAAGGTGTGACAAGAGCTGGCAGGGTCTATACGCTTGAGCACCTGGGAGGAACAAGCAAAGAAACTGCATCTAAGCCACCTACTGTTGAGACCGACACCGATGACCTTTGGAGAAAAGTACAAGCGAGAGAATACTCTGTTATTGACCATATGAACAAAACTCCCGCTCAGATATCCATTTTGTCACTACTGCAAAACTCCAACACACACGGGAATGCCTTGATGAAAGTGCTGAGTGAAGCTGATGTACCCACCAACATTACTAGTGGGGAGATGACCAACATGGTCGGGCAGATAATGGAAATCCTCAAAATCACCTTTCATGAAGACGAGATGCCACCAGAAGGACTAAGTCACAACATGGCACTACATATCAATTTGAGGATAAGTTCATCGCCATGGTCCTGATAGATAGGGGTTCAAGTCTCAATATATGTACACTGACTACTCTGAAGAGGTTGGGTAAAAGCCTACATGAGATACGAGTAGGAAACATGAATGTGAAGGCATTTGATGGATCTCAAAGAGCCACAATCGGAGAAATCAACCTCAGCCTACAGATGGGCCCAACCTAGTTTGATGTTGAGATTCAAGTGCTGGATATATCTGCTACCTATAACCTATTGTTGGGGAGACCCTGGATACATGCCTCTGGGATAGTGTCTTCTACTCTACATCAGGCTGTGAAGTTTGAATGGAACCATCAGGAGGTAATCATCTATGGAGATAGAAGTAATCCCATCTACACCAATCAGACCGTTCCAGTTATTGAGAATAGGAAGAAGTTAGGTGGAGAAACATACCATTGCATTGAGCGCATCAGCACAATTGAAAAAGACAAATGGTGGAGCAACAAGATAGAAAACATAGTGCTATGGATAGGGTATGAACATGGCAAAGGTCTCAGCAAAAAGCTCCAAGGGGTCACCAAACCAGTACAATCGAAGCTTCATGGTACAACTTTCGGGCTTGGGTATGAATATACTTGGCAAGAATACCAGAATTGGTCGCCGCCATAGAGTGGTCCTTATTATTTCTTGGAACAACCAGTGCTACATTTGCACCAAACATTTCATCAAGTTGACATGATGTGGGGGTCTGAAAAAGATGAAGTCTTAGCTGGCATAAGGAAGCTGTTTCTGGATGATAAAGAAATGGATTGCAGTGCGATAGTTGAGGAGGATAAGGAGGAAGACCTTTCCATTAATACCGTTGAAAAGGGAGCTTTTCTCAAGAATTGGACTGCTGCACCATCCCGGGCCCATCGAGTTCCTGGGTAGCCTGGCCAATTAGCATCAACTATTTTAAAAATAGTTTTGAGCATTGAAGACATTTTCAGTATTTTGTTTTGAAATAATTGCTCGAGTCATCGAGCTGTACTTGTTGACATTTTAAAGATTTTATTAATGCATTGCTATTTTTCGTATTTATTATTTTTCTTTATATTTTCTCTCCACAACATTATTATTACCTATCCCGATGAACTTACGACTGTGACATGTAATGATAAAATGCAACATAAGGATAGTGATTTGGAGGATCTGAAAGATGATATAATACCTGAGGAAATCATCAGAGAAGCGAAGAACTTTGAAAATAACCTTAGTCTAATTTGGATGAAACTGAGACAGTTAACTTAGGGGATTCCAAAATAGTCAAGGAAATACGCATAAGCATTCACCCGTCACTGTTAGAAAAGGAAGAATATGTCAGATTCCTAAAAGAATATGAAGATATCTTTGCATGGTCTTACGACGATATGACTGGTTTGAGCATATCCATAGTGTCTTACAAGTTACCTACCAATCCCATATGCCCACCGGTAAAGTAAAAGCTCAGAAAGTTCAAGTCACATATGAGTTTGAAGATAAAATAGGTCACCAAGCAAATCAAAGCCAAGGTTCTTAGAGTGGTTGAGTATCTGACTTGGTTGGCCAACATAATGCCGGTTCTAAAGAAATATGAGAAAGTCAGAGTGTGTGTTGATTACCGAAATTTAAACAAGGCGACCCTAAATATGATTTCCCGTTGCCCAATATACATATACTAATCGACAACTGTGCCAAGCACGAACTCCAATCCTTTATGGATTGCTTCGTGGGGTATCATCAGATCTGGATGGATGAAGAGGATACCGAAAAGACAGCCTTTATCACACCATGGGGAATGTACTGCTATAAAATGATACCATTTGGTTTGAAGAATGATGGAGCTACTTACATGAGAGCCATGAAAACCATCTTCCATGACATGATACACAAGGAAATAGAGGTGTACGTGGATTACATCATCATCAAATCCAAAAGAAATACAGACCACATAGCACACTTGAGGAGATTTTTTGACCGGCTTCGAAGGTACAATCTGAAATTGAATCCTGCAAAATGTGCCTTCGGAGTCCCTGCTGGAAAATTATTAGGATTCATCGTCAGTCACCGACGGATTGAATTAAACCCGTTAAAGTTCAAAGCGATCCAAGACTTGCCACCTTCGGAGAATAATAAAGATGTGATGAGCTTTTTAGGGCGTATCAACTACATCAGCCATTTCAAAGCACAATCAATCATGATATGTGAGCCGATCTTTAGGACGCTTAAGAAAATGCATCAACAAGCTGGAATGAAGAATACCAGAAAGACTTTGACAAAATCAAAGAGTATTTATCTAAACCGCCTGTTTTGGTTCCACCAGAACCAGGAAGACCTTTGCTGATTTTTTTGTCCGTACTAGATGGGGCTTTTGGTTGTGTCTGGGAGAACATGATGAGACTGGAAGAAAGGAGCATGCAATATATTATCTGAGCAAGAAATTCACACCTTACGAAGCCCAATACTCTTTGATGGAATGCACCTGCTGCGCTTTGACGTGGATAGCTCAAAAGTTGAGGCATTATTTCTATGCATACACCACATATCTCATATCAAGGATGGATCCGCTGAAATACATCTTCTAGAAACTCATGCCTAGGGTAAGTTAGCAAATTGGCAGATATTGCTGAGTGAGATCGACATCGTCTATGTAACTCAAAAGGCGGTCAAAGGGCAAACATTGGCAGATCGTCTGGTAAAAATCTCGTAGATGGAGAATACGAACCATTGAAAACGTATTTTATCGATGATGTGGTATCATTTGTAGGAGAAAATATCACTGAAGAATATGATGGTTGGAGAATGTTCTTCAACGGAGTAGAAAACTTCAAAGGAGTAGGTATCAGAGTTGTCTTAGTATCAGAAATCGGCCAACACTATCCGGTATCCGCAAAACTTAGGTTTTCATGCACTAATAATATGATGGAATATGAGGCTTGTATCTTGGGACTCCACTTGGCTATTGACATGGATATTCAGGAGCTATTGGTAATTGGAGATTCTGATCTTTTGGTGCACCAAGTTTTAGGAGAATGGTCTACCAAGAACACCAAGATATTGCCATATCTGTACTGTGTACAAGAGATGATCAAGAGGTTCTCAAAGATAGAATTCAAACATGTTCCGAGGTTCCAGAATGAGTTTGTAGATGCATTGGCCACTTTATCTTCCATGATACAACACCTATACAAGAACTTCATCGATCTTATCCCCATATGAATTCATAAACAACCAACTTATTGTTCTCATGTTGAAGAAGAGAATGGTGGAAATCTGTGGTTCCATGACATCAAGGAATATTTGGCATAGGGAGAGTATCCAGAGTACGTAACCCATACTTAGAAGCGCACACTTCGAAGGTTAGCCAACTATTTCATTCAAAATGGAGGAATTCTGTATAGAAGTACTCCTAACCTAGGGTTACTATGGTGTGTCGATGCCAAGGAAGCATCCAGATTGCTCGAAGAAATACATGCCGAAACTTGCGGACCGCACATGAATGGCTTCGTCTTAGCCAAGAAAATACTAAGAGCATGGTATTTCTGGATGACTATGGAAACAGACTGCATCAAGTATGTTTAAAATTGCCACCAATGCCAGATATATACTGATATGATACGAGTACCGCCCAATGAACTCAATGCAACAAGTGCACCCTGGCCTTTCTCCGCTTGGGGAAAGTATGTCATCGGTCCAATCGAACCCACTACTTCAAATAGGCATAGGTTCATTCTAGTGGCCATAGAATATTTCACAAAATGGGTCAAAGCCGCATCTTACAAAGCTGTAACTAAGAAGGTCGTCGCAGATTTTGTTCGGGATCGCATTGTTTGTCGGTTCGGAGTGCCAGAGTCAATCATCACTGACAATGCCGCCAATCTCAATAGTGATCTAATGAAGGCCATGTATGAAACTTTTAAGATCAAGCATAAGAATTCCAGAACATACAGGCCACAAATGAATGGAGCTATAGAAGTCACCAACAAAAACATGAAGAAAAAACTGAGAAAAATGGTAGATAATTACAAACAATGGATCGAGAAGCTGCCATTTGATCTGCTCTGGTATCGTACCATGGTTCACACATAAATTGGGGCAACTCCTTACCTACTAGTTTATGGAACTGAAGCCATTATTCCTGCCGAAGTAGAAATCCCTTCTCTAAGAATCATACAAGAAGTTGAGCTCAGCGATGCAAAATGGGTACAGAGCCGCTATGAACAACTGGCTCTCATTGATGGTAAAAGAATGAATTTGGTATGTCACGGTAAACTCTACCAGAACAGAATGGCGAGAGCTTTCAACAAAAAGGTCAAACCAAGACAATTCACACCGGGGTAGTTGGTGCTAAAGCGGATCTTCCCACATCAAGATGAAGCCAAGGGGAATTTTCACCCAACTAGCAAGGTTCATCGAGTAATAACAGGAGGAACACTCATACTTGTAGAAATAGACGGAGAGATTTGGCCTAAACCTATCAACTCAGACGCTGTCAAGAAATACTATGTTTAGGCTTGTTTACATTTCTTCACTTGATATAACTGAACTACGCTTGACCTGATGCCCCATTAAGAGGGAATACATAGGTAGACCTGTGGGTTCGATCACATCTTAATAAAATCTTCATTTTCCCATGATCAGAAACTGGGGCAAGATCGCAAGTTCATCCAACTTCGTCATATGTGGAACAACCAATATGTATTGCATTTAAATTGGGGCAGAATTTTGAGGACCCTCAAAATTCTAAGGCAAGGAGGTTGCAATGTCTCTAAAATATGTCACAGTTACCAGCTCATCTAATTTATTTGATATCGCATACTACTACATTTCAAATAACTATATTTTTGCATGCAATTTGTCAAATGTATACGTATTTTTCGAAATTTTGTTTCTATGACAGCCAGATGTTACCCAGGGTAACTTAAACAGGATCTCAAGACGAGAGTGAAGGCAAAACAAGGGTTGAGAGCACGAACCAACCATCCCCCCGCAAACTTACGATTTTTCTTTGAATGCAGGCACGATAAGACAATAATATCCGCAATACATCAAATAACTACCTGCATGACGACAAGTTACCAAATACAAACACCTCTAGCTAAGAAATACTTTACTCTCTCATTACCACTCATTGTTTTACTTGCATAAGGCTAAACATTGCCTTTCCTTGCATGAGACTAAACACTGTCTCTCCTCTTTGCATGAGGCTAAGCGTTGCTTCCCTATTTGCATGAAACTAAGCACTGTCTCTCTTTCCTTGCATGAGGCTAAGCATTGGCTCTCTCTTTTCATAAGGCTAAGCATTGCCTCCCTCTTTGCATGAGACTAAGCATTGTCTCTCTTTACTTGCATGAGACTAAGCATTATCTCCCCTCTTTGCACGAGGCTAAGCATTGCCTTCTTCTTTGCATGAGGCTAATCATTGCCTCCCTCTTTGCATGAGACTAAGCACTGTCTCTCTTTCATTGCATGAGACTACGTATCACCTCTCTCTTTTCATGAGGCTAAGCATTGCCTCTCTCTTTGCATTAGACTAAGCACTGTCTCTCTTTCTTTGCATGAGACTAAGCACTGTCTCCCCTCTTTGCACGAGGCTAAGCATTGCTTTCTTTTTTGCATGAGGCTAAACATTGCCTCCCTCTTTGCATGAGACTAAGCACTATCTCTCTTTCCTTGCATGAGACTAAGCGGTGTCTCCCCTCTTTGCATGAGACTAAGCATTATATCCTCTTTTTGCATGAGGCTAGGCATCGCCTCCCTAATTGCATAAGGCTAAGCACTGCCGTTCCCCTGCATGAGACTAAACATTGTCTCCTTTTCTTGCATGAGGCTAAGTATTGCCTCCCTAATTGCATAAGGCTAAGCATTGCCTTTTCCCTGTATGGGACTAAACATTGTCTCTTCTTCTTGCATAAGGCTAAGAATTGTTTTTCTTTGCATAAGACCAAATGCTATCTCCACTACGCTACCTAAGACCTAGTGCTATCTCTTTGTTCACCTAGGGATAAGCACTACCCTCATCTCACACAAGACTAAGCCTTGTCTTGTCTCGTCCTCACATATGACCAAACATCATATCTTTGCATTTCATGGGCTGAAACATCATCATTTTGTTTGAAGGAATCATCCTCATAGCTGGGAGACACCATTCCATGGTCTGAGGATCTCTCAAAATTGCACATCATTATTCAAAGGCGTCATAGTCCAGAGGCACCATCCTCATAGCCCGAGGACACCATTTCATGGCATGCGAATCCCTTATCATACACTTCATGGCCCAGGACGTCATGTCTAAGGACATCATCCTCACCGTCCAAAGGCAACCTTCACGGTCCAAAGGGAATTTGCATCACATTTAAATTTTCACAATGACCCATATATATATTCGCATGCACCGTGTTTAAGTTTTGTAGATAATCCAGGAGGTAACCGTTCTACAAACAGGAGCAATCTTCGCTTTGGTTTCCATTCACAACGTTCCCATCCTTCGATTGTTTCAAATATAACCGACTACCAACAATTGCCCACTTTTTACTCTACGACCGTTTAGATATTTGCTCTGTGATACATCCAGAATGTTTCAAATTCACATTCATGAATTCGCATAAAATCATCCAATACTATCCTACCCAAAATAACCCTCTCCGAGACATGCGAACATTCCAATAAAAACTCCATCAATTTCGTTCACCGTTGGATCCAAAACTACATACAACCTGATTCCTGTAACACCAGGGATATGTAGGCAACTCGAGAACCAGGGTTCGGTCCCCATTTTTTCAAATCACATCATTCCTCACTCAATTCGGCCAGAATTGGTCATCATTTTCTTTACCCGACAACTCTTTCATCATTTTCAGGTAAAGATGGGCAGCTGTTGATACCCAATTTTACCCTCATATTTTCTCAAATAGTATATATACTTTCAAAATATCATTTTGCATCATTATTTAGTTTACAAAATCTATAGAAGCATTTTCTATAATTTTTCATAATTTTTAGAGCTTTAAAATTGATTTTCTTACACTTAAATTACTCGAATATTTATTAATTACTCTTTCAAATTGTTTTGTGATGACTTAATTACCTAAAATTATTATTTGTATCCATAATACATGATTCAAATATTTTTTTTACTTCATTTTATATAATTACATTAGTATTTTAGGCCATTTGCACAATCTTGCAATAATAACCTATATTTTACAACTTTATTGCATTTGTCATTTTATTCAAGGTCAAAATAATATTTTACATTTTTTATAATATTCTACTATTTTAAGGTATTAATATGCATAAATAGCACTTTTATATTTTATTTAACTATTTTTTATTAAATTATTTTTCCCTTAATTTCCTATTTTAAAATATGGCCTAAAATTAGGTTAATTTCGGACCAATTAAGGTCCAAATGAACCAGTCCACTTTGATTAACCCCTAGAAGCCCAACCCAAGTGACCCCACCCAGTCCAAATCCGATCCAACTCCCCTTGAATCTCATCCATTGATCAAAAGTGATCAACGACTCACAACACCCTACTCCCTTTCCTTTTATCCCCTTACCAAACCCTAGTCCCCATTTCCCTTCAGGAGCCACCTCTAAACACTCCTCCCTCTTTCAGAAACCCTAGCCGCCATCTCAATCTTCTCCAAATTCGGTTCAATCATGGATTTCTTATGTGATTTTCTTACCTTTTATGTGTTACCTCAGTATTACTTGCACGATTTTTGTATTACTTAAGTACTTGCCTATTTTTGCCAAATACCAAGCCTGGAATCATGGGAATCCGTCTTCAATCTTCAAGATCTAGATGGTATTCTGTATTTATACGTTCATGGCAAGGCGATTCACCAAAATCTTTGGTTGAATCTTTGATTTCTATCAACTAGGGTTTCCTGGATTTACCCTAAAACTGGTTCTAATTGATTTTTTGCATGCCATATTTTCCTTATTTGTCTTTAATCTACTGTATTTCCTTATTTAATGTGTTGATCTTTACTACTATATAAATCCCTCCCCATTGCCCTTCGAGACAGACTTGTATCACGAGATTCACTAAAAAAAGAAGCTATTACTCTATTATTCTCTCACTCTCTTGTTCTATACTTTGGCTCTTGGCCAGTTGAAGGCCAGGGCCGTCAGAATTCATTTTTTGAACTTTTCTTGGTGCGAGCACTGCCCGGAATTATTTGAAGCCCTTAGGAACTCTGACGCACTAAGATCCCGGGTTCTATTGCTCTTTGTTGATTTTCAGAGTACTGTGGAATTTGTTCTTTCTTGTTTGTCTATTTCTCAATTGATAACTGGTAAGTTCCTTAGATTTTTGCAATTTCATTCTCCCATGTTCATGATTTGCATATTCATACCTCTGAAATTTAGTGACCTAATGTGTTTCTAGGCTATCTCTGTGTGCAACCTTGTTAGCATTGAACTTGCTTTATGATCTGTACTTCTTTAGCATTTGATTTTACCTAAAATTTTTAGTTCCGAGATACGTTATTTGTACATGCTTAACTTGAACAATTTGGACTCTCTTAAGCTCGTTTAGACTAGTATGTTGGTATCTGAGTATTTACCTTTACTTCCTGGCATGAGTTTGCTTTCCTGCTTTGTCCCGAGTTATTGTAATGACTAGCTCATACTTAGAATGTACTTAAGGCCTTCATATTAACTATGATCCGCTCCCATGCTACTTTTATCACTTTATTATGTCTTTGTTTGCTAAATCTTGTATCCTTTAGTGATTATTTGAAACTTTTAGAGTAATCATCCTAACTTGTGCTTTTCCTATAAAGTTTGGTACTGGTTTGCTTCATGATGTAAGTTAGCATGTCTATTTTTTGATACTGTGATGGATACTTAACATGACTTAGACCCCTAAGATTTAAATCTTTATGTTAGTACTCTACTTTGGATTTGTTTGGCATTGTGCACTTTTAATCTCATAAAATCTGATTCTTCTAACTCTCAATATGTTTGCTACCAGTATGTTATCTCTTGCTAAGTGTTGAACCTGTAATAGCAACCTACCCTCTAAGTTTGGTTGAACCTCTTTGTTTACTGTGAAAATGGTAATAACAATTAAATTTGATTTAGTGGTTCAAAAATTACGTGATCTATTTTTATGCTAGTTGTTAAGCAGTTGATGCTATGTGGAAGACTTAGAAATGATGTAAGAGCTTAAAAACGAGGTGTTAATCAAACCAAATCACTACCGATCGGGGCCTCGAGCTTGCCTATTCGAGGACCTCGGGGTCGAATCTGAAGCTCGGCTGGGAGCTATCGAGGGTGATCGATGGAGACTAACAGTTATGAATGAATCAAAGATGGCTCTTTGTGGCCAATAATAAGCAATACATGATGAACTTTAAGTAGAACACAATAAATATGAGCAATAAATGAAATAACGAGATCAAGAGAATAAGTTAGAGAGCAGAGAGAATGTTCTTGTGTATTTAGTATTGAGCAACAGATCGTTTACAAAATGACAAGGATCCCCTTTATATAAGAGGGGGAATCCCAACATAGTACAAGTGCATTAATTACAAAGATATGGGCTGGTACAACCATTTAATGCCTTGATTCGCTTTTCCGACTAGTCCACTAGACTTGGCCAACTATATGTACGTGCCTTGGGAACTTCACCCTGATCCGCCGAGACCGCAAATTTCATTGCCTTAACGCCGGTCATTACTTGTACTATCTTGAAGTCGAACTATCGAGAATTCTCGGAATCGATTATTGGAAGCACTCGAGATGTCGTGATGCTCGTGAAATCGAGCCGTCGATTTCCACCGTATACAGATAGACTCTGCGTTTCCTAGAACATAGTGAAAAGAAACGATCATGAGCCCCTACTCCGTAAGCATCATCGCTTTGATGTCAGTCCATTAGAGCATTAAATGCCATACTCAAAAAGCCGCGCAATTGTCGCCGTTAAACACGACTATCGAAAAGCCCACGAACCATTATTTGTTCGTCCTTTCCGCTGCCCATACGGTTCGTATAAATGCATCAACCATTTGATAATCCATACTTTTACAACATCTTCAAATTTTCAAGGCCAGAATCATCCCCTTTTAGCATTCTTTCCTCTTTCGTTCTTGATCCTTTGCCTGCTTTCTCAGAGAAGCTTTACCATCATGTCACACCCCGACCTCGGGAGGCACGACCGATGCTCAATCGAGTGATCCCAACTGAGCAAGACTTGTTAGCACTTTCTACTCAACTCAATATGATTAGGGGAAGCATGTTTTCGTTTATTTAGACAATAGGAGAGATTGAACATTCAACATTGATAGTTCATTCTATATCACAACCTTAAACCATAGTTAAGTTTCCAAGATTCCATACAATTACAATTTAGTGAAACAAGAGTTTAAGATTACAATCTAGTTCATAGACCCATCCAACACCTGTACATAACCCACACAACCGTCTATAGAGCCTTTAAGGATACAAAAGACAATTATGAAAACGCCGGCAACAAGGCCCCGGCTATACCTCAAAAATGGAAGTCTGCAACAAAAGATGTGCAACATAACCCTTTGAAGGAAAAAGGGGCTCACCAAGACTATGAGAGGAGGATACTCCGCTATGCGCGATCGACACTGTCCGCTATGGATCCACCTACATTCATTTAAAAATGTAGCCCCCCGGCAAAAGGGACATTAGTACCGTGGAATAGTACTAGTAAGTATAACTAAACACCATCTTATTAGAAAGAACTAACATACAAGAACAAGGAAATCACAAGAAACAATCAAAATCTTTAACCGAACACCACATCATCAAATAAAATAATCATATAACTTTCACACAATTTCCATAACCTTAGTTTGGGGCATTTTATACTGTTCATCATTATTCACAATACCACCGCTATCTTGAGCGGAGTCCGATCACAACCCGATCAGCTAGGTTGCCTCATTTGAGACATATACCTCAATCACAATCAAATTCTTCTTTTTCGAAATTCAATATCAGCATAATACCACTATGTGTGCGGCATGGCGTCCGATCATGGCCCGACCAGCTAGGCCGCCTTACCAAGGCATTGTTCCTTTCTCATAAATCATCTCGTTTCAATCTTTATTTCACATACATAAATTCATAGGCTCTTCGGGCCACAATTATTACATCATGTCCACTTTCATTACCAATATTACAATTTGGATAACATGCACAAACAAGAGCAATTCAAGTGTAAACATAGATAAAATTTCACATAGTTGGCATGACAATCTCAGTTTAAATCCTGACATTAAGGTCTCGACATTCCAACACATGGTTTATATTCTTCACACATCTTTAAATTAGCAAGAATAGTATATTAAACATATTGAGGCACCTCTATCACGTATATACATTTGCAAAACCAATTCGTGTGAAATAATAATCAATTCATCAATCCAATTTCAGTCTTACCACATTTGCATATACACCAACGGAGCTCAATTTCTAATAAGAGGGGTTTAGCCATACATACCTCAATAGAGCTTTCGTTAAATTTTTACAAAATTCTGGGATTCTTAGCATAAAAGTAGATCCCGTATTTTTAGAACCACTAAATAAAATTTAATTGTTATTACCATTTTCACGGTAAACCATTATGAAATAAGCTGAAAATCCTTTAATTAATAAATGTTTTGGGAGTATCGTTTAGTCAACGAGGAAGGGTATGTTGAAATAACCTAACCCCAAAACTACACATGCCAGTGTAGGAGTGATTAAGGGGTAGATCCTCGTGTTGATGTGATGAGATTGTTTCCCCTTATATAGGATGAGATTGATGTGTTGAGATATTTCCCCTTTAATGGGATGAGATGATTGCTAGTGGGATGTGATGTGATGTCGACCCACACGACATTGTGTGAGATGTCTTAGCCGATCCGGATGAGATCGGATGCCATGCCGCGCACATGATGGTGTTGTGATCGAATGTCTCGGGGTGAGATGGCTAAGAAGATCAGGCTAATCGGGCTAAAAGCACAGTGGTGTATCGGTACTAAAGATCTCCCAACTTAAAATTATTGAAATTTACTTGAAACTTACCTTTCTCTTAACTTGACACTTTAATATTATTTGAGGTTCCCATTGATTCCATGTTTCCTTCTCATTTTACTGTTACTCGTTCTATTGAGAGAGTGTTTAGTTTTATATACTAGTACTATTCCATATGTACTAACATCCCCTTTTTCGGGGTGCTTCATCTTTAATAGATGCAGGTGGTTCCACAGCAGGCGACATTGATCAGTGATAGCAGTACACCCTTTCCTCACCTGACTTAGTGAGCCCCACTTCATTTCAGGGTCTTGTATCTCTTGTCCTCTACGTATAGCGTTTTGAGGTATAGTCGGAGCCTTGCTGCCGGCACCATCATGCTACTCTTTTGTATCTATTAGAGGCTCCGTAGACATAGTGTGGGTTGTATATTTGTTTTGAAAAAGTTAAACTAAAAGTGTTGTATTGGTATCACATGTTCCACATCAAACTATGAAAGTGTTTGTATTTTGAGATTTATAAATTGTTTATCTTGAAAATGGTATTGACAATTATATTTGATTTTGTGGTTCTAAAAATATGTGATTTATTTTAATACTAGTTGTTAGGCAATAGATGCTAAGTGTAAGTAAAGAGAATAAGATATGCAAACCAATGCTATCGCATGACTGAGCCTCGAGCTGGCTAGAACATGGGCTTCAAGGTCTAGTTAGGGTAGTTAGCAATGAACAATGATGAAGAAACAATGATAATGAAGGCCTCAAAGATAGCCTTTTGCGGTTAATAATTGGCAATAAATGAAGAACAATAAATGAACAAGAAATAAATATGTAGAATAATTGTTGAGCACGTTTAGGCAAGAAAAGCAGAGAATGTGCTATTGTATTGAATAATCATCTGTCCTTTACAAAATGGCAAGGGTTCCCTTTATATAGGAGGGGAGAATCCCAATATAGTACATGTTTAATAATGATGAGGAAATGCTATTGGTACAGATGTATAATGGCTCAGTACGGATTTGTACTATTCTTGCAGGCCTAGTCAGCTCTAACCACGCGTCCTTGGGAGTTTTCCCGCCTTTCCATGATGATCGTCAATTTGTACTGCTCTGAGATTGACCTTCGATATGCTCCCTCGAGGGATGCACCTCGGGGTCACACTTAAAATTATGCTTCGAGCTCCTCGAGGTTGGGCGTGGAGTGACATAATAACCCCAAAGTCGAACTCACCGATTTTGGCCGCATACAGATAGTCCCCGCGTTTCTTAGAATGAAATGATAAGAAATGATCTTGAGTTATTGCCTCCTCGATACCCCCATTGTGACATTAGCCATGTGAGATCATTAAATGATGTGACAGAAAAGCTGTACAGAGGTCTTGTCAACACAGTTCTTGAAAAGCCCACGAACCGCTATTGGTCGCCCTTTCAACTCCTCCAATTCACTTAGATGACTAATAAATACTCCAATTCCCTATCCTTTAAACCTTTGCAATCATCTTCAGATCTTCAAATCTTTGTTAACAGTTTTCTGTCTTCACCCTTCTTCTGCATTCACTTCTTCGTCAGCTTGCTTAAAAACTCCATTATAACCATGGCCAAAACTTCTAAGACAATAACCTCAAAAAAGGGAAGCCCCTTCTTCGTCACGCTCGTCTAAGAGAAAAAAGGTAGGGCCTCTCAGCGTTGAGGAGTGTGTTCCTGGGCCCTTTGAAAAACCTTCTTTGGTACTGGGCCTAGGGGTGTTCATAAAAATTCGAAAACCCGAACCAAACCGAAAACCAAACCAAACCGACAAAAAAACCGATACTTTTTGGTTTGGTTTGGTTTTGGTTTTAAAATTTAAAAACCGATCAAATTTGGTTTGGTTTTGGTTTAATTAAAAAAAACCGAACCAAACCGAATATAGGAGTAGCTATTTTAAATTTATTATTACACATATATATATGTATATTTTTATACAAAGTTTTAAATTTTTTATAGTAAATATTAATCGTTTGCACTTTTAGTACAGTTCTTTACCTTTACATTCTAGTTTAATTGGTAGTTTTATTTTGTTAAGTGTAAGAATCTATTTCTTGTTAAGAATAATATATTTTTAATTGAGTCCTTAAATTATTCATCACTATTTGATTCAATAATCATCAATATATCTTGGTAAATAATATATTTCTCAAAGGGCAATTGATTTGATAGTGTTACGTTGAAAATGTGGTCGCCGAAATGTGTGTTTGGTAGTGTATGTCTTATATTTAAGAAAAAACTGACAAATAACCGAAAAACCGACATAAGTCGAATCGAGAAAAAACCGACATAATTGGTTTGGTTTGGTTCTAATATTTGAAAAATCGACTTACTTGGTTTGGTTTCTTTTTAGGGAAAAACCGATCCAAACCGAACCATCAACACCCCTAACTGGGACGATGCGAGTCCATGTCTCGGTACATCAGTCTAATAACCTGAACAAGATACAACTTATGCCAAGGAGCACTTGGTTGGCGCATTCGGAGGATCCCATTCTTAGGCCCTTCGAGGGTGCGAGGAAGCCCCGATAGAGGTTGATGTCATAGGTGGTCTTCAATCAGGCCCGTCGTTTTCCCCAGGTCAAATACGGTATGCCCAGAATAGGGAGACTCCCGATGTGGGGGCATCCTAGGGGGAGGATGATGCATTTGGAGATTTGTTTGCCGGTGTTGAAGAGAATGCTGATCTAGATGCTCTAGTCATTCTCGAGGAGGCCGTGGAACTCCAAAAATAGGTGATTTTTGACATAACCTTTGTGCCTTGAGTTTTGATCTTTGTTTTTATAACTCCTTTCCTTAGTGCTATAGGTCACGATGTGGTACGACCAGACCTTCTCCAAGTTACGAGCTGAACTGACTCATTGTGAGGGGGAGTTCGAGAAGCTCGCTTCGGAGTCGAATGAGCTAAAAACTCTATACGCCCGAAGGGAGGAGGAACTCAACAACCTTCGAGCAAGTTCAGAGAAAGTGCTCCAAGAGTGGACCAACTTCATCAAGCAGGTAGTTCGGTAATCATGAGCTTGCCTTTTGTTTTCATAACTCAGTGTTTATTACCTTGACTTGGCATTTGTTGATTGAGCGAAAGGAAGCACTAGCAGGGCAGCTTCAGGAAGAGATTGCGGCCAAAGATGTCGAGATCCTTAAACTGAAGCGGTACAAGGATAATATGGCCTTGGAAAGGGATACTCTTCGAGAGGAGTTGGCCTCGACTTAGAGTCCTCTTCAAAGTGCTAAAGAGGAGGCTTACAAATTCAACGGGCTTCATGCTGAGTCGGCTGCCACGTTATCCGCGGCCAAGTCTGAAGCCAATGAACTCATATCCTCGTATCGGGAAGATGCTGCTGTAGCGAATGCTTGAGCTAGGGAGATATCTGACAAGGTTGAGCTCAAACTAGCTCGTGCCCTTGCACATGCTCGATTAGAAGCTCGGAGGCAGGCCTCTGAAGAAGTGCATGCCAAGAGTTTTGACCTCTCTACCATGATCGAAGAAGCGAAGGCCTTGGAAGAGGAGTCGGACGCGGGCTCTTCAAGTAGCTCGGGGAGTAGTAAAGATGAGGACTAGGCCACCTTTGCTCTTTTTACTTCTTCTTCTTTTGTATGTGGACTTCTCGTGGGAGTTTTGAAAATGCAATTTTGTAAATATATTTTTGGAATGCGAAGGATTTTCTTGTTTAATGTCTTCAAAGTTTAGACTTTTAGTGTTCATGCCAAAGTCAAGCCTCGAACTTGAATTTAAGTCTTTCGAGCTCGGTCTTGGAGTAATAGAGACCCTTGAGGTTGAGTTGTTCTGGTTTCAATTGCATACCTTCCCTCGGTCGGGTTGGTAAGGAATCAATTTGACTCCTCGATTCCTCGAACACTGTGTGGTGACGTTATTCCTGTGACATGACTGTGAAGTGACCAAAGTGGCCCCGTCGGTACATTTTCCGAAAAAGTCATAATTGCTTTGTTAAAGCTGATTGGCTATCAAAGTTAATGAATAGTCACCACTCTTCTTATATATACTTGCTTTCTTTTCATTGAGGGCTTTGCCGCTTTGTGCCACTATCTTTCTCTGTGGAGTTCCATTTTTGCTAGTTCTAGTGCCACATCAGATCAAAGCTTTCGCCTGAGTTTTCATCTTCCCTTTCTTGTTGTGAAGGAAATACGGCTACCATACCCAAATCCGCTCACCTGAAAGAGGGAAGCCCTACCTCTGCTCCTCGTCCGGCCGGTGGTACACCGCTGGCGTTTGGTGAGCCAACTTCAAACTATTTTGTCTCGATTAGAGATTTTATGATAGAGAAGCCTCTCGACGTTCCGAGCCATTGAGAACATGCATCGAGGTTCATTTGTTCAATAGAAAAGAGACACCTTGAGGCTGTGAGGAGAGACTGCGGATGGGTTTTTGCAGATACCCTCCTGAGATACCTTCCCGAGAAGAGTATATTATGGCACATGTAGAGGGGTTTCTGAATGTGTATACTTACCCTTTTACGTTGGGTCCTCTCGACCGACTCGTGCTCGAATTATGTCAAAAATATCGAGTTACATTAGCTCAGATCCATCCGTCTTTCTAGCGGATCGTGTTGATGATGAGTTTTTTTGTTAAAAAGGCCGGGCGAGTTCACTCTCAGCCACCTCATCAGATTGTATCAGCCTTTGCATTATCAAGGTCTAATTACTCTACGACGCTGATCCACTAAGCCTTTTATTGGTAGTGATGATGAGGATAGGGATCAAGGGTGGATGAGTCAGTTTGTTTGAGTGAGGACTGTTGATATTATTCCTGCGGAGTTCCTGCCGTTTCCCAAGAAATGGAATTTAAAGCGTAAGTGACATACTGAACTCTATTCTTTTTGTTCTCGGTGGAGCCAGACTCCGTAAGGACGTTTTCTTACCTTTTTCGTAGCGATCCCGTGGATGCCAAATGAGGTCCTTGATTTTGCGAACTGAGCCCACAAACTGGCAGCCTCTTCGACTTATAATGAGCGCAAGTGGGAAGATTTGTCGAAGGGCAAATGGGAGGCCAAACACCATGGTATGTGCTACGTAGTCCTTCTCTTGAGGAATACTTTCCTTTACATACATTAATTTCTTTGTTGCAGGCATCAGTGAGTTTTCTAAGGTGAGACCGTCCCCTTTTGAGGAGGAGGAAAGACCTTTGACTTCTGAGACAAGGAAGGATAATAAAAGAAAGAGATCCTCGAAGTACGAGGATTCCCATAGTAAGGTAGGACCCGCCCGAGGGTGCGAGGCGGACATTGCCGCTGATGAAGATCTCATATTTATTGGTTGTGTTATGGACATCAATACACCCGGAGAGGATGACTCTGCATTAATGGATCGAACCATGAGGCCTCCCGAGACTGTTGAGCCTGCTGGGCTTGAGGCCCCTAGTCTTGAGGGAGAGATTCCACAAGAGAGGATGGGCGAAGGTCCTTCATTACATGATTTGGTAGCTAGTTCTTGGACAACAGGAAGTACTCCGAGGAAAATGGGCTTCGACGTATCTCTACCAAATCAAAGCTCCTCGGGTTGCTCTACCGGGGCCGATGAGACCGAGCCGGTAAATGCAAAATCAACCTCCAAGGAAGCTCAACGACTCTGCTCTAAGTTGAGTTTTGAAGTTATTATTGCTTTTCTAACTTCGTACTTTCTTCTTTTTAACCGAACCTTCTTTCTCATGGGCCTTCGGTAAGCTCAAGTCTGAGCTGCTTCGCTGTGCGGCTAAGTTACGTAAAACCTTGAATGGGGAGAAGCCTCTCAGGCTTTTTGTGACAAGAAGACAAGAGAGCTGATACATCTTCGATCGGAGTTGAACCGATGTTACAAATACGAAGGCAACCTCGAGAAACAGGTAACCTCTATTTTGAAGGAATACACGCTTCTTTTCTCAACTTTGGAAACTAACGTTTCTGTATCTCATTTGTAGGGAAAGACATAGATGCTGGAACGCCTTTGGGGCGAGGCCAACTAGGTTAATTCTCAATGCAACCAATCAAAGGCACAAATAGATGCTCATGTAGAGGGAGTCGATGCCGGTGACATGTTGTGCACCGCGAACATCTCTCTTGCCGCATTCTGCTCCCCGTATAATGCTTTTATTCCATCCTTGGTTGGAGATTTCATCATTTGATGAAGGGTTGATGGCGCTTCCCTCATACTGTGTATCCATGGCCTTCCAAGTAAGGCATTGTATCTCATGTCACCTTCGATGACATGAAACTTGGTATCTTGGTTTGTACTGGCCACGTTGACTAGGAGGATGATCTCCCCTTTCATTGTCTCGCTTGCCATGTTGAATCCATTGAGGACTCGAGAGGCAGGTATGATATGGTAGAGCAGTCTGAACTACTCCACACCCTCGACCTGATTATGTTGGACGAGCTACCTGGATCCACGAGTACATGCTTAATTTGAAATTTATTCAAAAGAAAAGAAATTACCACTGCATCATTATGAGGCTGAGACAAGGTCTCGATGTCCTCTTCGCTGAATGTGAGAGCATCCTCTGGTATGTAACTCCGAGTTCGCTTTTCCCTAGTGATGGATATTTTTGTCCATTTCACAACGGGTCCCTGTGGGGCGTCGACCCCTCCAATGATCATATGGATGATGTGTTGTGGTTCTTCTAGTTCGTTTTTAGCTCGGTCGCTGAGGAATTCTCGAAGGTGCCCTTCGTTGATTAATTGGGCTACCTCATCTCGAAGCTATCTGCAATTCTCGATCCTATGACCATGAGTTTCGTGATATTTACATACCAAGTTAGGGTTCCTCTGTGAAGGGTCTAATAGTACGGGTTTTGGCTACCTGGTATCTTTGATTTTTCTTACGGCCGGTACAATGCCCGAGACATCAAAGTTGAAGTTGTACTCAGATAGCCGGGGTGCCTCCCAATGTGCCTATCAAACCTGACTTTACTCATGAGTCCCCAAGAACTTTGACCTCGATCTGTCATTCGATCGTCTCGAGGTATATTACGTCTCGTGGCGTTTCTTCGACCTTTTACATACGGATGGTATCTTTCCTTGTTTGGTCTCGACTCCCTTTCTGTAAACCTTTGTTCCTTCGTTAAGGGCCTGCTATGATATACTGAGACCAATGGGGCTCCTAATTGGTCGTCTTCGACCCTAATCTTTGATTGATACCTATTGTGCACATCTGCCCAGGCCACGACAAGATATTCGATCAAATTTTGTTTTAGCTGCTTCGAAGCTACCAAGCTTCGTTCGTTCAAACCTTGAGTGAAGGCTTGTACTGCCCAGTCATTGGAGACTGGTGATAATTCCATTTGCTCCATCTGAAAGAGAGATACAAATTCCCTTAACATCTCGTTTTCTCTCTGTTTGATTTTGAAGACATCAGACTTCTTGGTGGCGACCTTGATGGTACCAACATGTGCCCTCACAAAGGAGTCTACAAACATTGAAAATGAATCTATTAAATTTGGGGGTAGGTTATGATAATATATCATATCCCCCTTTGACAGTGTTTCTCCAAATTTCTTCAACAAGAAAGATTCAATTTCATCATCCTTTAAGTCGTTCCTTTTTACAACATAAGTATAAGCGGTAATGTTCTCATTGGGGTCCGTGGTCCCATTATATTTTGGGACGTTAGGCATTTTGAATTTCTTCGGGATTTTCTTTGGAGCCGCACTTGGTGGGAATGGTTTCTGTATGAACTTCTTTGAATCTATGCCCTTCAAAATCGGGGGTGCGCTCGGGATCTGATCGACCCTCGAGTTATAAGTCTCCACCTTTTTATCATTAGCCTCTATCTTCTTTTCTCCTGATTCAATCCTTTTGGTGAGGTCCTCGAGAATCTTCATAATAGCGGGGTCTGCTGCTGACCCGTTGTTACTCGATCTCTCTGGTACCTACTCTACTCGAGGAGCCGTTTCCGATGCTGCAATGCTTGGAGTTTTTTGTTGACATTGTAGCTGAGCAATAGCCACTTGCTGTGCTTACAACATCTCCAAATTGACTTGAAGGCTAACATCTCTTTCCTCTCTGCGCACACTTTCGTCGGTATGAGAGCTTACATCGACATGCACAATGTTGCGTGAGCTCACGTCTGTGCTGGTGCCACCCCTAGGTTTTGTGGTGGTACACCGGCGTCTACACCGTTCTCTCCATGAAGCCCAATACTGTTGTTTTCGTGTGCATTTACTGAGTTAGACATTTTTTGACCTGAAATCAGAGATTCTTGGACAAGAAAAAGTGTGAAGAATAACTTGTGTTTTCAGAGAACTAGCACCAAAACAATCACTATTATTTTTAGCCCCACGGTGGGTGCCAAATTGTTTACCTTGAAAATGGTATTGACAATTATATTTGATTTTATGGTTCTAAAAATATGTGATTTATTTTAATACTAGTTGTTAGGCAATAGATTCTAAGTGTAAGTAAAGAGAATAAGATATGCAAACCAATGTTATCGCAAGACTGAGCCTCGAGCTGGCTAGAACATGGGCTTCGAGGTCTAGTGAGGGTAGTTAGCAATGGACAATGGATGAAGAAACAATGATAATGAAGGCCTCAAAGATAGCCTTTGTGGTTAATAATGGGCAATAAATGAAGAACAATAAATGAACAATGAATGAACAAGCAATAAATATGTAGAATAATTGTTGAGCACGTTTAGGCAAGAAAAGCATAGAATGTTTTATTATATTTTTCGCACCCCCTTTTTCCCCTCCCCTTTTTACGGGGAAGAAAGGTACGAGTTTCGACATTTATAGGGGGGGGGGGTAATAACTCATTTCCTTTTGGGAATTAGGTATTTTGAGGAGTCTCCACCTAACAAATTATGGTGCGTTAGGGCACCTAGAGCGATTAACTCTTGGAATGATTTGCATTACCAGAGATTTAGGGTAAGGGCTCGAAATAACCTTGAGGGGAAGGTGCTAGGCACCCCTCTTGGTCCACAACTGTGGGTCCCGACCTAACTTATATTTATGAATTAGTCCTTTTACAGAGAAGTAGTTGAAACAAATAAATAAAGCATATTGGGCATTGTATGACTCAAATAATAAGATACAGAATTTGAACAAGGTGTGTGCACAAAAAGTAAAGTTTTTAAGCAAAGGGGATTTGGGAAGAGGGGTCCTAGGTTGGGTAGCCTACAGGATCACCCCACGGAATGACCGGTAAACACTCCTTAATGAGGGGCTACACGTGACATTAACGCGTAGTCATCATATCCCGTTCTACCCAAGTCCCTCCCCTTGGTCATAGCCTAAAGCATTCTAATAACCTTGACAATGTCCTATGCATGCAGTACCCGTCCCTTCCTTGTGGTCTTGGAGGTATTTTTGGACCTCTAAAGCTGGGCAGTTCTAGACAACCCCTAAGGTGTTTTAAAAGGATAAAATTCTAGGCGACAGGCAAGAACAATTAGGACTACATATAAATCAAACTAGAGGATCATAGTTACCTCATCAAACATACCACATAAACGCACGTCTTCAAACAATATTCAAAGAGAACAAATCCTAGAACATAATATCTAAGTGAGCAGGGGTTATAAAGTACTGAATTAGGCCAATATGTGAAGGATCCTATTTGACTTGCCTACTACTTAAGCCCGCTAAATCCGAACAACTTTAAGTAGTAGAAACAATTTTAGAGTTGCAGGATTTGAAAACGCCTTATAGGCTTGCCTAATGTAGAACAGTGATGTCCTAGGAGCATAACTACGTTGATATAGTAAAACAGTGAACAATTTTAAAATGGACTCTTGAGTTATTATAGGCATGTTGTCTAGTGATAGTGAAGGCATTATTTGAAAGAATTCATTTAAGGAAAACAAACCATTGATTAAGCTAGTTTCGAAGTAAACTAACATGAATTGAACTGACTTATTGATTTTTATTCTATAGGCATAATTTAGGATTTTGTTCCCTATAAACATGGTATCTAATTGTTAATATAAATGGTTTTTGAAACTTATAGGCATGATATCTAATGAAAACAAATTTAAATATCCGTTGTAACAGAAACTGAACTTGATCACATTCTATAGGCATGGTATCTACTTGTAAAAATGATTTTTTTAGAACCTATAGACATGATTTATATTGTTGGAACCACTTAAACCCTATAGGCATGATTTTTAGCATGGTAAGGCAGACATAGCAAGTATAAAATCCTATAAGCATGGTTTCTACCCACATTACCCCATAGGCATGTAACTACCCACCCCTTTTCACTAATCACCCCAATATTCCTTTACAAATAGTTATTACAAACCAAATGAATGAATTACATAAATAAATAAAATAAAAGAAGAACTTACACTATAGGGAGCCAGTCACAAGCCCAAATGATTTTACCAAGCCTCCAATAGCCTCAAATGCCAAATTCCATAAACAATATCATTGTCTAGGTGCGTCAGAGTTCCTTAAGGATCTCAAGAATCCCGGGCAGTGCTCACACCTAGACTTTCCATAATAGGGGTTGAGTAAGTGTAGTGTGGAAAGGTCAGCCTCAGTGTGCCAGAGTTTAGAGGAATCTCAGAAGGATCCCAAGGCAACACACACATTGGAAGGGGCAAAACCTAGGGACTTAGGAGTAAAGTGAGAGTGCTTGACATAGTTTTGAAAAGGTTTTAGTAGGAAAGTAGTGTAAAAAGAGATATAGTTGAAATAATTTTGTAAATAAGATAGTTGTTTAGTAAAACATCTTTTGAAACTAGTGGTGTAATTAAAAAAAATAGTAGGTCAGTCAAATAAGTTCAGCAATACTCAAATAACAGTCATTCACACAGGGGAATGGGAATTGGGGACACATAGAGCACATAGTATATAGGAGCATAGAAGTTCTTGTGGGGTATAAGGGATTAGGGGATAGCTATTGGTACCAACACAGTAGGAGTTTCAGAAACAATCATAGAATCAGCCATTTAAAGTAACAGATTAGCTTGCATATCAAAACTGGATAACAAGTAGACAAGCATTCAAAACAGGGTAGACTCATGTTGAGACAGACTACTGGGGGGGGGGGGTAGAACATGTTTTGAAAGGAACTAAGAAGGTTAGACTAGCATGCTAGATGAAGCAGTAATGTAAACATGTCAATTGCACGTTGAACAATAGAACCATAGATAGAAACAAATTAGAAACAGGATAAACTGAAGTAGTAAAAGAAACATATTGGTTTTGGGACTTGAATTGAAATAAGACCATACCAGTAGAGAGATAGTAAACACAAAGTGAGGAATAGGAGAGCAAAGTAGTTAGCCTTGGCTTGCAGCCGGCTAACTCAGAATAATAGCAAGTAACCAAAGAGAGAGAGCAGAAAAGTTTTGAGTGTGAGAGAGTTTTGAACCAATGTGTTCGTTTTTTATGTTAATGAAAGAGCATGGTACTTATAGTTTGAGAACAGGTAGAAAATAAGGCAAGAATCATAGTTCAGCAATAATTATGGAACTATGTACTAATCAGTGTAAGTACTTCTCTTTAATTAAGGAGTTAAATAACAAATAAGGAAAAAATCAATGTACGACCAATAAGGATAGACTTCAAATACAGTAGGTATAGGGTAAACAATTAGGGCCAAGTTTAGAAAATTCTAATTAAGGAGATAGTCGGTAAGAATCAAGTAACAATACAGACAAGGTAAGGGAAAGTTAATTTAGGCAAGTAAATTGATCATATTGAGTAGGAAGGTAAGAATCGAAGGTTTAAAGGAAAGCTTTCAAATTAAACCAAGAAACAAGGAATTCAGAATCAATCAAAGAAAAATTCATGAAAAGAGTTAGCATTTAGCATATAAATAAAGTAAGACATGGATAGTCAAGAGTCGACATACAACTCTAGCAAATATGAGAGTTAAACAATACTGATTCAATAAGAAAGAGGCAAGTCTTGAATAGTCAAAACGGACACAAGCACATGGAATCAGTGTAAGCTAGGCTAAGAAACTTATTAGAATCATATCAAGGCAACATAGTCACGAGATATCACAGAAACTCAAAAATGAGAACCGGTCAGTCATGTTGACACACAGAACCAAACGAGGAACCCTACAAAAATTAGGGCTTTCAACATAGACGAGTTAAAGATGTAGGAGACTCATAGAATCAGTCAAAATATGCAAGAAATAGAAGTTTAAACACAAAGAATTAGTTAAACAAGGTTTTAAAAGAAGTTCTGAAAACCCTAATTTTAGAAAAAGATGAAAAATACCTGAAATCATACGATTTTTGTAAAGAACCTCAAGGACAGTGTAAAACATTCAAGAAACAAACTCAAATCATCCTAGATCTGTACAGATCTAGGAGGTATAGAAAAGAAATTATGGTTTCGAAAGAACCCATATAGAGATGAAGAAACCTGTCCAGAAATCCAAGGATCGTAGCAAATATAGAATCATTTACTTGAAAACACATTGAAATAGCCAAGAACAGGTAGGAGATGAACCTTAGATGCATGTAGGCATGGCCTTGGGCCCTTGAAGACCTTAGAGAAGGTGAGCATGGCATGAGAGAAGCCATTAGAGGCTTAAGAGACGATGAGAGGTCATCAGAGATGACCGGAGATGAGAGGTCGGCGGTTGAATATTAGGGTTAGGTTGAGAGTGTTTTGAGAGAGGAGAGGATCTTAGGGCGGCGGATGTGGAGAAATGATTAGGGTTTGGGGGTCGTTTGGAATTAAAAATGAAAGAATAAACGAGGGCCGTTGATCTTTTAGATCAACGGCTAGGATCTGATGGGTTTTGGGTCGGGTAGGATGTGTTTGGGGCCTGGTTCGGGTAATTCAATCAGGAATTGGGCTGGGGTATTGGGTTGAATTTAGGCTAAAATTGAAATGCAATTTGGCTAGGTTTTAAATAGCCAATTTAAACCTATCTAATTTATAATAAATAATAGATGATTTTTAAAAAATAATTTCATGTACTAAAATGATTTAAAGTAGATATTTCATTTTTTTAAAAATATAGAAGATCATTTATGCATATAAAATGTAATTGTACATTAATAGGGCTAATATTGCAATTATATGCAAATTGGCTTTAAAATATAAATGCAATTATAAAAAATGCACAAAAAATATTTAGGCAATATTTTGGTATAAATATATGATTTAGATGGCTAAATTACCACAACAATAATTTGAAGGATAATTATTGGAAATTTTATAAGTAAAAAGGGAAGAATTAAATCATTTCAAAGCCTTTAAAATTATAAAAAAATTATAAAAACCTTGTGCATGCTTATATATGCATATATATGCTATTTCTAAAGTATGTATGTCTATAAAATATACAGAAAAAATTGGGTATCAAAAGTTGCCTCTCTTTACCCGGGAAGGATGAAAGAGTTTTTTGGTAAAGAAATGATGGTCAATTTTGACCGGGCGGAGTGTTTTGAAATACAGAGGATGGACTTCGGTCTTCGAGTTGCCTACATATCCCTGGTTTTACAAGAATCAGGCCGTGTGTAGTTCTGAATTTATCTGCGGAATATGCCGATGAAATTGTTGCAAGAACGGACACGAGATGCGGAAGCGGCTATGATGAGCGGTTAAGGCTTAGGATAGTTTGAAGGAACTGGAGCGAGATCGTTCCTGCTAGGATAGCGGTTGCTTACTGGTTACCTGCAGATAAAAAATGTTACAAACATGTATTTGCGAAAATTTAAACGTGATGCATATTCCCTTTGGACCATGAAGGTTGTCTTTGGACAGTTAAGTATGACGTCCTTGGACCATATCGTCCTGGGCCATGAATTGTTTAGTGAGGGATCCACAAGCCATGAAATGATATTCTCGGGCCATGAAGATGGTACCTCTGAACTATGACATCTTTGAATAATGATATGCAAATTTGAGAGATCCTCATGCCATGGCATATTGTCTTCCGGCTATAAGGATGATACATTTTAGACTATGACACCTTTAGATAGATTGGCGATATTTCAGCCCATGATATGCAATAATATGATGTTAACAAGACAAGTCTTAGTCTTGTGAAATATAGGGCAGAGCTTAGCCCGATTGGAAAACAGATAGATAGTAAAATAGAGCAATATCTGTGCAAAAGGGATAGTTCTTAGTCCCATGCGAATGTGGAGGCAAGGATTAGCCTCATGCAGGTATGAAGGCAAGGATTAGCCTCATGCAAATTGGGAGGCAAGGATTAGCCTCATGCAGGTATGGAGGCAAGGATTATCCTCATGCAAATAGGGAGGCAAGGATTATCCTCATGCAAGTATAGAGGCAAGGATTAGCCTCATGCAAATTGGGAGGTAGGGATTAGCCTCATGCAAGAAGGGAGGCAAGGATTAGCCCCATACAGGTATGGAGGCAAGGATTAGCCTCATGCAAGTATGGAGGCAAGGATTAACCTCATGCAAATTGGGAGGCAGGGATTAGCCTCATGCAAGTAGGGAGGCAAGGATTAACCTCATGCAGGTATGGAAGCAAGGATTAGCCTCATGCAAATAGGGAGGTTAGGATTAGCCTCATGCAGGTAGGGAGGCAAGGATTAGCCTCATGCAAGTATGGAGGAAAGGATTAGCCTCATACAAATTAGGAGGCAGGGATTAGCCTCATGTAATTAGGGAGGCAAGGATTAGCCTCATGCAAATTGGGAGACAGGTATTAGCCTCATGCAAGTAGGGAGGAAAGGATTAGCCTCATTAAGAAAGAAAGTAGTAAGTAAAAGTATCATATGTCTTAGCTGGAGATGTATATTTGCGGATGTGATCGTCATGTCATATGTACATGTGTTCAAAGAAAAATTGTAAGTTCTGTGAGGGGGAGGTTGGTTCGGGCTTCATCTGCCGGCCTTTGCTTTCCTCCATCCTGAAATCCTTTTCGAGTTCCCCTGGGTGGCACCTGACAATTACAAAAATGGAGTTTTCGAAAAAATATGCAATTATTGATAAAAGACGTTATATAGAAATATGTTGATACATTAAGTGATTTTGGATGAACTAGTGACTATAACATATCTCAAAGGCATTACAACTCTCTTATATTGGAATTTTAAGGGTCCTCCTCAAAATTCTTCCCCAGTTTAGTAGATGTTCTTTGAGTGTTTGCGAATAATAGGCCTTGCTAAATCTTCTTCGGAATTTTGAGAATCCTTCTCAAAATTTTGACCCAGTTTCTTAACTGACTTTCTGGCATGCGATGCCGTTGGGTAGACTTGGTCCGGAATTTTGAGGGTCCTCAAAATTCTACCTCAGTTTCTGAACTTGTGGGGGGGGGGGGAATGAAAATTTTATTATAATATGGCTGAACCCATAAGGCTGCCTACATATCCCCTCTTAAATGAGAATCAGGTCAAGCGTAGTTCAATTATATCAGAAGAGAAATGTAAAATAATCTAGGCATAGTTCTCTTGACTGCGTCTGAATTGATTGGTTTTGGCTAGACTTCTCCGTCCATTTCTGCAAGTATGAGTGCTCCTCCTGTTAGTACCCTATGAACCATGTACGAACCTTGCCAGTTGAGAGAGAATTTCTCTTTGGCTTCATCTTGATGCGAGAAGATTTTCTTCAATACCAGCTGCCCTGGTGTGAACTATCTTGGTTTGACTCTTTTGTTGAAAGCTCTAGACATTCTATTCTGATAAAGTTGGCCGTGACATAATATGTTCATCCTCTTTCCATCGATAAGGGACAATTGTTCATAGTGACTCTTTATCCACTCTGCATCGCTGAGTTCATCTTCCTGTATGATTCTTAAAGAAGGAATCTCCACCTCGGTTGGGATGACAGCCTCGGTACCATAAACCAACATGTAAGGAGTTGCCCTGGTTGATGTGTGAACCGTGGTGCAGTACCCCAATAGAGCAAAGTGTAACTTCTCATGCCATTGTTTGTGGTTCTGTACCATTTTACTTAGTATCTTCTTAATGTTTTTGTTGGAGGCTCCTACAACTCCATTCATCTGAGGTCTGTAGGCTGTGGAATTCTTGTGCTTGATTTTGAAAGTTTCACACATGGCCTTCATCAAATCACTGTTGATATTGGCGGCGTTATTAGTAATAATGGGCTCGGGAACCCTGAATCAACAAACGATACGATCCTTGACAAAATATGCAACGATTTTCTTGGTTACAGCTTTGTAAGATACAACCTCTACCCATTTTGTGAAGTAAAAAATGGCTACCAGAATAAACTTGTGTCCATTTGAAGCAGTGGGCTCAATTAGACCAATAACATCCATTCCCCAGGCGGTGAATGACCAAGGTAAGCTCGTTTTATTGAGCTCATTTGGTGGCACTTTTATCATATCAACATGCACTTGACATTGAAAGCATTTGCGAACATACTGAATGCAATTTGTCTCCATGGTCATCCAAAAGTAACCTGCCCTGAGTATCTTTTTAGCCAAGACATAACCATTCATGTGTAGGCCATAGGTCCCAACATGCACATACTCAAGTAGCTTAGAAGCTTCCTTTGCGTCAACACATCTTAGTAAACCCAAATCAGGAGTTCTTCTATACAAGTTCCCTCTGCTGTGGAAGAAGTGATTTGACAAACTCCGGAGTGTGCGTTTCTGAGTGTGATTTTCATGCTCCGGGTATTCTCCTTTTGATAAGTGCTCTTTGATGTCATGGAACCAAGTCTTTCCATCTGCTTCTTTCTCGATATGAGCACAATATGCTGGCTGATTATGGATCCTCACCGGAATGGGGTTAATGTAATTCTTATCTAGATGTTGTATCATAGATGACAAAATAGCCAATGCATCAGCAAACTCATTCTGAAATCGGGGCACATGTCAGAATTCTATCTTCGTGAACCTCTTTCTCAATTCCCGCACATGATGCAGATATGGCAATATCTTGGAATTCTTGGTGGCCCATTCTCCTTGTACCTGGTGCAAAGGCAAATCTGAATCACTGATCACTAGCAGCTCTTGAATGTTCATGTCGACTGCCATGTTGAGTCCTAATATGCAGGCTTCATACTCTGCCATATTGTTGGTGTAGGAAAATCTGAGTTTAGCAGATACTGGAAAATACTGACCCATTTCTAATACCAAAACTGCTCCAATGCCTACTCTTTTGAAATTTGCAGCCCCGTCAAAGAACATCCTCCAACCATCATATGCTTCGGTAATGTCTTCTCCTTTGAATGATACTTCTTCATCAAGAAAATACGTTTTCAAAGGTTTGTATTCTCCTCCTACTGGATTTTCTGCAATATGATCTGCCAATGCTTGTCCCTTGACCGCAATGCTTGTCCATTGACCACATTTTGAGTTACATAGACGATATCGAACTCACTTAATAGTATCTGCCATTTAGCCAACTTTCCAGTAGGCATGTGTTTCTGAAATATGTACTTTAGAGGGTCCATCCTTGATATGAGGTATGTAGTATAGGCACAGAAGTAATGCCTCAATTTCTGAGATGTCAAGTTCAAAGCACAACAAGTGCGTTCCAACAGAGAGTATCGTGCTTCGTAAGGTGTGAACTTTTTGCTCAAGTAGTATATGGCTTGCTCCTTCCTTCCTGTCTCATCATGTTGTCCCAAAACACATCTGAAAGATCCATTTAATACAGATATATTGAGTAGCAAAGGTCGTCCTAGGTACTCCTTGATCTTGTCAAAAGCTTTCTTACAATCCTCTGTCCAACTTGTTTCAGCATATTTCCTCAACATCTTGAAGATGGGTTCACGTATGACTGTGGACTGTGCTATGAAGCGACTGATATAGTTGAGACGTCCTAGGAAACTCATCATGTCCTTTTTGCTCTTAGATGGTGGTAACTCCTGAATAGCCTTGACTTTGGATGGATCCAGCTCGATCCCCCGATGACTGACGATGAATCCCAATAGTTTTCTTATGGGAACCCCGAATACACACTTTTTAGGGTTCAGTTTCAAATTGTACCTCCCTATCCTGTCAAAAAACTTTCTCAGATCCACTATGTGATTTGCGGCCCTCTTAGATGTGATAATAACGTTGTCTATATATACCTCTATTTCCTTGTGTATCATATCATGGAAGATGGTTGTCATGAATCTCATGTAAGTGGCCCCAGCATTCTTCAGACCGAATGGCATCATCTTGTAATAGTACACACCCCACGATGTGATGAAAGCTGTCTTCTCTACATCTTTTTCATCCATCCAAATCTGGTGATAACCTGCGAAGCAATCTACAAAGGATTAGAGTTTATGCTTGGCACAATTATTGATCAGGATGTGTATATTTGGCAGTGGGAAGTCGTCCTTGGGACTTGCTCTATTTAAATCCCGATAGTCAACACATACTTGGACTTTCCCATCCTTCTTCGGAACTGGCACAATGTTAGTTAACTAGGTTGAGTACTCAACTATCCTGAGAACTTTGGCTTTAATCTGTTTGGTAACTTCCTCCTTGATTTTCAAGCTCATATCTGGTTTGAACTTTCGGAGTTTCTGCTTGACTTACGGACACATGGGACTAGTAGGCAACATATGAGCCACTATAGATGTGCTCAAACCGGTCATATCGTCATATGGCCATCCGAAAAAATCCTCATACTCTTTTAGGAAGTGAATGTACTCTTCCTTCTCGGTTGGTTACAAGTGAATACTGATGCGGGTCTCCTTGACGGTCTCGACGTCTCACAAATTTATTGCTTCAGTCTCATCCAGATTGGACTTGGGCTTATTCTCAAAATTTTCAACCTCCCTGACAATTTCCATGGGTGTTTCATTTTCTTCCTCTAAATCACTATTCTCATGTTGCGTGTCCTCATTACATGACACAGTTACTGGTTCATCAGGAAAAGTAATAATAACGCCAGAGACTCGACGGGCTCGGGATAGTGTGGCAGTCCAGTTCCTGAGAATAGCTCCTTTCTTTACAGTCTGAATAGTGAGGCCTTCTTCCTCCTCCTCCTCAATTATGGCATTGCAATCTATGTCTTCATCCTCCAAGAACAAATTCTTCAACCCAGCGAGTGCTTCTTCTTCTGCGGTCCCCCATATCGTATCAGCCTAGTGAAAAGCTTGTTCCAAACATGGCACTAGCTGCTCAAGAGGGTAATATGGTCCACGCCATGGAGGCGACCAATCCATGTACTCCATCCATGTGAACTAGTATCCGAGGCCAAAGGTGGTACCATGATTTTTCAGCTGAATCGGTTTAGTAATACCTTGACGGTTCTTTCCTAACCCTTTGCCAGGTTCATATCCCGACCATGCTAGTATGCTTTCTATTTTGTTACTCCATCACTTATCCTTTTCGACGATATTGACCCGTTCAATGTGATGATAAGTTTCCCCTCCTAGACTTCTTCTATGTCTAATGATTGGGATGGTTTGACTGGCATAGATGAGGTTACTTCCATCTCTGTGAATGATTACCTCCTGGCAGTTCCATTCAAAGTTCACGACTTGATGTAGTGTGGAAGGCATGGCTCCAGCGGTATGGATCCATGGCCGGCCTACCCGAAGGTTATATGAGGATGGTATGTCGAGTACCTGAAATTGAACGTCGAACCAAGTTCGCCCCAACTGCAAGCAAAGGTTGATTTCCCTGATCGTGGCCCTCTAGGACCCATCGAAAGCTTTTACATTCATGCTTCCTACCCATATTTCATGGAAACCTTTGTCCAGCCTTTTCAGAGTGTCCAATGGAAAAATATGTAGGCTCGAACCTCCATCAACCAAGACCCTGGTGACGAACTTGTCTTCAAATTGCACCATAATATGCAACGTTTTGATTGTGGTTTAGCCCCTCATGTGGTAGCTTATCTTCGTGGAAGATGATCTTATGACTTTTCAGTACTTGCCCAACTATGTTGGCAATTTCTCCACTAGTAATGTTATTGGGTACATAAGCCTCGCTCAGTACTTTCATCAAAGCGTTCTTGTGTGCCTCTGAATTCTGCAATAGTGACAGGATAGATATCTGAGTAGGGACTTTGTTCAGATGGTCAACAACAGAATACTCCTTTGCCTGTACTTTACTCCACAGGTCATCTGGCCCGGTCTCAATGATAGGCTGCCTAGTAGCGTCATCCTTGCTTTATCCTCCCAAATGTTCCGGTGTATAGACTTTTCTAGTTCTAGTCATTCCATGTGCGGCGTTAGATTCCTCTACCTTGGCCTTCCTTTTCCGCCGAGCCTCAGTAACATAATCCTAGTGTATTGCTTTTGAGTTGAATGATGGTGTGGTTGGTTGGGGGGTAAGTGTTACTGCAACTTTAAAGTCATCGCCTTCTCGAATAAGCCCGATCGACCCCTCAGGGTCCCATTCTTCATTCGTCTCTATCACATGTACACCATCACCTCTATGATCAGGGAGGGGATTGTTGCAGATATTAGGTGCGACTTCCTTCGCCTGTATTACCTTGTTGTCAATTAGCGTCTGGATCTTATCCTTCATGGTTCGACACTCAGTAGTGGTGTGCCCTTTCAAACCGGAATGGTACGTATAAGTTTTGTTCGAATTAACCCATTGGGATGGATTTTCTAATTCCACAGCGGGAATATGAGTGATGTAACCCGCAACTTTCAACTTTTCATACAACTAGTCGATAGGCTCACGATCGATGTTGGGTCTTGGTCTTGGATAATTTTAGTGAGCTAGTGGTGATTGGAAGTGGGATGGGTGGGAGTTATAGGTGTGATGAATAGTGGCTGGTTGGGAATATCTGGGAGATGGAGGTTGATATGTAGGCGGTGATGCTTGGTATGTGGGCATAGGTATTTGATATGTGGGTGGAGGGGTTTGATAGACAAGTGGAGATTTTGGACCCTGGGCCACCATTACTGCCCTAAGATCTCTCTTCTTTGATATGCCACCTGATTGTAGTGCCTTATTCGTGGATTGTAGTGCCTCGAAGTTTGTTACCATCCCGCTCTTGATTAATTTTTTGATTCTTTATCCAAGTTTGATGATGTTAGACAATTTGTGATTTTCGATAACCATCAACCTCTCATAATATTGCGGATCATGTGCTCTGATAAAGAATTTATTCATCTGTTCTTCGTTCAAAGGTGGCCTGACCTTGGCTGCTTTCGACCTCCAATAAGTAGCATACTCACGGAAAGTCTCAGTAGGTTTCTTCTTAAGGTTTTGAATGTAGAAAACATCCGGTGCCTTCTCTATGTTGAACCTGAACCGGTCCATGAAATCCGACGTCATGCTTACCCATTGGACCATTTCTTGGGATCTTGGCTGATATACCAAGACAAAGCATCCCCAGTAAGACTCCTCATAAAGAGCTTCATCCAGATCTTTTCATCTTTCCTGACCCCGAAAAGCTTGTCACAATAGGTTCTTGGATGAGCCCCGGGATCACCTGTGCCGTCAAACATCTCAAACGTGGGAGGTTTGTACCCCTCAGGCAGTTCCACATCTTGCTGTATGCACAGGTCTTCATAGTTTAAACCTTCTATTCCTCTATTGCCTTCAACACCTTGAACTTGGCTTGTTAATTTCTTGAGTTCTTCAGCCATGTTTTTAATGAGCATGTCCTACTTGGAAGATTCCAGTGTATAGGAGATTGGTTGGGTAGAGTGAGGTACAATTCCCACATATATAGAGTTGCTTTGATGGGTGCTAGGGACTTGGGTGTAATGATGGTCATTGGTGGAGTTTTGGGGATCAAGAATGGGTTGTGGTGTGTTTTGGGGAGTGTGGTAAGTGGTGGTTGGTTGGTACTGAATTGGTTGATGGTGATGTTGTGGCGGAGTTGGTATTGGCAGTGGATTGGGATTTTAGGTTGTAGTTGCATACTGATTCGGTGCGGTAGGATTTTTTGGATGTTGACTTTGTATGTTCTAGGGAGGTATTGGGTTCTTTGTGTTCTGTTGGTTGATGTCGAGGACATTCAGGGTGTGACAAGTTTGCCAAGTTGTGAACCTGCTCAAGTTCTTTTTGCAGTTCTAATATCTTTTGTTCCAATATCAGGACTAGATCATTTGGGGCCGGAGTACTACGACCATCTGAGGTTTCTGCGTTCTCAATATTGTCCTTTCGGATGCCACTTAAGTCATCCATTTTTCCTTTTCCTTTGCCTTTTGTGTTGCTTGGAGTAGGAGGAGGTGGAAGGCCTTTGGATCTGGTATGATACGCTGATGAGGCCAGTATGAGTGAACTAACCTAAGGGGATGGGAATAATGAAAAATAAGAAAAAACAAAAGGTAACAAGTCAGTGAGGATCCTGAAATGTTTGCAGTATTTAAACACATATTGCAAAATGTAAATTTGTGTCCTACTTTGGGAACCTCGTTGTGCCCGAGGTAAGCCTAGCAACAAATAAATTTGAAAAACTTTTAATGATAATAAATGCTTCATTTCATAATATAAAAATAGACGAATCCCAAAACGACACTAAGATGATAAAAAATAAGTCGCTACTGGCACTTGGCCTTATTATATTTTAGGAAAAAATAAATAAGTCTAGACTATTTGGTCCCAGAAGGACCTTCCCCAGATTCGATCTTCCGGACTCCATCATATTGATCCCCCAGCTCGTGCAGCCCCAGCTGTAAGTAGCCTCTGCTCAGATGTCCTCCTTCAGCTCCTTCAGCGTTCTGACAATTTTCAATCCTTTTTATGACTTTACCTTCCAGCTCCACGATTCCTCGCTCCAGATATTCCAGTTTCCTATTGGAAGTAACTGCCATTTCTTTCCATTTCTCGATTAACCTCACATTCCTCTCATGTATTTCCCAGTGTTCATTCTCAGAGTCGTGGACCCTCTTGCACAGCCTGTTGTATTTGACTTAAGCTTCAGCTTCTTCATCTATGATTCTATTCCCTCGACCGGCCCCTGGTGTCACCATTCCCTTTAGATTGTCCTCTAACCATGTCGGTAGAGAGGCTCACACCCAGCATGATACCTGTCTGGCTCAATGGTGTTCTTCACTATAATGATTTTGCAGTGCCACATGTAGTGAGCTTGGCACTTGTAAGGGACGTTGTCGTCTTGAAAGTCTGCCCTGAAATGACTCATCTTGACAACCCTTGGTACAACCTGTTTTCTGCCTGCTTGCCTCATAACTCATATAGGGACATATGGGTATATACCTCTCAACCCGATCAACACCAAGTGCGGAGCATCCCTGGATCTGATGATGAATTCATCTGTTGGGAACCATTCAAACATCCATTGCACCTGTTCCTTAGTCAGATTGTCGAAGAACTCTACCCATTATTTGGTACTATTTGGCCGAGCAAATCTATCTAGAATGTAAGTCATCCGTTTGGGGTGATAGAAGGCAATATGGTCGTTCCAAACCCTTCGCAGAAATTCTTGACGATAGTGACCCTTTTGGAAATGCTCCAAAGACCATAACTGCAGCAGCAAGTTACAACCCTCGAAATGCTTGACCCCTCTTTGACAGCGCTCTAGAGCCCTGTAGATGTCAGATATGATTATGAGGATTATGGTATATGTCTGTCCATTAATCCCTTCCATCAAAGTCTTGGCGACCATGGCCAACATAGTGTGGATTCTTCCCTTTTTCATTTGGAACACTATCAGGCATAAGAAGCATACAATTAATACGAACACTTTGTGGTGGATGCGACCTAGAGAAGTGAGAGAGATCTCATCATGGTAGGTACAGAAAGACTTGCTATGACCATACCTTTCATATAGGTATTCGAAAGGTATGTAAGATTCCTTCAAGCACACTAGGTCGACATTCTTCTTCAGCCCCATCATCTTTAAAAATCCACTGCCTGTCATGCCCCATACCTGGGGAGGCGCAACTGGCACCTGGTACCGTACCGGCCCGAGCGAACCACTTCGCAACTTTTTTCCAACAATCATGGGCCAACATGGCCACAAGTCATAATGCATAACTATAAGTGGGTAACACTGTATCACTGAACCATTTTTTTCTTAAAACATGAATACATATGGGCCATCAAGGCCTATGACATACTGTACAAAATGGACCTCTGTATACAAAGCCTCTAAGATTGTTTGACATCGAATGGGACAAGGTATCGGCCTACCCATAAGTCTGTAGAAAAATTCTGACACGATGACTCATAGACTCGGCTACACTCCGAATGAGGTGGAGTCTTACCGATCCTTCGCTGAATACCATTTTCGTCTACTATGAGGGCTCGTCAAACTGATTATCTATACCTGTAGGCATGGATGCAGCATCCCTAAGAAAAGGATATCAGTACGAATAATGTACCGAGTATGTAAGGCAGAACTGAAACATAATCATAATCCAACATTTATTTAAAGACATATTGTGACGAAAATTCAGGCCTATGCAAAATAATCTAGAATATTAGAAATGGAACTATTGACAACAGAATAAAGCTTTAAATGATTTTGGCTAACACGTAAGATCTAAATTATCAATTCGATCTGCAATATTATCATAGTGATTTATTAAAGGCCTTACCTCACAAAAGAAGAGACTGAAATTTTAAAAATCAACTTTAGCATAATTTATGAGCATCAAATTTTTCTTGAACCAGAAGCTTTACTTACTATCCACTAAAAGTGCAATAATTAACATGATTACTACATCAGAAAAGATACCAATTAAAACAAATGCATGACATTTTGCGTCTACAATTTTGAGAATCCTCAACATTACCCTCTACTATTTAGTAAAAACCAAGGACCCTTTAATTATTTATCAAGATTTAAGAAAAGAACTAGGAATTTCAAGAACAGTTCTTAGTGCAAACATATTATTTTTATTTCAAATTCTTCTTAGTTGTACTACAAACTAGAATTTGTTAAAAAAAAATCAACGAAAGATTAACTTGGAAACTAATTAAAACAAAAGATAGAGCAAAATAAAGTGACCATTAAGTATATCTCCAAGAAAATACTTCAAAAGGCAAATATAAGTAACATAACAAACCTTCATTTTAGTGTTTTCCTTTGGTCGAAACAACAAATATATATATATATATATATATATATATATACAAACCTTCATTTTAGTGTTTTCCTTTGGTCGAAACAACATACATACATATATATATATATATATTTTGAGAACCAAACTTTTTCTCAAAATTGTTTGTACTACTCCATGTGATATACAGAATCAGAACAGAAGTGGAAGTGGAAGTTTTAACTCCTATTCGTACTATTCAACAATTACTACTTCCCTTTTCTTTAGAAAATTTACAAATACTATAATGCACATATTGTGTGCATGTGATTTTTCCCCATACAAAACATTCCTATAAAATCCCATGGAAAATAGATTTTTGTTAGCCATTGGCCATTTTAGGAATTTCTGTAGAATTTTCTGAATTATTTGTATTTTTCTGTGCCATGTTTAATTTATTTAAATCAAAAAAATATATACAAAAAATATCATGCATTGCATTTAAGACTTGTTTTTACGTTTTTAGAATTAATCAGTAATTATTTGTTTTATTAAAATTTGAAAATCACAAAAATAGCTCATTTTTACACTATTTATCTTTTAATACTTAGCTTATTGGTTGTTCTTTTTTTTAAATCTAGAGTTAAGTGATGTTTGCAATTTTTTTAGTCAATTAATTACTTTAATATCACATATTTAGGTAATTTAGGATTTTTAATTGTTAGGATTTTAATTAAAAAAAAGAAGAAAAGGAAAAAGAAAGAAAAAGGAAAGAATTTGAAAATAAGGAAGAGGAATATGAGAGGAGCATTTTTCTGGAATTGGACCTCCCAAATCAGCCCAAATTCAACCCAATCCATACCAAAAACCCGTCCAAAACCCAAGCCCAAACCATTTGTGCCCGGTCCAGCCCCGTATAACTCCCAAACGGCCCCGTTTTATGCCAATTTGATCTCAGCCGTTGGATCTCATCAATCCAACGACCCGGAACTGGTCGATCCATCACTATATAACTATCCGAACAAAAGCCTCTTCCCCAAACCAAACTCTCTCATTCTCTGTTCTCTCTGAAGACAACCCAAAACCTGAGCGCCCATGAACCCCACACCGCCTCCACCGTGAACCACCACCGGAAATCGCCTCACGGTGGTTCCGGTGGTCCAATCGTCCCAAAATGATACCCTGAACTCCCATTCATCTCCCCATTACAAATCCCCACTCCCTTCCTTTCGAATCATACCTAATTTGTTTGAATCGTGAATCAAAAATCCGACCCAAACTGTTGTTGGTCCAAAGCTTCCCAAAATTACACCCTGAGACTAACACAACCCCCTCATCCCAAATATCAACTCCTTTTCCTTCGAATTACTGCGGAGCCCTTCGAATTTTGAATCAAAGGATCCGGTCAAAACCCTAATTGCTCCAAATCCGGCCAAACTTACACCCTATGACCTTTACCCCTCTCTAAGCCCCAAACCATCCTTAGACCCCCTCGAATCACCTCTAGTTTGTTCAAATTTCAGATCTAAGGATCAAACTTGAAAAACCCTAGCTTTCCCCAAATTGACCCAGAGTTCCTTTGCTCCTCTTTTCCTTCAAAGTCAAGACTCCCAGAAGTCTTTTATTTCGTGTAGTTACAATCAAAGCCATGCAAGGTTGGATCTCTTGAAAGAAAAGATTTCTATTGGTCAAAGCGAAGGCGGAATCCAAGGGTTTTTGACGATTGTTTCTTCTAGTCATGGGTAACTCTCTATCGTTTGCTTTCCCTTTTTCTTCTCTTCTTTCTTTTCCCACTTCTTTCTTTTCAAAGGTCGAGTCAGTTTTTCTTCATAGCCTGATTTCTAAGTTCTGTTAAAAAATTGATTTCTAACTTTTGTTAAAAATTGATTTCTAAGTGCTGTCAAAAACTGATTGTTCTCTGAATTGTTTAAATTGGTAATTTTGTTCTACGACATATTAGATTGTTCTTAGAATCAATCCGTTTATTTGTTTGAAATTGCATTTAGTTTGTTAATTTGGTTTAGTTCAAGAGTCACTCTAATTTGTAGGGTAATTAGAATTTTCATTCATGTTTAGATGCATCGTTCAATTAGCCCGTTGATTCACTGTTGATCTAGAATTTATTATGATTTGGTTTCGTGTGAAGCATGCTGAGCATGATAATTAATCTTGATTGTTTTAAATTAAGTAGGGCTAAAATTAGGATTATAAACTGTTTGTTTGATTTCTTTTCTTCTTCCATGTTTCTATTTGTCTGTCTAATTTATGAAAGCATAGAGCAATTGGCCAATTGGTTAGTTTTTAAAATAAAAATGAAATCAGCATGTTTGGTTTCAGCATTAATTGGATCTTTCTGATACTTTATAGTTTTATTTAGCCTGATTTGGAAATCAAGAGAACCTTAAGGGGGCTTATTTGAATTTAAAAGTGAGGCTAGAACCTGAAAACCTAAAGGGTAAAAAGGATTTTTACTTGGATTGAAAATCAAATATTTGTAGGAAAGTGTACAGCTGTCCTAACTGTTAAACAAATGCTGAAAATGAGATAGTTGTACCAAGGGCTGTTAAAAAAAAGACTGTACTGTGAGGCCCCGTGAAAAATTTTCACCCTAAACCCAAAAGCTCGTACTGGCAATTAGGATCATGTGTTATAGATGTGTAACGGTTCGGACCCCTTTGGATTGAACAGTGCATTATAAAGTCAAGAAATTATGTTTTCCAGAGAAGTGCGATTTTGAGGTCGAGAATACGGTCGCATACCAGGTATGCGGACTGCATAGGGGGCATAGTCGCCGCAAAGTGAGCCAACGTGTTAGTCAAATTTGAGGTTAAATATGCGGTCCATTATGCGATCGCATAACCGATATGCGGACCGCATAGTCGTTGCATAATTTCCTTGGAATTTTGTAAGGAGCAGTTCTGCGGTGCATTATGCGACCGCAGAATGGATATACGGGCCGCATTTCTACCGCATACCCATAGAGAATGTTTAGATTTTGGGAGCACTTTTGCGGTCCATTCTGCGGGCCGCATTTCCACTTTGCGATCGCAAATGCGATCGCAGACCTGACTCGGGGCTCCAATTTTCTAAATTTTAAACCCGACCCTTTATCGATATATTTGGTGTTATAACTCATTTTGAGCATATTTCCTGATGCTTTTAGATAGAGAGAGAGGGTATTAGAGAGGGAAGTGCTTTCCATCAAATTACTCCATGAAACCTTGCCAAATCTTTGAAGATAATCAAGTGAGGGCACCTAAATCTTCATCCCAAGAGGTAAGACTTCATTACCTCAACTCTTATTCCTATGCTTAGCAATAAGGAATCACTAGTGAAGTAATTCATGGGTATAAGAATGAATTTCTTGCATGCATATCACACCATAGAATATTGGGAGGTAGTGAACTAAAAAGAAAGCAAGAGGGGTATAAAATGATAGAAATTTCTCTCAAAAGGGCACAAGATCGCAATGCACCTTTAGTATTTGATAATATGCTCAAAACAAGCTAGAATCTCAATCTCGTCTCTAATTTTTGGTTTAATTTGTAATTCTTACACAATAGATCAAAGTGCTAAAAGTTCTGGAATTTTGTAAGGAATAAGGAAAGCGTTATTGAGGTATCTATGCTAAAACCCCGTCTTTTAGAAATTGAGCTTCATCGTTGGTTGTGTGAGTACGGTAAGATTAAATTTAATTGTTGTATTTATTGCTATTTCACTTGACTTGGTGATGCAACCTTATATGCGTGGAAACTGCGTCTCAAATTGATCAACATGCTAATCTTGATAATTTGAAAAGGTGAAAGGACTATGAATCATGTATCGAAATGTTTAGACATTAGATTGAAATTGAAGTGCATTGTTGTGCCATTTACATGAAGTCTCATCTACGCCTACAACCTTATTTGCTCTTGTGTGCCATACTCTCTTGAATTACAAACCTAATGTTGAAAATGGGAACAATGTGAAACGTGAATTGTGGGATGTAAAAATTGTAGCCCCAAGTGCCAGTAAACTAATACATGTGTAACCAAAGATTGGAGTGAGATGAATAATGGAAAATGGTAACGCCTCGGTAAGGCGGCCTAGCCGATCGGGCTATGATCGGATGCCATGACATATACACATGGCGGTTATGCATTGATGATTTGAACTGGAAAGTGTGAATAGAATATTGGTAACGTCTCCGAGAGATGGCCTAGCCAATCGAGTCGAGATCGGACACTACTCAAGATAGTGGTGGTAATGCGAACGATGTGGAACAATATGAAATGCCCAACTAAAGGCTATGGAAACATGATGTGAAGGTTGTGTAATTCTTTCTTGTTGATAATGTTGTGATCGTTTAAAGCTTTGGAGTTATACCTATGATTTCCTTATTTGTGTAAGAAAATTCTTTCTAATTTTATGGTGTTTAGTTATACACACTAGTGCTATTTGATGGCACTAATGTCCCTTTTGCTGGGGACGCTACATCTTTAAATGGATGTAGGTGTTTCTATAGTACGCAGTGTTGGTCGCAGCTAGTTCTGTATCATCCTTTCAGCTGACTTGGTGAGCCCCACTTCGTTCGGGGCCCTGTTTCGTCTATTCATTATGTACTTTGTATTTGAGGTATATCCGGAGCCTTGTTACCGGCATTTTTATATTACATTACTCTTCAGTTGTGTTTAGAGGCTCCGTAGATAGGTTGTGGGTAGTGTCGGGTATTGGAATTAAGGTAGAAATATTGATGTTTGGCAAAGATTTATAAAACTTGTAATATTTCGTTAATTATGATGTAAGCTGCTAATGAAAATGAAATAGAAGTTGTTAATGAAATACTTAATAAATATGATTAATTGAGTCCATCTCCTATTTAATCATGAATTAGTTTGGGTAGAATGAAACCTAACAGGCTTGCTCAGTCGGGTTTACTCGGTTGAGCGCCGGTCGCGCTCCTTGGAGTTTGGGGTGTGACATGTACTATTATTCTTTAGGGTAAGGAATATGATAAAAGATTCTCCCCCTTAGGCATCCTATATATAGTCTCTATCCTTTTGAAAAAGATAGATCCAGATAGATATTTTCATAAGGTATTTTTCTGAAAAGGTTTATCTTGTTCTCCGAAAACTTCATACTCAAAAATAGCTTTGAAAACTTTAAAAAATCTCTTACCCTTCCATGTTTGAAACATGGTGTGAAGTAGAGATTTCCTGGTTTCCTTTAGCTGGTTCTTTAGTTTCAAACTATCTTCATTTGGATCTGGTTTTGCTGCTGTTGTTTTGCTGGTTTACTGTTGAAGTTTGGGATTCCATCTCTCTTTGGCTTTCTTAACCTTTATTTGGTCATTTTTCAGGTATGTACAATGTTCATCTTGAATAGAATCAATTTTGTGTTTAAAAAAATCTGTATTTGGAACTTGTTTGTTTAGTTGATCTTTGATATTTGGTCTGGGAATCATGATTGTTTGGATTTAGAGTTAATTGGACCATGTGTTAGTTTAGATGATTGTTGAATTTAAACCATGAAATCTGTGATGTTGTGCTATATTCATATGTCAAAACTCACACCTTTGGATTACTGAATCAGTTTGTATATGTACCTATGAAACCTATGTTCAAAACTCTTCTCTTATGGAAGCACAAAAGGGAAGTGAATCTGACCCCTTAAATGGTCAGATTCATTTCTTAATAGTGCATACTAATCTGTATTTTTTTCAGTATGTGTCTATGTTATTTCCCCTTCCCCTCTCTTCTCCTTTACTGAAATGAGAGCCATAGAATAAATCATGGTTTGGGAATCATTACTTGTCTATAAGGCTGACCCTCAATATGGTTAGACTTATGAACACATTGTCTTTTCCTTTTTACTCATTTTTGTGTTAGGATTAACTTGGTTACATTGTAGGTCCCTACATTTGAAGATGTCTTGTGAATCTGACCCCTCCACATGGTCAAATTCATGAGAGTCTTAACTCATTTGAAGTTGGAGAGGCGACAGTTTAGGAATTCCCTTTTCATTTTTACGTAATCTAGTTTAAGGCGTTAATGTAATTTATATCCTATTAGCTTATTCAATTTTGGGTTTAGTAATAAATTGGACCGAACATTATAAATTTGTACACTGATTAATGTAGCTCCATATAATTTATTTAGCTATATTCAGAAAAATGTAAATTAATATGTTGGGTTTAGAAACACAATATTTTGGGCTCTAGCAGTTTCAAAGGCACTTGTTTACCGATGTTTAAGAAAAGTGGTTTAAAGATTCAAGAGTCAAAACCGATTTTGTTCCTATTAAATACGTGTTTAATAAGTTCAAACCTTCCATGTTTAAACTATGCAGATGTTAAAAGTTGTATTAATTCCTGATTTTTTTTTTTAGAATTCAAAGTTCGATCCTTAAAGTACCTAGGCCTGCTGAAGGCACAATTGAATTTCTTAGCTAAAATCTATAATGTGGTTTCTCCTTGGTCTTGTGACTGGGCTTGTTTATTTTCATGTCCAATGCAGACCAGTTTTTCGTTTGAACTAAATTTCATAGCAAAGCTAAAGCCTACATGGGGCTTCACTGTCCCACTTGGGCCAAGGTTCTAGCCCAGATTCAGCTTTCTTGCAAAGCTGAAACTTTTCCATTAAACCCAAAGATTGAGCCCAAACCGGAATCCCTTCCTAAAAGACCAATTTAGTCTTAGCCCTTATAGTTAGGTATAATATAATTTCCCCTAAAAACAATAAGTGAGGTGTGCCATGCCAATCAAAACCCTTTTAACCCATGGCCCTCACAAAACTAGCTAGCTTTTATAGAAAATTTGAGGTGTGCCATTTTCAGTAGATAACTCATGGCCCTCTTAATTAATAATAACTCTTTTAAAATCGGGGCGTGCCATTATTAAATTTTTCTATGACCCTCGCAAACATTGTTTGTAATTTAAACCATCGTAGTTTGCTTTAGGCCCGATTTAGATTAGTATTGCGATTATATATACGTTCGCGTAATATAATTTCAAATTTAACTCTAAAATGACTCGAGGGATGCGTTCGTGCAACATCAACCAAACTCTCTTAATAAATCAACAAAAGCGTTATTAATCTTGGACACGTCTGCGTGGCGTGATTTTGATGCGCCAAAAGAAAAAAGTATACGTACGCGTAACTCAATTCTTTAATTACGAGTAAATCAAGTGATTAAAAGCGGTTGAAAAGGTAAATGCACATAGGTCCTAAAATGAGTAGTTAAACAACTTAAGCCAAGTATAAATTGCTAAGCGACCGTGCTATAACCAAGAAACCCGGGAATGCCTAACACCTTCTCCCGGATTTATAGAATTCCTTATCTAGAATTTTTGGTTCACAAACTTTTAAAAGTAAAACTTCCTCGATTTGGGATTACCGGTGACTTGGGACACCAATTAAAATATTCCAAGTGGCGACTCTAAAAAATAAATAAATAATCCCATATCGAATAATGTCACTTTAATTGGAAAAACTCCCTTATATTACCTTTGGGCGGGTGTACAAAGGAGGTGTGACAGCTCTGGCGACTCCGCTGGGGATAAGAACCCAAAACTTTCGGTGCAGGGTTCAAGAATTCGAGCTTGTTAAATGCGATTTTTATTTGGCTTTATTGTTGATATTACTGTATTTTGTGGACTTAATGTGCTAATTGTCATTTACCGCTTTGATATTACTTGAACTGTATTTAAATGTCTTCTTATGCCACCCCTCTGAGTTTTCTGAAAATGGTGTACACATTCGCGTGACCCACCTTTTCTGTAGAAATCATGCCAAATAGATTGAGGCCGGGCCAACAACAAGGCCGGGTAGACTTTAGCGCTCCCGGTACGTTGCCCCCTCTTTGGCCCCAGTTGTCCGCTCGGGTAACCCAAGTCTAGACCACAAAACCCAGGCTTTGAACCTAGAATAATGCAACCTCATGCAGGATCCCTAGTAAGAACGATTATTTGCATCACGTGAATTTGGCCTTGGGGACTCAACACAGGGGTTTGCTCCATCTAGGACCATTGTACACAAAATAAAGACCATCCGGATGTATCCTACGTTCTATATGAATATTTATCTATTTTGGCTTGCATGTTGACCGGCTAGGAAAAGGAAATAAAGAGAAAAACCAAGAGTGAGGTAGGAGAGAGAATTTACCCGGTTTCTAAAAATCACGATATTTGAAAATATCCCGAAACTCTGCCGAATTTTTGAAAAAAAAGAGAGAAAAAGGAAAATATCATGTTTTTATGTCAAAACTGACCGAACTATGCAGGTTTGATTCTCACCGGATGTGGGGTACGTAGGTAACCCACATAAGGTTCGGCCTCATTTTTTACAAAATAATAAAATAAAGGGTGGTTTAGGGCTTTGGTCAAAATAATAAGCTGAGCTAGCTTCGGTTGTATTTTAAGTCGTTTCTTACCGGAATAGCATTAGATTACATTTCAATTGTCGAAAGGCTATTTTTGAGAGGAACGGGCAAGTCTATCTAAAAGGTGTCTTTTCCAATTAAATACCTACCCCAGCCTCAAAATTTGTTTGGATTTGTGAAGGGGCCACGTTTGCTAAAATGACCATTTTTGCTAAAGTAGCAATAAAAGGGGTCTATGTCCGTTGATTTTGCAAAAAGAGTCCACGAGAGTCAACCCTGGCCTTGACCCTCCGCAGGTACAAATGAATATTGTCCAGAACTCATCGCAATCTGTCATAGAACGGGCTCGGTTGCAGCTTCGCAGGTGGTGGGATGATTTAGATGAAGATGGTCAGGATTGGGTGAAAGAACAGTTGGGTTCCCTTATGGACATCATGCGCATTAGACCTCGGGAGGATTTAGTCAAAGCCTTGGTAACCTTTTGGGATCCTGTCCACAATGTGTTCCGTTTTTCGGATTTTGAGCTCACCCCTACTCTGGAAGAAATGGCCAGGTATATTGATTTTGGCCAAGAGTTAAGAAAGAAGAAACTCATATTACCAAGGGCTCCCTCTGTGCACAAGTTCTTTGATCTTTTGAATATTAGAAAACAAATGAATAAGTCCCACGTGAGCAAAGGGTATTGTTCTTTCTACTTCTTGTACTTCAGGTTCGGGCACTCAGCTGGGTTTGAAACACATGAAAAGGGGTTGAATAACAAACAAGACAAGAGCATATGGCAAATTCATCGTCGGTTTGCCTTCATCGTGGAATTTCTAGGAGTCATGGTCTTTCCAAATGCAGAGGGCACAATAGACACTCATATGGCCATAATCGCACATATCATTGTCACCAAAAAAGATCACACACTTGTCCCGTTAGTGCTGCCAGACTTTTACCGGGCATTAACCTTGTGCAAATCTGGGGCTCAATTCTTCGAGGGTTGCAATATTCTCCTTCAAATATGGCTGATCGAACACCTTCTCCATCATCTTAAGTTCATGAGATATGCTTCGTACGGAAACAATTTCATCAAAAATTATGAGGAAAGGGTGGAAGAGTACAAACCGCCCGAAGAAGTTGAAGCTTGGGTCTTTTATTTAAGAAATCTGAGAGCAAATCAAATTGAATGGACCATAGGATGGCTTCCGATAATGGAAGTCATATACATGAAATCTTCAAAAGGGTACTTAATGATGATGGGATTGAGGAGTATCTAACCATATGCACCACAAAGAGTTTTGAGTCAACTTGGAAGATATCAGGTGATACCCGAAGATGCAGATCTAAGTACCCAAGTCATTTAATTACACCCAAAAGCAATGCTACCCTAGGATTTTGTTCAACGAGATTGGAATGGTTGTCGGTATCTAAAAAGTGGCACCCAGGTACCAAACCCGACTAGGGGTGAAGTTGATCTCAATTATGTTGTTTGGTTTGAAAGAAGGTTTTATGTGAACAATGATCTAGAGCCCGAGCCCGAATCAGAGAGGCCTGCCAAAAGGCCCCATGTTCAAGCTTTTGATGACAAAATTCAGGAAAGGTTGGCCTGGGAAGAAAAAGAAAATAAATATCAAGCCAGCATTCACGCCTTGTGAGAAGTGTTGAGAAATGTCACCTTCAACAATGATTTACAGGCACGAGAGGCCGATGGTGAAAGAAAAAGACTGGACCAAGAAAATGAAGCTCTCAAAGCCCAGGTTCGACAATTGAGAACAGCAATCGAAAACCCGGGCAGGAGCAAAAAGACAAAAGGCTCATCTACAACCTTACACAAAAGCTGCGTGACTATGAAGATGATTTGCAGAAAACTTAGTCTGAGCTAGAAAAAGTACGAACAAAGTTGGCTAAAAATGCAGAAGGACGTGCAACTTTCGTTCAATAGATGAAAGAAAGATATGAAAGAGGGGTCACAGGCTGGGAAAAGGAGATTAGCAACCTCGAAAGTAAAATGGCTAAACAAGCCAAGAGCTTCAAAGTCGAGAGAGAAAATTGCTACGCTTTGATGGCACAACTAGAGTGAGACCTACAGCATTTGCAAGAGCAGAATCATACCGCCACCCAGGTCATAGAGGCTAGATCCCAACAAATTGGGCGTTTGTTGCAAGAAAAGTGCATTATAAGGGAAAGGGTCAGAAGAATTGTCTACTACATCATGATGAAATGCAGTGAGTGTGAGGACATGATCAGGTCAGTGTTCTTCGCCACGGTAATGATCTTTGTCCGCCAGATAATGGAGGATCTCTATCGTGTCCAAGATGACATGGCGCGTAGGCCCGCTGCAAGACCAGTTGGTGTTCCTAGGATAGGGTTGGAGGCACTGATGTACTCTTAATTGTATTTCCTTTTTTCGATTCCGTATTTTCAGTTCTAGAGTATGTTTCGAGTCTGCCTAAAGTTTTAAATTCCTAGAAAAGGTATGTTTCGAGTCTTTTGTAATTCAGTAAAGTAGAAGTTTTATTAATGAAAATTTGGAAAACCCCAAAATTGTTTCTTTATTTTTTGCATTTATTGCTTGAACTACAAGATGATCTGATTCATGTGGCATCGTGATACGTAGGTAATCCTCATCATATCCGGTCACAATTTTAAAAAATAACTCAAATGAAAAAAAATGAAAAAAAGAAAGAAAAGCAAGAAAAGAGAGGAAGACAGGAATAAGAGGAGAAGCATTAAAGAGCCAAAGTGGAAAGAAAGGAAAAGTGGAGAGATAAACAAAAGCCAGGATGAAACACGCAATTGTTGTGAAACATGTAGAATCACATTTAACTGTATAGGTGCATCACACCCCAATGTGCGATTACCTATGTGTTATTTGTTTCAAACTAACCGGTTTGTTGTCTACTGTTGAGTTTAGGTTCCATATTAAGGTGTTGGTTTTGTGGTAATCTGGCTTCACGTCAGTACTTTACAAGATCAAAAGGAAGTGTAGAAATATCGTCGGAAAGTCATGTGCCAACAGTTCCTATCCCAGAGGATAGGCCGATCTCGGCCATCCCAACTTCAAAATCTGCAACTGTTGAGGAAAACAGAATTCTGCATCTCCGCATGATGGAAATGCGGGACGCCTAGTCCAATGGCAGAGAACCACCAAGTGCGATACCTGGATTCCCTGAGCTACTTCCCAGGGCAAGGGGGACCTCCAATGTCCCTATAAGTTTCCCCAATATCCCATTGGGATATCCTACCATCTCAGTCCACTTTGCTGGAACACCTTCTGAGGTTCGCCCCCAGGTGTTGATTTCAGGTGCGACCTTCAACATATTCACTGCGCCACCTTGTTCGGCCATGCCACAACCCACTTTTCCCAGGCCTAGTTGTGATCCATCATCTTTCACCTTCCAAGTACCATCCTTCCCACTGGAACCTACCCAGTTCACTACCAATGCTTACCCTCAGCCACCCCGGTACGAGTTTACCGCGGGATAGGATAAAACCATAAAAAACCCTGAACAAGATGAGATTACCCGAAAGATGAGAAGCATGGAGTAGAGTCTCAAAAATATATAGGGTTTGAGCGGGGGAAAAAGCGTATCCTACGCTGACCTGTGTGCTTCCACAGATGCATTTACCCCTGGGTTTCAACACCCCGAAGTTTGAAATATATGACGGGCATGAGGATCTCATAGCCCACCTCAAGAGGTACTGCAACCAATTGCGGGGAGCAAGCGAAAAAGAGGAGCTTCTTATGGCTTATTTTAGAGAGAGCCTGGTCGACATTGCTTCGAATGGTACATGGATCATGATATATCTCGTTGGCATATTTGGGATGACTTGGATCGGGATTTTGTCAGACAATTTCAGTATAACATCGACATAGCCCCTAATAGGAATTTGTTGTCAAACCTCAAGAAAAGTTCCTCGGAAAGCTTCTGAGAGTATGCTATCAAATGGTGCGAACAAGCGGCCAGAGTCAAGCCTCCAATGGATGAAACAAAGATGGTTAGTGTTATTCTTCAAGCCCAAAAGGCTGATTATTTTTAGAATATGATGTCTGCGATGGGGAAACCGTTTGCCGAGGCCATAAAAATTGGAGAAATGGTTGAGAACGGTTTAATAATAGGATGCATATTGAGTCAGTCTGCTATAAAGGCTACTTCTCAGGCAATTCAAGGCGGGTCTGGAGGTGTAGCGAACCGAAAGAAGAAGGAAGAAGTGGCAATGACAACTTCAAGTGAAAGAAAACCCCGTCCACCCAGAAATTACTTCTCTACAAGCACACCGCAACATTACTATCCCCATCAAGATGCGGCCTATGCTATGGCCCATCAGCCATTCGCGGTGATGAATGCCCAACCCTACGCTAGGCCACAACAACAATTTCATCAAAACCGAGCTCCATTTCCCAGAAATCAGCCTCCTTACCAAGCTTAGTATAATCCCAGACCTCCACAAAATAATTTCCCTTACAATGCCCGTGCCCGAAAGCCGCCCAGGAAAACAAACTTCACACCCATTGGTAAGTCATATTCTAGCCTTTTCACCAAATTGGTCCAAATGGGTTTGTTACAACCCGTACCCCCGAATAGGCAAAACCCAGAGTCACCTTCTTACCAACCTAGCACCCGATGTGCTTATCATTTTAGGGTGGAAGGGCACGACACTAAAAACTATTGGACTCTTAAAAGGGCGATTGAAAACTTGATAGAGCAAAAGAGGGTAGTGTTGAAAGATGAAGAGATCCCCAATGTGACCAACAACCCATTGCTGGCTCACAACAACGGGCCGGTCATTGGAATGATTTGTGAAGATAAAGAATTCGACCCAGCTCTAAAAGCCATCATTGCCATAGCCGATGTGGAAAAGAAGCCAAAAGTTGCCGCAAAGCAAGATAAAAGGGAGAAGAAGAATAACTACACTCCTCGAAGTGAAGAAAAGATTGTGGAAACCAAAACAGGGGCAGTACCCTCTAAAGGCGCCATTCTTTATGTTCCCCAAGCTCATAAGAAAGCACAATTGGCGTTGAGTCCTCCTAAGAGGCTCGAGTTGAACAAGGGACGTAAGATGTATGTACCCAAAGGGACCTACGTGGCGCAAAGACCAGTAATTCCACCCAGTTTGAGCGAGCCTGTGATCATTAGCCGCACACCACAAAAGCCTATGAAAGACCTCACTACAGCCCCTTGGAACTACAACAGAGTAATTGTGGCATACAAAGGGAAAGAAATTGTAGGGGGAGTAAATGAAACCAACCCATATGGGAAGTACCTTAATCTGGAGGAAGTGAATAATGCCAAGAAGAAGTGCTTCCCACTCAAGAAGCCAGTTAGTGCTGAAGAAGCAGAAGAGTTCTTCCAAAAAATGAAAATGGTGGCCTACGAGATAATTGACCAACTCCGGAAGTCTCCTGCTCAGGTCTCTTTGTTGTCTCTGCTAATGAATTCAATTGAACATCAGAAAGTGTTGATCAAAACTCTCAATGAAGTGTATGTTCCCATTGAAACCACTGTGGAACAGCTGGAAAGGATGGCGGAAAGATTTTTTGTAGTCAATCAAATTTCTTTCAGCAAGAATGATTTGCCCCGAAAGGGGCCGCCCACAACAATGCCCTCCATCTAATAGTTAAATGCGAGGAGTACTATGTGAAAAGGGTCATGCTGGATGGTGGTTCCGAAGTAGATATCTTCCCCCTCTCAACTCTGCAAATAATGGAGATCGGTATTGAGAGAATCAGGCCCAACAACATCTGTGTGCGTGCCTTTGATGGCATCAAGAGAGATACCATAAGGGAGATTTATTTGATTTTGACTATTGGTCCAGTAGATTTCGAGGTGACCTTTCAGGTCTTGGATATGATACTTCTTATAATTTCCTCTTGGGAAGACCTTGGATTCACGAAGCAGGGGATATACCTTCTACTCTCCACCAGATGGTAAAATTTGAATATGAAGATCAGGAGATTGTAGTTCATGGAGAATATGAGCAGTCGATTTACCAGGACCCATCAGTCCCATGTCTCGAAGCTAGGGAGGGAAGCGAACATATAGTCTATCAACCTTTCGAGGTTATGGTCACAGACTAATGTGAATAAGGAAACCCTTGTACTCAACCCTTTCTCTCAAATGCGTCAATTATGGTTTCCAAGGAAATGATCAGGAATGGTTATAAACCTTGGAAGGGGCTTGGGACGTCATTGTAGGGAATCACAAAACCTATTACTCTAGCTGCTAGTGAGAAGTTCTTTGGTGTGGGTTTCCAAGCCATGCCAGCTGATGAAACATGGGCAAATGAGAGAAAGAACAACGGTTGGGTCTTGCCTTATCCGATCCCGCATCTGTTAGAAACTTTTGTCAGGCCCAAGTACAATGAAGAAGAAGAAGATGAGGCCTTCACGACCGAAGAAATAGAAGAAATATGTGGGGCTATGAGGCAGATGTTGTATGAAACCCACATGGTCCAGCCAGGAGAAGGCTCGAGCACAGCTGAGGTGCTATACATGGGGCCTGATGCCAAGTTGCAAAATTGGAAGGCTACTCCGTTCCCAGTCAGGCGGGAATCCCGGTAGTCCAGTCTTGCCACCTTTTCTACATTATGAGTTATTTCAGGGTGTAACACGGATGTTTCTTTTAGTTTATTGTCTTTAATTCCCAATGTAAACCTTGTTATCTTCAAAATTCAATGAAATGAAATCAATATTTCACCATTCATCTCTCTTTATTCTTTTTGATTTTTGTTACTTTTCTTATTTCTTCTTTCAGTTCTAATAACGCGGCTTTAAATAAAATGGCATGCTTGCGGACTTCATGCCCAGATCCAAACACGCTATCTAATTGTGAAATAATGAACCAAGAACTGGAATATGATGAAGAAGAGGCTTTTAGGGAAATAAATCGAGAATTGTAACAATTTGAGAATAAGCCTAAGCCAAATCTAAATGAAACCGAGCCGGTAAATTTGGGTAATTTAGAAGAGGTCTAAGAGACCATGATAAGCATTCACCCAGATGAAAGAACTAGGGATGCCTTGATCCAACTTTTGTTAGAGTTCAAAGATGTGTTTGCTTGGTCCTACGATGACATGCCAAGATTGAGTGTCGATTTGGTGGTCCACAAGTTGCCGACTTACCCCGATTATCCCCCTGTCCAACAAAAGCAAAGAAAGTTCAAAGTTGATATTAGTGACAAGATCAAAGAATAAGTCACCAAACAGTTGAAAGCGGGGGTGATCCGAGTGGTCCGATACACCACATGGATGGCTAATTTAATTCTCGTACAAAATAAAGATGGAAAAACTCGGGTGTGCGTTGACTATCGAGACCTGAATAGAACAAGTCCCAAAGACAACTTCCCTTTTCCAAACATCCACATCCTCCTTGACAACTGTGCCAAACATAAGATACAGTCTTTTGTGGATTGTTATGCTGGGTATCATCAGGTCTTAATGGATGAGGAAGATGCAGAAAAGATAGCATTTACAACACCCTGGAGAACTTATTGCTAGAGGGTCATGCCTTTTGGTCTGAAGAATGCTGGGGAAACTTATATAAGGGTCATGGCTACCACATTTCATGACATGATGCACCAAGAAACTAAGGTGTACTTGGACGATGTGATCATCAAATCTAGAACACAGTACGACCATGTTCGGGACTTGAGAAAGTTGTTTGAGTGGCTGCGCAAATATGACCTGAAGCTAAATCCGGCTAAATGTGCATTTGGGGTTCCATCTAGCAAACTTTGGGATTTATAGTCAGTTGGAGGGGAATCGAGCTAGATCCAACAAAGATAAAGTCTATTCGGGATTTGCCTCCTTTATAAACCAAGAATGAGGTAATGAGCTTGTTGGGTAGGCTGAACTACATCAGTCGGTTCATTGCTCAGTTGACATCCACGTGTGAACCCATATTCAAGCTATTGTAGAAAGATGTGGAAATCAAATGGACAGAAGAGTGTCAAGAAGCCTTTGACAAAATCAAAGAATATCTGTCGAACCCACCGGTTTTGGTCCCACCTGAACCGGGGAGGCATTTGTTTTTGTACCTGACAGTCTTGGAGAATTCCTTCGGTTGCGTCCTCGGGCAACACGATGTGACCGGAAAGAAAGAGCAGGCAATCTACTCTTTGAGCAAAAAGTTCACAAGTTATGAAGCCAAATATACCCTGTTGGAAAGGACTTGCTGCGCCCTAACTTGGGTCGCTTAGAAGCTTAGGCATTATTTATTGGTCTACACCACTTATCTCATCACCAGGCTGGACCGTGTAAAGTACATATTCCAGAATCCAATGCCCATAGGGAGATTAGCAAAATGACAAATCCTGCTCACTGAATTTGACATAGTCTATGTCACCCACACGGCAATGAAAGCCCAGGCTTTAGCGGATCACCTAGCTGAAAACCCTATTGATGATGAATGCCAGCCGTTTAGTACCTACTTCCCAGATGAAGAGGTAAATTTAGTTGAGATAGCATCAGAAGACACCAATGCGTGGAAAATGTTCTTCGATGGAGTTGTGAATGCAAAAGGCATTGGAATTGGGGCAATCTTGATCTCACCCACGGGTCAGCACTATCCAGCCACGACCCGACTTCGGTTTTTCTGCATGAACAACACTACCGAGTATTAAGCCTGCATTATGGGTATGAATATGGCAATTGACCAAGATGTTGAAGAACTTTTGATCATGGGAGATTCAGACTTGATTATCCGACATGCTCAGGGTGAATGAGAAACTCAAGATGTCAAGCTTATTCCATATCGACAACATGCAGAAGATCTTAGTAAATAGTTCAAGTCAGTTGAGTTCAGGTACATTCCTCGTTTTAACAATGAGTTGGCCGATGCACTTGCTACTTTGCCCTCAATGTTGCCTTATCCAGGCAATCTCCATATTGACCCTTTGGAAATCCAAATCCGGGAAAGGCATGGTTACTGCAATATGGTCGAGGTGGAGCCAAATGTTCAACCATGGTATCATGATATCAAGAGATTTTTGAAAGTGAAAGAATATCCCGAGCAAGCCAATGGAGACCAAAAGAGAACCATTAGATGGCTTGCAAGTGGCTTCTTCTTGAGCAATGAGGTCTTATACAAAAGGACTCCGGATCTCAATTTGTTAAGATGTGTTGACGCCGAAGAGGTCGGAAGAATCATGTATGAAGTGCATGCAGGAGTGTGTGGACCTCACATGAATGGGTACGTTTTGGCAAAGAAAATCCTCTGAGCGGGCTATTATTGGATGAATATGGAAAAAGATTGTTTCAGTTTCGTCCGGAAATGTCATCAGTGTCAGGTGCACGGTGACTTGATTCATGAACCGCCTACAGAACTGCATCCCATGTCAGCACCTTGGCCATTTGTTGCCTGGGGTATGGATGTCATCGAGCCAATCGAGCCAAAAGCTTCAAATGGGCATAAATTCATATTGGCCGCTATCGACTACTTCACAAAGAGGGTTGAAGCATTTACTCTCAAATCTGTCGCCAAGAAAGCTGTGGTAGACTTCGTGCATTCCAATCTCATCTGCCATTTCGGTATTCCTGCAACTATCATTACAAATAATACTGCAAACTTGAATAGTCACTTGATGAGGGAGATATGTGAGTAGTTTAAGATCACACATCGAAATTCTACTCCTTATCGGCCCAAAGCCAACGGCGCTGTCTAAGCAACAAACAAAAATATGAAGAAGATTCTGAGAAAGATGATCCAAAGTTCCAGGAAATGGCATCAAAAGTTGTCGTTTGTATTGTTGGGACATCGCACTACTGTGCACACATCAGTTGGAGCAACCCCATATCTTTTGGTTTATGGCATTGAAGCCGTAATACCCACAGAAGTTGAAATCCCCTCTCTTCGGATCATTGTTGAAGCTGAGATTGAAGACAGTGAGTGGGTCAAAACCCTTCCGGAACAGTTAACCCTGATCGATGAAAAACAAATGGCCGCAGTCTGCCACGGGCAGTTGTATCAACAGAGAATGGCCCGTGCATACAACAAGAAAGTGTGGCCTAGAAACTTTGAAGTGGGGCAACTCGTTTTAAGGCGTATTATCCCCCATCATCAGGAAGTGAAAGGAAAGTTTTCTCCTAACTGGAAAGAACCATACATTATCAGAAAATTGTTTCCAAAATGGGCGTTATAATTGGGAGACATTGAAGGAAATGACCCCGAAACAGCTGTAAATGCAGACGCAGTCAAAAGGTACTATGTCTAGTTTTTTTAGCGACAATATTATTCGATTGGGATGACGAAGGCTTTCATTCTCACTACCCCGAACATCTAATCCTTTGCTAACCCTTTGAACCGGTTACCTTTCTTTCATTACCCTCTTTGGAACTTGAAAACGCTTGCAAAAAAAAACAAAACAAAATGTTTCCCTGAACTACGTTCGACTTGATTCCGAAAGGATACGTAGGCAGCCTCTCTCTGGGGTTTAGTCACACCAAAACAAAAGTCCAATTTTCCCCAAAAAGTGAAACTGGGGCAGATGTTAAAATGGTTCGACGATAATTCCGCCTGATCGGTTCCAAAGTTGTAATTTGATCCAAGATCTTTTTATCCAAACCTTGTTTAAGTCCTTCCGATCAAACGGTGAAAGGTGTTCAAAATCGGAGAACGCAGTCTTTGGATCCGATGCAATCAAGATGAGAGAAATAAAATGAGAGAGTCTTATTGGTGAAAACCCACAGGCACCGTAAGGCGATGGTGAGAAGAGAAATGAGAGAGGTCGATTGGATAAAACCCGCAAAGGGTGCCGTTGATTGAAAAGAAGAAATCCCTCACCACTATTGGCATTGAAAGAGTCCTGGCAAGGTTTCTCGGTTTAAAAAATGGGTCATAATGGGTTTATTAGAGGTTGGATAGTTGTGCAGATTGGGTATCCAGTCCAAGAAACATGTCATACCTATTGAAGTCTGCGTGCACTCCAGATAAGTCCTTCTTTCCTCCCCGAAAGGGACACTTCTCTTTAAATTCACTTTCTTGTCCTTTGTTTACTTTTCTATGAATCCCTTTCGGCCTAACTCTGTTCCAAAACTAATATAAAGAAAAGGTGGCAAGATTGGTTTTACAGGGTTCTGCTTCAAAAAAGCCAAATCCAAACAAAAGCACCCAGCCTCAGTGGGTGCATCAAGTCAATCCCGACTGGTCATGATGGCCGATTCTTTAAAGTAAAAATTATCAAAAATAAAAGAAATCTAAAGTCAAATGCCCATAAAGGCAGAATAAGATGAAAAAGCCAAAGCCCCACACGGTTGAGCCGTCATGTGAAATTTTGGAATTGGAGGTCCTCGGTTTTAGAAGAAAAATCGGTCTCTAGAAAGCGAGCAAGCAGTAAAAGATTTCAGCAAAGGGTTGGGCCAGGATCAAGTGATCAAAACAATCAAGGCCACAAAACCAACCACCGTTTCAAACTGACAAATTGTTCTTTGATTTGAAAACAAGTGCAATCTAAGATAACCCCGCAAGAAGCAGGTGCAATGAAAGCAAGGTGCGCAAAGACCAGAATGGTACTGCAGCAGAAGTTAACCCCCCAAAAAAAGGAAGTCCCTTTCAAACTATTCACGCATTCTTTGAATAAAGTATTAAAAGTGAAATGAAAAGAAAAAGAAGAAAATTTCAAAATCACGGTAGCATAGGGTCCCACTCCCTAGCTGATGCCATCATAACCTGATAATCTTTCCATTAGAGTCTCAGTCCCTAGTCGATGGCTGCATCACTTGGTAATCTTTTTCAACACAGGGTTCCATTCCCTAGTTGTCCCCGACATAACCCAAGGACCTTTTTTTCTTTTCCGGTATAACCCGATGACCATCCCCGGCATAACCCGAGTACCTTTTTCTTTTCCGGCATAACCTGATGACCTTTCCCGACATAACCCGTGGACCTTCCCGGCATGACCCGAGGACCTTTTTTCTTTTTCGGCATAACCCGAGGACCTTTTTCTTTTCCGGCATAACCCGTGAACCTTCCCGTCATAACCTGTGGACCTCCCCGGAATAACCCGAGGACCTTTTTCTTGTCCGGCATAACCCGTGGACCTTTTCCGGCATAACCCGAGTACTTTTTTCTTGTCCAGCATAACCCGATGACTTTACCGGCATAACCCGTGGACCTTTTCCAGCATAACCCGATGACTTTCCCGGCATAACCCGAGGACCTTTCCTTTTTTCGGCATAACCTGATGATATTTCCTGGCATAACCCGTGGACCTTTTCCGGCCTAACCCGATGACTTTTCCGGCATAACTCGAGGACCTTCCCTTTTTCCGGCATAGCCCAATGACCTCCCCGGCATAACGCGAGGACCTTTTCTTTTTCCGGCATAACCCAATGACCTCCCCGACATAACTCTAGGACCTTTTTATTTCCCGGCATAACCTGATCATTTTTCCAGCATAACCTGGCAATCTTTCCAATTTAGGGCCCCAATCCCTAGTTGATTTAATTATAGATATAGGGCTCTACTCCCTAATCTCTTTTACCAAGGATACACAATCCTGATTTTAGTTATTTTCAATAAAGAAATAGTTTAGATTTTGTTACAATAACTCACGAAATTTTCCTAGTGAAAACTAGGGCAGAAAATTTCATTCGTTTGTTTGCTTTGGTGACTGAACAAGTTTTCTACTGTGAGGCGCAAGGTTTGAGATGATCAAAAGAAGAAATCTCAGCCCAAATTAAAGAAAAGAAAGAACAAGAAAAGAAGTGGATTTCAAGCGCAGAAGCAGAGAAAAGATGCGGACTGTTAAAGATACGACTAAAGTTGCAAGCTTTGCATGTCCCGCTTCGATCCAGAAAGCTAAAGAAGAATGAACCAACAGTTGCAGCTAATGAGCAATCCAGATCAGAGTCCGCAGGAAGAACCAGCCAAGACTCAAGACCAAGCTTAGAAGGTTTATAGATAAGGATCTTGTAACTTGTAGTTGACAGGCTTAGCTAGTTTAGCTTTTATCTTTCATTTCGGTGTAATAAGGAGCTCGGCAAGCAGAAACAGCAGCAACAACAGCAAAATCACAGTTTCCGGTAGTCCCAGCTGCCAAAACTTCCAGAACTACACTGACTTGATTCCTTTATAGCCAAGAATAAGAAGGCAACCTTTGAAGCAAGGTTCGGTCAGACTCTTTTCAAAAAGGCTTCTCATGGAGTTTCAAACGGGAAAAAATCCCTCATAGTTGCTCATTTAATCTTTGCCCGAAAACCCTTTGTGTTTCCAAGCAAAGAGGGGTAGCTGTGAGCATGCGATTTTTCCCCATACAAAACACTCCTATAAAATCCCAAGGAAAATAGATTTTGTTAGCCATTGGCCATTTTAGGAATTTTTGTAGAATTTTCTAAATTATTTGCATTTTTCGGTGCCTTATTTAGTTTATTTAAATCTAAAAAAATATATACCAAAAATATCATGCATTGCATTTAGGACTTTTTTTTACGTTTTTAGAATTTATCAGTAATTATTTGTTTTATAAAAATTTGAAAATCACAAAAATAGCTCATTTTTACATTATTTATCTTTTAATTCTTAGCTTATTGATTTTTTTTAATCTAGAGTTAAGCGATGTTTGCCTTTTTTTTAGTCAATTAATTAGTTTAATTTAACATTTTTAGGTAATTTAGGATTTTTAATTGTTAGGATTTTAATTTAAAAAAAAAAGAAGAAAAGGAAAAAGAAAGAAAAAGGAAAGAATTTGAAAATAAAGAAGAGGAATATGAGAAGAGCATTTTTCTGGAATTGGACCTCCCAAATCAGCCCAAATTCAACCCAAACTAGTTCAAAAACCGGTCCAAAATCCAAGCCCAAACCATTTGTGCCCGGTCCAGCCCCGTATAACTCCCAAACGACCCCGTTTTATGCCAATTTGATCTCAGCCATTGGATCTTATCAATCCAACGGCCCGAAACTGGTCGATCCATCACCATATAACTGTCCGAACAAAAGCCTACCCCTCCCCCCAAACCAAACTCTCTCACTCTCTATTCTCTCTGAAGACAACCCAAAACCCTAGCCGCCCATGAACCCCACGCCGCCTCCACCGTGAACCACCACCAGAAATCTCCTCACGGTAGTTTTGGTGGTCTAGTCGATCCCAAAATGATACCCTGAACTCCCCTTCATCTCCCCATTCCAAATCCCCACTCCCTTCCCTTCGAATCATACCCAATTTGTTCGAATCTTGAATCAAAAATCTGACCCAAAACTGTAGTTGGTCCAAAGCTTTCCAAAATTACACCCTGAGACTACCACAACCCCCTTATCCCAAATATCAACTCCTTTTCCTTCGAATCACTGCGGAGCCCTTCGAATTATGAATCAAAGCATCCGGTCAAAATCGTAATTTCTCCAAATCAGGCCAAACTTACACCCTACGACCTTACCCCTCTCTACGCCCCAAGCCATCCTTAGACCCGTTCGAATCACCTCCAATTTGTTCGAATTTCAAATCTAAGGATCAAACTTGAAAAACCCTAGCTTTTCCCAAATTGACCCCAGACTTCCTTTGCTCCTCTTTTCCTTCAAAGTCGAGACTCCCAGAAGTCTTTTCTTTCATGTATATCCAATCAAAGCCATGAAAGGTTGGATCTCTTGAGAGAAAAGATCTCTGTTGGTCAAAGCGAATGCAGAATCCAAGAGTTTTTGATGATTGTTTCTTCTAGTCATTGGTAAGTCTCTATCGTTTGCTTTCTCTTTTTCTTCTCTTCTTTCTTTTCCCCCTTCTTTCTTTTCAAAGGTCGAGTCAGTTTTTCTTCATCGCCTGATTCTATGTTCTTTTAAAAAATTGATTTCTAACTTTAGTTAAAAATTGATTTCTATGTGCTGTCGAAAAACTGATTGTTCTCTGAATTGTTTAAATTGGTAATTTTGTTCTAGGGCTCATTAGATTGTTCTCAGAATCATTCCGTTTGTTTGTTTGAAATATCATTTAGTTTGTTAATTTGGTTTAGTTCAAGAGTCACTCTAATTTTTAGGATAATTAGCATTTTCATTCATGTTTAGATGCATCGTTCAATTAGCCTGTTGATTCCCTATTGATCTAGAATTTATTACGAATTGGTTTCGTGTGAAGCATGCTGAGCATAATAATTAATCTTGAATTTTTTAAATTAAGTAGGGCTAAAATTAGGACTATAAACTGTTTGTTTGATTTCTTTTCTTCTTCCATGATTCTATGTGTCTGTCTAATTAATGAAAGCATAGAGCAATTGGCCAATTGGTTAGTTTTTAAAATAAAAATGAAATAAACATGTTTGGTTTCAGCATTAATTGGATATTTCTGATACTTTCTAGTTTTATTTAGCCTGATTAGGAAATCAAGAGAACCTTAAGGGGGCTTATTTGAATTTAAAAGTTAGGCTAGAACCTGAAATAAGTAGCAACCTAAGGGTAAAAAAGGGTTTTTACTTGGGTAGAAAATCAGATATTTGTCGGAAAGTGTACAACTATCCTAGTTGTTAAAAAAATGCTGAAATGGGACTGCTGTACTAAGGGCTATTAAAAAAAGGATTGTACTATCATTCTTTAGGATAAGGAATATGCTAAAAGATGCTCCCCTTAGGTAGCCAATATATAGTCTGTATCCTTTTGAAAAAGACAGATACAAATAGATATTTTCATAAGGAATTTTTCTGAAAAGGTTTATCTTGTCCTCCGAAAACTTCATACTCAAAAATAGCTTTGAAAACTTCAAAAAATCTCCTATCCCTTCCAAGTTTGAAACATGGTGTGAAGTAGAGATTTTCTGGTTTCCTTTAGCTGGTCCTTTAGTTTCAAACTGTCTTCATTTGGATCTGGTTTTGCTGTTGTTGTTTTGCTGGTTTACTGCTGAAGTTTGGGTTTCCATCTCTCTTTTGGCTTTCTTGACCTTTATTTGGTCATTTTCCAGTCATATTTTTCAGTTTTTCAGGTATGTATAATGTTCATCTTGAATAGAATCAATTTTGTGTTTAAAAAATCTATATTTGGAACTTGTTTGTTTAGCTGATCTTTGATATTTGGTCTGGGAATCATAATTGTTTGGATTTAAAGTTAATTGGACCATGTGTTAGTTTAGATGATTGTTGAATTTAAACCATGAAATCTGTGATGTTATGCTGTATTCATATGTCAAAACTCACACCTTTGGATTACTGAATTAGTATGTATATGTACCTATAAAACCTATGTTCAAAACTCTTCTCTTATGGCAGCACAAAAGGGAAGTGAATCTGACCCCTTAAATGGTCAGATTCATCCCTTAATAGTGCATAATAATCTGGATTTTTTTTCCAGTATGTGTCTATGTTATTTCCCCTTCCCCTCTCTTCTCCTTTATTGAAATGAGAGCCATAGAATAAATCATGGTTTGAGAATCATTGCTTGTCTCTAAGGCTGACCCTCAATATGGTTAGACTTATGGACATATTGTCTTTTCCTTTTTACTCATTTTTGTGTTAGGATTGACTTGGTTACATTGTAGGTCCCAACATTTGAAGATGTCTTGTGCTGACCCCTCCACATGGTCAAATTCATGAGAGTCTTAACTCATTTGACGTTGGAGCAGCGACAGTTTAGGAATTCCCTTTTCATTTTTATGTAATCTAGTTTAAGGCGTTAATGTAATTTATATCTTATTACCTTATTCAATTTTGGGATTTGTAATAAATTGGATTGAACATTATAAATTTTTAGACTGATTAATGTAGCTCCATATAGTTTATTTAGCTATATTCAGAAAAATGTAAATTAATATGTCGGGTTTAGAAAAAGCAACGTTTGGGCTCTAGCAGTTTCAAAGGCACTTGTTTACCTGTGTTTACGAAAAGTGGTTTAAAGATTCAAGATTCAAAATCGATTTTGTTCCTGTTAAATACGTGTTTAATAATTTCAAACCTTTCATGTTTAAACTATGCAGATGTTAAAAGTTGTAGTTCCAGTATGTTTTTTTTTCTAGAATTCAAAGTTCGATCCTTGAAGCGCCTTGACCTGCTGATGGCCCAATTGAATTTCTTAGCTAAAATCTAGAATGTGGTTTCTCCTTGGTCTTGTGACTGGGCTCGTCTATTTTCAGGTCCAATGCGGACCACTTTTTTGTCTGAACCAAATTTCATAGCAAAGCTAAAGCCTGCATGGGGCTTGACTATCCCACTTGGGGCAAGGTTCTAGCCCAGATTCAGCTTTCTTGCAAAGATGAAGCTTTTCCATTACACCCAAAGATTGAGTTTAAATCGGAATCCCTTCCTAAAAGACCAATTTAGACTTAGTCCTTCTAATTAGGTATAATATAATTTCCCCTAAAAAAAATAAGTGAGGTGTGCCATGCCAATCAAAACGTTTTTAACCCATGGCCCTCACAAAACTAGCTAGCTTTTATAGAAAATTTGAGGTGTGCCATTTTCAGTAGATATTCTATGGCCCTCATTTAATTAATAATAACTCTTTTAAAATCGGGGCGTGTGATTATCAAATTTTCCTATGGCCCTCGCAAACATTGTTTGTAATTTAAACCATCGTAGTTTACTTTAGGCCCGATTTAGATTAGTATTGCGATTATATATACGTTCGCGTAATATAATTGCAAATTTAACTCTAAAAAGACTTGAGTGATGCGTTCGAGCAACTTCAACCAAACTCTCTTAATAAATCAACAAAAGCGTTATTAATCGTAGACACGTTCGTGTGGCATGATTTTGATGCGCCAAAAGAAAAGAGTATACGTACGCGTAACTCAATTCTTTAATTACGAGTAAATCAAGTGATTAAAAGCAGTTGAAAAGGTAAATGCACATAGGTTCTAAAATGAGTAGTTAAACAATTTAAGCCAAGTATAAATTGCTAAGCGTGCTAGAACCACGAAACTCGGGAATGCCTAACACCTTCTCCCGGGTTAATAGAATTCCTTATCTAGAATTTTTGGTTCATAGACTTTTAAAAGTAAAAACTTCCTTGATTTGGGATTTAAAATAAACCGGTGACTTGGGACTCCAATTAAAATATTCCAAGTGGCGACTCTAAAAAATAAATAAATAATCTCATTTCGAATAATGTCACTTTAATTGGAAAAACTCCCTTATACTACCCTCGGGCGGGTGTAAAAAGGAGATGTGACACATGTAAATTTCTTCTCTTTATGTATTTTCTGTTGCCTTGCAACAAGGAAATTTATATATCGGAAATCACATCAACTGGCAAACCATAGAAATAAAAGAACTTGCCTGAGAACAAACTTCATTTTTAGAACTGGAATAACTCTATAAATAATGAAATACTCATAGTATCATGCATATGCGTACGTATGTCATGTCGTGCATAAGTACATGTGTTCATAACATCATCAAGCCTCTAAGGACATCACATCATATCATCTCGGCCACTGTCGGCAAATAATCAGCGTATACCAGCTGATCAAGTGGTGGTGCGTATATAACGCCGTAACCTTTTCCCATATCCCATATACATATATGTATATATATACGCGTATATAACACCGTTTGAGTCATATTTCAGCCATTGTGGGCAACATCATCATCGTATACTAGCTGATCAGGTGGTGATGCATATATAACGCCGTAACCTTTTCCCATATCTCATATACATGTACATATACATATATATATATATACGCATATATAATACCGTCTGAGTCATGGGTGAATGCATACGTAAATGAATGTAATGCATGAGAAGTACGTTAATAAAATCTTTCGGAATGTCATAAGACCATTATACTAGTGCTGGCTCGACCCCCAGGCCACAAAAGATACATAATAACACCAAAATACTCACTAAATTCTTGTCACTGTAATTCTAATTATAAACTGGAGTAATAAATAAGTGGAGCTTCTCATAAAGAACATAAGAGATTCAAAGAGTAGAAAAGTGATCAAACAAGACTTAAAGATCATAGAGATATTTCTAGCTAATTTTTTTATTGAGATTGAAGATATTATATATATTTCAAGCCTGGTTTCGGATTTTAGTTTCACATTTTGAAACCAACCAATGTAGTGCTTTGTATTCCATTGACATGCAGATATTCAATCTCTAGACAAATGATGGCTGCTTGCTACAGAGAGTCAGTATCATATTAGTCTAAAGGGGACATATTTAAGTTGTTTAGCATTATCCAGCATAAGACTAGATTCAACTACACAAAAAAATAACACTCAAAATAAAATCCTTTTGACAGTTTCTATGTGGCAGGCTTGTGGACAACATAAACAGTTTAACAGAACAAAATCCTGATGCAAAAAACATAATTGGCGTCCTTGATATATATAGCTTTGAGAGCTTCAAAATCAACAGGTTTGGATAGTTGTTTTTGCCAATTTTGAGTATATAAAATCTTTATCTCAAAATTAACAGCTCGTTACATACTTTACCTCAGTTTTGAGCAATTCTGCATCAACCTAACAAATGCGAATTTTATTAAGTAAGTCTAAGGCCTCATGTTAAGATTTGGCTTTAGGCCATTTGTTATATTGAGCCGCCTCTGCATTATACCTCTGATTAATATCATGAAGTAAACTTTTTCCAACTTACATATTTTTCTGAGACTCATGAACATATGATATAACAATAATTCACATAGGGAATCAAGAATATAGACATCCCTAATATTTCTATGAATAGAGTTGTTTATGAAAATTGTGCATTTGCTCGTTTCTTCTGTATAATTTGGATCATGTCAAAAAGAAATAAGGGATAGCCCTAACATACCTGTGTTGATTCTCTGAACAATTCCTCTATTACGGTCACCATGTGCTATACAACAACCAACACCAAGCTGGCGTGACAAGCAGAAGAAGACGGAAAGCATCCGACTTGAACTAAAAATTGAAGCAGAATACACTATGCACAATATTTTATCTTAGTTGGGAACTTCCATATAACACCAGTTTTGATAAAAGCTTAGAGAGATGAAAATATACAATACCTTTTCCATCCCACAAATTCTGTATGGGGGCTTGTTATGACAAGCTTATTTAGCCCAAGCAGATGGAAAACTAGGAATTCAAATTAGAGTCTTTGATACAAGTGTTGGTCTGAAAAGCGTGAAGGAAATTGAGAAAGAAATTCACATATGTCCATTTGATCATGCCACATATTTTAATAAGGTATGAGTCATACTTTTTCCTGGCCAAAAGCTTCCACATTGAAGTTCTTATCAAATATATTAATTAATTAGGTAATATCTCGCTACCCGATAATTAATCAATTACCCGCATAATTAAAAATTATCTCAAATTATTTAAAATTCTACTTATTTTTAATATACTTTATACATCAAACTTTCGTGGTAATGTGCCACTATATAAAATTAATACATACATTATTTTTTCATTGAAATATTCATGTAAAAATACATATATTTTCTTAATTTATAATATTTCTAATCTCATATAAAGAGTACAAATTTTCGCATGCTTAATCTTAAAATGGGGAAAAAAGAGATAACCTTCTTTCAGTGTAAGGAAATAATTCATATCTTTACAATAAAGAAAACCTCATAAACTTTACTCATATTAGGTATATAATTTAAAACATATTCGAAAGTAGTAATATTAATAACTATATGAAATCATATTTTTCAAACCATTTACAAAAATGTTCCGCTCAAAATACCACATCATATATATATATAATGGTACCAAGGTGATTAAACTTACGGGGTGTAACATCCTTCCCCCCTTTAGAAACATTCGTCTTCGAATGTTAACTCTTAAGGATTTATAAAATTTTCACTAAGGTCTCCTTTATAAATTAAATTTAAAACCTAAACTATATCCGAAATCTCGACTATTAACAATCTTTTGTATTTGAATATCTTGTATCTTCTTTACCTTTACCTTACTTACCTTTCAATCTTGCATCGTATCTTCTATTTCTTTCATAACCTCCCTTTAACATTGGTGGAAATTTTGCCTTAAACCTCTTATGTGATACCAGCACCTCTGGTGCATACAAAATTTAGAGAAAGCTTCATACTGACTTCTTACGACTCAGCCATAAGTGAGACTCTACTAGGCACGACTTTGTAGACCCCCTAGGACATGAACTGCTCTAATACTACTTTGTAACGCCCCAGACCTGGGGAGGCACGACTGGCACCCGTTACCGTACCGGCCCGAGCGAACCACTTTGCAACTTTTTTTTTCAACAATCATGGGCCAACATGGACACAACTTGTAATGCATAACTATAAGTGGGTAACACTGTATCACTGAATCATTTTGTTTTCTTAAAACATGAATACATATGGGCCGTCAAGGCTCTGACATACTGTACAAAATGACCCTCTGTCTACAATGTCTCTAAGATTGTTTGACATCGAATGGGACAGGGTACCGACCTATCCATAAGTCTGTAGCAAAATTCTGACACGATGACTCATAGACTCGGCTGCACTCCGAATGAGGTGGAGTCTTACCAATCCTTCGCTGAATACCAATTTCGTCTACTATGAGGGCTCGTCAAACTGATTATCTATACTTGCAGGCATGAATGCATCATCCCTAAGAAAAGGACGTCAGTACAAATAATGTATAGAGTATGTAAGGCAGAACTGCAACATAATCATAATCCAACATTTATTTAAAGACATATTGTGACGAAAATTCAGGCCTATGCAAAATAATCTAGAATATTAGAAATGGAACTATTGACAACAGAATAAAGCTTCAAATGATTTTGGCTAACACGTAAGATCTAAATTATCAATTCGATCTATCATAGTGATTTATTAAAGGCCTTACCTAACAAAAGAAGAGACTGAAATTTTAAAAATCAACTTTAGCATGATTTATGAGCATCAAATTTTTCTTGAACCAGAAAGCTTTACTTATTTACTATCCACTAAAAGTGCATGTGATGACCCAAAAGGTCATCACTTGCTTTTATATTGAATTATGTGTTTCTGAGGCCTTGAAAATCTCATTTCGTATCATCTCGATTTGTGTGCGCAATCCGGGTGAGTAGCCGGAAAGCCTAAACATGAAAATCTATGAAAATGATAAATTTTTACTATAAAATGAGTTAATTTGACTTCGGTCAACGTTTTGGGTAAATAGACCCGGACCCGTGATTTGATGGTCCCGGAGGGTCCGTAGGAAAATATGAGACTTGGACGTATGCCCGGAATCAAATTTCGAGGTCCCAAGCCCGAGAAATGAATATTTTAAAAAAGATTATTTTCTGAAATTGTTTAATGGAATTTGAAATGAAATTTGATTAAAACATGATGGTATCGGGCCCGTATTTTGGTTCGGACACCCGGTACAGGTCTTACATATGATTTAAGATGATTCTGTGGAAGTTGGTGAAAAACAAATGTCATTTGACATGATTTGAACCTATATTTCAAAATTTATGTTTTAAGAAGTTTGAAGTAGTTCTTTGGTTTTGAGGTTTAATTCGTTGTTATTGAGGTTATTTTGGCGATTTGATCGTATGGATAAGTTCGTATGATGTTGTTCAGTTAGTACGTATGTTTGGTTAGGAGCCCCGAGGGCTTGGATGTGTTTCGGATGTGTTTCGGAAGGTTTTGGACTTATGAAAAGTTGCAGGTTTTTGCTGTTCAGTGCCCAGGGATTTTGTTCTTCGCGTTCACGTGGGTCCACTCGCGAATGTGTTAGGCAAATTTCCCAGGAGCCAAACTTCTTCTTCGCGAACGTGAAGCTGGAGTCGCGAACGCGAGGCTAAGGAGGGATACCCTTCACTAACGCGACACAGCTCACGCGAACGCGATGGCTAGTGAGCCTGAGTAGGGGAAGGGCATTTTACCTACGCGAATGCGACCCATTGGACGCGAGCGCGAGGCTCGAGGAGTTTCTTCTCCGCAAACGCGAGTCAGCTTCCGCGAACGCGAAGGCTTATCAGGCCTAACCCATCGCGAATGCGTTGAGTTTATCGAGAACGCGATGAGTAATTTCGCCCAGTTATTTTAAAAGACCAGAACAGTAGCCATTACGGGATTTACACCAAAACTCATAACTTCTTCATCTTAACTCCAAATTGGGCAATTTTTGTAAGGGGATTCCACCACCAATTCATAGGTATGTAATCTTAGACTCATTTTTCTTCAATTTCCATTAACACCCATTAGATTTCTAGGTTTAAATCATGTAATTAAGGGTAGAAAATTAGGGATTTGGGTAGAGTTAGGGCTTTTTGATTATTTGTGATTTAGACCTCATATTGGGGTCAAATTTGAAAACAAATTATATATTCAAGCTCGTGGGTGAATGGGTGATCGGGTTTTGGTCCGAACCTCGTATTTTGACCAAGCGAGCCTGGGGTTAATTTTTGACTTTTTGGGAAGAATGATTAGAAAGTTATAATTAAGAATTGAAATTGGATTGTTTAGTATTTATTGATGTTATGAAGTCAATTATGTATAGATACAATTGATTTGGAGCCGAATTTGATAGGAAAGGCGGTGTTTGAGGCTTGAGTTGGCCATAGAAGTTCGAGGTAAGTGTTCGGTCTAACCTTAGCTTAAGGGACTAGGAGTTGTATCCTATTTGCTATTTGCTTCTTGTTGAGTACGACGTATAGGCATGGTGACGAGTATCTATACGTTGGTGTCGAGCATGACCGTGAGTCTTAAATTGATATTTGTTGTGTTCTTAAATGACACTACAAATGCTTTATTTGGTGATTCTCGATATTGAGCAAGGATTTAGCTTATTTTCGTGGAAAGTAATTATGAATGAGTATTGGTGTTAGCTGAGATGAGTAGGGATTGAGTTAAGATTGGTTATAGCTGATTCTCCCTTGCCGGGACGTATATACTTTTACTGTTGAATTCCCTTGCCGGGATAGTGTAGTTTATTGTTGATACCTTGTCGGGACTCGTGGTATGGTTGAGTTTAAGGTATATAAATATATTGGATTGGGTTTCACGCCGCAACAATGTTATATTGGATCGGGTTGCACACCGCAACAATGTTATATGGGATCGGGTTGCACGCTGCAACAGTAATATCAATGGATCGGGTTGCACGCCGCAACAGTGTTAAATGATAAGGGATCGAGTTGCCCGCTGCAACAGTGTTATTATTGTTTGTTGTAGAGCATGAACTGCTATCTCGAATCACTCTTTCGCTTCTGTTGAATTTGATATGTTCCCCGTAGCATGTACCCCCTCCCACTTACATTGTTTATTCCTGTTTATTTTTTTTGCACTATATTATATAACTTCACAGGTTTATCTGGAGTCTGGTCCTAGCCTCGTCACTATCTCGCCGGGGTTAGGCCAGACCTTACCAGTACATGGGGTCGGTTGTGCTGATGCTACACTCTGCACTATGTGCAGATACCGGAGCAGCATTTGGACAGTAGCACTTGGGGAGGTAGCCTTCAGTCCACTCAGAGATCCCGAGGTAGTCCTGCAGGCGTCCGCAGGCCCGATGTTCTCTTGTATATATTTACATGTTCTATTTCCACTTGTTTCCAAGACATACTATATTTCTTTTTTCAGACACTTGTATATAGTATTCATAGACAATCCATGGATATTGTGACACCGGTTTCTGGGTAGAGACGCATATAGGCATTTTCGTACTGATTTTGGTATTATATTAGTCTAAGTCTTCAGCTTAATTTCATCTTTCGCTATTATTTAAATTTTTATCACCTGTTAATTCAATTCGTTAAAAAGTGTTAGAAATTAAAGAGATTGAATTTTCTATATTTCGTGGCTTGCCTAGTTTCTACGAGTAGGCGCCATCACGACTCCCGAGGATGGGAAATCCAGGTCGTGACAAGTTGGTATTAGAGCTCTAGGTTACATAGGTCTCACAATTCACGGACAAGCTCAGTAGAGTTTGAGGGATCGGTACGGAGACGTCTGTATTTATCCCAGAGGCTACAGAGTTAGTAAAAACTTCACATTTGTTCTTTATTGTCGTGCGGTTTTGTTTCTCAATGCTATTTGAATTTCTACTCTGTTCTTTTGCAGATGGCAAGAACATGTGCTTCCTCATCCACCGCTCAGCAGCCCGAGCCCCCAGCAGCAGCTCCTACGAGGGGCAGAGAGAGAGAGGCCAAGGCCGTGCTAGAGGCCGTGGTAGGGGTAGAGCTCATCCCCGAGCAGTAGCACCAGTAGCAGAGCCTCAAGTTGATTTTGATGAAGAGGTTCTGGCCCCAGCAGTTCCAGTGGGCCCAACTCAGGTCCCAGAGGGGTTTATTGCTACCCTAGTTTTTCAGGATGCTCTAGTCCGATTAGTGGGCCTCATGGAGAGTGTCACCCGGGCAAGCTTGCTTTCTGTAGCACCAATCGTCTCTTAGGATGGAGGAGGAGCCTAGACTCCTCCTACTCGCACTCCGGAGTAGGTAGTTCACCAGATTCAGACTCTAATGGTTCAGCCAGTTGGAGCAGTTTAACCGGGTGTGGTAGCTCATATCGGTGATGGAGCAGCTATGTCTGCCGATGCTTTGTGGTGGCTAGATAGGTTCACCAAGCTCTTCACTACTACTTTTAGCGGTGCATCTACTGAGGATCCCCAGGATTATCTAGACAACTGCCATGAGGTTGTCAAGAACATGGGGATAGTTGAGACCAATGGGGTTGATTTTGCTACATTTCACTTGCTTGGATCCGCCAAGACTTGGTTGAGAGATTATTGCTTGGCTAGACCAGCCGGATCGTCAGCCTTGACTTGGGAGCAGTTTGCACAGCTATTTCTGGAGAAGTTTCTCCCCATTACTCAGAGAGAGGCCTATTGGAGGCAGTTTGAGCATCTCCAGCAGGGTTCTATGACTGTTACCTAGTATGAGACCAGATTCATCGACTTGGCTCGTCATGCTCTTGTCATACTTCCTACCGAGAAAGAGCGAGTGATGAGGTTTATTGATGGTCTTATTCAGCCGATTCGTCTTTGGATGGCTAGGGAGGCTGGGAGTGAGATTATCTTCTAGGAGGCGGCCAATGTGGCCAGGAGAGTGGAGATGGTTTTGTCGCAAGGAGGTGGTCATGGGTCAGATAAGAGGCCCCGTTATTCAGGCAGATTCAGTGGTGCCTCATCTAGAGGCAGGGATTCATATGGTAGAGGCCATCCTCCTAGGCCCTTTCAGTCAGCACTTCAAGTCTCTCACGGTACTTTAAGTGGACGTGGTTCTCACATGCAGTATTCTGATTAGCAGCCCTATAATACACCACCAGCTCCTATCAGTGCACCGCCACTCCAGAGTTTTCGAGGTGGTCATTCAGGTGCCAGGGTCAGTCTCAGTTTCCTCAACTGTAGCGCTCAGGTGGATGTTATGAGTGTGGTGAGTATGGTCCTATTATGAGGGCATGTTCGAGATTAGTGGATACTTAGTCGCAGTAGCAGGATTCCCGTGATATGGTTCAGGCACCAGGTGTTCCATAGCCCGCCCAACCAACTAGAGGTGGGGGTAGAGGTGCTAGAGGTGGAGGTAGAGGTGCTAGAGGTGGAGCTCAAACCGCTAGAGGTGGAGGCCAGCCAGCTGCAAACCGTCCTATAGAGGTAGTCCAGGGTGGTGGGGCCCAGCCCCGATGTTATGCTCTTCCAGCCAGGCCCGAGGTTGAGGCTTTAGATGCGGTTATCATAGGTACTATTCTGGTTTGTGATAGAGATGCTTCAATTTTATTTGATCCAGGGTATACATACTCGTAGGTGTAATCTTATTTTGCACCGTATGTGGTCATGCCTAGTGATTCATTGAGTGTTCCTATTTATGTGTCTACACCAGTGGGTGATTCTATTATGGTAGATCGAGTCCACTGCTCTTGTGTAGTTGTGATTGGGGGTCTTGAGACTCGAGTAGATTTGTTACTTCTAGACATGGTCGATTTCGATGTTATATTGGGGATGGGCTGGTTATCACTTTACCACGCTATCTTGGACTGTCATGCCAAGACTATGACCTTAGCCTTACCGGGTTTGCCTCGTTTAGAGTGGAGAGGGACTCTTGGTCATTCTACCTGTATCGTTATTTCTTATGTGAAGGCTCGACGTATGGTCGAGAAAGGGTGTTTGGCCTATTTGGCATATGTTCGTGATTCTAGAACTGAGGTTCTTTCTATTGATTCTATGCTCGTTGTTCATGAGTTTACTGAGGTTTTCCCTTCATACCTACCGGGTATGCCACCCGACAGGGATATTGACTTTTGCATTGATCTGACTCAGGGCACTCAACCTATTTCTATCTCGATGTATCATATGGCCCCGCTTGAGTTAAAAGAGTTGAACGAGCAGTTGCAAGACTTGCATGAGAAGGGTTTCATTAGACCTAGTGTTTTGCCTTGGGGTGCGCCGATGTTGTTTGTTAAGAAGAAGGATGGGTCGATGAGAATGTGTATTGATTACTGGCAGTTGAACAAGGTTACAATCAAGAATAAGTATCCATTGCCGAGGATTGATGATTTATTTGATCTGCTTCAAGGTGCCAAGGTATTTTCGAAGATTGACTTGAGATTTGGCTACCATCAGTGGAGGATTAGGGCATCATATGTCCCTAAGATAATTTTTTGCACTCGGTACGGGCACTATGAGTTCTTGGTGATATCATTCGGGTTGATAAATGCCCCAGCATCTTTTATGGATTTGATGAACCGAGTGTTGAGGCCTTATTTGGACTCATTCGTGATAGTCTTCATTGATGATATTTTGATTTATTCCCGCAGCCGGGAGGAGCACGAGCAACATCTTAGAGTGGTTCTTCAGACCTTTAGGGATAGTCAGTTATATGCTAAATTCTCGAAGTGCGAGTTCTAGTCGAGTTTAGTTGCATTTCTGGGTCATGTTGTATCAGCAGAGGGTATTCAGGTTGATCCGAAGAAGATTGAGGCAGTTAAGAACTAGCCTAGACTAGCATCAGCTACAGAGATTTAGAGTTTCTTGGGATTGGCAGGCTACTATCGTCAGTTCGTGGAGGGATTCTCATCTATCACAGCCCCGATGACCAGGTTGACCCAGAAGGGTACCCAGTTTAGATGGTCGGACGAGTGTGAGGTAAGCTTTCAAAAGCTCAAGATATCTCTGACTACGACACCGGTGTTGGTTTTGCCCATGGTTTTAAGGCCTTATACAGTTTATTGTGATGCATCTCGTATTGGACTCAGTGCAGTGTTGATGCAGGATGACAATGTCATTGCCTATGCTTTGTGGCAATTGAAGATTCATGAGAAGAACTATCCGGTTCATGATTTGGAGTTGGCAGCCATTGTTCACGCATTGAAGACTTGGAGGCATTATCTGTATGGCCTGGCATGTGAGGTGTTCACGGATCACAAGAGCCTTCAGTATCTGTTCAAGTAAAAGGAGCTAAATTTGAGGTAGATGAGGTGGTTGGAGTTATTGAAAGATTATGATATCACTATCCTTTATCATCCGGGAAAGGCCAATGTGGTGGCCGATGCTTTGAGTAGGAAGTCAGCCAGTATGGGAAGTCTTGCTTATATTCTGGTCAGTGAGAGGCCGCTTGCTTTGGATGTTCAGGCTTTGGCCAATCGGTTTGTAAGGTTGGATGTTTTTGAGCCCAACCGTGTGTTAGCTTGCATAGTCGTGCACTCTTCATTATTGGAGTGTATCCGAGATTGGCAGTATGATGATCCCCATTTGTGTGTCCTTAGAGACACGATGCAACACAAAGGTTCCAAGCAGGTTACCTTATATCATGATGGAGTTTTGAGATTGTAGGGCCGAATTTTGGTGCCTAATGTGGATGTGCTTCGGGAGTTAATTTTAGAGGAGGCCCATATCTCCCGGTACTCTATTCAACCTGGCGCCGCGAAGATGTATCAGGATTTGTGACAGCATTATTGGTGGAGGAGAATGAAGAAGGATATTGCATATGTGGCTCGGTGTTTTAATTGTTAGCAGGTTAAGTACAAGCATTAGAGGCCTGGTGGTTTATTTCAGAGGATTGAGCTTCCCGAGTGGAAGTGGGAGCGGGTCACTATGGATTTCATTGTTGGACTCCTGCAAACTCGGAGGAAGTTTGACGCAGTATGGGTCATTGTTGATAGGCTGACCAAGTCAGCGCATTTCATTCCTATGGCAGTGTCCTATTCTTCCGAGAGGTTAGCAGAGATCTATATCCGGGAGATTGTTCGTCTTCATGGTATGCCGGTGTCTATCATTTCAGACAGAGGTACGTAGTTTACCTCACGTTTCTTGAGAGCAGTTCAGTGAGAGTTGGGCACACGGATTGAGTTGAGCACTACATTTCATCCTCAGACAGATGGGCAGTCCGAGCGGACTATTCAGATTTTGGAGGATATCCTTCGAGCTTGTGTCATTGACTTTGGAGGCTAGTGGGATCAGTTTTTGCCGTTAGTAGAGTTTGCCTACAATAACAACTACCAGTCGAGTATCCAGATGGCTCCTTATGAGGCTTTTTATGGTAGGCGGTGTCGGACTCCGGTTGGATGGTTCTAGCCGGGAGAGGTTCGAGCCGGGAGAGGTTCGATTGTTGGGTACGGATCTAGTTTAGAGGCCTTGGAAAAGGTTAGGATTATTCAGGATAGGCTTCGTACAGCTCAGTCCAGGCAAAAAAGTTATGCCGAATGCAAGGTTCGAGATTTGGCTTTCATGGTCGGTGAGCGGGTATTGCTCCGAGTGTCGCTTATGAAGGGCGTGATGAGATTTGGGAAAAAGGGCAAGCTTAGCCCTAGGTTTATTGGCCCGTTTGAGATTCTTGAGCGAGTGGGAGAGGTGGCTTATAGACTTGCATTGCTGCCGAGCTTATTAGTTGTGCATCTAGTGTTTCATGTGTCCATGCTCTGGAAATATCACGACGATCCATCCCACATGTTAGATTTCAGCACTGTCTAGTTGGACAAGGACTTGTCTTATGAGGCGGAGCCGGTAGCTATTCTAGACCATCAGGTTCGTTAGTTGAGATCAAAGAGTTTTCCTTCTGTACGTATTTAGTGGAGAGGTCAGCCACCTGAGGCATCGACCTGGGAGTCCGAGTCCGATATGCGGAGCCGTTATCCTCATCTTTTCCCCGACTCAGGTACTTTCTTCATGTCCGTTCGAGGACGAACGATTGTGTTAGAGGTGGAGAATGTGATGACCCAAAAGGTCATCACTTGCTTTTAAATTGAATTCTGTGTTTTTGAGGCTTTGAAAACCTCTTTTAGCATCACCTCGATTTGCGTGTGTAGTCCGGGCGCGTAGCCGGAAAGCCTAAACATGACAATCTATGAAAATGATAAATTTTGACTGTAAAATGAGTTAATTTGACTTCGGTCAATGTTTTGGGTAAATAGACTTGGACCCATGATTTGACGGTCCCGAAGGGTCCGTAAGAAAATATAGGACTTGGGCGTATGCCCGGAATCGAATTTCGAGGTCCCAAGCTTGAGAAATGAATTTTTTAAAGAAAATTATTTTCTGAAATTGTTTAAAGGAGTTTGAAATGAAATTTTATTAGAACGTGATGGTATTAGGCCAGTATTTTGGTTACGGTGCCCGATACATGTCTTACATATGATTTAAGATGATTCTATGGAATTTGGTGAAAAATGGATGTCATTTGACGTGATTTGGACCTAAATTTCAAAAATTTATGTTGAAGAAGTTTGAGGAAGTTCTTTGGTTTGAGGTTTAATTCATTGTTATTGAGGTTATATTGGCGATTTAATCACATAGATAAGTTTGTATGATGTTGTTGAGTTAGTACGTATGTTTGGTTAGGAGCCCCGAGGGCTCGGGTGTGTTTCGGATGTGTTTCGGACTTATGAAATGTTGCAGGTTTTTGCTGTTTAGTGCCCAGGGATTTTGTTCTGTGCATTCGCGTGGGTCCACTCGCGAACGCGTAAGGCAAATTTCCCAGGAGCTAATATTCTTCTTCGCAAACGCGAAGCTAGAGTCGAGAACGCGAGTCTAAGGAGGGATACCCTTCGCGAACGCGGCACAGCTCACGCGAATGCGATGGCTTGTGAACCTGGGCAGGGAGAGGGACATTTTACCTACGCGAACGCGACCCATTGGATGCGAATGCGAGGTTCGAGGAGTTTCTTCTCCGCGAACGCGAGCTGGCTTTTGTGAACGCGAAGGCTTATCATGACTAACCCATCGCGAACACATTGAGTTTATCGCGAACACGAAGAATAATTTCGCCCAGTTATTTTAAAAGACCAGAACAATATCTATTACAGGATTTACACCAAAACTCATAACTTCTTCATCTTAACTCCAAATTGGGCGATTTTTGAAAGGGGATTCCACCACTAATTCATAGGTATGTAATCTTAGACTCATTTTTCTTCAATTTCCATTAACACCCATTATATTTCTAGGCTTAAATCATGTAATTAAGGGTAGAAAATTAGGGATTTGGGTAGAGTTAGGGCTTTTGATTATTTGTGATTTAGACCTCGTTTTGGGGTCGGATTTGAAAACAAATTATATATTCGGGCTCGTAGGTGAATGGGTGATCGGGTTTTGGTCCGAACCTCGTGTTTTGACCAAGCGGGCCCGAGGTCAATTTTTGACTTTTTGGAAAGAATGATTAGAAAGCTATAATTAAGCATTGGGATTGGATTGTTTAGCGTTTATTGATGTTATAAAGTCGATTATGTATAGATACAATTGATTTGGAGCCGAATTCGAAAGGAAAGGCGGTGTTTGAGGCTTGAGTTGGCCGTGAAAGTTCGAGGTAAGTGTTCGGTCTAACCTTAGATTGAGGGATTAGGAGTTGTGTCTTATTTTCTATTTGCTTCTTGTTGAGTACATCATATAGGAATGGTGACGAGTATCTATACGTTGGTGTCGAGCATGACCGTGAGTCTTAAATTGATATTTGTTGTGTTCTTAAATGATACTACGGATGCTTTAATTGGTTATTCTCGATATTGACCAAGGATTTAGCTTATTTACGTGAAAAGTAATTATGATTGAGTATTGGTGTTAGCTGAGATGAGTAAGGATTGAATTAATATTGGTTGTAGCTGATTCTCCCTTACCGGGACGTATATATTGGATCGGGTTGCACGCCGCAACAATGTTATATTGGATCGGGTTACACGCCGGAACAATGTTATATGGAATCGGGTTGCACGCCGCAACAGTGATATAAATGGATCGGGTTGCACGCCGCAACAGTGTTAAATGATAAGGGATCGGGTTGCGCGCCGCAATAGTGTTATTATTGTTTGTTGTAGAACTTGAATTGTTCTCTTTTATCACTCTTTAGCTTCTTTTGGATTTGATAAGTTCCCCGTAGCATGTACTCCTCCCACTTACATTGTTTATTCCTGTTTATTTTTTTGTTGTATATTATATAACTACACAGGTTTATCTGGAGTCTGGTCCTAGCCTTGTCACTACCTCGCCAGGGTTCGGTCAGGCACATACCAGCATATGGGGTCGGTCGTGCCGATGCTACACTTTGCACAATGTGCAGATACCGGAGCAACATTTGGATTGTAGCACTTGGGGAGCCATCCTTAAGTCCACTCAGAGATCCAGAGGTAGTCCTGCAAGCGTCCACAGGCCCGACATTCTCTTCTATCTATTTATATGTTATGTTTCCACTTGTTTCCGAGACAGACTGTTCCTTGTTTAGACATTTGTATGTAGTATTCATAGACAGTCTGTGGATATTGTGACACCGATTTATGGGTAGAGATGCATGTTGGCATTTTCGTACTGATTTTGGTATTATATTAATCTAAGTCTTCCGCTTAATTTCATCTTTCGCTATTATTTAAATGTTGATCACCTGTTAATTTAATTATTAAAAAGAGTTAAAAATGAAAGAGATTGAATTTTCTATATTTTGTGGCTTGCCTGGCTTCTATAAGTAGGCGCCATCACGACTCCCGATGGTGGGAAATTCGAGTCGTGATAGTGCACTAATTAACATGATTACTACATCAAAAAAGATTCCAATTAAAACATATGCATGGCATTTTGCTACTATAATTTTGAAATGTCACGGCCCCAGTTCGCCCTCCGTGAACTGTCGTGACGGCACCTAGTCTCTACGACTAGGTAAGCCTAACAAATGTGGAACATAAACGAAACTTGCAGAAGAAAAAATTAAAACAAAAATAACTTAATGGAAACCATAGTTATAATGCCGCTCGGCATGTACAACACAACCTTCTCGAAACGAAGTACACTATCCCAAAACCCGGAAACTCACGGAAACACAAGCCTTTGGAATATCTAACAGTCTAACTCCAGAATATCTAACAGAAGGGACTTCTCGGTCTGCGGATGCGGCAGATGTACCTCGAAGTCTCTAGAGCAGTCGCCTCCCTCAATGATGGTAGGCCTGAGTAGCGGTACCTAGATCTGCACATGAAAAACATGCACAGAAGGGGCATGAGTACACCACAGCTATACTCAGTAAGTGCCAGGCCTAACCCAAGTTGGGTAGTGACGAGGAAGGTCAGGGCCCTACTAAGATTAAATAAAACAATAAGGTCAACATACTAGAATAGAATAGTATAAGTAAGTACAACAGTAAAATAACACAGGATGTACAAGACAACAAAACTATACAGAAACAAGGTATGCACGGGAAGGAAATACAGCTTAGCACCAATAATAACAAATCGGGGATATCCCAGGATAACGTCATGTAGTCCCATATGTACATAGCCAATGGATCTCCTGGGAACCCGTCCCGTAGTCCAACTAATAGTGCGCGGGATCTACAAAAATCCCGTTTCGTAGTCCCAAATGTAAATACCTAGTACTGGGGGAATCTACCGGGTGCATTCCCATAGTTCCATATAACTGTATAGGGGGATCTACCGGAATTCCCACATCCGTAGTCCCAAAATAAATACACAGCAACAATAGAAAAATATACAGAAATAGCAAAATTTCATATCAAGGCAACAAGTGATTCTAGCCTAGCATGCTGCACAGAATTCAGGTAAGACAGTTTGAGCAAGCAGTTAAGTCACTTAGATGCGCTTTTCTAAGCTAACAACAGGCTTAATTGTGCAAGTAATAGAAACAGGGAAGGAAACACACTAGTAATTACTTAAAGAAAATCGGATTTTCAACAATTAGCTCAAGTACGCACTCGTCACCTCATGTACAAGGGTTACCAAATATACCAATCCTAAGGGGAAAATCCCCCACACAAGGTTAGACAAGCCACTAACCTCGAACCGGCTCAAAATCAATCCGAAAACCACGCTCTTGCCACGAGTACTCGACTCCAAATGGCCCAAGTCAATTCAATTGAATTGCATAATGTAAATAACACTTCAAGTAACTGATTCTACAATTAAACTCTAAGCTAATGCATGAAATTATGTAAAATGACCAAAATGCCCCTCGGGCTCACGTCTCGGAATAGGGTGAAATTTACATTTTCCGAAACCTCGTACTCCCATGAGTCTATACATAACAATAACTCTGAAATCAGAGTCCAAATGGCCCCTCAAATCCTCATTTAAAGGTCTCTTAAACTCAAGCCCTAATTACCCATTTTTCCCAAATTTTCACAACTAAATAGGTTTTTAATCACATAAAAACGAGTTATGAAGTCAAGGTTGTTACCTCCAAGTGATTCCCCTTTGTTTTCCTCAAGAATCTCTCTCAAAAGCTTCAAACCCAGATGAAAATGGTGAAAGAATAACTCAAATTCGTAAAGGCAACTATTTATATGTTCTGGCCAGCGATTTCCGCATCTGCGGAGATGCGGTCCTGCTTTTGCGGAACAAAAGTTGCATCTACAAGAACTCATTAACATCCCAAATTCCACACCTGCGACCTTCTCACCGCATCTGCGATTATGCGGGTGCGTAAATCCTTCCGCATCTGCGGGCTCTGTTACTGCTCTGTATTTTCGCTTCTACGGTGACAACGCCGCTTCTGCGGCTCCGCACCTGCGGTTACCAAACCGCAGGTGCTGTTATGACAGATACTAGCTGAACCTGCAACCTCTCAACTTCAAAAATCCTTCAGTCAATCATCCGAAATCATCCCGAGGCTCCTGGGACCTCAACCAAAGGCACCAATAAGTCACAAACAACTATCCAAACTTGTAGCAATTCTTAGAACACCTAAAACCACATCGGAACCTCGAATTAACCATGTATTCAAGCCTAAGAACTCCAAAATTCTCAAAATACGCTTTCGATCAAAAAGTCTATCAAAACTCGTCTGAATGACTTGAAATTTTGCACACACGTCACATTCAACACTACGGAGCTACTCCAACTTCCGAAATTCCATTCCGACCCTCGGATCAAAAATCTCACTATCGAACCGGAAACATCAAAAATTCAAACTTTCGGCATTTCAAGCGTAATTTTAGTACGGACCTCCAAAACACAATCCCAGCACGCCTCTAAGCCCGGAATCAACTAATGGAGCTAACGGAACCATCAGATTTCCATTCCAAGGCCGTCTTCACACTGTTCTAACTACGGTAAACTTTTCAACACTTAAGCTCTCATTTAGGGACTAAGTGTCCCAAAACTCTCCGAAATTCAAAACCGTACATCCCGGAAAATCAAAATAGCAGAAATAAACTCGGGTAAGGCAATTAATAGGGGATCGGGGCGTAAATTCTTAAGATGACCAGTCGGGTCATCACATCCTCCTACACTTAAGCATTCGTTCGTCCTCGAACGAGCATAAAGACATACCTGAAATAGTGAAAAGATAAGGGTAACGACTGCACATATCCTGCTCGGTCTCCCAGGTCGCCTCCTCGACCGGCTGGCCCCGCCACTGAACCTTTACTAAAGCAATGTTCTTTGACCTCAACTTTCTAACCTGCATGTTCAATATTGCCACTGGATCCTCAACATAGGATAGATCCTTGTCCAACTGGACTGAACTGAAATCCAACATGTGCAACGGATCACCGTGATACCTCCGGAGCGTCGAAACATGAAATACCGGATGAACTCCGACCAAGCTGGGAGGTAAGGCAAGCCCATAAACAACCTCCCCAACACACCTCAATATCTCAAAAGGGCCAATAAACCTCATACTCAACTTTCCCTTCTTCCCAAATCTCATAACGCCCTTCATAGGCGAAACCCGAAGTAGAACCCGCTCTCCAACCATACAGGAAACATCACAAATCTTCAGGTTCGCGTAACTCTTCTGTCTAGACTAGGCTGTACGGAGTCTATCCTGAATCACCTTAACCTTCCCTAAAGCATCTTGAACCAAGTCTGTGCCTAATAGTCTAGCCTTACCCGACTCAAACCAACCCACCAAGGATCTACACCGTCTCCCATATAAAGCCTCGTATGGTGTCATCTGAATACTGGACTGATAGCTATTGTTGTAAGCAAATTCCGCCAATGGCAATAACTGATCCCAAGACCCTCCAAACTCGATCACACACACACAAAGCATATCCTCAAGAATATGAATAGTGCACTTGGACTGTCCGTCTGTCTGAGGGTGAAATGTTGTACTCAACTCCACCCAACTACCCAACTCATGCTGAATGGCCCTCCAGAACTGTGATGTAAACTGAGTACCTCTATCTGAAATGATGGACACTGGAATACCGTGCAGTCGAACAATCTCCCAGATATAAATCTCTGCCAACCGCTCCGAGGAATAAGTAGTACACACAGGAATAAAGTGAGCGGACTTGTTCAGCCGATCCACAATCACCCAAATAGCATCAAACTTTCTCAAAGTCCGTGGGGGCCCAACTACAAAGTCCATGGTGATCCACTCCCACTTCCACTCCGGAATCTCTATCTGCTGAAGCAACCTACCCGGTCTCTGGTGCTCATACTTCACTTGCTGACAGTTGAGGCACCGAGCTACAAATCCAACTATATCCTTCTTCATCCGCCTCCACCAGTAGTACTGCCTCAAATCTTGATACATCTTTGTGGCACCCGGATGAATGGAATACCATGAGCTATGGGCCTCCTCTAGAATCAACTCTCGAAGCCCATCAACATTGGGTACACAAATCCGACCTGCTTCCTCAATACCCTATCATCACCAATAGTCACATCTCTAGCATCACCGTGCTGAACCTTGTCCTTAATGACAAGCAAATAAGGGTCATCATACTGCCGCTCCCTGATACGATCAAATAAGAATGACCGAGAAACCACGCAAGCTAGAACCCGACTGGGCTCCGAAAGATCCAATCTTACAAACTGGCTGGCTAAGGCCTGAACATCCATCACCATAGGCCTCTCCGATGTTGGTAAATAAGGCAAACTCCCCGCCCGACGACTCAAAGCATCAGCCACCACATTGGCCTTGCCCGGGTGATACAGAATAGTGATATCATAGTCCTTTAGCAACTCTAACCACCTCCTCTGGTGCAAATTTAGATCCTTTGCTTGAACAGGTGCTGCAAGCTCTAATGGTCAGTATAAATCTCACAAGGAACCCCGTATAATAATAGCGCCAAATCTTCAGAGCGTGAACAATGGCATCTAACTCAAGGTCGTGAACAGGGTAGTTCTTCTCAGGTATCTTCAACTGTCTGGACGCGTAGGCAATCACCCTACCGTCCTGCATCAACCCCGCTCCAAGGCCAATCTTCGAGGCATCACAATAGACCGTATAGGACCCCAAACTTGTAGGCAGTATCAAAATTGGGGCTGCGGTCAAAGCTATCTTGAGCTTATGAAAGCTTGCATCACACTCCTCCATCCATTGGAACAGAGCGCCCTTCTGGGTCAACCTGGTCATAGGGGATACAATCGATGAAAACCCCTCCACAAAACGATGGTAGTAACCCACCAAGCCAAGGAAACTGCGGATATCAGTATCTGAGGATGGTCTGGGCCAACTCTGTACGACTTCTATCTTTTTCGGATCCACCTGAATACCCTCACTTGATACCACAAGGCCTAAGAATGCCACTGCATCCAACCAAACTCACATTTCGAGAACTTAGCATATAACTTCTTCTCTCTCAAAGTCTGAAGCACAGTCCTCAGGTGTTGCTCATGATCTTCCCAATTCCGGGAATACACCAGAATATCATCAATAAAGACAATGATGAATGAGTCGAGATACGACCGGAATATACTATGTATCAAATGCATAAAGGCTGTTGGGGCATTGGTCAGCCCAAATGACATGACAAGGAACTCGTAATGACCATACCGATTTCTGAAAGCAGTCTTTGGGATATCTGGCTCCCAAATCTTCAACTGATGGTAACCTGAGCGCAAATCAATCTTAGAAAACACCCGTGTGTCGTGAAGCTGGTCAAACAGATTATCAATACGAGGCAAAGGATAACGTTCTTCACTGTAACTTTGTTCAACTGGCGATAATCAATACACATACGCATAGAACCATCCTTTTTCTTCACAAACAAGATAGGAGAACCCCAAGGTGATACACTGGGCCGAATAAAACCCTTATCAAGCAATTCCTATAACTGATCCTTCAACTCCTTCAACTCAGGAGGAGCCATATGATACGGATGAATAGAAATGGGCTGAGTGCCAGGCAACAGATCAATGCCAAAATCAATATCTCTATCAGGCGGCATACTTGGTGTCATACCCCCTTTTTCTTAGTGCGAAATCAGGTTTATGAAATTTGGAGGGACAACTCATTTTTCGGGAATTGGGTTTGTATTTGAAGAGTCGCCACCTAATGATTAGGGTGCATTAGGACACCAAACGAGTTTGATTTTGAATAACCAGAGATTAGGGTAAGGGCTTGAAATTATTCCAAGGGGAAGGTGTTAGGCACCCCTCAGAATCCACTAGTGTGGTTCCCGACCAGACAATTATTGTGAATTTGGGGTGAAATTAACATATAGACAAATAGGGCTCAAATAAGAAGGGGTTTCATATAATGGTTTGCAAATAAACAAAGTTTGGAAGAGCAAAGAAAGCCGATTTTTAACGAAGGAGTTGAAATGATAAAAGGATTAAAGAAATAAGGGAAAGGGGTCCTAGGTTTATTAACAATATGGATCATCCCACACAATGCCTGGTAATCACTCCTCAATAAGGGGCTACACATGACATTATCGCGTGGTCATCATATTCATATCTACCCTTCCCACCACGTTGAGGTATTTACAGTGCGGATTGGTCTCGTTTACTTATTGCATGCTATTACCTGTCCCAATCCTATCAGTCCCAGAGGCATTTAGGACTATTAATCCTAAAGGGAGGGATATTAGGCTTATTTGTAGTTTCAAAGGAAAAATACTCTAAGGCGGCATACAAAACACGTATTGCAAATTGGGGAAAGCATATAACAAGCAGAGGCTCAGATATACCTCCTTAAACAAATAAGTATGTAATTAGCATGAATTACACATATTGTTTAGGTCTGATTTGAAAGGTATTAAAGACGAGTGAGAGGAAATTGTTGAGACAGTTTCAGCTTATCACATAACTCAGATAAGATGTTTGAATCAGGCTTGCCTACTGGTTGTAATTATTCACAGAAGTAGATTAAGTTTATATTTATTACCCTAGGGCTTACCTAAGTGTTTCGACGGGGTCTATAGGCATGATATCTATTGAACTTTGAAGGTGATGAGCTAGTAAAACTTGGAATGAATTACTTAAAGTCCTATATGCATCCTTGTTAAACTAGTTAATTGAGGGACTCAAATTATTAAAAAGAGACAGAATTTAAATGAATTGATTACAAGTTTTGCAAATGATGATATCTATTATTACTAATTTTAGATCTAACACTGAGTAAGGCGAATTAGATTTTTATTAGAAACTCCTATAGGAATGCTTTCTAGGCGTTACTGATTTTAAACCTTTATAGACAGGGTACCTAAGTTCAGAACTATTTGAAACCTATAGACATGGTATCTAAATTCAGAAGAGGTTTTAAACCTATAGACATGGTATCTAAATATAGAAGCTATTTAAAACCTATAGATATGGTATCTAATGCAGTTGAATATGAAAAATTCAGAACGATCCTATAGGCATGGTTTCTATATGTGGTCGAATATACAGAATTAGAACTACCTATAGGCATGGTTTCTATATGTAATTGAATATGCAGAATTAGAACAAACTGCAGGCATGATTGCTATATGTAATTGAATATGAATAATTCAGAATAACCCTATAGGCATGATTTCTACCCTTTGCATACATAGTTACCCACCCCTTTTCACTAGTCAGCCCCAAGTGTTTATTACAACTTATTACAAGCTGGAATAGTAAATTACATCAGAAAATACAAATAAGAGTACAACTATAGGTAGCTTGATTCTGACTTCCTCATTGAGTTATGAGATAAGCCAACTCAAAGGCCATTGATCCAAAGCCTTTCTCAACTTGAGTGTGTCAGAGTTCCCTAAGGGCCTCAAGGGGACTCCGGACAGTGCTCACACCCAAATTGTATTATCAGAATGGGGATAAGTGCAATGTTGAAGGGCTAGCCCTCAAGTGTCCAAGTTCAGAGGGAGCTCAAGGGGTCTCAAGGCAAGGCTTACATGAGGGGCAGAACTTAAAGTCTAAGAGAGAGTACAAGTGCAGAAATAGAACTTTAAGAACTATGGAAGTTAAGAAAAGGGAAAAGGGTACTGGAAATAGCTACAGAATTGATAACTTTGCACAAAAGGGGGACGGGGATTGGGAACTGATTGCAGAGAGCCCATGCTTGGCAAGGGTAAGCTTTGGGCATGCACAACAATGGAGATGTTGGCATGCCTATAAGCCTACCAAAACATACAACAACAAAGAATCATAGGGGTTAGGATCCTAGGGGGATCAAGCTTGAGTCATGGATAGTAATATTCAGTACTGTCATGCCTCAAGCAAACCATAGTATCAAACACATTGGGGCAGGGGTTTGGGGTTCATAACATGACAGGCAGAAGGAAATTACAACATGATAAAGTAAGTATTGAACCATACATAAGCAGTATACAGTAAAAAAGGTAAAAGTATTAAGTAAACACATTGTTGTGATTGCTGAAAATCTTAATCAGAACATGCTAGTTTCAAAAAGGCAAAGTACAATAAAAGCAAGTAGCAGGACTTGAAAGCATGCCACTATACAAGTAACAAGAGAGAATGCTTTTTGAAGGTGAGTGTGAGTTCAGAAAACTAAGAGTGTCTGTGTGTGTTTGTGTTAATGAGAAAGCCAAGTATTTAAAGTTTGAAAATAGGCAGAAAACAAGGCAAGAAAATAATTATGGAACCATGTGGCAATTAAAATCAATCAGTATAAGACTTCCTTTAATTAAGGAGTTAAAATCAAATGATAACATGCAAGTTCTAAATAAGGAATGAAATCATATAGGGCTGAATATGACCAATAAAGAAGTATTTCCAGCATAGTACAAGTACACAGTAGGTAATAGAGTGTAGGTTCATCAGACTCTAATCAAGGAAAGGTCTGTAAGGAAAGAAATCATATAGGGCTGAATATGACCAATAAGGAAGTATTTCCAGCATAGTACAAGTACATAGTAGGTAATAGAGGGTAGGTTCATCAGACTCTAATCAAGGAAAGGTCTGTAAGAATCCAATACCAATGTAATCATGGTAAGGGGAATAATCAAATTGAGTAGAAAAGGTAGGGGTCGAAAGTTCAAAGGAAAGTATTCAAATGGGTCCAAGAAACAGGGAAATCAGTACAACAAGGACAAAATCAATTACAAGAGTGCAATCAGAATTACACAAAGAGGTTTGAAATCCGTCCACAATTAAGGGTTATTTTGAGAGGGAAATTTAGCATATAAAAGAGTGCCTAACATTAGGCACGCGAGGCTGAATTCATGACAAAGAGAATAATTATATGACAGACACATAGGTTAATAGAGAAAAGGGAGAGTATCAGAAACATGCAAAAGGGTCCAATAGAAAGACCTTTCTGAAAATACAGTCGAGTTTCAATGATAGCAGGAGATCAAAATCACATGAAGCAACAGAAGTTGAAACAAATATTTCAAAACTCAGTCCAGCAGTAGATGAAACAACTTCAGAAACTCAAATAGGTCCAAAGAGATTAGGGTTTTGAAACCAAACAAGTTCAGAGATGAGGAACAATCACATAACAAATAGTCTCAAAACTCGAACGAACCCCCAAATTTTAGGGTTTTCACCATCAATCGAGTATAGAGATGAAAGACAAGAGAATTAGGCAAAAACAATATCAACAAAGAAAATAAAATCAGAAACCTTAAGAAAGAACCAAGACTTTTAACATAAAGAAACACAGTAGAAGAACAACATAAGAAACATAGTAGAAGAATCAACATAAGAAACACAGTAGAAGAACAATATAAGAAACACGGTAGAAGAATCAACATAAGAAACACAGTAGAAGAACAACATAAGAAACACGCTAGAAGAATCAACATAAGAAACATAGTAGAAGGTCAACATAAGAAATACAGTAGAACACATTAAAAATCAAAAAAGCTTTGAAATGACTTAACAGAACCCAAAATCGGAAAATGTAAAGGTTTTGAAGGTAAAGTTTTGAAAGAAACTTTGAGAAAACATTTAAAAGCTCAGAGAAAACACATACCTACAATGGATCTAAAAGAATCAGAGGAACCTCTAAGGTTAGGGTTTCAAAAGAACCAAGATGGTGAGAAAGGCTTGGAAAGTCATTGATCTAAGCAGGAGAAGTCAAGATCAGGCTTGAATAGCCATGGCTGGCCGGAGCAAGGTCGGAGACAGCCATACAACTCGAATGAAACAAAGTATGGGCCAAGATTCTTCAAAGTCTGACCTTGAAACCATAGTAATCAGGTATGTAGGAGTCATAGGAGGCCGGTACAAGCCTTTAATGGCTTTGGAAGCCATGGATTTAGGCAATTTTAGGGTGGAAACGGAGGGAGGTGGCTAGGGTTTGAGAGGAGCTTGAGAGAGAACTGGGAGAAGGGGGAATTCAAGGGAAGCTACAGACGGGAAATGATTAGGGTTAGGGGGTATTTGGGAATTAAAAAGGAAAGAGTTAATGATGGCCATTGATCATTTTGATCAACGACCTAGATTGAAGGGGAATCCGGGTAGGTTACTTTAAAGGGTCATGGGTCGGTTAAATTAGGATGTGGGCTGGGTGATTGAGTTCTGGAATTGGGTCTTATTAGAGGTTCAAATTCAGCTAAAATTGAAATGCAAATGGGCTATCATTTAAATAGCCATTTTTCCCTCATTTATTTTATAAAAATAGTAAAATAATTTCTGAAAATAAATTAAAGGTACTGAATGATTAATAATACATAATTATTAAATTAAAAATATTGGAGTCAATTTTATAACTATAAATACAAATAAATCTTAAAAGAGGTCAATATTGCAATTATATGCAATTTAACTTTAAAAATACCGAAAAATTTTACAAAAAATATGAAAAAATTATGCTAGCTATATTTTAATATAAATATTAGAATCCAATAAATGAATGATCCAAAATGATAATTTTGGGGATAATTACCGGATTTTTCTTGATAAAATAGGGCAATAAATTGATTTAAAAATATTTAAAAATTAAAAGAAAAATAATAAAACCTTGGGACATACTTATATATGCACATACATGCTATTTTGAGATTATTTTGCATATTAAAAATATACAGGGAAAAATTAGGTATCAACAGTTGCCCCTCTTTACCTAGGAAGAATGAAAGAGTTATCGGGTAAAGACATGATATCCAATTTTGACCGAACGAAATGGTTCGAGGAGACTTAGGCCATTTTCTGGTTTCTGATTTGCCTACATATCATTGGTTTCACAGGAATCAGGCCGTATGTAGTTCGGGATCCGTTGGTGGAATATGCCGATAGAGACTTTTCAAGAACGGACACAATATTTAGGTTGGGGTGAATGGTTTGAAACCTAACTGGGCTGTGGGAACTGGAGCAGGATCACTCCTGATGAGACGGTCATTGCTCGCTAGTTTACCTGCAAGTAAGCAATACAAGCATATATTGTGCGTCAATTTAAACATGATGCAAATTCCCGTTGGACCATGAAAGTTGTCTTTGGACGGTTAGGACGACGTCCTTAGACCATGATGTCCTGGGCCATGAAGCATATAATAAAGGATTCGCAGGACATGAAATGATGCTCTGGGGCTATGAGAATGGTGCTTTTGAATAATGATATGCAAAAGATAAAAGGGGTCCTCAGGCCATGAAATGGTGTTCTCGGGCTATGAGAATGGTGCCTCCGAACAATGACGCCTTCGGATAATTTGGCGATCTTTCAGCCTGTAGTGTCTGGCAATCTTTCAGCCTATGCAATGCAGTAGGTGGCGATCTTTCAGCCAATGCAAATGTAAATAAGGTGGCGATCTTTCAGCCATGCACATGTAAATAAGGTGGCGATCTTTTAGCCGTGCAAGATGTAAATAAAGTGGCGATCTTTTAGCCAATGCAAATGTAAATAAAGAGGCAATCTTTCAGTCGATGCAAAGGTAAATAAGGTGGCAATCTTTCAGCCGATGCGAATATAAATAAGGTGGCGATCTTTCAGCCAATGCAAATGGAGGTAGAGCTTAACATTGGAAGGCAGAATGGTAGCCTCATGCAATGCAAAAATGCAGATGGAGGTAGAGCTTAACCTCGGAAGGCATAATGGTAGCCTTATGCAACGCAAGAATGCAGATGGAGGTAGACCTTAGTCTCGAAAGGCAGAATGGTAGCCTTATGCAATGCAAGAATGCAGATGGAGACAGAGCTTAGTCTCAGAAGGTAGAATGGTAGCCTTATGCAATGCAAGAATGAGATGGAGACAGAGCTTAGTCTTGGAAGGCAGAATGGTAGCCTTATGCAATGCAAGAAATGTAGATGTAGACAGAACTTAGTCTCGGAAGGCAGAATGGTAGCCTTATGCAATGCACGAAATGCGGATGGAGGTAGAGCTTAACCTCGGAAGGCAGAATGGTAGCCTTATGCAAGAAGTAAAAGGGCAAATGATAATAGAATTTTCTTAGCTGATAGCGGATTGCGATATTACGACTGCTGGGGACACTGCGTGCGGATAGCGGTTGTGAGTAAGCGCAACGGTTCTGAGAGTTATTTTTCTGAGCAATGTGAGTCTCGTGAGTGTATAGTATATTCGGCGATTTTGAAACTCAAGTGCCTACATCTGAAGAAAAATCATGAGTTTTGTTAAGGGGGGAGGTTAATTTGTATCCCTGCTGGCTCTGCTTGACCTGCTAGCCTTTGATCTGGCGATATTGTATGTATCATTGGGGTAGCATTGCTAAACAAGGCAATTTTGGCAATAAACATGCATGATTTAGTAAAGGCATACATACATACATAATTAAGAATAGTTTTCTTTAGATGAACCAACGACTGCGATGCGGTTAAAGGCATTGCAATCCTTCTTGTTACGGAATTTTGAGGGTCCCCCTCAAAATTCTGTCCCAGTTTAATGGATTGATGCTTTCAACTGCTGCTAGTGATGATTGGCTGAAATTAACTTCTAGATTTTGAGGGTCCTCCTCAAAATTCTACTCGAATTTCCAATTGCGGGGGGAAATAAAAGTTTTATTTAATTGTGATTGAACCCATAGGGCTGCCTGCATATCCCCTCTTAAACGGGAATCAGGTCAAGCGTAGTTCAAATTACATCATATGAGGCAATCATAAAGATTACACATAGTAATGCTTGACTGCATCTGAATTGATTGGCTTCGGCCAGACTTCTCCGTCCATTTTTTGCGAGTATAAGGGCTCCTCCTGTCAAAACATAGTGAACCATGTATGGATCCTACCAATTGGGAGAGAATTTCCCCTTGGCTTCATCTTGATGCGGAAAAATTTTCTTTAACACTAGCTGCCCCAGTGTGAACTGTCTCGGCTTGACCCTTTTGTTGAAGGCTCTGGATATTCTGTTCTGATAAAGTTGACCATGGCCAAGTGCATTCATTCTTTTTCCATCGATAAGAGCCAGCTTCTCGTAATGACTCTTCCCCACTCTGCATCGTCGAGCTCAAATTCCTGTATGATCCTTAGGGAGGTAATTTCCACTTCGGTGGGAATGACTGCCTCTGTACTATAAACCAACATATAGGGGGTTGCCCTGGTTGATGTGCGGACTATGGTGCGATATCCTAGTAAAGCAAACGATAACTTCTCGTACCACTATTTATGCTTCTCTATCATTTTCCTCAATATCTTCTTGATATTCTTATTGGCGGTTTCTATTGCTCCGTTCATTTGAGGTCTATAGGCTGTAGAATTCTTGTGTCTGATCTTGAAGGTTTCGCACATGGCTTTCATCAAGTCATTGTTGAGGCTGGAACCATTATCAATGATGATTGACTTTGGAATCCAGAATCGACAAACGATGCGATCGCGAACAAAGTCTGCCACGGCTTTCTTAGTTAATGCTTTGTAAGATGCTGCTTTGACCCATTTGGTGAAATAGTCGATTTCTACTAGGATAAACCTGTGCCCATTGGAAACGGCAGGCTCGATTGGTCCAATAACATCCACTCCCAGGCGGTTAACGGCCATGGCGAGCTTGTTGTACTAAGCTCATTCAGAGGTACCTTTATCATGTCTGCATGTATCTGGCAGTGGTGGCATCTCCGGACATACTGGATGTAGTCCATCTCCATAGTCATCCAAAAGTAACCAGCTCGAAGTATCTTCTTTGCTAAGACAAAGCCATTCATATGTGGACAGCAAGTCCCAGCGTGAATTTCCTCTAGTATCCTGGATGCTTCCTTTGCGTCGACACACCTTAGTGACCCCAAATTAGGAGTCATCCTATACAGGATCCCTCCGCTGTGAAAGAAATTGTTGGACAACCTCCGAAGGGTGCGTTTTTTAGTAGGATTTGCAAGTTCTAGGTATTCTCCTTTCTTAAAATATTCCTTGATATCATGAAACCAAGGTTTTCCATCTGCTTCTTCCTCAACATGAGCACAATAAGATGGCTGATCATGGATCTTTACCGGAATGGGATCAATGAAGTTCTTGTCTGGATATTGTATCATGGATGATAGGGTAGCCAATGCATCGGCAAATTCATTCTGGACCCTGGGAACATATTGGAATTCTGTCGTTATGAATCTCTTTCTCAATTCCTATACATAATGCAGATACGGGAGTATCTTGGAGTTCTTGGTTGCCCATTCTTCTCGGACCTGATGTATAAGTAGGTCCGAATCTCCGATCACTAGCAACTCTTGAATGTTTATGTCAATAGCAATTTTGATCCCTAAGATGCAGGTTTCGTAGTCGGCCATATTGTTGGTGCATGGGAACTTGAGTTTGGCGGACACCGAATAATGCTGATCGATTTCTGATACCAGGACTGCTCCTATGCCAACTCCTTTGAAATTTGCTGCTCCATCAAAAAATAATCTCTAACCATCATAGGATTCCGCAATGTCTTCTGCTATGAATGACATCTCTTCGTCAGGAAAATACGTTTTCAGGGGTTTGTATTCTCCATCTACGGGATTTTCAGCAAGGTGATCTACCAATGCCTAACCCTTGATTGCTTTCTGAGTCACGTAGACAATGTCGAACTCACTTAACAGGATTTGCCACTTGGCTAGCTTGTCAGTGGGAATGGGCTTCTAGAAGATGTACTTTAAAGGATCTACCCTTGATATGAGATATGTAGCATAGGAACATAAGTAATTCCTCAACTTCTGAGCTACCCAAGTCAAAGCACAGCAGGTGCGCTCTAACAGAGAATACGGGGCTCGTACGGGGTGAACTTCTTACTGAGGTAATAAATGGCCTGCTCCTTCCTCCCCGTTTCATCATGCTGCCCTAGAACACAACCGAATGCTCCATCCAATACTAAAAGGTAGAGTAATAAGGGTCTACCTGCCTCAGGCGGAACTAAGACTGGTGGTGTTGACATGTATTCCTTAATTCTGTCGAAAGCTTTTTGGCAATCATCAGTCCATTTGGTAGCGGCGTCCTTCTTTAACATCTTAAAGATCGGCTCACAAATAACTGTAGAGTGTGCTATGAACTGGCTGATGTAGTTAGGTCTCCCCAAGAAACTCATCATGTCCTTCTTGTTCTATGACGGTGGCAATTCTTGAATAGCTTTGACCTATGATGGATCCAATTCTATTCCTTGGCGACTCACAATAAACCGAAGTAGTTTTCCGGCAGGAACCCCAAATGCACACTTCGCGGGATTTAGTTTCAGGTTGTACCTCCGTAATCTGTTGAAGAACTTCCTCAAATCTTCCATGTGGTTAGTGGATTTCTTGGACTTGATAATAACATCATCTACGTACACCTCTATCTCTTTGTGTATCATATCGTGGAAGATGGTATCATGGCCCTCATGTAGGTGGCCCCTACATTCTTCAGGCTGAACGGAATCATCTTGTAACAGTACATTCCCCACGGCGTAATGAAAGCCATTTTCTCAGCATCTTCTTAATCCATCCAGATCTGATGATACCCATCGAAACAATCCACAAATGACTGCAATTCATGCTTGGCGCAATTATCGATCAGGATGTGTATGTTTGGCAAGGGGAAGTCGTCTTTCGGACTGGCCCAGTTGAGATCCCGGTAGTCGACACAAACTCTGACCTTTCTGTCCTTCTTTGGTACTAGCATAATGTTGGCTAACCATGTTGGGTATTCTACTACCCTGAGAACCTTGGCTTTGACTTGCTTAGTGACTTCTTCCTTGATTTTCAAACTCATGTCAGGCTTAAACTTTCTGAGCTTTTGCTTTATCAGTGGGCATGTTGGATCGGTTGGCAGTTTGTGAGCCACAATAGATGTACTCAGACCAGTCATGTCATCATACGACCAAGCGAATATGTCTTCATATTCCCTTAGAAATTTTGTGTATTCCTTCTTTTCTAGTGGCGATAAGTGGACACTGATTCTCATTTCTTTGACGTTCTCTACATCTCCTAGGTTAAAAATCTTGGTCTCATCCAGGTTGGACTTAGGTCTGTTCTCAAAATTCTCAACTTCCTTAACAATTTCTTCTAGTATGTCATCTTCCTCTAAATCTATGTCTGTTTGCTGCATTGTTTCGTTGCATGTCATAGTCATTGGTTCATCAAGATAAGTAATAGTAATGGTGTACAAGTAAAGTAATGAGAGAAAACAATAGTAATAAGTGTCAAAATGCTTTGATAAATTGCATAATAATTTGGAGATCTTATTGCAGGAATTGAAAACATGCGAAAAAATAAAAATCTTTTAGTAAATCAAAACAGTGCTTGTTTTAGCCTTGCTACCCAGAGGCTCATCGGGCCCTAGTTGTCCTGATGGTCTAATTATTGAGGCGTGCTCCTCTGCTTGCGGCCTGTATGGAAGGGCCTTCCTCCACCTCCTCCTCGAGAACAACACAACAATCAATGTCATTGTCCTCTAAGAACAAGTTTTTCACAACTGCCAGTGCTTCCTCTTATTCTGGCCCATAGATAACATCGCCTGGTCTCCAAATATGGTATTAGGTGCTCCAGAGGATAGTAAGGATCGTGCCATGGTGGTGACCAGTTGTTGAATTCTTCCCAGGTGTACTCATATCCCAGACCGAAAGTGGTGCTATATTTCTTGAGTTTTATGGGCTTAGTGATTCCTTGGAGGTTCTTGCCAAGCCCATTGCCAGGTTCATACCCACACCAATTCAGTATACTATCGATCTTGTTGTCCCACCATTTGTCTTTGTCAACAACATTCACTCGTTCAATGTGATGGTAAGTCTCTCCACCTAGCTTCCTTCTCCCTTCGATTGACGGAATGATCTGGCGACTGTATATGGGGTTGCTACCGTCGCCAGGAATGATCACTTCCCGGTGGTTCCATTCAAACTTTATTGCCTGATGTAGTGTTGATGCTACAGCCCCAGCGGCATGGATCCATGGCCGTCACAATAGTATATTGTAAGATGCCGACAAGTCTATCACTTGGAAATCGACATCGAACTAAGTTGGCCCCATTTGCAAACATAGACTAATTTCCCCAATAGTGGACCTCTGGGAACCGTCAAAGGCTTTCACGTTGATGGCTCCATCCTTTATCTCGTGCAGTCCCTTACCCAATTTCTTGAGCATTACCAGTGGACAAATGTTGAGGTTGTAACCCCCATCAATCAGGATCCTGGTGATAAAGTAATCCTCGCATTGCATAGTGATGTGTAGTGCTTTGTTATGCCCCAACGCTTCAGGCGGTAGCTCATCCTCATGAAAAGTAATGTTGTGACTCTCCAATACCTGTCCGACCATGTTAGCCATTTCTCTGCCAGTAATGTTGCTAGGTATGTAGGCTTCACTCAGCACCTTCAACAGAGCATTCTTGTGTGCCTATGAGTTTTGTAGCAAAGCAAGTATGGATATTTGTGCCGGTATTTTGTTCAACTGGTCGATGACCGAGTATTCCTTGGCCTGTATCATTCTCCAAAGATCATATGGACCCGTTTCAATGATGGGCGGCTACTTGGAGGCCTGCTTGCTTGACTTGGCTAGATGTTAAGGGTATAAACTCTACCAGTTCTTGTCATACCCTATGCGGCAATAGTTTCCTCGGTCCTACCCTTACCTTTTCTTCTTGCCTCGGCTGTATAGTCCCATGGTATAGCCTTGGTATGGAATGGTTTCATGGTGGACATCGCCACTAGGATCGACGTGGACATCTTCACTCTGAATGGAGCATGTGCTTTGGGAGGTAAAACTGCAACTTCAAATGGTGGAAGTGCATTTGCTGGAGTCACGAATTCGACCTCAATTGGTGTTGGTGTCTTCGCAGCTGCTTCGAACTCAAGTGGCACAGACATGTTTACCTTAGCGTTCCTAGATGGCTAAATCTGGACTATGATTGGATTAAGAGTAACTATTGGTTTCTTTGGATCATCACCTTCTGTGATCAACCCAATCGACCCCTCGGGATCCCAATCATCCTCTATTTCGATCATGTGAACGCCTCCACCCTTATGGTCTGGCAGAGGGTTATTGCGGGCATTTGGAGCAGGTTCCTTTGCCACAATAATCTTGTTGTCAATCAGAGCCTGGATCTTGTCTTTCAGAGAACGACATTCATCGATGGTGTGTCCCTTCATGCCGGAATGGTATGCACAGGATTTGTTTGGATTAACCCATTGAGAAGGCTTCTTAGGGGTTATGGCAGGGATAAGGGTGATATAACCAGTGGCTTTGAGTCTCTTGTATAACTGTTCAATGGGTTCGGCAGTGGCTGTATACTGTTTAGGAGGTCTGCAGTTAAAATTTGTTCGAGGTCTAGGGAAGTTTTGGCGTGTAGGGTGTGATTGATAGTGGGATGGTTAAGCATTGTAGGCTTGGTAAACTGGTGCGGGTTGGGAGTATCTGGGTGAAGTAGGCTGATATGTGGATGGAGGTATCAGGTAGGTTTGGTATTTGATGGGAGATTTGGTTCTTTGTGCAACCATTACGGCCCCTACGTCCCTTTTCTTGGATGCACCACCAGACTGTAAGGCCTTGTTTATAGCTTGCAAGGCCTCAAAGTTCGTAACCATACCATTTTTTATGCCCTCTTCGATCCTTTCTCCTAGCTTGATAATGTCAGAAAATTTGTGGCTCTCAATCAACATTAGTCGCTCATAATACTGTGGGTGTTGAGCCCGAACAAAGAATTTGTTCATCTGTTCCTCCTCTAAGGCAGGTCTGACCTTAGCAGCTTCCGACCTCCAGCGAGTAGCATACTCGCGAAATGTTTCTGTGGGCTTTTTCTTTATGTTCGGAATGTAGAACATATCTAGCGCATTTTCTGTGTTGAACCTAAACCTGTCCATGAAATCGGACACCATACTCACCAAGTTTGACCATTTATTCGGGTCTTGGCTAATGTACGAAGACAGAGCATCTCCTTTCAGACTTCTCATGAAAAGCTTCATGCGGATCCTTTCATCTTTCCCTACTCCGACTAGCTTGTCACAGTATGTTCTCAAATGGACCCTTGGATCACCTGCACCGTCAAACATCTCGTACTTCGGAAGTTTGTACCCCTCCGGCAGCTCAACATCTGGTTGTATGCAGAGATCTTCATAGTTTAAACCCTCTATTCCCTTGCTTCCTTTGACGCCTTGAATTCGGCTAGTAAGTTTCTTAAGTTCTTCAGCCTGGTTCCTGATGAGCGAGTCTTTATCATCAAACTCGAGTGTGATTGAGATGGGTTGGGTGGAGTGTGGCATGGTCTCCACATAGATGGGAGTGTTGTGGTGGGTGTGGAAGTGGTCATTTGTGGAGTTTTGGAGTTTTAGGATGAGCAGCAGGGTGTTGTTTGAGGTATGGCAGGTGTTGCAGTGATGGTGAGGAGCGGGATGATTTTTTTTCTTTGGGATATTTTGTGAATGTGTAGGGTTTTAAGCATTTGGGAAATTGACATCTGGAGTGGTGAGGGAAAATGACAGATTTGCCAGATTCCAAACCTGATCAAGTTCTTCTTGGAATTTCAACAGCTTTCGTTCGAGTTGGATGCATTTTCTTTGGAAACCTGAGTACCATGGCCATGAGTGACTTCTACCCGTTCAGTTGATTTCTCCTTCCTGGCATTGTTCGAATCTTCCATTTTTCCTTTGTTCTTGTTTTTGACTGGACTAAGAGGAGGAGTGGGTGGAGGGCCCCTGGATCTCGTTGAATAAGATAATGTTGCCAGACTGCATGAACTAACCTTTGGGGAGGGGAATAAATAAACAAAAAGTGAAAAGAAAAAGGTAACAAGTAAGTGAGGATTATAGGAAGTGTTGCAATATTTAGACACATAGTGCAGGAATGTAAACTGTGTCCTAAATTGGGGACCTCTTTGTGCCTGAGGTAGGCCTATAGACAAATTGATTTGGAGAACTTAGGATGCTAAATGCCTCATTTTATTGATAAAAATAGACGAATCCCAAATTGACACTAAATAAACAGGAAATGAAAACCACTAATGGTCATTGGCCTTATTACATTCATAAAGCGAAAAGATAAACTCCTATCTATTTGGTCCCAGAAGGACTCTCTTCCTCACTTTTCCTTCTTATTCTAGCAGACTGTATTCCAGATATTCTAACTTTTCGCTAGTTCTGGTAGTCCTCTCTTTCTATTTATTGATTTGGTCATCTGATGGAAGACTCCTCTACCAGTCTAGCAAGAGTGGGGGCGTGCTAACCATTCCGAAACTGGGGACCTCATTCTTCATTTTCTACAAAACAAAAGGGTTAAGACCATACCCCTACCGGACTCGACTATTTAACATCAACAATCAACATGAAGCATTTAGTTCTCCAAATAAATGCACAGAACGTGGGGATGTCCGTTTGGGTTTAGGGAAACCCAATGGACTTTGGACAAGGCTATCTTAAAGAGTCATTATGGGGACAACATAACTGACTCGGCTATGTTTGACCATGATGCATGCACAGTTAAACAGAGTAAGATTTCTATGGGGTTTTAGACTGGTACCCTTGAGCGGACAACTCAAGGGGAAAGGCACAGAACCATCGACTACACCGTTGATCGACTGGTTTTACCGCAAATACGCCTTTTCCGAATTTAGGAGGTGATAATATCGGAAGAGCGTAGTCACTCATTATAAGGGTTTCTATGGCATTTTATTTGGCATGAGTGGAATATGATGTTGAGCATGATTATGCAACAATTAAAGCAGGTTGTCACGTATTTGCATGTTAGGAAAGCAGTAAATACAATAGTTTTTTCATAATTTAAAGCGGTAGTAAAGGAAAGCAGTAAAGGAAAGGAATAAAGGAAAGAAACAAAAAGACAAGTCAGTTTTGCAATCGAAAAGAAAATTGAATGCTTGAAGAAATAAACAGATAATTACACATAAAGAAGCATAAATTCACAATAATAGTCTGAAATGGTAAAAGCCTGAAAATCCCCAGTAGAGTCGCCACGCTGTCGTGCCCCATTTTTCTTAGAGCGGAATCGGGTTTATGACATTTGGTGGGACAACTCATTCCTTTTGGGAATTGGTTTTGTGTTTGAAGAGTCGCCACCTAATGATTAGGGTGCATTAGAACACTAAAAGAGTTTGATTTTGAATAACCAGAGATTAGGGTAAGGGCTTGAAATTATTCCAAGGGGAAGGTGTTAGGCACCCCTCAGAATCCACTAGTGTGGTTCCTGGCAAGATAATTATTGTGAATTTGGGGTGCAATTAACATATAGACAAATAGGGCTCAAATAAGATGGGGTTTCATATAATGGTTTGCAAATAAACAAAGTTTAGAAAAGCAACGAAAGCCGATTTTTAACGAAGGTGTTGAAATGATAAAAGGAATAAAGAAATAAGGGAAGGGGTCATAGGTTTATTAACAATATGGATCACCCCACACAATGCCCTGTAATCACTCCTCAATGAGGGGCTACACATGACATTATAGCGTGGTCATCATATCCATGCTTACCTTTCCCACCCCGTTGAGGTATTTACAGCGCGGATTAGTCTCGTTTACTTATTGCATGCTATTACTTGTCCCAATCCTATCAGTCCCGGAGGCATTTAGGACTATTAATCCTAAAGGGAGGGATATTAGGCTTATTTGTAGTTTCAAAGGAAAAAAACATTAAGGCGACATACAAAACACGTATTGCAAATTGGGGAAAGCATATAACAAGCAGAGGCTCAGATATACCTCCTTAAATAAAGAAACATGTAATTATCATGAATTAGACATACTGTTTAGGTCTGATTTAAAAGGTATTAAAGACGAGTGAGAGAAAATTTTTGAGACAGTTTCAGCTTATCACATAACTCAGATAAGAAGTCCGAATCAGGCCTGCCTACTAGTTGTAATTATTCACAGAAGCAGATTAAGTTTATATTTATTACCCTAGGGCTTGCCTAAATATTTCGACGGGGTCCTATAGGCATGATATCTATTGATCTTTGAAGGCGATGCGCTACTAAAACTTGGAAAGAATTATTTAAAGTCCTATATGCATACGTGTTAAACTAGTTAAGTGAGGGACTCAAATTATTAAAGAGAGATAGAATTTAACCGAATTGATTACAAGTTCTGCAAATGATGATATCCATTATTACTGATTTTAGATCTAACACTGAGTATGGCAATTCAGATATTTATTAGAAACTCCTATAGGCATGCTTTCTAGGCGTTACTGATTTTAAACCTTTATAGAAGAGGTACCTAAGTGCAAAACTGTTTGAAACCTATAGACATGGTATCTAAATTCAGAAGCAGTTTAAAACCTATACACATGGTATCTAAATGCATAAGTTGTTTAAAACCTATAGACATGGTATCTAGTGCAGTTGAATATGCAGAATTCAGAACGATCCTATAAGCATGGTTTCTATATGTGATCGAATATGCAGAATTAGAACAACCTATAGGCATGGTTTCTATATGTAATTGAATATGCAGAATTAGAACAACCTGCTGGTAGGGTTTTTATATGTAATTGAATATGAAGAATTCAAAATAACCCTATAGGCATGATTTCCATATGTAATTGAATATTAAAAATTCAGAATAACCCTATAGGCATGATTTCTACCCTTTGCATGCATAGTTACCCACCATTTTTCACTAGCCAGCCCCAAGTATTTATTACAACTTATTACAAACCAGAATAGTAAATTACATCAGAAAATACAAATAAGAGTACAACTAGAGGTAGCCTGATTCTGACTTCCGCACTAAGTTATGAGATAAGCCAACTCAAAGACCATTGATCCAAAGCCTTTCTCAACTTGAGTGTGTCAGAGTTCCCTAAGGGCCTCAAGGGGACTCCGAGAAGTGCTCACACCCAAATTATATTATCAGAATAGGGATAAGTGCAGTGTGGAAGGGCCAGCCCTCAAGTGTCCAAGTTCAGAGGGAGCTCAAGGGGTCCCAAGGCAAGGCTCACAAGAGGGGAAGAACTTAAAATCTACGAGAGAGTGCAAGTGCAGAAACAGAACTTTAAGAACTAGGGAAGTAAGAAAAGGGAAAAGGGTACTGGAAATAGCAAGAGAATTGATAACTTTGCACAAAAGGGGGGCGGGGATTGGGAATTGATTGTAGAGAGCCCATGCTTGGCAAGGGTAAGCTTTGGGCATGCACAAAAATGGAGATGTTGGCATGCCTATAAGCCTACCAGAACATACAACAACAAATAATCATAGGGGTTAGGATCCCAGGGGGATCAAACTTGAGTCATGGATAGTAATATTCAGTCTGTCATGCCTTAAGCAAACCATAGTATCAAACACATTAGGGCAGGGGTTTGGGGTTCATAACAGGATAGGCAGAAGGAAATTACAGCATGCTAAAGTAAGTATTGAACCATACATAAGCAGTAGACAGACAAGAAGGTAAAAGTATTAAGTAAACACATTGTTGTGATTGCAGAAAATCTTAATCAGAACATACCACTTTCAAAGAGGCAAAGTACAATAAAAGCAAGTAGCAGGACTTGAAAGCAGGTCACAATACAAGTAACAAGAGAGAATGTTTTTTAAAGGTAAGTGTGAGTTCAGAAAATTAAGAGTGTCTCTGTGTGTCTATGTTAATGAGAAAGCCAGGTATTTATAGTTTGAAAATAGGCAGAAAACAAGGCTAGAAAATAATTATGGAACCGTGTGCTAATTAAAATCAATCAGTATAAGACTTCCTTTAATTAAGGAGTTAAAATCAAACGGTAACATGCAAGTGCTAAATAAGGAAACAAATCACATAGGGCTGAATATGACCAATAAGGAAGTATTTCTAGCGTAGTACAAGTATACAGTAGGTAATAGAGGGTAGTTCATCAGACTCTAATCAAGGAAAGGTCTGCAAGAATCTAATACCAATGTAATCAAGGTAAGGGGATTAATCAAATTCAGTAGAAAAGGTAGGGGTCGAAAGTTCAAAGGAAAGTATTCAAATAGGTCCAAGAATCAGGGAAATCAGTACAACATGGAAAAAATCAATTACAAGAGTACAATCAGAATTACACAAAGTGGTTTGAAATCCGTCCACAATTAAGTGTTATTTTGAGAGGGAATTTTAACATATAAAAGAGTGCATTAGATTTGGCATGTGAGGCTGAACTCATGACAAAGAGAATAATCACATGACAGTCACATAGGTTAATAGAGAAAAGGGAGAGTATCAGAAACCTGCAAAAGAGTCCAGTAGAAAGACCTTTCTGAAAATACATTCGAGTTTCAATGATAGCATGAGATCAAAATCACATGAAGCAACAGAAGTTAAAACAAAGATTTCGAAACTCAGTGGAGCAGTAGATGAAACAACTTTTGAAACTCGAATAGGTCCAAAGAGATTAGGGTTTTGAAATCAAACAAGTTCAGAGATGAGGAACAAGCAAATCACATAGAAAATAGTTTCAAAACTCGAACGAACCCCCAAATTTTAGGGTTTTCACCATCAATCGAGTATAAAGATGAAAGACAAGAGAATCAGGCAAAAAAAATATCAACAAAGAAAATAAAATCAGAAACCTTAAGAAAGAACCAAGACTTTTAATATAAAGAAACACAGTAGAAGAACAACATAAGAAACACGGTAAAAGAATCAACATAAGAAACATAGTAGAAGAACAACATAAGAAACACGGTAGAAGAATAGGAACACATTAAAAGGATAACATAAGAAACACAGTAGAACACGTTAAAAATCAGAAAAGCTTTGAAATGACTTAATTGAACCCTAAATCGGAAAAGTTAAAGGTTTTGAAGGTAAAGTTTTGAAAGAAACTTTGAGAAAACGTTTAAAAGCTCAGAGAAAACACAGATCTACAATGGATCTAAAAGAATTAGAGGAACCTCGAAGGTTAGGGTTTCGGAACAACCCAGATGGTGAGAAAGGCTTGGAAAGTCATTGATCTAAGCAGGAGAAGTCAAGATCAGGCTTGAATAGCCATGGCTGGCCGGAGCAAGGTCGGAGACAGCCATAGAACTCGAATGAAACAAAGTCTAGGCCAAGCTTCTTCAAAGTCTAACCTTGAAACCATAGTAATCAGGCGTGCAGGAGTCATAGGAGGCCAGTACAGGCCTTTAATGGCTTTGGAAGCCATGGATTAAGGAGATTTTAGGGTGGAAACAGAGGGAGGCGGCTAGGGTTTGAGAGGAGCTTGAGAGAGAACTGGGAGAAGGGGAAATTCAAGGGCGGCTACAGATGGGAAATGATTAGGGTTAGGGGGTAATTGGGAATTAAAAAGGAAAGAGTTAACGATGGCCTGGATTGGAGGGGAATCCGGGAGGGTTATTTTAAAGGGTCGTGGGTTGGGTAGATTAGGATTTGGGCTAGTTATTAGGTTCTGGAATTGGGTCTAATTAGAGGTTCAAATCCGGCTAAAATTGAAATGCAAATGGGCTATCTTTTAAATAGCCATTTTTCCCTCATTTATTTTATAAAAATAGTAAAATAATTTCTAGAAATAAATTAAAGGTACTGAATGATTAATAATTATTAAATTAAAAATATTGGATTCAATTTTATAACTATAAATACAATTAAATCTTAAAAGAGGTGAATATTGCAATTGTATGCAATTTAGCTTTAAAATACCAAATAAATTTATAAAAAATATGAAAATATTATGCTAGCTATATTTTAATATAAATATGAGAATACAATAAATGAATCACCCAAAATGATAATTTTGGGGATAATTACTGGGTTTTTCTTAATAAAATAGGGCAATAAATTGATTTAAAAATCTTTAAAAATTAAGAGAAAAATAATTAAACCTTGGGACATACTTATATATGCACATACATACTATTTTGAGAGAATTTTGCATATTAAAAATATATAGGAAAATATTGAGTATCAACACATGGGAGATCAGCTGGAAACACATCGGGAAAATCCCGTACTACTAGAATTGAATCAACAGAAGGGATATCAATACTGACATCTCTCACATAGGCTAAATATGTGTCACACCCCTTCTCAAACATACGCTGAGCTTTAAGAAAAGAAATGACTCTACTAGGAGTGTGATCTAAAGTACCTCTCCACTCAACACATAGTACACCTAGCATAGCCAGCATCACGGTTTTGGCGTGACAATCAAGAATAGTATAATGGGGCAACAACCAGTCCATGCCCAAGATAATATCAAAGTCAACCATGCTGAGTAACAATAAATCGGCTCTGGTCTCAAAACCACTAAGAGCAACCAAACACGACTGATAGATGCGATCCACAACAAGAGAATCTCCTATAGGAGTAGAAACATAAATAGGGGAACTCAAAGAATCCCGAGATAGACCCAAATGTGGATCAAAATAAGAAGACACATAAGAATAAGTAGAGCTTGGATCGAATAGAACCAATGCATCTCTGTGGCAAACTAATATAATACCCGTGTGTTACAACCTATATCCACACGCGTTAGTTCATAACATATATTAGTAAACATAAATCCAAGAAGGAATTACCTTTGAGATGATAAGAAGTTAATCCTATTGGTCTTAGGTGATACAAGGGAGTATAAAGGTGATTAACAAGTATTAGAAGTTAAACGAATCAAGGATGTTGTAACTCGTATTTTCAGGTACACCTAGAGGTTCTTAAAACACTCAAGAGATCATGTATTAAGGTATTGGAATCATATAATATCCGTATCATAAGTCTTGAAGTCAAACGGGTTATGAAGCAAAAGTCGACAAACGTTGTCGCAACTTAGGTTCATAATTTTACTTAAACATTAGGTCAAATGTTTCTAAGCTTTTATCCTAATTTACAAGGAATTACGGGGTGATCTACCCACTAAAATAAAGATCTATGAGTCAAGTTTCCAACGCATTAAACCGTTTGTCAATACGATGTCGGAGTATAGAGATATTCATATTTTTGCAAGCCTGCGCAGATTGGTAGATGACAAGTAGGTGCATCACCTACTTGCCAAAATGATAGGACAAAATTAAAAGACCTAAGTCGGCCAAGAGAGGACTTTTAAGGGGTTATGAACTCAGTTATTTCATCCATATTTCAGACCCTCAAAACCAAAGTTAACCCCTGCAACTCCTCCCCAAAAATCCCACACAAACCCTAATCGATTTTCCCTCTCTTTCAAGTTCTATTTGAAGGTAAAACCTAGAGTTTGAAGAACCAAGGGAAGGGCTGAGTTATCCAACAAGTAAGGTAAGTTACTGCCATCTTTCATACATTTTTCTCTGCTGTGAATTCATGGTAATTCGTTCTATACATGTAAGAACTCACGGGACGGTGATCGGAAGCCGTGAGTTCGAGTTATTCACTTGTAGCGGACTGTTTTGTGGACTGTTTTGTGTTGCTATTGGGCTGCGTGTTTTACTACTGTTTTGTGGAGTTTTGGAGGTGGAAGGATGTGGAGAAACACCATATATATATAGGTTTGTGGGCTGATAGTTATTCGTAACATTTCTGGGTCGTTTGACACGACTACGGTGGTTGTCGTATGTATGATGTAATTAGGTTGTGCGTGGACTGTTTTGGGAGGCTCAATATGTTTATTATTGATTTTCTTTGGGATATTTGGTGATTGTTTTGAATGGTGTGAAGTCATATATATAGGTGAGGTGTTGTCCGTTTCAACATAAAATATGTTGTGGTCGATACGTAATAGTTATGACGCTTAAATGATAACGGTAGTATCGTTTCTCTTATTGTAGACTGAGGAGTTGTGACAATTGCATAGCTCGCGACTAGGGCAGTATATACAAGGTATGTGAGGCTATCCCTTTCCTTCTTTTTCACGACTCCGATTGTACATAATGTAATGAACGAGCTTCCAAAGATACTCTGCTCTTAGAAGCTAGCAGTACTTACATTGCTTTCCCTCTTATGGAACGATTGATGTTAATGTTGCTTCTCTTATTCTTATGTTATCAATGTTGGTGGTACTTCCTGATTCTTATAAGGTTCATAGTGAAGAGTTAGTCCTAACAACGTGTACAGAGGATACCGACCTTACGTCACTATGAAAGGTTTAGAATGTGATTCCATGAGTCGAGCATGCATTATATATATTTATCTATTTTACTATACCGAGCCGCGCTATAATCGCCCGGGTACGGCACCTATTGTGCAACCATTGATCAGTTGGGTTTTACCGAGCTCCACGTGGCCGGGTACGATTCTACCGAGCCTTATGATGGTCGGGTATGTTTTTTACCAAGCCTATTATGGCTGGGTACGATATGATGATGATGATGCCCACAAAGGTGAATGTTTTAAATGTTTATGTGTACATACATATGTATCATGCATTTCATGTCAGTAGCCCTCAGAGGTACTCAGATGTTCCAGGTTGTATATTCTCTATCCCTGCTTACATTACTATTCGTATTTATGGTTCACTGCCTTACATACGCAGTACTTTATTCGTATTGTCGTCCTTTTGTTTGTGGACGCTGCATGTCGTGCTATAGGACCTGATAGACAGGCAGGTGCAGCTCCTCCACCACAGTAGGTTGTCCAGTTCAATAGTGATTGGCGAGATCCCTTCTCAAGACTTGCCGTGGTCTTGGTATGCATTTTTGTTATAGACATTATGGGTATGTCGGGTCCCTGTTCCGGCTATGTTGCAGCACTTTTGTTCATTTAGAGGCTCATAGACAGGTGTCGACTCATGTATAGTTTGGTATGCCTTGTCGGCTGGTTTTTGTTGTATAGTCTTTCATGGTAGCATGGTAGCTCGTACCTTATATGTAGTTTCTTGATTGTCTGGTCATCCCCTGTTATGTATGTTCATGCCATCGTATTTTATTGTTGGTTTTCCATGATCCAAGTCTACTATTTATATTGATCTCGTCAACCGTAAAAGATTATAAAAAAAAGGTTAGATAAAATGTACGTTGGTGCCCGGCAAGTATGGTCGGATGCTAGTCATGGCCCTCCAGTTTGGATCGTGATAAACTTGGTATCAGAGCAAGTCTGTCCTAGGGATTGTCTATGAGCCGTGTCTAGTAGAGTATTTATTATGGATGTGTAGCGCGCCACATTTATAATAAGGAGGCTACATGACATCTAGGGTTGTTACCTTCTTCCTGAATCTAGATCGTGCGTAGAGTTGAGTCGTAAGTGTTCGTCTCTAATATTCACCTTGTTTCTTTCAGCGATGCCTTCGACTAGGAAGCAAACAATTAGTAGACGGCTTGATACAGCTGCGGGAGAGGGTACCAGTCAGGTACCCCAAGCCAGAGCAGGCCAAAGTGAGGCTTAGAGTGAGATGCCGTCTCATACCTCATCTACTCTGTCTCCTCCAGAGGATATTAGGAGGCACCCAGCACCTCCAGTTCCTTCGTCTGGAACTACAGACCAGGATATACGGAGTGCTTTGCAGTTATTGACTAGCTTGGTAGCTGCTCAGGCTCAGAGGCAGAATACAGGTGCTGCTGATAAACCAGTTAGTACGAGAGTTCGTGATTTTATTAATTTAGACCCTCCAGTGTTTACCGGATCAGACCCCAAGGAGGACCCGCAGACTTTTATTGACCAGGTTCATCGTACACTGTGGGTATAGCATGTTAGTGATACAGAGGCAGTAGAGTTGGCTTCTTATCGGCTACGGGATTTAGCAGTTCTCTGTTATGATAGTTAGGAGAGATCCAAGGCTTCGAACACTCCTCCAGCTATGTGGAAGGAATTTTATGAGACCTTTTTTTGTCACTACTTGCCAGTTGAGATACGACGAGCTAGAGCTGATAAGTTCTTGAACCTTAGACAAGGTAATATGAGTGTACGAGAGTTGAAGGTTCAGTTGAAGGACTTGCTGGATAAGGGCTTTATTAGACCTAGCACTTCACCTTGGGGTGCACCAATCCTATTCGTGCGGAAGAAAGACGGGTCGTTACGGATGTGTATCGACTATCGACAGTTGAATAAATTTACTATAAAGAACAAGTATCCACTTCCAAGAATTGATGACCTGTTTGACCAACTCCAGGGTGCCAAGTATTTCTCCAAGATTGATTTACGTTCAGGGTATCATCAGGTGAGGGTTAAGGAGAAGGATATTCCAAAGACGGCCTTCCGGACAAGATACGGGCACTTTGAGTTCTTGGTGATGTCGTTCGGGCTAACAAATGCCCCAGCAGCTTTTATGGATCTCATGAATACTATATTTAGGCCCTATCTTGATGTGTTCATGATTGTATTCATTGATGACATTCTAGTGTATTCTCGTTCGGAGGCGGAACATGCGGGCCACTTGCGGATAGTATTACAGACGCTTCAGGATCGTAAGTTATATGCTAAGCTCTCCAAATGTGAATTTTGGCTGAACTCAGTAGCGTTCCTTGGCCATGTGATATCTGACGAGGGTATTAGTGTCGACACTCAGAAGATCGATGCAGTAAAGAATTGGCCGAGACCTACAACACCATCAGAAGTCCGCAGCTTCCTAGGGCTAGCAGGATATTATAGGCGGTTTGTGGAAGGGTTTTCCTCTATATCATCACCATTGACTAAGTTAACACAGAAAGCTACCAAGTTCCAGTGGTCTGACACTTGTGAACGTAGTTTTCAGGAGCTGAAGAATCGATTGACATCCGCACCAGTGCTCACTCTTCCTGAAGGAACAGAAGGTTATGTGGTATATTGTGATGCCTCAGGTATAGGTTTGGGGTGCGTATTGATGCAGCGTGGGAATGTGATTGCTTATGCATCAAGACAATTGAAGAAGCATGAAAAGAATTATCCAACCCATGATTTGGAATTGGCTGCAGTAATATATGCTTTGAAGATATGGCGGCACTACTTATACGGCGTCCATGTTGACATCTACACAGATCACAAGAGTTTACAATACATCTTCAAGCAGAAAGAGTTGAATTTGAGGCAGCGTAGGTGGCTTGAATTATTGAAAGACTACGACGTCGAGATATTGTATCATCCCGGTAAAGCCAATGTTGTGGCAGATGCTCTCAGCCGTAAATCAATGGGAAGCTTAGTACATATTGAGGCAGGTAGATGGGGGTTGATTAAAGAGCTTCATCAGCTAGCCAATATGAGAATCAGATTGTTAGACTCTGATGATGGAGGTGTTACTGTACAGAATACATCAGAATCATCTTTGGTAGCCGAGGTAAAAACACGGTAATATAAAGATCCTATCTTAGTACAATTAAGAGAGAGCATTCAGCAGTGTAAAAGTATGGCTTTTGAGATCGGAAGAGATGGGGCACTGAGATACCAAAGCCGATTATGTGTGCCAATGTGGCAGGGTTGCGAGAGAAGATTATGAATGAGATTCATCAATCACAATATTCCATCCATCCCGGCTCGACAAAGATGTATCATGATGTCAAGGAGTAGTATTGGTGGGATAACATGAAGAAGTCTATTGTAGAATTTGTAGCCCAGTGTCCCAATTGTCAACAAGTAAAGATAGAACATCAGAAACCCGGTGGATTGCTTCAAAATATAGAGATTCCGACATAGAAATGGGAGGTGATTAATATGGACTTCATTATTGGATTACCTCGCTCTTATCATAAGTTTGACTCCATCTGGGTGATAATTGATCGACTTACAAAATGTGCCCATTTTCTGCCAGTGAAGACAACTTACACGGCTGAAGATTATGCGAAGTTGTATATCAAGGAGATTGTTAGGCTTCATGGTGTGCCCATATCTATTATATCAGACCGAGGAGCTCAATTTACGGCTAACTTTTGGAGGTCTTTCCAGAAGGGTTTAGGCACACAAGTAAATCTCAGCACTGCATTTCATCCGCAGACTGACGGACAGGCTGAACGTACCATTCAGACACTGGAAGATATGCTACGAGCATGTGTTCTAGATTTTAAGGGGAATTGGGATGATCATCTTCCACTCATAGAATTCGCCTATAACAATAGCTACCATTCCAGTATTAAAATGGCCCCATACGAGGCACTATACGGGAGGAGATGTAGATCACCAGTTGGATGGTTCGAAGTCGGTGAAACAGAATTATATGGGCCAGATTTGATTCACCAAGCTATTGAGAAGGTGAAAGTGATACAGGAGCGATTGAGGACGGCACAAAGCAGGCAAAAATCTTATTCTGATGTCCGACGTCGTGATCTAGAGTTTGAGGTTGGTGATTGGGTTTTCCTGAGGATCTCACCAATGAAGGGTATTATGCGTTTTGGGAAGAAAGGTAAGCTGAGTCCAAGGTATATCGGGCCGTATAAAATTCTTCGACGGATTGGACAGGTTGCTTATGAGTTAGAATTGCCATCCGAATTGGAATTTGTCCACCCGGTATTCCATGTATCTATGTTGAGGAAATGTATTGGAGACCCTTCTCGAGTCGTCCCTATCAAAGATGTACAAGTTACAGAGGACCTATCATATGAAGAAGTGCTAGTGGCTATATTAGATCGACAAGTCTGCAAGCTGAGAACGAAAGATGTAGCTTCCATCAAAGTATTGTGGAGGAACAAGAATATGGAAGAAATGACATGGGAAGCAAAAGAGGAGATGAAGTCTAAATACCCGTACCTATTCCAAAATGAAGTTAACAAGGATGCTGGTGGAACACATGATACATTGGAAAGTGAAATGGCTCTATGAGGTAAGCAATAACATGAGAATACCCATCCTTAATACAAAATGGAAAAATGCAGATAATGTACATGTCCATAATGCTCTGCATACTCTTGTAAGGCCATACGTTGAGTTAACCGCTTGCAGGTTTGTCCTCTATTTATGGGAGAAACTTGGTCGGAATCCACGATGATTTAAACTCCCCATGAACCCTTACATTCGAGGACGAATGTTCCTAAAGGGAAAAGGGTCTTACAACCCATATCCATACGCGTTGGTTCATGCCATATATTAGTTAACATAAATCCAAGAAGGAATTACTTTTGAGAGGATAAGAAGTTAATCCTATTGGTCTTAAGTGATACAAGGGTGTATAAAAGTGATTAACAAGTATTAGAAGTTAAACGAATCAAGGATGTTGTAACTCGTATTTTCAGGTAAACCTAGAGGTTCTTAATACACTCAAGAGGTTATTTATTAAGGTATTGGAATCATATAATATCCGTATCATAAGTCTTGAAGTCAAACGAGTTATGAAACAAAAGCCGACAAACGTTGTCGCAACTTAGGTTCATAATTTTACTTAAACATTAGGTCAAATGTTTCTAAGATTTTTTCCTAATTTACAAGGAATTACTGGGTGATTTACCCACCAAATCAAAGATCTATGAGTCAAGTTACCAACGCATTAAACCGTTTGTCAATACGATGTCGGAGTATAGAGATATTCATATTTTCACAAGCCTGTGCAGATTGGTAGATGACAAGTAGGTGCATCACCTACTTGCCAAAATGATAGGACAAAATTAAAAGACCTAAGTCGGCCAAGAGAGGACTTTTAAGGGGTTATGAACTAAGTTATTTCATCCATATTTCAGACCCTCAAAACCAAAGTTAACCTCTGCAACTCCTCCCCAAAAATCCCACACAAACCCTAATCGATTTTCCCTCTCTTTCAAGTTCTATTTGAAGGTAAAACCTAGAGTTTGAAGAACCAAGGGAAGGGATGAGTTATACAACAAGTAAGGTAAGTTATTGCCATCTTTCATACATTTTTCTCTGCTGTGAATCATGGTAATTCGTTCAATACATGTAAGAACTCACGGGACGGTGATCGGAAGCTGTGAGTTCGAGCTATTCACTTGTAGCGGACTGTTTTGTGTTGCTGTTGGGCTGCGTGTTTTACTACTGTTTTGTGGAGTTTTGGAGGTGTAAGGGTGTGGAGAAACACCATATATATATAGGGTTATTGTCTTATAGTTATTCGTAACATTTCTGGGTCGTTTGACACGACTACGATAGCCGTCGTATGTATGATGTAATTAGGTTGTGCGTGGACTGTTTTGGGAGGCTCAATATGTTTATTATTGATGTTGTCTGGGCTGTTTGGTGATTGTTTTGAATGGTGTGAAGTCATACATATAGGGGAGGTGTTGTCTGTTTCAACGTAAAATAGATTGTGGTCGATACATAATAGTTATGACGCTTAAATGATAATGATAGTATCGCATCTCTTATTGTAGACTAAGGAGTTGTGACAATTGCATAGCTTGTGATTGGGGCAGTATATACAAGGTATGTGAGGCTATCCCTTTCCTTCTTTTGCACGACTCCGATTGTACATAATGTAATGAACGAGCTTCCAAAGATACTCTACTCTTATAAGCTAGCAGTACTTACATTGCTTTCCCTTTTATGGAATGATTGATGTTAATGTTGCTTCACTTATTCTTATGTTATCAATAATGTTGGTACTTCCTTATTCTTATAAGGTTCATAATGAAGAGTTAGTCCTAACAACTTGTACAGAGGATACCGACCTTACGTCACTCCGAAAGGTTTAGAATGTGATTCCATGAGTCGAGCATGCATTATATATATATGTATCTATTTTACTCTACCGAGCCATGCTATAGTCGGCCGGGTACAACACCTATTGTGCAACCACTGATCAGTTGGGTTTTACCGAGCTCCACATGGCCGGGTACGATTCTACCGAGCCTTATGATGGCCGGGTACGTTTTTTACCGAGCCTATTATGGCTGGGTACGATATGATGATGATGATGCCCACAGAGGCGTATGTTTTAAAAGTTTATGTGTACATACATATGTATCATGCATTTCATGTCAGTAGCCCCAGAGGTACTCAGATGTTCCAGGTTGTATATTCTCTATCCCAGCTTACATTACTGTTCGTATTTATGGTTCCCTGCCTTACATACTCAGTACTTTATTCGTACTGACGTCCTTTTGTTTGTGGATGCTGCATGTCGTGCTGCAGGCCCTGATAGACAGGCAGGTTCAGCTCCCCCACCACAGTAGGTTGTCCAGTTCAACAGTGCTTGGCGAGATCCCTTCTTCGGACTTGCCGTGGTCTTGGTATGCATTTTTGTTATATATATTATGGGTATGTCGGGGCCCTATTCCGGCTATGTTGCAGCACTTATGTTCCTTTAGCGGCTCATAGACAGGAGTCGACTCATGTATAGTTTGGTATGCCTTGTCGGCTGGTTTTTGTTGTATAGTCTTTCATGGTCGCATGGTAGCTCGTACCTTATATGTAGTTTCTTGATTGTCTGGTCATCCCTTGTTATGTATGTTCATGCCATTATATTTTATTGTTGGTTGTCCATGATCTATGTCTACCATTTATATTAATCTCGTCAACCTTAAAAGATAATAAAAAAGGTTAGATAAAATATACGTTGGTGCCCAGCAAATATGGTGGGGTGCTAGTCATGGCCCTCCAGTTTGGGTCGTGACAAACTTAGTATCAGAGCAAGTCTGTCCTAGGGATTGTCTGTGAGCCGTGTATAGTAGAGTCTTGATTATGGATGTGTAGCGCGCCACATTTATAATCAGGAGGTTACATGACATCTAGGGTTGTTACCTTCTTCCTGAATCTAGATCGTGCGTAGAGTTGGGTCGTAAGTGTTCGTCTCTATTATTCACCTTGTTTTCTTTCAGCGATGCCTTCGACTAGGAACAATTAGTAGACGGCTTGATACAGCTGCGGGAGAGGGTACCAGTCAGGTGCCCCAAGCCAAAGCAGGCCAAAGTGAGGCTTAGAGTGAGATGCCATCTCATACCTCATCTACTCCGTCTCCTCCAGAGGATATTAGGAGGCACCCAGCACCTCCACTTCCTTCATCTGGAACTACAGACCAGGATATGCAGAGTGCTTTGCAGTTATTGACTAGCTTGGTAGTTGCTCAGTCTCAGAGGCAGAATACAGGTGCTGCTGATAAACCAGTTAGTACGAGAGTTCATGATTTTATTAATTTAGACCCTCCAGTGTTTACTGGATCAGACCCCAAGGAGGACCCACAGACTTTTATTGACCAGGTTCATCGTACACTGCGGGTATAGCATGATAGTGATACAGAGGCAGTAGAGTTGACTTCTTATCAGCTAATGGATTTAGCGGTTCTCTGGTATGATAGTTAGGAGAGATCCAAGGGTCCGAACTCTCCTCCAGTTGTGTGGAAGGAATATTCCGAGGCCTTTCTTTGTCACTACTTGCCAGTTAAGATACGACGAGCTAGAGCTGATAAGTTCTTGAACCTTAGACAAGGTAATATAACTGTGCGAGAGTTGAAGGTGTAGTTGAAGGACTTGCTGGATAAGGGCTTCATTAGGCCTAGCACTTCACCTTGGGGTGCACCAGTCCTATTCGTGCGGAAGAAAGACGGGTCATTACGGATGTGTATCGACTATCGACAGTTGAATAAATTTACTATAAAGAACAAGTATCCACTTCCAAGAATTGATGACCTGTTTGACCAACTCCAGGGTGCCAAGTATTTCTCCAATAGTGATTTACGTTCAGGGTATCATCAGGTGAGGGTTAAGGAGAAGGATATTCCAAAGACGTCCTTCCGGACAAAATACGGGCACTTTGAGTTCTTGGTGATGTCGTTCGGGCTAACAAATGCCCCAGCAGTTTTTATGGATCTCATGAATACTGTATTTAGGCCCTATCTTTATGTGTTCGTGATTGTATTCATTTATGACATTCTAGTATATTCTCGTTCGAAGGCGGAACATGTGGGCCACTTACGGATAGTATTACAGATGCTTCAGCCATAAGCTGCAGTAATATATGCTTTGAAGATATGGCGGCACTACTTATACGGCGTCCATGTTGACATCTACACAGACTACAAGAGTTTACAATACATCTTCAAGTAGAAAGAGTTGAATTTGAGGCAGAGTAGGTGGCTTGAATTACTGAAAGACTACGACGTCAAGATATTGTATCATCCCGGTAAAGCCAATGTTGTGGCAGATGCTCTCAGCCATAAATCAATGGGAAGCTTAGTACGTATTGAGGCAGGTAGATGGGGGTTGACTAAAGAGCTTCATCAGCTAGCCAATATGAGAATCAGATTGTTAGACTCTGATGACGGAGGTGTTACTGTACAAAATACATTAGAATCATCTTTGGTAGCCGAGGTAAAAGCACGATAATATGAAGATTCTATCTTAGTACGATTAAGAGAGAGCATTCAGCAGTGTAAAAGTATGGCTTTTGAGATCGGAAGAGATGGGGCACTGAGATACTAGGGCCAATTATGTGTGCCTAATGTGGCAGGGTTGCGAGAGAAGATTATGAATGAGATTCATCAATCCTGATATTCCATCCATCCCGGCTTGACAAAGATGTATCATGATGTCAAGGAGCAGTATTGGTGGGATAACATGAAGAAGTCTATTGCAGAATTTGTAGCCCAATGTCCCAATTGTCAACAAGTAAAGATAGAACATAAGAAACCCAGTGGATTGCTTCAGAATATAGAGATTCTGACCTGGAAATGGGAGGTGATTAATATGGACTTCATTATTGGATTACCTCACTCTTATCATAAGTTTGACTCCATCTGGGTGATAATTGATCGACTTACAAAATGTGCCCATTTTCTTCCAGTTAAGACAACTTACACGGCTGAAGATTATGTGAAGTTTTATATCAAAGAGATTGTTAGGCTTCATGGTGTACCGGTATCTATTATTCCTAAGGGGGGAAGGGTGTTACAACCCATATCCACATGCGTTGGTTCATTCCATATATTAGTTAACATAAATCCAAGAAGGAATTACCTTTGAGATGATAAGAAGTTAATCCTATTGGTCTTAAGTGATACAAGGGTGTATAAAGGTGATTAACAAGTATTAGAAGTTAAACAAATCAAGGATGTTGTAACTCGTATTTTCAGGTAAACATATAGGTTCTTAATACATCAAGAGGTCATGTATTAAGGTATTGGAATCATATAATATCTGTATCATAAGTCTTGAAGTCAAACGAGTTATGAAACAAAAGTCGACAAACGTTGTCGCAACTTAGGTTCATAATTTTATTTAAACATTAGGTCAAATGTTTCTAAGCTTTTCTCCTAATTTACAAGGAATTACGGGGTGATCTACCCACCAAATTAAAGATCTATGAGTCTAGTTTCCAACTCATTAAACCGTTTGTCAATACGATCTCGTAGTATAGAGATATTCATATTTTTACAAGCCTGCGCAGATTGGTAGATGACAAGTAGGTGCATCACCTACTTGCCAAAATGATAGGACAAAATTAAAAGACCAAAGTCGGCCAAGAGAGGACTTTTAAGGGGTTATGAACTCAGTTATTTCATCCATATTTTAGACCCTCAAAACAAAAGTTAACCCCTGCAACTCCACCCCAAAAATCCCACACAAACCCTATTTGAAGGTAAAACCTAGAGTTTGAAGAACCAAGGGAAGGGCTGAGGTATCCAACAAGTAAGGTAAGTTACTGCCATCTTTCATACATTTTTCTCTACTGTAAATTCATGGTAATTCGTTATATACATGTAAGAACTCACGGGATGGTGATCGGAAGCAGTGGGTTCGAGTTATTCACTTGTAGCGGATTGTTTTGTGGACTATTTTGTGTTGTTGTTGGGATGCGTGTTTCACTACTATTTTTTGGAGTTTTGGAGGTGGAAGGGTGTGGATAAACACCATATATATGTAGGGTTGTGGGATTATAGTTATTCGTAACATTTCCAGGTCGTTTGACACGACTACGATGGTCGTCGTATGTATGATGTAATTAGGTTGTGCATGGCCTGTTTTGGGAGGCTCAATATGTTTATTATTGATGTTGTTTGGGATGTTTGGTGATTGTTTTGAATTGTGTGAAGTCATATATATAGTGGAGGTGTTGTCTGTTTCAACGTAAAATAGGTTGTGGTCAATACGTAATAGTTATGACGCTTAAATGATAACAATAGTATCGTTTCTCTTATTGTAGACTAAGGAGTTGTGACAATTGCATAGCTTACAATTGGGGCAGTATATACAAGGTATGTGAGGCTATCCCTTTTCTTCTTTTGCATGACTCCGATTGTACATAATGTAATGAACGAGCTTTCAAAGATACTCTACTCTTAGAAGCTAGCAGTACTTACATTGCTTTCCCTCTTATGGAACGATTGATGTTAATGTTGCTTCTCTTATTCTTATGTTATCAATGTTGTTGGTACATCCTGATTCTAATAAGGTTCTTAGTGAAGAGTTAGTCCTAACAATGTGTACAGAGGATACCGACCTTACGTCACTCCTAAAGGTTTAGAATGTGATTCCATGAGTCGAGCATGCATTATATATATGTATCTATTTTACTATACCAAGCCGCGCTATAGTCGGCCGGGTACGACACCTATTGTGCAACCACTAATCAGTTGGGTTTTACTGAGCTCCACGTGGCCGGGTACGAATCTACCGAGCTTTATGATGGCTGGGTACATTTTTTACCGAGCCTATTAAGGCTGGGTACGATATGATGATGATGATGCCCACATAGGCGTATGTTTTAAAAGTTTATGTGTACATACATATGTATCATGCATTTCATGTCAGTAGCCCTCAGAGGTACTCAGATGTTCCAGGTTGTATATTCTCTATACTTGCTTATATTACTGTTCGTATTTATGGTTCCCTGCCTTATATACACAGTACTTTATTCGTATTGACGTCCTTTTGTTTGTGGACGATGCATGTCGTGCTACAGGCCCTGATAGACAGGCAGGTGCAGCTCCTCCACCACAGTAGGTTGTCCAGTTCAGCAGTGATTGGCGAGATCCCTTCTCCGGACTTACCATTGTCTTGGTATGCATTTTTGTTATAGACATTATGGGTATGTCGGGGCCCTGTTCCAGCTATGTTGCAGCACTTATATTCATTTAGAGGCTCATAGACAGGTGTCGACTCATGTATAGTTTGGTATGCCTTGTCGGCTGGTTTTTGTTGTATAGTCTTTCATGGTAGCGTGGTAGCTCGTACCTTATATGTAGTTTCTTGATTGTCTGGTCATCCCTTATTATGTATGTTCATGCCATCATATTTTATTGTTTGTTGTCCATGATCCATGTCTACCATTTATATTTATCTCATCAACCCTTAAAGATAATAAAAAAAGGTTAGATAAAATGTACGTTGGTGTCTGACAAGTATGGTCGGGTGCTAGTCATGGCCCTCCAGTTTGGGTCGTGATACTGTGATGACAGAATCAGAGGCAACAACCTCGATACGGGTAGGAAGGGCATAGTATCTATCTCGGCTTCCCCCTCTAGGGCGACCTCTACCTCCCCGACCTCCACCTCTAGCTGGCTGAGCAGGTGGGGTAGCAACTGGAGCTGTAACCATAGCCTGAGAACTCTGCGGGGCAGGATGTGGCTGAGAAGTCTGTGGAGGTGCACCCCTTGCAAGTCTGGGGAAATACCTCACCATATGAGAAGTCAGTAAAGCTGACTTCCTCCGGTTTCTAGCGCACCACCTGCGTGAGGTGCTTTCATAGGTCAGTCCAGCAGACCTGGCCCGAGACTGTCTAACTCATAGGTGCGCCACCACTCATAGGAAGCTTCTCGAATCTGAAAAGTAGTGAAGGAAACCCCGCTCGATCCTGATATACCCATGGTATGGAGAATACGATAAGTCTCATCTAGAAATCCTAGAGCATCCTCTGATGCTAGACCGCTGAATACAGGAGGCTTGAACCTCTTGAGCCTCTCAAGCCTCAGTTGCTCCTCCTCGGAAACTGCTGCCCTACCCTCGGGCTAAACTGGCACTGCAGGCGGTCCAGGAATAATCTCAAGGACCTACTCAACATGCACTGGCTACTCAGGACTGCGGGCGGCGGGAGTCTGTGCTCTTCCCCTGGCCTGAAATGTGGCTGCAGCAAGGGGAAGCAACCCTGCCTGAGCAAAGGTGGTGTACATTCTCATGAACTGCACCAAAGTCTCCTAAAGGGCTGGAGTAGTAGTAGCAGTAGGCGTATCAGGTGCTTGGACTCCGGCTGGAACTGCTGGTGGTACCTCGGCGTATCAGGTGCTCTGGCTTCACCACGTGCGCATCCTCGGCCTCTACCCCGGCCTCGGCCTCTGACGGCATTAGTAAAGGACACAGGTGCCTGATCATCTCGGGTAGCACATGTCCTCACCATCTGTGAGAGAATAGAAGGCATGAGTTTAGAATTGGGATGTCAAAATATCGCACGACAAGGAATTAAATGAAGTGAAAATTTTTCCTAACAGTTACATAGCCTCTCGTAGATAAATACAGACGTTTCCGTACCGATCAGCGAGACTCTAATAAACCGGCTTGTGATCCATGACTCCTATGAACCTAGAGCTCTGATACCAACTTGTCATGACCCCAGTTCTCCCTCCGTGAACTGTTGTGACGGCACCTAGTCTCTACGACTAGGTAAGCCTAACAAATGCGGAACATAAACTAAACTTGCGGAAGAAATAATCAAAACCAAAATAACTGAATGGAAACCATAGTTATAATGTTGATCGGCATGTACAACACAACCTTCTCGAAACCAAGTACACTATCCCAAAAACCCGAAAACTCACGGAAACACAAGCTTTTGGAATATCTAATAGTCTAACTCCAGAATATCTAACAAGAAAGAAAAATATAGAAGGGCAATGTTTAACAGGTACAATAGAAAGGGACTTCTCGGTCTGCGGACGCGGCAGATGTACCTTGAAGTCTCTAGAGCAGTCGCCTCCCTCAAGGATGGTAGGCCTGAGTAGCAGTACCTGGATCTGCACATCAAAACCATGCGCAGAAGGGGCATGAGTACACCACAGAGGTACTTAGTAAGTGCCAAGCCTAACCTTGGTTGGGTAGTGACGAGCAAGGTCAGAGCCCTACTGAGATTAAATAAAATAATAAGGTCAACAATATAGAACAAAATAGTATAAATAAGTACAACAATAAAATAACACAAGATGTACAGGACAACAACAACTATACAGAAACAAGGTATGCACGGGAAGGAAATACAGCTCAGCACCAATAATAACAAATTGAGGATCTCCCAGGATACCGTCCTGTAGTCCCATATGTACATATCCAATGGATCTCCCGGGATCCCGTCCCGTAGTCCAACTCATAGTGCGCGGGAATCGACCGGAATCCCATTCCTTAGTCCCAAATGTAAATACCCAATACTGGGGAAATCTACTGTGTGCATTCCCGTAGTTCCATATAACTATACAAGGTGATCTACCCGGTATTCCACATCCGTAGTCCCAAAATAAACAGACAAATGGGAGCTACCGGAATCCCACAACTGTAGTCCCAAAATAAATACATAGCAGCAACAGGAAAATATACAGAAATAGCAAAATTTCATATCAAGGTAACAAGTGATTCTAGCCTAGCATGCTGCACAGAATTCAGGTAAGACAGTTTGAGCATGTAAAGCAGTTAAGTCACTTAGACACGCTTTCCTAAGCTAACAACAAGCTTAATAGTGCAAGTAATAGAAACAGGAAAGGAAACACACTAGTAATTGCTTAAAGAAAACCGAATTTCCAACAATTAGCATAAGTACGCACTCGTCACCTCACGTACAAGGCATTTCAATTACAAAATATACCAACCCTAAGGGAAAATTCCCCCACACAAGGTTAGACAAGCCACTTACCTCGAACATACTCAAAATCAATCCGAAACCATGCTCTTGCCACGAGTACTCGACTCCAAATGGCCCAAGTCTATTCAATTCAATTGCATAATATAAATAACACTTCAAGTAACTGATTCTACAATTAAATTCTAAGCAAATGCGCGAAATTATGTAAAATGACCAAAATGTCCCTCAGGCTCACGTCTCGAAATCGGGTAAAATTTATATTTTCCAAAACCTCTTACTCCCACGAGTCTATACATAACAAAAACACTGAAATCAGAGTCCAAATGGCCCCTCAAATCCTCATTTAAAGGTCTCTTAAACTCAAGCCCTAATTACCCATTTTTTTCAAATTTTCACCACTAATTAGGCCTTTAATCACATAAAAATGAGTTATGAAGTCAAGGATGTTACCTCCAAGTGATTCCCCTTTGTTTTCCTCCAGAATCTTTCTCAAAAGCTTCAAACCCGGATGAAAATGGTGAAAGAATAGCTCAAATTCGCGAAGACAACTATTTATATGTTTTGGCCAACGATTTCCGCATCTAGCGGCCCTAGGACCGCGTCTGCAGTCCCATTTTTGCGGAACAAAAGTCGCATCTGCGAAAACTCATTAACATCTCAAATTCTGCACCTGCGACCTTCTCACCGCATCAGCGGTTACGCAGGTGCGTAAATCCTTCCGTATCTGCGGCCTCTGTTACTCCTCCTTATTTTCGTTTTTGCGGTGGCAATGCCGCTTCTGCGGCTCCGCACCTGCAGTTCCCAAACTGCAGGTGTGGTTATGACAGATACCAGCTGAACCTGCAATCTCTCAACTTCGAAAATCCTTCTGTCAACCATCCGAAATCATCCTGATGCCCCCGGAACCTCAACCAAAGGCACCAACAATCCACAAACAACTATCCAAACTTGTATCAATCCTTAGAACACTTAAAACAACATTGGAACCTTGAATTAACCATGGATTCAAGTCTAAGAACTCCAAAATTCTCAAAATACGCTTTCGATCAAAAATTCTATAAAACCTCGTCCGAATGAACTGAAATTTAGTACACACATCACATTCAACACTACGGAGCTACTCCAACTTCCGGAATTCCATTCCGACCCTCGGATCAAAATCTCACTATCGGACCGGAAACTTCAAAAATTCAACTTTCGGCATTTTAAGCCTAATTTAGCTACGGACCTCCAAAATACAATCCGAACACGCCCCTAAGCCTGAAATCACCTAACGGATCTAACGGAAGCATCGGATTTCCATTCCGAGGCCGTCTTCATAATATTCTGACTACAATCAACTTTCCAATACTTAAGCTCTCATTTAGGGACTAAGTGTCCCAAAACTCTCCGAAATTCAAAACCGTACATCCCGGCAAATCAAAATAGCAGAAATAAATTCGAGAAAGGCAGTTAATAGGGGATCGGGGCGTAAATTCTTAAGACGACCGGTCGGGTCGTCACATGAGAATCCTCAACATTACCCTCTACTATTTAGTAAAAACAAAGGACCCTTTAAATATTTATCAAGATTTAAGAAAAGAACTAGGAATTTCAAGAACAGTTCTTAGTGCAAACATATTATTTTTATTTCAAGAATTCTTCTTAGTTGTACTACAAACTAGAATTTGTTAAAAAAAACCAACGAAAGATTAACTTGGAAACTAATTAAAACCAAAGATAGAGCAAAATACAGTGACCATTAAGTATATCTCCAAGAAAATTCTTCAAAAGGCAAATATAAGTAACATAACAAACCTTCATTTTAGCGTTTTCTTTTGGTCGAAACACCAAAAATACTTAGCCTCTAAATTGGGTAGAATATATATATATATATATATATATATATATATATATATATATATATATATATATATATATATATATATCATAACCAAATTTTTCTCAAAATTGTTTGTACTACTCCACATGATATACAGAATCAGAACAAAAGTGGAAGTGGAAGTTTTAACTCCTATTCTTACTATTCAACAATTACTACTTCCCTTTTCGTTGGAAAATTTACAAATACTATATGCACATGTAAATTTCTTCTCTTTATGTATTTTCTGTTGTCTTGCAACAAGGAAATTTATATATCTGAAATCACATCAACTGGCAAATCATAGAAATAAAAGAATCTGCCTTAGAAAAAACTTCATTTTTAGAACTGGAATAACTCTATAAATAATGAAATACTCATAGTATCATGCATATGCGCATGTATGTCATGTCGTGCATCGGTACATGTGTTCATAACATCATCAAGCCTCTAGGGCATCCCATCATATCATCTTGGCCACTGTGGGCAAATAATCAACGTATACCAGCTGATCAGGTGGTGGTGCATAGATAACGTCGTAACCTTTTCCCATATCCAATATACATATATGTATATATATATATATATATATATACGCGTATATAACGCCGCCTGAGTCATATTTCAGCCACTGCAGGCAACATCATCATCGTATACCAGCTGATCAGGTGGTGGTGCATTTATAATGTCGTAACATTTTCCCATATCCCATATACATATATATATATATATATATATATATATATATATATATATATATATATATATATATGTGTATAAATGAATGCAATGCATGAGAAGTACGTTAATAATATCTTTCGGATGTAATAAGATCATTATACTAGTGCCGAACCCCCAGGCCACAAAAGATACATAATAACACCAATATACTCACTAAAGTCTTTTCACTATAATTCTGATTATAAATTGGTGTAATAAATAAGTGGAAATTCTCATAATGAACAGAACAGATTCAAAGAGTAGAAGAGTGATCAAACAAGACTTAAAGATCATGGAGATATTTCTAGCTGAAATTTTTATTGAGAGTGAAGATATTATATATGTTTCAATTCTGGTTTCCGATTTTAGTTTCACATTTTGAAACCAACCAATGTAGTGCTTTGTATTCCATTGACATGCGGATATTCAATCTCTAGACAAATGATGGATGCTCGCTACGGAAAGTCAGTATCATATTAGTCTAAAAGGGACATATTTAAGTTGTTTAGCATTATCCACCATAAGACTAGATTCAACTATACAAAAAGATAACACTCAAAATAAAATCCTTTTGACAGCTTCTATATGGCAGGCTTGTGGACAACATAAATAGTTTAACAGGGCAAGATCTTGATGCAAAAAGCATAATTGCCGTCCTTGATATATATATGGCTTTTAGAGGTTCAAAATCAACAGGTTTGGATAGTTATTTTTGCCAATTTTGGGTATATAAAATCTTTACCTCAAAATTAATAGCTCGTTACATACTTTACCTCAGTTTTGAGCAATTCTGCATCAACCTAACAAATGAGAATTTTATTAAGTAAGTCTAAGGCCTCATGTTAAGATTTGGCTTTAGGCCATTTGTTATATTGAGCCTCCGCTGCATTATACCTCTGATTAATATCATGAATTAAACTTCTTCCAACTTACATATTTTTCTGAGACTCATGAACATATGATATAACAATAATTCATATGGGGAATCAAGATATAGACATTCCTAATATTTCTATGAATAGAGTTGTTTATGAAAATTGTGCGTTTGCTCGTTTCTTCTGTATAATTTGGATCATGTCAAAAAGAAATAAGGGATAGCCCTAATATACATGTGTCGATTCTCTGGACAATTCCTCTATTACGGTCACCATGTGCTATGGCGTGACAAGCAGAAGAAGACGGAAAGCATCCGGCTCGAACTAAAAATTGAAGCATAATACACTATGCACACTTGTGAAAATATTTTATCTTAGTTGGGAACTTCCATATAACACCAGTTTTGATAAAAGCTTAGAGAGATGAAAATATACAATACCTTTTCCATCCCACAAATTCTGTATGGGGGCTTGTTATGACAAGCTTATTTAGCCCAAGCAGATGGAAAACTAGGAATTCAAATTAGAGTCTTTGATAAAAGTGTTGGTGTGAAAAGCGTGAAGGAAATTAAGAAAAAAATTCAAATGTGTTCATTTGATCATGCCACATATTTTAATAATGTATGAGTCATACTTTCTCCTAGCCAAAAGCTTCCACGTTGAAGTTCTTATCAAATATATTAATTAATTAGGTAATATTCCGCTACCCGGTAATTAATCAATTACCCGCATAATTAAGAATTGTCTCAACTTACTTAAAATTTTGCTTATTTTTAATACACTTTATACATCAAATTATCGTGGTAATGTGCTACTATATAAAATTAATACATACACTATTATTCTATTAAAATATCCACGTAAAAATACATATATTTTCTTAACTTCTAATATTCCTAATCTCATATAAAAAGTACAAATTCTCGTATGCTTAATCTTAAAATGGGGAAAAAAGAGATAACCTTCTTTCGTTGCGAGAAAATAATTCATATCTTTACAATAAAGAAAATCTCATAAACTTTTCTCATATTAGGTGTATAATTTAAAACATATTCGAAAGTAGTAATATTAATAACTATATGAAATCATATTTTTCATACCATTTACAAAAATGTTCCTATATATATATATATGTGTGTGTGTAAAACGGTATCAAGGTGATTAAACTTACGGGGTTTAACATCCTTCCCCCATTTAGAAACATTCGTCCTCGAATGTTAACTCTTAGGGATTTACAAAATTTTCACTAAGGTCTCCTTTATAAATTAAACTTAAAACCACAACTATATCCGAAATCTCGACTATTAACAATCTTTTGTACTTGAGTATCTTGCATCTTCTTTACCTTTACCTTACTTACCTTTCTATCTTTCATTGTATCTTCTGTTTCTTTCATAACTTCCCTTCAACATTGGTAGAAATTTCGCCTTAAACCTCTCATGTGATACATGCACCTCTGGTGCATACAAAATTTAGCGAAAGCTTCATACTGACTCCTTACGACTCAACTTTATGGCCCGATTTGAAAGCAAAAGAAGGGTAACATTTCCAAAATGCTCTATAGCCTCTCAATTATAAATGTGGAGCGCAACACACCCATAAGCAAGACTCTACTAGGCATGACTTTGTAGACCCCCTAGGACACGAACTGCTCTAATACCACTTTGTCACGCCCCAGACTTGGGGAGGCACGACTGGCATCCAGTACCGTACCGGCCCGAGCGAACCACTTTGCAACTTTTTTTTTCCAACAATCATGGGTCAACGTGGCCACAACTCGTAATGCATAACTATAAGTGGATAACACTATATCACTGAACCATTTTGTTTTCTTAAAACATGAATACATATGGGTTGTCAAGGCCTCTCACATACTGTACAAAATGGACCTTTGTCTACAAAGCCCCTATGATTGTTTGACAACGAATTGGACAGGGTACCGGCCTACCCATAAGTTTGTAGAAAAATTCTGACACGATGACTCGTAGACTCGGCTGCACTCTGAATGAGGTGGAGTCTTACCGATCCTTCGTTGAATACCAATTTCGTCTACTATGAGGGCTCGTCAAACTGATTATCTATACCTGCAGGCATGAATATAGCATCCCCAAGAAAAGGACATCAGTACGAATAATGTACCGAGTATGTAAGGCAGAACTGAAACATAATCATAATCCAACATTTATTTAAAGACATATTGTAGAGAAAATTCAGGCCTATGCAAAATAATCTAGAATATTAGAAATGAAACTATTGACAACAGAATAAAGCTTCAAATGATTTTGGCTAACACGTAAGATCTAAATTATCAATTCGAACTACAATGTTATCATACTGATTTATTAAAGGCCTTACCTTACAAAAGAAGAGACTGAAATTTTAAATATCAACTTTAGCATGATTTATGAGCATCAAATTTTTCTTGAACCAGAAGCTTTACTTATTTACTATCCACTTAAAGTGCACTAATTAATGTGATTACTACATCAAAAAAGATACCAGTTAAAACAAATGCATGACATTTTGATTCTATAATTTTGAGAATCCTCAACATTACCCTTTACTCTTTAGTAAAAACCAAGTACCCTTTAAATATTTATCATGATTTAAGAAAAGAACTAGGAATTTCAAGAACAGTTCTTAGTGCAAACATATTATTTTTGTTTCAACAATTCTTTCTTGGTTGTACTACAAATTAGAATTTGTTAAAAGAAACCAACGAAAAATTAACTTGAAAACTAATTTAAACCAAAGATAGAGCAAAATACAGTGACCATTAAGTATATCTCCAATAAAATACTTCAAAAGGAAAATATAAGTAACATAACAAACCTTCATTTTACTGTTTTCCTTTGGTCGAAACAACAAAAATACTTAACCTCTAAATTGGGTAGAAATATATATATATATATATGAACCAAAATTTTCTCAAAATTGTTTGTACTACTCTACGTGATATACAAAATCAGAACAGAAGTGGAAGTGGAAGTTTTAACTCCTATTCGTACTATTCAACAATTATTACTTCCCTTTTCTTTATAAAATTTACAAATACTATAATGCACATGTAAATTTCTTCTCGTTATGAATTTTCTGTTCTCTTGCAACAAGGAAATTCATATATATGAAATCACATCAACTGGCAAACAATAGAAATAAATGAACCTGCTTGAGAATAAACTTTATTTTTAGAACTGGAATAACTCTATAAATAATGAAATACTCATAGTATCATGCATATGCGTATGTATGTCATGTCGTGCATAGGTACATGTGTTCATAAAATCATCAAACCTCTAAGGGCATCCCATCATATCATCTCGGTCACTATGGGCAAATAATCAACGTATACCAGCTGATCAGGTGGTGGTGCGTATATAACGCCGTAACATTTTTCCATATCTCATATACATATATGTATATATATACGCATATATAACGTCGTCTGAGTCATATTTCAGCCACTATGAGCAACATCATCATCGTATACCAGCTGACAGGTGGTGATGCGCATATAACGCTGTAACCTTTTCCCATATATATATATATATATATATATATACTAGATGACATACATGTGCGATGCACTGACCCAATTGTTGTTCTTTTTTTTTAATATTTCTTGGTCTATTGCTAATTACACACTTTATTTGTCTTTAAGGAAAAAAAAAAAAAAGATAGGCGTTTGTGTAATAACGTATAGAACCACATTTACCTGTATTGTTTTTATTTTTATTTTTTGCGTTATGTGTATTTTAATTTTTCTGAAATTGTATTCCTATACCAATCACTTTTTAATACTTGTCGAAGTCTAACACTTTATTATACAAAGATTGCAACACTTCAAGTATAATGCAGAGTATTTCTACACAGGTTCTACACATTTTTATTTTAAAAAAATTGTTACTGCACCACCAAACTTAAAATTGATTATAAAAAAATGATTGAAAAGTCAATTGAAAAATAAGTCGTGATGTATTTTCTCATTGTTTAAATTGAGTATATATAGTTTTGCTCTTTAGTATTTTCAATTGTGTTAATGTCTAATTTTTTCTTTTTATATTAATCAAAATTTGAATAATAAAGCATATTCATTTTATTTCCAAATAGTTGACGAAAAAACTTTTTTTGTTCTTTGAAATAATAATCATATTTTTTAATTATTCACAATTTTTAATAAGAAAATTTGTATTTTATTTTAGGGTGTAATACAACTTTCTTTACCATAATGTTGAATTATTTATTGAACACAGAGGAAGTACCCAACTAACTTTAATCAAAGAGGGAAAAGTATAATCTTGCATAATGTTACTTCTTATGCTGCCTAATATGTAATAAAGAAAAACATTTCCCAAATTAGTTGTCTTAATCTTTTGTTCAGATTATTCTTAAATAATTTTCTATAGAGGGAATCATTTTTATACCATTTGAACAATATTTAATATTCTATAATAAAAAAGGAACTTGAAACTATATTTTTATTCTTAAATATTTTTTTCCTCATTTTATAAAGTATTCCAATTAAAACTGAAATTTAATGAGGACTTGTATAAAATTATATAAATTGATACTAATACAAGAACACCTTAATAAAAATTTGCATAATTTATTGCCACTTTTAAAAAAAAAATAGTCTATACCTAAAATAGTCAATAAATAAAACAAATAAAATAATACTTAAGGAGATAATAGAATCGTTATATATAAATGTATGTAACCATTGTGTGCTTTTAACCAAATGAACATTGAATTATAGATTTACTAAACAGATAATTTTTTCAGTTAAAAGTACTAATTGGAAAAAGAAAAAAAAACTCTGAAGGTGTGAAGTAGTATGCTTTAAACAAATTGAAGAGTAACATTAATTAAGTAGTGCATTTAAAGAAGATAATGGGAAGTGGGGTCCACCTGAAGAATTCAATAGTTTGGGCCACGCTACTTTTATTTTTTCCGGTCATTAGAAACCAAAATTCAGGCTTTTAAGCCTATTGTATAAGCAAACAATGCAGTTATATTTTTGAAATGACCATGATGCCCTTGGTCGACCTCCTCTTCTCTCTTCTATATAATAGATATATATATATATATATATATATATATGCATGAGTGAATACACATGTAAACGAATGCAATGCATGAGAAGTACGTTAATAAAATCTTTCGGAATGTCATAAGACTATTATACTAGTGTCGACTCGACCCCCATGCCACAAAAGATACATAATAACACCAAAATACTTACTAAATTCTTTTCACTATAACTCTGATTATAAATTGGAGTAATAAAGTGACGACCCGGCCAGTCGTCTCATGAGTTACCGCTCCGTTTCCCCCATTTCAGCTTCTTTACGCTTCGTTATCCATGTTTTATGTGATCGAGTTGATTAGTTCGAGTTCGGAGAGGATTTGGTAAGAAATGAGACACTTAGTCTCTTTTAAGAAGGCTTAAGTTGGAAAAGTCAACCGGGTGTTGACTTATGTGTTAGAAGGCTCGGAAGTGAGTTTCGATGGTCCGGTTAGCTTCAGGAGGTGATTTGTGACCTAGGAGCGCGATCGGAATGAGTTTTGGAGTTGTAGAGAAGATTTAGGCCTGAATTGGCGAAATTGATATTTCGGCAAATTCCGGTTGATAGGCAAGATTTTGATATTGGGGTCGGAATAGAATTCCGAGAGTTGCAGTAGCTTCATTTTGTCATTTGGGAGGTGTGTGCAAAATTTAAGGCCATTCAGACGAGATTTGATAGACCTTTTGATCGAAAGCATAATTTAAGAGTTCTTGGAGTTCTTAGGCTTGAATCCTATGTTAAATTGGTGATTTGATGTTGTTGTGAGCGTTCCGAAGTTTTGAGCAAGTTTGAACGATGTCATGGGATGTGTTGGTGCAATTGGTTCGAAGTTCTGGGAGTTCTGGGTAGGTTCCGGGATGTTTTAGTGCAAAAATCATAGCTGTAGCAGGTCTACGGGGGTTACAGGCCCCGGAACTTACTCCCGCGGTCCGCACAAAAATAAGTGCGCCCGCGTTGAGTGCTGTCCAGACCGCAAAAAAGCGGGCGCGGCCGCAGTGCGCGTCGCGCGGACCGCACAAAAATGGGCACAACCGCGGTAGCTGAAACCTGAGGGGTACCTATAAATACGAGGTCTTGGGTTTAATTTAATATTTTAACCTAGATAGCTCGGATTTTGGCGATTTTTCGAAGGTTTTTCAAGAAATTTATCGGGGTAAGTGATTTTAACTCAGATTTGGCTAGAATACATGAATCTATCACTGAATTCATCATTTAATTCGTAATTTTATATGGAATTTGGGAAGAAAATTGTGAAACCTTTCAAAAAAGTAAAATGATAATTTGAAGGAACAAATGGTATCAGAATTGGATAATTTTTTTATGGTTGGACTCGTGAGGGTATAAGGATTCTGAAAATATAAATTTTAACCGATTCCGAGACGTGGGCCCGGGGCTCGGGTTTTGCTAATTTCAAGATTTTTGATATTTTTCGAATGTTTTCGCTTGGGCTTTGTTCCCTTAGTATATTGTGACGTATTCGTTCTGATTTCGGATAGATTCGACGCGCGTGGAGGCCAATTCGAGGGGCAAAGGCGTCGCGAGCTAGAGAATTAGCCAGTTCGAGGTGAGTAATGGTTGTAAATGATGTCCTGAGTGTTTGAAACCCCGGATTGCACAATGTAGTGCTATATTGAGGCAAGATACGCGCTGGATGATGAGCGTGGGGTCTTTCACTACTGGGGATTGTGACTTGGTCCATCCCGATTGATGATTTTACCGAATATTTGACTGAAATTCATTTGTCATCATCATGATTTGGGCTGAGTACTCACATTACTCCCTGCACCATGTGTGCAGATTCAGGCAACGTAGAGTCCGCTTCTGAGTGCTGATTTCTCCCAGTCCAGGCAGTGATTTGGAGACTACGAGGTAGTTGTTGGCGTTCGCAGTCCCGTGCCTCCCTTATCCTATCATTTCCATGTTTTTTTTTCTTCTGAACTATTGTATCGGATTTTGTGTTCAGTAGACTTGTATCCGGACTTCTTAGTTGCTCATGACTTGTGACACCCCGGTTTGGGCTGTGTCGGGATGGTTCCTGTTGTTATTATCGTTAAATTCCGCAATTTATGAGCATTATATTATATGTTGTTACTGTTTATGATGATTAACTGTTTAAAGGAGGTGTTCCGTTTTGGTATGGCTGGCCTTGTCTTCACGAGAGGGGCCATCACAACCGGGTTCGGGGATTGGGTTGTGACAAGTTGGTATCAGAGCCTAGGTTACATAGGTCTCACAAGTCATGAGCATGTTTAGTAGAGTCTCGCGGATCGGTACGGAGACGTCTGTATTTATCTTCGAGAGGCTGCAGAACCTTTAGGAAAAAAAACTTCACATTCTTGAATTCTTATCGTGCGTCCTTGATTCAGCTTGAAAAGTAACTCTTGAAATTCCTTCCACGTGTTCGTATACGCGTATGAGTGCTCAGTATCAGATGTGCATCAACGGCTTGTGATTCCCCGATCGAGGGGCAAAGTGTGATCTCTATGAGTTTATGTTGGGCCGGTCTGGAGGACTTGAGGTCAGATCTTTGCCTATGGCTTGAGCACCGAGGTGTTGATTGTGTGAGCAAGTGTTTTGAACTTATATGTTCGGTATTTCCCCTATTGGTTTGAATGACAGCTTGATAGCTATGTGATGAGTATGTTAGTACTGCGAGATGTATCTATATGACTCGGAAGTGGCGAGGAAGGTCTGCTGGATGATAAATGAACCATTAAGTGTTTGATTTCCATTGTAATTGGATGTGTAGCCCCGAGTTATGGGCGCGTGAATAATATTTTCATGTCTCCTATTTGGAGTGAAGTAAATTTCATGTTACGGCATGAGTTTAGACTCAAGAAGATTAAGTGAATGTGTAATGTGTATGACAGTGGAAGGTATACAAAGTGTTAATTGGAGGCAAAACAGGTGGGTTATCTCCTGCGGAGTGTTCTAAGGTGGTGTAATCCTTATGTTGTCTATTAGAAGATCTCATTTACAAGTGAAGAATATGCGTTGAAATCTAAATTGTGCTGCCTAGAGAGTGGGCTTAACTGTTGTATGAGTGAATGCAAGAATTGCAGAAGAGTTAAAATTCCAGACGATTTGTGTTTCCACAAGCTTATGAAGGAGTGAGTTCAATCTCACTATGGTATTACAACAATAATAGAGTATGTGCGTTATGATTTATTGAGTGCGTTTTGTTATATGGCTTTGATCCAAGTTGGGGAGTTTGCTATTAATTAATTTGATTGTACGGTTAAGAGCTATATTGTTCCAGTCTGCCACAGAGATGCCTTGGTATTATTCGATCCCGGTTCCACCTATTCTTATGTGTCCTCATATATTGCTCATTATTTGGGTACGCCCCAAGAGTTTCTTTCTTTACCTATTCATGTATCTACCCCGGTGGTAGATACTGTTGTTGTGGACCGTGTGTACTGGTCATGTGTTGTGATTATTGGGGGTCTGGAGACCCGAGTTGATTTATTGCTATTGAGCATGATGGATTTTGATGTTATTCTGGGCATGGATTGACTATCTCCATGTCGTGCTATTCTAGACGGTCATGCTAAGACAGTCACATTGGCTATTCTGGGTGTTCCAAGGATCGAGCGGCGTGGTATGACTGATTATGTTCCTAGCAGATTAATTTCTTTCTTGAAAGCACAACGTATGGTTGGGAAGGGTGGTCTATCATATCTAGCTTTTGTGCGAGATGTTGGAGCTGAGACTCCTAGTATCGATTCTGTCCCAGTTGTGAGGGATTTTCCCGATGTGTTTCCTGCAGACCTACCGGGCATGCCACCGAACAGGGACATTGATTTTGGTATTGACCTGGTGTCGGGCACTCATCCCATTTCTATTATGCCATATCGTATGACACCAGCAGAGTTGAAATAATTGAAAGAACAACTTCAGGAACTCCTAGATAAGGAGTTCATTCGGCCTAGTGTGTCCCCTTGGGGTGCACCGGTTTTATTTGTGAAGAAGAAGGATGGCACGATGAGAATGTGCATCGATTATAGGCAATTAAACAAAGTAACAATTAAGAACAAGTATTCTTTGCCTCGCATTGATGATTTATTTGATCAGCTTCAGGGAGCGAGGGTATTCTCCAAAATTGATCTCCGTTCGGGTTATCACCAGTTGAAGATCAGGGATTCAGATATTCTTAAGACTGCTTTCAGGACCAGATATGGTTATTATGAGTTTCTTGTTATGTCTTTTGAGCTAACCAATGCCCCAGCAACATTCATGCATTTGATGAACAGCGTGTTCCGGCCTTATCTTGATTCGTTCGTGATAGTATTCATTGATGATATCCTAGTGTACTCGCGTAGTCAGGAGGAGCACGCGGAACATTTGAGAGTTGTGTTGCAGAGATTGAGGGAGGAGAAGCTTTATGCAAAGTTCTCCAAGTGTGAGTTTTGGCTCAGTACAATGGCTTTCTTGGGACACGTGGTGTCCAGCGAGGGTATTCAGGTTGACCCAAAGAAGATAGAGGTTGTTCAGAGTTGGCTTAGACCGTCCTCAGCCACAGAGATTCGTAGCTTTCTTGGGCTGGCAGGCTTTTATCGCCGGTTTGTTTAGGGATTTTCATCCATTGCATCGCCCTTGACCAAGTTGACTCAAAAGGGTGCTCCATTTGTATGGTCGGATGAGTGTGAGGAGATCTTTCAGAAGCTCAAAACAGTCTTGACCACAACTTCAATGTTGGTTTTGCCATCAGCTTCAGGTTCATATACTATGTATTGTGATGCTTTAAGAGTTCGGATTGGTTCTGTGTTGATGCAGGAGGGTAGAGTTATTGCTTATGCTTCTCGTCAGTTAAAGCCCCATGAGAAGAACTACCCCATTCATGATTTGGAGTTGGCTGCCATAGTTCATGCAATGAACATTTGGAGGCATTACTTGTATGGCGTATCTTGTGAGGTGTTCATTGATCATCGCAGTCTTCAGCATTTGTTCAAGCAAAAAGATTTTAATTTGAGGCAGCGGAGATAGTTGGAGTTGCTTAAGGATTATGATATCACTATTCTGTACCATCCGGGAAAGGCCAACGTGGTGGCCGATACATTGAGCCGAAAGGCAGTGAGTATGGGGAGTTTGGCATATATTCAAGTTGGGGAGAGACCCCTTGCAGTTGATGTTCAGGCCTTGGCCAATCGATTTGTGAGATTAGACATTTCAGAGCCCAGTCGGGTGTTGGCATGTGTGGTTTCTCGGTATTCCTTATATGATCGTATCAGAGAGTGCCAGTATGATGATCCATATTTGCTTGTCCTTAAGGATAGAGTCCAGCATGATGATGCCAGAGATGTGACCGTCGGTGATGATGGTGTGTTGAGGATGCAGGGCCGGATTTGTGTGTCTAATGTGGATGGGCTTAGAGAGTTGATTCTGGAGAAGGCCCATAGCGCGCGGCATTCCATTCATCAGGGTGCCGCGAAGATGTATTAGGATTTGAGGCAGCACTATTGGTGGAGAAGAATGAAGAAAGATATCGTGGGATTTGTAGCTCGGTGTCTCAATTGTCAGCAGGTGAAATATGAGCATCATAGACTGGGTGGCTTGCTTCAGAAGATGGTTATTCCTGAGTGGAAGTGGGAGAGGGTCACCATGGATTTTGTGAGTGGTCTTCCTCGGACTTTGAAGAAGTTCGATGCTATTTGGGTGATTGTGGATCGGCTGACCAAGTCTGCGCACTTCATCCCTGTGTGTACTACCTATTCTTCAGAGCGGTTGGCAGAGATTTATATCCAGGAGATTGTTCGGTTGCATGGTGTTCCGGTCTCCATCATCTCAGATAGAGGTACTCAGTTTACTTCTTAGTTTTGGAGAGCCGTGCAGAGAGAGTTTGGTACTCAGGTAGAGTTGAGCACAACGTTTCATCCTCAGACGGACGGACAGTCCGAGCATACTATTTAGATATCAGATGACATGTTGCGTGCTTGCATTATTGACTTTGGAGGTTCATGGGATAAGTTTCTACCACTTGCAGAGTTTGCTTACAACAACAGCTACCAGTCGAGTATTCAGATGGCTCCATATGAGGCTTTGTATGGGAGGCAGTGTAAATCTCCGATTGGTTGGTTCGAGCCCGGAGAGGCTAGACTATTGGGGACAGATTTGGTTCAGGATGCCTTAGAGAAAGTGAAGGTGATTCAGGAGAGGCTTCATACAGCACAGTCGCGTCAGAAGAGTTATGCAGACCGGAAGGTTCGAGATGTGTCCTGCATGGTCGGTGAGAAGGTCTTGCTGAAGGTTTCGCCCATGAAGGGTGTTATGAGGTTTAGGAAGAAAGGCAAGTTGAGTCCTCGGTTCAATGGGCCTTTTGAGGTGCTTTGGAGGATTGGGGAGGTGGATTATGAGCTTGCTTTGCCACCTAGTTTGTCGAGTGTGCATCCAATATTTCATGTTTCTATGCTCCGGAAGTATATTGGGGATCCGTCTCATGTTTTGGACTTCAGCACGGTTCAGTTGGATGATGATTTGACCTTTGATATGGAGCCAGTAGCTATTTTGGGTTGCCAGGTTCGGAAGTTGAGGTCAAAGGATATAACTTTAGTGAAAGTGCAGTGGAGAGGTCGGCCCGTGGAGGAGGCTACCTGGGAGACCGAGCAGAAGATACAGAGCAGATATCCTCATCTGTTTGAGGCTTCAGGTATGTTTCTTGACTCGTTCGAGGACGGACGTTTGTTTAAGTTGGGGAGGATGTGACGACCCGGTCAGTCGTCTCATGAGTTACCGCTCCATTTTCCCCATTTCAGCTTCTTTACGCTTCGTTATCCGTGTTTTATGTGATCGAGTTCATTAGTTCGAGTTCAGAGAGGATTTAGTAAGAAATGAGACACTTAGTCTCTTTTAAGAAGGCTTAAGTTGGAAAAGTCAACCGGGTGTTGACTTATGTGTTAGAAGGCTCGGAAGTGAGTTCCGATGGTTCGGTTAGCTTCGGGAGGTGATTTGTGACCTAGGAGCGCGATCGGAATGAGTTTTAGAGTTGTAGAGAAGATTTAGGCCTGAATTGGCGAAATTGGTATTTCGGCAAATTCCGGTTGATAGGCGAGATTTTGATATTGGGGTCGGAATAGAATTCCGAGAGTTGCAGTAGCTTCATTTTGTCATTTGGGAGGTGTGTGCAAAATTTCAGGCCATTCAGACGAGATTTGATTGACCTTTTGATCGAAAGCATAATTTAAGAGTTCTTGGAGTTCTTAGGCTTGAATCCTATGTTAAATTGGTGATTTGATATTGTTGTGAGCGTTCCGAAGTTTTGAGCAAGTTTGAACGATGTCATGGGATGTGTTGGTGCAATTGGTTCAAAGTTCTGGGAGTTCCGGGTAGATTCCGGGATGTTTTAGTGCAAAAATCATAGCTGTAGCAGGTCTACAGGGGTTGCAGGCCCCAGAACTCACTCACGCGGTCCACACAAAAATAAGTGCGCCCGCGTTGAGTGCCGGGCAGACCGCACAAAAACGGGCGCAGCCGCGGTAAGCATCGCGCGGACCGCACAAAAGAGGGCGCGGCCGCGGTAGGCGTCGCGCGGACCGCACAAAAGCGGGCGCGGCCGCGGTAGGCGTCGCGCGGACCGCACAAAAATGGGTGCGGCCGCGGTAGCTGAAACCTGAGGGGTACCTATAAATACGAGGTCTTGGGTTTTATTTAATATTTTAACCTAGAGAGCTCAGATTTTGGCGATTTTTCGAAGGTTTTTCAAGAAATTCATCGGGGTAAGTGATTTTAACTCAGATTTGGCTAGAATACATGAATCTATCACTGAATTCATCATTTAATTCGTGATTTGAGATGGAATTTGGGAAGAAAATTGTGAAACCTTTCAAAAATGTAAAATGATGATTTGAAGGATCAAATGGTATCGAAATTGGATAATTTTGGTATGGTTAGACTTGTGAGGGTATGAGGATTCTGAAAATATAAATTTTACCCAATTCCGAGATGTGGGCCCGGGGCTCGAGTTTTGCTAATTTCGAGATTTTTGATATTTTTCGAATGTTTTCGCTTGGGCTTTGTTCCCTTAGCATATTGTGACATATTCATTCTGATTTTGGATAGATTCGACGCGCGTGGATGCCAATTCGAGGAGCAAAGGCATCGCGAGCTAGAGAATTAGCCAGTTCGAGGTGAGTAATGATTGTAAATGATGTCCTGAGTGTTTGAAACCCCGGATTGCACAACGTAGTGCTATATTGAGGCAAAATACGCGCTGGATGATGAGCGTGGGGTCTTTCACTACTGGGGATTGTGACTTGGTCCATCCCGATTGATGATTTTACCAAATATTTGACTGAAATTCATTTGTTATCATTATGATTTGGGCTGATTGCCATATTTGGGCTTCGTGCCAACTATTTGAACCCTACGGGGATTTTTATCACTGTTTTCCTCACTGCTTGACTTATTATTTGAACTCAGTCTTATTGATATCTACTGTTTTACAAACTCAGCCACTTTTACTCAGATTTGGAACTTAAATGATATTTCTACATCATGTTTTGGGCTGAGAACTACTGTTTTACTAATGCCCAAGGGGCTTGTGATGATTTTGGACTGAGTGAGGCCGAGGGCCATATGTGAGGATATGCTGAGTGATATGAGGTCGAGGGCCTGAGATACTTTATATGCCACGAGGTGGCTTGAGTGATGTGAGGCCGAGTGCCGAGTGATGATGCCACGAGTTGGCTTGATATAGCGCTTGGGCCGTAAGCCCCTCCGGAGTCTGCACACCCACAGTGAGCGCGGGTACCCATTGTTCTGAGTGATTGATGCTATGCCCAAGGGGCGGATTTCTACTTGTTATTTACATGTTAAATCACCTGTTTTACTTGTTTTAAAAGGGAATATCATTTGATTCTTCATTGATTTACTGCTTTAAGTGATTTTACTACTTAATATAGGATTGCTTTGTGTCTTTACGTGTTTTCATACTTTCAGCCATTATTTATAATTATTACTCACTGAGTCGGAGTACTCACATTACTCTCTGCACCATGTGTGCAGATTCAGGCATCGCAGAGTCCGCTCCTGAGTGCTGATTTCTCCTAGTCCAGGCAGTGATTTGGAGACTACGAGGTAGCTGTTGGCGTTCGCAGCCCCGTGCCTCCCTTATCCTATCATTTCCATATTTTTTTTCTTCTGAACTATTGTATCGGATTCCGTACTTTGTAGACCTATAGTAGATTCTGTAGTAGCTCATGACTTGTGACACCCCGGTTTGGGCTGTGTCGGGATGGTTCCTGCTGTTATTATCGTTAAATTCCGCAATTTATGAGCATTATATTATATGTTATTACTATTTATGATGATTAACTGTTTAAAAGTGGTGTTCCGTTTTGGTCTGGCTGGCCTTGTCTTCATGAGAGGCACCATCACAACCGAGTTCGGGGATTGGGTCGTGATAAATAAATAAGTGGATCTTCTCATAAAGAATAGAAGATATTCAAAGAGTAGAAGAGTGATAAACAAGATTTAAAAATCATGGAGATATTTATAGCTGGAATTTTTATTAAGATTTAAGATATTATATATGTTTCAAGTCTGGTTTCCGATTTTAGTTTCACATTTTGAAATCAACCAATGTAGTGCAGATATTCAATCTCTAGACAAATGATGACTGCTTGCTATGGAGAGTCAGTATCATATTAGTCTAAAAAAGACATATTTAAGTTGTTTAGCATTATCCAGCATAAGACTAGATTCAACTACACAAAAAAATAACACTCAAAATAAAATCCTTTTGACAGCTTCTGTGTGGCAGGCTTGTGGACAACATAAACAGTTTAACAGGACAAGATCCTGATGCAAAAAGCATAATTGGCGTCCTTGATATATATGGCTTTGAGAGCTTCAAAATAACAGGTTTGGATAGTTGTTTTTGCCAATTTTGAGTATATAAAATCTTTACCTCAAAATTAATAGCTCGCTACATACTTTACCTCAGTTTTGAGCAATTCTGCATCAACCTAACAAATGAGAATTTTATTAAGTAAGTCTAAGGCCTCAGGTTAAGATTTGGCTTTAGGCCATTTGTTATATTGAGCCGCCTCTGCATTATACCTCTGATTAATATCATAAAGTAAACTTTTTCCAACTTACATATTTTTCTGAGACTCATGAACATATGGTATAACAATAATTTATATGGGAAATCAAGAATATAGACATTCCTAATATTTCTATGAATAGAGTTGTTTATCAAAATTGTGCGTGTGCTCGTTTCTTCTGATAATTTGGATTATATCAAAAAAAAATAAAGGATAACCTTAACATACCTTTGTCGATTCTCTGGACAATTCCTTTATTACGGTCACCCTGTGCTATACAACAACTAACACCAAGCTGGCGTGACAAGCAGAAGAAGATGGAAAGCATCCGACTTGAACTAAAAATTGAAGCAGAATACACTAGGCACACTTGTGAAAATATTTTATCTTAGTTGGGAACTTCCATATAACACCAGTTTTGATAAAATCTTAGAGAGATGAAAATATACAATACCTTTTCCAACGCACAAATTCTGTATGGGGGCTTGTTATGACAAGCTTATTTAGCCCAAGCAGATGGAAAACTAGGAATTCAAATTAGAGTCTTTGATACAAGTGTTGGTCTAAAAAGCGTGAAGGAAATTAAGAAAGAAATTCACATATGTCCATTTGATCATGCCACATATTTTAATAGTGTATGAGTCATACTTTTTCCTAACCAAAAGCTTCCACGTTGAAGTTCTTATCAAATATATTAATTAATTAGTTAATATCCCACTATCCGGTAATTAATCAATTACCTACATAATTAAGAATTGTCTCAAAGTACTTAAAATTCTACTTATTTTTAATATACTTTATACATCAAACTATCGTGGAGATGTGCTACCATATAAAATTAATACATACATTATTATTTTATTAAAATATCCATGTAAAAATACATATATTTTCTTAACTTCTAATATTCCTAATCTAGTATAAAGAGTACAAATTTTCGTATGCTTAATCTTAAAATGGGGAAAAAGAGATAACCTTCTTTCATTGTGAGAAAATAATTCATATCTTTACAATAAAGAAAATCTCATAAACTTTTCTCATATTAGGTGTATAATTTAAAACATATTCGAACGTAGTAATATTAATAACTATATGAAATCATATTTTTCAAACCATTTACAAAAATATTCCGCTCAAAATACCATATATATATATATATATATATATATATATATATATATATATAACGGTATCAAGGTGGTTAAACTTACGGGGTGTAACACTGCCAGTATGATTTTCTGGTACCAATAGCCCGGACTATCCCAAGTCAATCCCGCAAGCCCTCCAATTTCCTCTAGAAGCGGTGTCATTTTCTATGTCGCCAAAACAAAACACAGTCATTTCACTATCCTAGAATAAAGTGGCAGCCTCGATGAACTTGTTGTTTGGCTCAATATCTAGCAAGGAATGCAAGTTACCCAGGTACTTTCTCATATGTTTCTTGTAACTTGAGGAAAAGTCCTCCCACCAATCTAGCAGCAATGGTGGGATGTTGCTAACCATACCGAATATGGGGACCTCGTGCCTCATTTTCTGCAAAACAAAAGGGTTAGGCCTTACCCCCACCAGACTCAACTATTTATACATTTACAATCAGCATATCGTCATATAATTTTCCAAATTAATGCACATAACGTGATTGTGTCCGTTGGGATTATGGAAAACCCGATGGACTTTTGAATAAGGCTTATCTTAAAGGATCATTATGTGGACATCATATTGATCCAACTAGGTTTGGTCGTGATGCATGCACTATTTTGACCAGAGTAAGGCTACTATGGGGTTTTAGACTAGTACCCTCAAGCGGACAACTTGAGGGGGAAGGCACAAAACTGTTGAATGCACCAATGATCGACTAGTTTTACCGCAAATAAGCCTTTCCGAATTTAAGGGTGGTAAATAGGAAGAGCGCAACCACTCATTTAAGTGTTGCTATAGGATTTGATACGCACAAGTGGAATATGATGTGGAGCATGATTTATGCAGCAATTAATAAAATGTAGTCAAGTATTTGCACGTAGGAAAAATAAATACAGTATTTAAATAATTAAAAAATAGTTACAAGAAAAAGAAAACAAAGAGACAAGTCAGTTTCAGGGATAAAGAATCATAAATGCTTAAAAGAAAACGGACAGTTAAATTCAAATAAGGGAGAAGGGTACGAGATAAAGCATGCTTGGACTAATTCATAAAAAGATAAGTTTGTTATGGTAAGAGCCTAAAGGTATCCTCAGCAGAGTCACCATGCTGCCGCGCCCCCTTTTTCCCTTCCCCTTTTTACGGGGAAGAAAGGTTCGAGTTTCGACATTTATGGGAGGGGGGTAATAACTTATTTCCTTTTGGGAATTGGGTATTTTGAAGAGTCGCCACCTAATGAATTATGATGCGTTAGGGCACCTAGAGCGATTAACTCTTGGAATGGTTTGCATTACCAGAGATTTAGGGTAAGAGCTCGAAATAACCTGGAGGGGAAGGTGTTAAGCACCCCTCTTGGTCCACAACTGTGGGTTCCAGCCGAACTTATATTTATGAATTAGTCCTTTAACAGAGAAGTAGTTGAAACAAATAAATAAAGCATATTGGGAATTGTATGACTCAAATAATAAGATACAGAATTTGAACAAGTTGTGTGCATAAAAAGTAAAGTTTATAAGCAAAGTGGATTTGGGAAGAGGGGTCCTAGGTTGGTTAGCATACATGATCACCCCACGCAATAACCGGTAAACACTCCTCAATGAGGGGCTACACGTGACATTAGCGCGTAGTCATCATATTCCGTTCTACCCAAGTCCATCCCCTTGGTCATAGCCTAAAGCATTCTAATAACCTTGACAATGCCCTATGTGTGTACTACCCATCCCTTCCTTGTGGTCCTGAAGTTATTTTAGGACCTCTAAAGCTGGGCAGTTCTAGACAACCACTAAGGTGTTTTAAAATGAGAAAATTCTAGGCAACGTGCAAGAATAGTTAGGTATGCATATAAAGCAAACTAGAGGCTCACAGTTACCTCCTCAAACATACCACATAAATGCACGTCTTCAAACAACATTCAAAGAGAACAGAGTTGTAGGATCCTATTTGACTTTCCTACTAATTAAACCCGTTAAATCCAAACAACTTTAACTAGCAGAAATAGTTTCAAAGTTGTAGGATTTGAAAACGCCCTATTGGCTCGCCTAACACAGAACAATGATGTCTTAGGAGCATAACTACGTTGATATAGTAAAGTAATGAACAGTTTTAAAATGGATTTTTGAGTTCCTATAGGCATGCTGTCTAGTGATAGTGAAGGCAGTATTTGAAAGAATTCATTTAAGGAAAACAAACCATTGATTAGGCTAGTTTATAAGTAAACTAATATGAATTGAACTGACTTATTGATTTTTATTCTATAGGCAGAATTTCAGATTTTGTTCCCTATAAACATGGTATCTAATTGTTAAAAAAGGTGTTTGAAACTTTTAGGCATGATATCTAATGAAAATAAACGTAAATATCTGTTGCAATAGAAACTGAACTTGATCACATTCTATAGGCATGGTATCTACTTGTAAAGTTGGTTTTTTAGAATCAATAGACATGATTTCTATTGTTGGAACCACTTAAATCCTATGGGCATGATTTCTAGCATGGTAAAGCAGACATAGCAAGTATAAAATTCTATAGGCATGGTTTTTACCCATATTACCCCACAGGCATATAACTACCTACCCCTTTTCACTAATCATCCCAATATTCGTTTACAAATAGTTATTACAAACCAAATGAATGAATTACATAAATAGATAAAATAAAAGAAGAAGTTACACTATAGGGAGCCTGTCACAGGTCAAATGGTGTTCCCAAGCCTCCAATAGCCTCAAATGCCATATTCCATAAACAATATCATTGTCTAGGTGCGTCAGAGTTCCCTAAGGATCTCAAGGATCCCGGATAGTGCCCACACCTAGACTTTCCATAACAGGGGTTGAGTAAGTGCAGTGTGGAAAGGCCAGCCTTAGTGTGCCAGGGTTCAGAGGAATCTCAGAAGGATCCCAAGGCAGTACACACACTGGAGGGGGCAGAACCTAGTGACTTAGGAGTAAAGTGAGAGTGCTTGACATAGTTTTGAAAAGGTTTTAGTAGGAAAGCAGTGTAAAAAGAGACTTAGTTGAAATAATTTTGTAAACAAGAGAGTTATTTAGTAAAACAACTTTTGAAAACAGTGTGTAATTAAACAAATAGCAGGTCAGTCAAACAAGTTCAACAATACTCAAATAACAGTCCTTCACACACGGGAATGGGAATTGGGGACACATAGAGCACATAATATACATGAGCATAGCAGTTCTTGTGGGGTTTAAGGGATTAGCGAATAGCTATTAGTACCAACAAAGTAGGAGTTTCAGAAACAATCATAGAATCAACCATTTAAAGTGACAGATCAACTTGCATATCAAAACTGGATAACAAGTAGACAAACATTCAAATTAGGGTAGAGTCATGTTGAGACAGACTACTAGGGGGGGGGGAGGTGGTAGAACATGTTATGAAAGGCCCTAAGAAGGTTAGACCAGCATGCTAGGTGAAGCAGTAATGTAAACATGTTAATTGCATGTTGAACAACAGAACAATAGATAGAAACAAATTAGAAACATGATAAACTGAAGTAGTAAAAGAAACATATTGGTTTTGGGACCTGAATTGAAATCAGAACATACCAGTAGAGAGAGAGTAAACACAAAGTGAGGAATAGGAGAGCACAATAGTTAGCCTTGGCTTGCAACCGACTAACTCAGAATAATAGCAAGTAGCTAAAGAGAGAGAGAGAACAGAAAAGTTTTGAGTGTGAGAGAGTTTTGAACCAATGTATTCGTATGTTGTGTTAATGAAAGAGCAGGGTACTTATAGTTTGAAAATAGGTAGAAAATAAGGCAAGAATTATAGTTCAACAATAATTATGGAACTATGTACTAATAAGTGTAAGTACTTCCCTTTAATTAAGGAGTTAAATATCAAATAAGGAAAGAAATCAATGTATGACCAGTAAGGACAGACTTCAAATACAGTACGTATAGGCTAAAGAATTAGGGCCAAGTTAAAAAAATTCTAATTAAGGAGATAGTCGGTATGAATCAAGTAACAATGCAAACAAGGTAAGGGAAAGTTAATTTAGGCAAGCAAATCACTAGCGTAAGAATCGAAGGTTTAAAGGAAAGTTATCAAATTAAACCAAGAAACAAGGAATTCAAAATCAATCAAAGAAAAAGTCATGAAAAGATTTAGCATTTAGCCTATAAATAAAGTACGACATGGATAGTCAAGAGTCGACATACAACTCTAGCAAACATGAGAGTCAAACAATACCGATTTAATGAGAAAGAGGCAAGTCTTGAACAGTCAAGATGGAAACAAGCACATGGAATCAGTGTAAGTTAGGCTAAGAAACTTATTAGAATCATATCAAGGAAAGATAGTCACGAGAAATCATAGAAACTCAAAAACGAGAACCGGTCAGTCATGCTGACACATAGAACCAAACAAGGAACCCTAAAGAAAATTAGGGCTTTCAACATAGACGAGTTAAAGACGTAGGAGACTCATAGAATCAGTCAAAATATGCAAGAAATAGAAGCTTAAACACAAAGAATCAGTTAAACAAGGTTTTAAAAGAAGTTCCGAAAACCCTAGTTTTAGAAGAAGATGAAAAATACTTGAAGTCATATGATTTTTGTAAAGAACCTCATGGACAGTGTAAAACATTCAAGAAACAAACTCAAATTGTCCCAGATCTGTACGGATCTAGGAGGTATAGAAAAGAAATTAGGGTTTCAAAAGAATCCATATAGAGATGAAGAAACATGTCCAGAAATCCAAGGATCGTAGCAAATATAGAATGATTTGCTTGAAATCACATTGGAATAGCCAAGAAAAGGTAGGAGATAAACCCTAGATGCATGTTGGCATGAACCTGGGCCCTTGAAGACCTTAGAGAAGGCACGCATGACATGATATAAGCCATTGGAGGCTTAAGAGATGATGAGAGGTCACCTAAAATGAACGGAGATGGGAGGTCGGCGGTTAAAGATTAGGGTTAGGTTGAGAGTGTTTTGAGAGAGGAGAGGATCTTAGGGCAGCGGATGTGGAGAAATGATTAGGGTTAGGGGGTCATTTGGAATTAAAAAGGAAAGAACAAACGAGGGTCGTTGATCTTTTAGATCAACGGCCAGGATCTGATGGGTTTTAGGTCGGGTAGGATGTGTTTGGGGCCTGAGTCGGGTAATTCAATTCGGAATTGGGCTGGGGTATTAGGTTGAATTTAGGCTAAAATTGAAATGCAATTTGGCTAGGTTTTAAATAGCCAATTTAACCCTATCTAATTTATAATAAATAATAGATGATTTATAAAAAATAATTTCGTGCACTAAAATAATTTAAAGTAGATATTTAACATTTAAAAAATATGGAAGATCATTTTATGCATATAAAACGTAATTGTACATTAATAGGGATAATATTGCAATTATATGAAAATTGGCTTTAAAAATATAAATGCAATTAAAAAAAATGCACAAAAAATATTTAGGCAATATTTTGGTATAAATACCACAACAATAATTCGAAGGATAATTATTGCAAATTTTATAAGTAAAAAGGGAAGAATTAAATTATTTTAAAGCCTTTAAAATTATAGAAAAATTATAAAAACCTTGTGCATGCTTATATATGCATATATATGCTATATTGAAAGTGTGTATGTCTATAAAATATATAGGAAAAAATTGGGTATCAACAGTATTGAATAATCATCTGTCCTTTACAAAATGGCAAGGGTCCCCTTTATAGAGGAGGGGAGAATCCCAACATAGTACATGTCTAATAATGATAAGGAAATGCTATTGGTACAGCTGTATAATGGCTCAGTACATATTTGTACTATTCTTGCAGACCTGGTCAGCTCTAACTATGCGTCCTTGGGAGTTTTCCCGCCTTTCCATGACGATCGTCGATTTGTACTGCTCCGAGATTGACCATCGATATGCTCCCTCGAGGGACGCACCTCGAGGGACACACCTCGAGGTCGCACTTCAAATTTTGCTTCGAGCTCCTCGAGGTTGGGCGTGGAGTGCCACAATAACCCCAAAGTTGAACTCTCCGATTTTGGCCATATACATAAATGTCGTAACTAATGGTAAATAACTGGTGTTTACATCACTTCTCATTGTCTAATTAATGAAACATATCTTCTCTTAGTTCATGGGTGAGTTTGGGTTTAAGGCATTGTATAAGCTTACTTGACTGAGGTATCTCGGTTGAGCGTCGGTCGCGCTGCACAAGGTCGAGGCGTGAAATACCTGATGCCAAATTAATGCCAAAATTAATATCCCTATCGGGTGGCATGCCCAATAGGTCTAAATAAAACACATTATAAAACTTCATCACTAGTTGAACTGACTCAACAGTAGGAGTGTCAGCACTAACATCTCTGATGGAGTCTAGATATGCCAAACATCCTCTCTCTACCATCTGTTGAGCCTTCAAGAATAAGATCACTTTGCTAGGAGTGCAATCAAGAGAACCCTTCCACTCCAACTTTGGAAATCCTAGCATAGCTACCATCATGGTCTTAGCATGAATCCAGAATAACCTAGTACAGAGATTACCAGTCCATACACAAGATCACATCAATATCCACCAAATCTAACAATTGAAAGTACACCCTCATTCCAAAACCACAAATAGTAACCATACAAGATCGATAAACTCAATCCACCATAATAGAATCACCAGCAGGTGTAGACACATGCACATGAGCATTAACAGAATCACAAGGAATATCTAGACAAGAAGCAAAGTATGACGACACATATGAATAAGTAGAAATGGGATCAAACAATACTGAAGCATTCTTGTGGCACACAAAAATAATACCTATAATCACTGCATCAGAAGAAACAACCTTGGTCGTCCCTAGGAAGCATAGCTTCTGGCCTAACCTTCCCCTATAGGATGACCACGTCTTGGATGACCTCCACCCTAAGCTGGCTGAGTAGGTGGTGTAGCAACCAATGCAGGAATCATAGTCTATCCTCCCTATTGCCCTGGAGCTCACAAAGACAAGGGTAGTATTTATTAAGGTGCCCCAAGTCTCCACACTCATAGCAACCTCTGATCGAAAATGAATGTGAGGCCTGGGTCAGACCCGTGTGTTACACCCTATATTTTTGTATGTGAGAGTATTCATAAGTCAATTCAAGTTAGCTCAGAAATGAGAACGCCTTTGAAAGTACATAAAGTAAGTTAATCATGTTACCGTGGAGATTACAAATATTTAAGTTCATGAATAAGAAGTACCAAGAGGGTTGGAAGGCTTAGAAGCTAAACAAATTGAAGAAAATAAGTTTCGTCGAATGTCGACAAGTTGGAAATGTTATAACATGCACTTTTGGGGTAAGACTAGGGTGCTTAACATTATAAGAAGGTTATATTATGATTTATTTTAGTCGTATAATAGTTGTGTGTTATCTTTTGAATTCAAGCGAGTTGTGGAACAAAAGTTGGCTAAGGTCATCACAAGTTACATTCATAAATGTGCTGAAAATGAGGTCAAATGTAGAAGATCTTTTCTCCCAATTTGATTTGAACTACGGGATGATTCACATATAAAATTGAAGATATACGAGTCTAGTTTCTAAAACATTAAACCGTTCATCGATACGACATCGGAGTAGAGAGATATTTGCAGTTTGGCTAGACTCTGCAGACTGCATATGTGACCAGTAGGTGTGTCGCTAAAGCTTTTTGAGAAATACATTTTGTGTGTTATGTGAGGTCTTTTTGTGACATATTATATACAAAATTGAATGTCTTGGAATTTAGTTTATAACTCTCATAACCGTTTGTTCATACGACATCTGGATAACAAGATATACGTGTCGGAAGAAGGGCCAATGCTAGGAAGCCAAGCTAGAACCTCTTTGACTTTTCAAAAGGTGATATATATAGGTTTTATATCGGCTTTCTCTTCAGTTTTGTCGTAGAATACGACCAAACAACCCCCATAAACGTGGAAGAATGAGGTAAAAAAGACTTTTGAAGTCTTGTGTAAGAATATAAGACTGTGTAATTAAAGGGGTTCAGGGTTCAGATTATAAATAATAAAAGTTGTGGGTAAATATTAAAATTTTAAAACATTTTAAAATTCCATACTCGTTCAAATTATTTCAAATTTTCATTTTTCGCTTATTTCTCCGCTTTACTTCTTCTTCTCCTTCTTTCATCTTTCTCTTCCTCATTCTCTTATTCTCCTTCCTTACTTTCTTCTTTCTGTTCAACTTTTGTTGATGCTCTTGCTGCTTGTTTGTCTATGTCATCTTCTTCTTCTTCATTTTCTTCCTTGTCTTTTTCTTATTTCCCTCTTCATCTCTTTTTTATATTCTTTTTTTTTATTTTTCATTTCTTCTAGTGGTTTAAAATATACGAGAGAAAGAGAAAACTATGAAATTTTACAAAGTGTGTATTTTGCGAAATACCCTCGAGATTTTTTGAGACATCCCCATAAATGAGTATTCTGCTGAAACATCCCGGGGTTATTTGAAAACATATCTCGGGATGTTTGAAACATCTTCTGGATGTTTGAAACATCTCCTGGGATGTTTAGTAATGTTTGAAATATATTCCGGATGTTTGAACACCCCTGTGATGTTTGAAACATCCATCGAGATATTTCTTCTGCTTCTTTCTTTTTTCTAGTGTTGTTCTCATTGATCTTTTTTTCATAGATGTTTCAAACATCCCCACAGATGTGTGCTGATGTTTGAAACACCTCAGTAGATGTTTTAAACATTTCTCTAGAAATTTGAAACCTCTTCCTAAATGTTTGAGGATTAGGAGTGGCGGGGGATAGAAAGGAGCATTGCGAGATAGAGGAACAGGGGGGGGATGAGGAGTGGCAGGAACAGGAGGAGGAGGAGGGGAGGAGTGGGATGAGGAATAGGGGTGGAGGAGGAAGGGGACTTTTTTGTATATAATAAAACTTTATGGGTTTTAAAAATTATGTCCTTAACAATAATTACAAAAGTGTCCCTTCTACCCCATTCTTAACACTTTTGTCTTAAAAATTGATATAAGTGTGTATGGCGAAATCAGGACAATCCATCTCCCGCCATTAAGGCCTATTCGGAATAGCGAGGCGACACCTCGAGGTTGTGAGATCAGGATCGGGCTCTCTATATCGAGGATCATCCGCGGTCCTGCAGTAGGTCCGAGGCTCAAGGGTCCGTTCGCGACCCAGCAAGAATTACAAAGATGGGGAACTCCCGAGACGAGCAGCTAGAGTCAATAGGCCCTGGCACCACGCCATGCCTAGCCGTCCTATCCCCGTGTCTTTACATTTAATGCATTATGTATCATGTCGTGTTCCCCTGCCTATATAAGGGGAACCCATACCACTTTGTTAAGGACTGATGTTGCTCCATTTCTCCATAAGTCCAATAATATCTCTCTCTCTCCTTTCTTCTAAGCCATTTGTTCCCATTGGCCCGAGGCCACTTCACGTTCATTATTCTCTTACTTGTTCTACGCTCGTCTAGCTGTGCAATAGCGATAAAGAGCCTTACCTAATCGTATTTTTGCTTGTTATCCCTTCCCCGACTGTCCCCGATAGCTCGGTCCTGGATCGAGCCTCGGCCCCAAGGTCTCCATCGATCTGCTCCACGCTCGGGCAACAGGCCCCTTCGGTTTGCTTACTACTTCGTCTTAGCCCACGTCTTATCTTCGCACTTAGCATTTCAAGCATCAACTGCCGTAAAAACTAGTTCAAGAATAGATCACGTATTTTTAGAATCCCATTTACAAATTTAATTATTGTTACCATTTTTATGGTAAACAGTTTGGCGCCCACTGTGGGGATAAAAATATAGTGATTATTTTCTTGCTGGTTTCGTCACCCAAACGCACTTTATCTTTTCACACGTTTCTTGTCCAAGAACTTTCGATTTTAGGTTAATGTCTGGCTCAGTAAGCAAAATCGAGAACAACTACCCCAAGAACCATAGCGGAAGCAGTATGGCTGTTCTAACAGTTGGCGCGACACCACAAGACATTGATAACCTTTTGGGTCAATTCAAGCGGAGCCGGGCTCGCGAGGCACGCAACAAGTCGACGAAGCCTCACGCACTGATGATAGCATACAACTCGCTGACCAATGGAAAGCTCAAAACATCCTGGCCCGGGAAGAACATGAAGTCAATCTTCATGATATCTTTGAAATGTTGCTGGCACGACAATCAGCTATAGACCAGCTGCAAAGCCGCCCAAGGACTCCCAGCACGGCGGCACCAGAGACGGCTTTCCCTGTCGAGCGATTGCTCGAAAGTCAAGCAACAATGGATCGGTGGCTGATCCCGCCATCGTAAAAATGCTTGAGGACCTCGCCAAAGGATCGAATCAGATTCATGGAAGCTCTTACAACAACCGCCTCCCATGGACAACCGTCCGAGAGCCTCCTCGGTTTCGGTATATCCAAACCGACTCCCGGCAAAGAACTCGATACAAAGCAGATGGAGGTATCATCTATGCACGACAAATGGAGGGAGTGAGCTTAGATGCAGACCACCCTGCAATGGTACGAAGATAGCCCGAGAGCAGCATCCTCGGGGAACCTCCAATGGACCCAGGTTCAACGAGCATCCTCGATTCCAGTATCGCTACACCAAACATCGTGATCTCCACAAGCTAAGCTGGGAGCGCCGGGCGGCCTGGACCTATTCGACCAAAACCCTTGCAAAAAGAAATAGGCTCGGCGCAGGAACCACAGGGCGCGCACGAGGCTGCCATCCCGTGAGAACGACGATCGTGCTATTCGATGGAGATCGCCACCAAGTATCATCGAGCGGTCAGGAAGGAAAAAAACCAGGAAAGATAAAGCCGATAAGCCACAACATATTTCCACGACAGTAAAAGGGCGATGACACCCTTCAAAGGTCCGAAAAATGCAGAAAGAAAGTATCCACCACCAGGGAAATGTGGATCTGGAGAATATACCCAATGACTACCCATACATCCGGAGGAAGGGACACCGAGACTTCGCCTCGACCTCGTATTCACGCGCTGGTAATCCCTTCCCTCATTTAACCTATTCCGAGTAAAGCATGTATTCATAAGTGCAGGTGTTCAACAAATTAAACCAACGACGTTGGGCCAAAGCCAATAGGGAAGTTCGGACCAACGAACCAGATCACCCCCACATTTCAAACCTTTGATGGATCCGGATGCCGGTCGTCACAACAAATCAGCAAAGCAGGTCCCTCCATACAGCTCGCGGGGTCTCGAACTGGAGCGTTGAGCCCGCGAAGTGTGGCCATGTTATTCGAATGACAACGGGTACATTGCCCGGAGGCGATTTCAATAACTCTTTGCCAAAGAGGATGGGACCCCCCAACAAGGGTGGAACTTAGGCATTCAATGAGAAGCTACATGCGATGAGAGGAAATCCCTCACCGTCCAACCAGCTGCCGGCACCAGCGCCAAAACCCGAAATGTTGCCTACGTATCCCGCAGAAAGGAAGAATTGCTCCATTCCTTCGTTTGTCTCTTCTCTTTTTACTAACATACATGCAGGAAGTCAGCCAAGGCATTCATAAATCCTGAACTCCACTCGGAGATCCGAGGCCCTTGCAGGATCGTCTAAGCTCTCTTTCCTCGACCAGGTTTGCAACCCATAGGTCTCGCCAACAAAATTATTAGCATAGCAACGTGCTCTCCAGAAAGGGCTACGACGGGATTGCTGGTTTTCCTCCTATAATTGGGGGACGCGTGACAGTTTTCTCTTAAAAGAGCACCATCTTCTCAGAAGGGCCAATAAATGGCGGGCTAGGACTCGAAAGAGAACCATACAAGCAGGTCAGACAATCGGAGGAGCCGAGCCCGTGCGGGCCGAGCTCATGACAACTAGGCAGTATGTACTTACAACCTATATCTACGCCGAGAAATAAAAAATATATTTTCGGCATTCCATCACAACCTCTATCTACGCCAAGCAGTGAAGAATATATTTTCGGCATCCCATCTCGGCCTACATCTATACCGAGCAGCAAAGAATACATTCTCGTCATCTCATTATGGCCTATATCTGCTCCAAACAATAAAGGATATCTTCTCGGCATTCCATGTTTTGAGAAAGATTATTTCGACATATTCTCGGCAAATGCTTCTCTGTCAAATAAGCCCCAATATATTTGGATACTTAATATAAGAAATTCAATAACTTGCACGACCCCTAGGGTCGGAACTCCGGGCTCATCAAGCCCTTGGAAGGCAACTCGGAACTCACGAGAAGCTGTCTTCAAGCTTAAACAAACTCGATGACTCGGAGAGCGCTATCAATCGCCATACAACTGGAAAAATCCAAAACTGTAAGACCCTAACGGGCAGCCTCGGCATAACCAGATAAATTCTACAAACTGTAAGACCTCAATAGGCATGACAAACTGTAAGACCTCAACATGCATGACAAACTGTAAGACCTCAACAGGCATGAAAATACTGATATTTAGGCTACACGTCGCACTTGTAATAATCCCTAAAGGGCATACTCTCGACGTAGACGCCTAAGCTATCACTAAGGGATCAAAAATGGCTACAGCCAAACACATACGACTACATTCGAAACGGCTGATACAACCCAAATAACATAACTCGGGGACGGCCGACTGTTACGAAAAAATCGCAGTCCATTACTCCGATATATTTGGAAAGAACCGGTTAAAACAGGCTTCCCTCCACAGGCAAAAACGAGCCCCGACAATGTCGGCTCCAAAAAAGCAAAAGTATCGATCTACTTGACCTACGAGCTATGAACCTTACAAGGTGCTCGAATCATCGCCGACAACGACTTGAAATCGAGGTTCCTCTGGAACCGACGACGGGTCAGGCAAAATACTACAAAAAGACCTTATTGAGCGGATACAAAACCTACACAAAGCCCACGGGCAAAATACAGCGTAAGATCCATTGTCGCCAGCTAAGCAAGCCTACGGGCCACATATTGAAAAGGTCTCTACGACCAGACAGTGTAAGAACCATTGTCGCCAGCTAAAAAATTATGACAACTTGAGGATTAAAATGAGGTCGAATAGTAACCCGATTCAGAGACCCGATCCAAAATAGTTAACTATACAAGACTATGGGCCACATAGTTAAAAGGTCTCTACGACCAAGCGGCATAAGTGCCACCGTCACCGAAAATTTAAGATAATTCGAGGGTCGATTATAGCTCGGATCGCAACGTGACCCAGATACTGGGCCCAAAAACTGCCAAACGTCCAAGGGCGAGAAATGAGAAGACACTATCGCTAACCGGAAATTTAAGGTAATTTGAGGGTCGATTACAGATCGAATCGCAACGCAAATCGAAGACTTGGCCCGAAGATTGCGATACGCCTATGGGCACAGCACAAGTACTACTGTTTCTTGGGTCTCCATAAAATGTAAGGTCCAATTAAAGCTTGAATCACAACATAACTCGGAGACTGGGCTCGAAGATTGCAATATGCCTACAGGCACAACACAAGTACTACTGTCGCCAGAGTCTCCATGAAATGTAAGGGCCAATGACAGTTCTAATCGTAACACAATTCGGAGACTGAGCCCATAAACAGTTGAAGCACACAAGCCCAAGGGCGAATTTGGGATCAAATCGACCTGATGGAAACACCAACGAGCGAAAAATCAGAAGATATAGATTGCGAGGTTCCCTCTATTATTACATATTGATGGCGAGGCGCGATCTCGGCCTGCGTGATATAATGAAAGCAACATATACACAACAAAGAAGGCAAGGAATATTCTTTCCCCTTTTTCTAGCGGCTACGGCCTGACGGTCTCCTCCTCATCGGATATCAGGAACTTGGCATCGAAGTTCTCTCCTTTAGCTTGCTCGATCTCCTTCGAAAGATCAAAACCTCTTGCATGAATCTCCTCGAGGGTCTCCCTCCGGGACCTGCACCTCTCGTACTCCCTGCTATTTTTTTCACGATCCAAGGCCTTCTTAAGCTCGGCCCTAGCGGCAGCAGCACTCCTTGAATGAGACGCCATATCCCGCCCCGCCCTAGTATTATTTATTACAACCTCGGCCCGGATGTTCACCACCTCAGTTTTTGCCCTTGATAGCTCGGAAGAGAGCCTCGTGATCATCTTCGCTTGAGCAGAATCACTTGCATGAACGGCCTGAATTTTATCCTCGAGAGCTGATGTCGCGGCTTGAGCCCTCTCTTTAGCCTTGGAATGTGCACTAACATGCGCTTGCAGCTCATCAAAGTCACATTTGGCCACGCCAACCTCGCCCCAAAGTTTTTCCAGCTCATGCACCTTGTCCTTCCACTGAAACAACAACACATCAGAGACGACAAGATAGAAAAGGGGAATACAGGCCAGCGTGGAACGCAGAATACCTGTATCTCTAGGAGGGTTTCCTGAACGCGGAATACAAGCTCATTTTCCTTCGCCGCACAAAGAAGTTCCAGGGATCTTCCCATTTCTTGAGCCTCCCGCAATAGAGCCTCACAACAAAGCAACGTGGTTTTGAGCCTATCAAAAGCCTGAGGAAGAAGAGCCGGGTGAGTAAATGGAAGAGAAAGGAGTGTGGGGCCAGAACATTCGTGCCACGACAGAAAACGTACCACGAGGCCGAGATGATGAGCCTCGCCGAGGGCCGAGGTGACTCCGGATGGTGCATCAATCCCGGAAACTTTCCGGCCTACCAAACCACTCCCCTTAGCCGCTGCGGAGAGGGCACCTCACTGCAGGCCTTCTCGCACCAAGGAACATCTTTCCTTTCGCCGATGCTCCTTGACACTTGAGCCAGTAATCTCCCCTCTTCCTTCGGGGAATCTAGTCTCACCTCGAGTGAACTCTCGGCACCTGCGATAGAGAAATCAAGCGAGTCAAAAAAGGGAATCCATCCCCAAAAAAGAGGGGAAACGCCGGGCGTATACCAAAGTGCTTCGCCTCCCATCTCCCTTTCGAAAGATCTCGGCACCGACGCTTATCATGAGCCCAGCTAGCTGCTAGCCTATGAGACCACTCGGCTAAGCCAGGAACCTCGTCAGCCGACCAATGAGTTGCTATAAGTAAAGGACAATATGACATCATTATGGGGCCAACCTCGTATGAAGAGAAAGGCAGTGCGAACAAAGTAATTACGTGTAGAATTCCATTTCTTTGGGAATGGTCGAAATTCTCCAGGCATAATGTCGGTCGTCCGTACTCGAACGAACCGATTCATCCATCCGCGGTCCTCATCCTCCTTGCTGCCGATCGAAGGAGTTTGAGTGGACCTACGCTGAAGAGCAACTATGCCCCGATAACGCAATGGCCGGTATAACCTTATGAGGTGATTAAGGGTGAACTCTATCCCGACCTTATCAACAAAATATCTCATCAACTGCACTATCCTCCAGAAGAAAGGATGGACCTATGCCAATGTCACTTGATACCTTCTACAGAAATCAAGAACGACCCAATCGGGGGGACGGGGGACCCAACACAAGAACGTGGGTATACACGCTAAAAAAACCCTCAACATACGTTTTGGCACTCTCCTCGGGGGAGGGCACTTTTAAAATCATGCCTTCCCCCCATCCGCACTCTCTCCTGATCGCCCCAAGGTTCTCCTCCCTCACCGATGAGACAATTATCGACACATGCTCCCGATGGCCTGGAACATTGGGAGGCTTCCCCGGTGTGGCGACCTTCTTCGAGGCAGCACACTCCAGGTATCGTTCCCCCGACATCGGTAGAAGGTCGCTAGTGCCAACAAAAGAGGAACATAGGGAGAGGTCCCCTTCGTCCGAGGATCAGATGTCAAAGCAGCTGCCATGGCCACGACGGAACAAGGAGAAGAAGGGGAGGATCCAGACAAGAACTCTCTAAAGCAAAGAAATGGAGCAACTCGCACAAAGCGCCAGGCTCTACAAATGAGTCAGGCTTGAAAAGAAACTGCAAAATCACCGCTTGAAGGGCGGACAGATAAATATATAAAGGCCAGGCAGCAACTTCTTAATCGCCCAAAGAAGGCCAATAAATTCTTGCCGCATTAAACATTATCTTCTCCTTAGGGAGTGTACCGGAAGAACCACCTCGGGCTCACACAAGACTTATGAAATCAAGGGACCTTGGGAAATCCTCGACGTCAAGAGTATTGGTTCGGAGAAGCCATTGACGCAACCTCAAGGCGTGGCTATCCTCGGGGCCCTCGGCCCGTCCCGCAGGAAGGCATCATAGGGCCAACACCCGATGCTCGAAAGCAAAAGAAAAAAAAGGGAAAGTGACAAGAAAGAACTGGCAGAATAAAAATTCCTATCGTGCATTAACGAAAAGAGAAAATGTTTTTTACACTATCGGTCTCCCGGGAGAGAAAGCAAATAAAACAGAAAGAGGAAATATAGAAAAGAGTCTTGGAGACAACTCCTCACCACTATCATCTTCACCCCCGTCGGGGACAATCAAAAGCACCAGTTTTACCTCCGTCTCACGAGCCTCCGCCGGATCGGTAGATAGCTCAAAGCCTCTAGTCTCGAGTCCTTCCAAGACCTCCTTCTTTGCCTTTGCTTTCGCATGCTCTGCAACCCGGACCAGCTTCTACTCAGTCGCTAGAGATATGTCATGAACCATTGCATGCATGGAAGCCGCATCGTCCTTGTAAGCAGCAGCATCTCTCTCAGCCCCGACTTAGCCGCAGGCAAAGTAGTAATCTCTCAATGAGTGTCCAAAAGAAGGCCCTGAGAGATCGCCAATTCACTGGCCTCAGCCTCGCCCCGCTCCTTCAGCCCGGAGATCTCCACCTCCAACTGGCTGATCTGCGAGCTGCTCTGTTCAACCTACAGCGAAAGGTAGGACGATGCTTATGAGAATAACGGAACATGTGTGGATTCTAAGTGAAAAAGCAGGTGCGAGCAAGGTAGAGTACCTAAGCAACAAGAGCGTCCTTCTCTCGAAGAGCCACCTCCAAAGAAACCCGAAGCTCCCCCAACTCTTTATCTCCTCGAGCTCCACGGGCCTCTGAGTCTTGAAGTTTTGAAGCAATGGTGTCGCGCTCCTTCTCCCAGCCAGAAAGCTCCTCATGAAGTCGAAGGATGGCGTGATCGTATGCCTCCTTACACTTCGACACAACGAAAAAATTAAGGGAGATGACAAATAATGCTCGGGAACAAAAAAGGAATACGTAAGGGAGAACTATCACCTACTGCAGGGACCTCTTTGCCTTTTTGATGACACCAGAAAACGTCGAGGTCAGCCCCATCAGTCATGCCATCAAAGATGTTGGCAATAAAACCTCCCCCACTAAAAGGAGTACCGTCCGTGACACCGATCATCCCTTCGGCATCCCTTAACTCTCTCGATGAGACCGGGTATTTCTGAAACAGATCGTTCGCGCCGCCAATCTCTCCGAATGCTCATGTCCTTGGAAGGTGCCGAACTCCGAACAATTGGGCTCAATGGTCCTGCTAGTAGAAGCCACATCAAATCCAGCCCCGTGACTTGAAGCCACATCAACATTCTCCTCGATGGCCCCCGGTTCTTTACCCCTGTCAGACTCGGTCGTCCCGGACTCAGTAGCCTCCAACTGAGGTATGTGTAAATCTCTCATACTGGACCTCATCCTCCTCCTCAACAGACTTCTATCCTCTTCCTCCCCCTCAGCGTCAGGATTCGACCCAGATGCTAGAGCATCAGTTTCATCTGGACAAGTAGTGGCCGCCCTGTCTTTCCTTTTCTTGCATATCAGCCCCCCTACTCTCCGCCTTACCATCATGGGGTGGCCTCATCTGCATATTCTCTCCAAGGCCTGCACCACCACAAGAGATGCAACACATCGCCACTTAGAGTTTGGAAAGAAGCACGAAAGGTGAAGCACGAGCAGTGAAGAAGCCTCACCACGGTTCTTAGCCACCCAGTGTTTTTTGGACATGACGGTCCAGGACCGGAGACGATGCGGAAACTTTGCATCCAAGCGCCTGATCTACCCCTCTAAGTGTAGGACTGCCTCGGGATACCAAGCAACCATTGGAGAAAGCGCAAAAGGGATTATCATGACACGTAAAAGAATAATTGAGAAATGGGTAAAGAAAAGTTCACTCACGTTGATCGTTCCATCGCTCTAGAAAGGGCATCCTCCAGGACGGGATGATATCCGAGGTCCTCACTCGAACAAACTTGCTCATACATCCTCAATCCTTCCCCTCGTCAACAATTGTGAAGAAAGATTTGTTGGACCGATGTCGAAGCTTGATTAAGCCTCAATATAGCCGCAGACGGTACAACCTGATTAAATGGATGCGGGTAAAAACCTCACCTGTGACCCATTCTGTAAAATGTCTGAGCATCAACACAATCCACCAAAAGGACGGGTAGATCTGACCGAGGTCACCCGATATTGAGCGTAGAAATCAAGAATAACCGGGTCAATTTCTAAAGGAGGGGATCTGGCCAATTTACTAGGACCCAAGGTGAATAGGAAAGTGTACAAATAGAGAAAGCCATCCTTAAAGTCAGTAATGTTGTCACTATTGTCAGGAATTTCTACCTCCACTGCCTTACCCCATCAATAGTCCTTCTTCACTTCGTGGACATCGGTCACGACGTTGACGTATAAGGAAACATGCTCATATTGACCCGATGTGGAAGAGAGAATTTCTATGTCAAAATCATCCGACATATCAGTATCGGGAGGGGTCAATTGCTCTAAAGTGGGAACTAATTTATTTTCCCCCTCAGGCGATCGAGACGACGACGCAGTATCACCCCATCGAGGGACCGTCCTAGAACTCCTGGCCATAGTAGATGGTAAAACTTTTTTCGTAAAGAGAAGGAAAAATGTAAAGGTGTCAAACTGCAAAATTCTAGGTTAAAAGCATGAGAAAAGGATGAGGAGGGGGAGTATCTAGCAGTCGGAATATTTATAGCAACCGTAAGTGAAGCAGAAGAGACGAACCTACGACAGTTCATGGGCTTCTCGATTACCGCATTTGACGGCTTCCCTACATGGTTCCCTGGGACATGGCATTTAATGCTCTTAGACGGTTGACATCATGGAAATGATGTCCTCTAGACGATGATTAAACATCGTTTCCTATCACTCCGATCTATAAAACACGGACACTATCTGTGTATGGCGAAATCAGGAGAATCCACCTCCCGCCATTAAGGCCTATTTGAAAGATCAAGACGACATGTCAAGGATGTGAGATCAGGATCAGGTTTTCTATCTTGAGGATTATCTGCGGTCCTGCAGTAGGTCCAAGGTTCAAGGGTCCATCCGCGACCCGACAAGATTTATGAAGATGGGGAACTCCCGAGACGAGCAGCTAGAGTCAATAAGCCCCGACACCACGTCATGCCTAGCCGTCCCATCCACGTGTCTTTACAGTTAATGCATTATGTATCATGCCGTGTTCCCCCGCCTATATAAGGGGAACCCATACCACTTTGTAAAGGACTGATGTTGCTCCATTTCTCCCTAAGTACAATAATATCTCTCTCTCCTTTCTTCTAAGACATTTGTTCTCGTTGTCCCGAGGCCACCTCACGTTCATTATTCTCTTACTTATTCTATGCCCGTCTAGCTGTGCAATGGCTATAAAGAGCCTTACCTAATTGTATTTTTGCTTATTATCGCTTCCCCGACTGTCCTCGATAGTTCGATCCCGGCTCAAGGCTCGGCCCCGAGGCCTCCATCGATCTGCTCCACGCTCAGGCAACAGGTCCCTTCAATTTGCTTACTGCTTCATCTTAGCCCACATCGTATCTTCACATTTAGTATTTCAAGCATCAACTACCCTAAAAACTAGCTCGAGAATAGATCACGTATTTTTAGAATCCCATTTACAAATTTAATTGTTGTTACCATTTTCACAGTAAACAATAAGGTTTGAAGTGTCTTAAAAATTTAATTCCCCCCATAAACTTACCTTTAATCTCTCTACAAGGTTTTCAATGAATATTAACATCCCGGGTAGAAATCAAGAAGCGATAACATTAGATCGATCACTACGACGTAAGTATCGCTATATCGCCTCTCTTTTTCTTTGTAGTTTGAGTTTTGGAAGATACTTAATAGTTGATAAAATGCCTATTTTATGTATTTAAGCTTTTAAATAACAAGTAAGGTTGATACATTAGTTTCCTAATAGTTAGAACTCACGGTATGGTGATCAAAAACCGCGAGTTCAATGTATTTCACTTTTAGTGACTGTTTTGTAGTCCACTCGTGTGTGGCCTATTGTGCTTTGATTTATGGAGTTTGGAAGTATAAAGAGCGTGGAGAAACACCACATGTGTTAGGGTAGTGGGCTGGTCGCTCGTCATTGCAATTTCAGCCTAATTGATAACTTGTTGATTGGGTGTGTTATGGTATGTTTGGGGTTTTTGTTGTATTAAAGGTCTCGAATTGTAGTTAGGTTGTTTTTGAGTTGCTGGTTGTATTGTGTTGTTCTCTTGCCTATAGTAGGCTGGAGGAGTAGTAAAATCAGGGGAAATGCTGCCCGTTTTATTTTAGAATCGAGTTATCGTTTGAGATACGTGATATACTGGCACCATCTAAGTTGTACATGTATTTCTTTGATATATGGGAAATACTGCCCGTTTAATTTTAGAATCGAGTTATCGTTTGAGATACGTGATATACTGGCACCATCTAAGTTGTACATGTATTTCTTTGATATAGGGTTGGCGTGCTAGTTGTTGTAAGGTTTTTGGTTAGTTGTATTAACGACTAGAGGTATGTTTAGGCTATCCCTTATTTCATTTTAGCATGATCCATATGATACAACAAAATGAGAAAGCATGCAACTTTCACAAATGATTCTATTCTTAGAAGTACTAGGGTTGCCTATATTCTTGATTCCCCATGTGTCCTACTATCATATTGTCTATTCATGGGTCTCATGATATTTCGAGAGATATTATTGACATACTTAATTATGTATTGCATTCATTTACACATGTATATTGACCCATGACCACATGTCGTTATATAAGCGTATAACATATGTATATGGGGTATGGGGAAATGTTATGGCATTATATACACACCACCACGTGATCAAATGGTATACATTAATTATTTCGCCTATAGAGGCCAAGATGATGTGATGGGATGCACATAGAGGCTTGATGATACTATTTATGTGTATACCTATGCATGATATGACATTTATATGTACTGCATGACATTATAAATGTTTTATGATTCACAGAGCTATTTAGACTTATAGGTTGAGTCCTTCACTCCATGCTTCTTTCATGTCTTTTATATACTGCTTCTCATGCCTTATATACTTGGTACATTATTTGTACTTACGTCTGTTTTTCCTAAGGATGTTGTGTTTCATTGCTGCATATCCCAATAGACAGATTGACAGTCCTCCTAGTAGGCTATCGGCTCAGCGGAAGGTGTTGGTACACTCCACTTGCTCTGGTGTTACTTAGTTGGTCAGTATGCTTTGGACATGTATTTATTGGTATGGTAGGGCCTTATCACGACTTTTATGATGTTTATGTACTCTAAGAGCCTTGTAGATAGATGTCATGTATATGAAAGATTATATGGCCTTGTCGGCCTATGTTTAGTGTACGAGTGATCATTTTGGTCTTATAGGCCTGTATGTCACATGTATAAGTTTGCATTAAATGTTGGGTCGTCCTATGTCGAATATTCCCTTATATTTTATTCTAGCTATATCATGACGGCCCTTCTGGACCATTTATCCATGATGGTATGATGAGAAAAAAATACGTTACGTTAGTACTCGGTTGGGTAAGGCATGGGTGTACATCGCGACCTATCGGTTTGGGTTGTGACAAAAGTGGTATTAGAGCAGTTCTGTCATAGGAAGTCTACAAGCCGTGTCTAGTAGAGTTTTGTTTATGGGTGTGTTGTGCACCACATTTATAAGCAGGAGGCTATGGGGCATTTAGGGTTGTTACTCTTTCTTCTTACTCTAGATCGTGTGTAGAGCTCAATTGTAATAATTCGAACTTCTAAATTCTATTTTATTCGTAATACAACGATACCTTATCCAGAAAGACAGTTGGTAAGATATTGAATGTGGCTGAGGAAGAGTTGAGTTAGAGGAACTCGATTTTGCTTCATGCTTATGATGAGTAAATGTGAGGTCTTCAGCAGATCATGTGTGTACTAAGACGTGTAAGCTTTTTGATAAGTAGACCTAAGGCAAGCATATCTATCCACCCATATAGTAAAAAAGAAATAAGAGAATCAGAAGGTAGATACAAGTTTCAGTAAGCAAAATAAGCAAGATGAACAAGGGTACGAGTTGCATAGTTAATGAAGATTATTAGTATTTACAATTCAGGCAGAGAAATATAAGCATTTTGACTTACCTTCAACAATAATAGAGGTATGTACAACTGGCCACACCCATCTCAGTTATGCCCTGTGGGAGCTAACAAATATAGCTTAAGAGAAGAATGTGATATCATAATCCATCTAGGGTTAAAGTAACCCAAAATGGTGGATAGATTATTAGCGTTAGCTGACAATTCTGAAGGATATTGCAAACGTTGTAATAGTACTCATTGTGAGACACCAAATTTGCACTCATGAATAAGTACAGTTAGATATGAATATTAGAATGTCCAAAAATTTAGAAGATTGGCACTGGAGTCCTAGAAGGGATAAATATTTACCTTCGTATGACTCCCACCCCTAGGAAAAAAGAGAATGTTAGGCGACCCGAAGAGCTAGTGAGATGAATCAAGGGGAGCTAGAAGTGAAAGAATGTTTTGTTGAATTGTTCAGAATAAAATGATAGACAAAAATATTAGTAGGAGAATAAGTAGAGAGTAAATGAAGCATTATAAGTGAGATGTGATAAATAGGTGATAACAGTAAATCAAAATATCACACAATGACAGAGTCTATAGTGAAGTGAAAGAAAAGACAAAAGGAGACATGCCTTGAGACAATAAAAAATATATATGTCGAAGGTCATATCCTCATTTCAAGAAATGTGTTGGTGCCTGCAATGTGATTAACAAAAGGTTAAGTTAGACCCCCTGTAGTAAAATAAATTAGTATGGTCTAGTAAATAAGATAAAAGAACATAAATTAGGGACCGGAGGATTTGATAATAGTCGACATCGTGATTATTTCAGAGATCGTGTTCCGACAATAATAGAATGGTGTATACGGTGAAATCGGAGGGTCCAATTCCTCGTCATCGAGGCACCTCAGAAGATCATGTCGAAGCCTCGAGGCTACAAGGCTATGGTCGAGTTTCCTCCATCTAGGTTTGTCGATGCTTGACCTTGGGACAATGTTGACCACGACTATGGTATAAATGGCGAGTTCCCAAAGTACACAGCTAGGACTGACAGAGCCTAGTAGACTACCCTACCCCTGAATCAGGGTGTCATCTAGCTGTCCCATCTCCGCTTCTTTGTCATTAATGTATTTTGTACTATGTTGGGATTCCCCTCCTATATAAAGGGTATCCTTGTCATTTTGTAAACCTCTGTTGTTTCAGCTGCTCCACACGAAATATACAAGAACATTCTCTTTACTCTCTAACACATTCTCTTAATATTACTGCTTCCATTTATTATCTTCTTCTTTATTATTGTTCATCGTTTATTGCTTGTCATTAGCCATAAAGAGCCTTCATTGGTTTCACTATAACTGTTAGCTATACTTCTACCACATTCGATAGCTCACAGCCGAGCTCTGAAATCAACCTCGAGGCCCCCGAATCGATAAGCTCGAGGCCTCAATTCTTAACCTATCGGTTTGATTATCACCTTATCCTTAACTCTTATTTCGTTTCTATGTATCACATACGTAGCATCAACTGCTTAACAAGTAGCATAAAAATAGATCATGTATTTTTAGAGTCTCATAATCAAATTTAATTGTTATTACTATTTTCATGGTAAATAATTTGGCGCCCACCGTGGGGCTAAACATAATAGGGATTATTTTCTTGTTGGTTTTACTACATAACACAAGTTATCTTTCACCCTTTATTGTCCAGGATCTTCAATTTTAGGTTGAAATGCCTAGATCAGTAAATAAAGTTGAAAACGACAATCTTGAAAACCACGGAGAGAATGGTGTAGCTACTCCAGGTGTTGATGTGCCACAACAAAACCTTGAGAATGCGCCAGGACCAATTCCAACGAACGTGGGTTCATGCGACACCTAGCAGGTTGATATAAACTCGCATACCAATAGGAGCGTGCACCAAGGAGATCAACAAGAAGCTTAGAAAACCCTAACTAGAAAAGAATGGGAGGTTAGCCTTCATGTTATTTTTGAAATGTTGCAGGCACAACAACTAGCTATTGCTCAGCTGCAATGCCACTAGAAATCTCCTAGCATGGTACCACCGGGGACAGCTCCCCCAGCCGAACATGTACCGGAGAAATCGAGCAATAACGGGTCGCTGACCGATCCCAACATCGTAAAGATGCTCAAGGACCTCACAAGAAGGATCGAATCGAGCGAGAAAATGATCGAAGCCAACGATAAGAAGGTTGAGACTTACAACTCCAGGGTCGACCAAATTCCAGGAGCGCCCCCGATCTTGAAAGGTGTGGACTTGATGAAGTTCGTACAGAAGTCGTTCCCACAGGAAACAGCCCCAGAATCCATTCCAAAGAAGTTCAGAATGTTAGACCTTCAAAAATATAATGGTACCTCGGACCCTAATGAGCACGTTACCTCTTACACCTGTGTAGTAAAGGGAAACGACCTGAAGCACGATGACATGGAGTCCGTCCTGCTAAAAAGGTTCGGAGAAACACTTTATAATGGGGAAATGGCGTGGTATAATAACTTGGCCCTAAACTTTATAGACTCATTTGCCATGTGGGCAGATTCCTTCATAAAGGTGCATGCCCGGCCATCAAGGTGGCCACAAGGAAATCCGACGTCTTTAAAATCAAGCAAACGGAGAACAAGATGCTGCGAGAATTTGTATCTTGATTTCAAATGGAACGAATGGAACTACCACCGGTCTCTGACGACTGGGCGGTATAGGCCTTCACTCAAGGTCTGAATGAGTGAAGCTCGGTGGCTTCGAAGCAGCTGAAAGAGAATCTGGTCTAATATCCCGCCATGGCCTAGTCGGACGTCCATAACCGATACCAATCAAAGATCAGGGTCAAGGACGACCAACTAGGAGCCCTCTAGGGATCGGTCTACCCAAGAAGGCTTCCAGCAAAGGAGCCCAAGCCAAACAAAGAAAGATATCAGCCATACACCGAAGCCAGAAGGAATGCCCCAAGGCATAACCCACCTTGCCATGATCGAAGGATAGATCGAGGACAGAATTCTTGGGGACTCATTAATAGAGCCGGGTTCGATATGCATGCGAGGCCAACGGAGGCACCTCGCTTATCAAAATACAACTTCAACGTTGATGTGTCAGACATCGTGTTCGCCTTCAGCAAAATCAGAGAGGCCAAATGGCCCAGGCCTGTACAATTAGATCCTTCACAAAGGAATTATAACTTAGTATGTGAATTCCACAACACGCATGACTACATGACCTAGGATTGCCACCAGCTCCGAGAAGAAGTAGCCATACTACTTAATAAAGGTCACCTTCGAGAATTCTTAAGCGACCAGGCCAAGATTCAGTTCCGGGAAAGAGAGGCAGCCAATAAGAACAAAGTGAATGAGACGCAACATGTCATCCACATTATCTTGGGAAAAAGCGATGACCCACAGGAGCTCGTGATTAGAAGGACAAAAATATCTATCACCAGAGAAAAGCGAACCCGGGGGTACATGCCCGAGGATGCCCTCACATTCAACGAAGAGGACTGTCATGACCCTAACCCCGAACCTGGTCGTGATGGCGCCTCTCGTGAAAACAATGCCAGCCGACACTTCCCATTTTCTAATTATTAATAGCTAAGCATTTAAGAAACGGTTTAAACACGATAAAATAAACCCGAAAGTAACAATGATAACATAAATATGCGGAAGAACACCCATACACAGCCCTAACCGGGGTGTCACTAGTCATGAGTATCTATAAGTCATAATACAATTCTACTAGATCCGTATCTAATACAACTATCTGAAAGGAAATAAAAGCGATAAAGTAGTAGAGACACGGGGCTGCAGACGTCAACAGCTACCTCGTAATCTCCGAAAGCCCGCCTTAAGCTGGAGGAATCAGCACTCGGGAGCGGAACCAGCTATGCCTTAATCTGTACACAGGGGTGCAGGGAGTAAACTCCAACTCAGTGAGTAACAAATGTGAATAAAGACTGAAAGTAAGAAAACACGTAAGGCACAAGGCATTCTATTAACAAGTAATCCTCTTTCAACAAGTAGCAGTAAGACAGTGGAAATTCAAGTAAATCCTCTTTCAACAAGTAATCAAGTAATTGACAGGTAATTAAGGTAAAAGTAAACAAATAGAAGTTCTCCCCTCAGGTACAATATCAACAAATCTGCCCCTCGGACGACATCTCAGAACAATACTAGCCCCTCGGGCTCAATCTCACATCACAATGGGTACCCGCGCTCACTGGGGGTGTGCAGACTCCTGGTGGGGCCCCTTACGACCTAAGCGCAATAACAAGCCATCTCGTGGCATCAAATCTAGGCCCTCGGTCTCATATAAATCAAGCCACCTTGTGTTGTATATATCTCAGGCCCTCGACCTCAAATCAGTATTAGTGTTTCCTCACAACTAGGTCTTCGGCCTTACTTAGTCAAAAATACTCACAAGCCCCTCGGGCAATAGTAAAACAGTGTTTCTCAGCCCAACATCATTTAAAATATAATTTAAGTCTTAAAATTGAGTAAACATGGTTGAGTATGAAAACAATGGAAAATATCATGACTGAGTTCAAGTATAAAGGCAAAATAGTGAGGAAATATCAATAGAAAGCCCCGAAGGATTCAAATAGTTGGCACTAGGCCTAAATATGGCATTCAGCCAAAGTAATAATGATAGCAAATAGTTTTCACTCAAATACGCGGTAAAATCATCAATCGGGACGGACCAAGTCATAATCCCCAATAGTGCACGATCCCACGCTCATCATCAAGCGTGTGCCTCAACTCAATATAGCACTACGATGTGCAAATCCGGGGTTTCAAACCCTCAGAACATCATTTACAATCATTACTCACCTCGAACCAGCTAATTCTCTAGCTCGCGACGCCTTTGTTCCTCGAATCGGCCTCTACGCGCATCGAATCTATCCAAAATTAGAACAAGGACGTCAAAGTATGCTAAGGGAACAAAGCCCTAGCAAAAACAATCAATAATGGGAACAAATCCCGAAATTACCAAAATCTAACCCCCGGGCCCACTTCTCGAAACTCATAAATTTTCACATCAATAGATTCCTTATCTCCCCACGAGTTCATGCATATCAAGAGTTCTCAAATCCGACCCCAAATGATCCTTCAAATCCCAAATCAAAAGTCCAATTTCTCAAGCCCTAGTTCTTCAATTTTAGGCTTAGCTTTCATGATTTTTTAGGTGGAATTCACATAATAATCGAGTTTTTAGTCCAAGAAACTTACCTCCCAACGATTCCCCTTGAATCCCTCTTCAATCTCCTTCAAAAATCTCCCAAAATGGCCAACTATGGAGGAAATAAACCCAATCCTTTCAGATAAGACGAGTTTAAAAACATTTCTGCCCAGGCATATTTTCTTCATCGCGATTGCGCAACATCCCTCACGATCGCGAAGAACAAATATTCATCTCCCAAAATTTCCTCTATGCGAACGCAATCAAGCCTTCATGAACGCGATGCCCAGGTGACTGACTCTACGCGATCGCTGATATCCCTCCGCGTTCGCAATGAACAAAAATACCCCAGGTCCATTTAACTCTATCCGAACGCGACCACCTTCCCGCGTTCGCGATGAACAACCTCGCCACTCTATGATATCGCAAGCCAACCTTCACGAACTGGAAGAACAACTGGACGGCCTCCTCAAACTCTTCTACGTGATCGCAAGAATCCCTACGCGATCGCGAAGGGCAAAATTCTGCAACAACTGAACCTGCAATTTCTGCAATTTTTCCAACTTCAAAATGATCAGATTGACCACCCAAAACTCACATGAGGCCCCCGGGACCTCAACCAACGGCACCACCATATTTTAAAACCTTATTCAAACTTCTACCAATCTTCAAAACACCTCAAACAATATCAAATCACCCAAAACACATCGGATTCAAGCCTAAGTTTTTAAAATCTTCCGAAATATGCTTTTGATAAAAAACCCAACCAAACCATGTCCAAAAGACCGGAAATTTTACATACATCCCAAATGACACAACGAAGTTACTACAACTCTTAGAATTCCATTTCGACCCCTAAATAAAATTTTTGCCTATCAACCGAAAATCGCCAAAATCTCAACTTCGCCAACTCAAGCCTAAATCTACTCTGAACCTCCAAAACCCATTCTGGTCACGCTCCTAAGTCATAAAGCAACTCCCGAAGCTAATCGAACCATCAGAACTCACATTCGAGCCATCTAACACATAAGTCAACATCCGGTTGACTTTTCCAATTTAAACTTTCTTAAAAGAGACTAAGTGTCTCAAACTTTACCAAAACCATTCCGGATTTGATCCGACCAACCCGATAACATAAAATGCGAATAACGAAGCATAAAGAAGTAGAAATGGGGGAAACAGAGCGGTAACTCATGAGATGACTGGCCGAGTCATCACATCCTCCCCAACTTAAACAAATGTTTGTCCTCGAACGAGTCAAGAAACATACTTGAAGCCTCAAACAGATGAGGATATCTGCTCCACATCTCCCGCTCGGTATCCTAGGTAGCCTCCTCCACGGGCCGACCTATCCACTGCACTTTCACTGAAGCTATATCCTTTGATCTCAACTTTCAAACCTGACGCCGCAAAATAGCTACTGGCTCCATATCATAGGTCAAATCATCATCCAACTGAACTGTGCTGCAATCCAGAACATGAGACGGATCCCCAATATACTTCCGGAGCATAGAAACATAAAATATCAGATGCACACTCGACAAGCTGGGTGGCAAAGCAAGATCATAAGCCACCTCCCCAATCCTCCAAAACACCTCAAAAGGCCCAATAAACCGAGGACTCAATTTCCCTTTCTTCCCAAACCACATAACACCCTTCATGGGTGAAACCTTCAATAGAACCTTCTCACTAACCATGTAGGACACATCTCGAACCTTCCTATCAGCATAACTCTTTTGCCTCGACTGCGCTATACGAAGCCTCTCCTGAATCACCTTCACCTTTTCCAAAGCATCCTGCACCAAATCAGTCCCCAATAGCCTAGCCTCACTGGGCTCGAACCAACCAATTGGAGATCTACACCGCCTCCCATACAAAGCCTCATATGGAGCCATCTGAATACTCGACTGGTAGCTATTGTTATAAGCCAACTCTGCAAGCGGTAGAAACTCATCCCATGATCCTCCGAAGTCAATGACACAAGCATGCAACATGTCCTCCAATATCTGAATAGAGCGCTCGGACTGCCCGTCCGTCTGAGGATGGAAAGCTGTGCTCAACACCACCTGAGTACCCAACTCTCTTTGCACGGCCCTCCAAAACTGCGAAGTAAACTGAATACCTCTATCTGAAATGATGGAAACTGGGACACCATGCAAGCAAACAATCTCTCGAATATAGATCCCTGCCAACCGCTCTGAAAAATAGGTAGTTGTCACAACCCAAACCGATGGGTCGCGATGGGCACCCGGTACCTTACTCAACCGAGCACCAACGTAACATATCTTTCTTATTACATCATCATATACACGTGACATACGAGCCTAATAGGCCAACATAATCATTTATAAACTCAAAACATAGGCCGATAAGGCCGTACAATCTTCCACATACACGATATATGTCTACAAGCCTCTAAGAATACATAAATGTCATAAAGGTCGGGATAGAGTCCCGCCATACCAAACAATACACATCTAAATCATACTAACCCAACAAGCAACTCCGAAGCAAATGGAACGCACCAACATCTCCCGCTGAGCTGATAGCCTACTTGGAGGACTCTCAACCTATCTATCGGGATCTGCGGGCATGAAACGCAGCGTCCCCAGGCAAAAGGGACGTCAGTACGAATAATGTACCGAGTATATAAGGCACATAAATACATACATAAGAGACATGAAAGAAATATAGAGTACATGACTCAACCTGTAAGTCTGAATAACTTTGTAAATCATAAATTACTTTCAGCGTCATGCATATACGTATGAATGTCATGTCGTGCATAGGTACATGTTCATAACTTCATCAGCCTCTGAGGGCATCCCATCATATCATATCGGCCACTGTGGGCAAAATCATCATCGTATACCAGCTGATCAGGTGGTGGTGCGTATATAACGCCATAACCTTTCCCATATCCCATATACATATATATACATACATATATACGCATATATAACGCCGTTTGAATACATGCATATATATATATGCGTATATAACACCATTTGAATACATACCCATATATGCGTATATAACGCCGTTTGAATCATATTTCAGCCACTGTGGGCAACATCATCATGTACCAGCTGATCAGGTGGTGGTGCGTATATAACGCCATAACCTTTTCCATATCCCATATACATATATTTACATATATACACGTATATAACGCCATCTGGTCATGGGTCAATGCACGTGGATGAAATGCATGAAAAGTATGTCAATAAAACCATTTAGAATGTCATAAGACCATTTTACCTCTTGAGCAATATCATAAAGTAACATCCTTTCAACTTTCATATTTTTCTGAGACCCATGAACAGATGATAAAATATTATGACACCTGGAAATTAAAGAGCATAGATATTTCTATTACTTCTATGAGTAGAGTCACTTTTGGAATTTGTGCATTTGCACGTTTCGTTCATATCGTAGGGATCATGCCAAAAGAAAGAAGGGATAGCCTTAACATACCTGGAGTAGGAACAACTCTGTATAATTATCCCATTGAAAACCTTTGTGGATGGAATTTAAAACCCAAAAATTGGATTGAAGCTTGTGCGCTTTTGAATCTTGAGGAACGAAATTGGTGTTGGGCTTGAATATTTGGACGAAATTGAACTGGATTCTGTCCCTACGTTTTGGTTTCAAACCACAAGCAAATTGATGTTTTAGACCCTTTTAACCAAGAAATGATATCAAACATTCCTGGATAACGTTTAAGATTCAAGTCTTATTTAAGACTTTAAGTTTTGGACTCTTTCAATTTAAGACACATATACCTATATTCACGAGTCATTCTTGCAAATTAGTGGATTTGTCCCACGTTTTTCTTTTGTAGTTGATTAAATTTTGTCAAATTATTAGTTAATCGGGTAATGTTCCGTTACCTGGTAATTAACAATTACCCGCAAAATCGAGAATTATTCCCACTTACTTAAAATATTACTCACTTTCACATACCTTATACACCTTTCTATCATGGCCATGTAGTACCTTGTATGGCACTAATCCATAAATACCGGGTATTTTAGCTCGGGCCGTATTTTATCCCAGAATGCCAAACTTGGACAAAATTCGTTTTCTTAGACTTGCTTCCCCTTTCACCTTCATGAATTTACTAATTACTTGTGAAATAGAATCATCCTTATAATCCCCAAATAATCTCTTCCTTGGACTGATGTCAATTATCTTACGACAAATTCAACGTAAAATATTGCAGGGTGAAACATTGTCGTAACTTATTACTATGAAACATAATATCACCATAATGTAATACTGTCGGGTACAACATTGTCGTAATATAATACCGCGGGACGTAAGATTGACGTAATATTGCGGGGCATAACAGTAGTACACATAGGAATGAAGTGTGCGGACTTGGTCAGCCGATCCACAATCACCCAAATGGCATCGAACTTCTTCAAAGTCCGTGGAAGTCCAACAACAAAGTCCATAGTGATCATCTCCCACTTCCACTCAGGAAAATCCATCTACTGTCGCAAACCACCCGGTCTCTGATGCTCATATTTCACCTGCTAACAGTTGAGACACCGAGCTACAAATCCCACAATATCTTTCTTCATTTTTCTCCACCAATAGTGCGGCCTCAAATCCTGATACATCTTCGCGGCACCCGGATGAATGAAATACTGTGAGCTATGGGCCTCCTCCAGAATCAACTCCCGAAGCCCATCTACATTGGGCACGCAAATCTGGCCCTGCATCCTCAACACTCCATCATCACCGATGGTTACATCTATGGCATCATCATGCTGGACACTATCCCTAAGGACAAGAAAATGCGGATCATCATACTGGCGCTCTCTGATGCGATCATATAAGGAAGACCGAGAAACCACCCAAGCCAATACACGACTGGGCTCCGAAATATCAAACCTCACGAACCGATTAGCCAAGGCCTGAACATCAACTGCAAGAGGTCTCTCCCCAATTAGAATATATGCCAAACCCCCCATACTCACTGCTTAAGGCTCAAAGCATCGGCCACCACATTAGCCTATCCCGGATGGTACATTATAGTGATATCATAATCCTTAATCAACTCCAACCATCTCCTCTACCACAAGATATGCCATACAAGTAATGCCTCCAAATCTTCAATGCATGAATTATGGCAGCCAACTCCAAATCATGAATGGGGTAATTCATCTCATGGGGCTTCAACTAACAAGAAGATTAAGCACTAACTCTACCCTCATGCATCAATACACAACCAATCCCAACTCTCGAAGCATCACAATACACGGTATATGAACCTGAAGCTGATGGAAAAACCAACACTGGAGCTGTGGTCAAAGCTGTCTTGAGCTTCTGAAAGCTCTCCTCACACTCGTCCGACCATACAAATGAAGCACCCTTCTGAGTCAACTTAGTCAAGGGCGATGCGATAGATGAGAATCCCTGAACAAACCGGCGATAATAGCCTGCCAAACCAAGAAAGCTATGAATCTCTATAGCTGAGAACAGTCTGGGCCAACGTTGAACCACCTCTACCTTCTTTGGATCAACCTAAATACTGTCACTGGACACCACGTGCCTTAAGAAAGCCACTAAACTGAGCCAAAACTCACACTTGGAGAATCTTGCATAAAGCTTCTTCTCCCCCAATCTCTGCAACAAAACTCTCAAATGATCCGCGTGCTCCTCCTGACTACGCAAATATTCTAGAGTATCATCAATGAAGACTATGTCAAACGAGTCAAGATAAGGCCGGAACACACTGTTCATCAAATCCATGAATGCCGCTGGGGAATTATTCCACCCAAAAGACATCACCAAGAACTCATAATGACCATATCTGGTCCTGAAAGCAGTCTTAAGGATATCTGAATCCCTGATCTTCAACTTGTGATAACCCAAACGAAGATCAATATTGAAGAACACCCTCGCTCCCTGAAGCTAGTTGAATAAATCATCAATGCGAGGCAAATGATACTTGTTCTTAATTGTTACCTTGTTCAATTGCCTATAATCAATGCACATTCTCGTTGTGCCATCCTTCTTCTTTACAAATAGAACCGGCGCACCCCAAGGTGACACACTAGCCCGAATGAACTCTTTATCAAGGAGTTCCTGAAGCTATTCCTTTAATTCCTTCAACTCTACTAGTGCCATACGATATGTCGGAATAGAAATGGGTTGAGTGCCCAGCACCAGGTCAATACCAAAATCAATATCCCTATACGGAGGCATGCCCGACAGGTCTACAGGAAACACATCGGGAAAATCCCTCACAACTGAACAAAATCAATACTGGGAGCCTCAGCTTCGACATCCTTCACAAATGCTAGATATGAAAGACAACCCTTCCCAACCATACACTAGGCCTTCAAGAAAGAGATCACTCTACTAGGAACATAATCAGTCACACCTCACCACTCGATCTATGGCACACCCGGCATAGCCAATGTGACTGTCTTAGCATGACAATCTAGAATAGCACGACATGGAGATAACCAATCCATGTCCAAATGACATCAAAATCTACCATGCTCAATTATAATAAATCCACTCGGGTCTCCAGACCCCCAATAGTCACCACACACGACCGGTACACATTGTCTACAATAACAATATCGCCTACCGGGCTAGATACATGAACAAGTAAAGCAAGAAACTCAGGGGGCATACCCAAATAATGAGAAAAGTATGATGACACATAAGAAAAGTTGGAACCGGGATCAAATAATACAGAGGCATCTCTGTGGCAGACTGAAACGATACCTGTAATGACCGCATCTAAAGCAATAGCATCAGATCTGCCTAAAAGTACATATAAATGGGCCTGACCACCCCCTGATCGATCCCTCCCTCTGGGGCGACCCCTGGCTGATGAACTCCATCCCTAGCTAGTTGAGCGGGTGGTGGTGAAGAAACTGGCGCTGAAGCCAATGACTGACCCCTCTACTAGGACGAACTAGCAACACGATGAGGACACTGCCTCCACATGTGGCCCATCTTGTCACACTCATAACAAATCCCATGTACTGGAGAAGGGGACTAAAGGGAACCCCTCGCACCGGAGTGACTAGCAGATGCACTCGGCATAGAAGAGCCCTAAGCTGATGGAGCACGAGATGAACTTTGAGCTGGAATGGCGCTGAGTGATGATTGGCCCTGCTGAGATCCATGATAACCATGACCCGAAGATGCCCCACGATAACCTTGGCGATCTGACTAAGTAGGTTTGATTGAATGGCCTCTGCTGTGCTGAAACTGGCCCCTCAAAGGAGCACCACTATAGCTGCCATATCCTCGAGGCCTTTTGGCCTCCCTCTACTCTTTCTCCTGACGGCAAACCGACTCAATCTCATAGGCGATATCAACAACCTTCTCGAATGTAGCACCAGTCACCCTCTCCTTGGTCATGAGAATACAGAGCTGATAAGTAAGACCATCAACAAACCTCCTGATCCTTGCTCTATCTATCAGGACCAACCAGATGGCATGCCGAGCCAACTCAGAGAACCTCAACTCATACTGCGACACGGTCATCTCCCCCTGACGCAACCTCTCAAACTGCCTGCGCAGCTCCTCTCTACGAGACTGCGGCACATACTTCTCTAAAAAGAGAATGGAGAACTGCTGCCAGGTAAGGCGTGCTGCACCAACAGGCCTACGCCTCTCAAAATCCTCCCACCAAGTGAAAACGGCTCCTGAAAACTGATAAGTAGGGAAAGCAACCCCGCTGGTCTCCAGAATACCGGCAGTACGAAGCATCCTCTAACACATATCCAAAAAGCCATGGGCATCCTCGCCCTCTGCGCCACCGAAGGTCGGAGGCTGCAATCTACTAAATCTCTCCAAACTACGTTGCTCATTCTCCGGCATGACAGGAACCACACAGTCATGAGCAGCTGCAATTGGCTGGGTTAGGTGTGCCCCCGACGTCTGAAGTCCCTGCACGATCTGCTCAAGTGTGCGAGCGGCGGGAGTTTGATTTCCTCCCCCGGCCTGTGAAGTAGTTGCGGTTGTAGTGGCTGAAATTGCTTAAGCCAGGACAGTGCAAACTGATAAGATCTATGCCAAGGACTCCTGAAGACCCGGAATCATGTGGGCACAGCTAGTGCCTAAATTGGTACCGCTGGAGCGTCCATAGCTGGGACTTGGTCCTGAACTTGGGCAGCTGGTGGATCTACAGGTGCTTCTCTAGCCACTCTACCCCTACCACGACCACGACCACATCCTCGACCTTTGGTGGCCACAACTGGTGGTACTGGGGGTCATCCACCCTGACCAGTAGCGTGTGTCCTCACTATCTGTGAGAGAATAGAATAATAGATGTTTAGTACTCGGATCAACACGTTCGCCCGACAAATACAGACGTCTCCATACCGATCCGCGAGACTTTACTAAACCTGCTCATGACTCGTTAGACCTATGTAACCTAGGCTCTAATACCAACTTGTCACGACCCTAACCCCGAACCCGGTCATGATGGCACCTCTCGTGAAAACAATGCCAGCCGACAATTCCCATTTTCTAATTATTAATAGCTAAGCATTTAAGAAACAGTCTAAACACGATAAAATAAATCCGAAAGTAACAATGATAACATAAATATGCGGAAGAACACCCATACACAGCCCTAACCAGAGTGTCACTAGTCATGAGTATCTATAGATCATAACACAATTCTGCTAGATCCGTATCTAATACAACTGTCTCAAAGGAAATAAAAGCTATAAAGGAGTAGAGACACGGGGATGCGGACGTCAACAACTACTCATAATCTCCGAAAGTCCACCTTAAGCTGGAGGAATCAGCACTCGGGAGCGGAACCAGCTATGCCTGAATCTGCACACAGGGATGCAGGGAGTAAAGTGAGTACTCCAACTCAGTGAGTAAAAAATGTGAATAAAGACTGAAAGTAAGAAAACACGCAAGGCACAAGGCATTCTATAATGAAGCAGTAAAACCATTTGAAAGCAGTAAGACAGTGGAAAGTCAAGTAAATCCTCTTTCAACAAGTAATCAAGTAATTGACAGGTAATTAAGGTAAAAGTAAATAAATAGAAGTTGGGCACGCAAATCCGGCCCTGCATCCTCAACACCCCATTATCACCGATGGTCACATCTGTGGCATCATCATGCTGGACTCTATCCCTAAGGACAAGCAAATGTGGATCATCATACTGGCGCTCTCTGATGCGATCATATAAGGAAGACCGAGAAACCACACAAGTCAATACCTTAAAACAAAATGCACCAACATATCTTAAAACCTTATTCAAACTTGTACAAATCTTCAAATCACCTCAAACAACATCAAATCACCCAAAACACATCAGATTCAAGCCTAAGTTTCTAAAATCTTCCAAAATATGCTTTTGATAAAAAACCCAACCAAACCACGTCTGAATGACTTGAAATTTTACACACACATCCCAAATGACACAACGAAGCTACTACAACTCTTAGAATTCTATTCCGACCCCTATATCATAATCTCGCCTATCAACCAGAAATTGCCAAAATCTCAACTTTGCCAATTCAAGCCTAAATCTACTTCGAACCTCCAAAACCCATTCTGGTCACGCTCTTACGTCATAAATCACCTCGCAAAGCTAACCGAACCATCGGAACTCACATCTGAGCCCTCTAACATATAAGTCAACATCCGGTTGACTTTTCCAGCTTAAACTTCCTTAAAAGAGACTAAGTGTCTCAAATCTTACCAAAACCATTCCGGATTCGATCTGACCAACCCGATACCACAAAACATGGATAACGAAGGATAAAGAAGCATAAATGGAGGAAATAGAGCGGTAACTCATGAGACGACTGGTCGGGTCGTCACAAGGACACTGAGACCTTGTCTCAACCTCACAACTACACACTTGTAATCTCTTTCCTTGTAAATACATTTCAAATAAAACATGTACTCGTAGATCCAGGTAACTCAGCCAATATTATCAGGTCGAGGGTAATAGAGTAGTTCAGATTGCTTGACCAAATCATGCCCACCACTCGAGTCCTCAACGAATTCATCATGGCAAGTGAAACAACGAAAGGAGAAATCACCCTCCCAGTCAACGTTGCCGACACAACCTAGAATGTCAAATTCCATGTCATCGAAGAAGACATGAGGTATAACGGGTTGTTCGGGAGGCCATGGATAAAGTGCATGAGAGCAGTACCATCCACCCTCCACCAAATGATGAAATTCCCGACGTAGGATGGGATTAAAACTATCTAAAGGGAATAACATGTGGTGAGGGAAATATTCGCGGTGCACAATGTGGCACCTGCACCAATACCTCCACCCGCAAAAGATCCAAAATGTAACCAAACTACATCTTCGATTAAGACTGATTAAACAGAGCAGAGGACTGTACCGCATCCTCATCACAAGAGACTGGGGCATATCGGACCTAGAAATATCGCCGGCACATCCCACACTAAGGTATAACCATCTCCCTTTTCATTTTATATTTCACATTAACCCTTATGTAGGTGCCCGACCGAAGTAGTCAAAGTGCTAACCCAGCCCGAAGACCATAAGGTTTTAAAGCATCCGTTGCACTCTTTTCCTTCGACTGAGCTCTTATCTCAAAAAGGGTTTTATCGGCAAGGTTTTTGATGAGGCAACATCCACATGCTACCTAAGGAAGACTTGACAAGTATTCAAGGATTTTTTTACAACCAACCTCAAATACTGGTGTGCATCCCCCTCGGGAAGGCCATCTGCTCGGAAAGACCAAGAAATACCGAATGGGGTCCCAATAGGAAAATGATGTACCGTGCCAAACGGTCGAACGAACCGTGTCCGTATAGCCGGGCCCCGACGGCAAAAATATGTATACCCGTATCAAGTAATAAAAGAATACCTTTTATCAAAGCATCTCACAATCTAAGAGAAACTCAGCTTTTTCGCAATAGCGACTCCTCCGTCAAAAACGACCCGAACACTCGGGGACGGGCGTCGACAATTCAACACCTGAACGACCTCAGGGTCGGGATCCCAAACTCATAATCCCTCAGTGAGGCAACATGAAAATCACAAAAAATCTCCAAGGTCGAAAGTGTCCTGAACACTTGGGGACTGGCATAAAAATCTCAAAAATCACATGATCTAAGGGTCGGAATCTCCGAAATCATAAGCCCTCAATGAGGCAATACCAAGTTTACAAGTAGCGGCTCCCGATCTAGGATTCCCTCGATGACTTGGGGACTATCGCCAATTATCATCCATTAAAAAACCTGAGGCCATAAGACCCCAAACGGGCAGACTCAGTCTCATAAGGCCTACATAAGGCCGTAACAACAACTGTAAGACCTCAAGCAAGGCATGAACCATACTTGTACCAAGTATCTGAAAACTATAAGACCTCAAAGGCATGAGAATTTTGTAATACCTCACTAAAGGCATAAACCCGATCTCAAAGTTAAGGCTATATATCGAACTTGTAAGACCCCTATAAGGCATACCCTCGATATAGACACCTAAACTACTTCACTCGGGATCAAAAATGGCTCCGGCCAAGCACAAATGACTACGGTCATAAGGCTGTACCAACAAAACTAACATGACTTAGTGAAGCCCGACGGTCGCTACAAAATCACGGGCCTTCAATTACTTCGAATCTACTTCGAAAAGAACCAGTTAAAGAGGCTACCCTTGACATAGGCAAAAGAGCTTCGACTATGTCAGCTTCTGAGCCAAACCTCTCGAGGTGCTTGATCATCACCACAAAATAACTCGTAATCGAGGTTCTTCCCGAACCATCTATGAGTTAGGCAATAATTATTTCAAAAAAGTCCTTAACGAGGGAAAAATAAAGTAATAAAGGGTCGCTTCGACCCAAGGCGTAAGAACCATTTTTGCCCGCCCGCATAAAAGGCCGTATCGGCTCAAGGCATAAGAGCCATTGTCGCCAGCGCACACAAATCCAAAACTTGAGGGTCGAATGAGCTCGAGTCTAAACCCGACTCGGAGACTGAACCCAAAATAGTTAACTAAATATGCCTAAGAGCAAAGTGTAAGAGCCATTGTCTCCAGCTTAATGAGCCTCGGTGCCACACACATAAAAGGTCGCTTCGACCCAATGAGTAAGAGCCATTGTCGCTAGCCCGTACAAATACAAAGTTTGAGGGTCAAATAAGCTCGAGTCGAAACCCGACTCGGAGACTAAACCCAAAATAGTTAACTAAAAAGGTTGCATCGACCAAGTGCCTAAGAGCCTACGGGCTAGCCTAATGAGCCCTAGGGCTATATCACAAATCTAAAGATTCCTACCAAATCAAAGACCAGTTCACCTGGCCAAACTCGAGAAAGAAAGAGATACAGAATAAATAAAGCTGCAAGGTTTTCTTTTATACACATATACAAAAAACGCAATCTCCATCTGCAAACATACTTCGAAAATGATATATACAGATGGCGAAATCTACGCCTCCTGGGAGCTATTGCCTGCTGGACTCGTCTTTGCTTTCTTCAGCGTCCGACAGAAGTAACCGAGCATCATGCTCATCCGCCCTTGCTTGCGCCAAATCTTCCGAGAGGGCGAAACCCCTAGCACGGATCTCTTCGAGGGTCTATCTTCGAGACTTGCAATGAGCATATTCTTCAATCGTCCATTCGTGGTCGAGGATCCTTCTCAGCTCAGCTTGAGCATCGGTAACATCCTTTAAATAGATCGCCACCTCCTGGTCAGCCTTAGTTCGGCCCATTATGGCTTCAGCCCTGACATCAATGATCTCAGCCCTGACCTTCGAAAGCTCGGACCCGAGCTTCATAATCATATCTGTTTGAACCAAAGCGTTATCACGAGTGTAAGGCCTCGGAAATTTTTTCCAAGAAATTTAAGATTTTGTGGTGCCAAGGTAGGCTACTTATTTTATTTTGTGTGCAAATGAGGATTCATGATAAAATGTATATCAATTGGATATTTTAATAAGCGTATAAATCATATTATAAGTGATTTGGGGTCTAAGGAGAGGCCTAAGTCTAAGCCAAGTTGGAAAATTTCATAATAGACTAAAGTTGTAAATGAGTGCGCACAAGACCTCACTTTGGACAATCATATCTCCAGTTATATAAGGAGTTGTGTGACGCACAACCTATCAAATTAAAGGACTTTGAGTCTAGTTTCAAACGCATCAAACTGTTCATCAGTTGAAGGTACATCCAGAATGTTACGATCATTTTACTGGGCATGTGTCATTAGCGCGGCCTTAGCGCGGCCAATAGCGCGGCCGCGCATATTGCGAAGTATTCTGCCTCGCTAGCATGTCCTTAGCGCGGGCGTGCTAGTGGTAGACCTCTAAATACAGCTAAGGACGGGAAATTAAAGGATTTAAGTCAATTTTCAAGACTAGGGTATCCTCTCCATCCCTAATCCGACCAAGGCATCCAATTGCACACCTAAGGTGAGTTTTTAAGTGTGTTTTCATGGTGATTTCACTTCTCAATCTCTAGTTACAACATGATTTTGATTGGATTTCATAGGATTTCATCAAAATGTCAAGAACACCCCAAAGTTGTCTTTCAAGATTTGGTCTATAATAGGTAATCTTTTACCCTTAGACTTACATATATGGAGCTATTATGGAATTATGAGTATAAATCAAGTATTGTAACTCATGGGATGGTGATTGGAAGCCATAGGTGCCTAACCTAGGTTGTGTTGGTGTTGTAGAAATTGTGAGATGGGTTATTGAGGTATGATTCTTGGGTGTGATAGTATTATGTATACATGCATGTACAAATTAGGTTTGTCGGAAGATTATTGAACATAAATAAGTAAAGAATGGGTTGGGGAAATGAAAGAAATCTTGTTATGGAGATTTGAAATCAAGATACTCAACTGGTGTTTGATAAAATTCTCAAATGAGCTAGAATTATGAATATCTTCCTAATTTGTGTTCAATTTTGTTATGTCTCAAAATAGATTGAAGTTGCTAGAATTTCCGGAATATCGTAGTAATTAAAGGAAAGCTCAAGATAGGTATGTAGGCTAAACTTTCTCTCTCGGAAGTGAATTCCATATTGTTTCATAAGCTTAAAAGTGGTTTGATTACCAAAATGGTATGGCCTTGAGTCACATTTTAAATGGAAGTTAGTATACTTATTGGGTAAGAAGAACTCAATCTACTTAATGCTCTTAGTTGCTCTTATGTGTACAAAATGTCTTGATTGAATCTGTCTTGTTGTTGATAGCCTATAAAGATGCTTGATAAATGAAATAAGTGAATTGGGAATGTGTTAAAGATTATGTAATAGGCCTCGACCCGACAGTTATGAACTAACTTCAAAGATAGAATTGCCTAAGAGCTCTTGTGCTCAATTCACGCCCATAAGTGGCTATTTATCACTATTGCTTTGATTTATAAGTATATCCGGTGTGATTCGAGATCTTACATATCTATGTGTTTAAACTGTGCAACGTCATTTCTGGGAAGAAGTATTGCAAGATAAAATGGTGTATTGTTGTTAATGATTTCACTGTGAGTTTTTATTGCTTGTTGGTGTGCCCCATTCCTTTGGGAAGAATCCTTTGTGTTTAACGTTCCATTGCTAATAAACATGAGGTGTATGGTTTCGGAAATACTCTATATGCCCATGATTCATGTTTCCTGTCATGTGTACTTGACATCTTGACTTGCATGGCTTGTTGTTAAAATTGATATCGATGTGAAACATGCGAAATATGAAATACGGCCACCGTGCCAGGAATAAAGAATCTTGTGAATGGCCAAATGATCCAAGGAAATACTGTTGTTGTTGGTGACTGGAAATACTAATTGGAATCTATAAAACGTGAAAGATATTAAGGTGAACATTATTGTATTCATGCTATATTTGAATCCTTGTATTTATACTACAATTGTGTACAATATCCAATCAAATAATAAAAAATATTTTTGGGAGTATCATTAGCAAAACAGAGGAAGGGTAGGTCATAAGGCTCATACCTGAAACTACACGTGCCATTGTAGGGGTGGATTGTGGTTATTCCCCTTAATTGGGATGAACTTGGAAATATTTGTGAATTGGTAACGCCAACCCACATAGCATATGGGGGAAGTCAGCCTAGCTGATCGGGCCGTGATCGGACGCCATGCTGCGCACATGGTGGTATTGTGCTGGGAATCAAAAACTGGAAATTTAAAACTAGAAATTGTGATTGTGGTACATGTCTCAAAAGGGATGACCTAGCCTATCGGGCCGTGATCGGACTCCGTGATAACAAAGATGATGGTATAACTCATATCGGTGCTAATGATCTCCCAACCAAAAAAAAATTATATATATTATTTTATTTTATTTTTGTAAACTAGAAGACTTACATGTTGCAAATTGGAAGTTTGTATGTTGTCGACTCGACTTTCTGTTTCATGTTTCTTTGTTTGTATGGTTATTCTATAATTATGGAAGAGGACTTTTAGCCTTACATACTAGTGCTATTCGACAGCTAACGTCCCTTTTGTCGGGGGCGCTGTATCGTTATCGTTTAATGATACAGGAGGTTCCACAACAGGCGGCATCGTCTAGTGATGGCGATATTCTCTTCCCAGCGATCTTGGTGAGCCCCACTCCACTCCGGGGTCATTTCATGTATCTTTTGTTCATTTTCCAATCACGTTTGGAGGTATAGCCGGAGCCTTGTTGCCTGCGTTTCCCTATTACTCGTCTATTGTATTTAGAGGCTCCGTAGACTGTTTGTGGGTGGTGGTTGATGTTGGGTGTACAGACTAGAAATGTTAGTACTTGATAAGCATGTTTCTAATTTAACTTGTAAACTTGTAATATTTTTGAAAACTTTAAACGAATTCATTAACGGAAATGAAATGAAAGTTTCTAATGGAAGATTGCTTAATATTTTGATAAAGTGGGTTAACATTCCCTCTTTATTCATGAACTAGTTTGAGTAGAATGAAATTTAATAGGCTTGCTCAGTCGGGTTTACTCGGTTGAGCGCCGGTCGCATTCCACGGTTTTTGGGGCGTGACAAACTTGGTAGCAGAGCCTAAGGTTTTAAAGAGTCCTAGGATGTATTCGAGTCGTATCTAGTAGAGTCCTTCTTATTGGTGTGTTGTCGACCACATCTATAAGTTGGAGGCTATTTGGACATTTAGGAATTTCACCCTTCTTTGATACTCCAGATCGTGCGATATAACTCAAGATAGGGTGATTATTTCTCTCTAAGTCTTATTCTCAAGATTGATAATTTTGACACCACAATCCGTGAATTTGAAGCATGTAATGAGGGATTTATCCCACCATTGAGGCCGAGTGGATTTCCTAAGGACTTGTTAGGAGAATGTGTCGAGCCATGGAGGGATTGGTAGAACTTGTTGATAAGGGGAGTACCCTTGTTCCTATTAATGTCACTGCACCACCAGATCATGTAGTATATCAGTATGTTACCAATGTATGTTACAGATATGAAGTCGGGGTGCATCAGTTAAGGCACTGCCCCGCCAATCTAGAGTCACCAAGTAAGTGACCCATTAGTACGTCATTCTGAACGCCACATACTTTTCCTGATTATATATGTACACCTATATTGGGAGCCTACATAGATATGTTCTTAAAAAGATTCTAAATCACAAAACATTGTATGCACCTGCTCTTTGATTGAGACGTATTATTCACAAAGTCTCCCGATCACGGTTCTCTTACTTATAGCCTCTTATGGTATCGAGCTCTATAATTATGTTCCTGAATTGAGTTATAACACTATTGATACTTCCCACTTGCTTTCCTAAATTCTCAATAAGGGACTATTCCCGATGAATTTCTTACAGAAACGTTTTATTGCTAAGAGATTTGGGATAGAGTCAGGACAACCTTATGATCCATTCTGTGTATCTACTCTTTGAGCGAGATGTATTATTCGTGAAGCCCCTCTATTACAAATACTCTTATTTACATCCTCTTGTGGAATTATGTTCTATAAATACGTCCTTGAATGGAGTTATAACTCTAGGATTAATATTTCCCACTTTCTTTCCTAAATTCTCAACCGGGGACTACATCCGATGAATTTGTTACAAAATCTTTTTATGGACAATGTCTGCTCATTTGTGCCTATGCATGCTCCGTCGCAAAGTTTACTCATGTGGTGTCAAGTTCCACGTAAAGCATCCCAGTGTTGCGATGAGTCACTCTTTTACTCACTTGTGTATATGCTTATATGGTTTGAACAGTCACTCTACTTTCTTGCGAGTATCATCATGAAAGCTTCTCATTATCTAGTAACATAAGAGCATACCTTAGCACCTATCATATGAGTGCATGTCGATCGAAATGGCCACTATGTGCATAAAGTCTCTCTGAAAATTAAGATCCTCGCATCCCTGTCATAGGAAGAAGTTGTGTTGCCATCTAAGTATAACTTTCGTGTCCACTTGGGACATCTCGCAGTAAGTAGCTCACTTGGTTTCTAGTATTGTGGTTGCCCGTGACGCGGTCGTGTATAGCAGTTGGGAGTTAATATAGCAGAAGCTTGTCCATCTCAAAACAAATGATTATTTTCTCTTTATACCTCCACAACGTGTTAATTGTATTCCTTAGTTAGTGAATTCACTGTGCTAGTTTCCCAACACTTGTTTGATAACCACGAGAGAACATGCCCTTCTATGTGTCACTATGACACTTCCTTTCTCAAGTCAAAATCCATGGAGAATTCATCATGAACGTCTGCAAGCCTTCCATGATTATTTTGCACTGTCTCATTGAGTTTGGTTGTGTTTACACCCTCGACTTCTATAATCGTTGACTATGTCATTGTCATGTGCGGGGAGTTTTGCTACCCTTGGTATTCCACCTTCTTGGCTAGGTAATATTGTTATTTGTTTTTCTCCCCGGAGCATCATGTTAACCATTAGAACTCCTCTAACCAATACATGATTTCATCCAAACATTAAGATGTCCTAGATATGTGGTTTCACCCGTGAAAGGTTGAGATTAGATGCCGTAAGATTTTTGCACATATCATGAGCATATTTATTTGGAAGACAAGTTATTGTATCTTTACTTCTCTCTTATAGGATTAATTATCAGGAAGGGTTAAGCTGTTTGAAATATGATAATCTTGTAAGTGTTCAACTTCTTTTCATCCTCATGGTCTTGTGGCATATATCCCTCATGTTAGTTAACGTTAAGAGTGTAATTCAACTTTATGTGTTTTGAAACCCATATCACATTCAAGGTGCCAGATTGTTCTCATTCTTGATAACTGAATTTTCCCTACACTCCAGGAGGCGACTGGGTCACATACTTGAATATTCCTCTTTAATGGTTCTTATTGGAAATGTACGAGTTACCCCTATGCTTTAATTGTCTAATAGTTGATGTCATCACAATGATTAACCATATCGGCATCATTAATAGAAATCCTCGTGTCTCTTAGCATGTAACCTCATGAAATACTCTGCTCAGCGCCTAAATGGATTCTTGAATAATTCCAGCCCAATCTTGAACTCCGTTGCTCCTTACTGTATTAGATCTATTGGGTATTGAAGGTTCAAACATGTCAAAGAGGAAGTATTCCCGTGTGATCCCATATATTCGATAGGTAATTTTACCGTCAGTTTATGATAGCGCATCTTTGAGTAATTGTGGAAGGTCATCAAAGGTTTAGCATGGGCGTTCGTGTAGAGATTTAGAGTTTAGGAAGGTGAAGGAGTTATTCTTAATACTTTCCCCTAAAGATGTTATGTGAGTTGATAATGAAGGTTGCCTAAGTGTAGTTCACGTTGGACCGTGCTATGAGTATGATGTTTACCATCGTTGTTCTACATGTATTATGTGTTTTCATATGTCAATGTCTAAGAAGGTAGTTGGAGACCTATTGTGTATTATCCCGGTGGAAACTATTGAATGTGAAGTTAATGGATAGTTAGCATATGCGAGGTATCTAATTGTCATCCTTGCTAGATAAGTTTGAAAGTTGGGATTGTTTTCGCGAATGGGTTGTTGTAAAGCTTGTAAGTCGAGGAGGCCACCTCGAAGGCCGAAAGTGTCGTGGAAAGATTTGCTTGATTGTGTAATAATTAGTTTTGGTTTGAAAGGTACCTTGTAGGTGCTATGATTTAAAATGTGCAGTCCATGTCCAGGTATCATTGTGATAATGTAGATGTGTTTTTAGGATGGTTTTGGTGGTTCTCTGACAGGTGGATAGGCCTAGTTACAAAGGAAACTCTAGCGAAATTTTCAAATTTATGGAGTTAGCCAAATTCGGGGTTGTTGATATATTTCATGATGTGAACAAGCTGAAGTTACATAAGGATGGCTAATTAATGAACCTCGATCCTCATTCGAGGACGAATGATCCTAGGGGGGGGGAGAATGTAACCGCGGAAATTTTTTCCAAGAAATTTAAGATTTCGTGGTTCCAAGGTAGGCTAATTATTTTATTTTGTGTGCAAATGAGGATTCATGATATAATGGATATCAATTGGATATTTTAATAAGCGTATAAGTAGTATTATAAGTGATTTGGGGTCTAAGGAGAGGCCTAAGTCTAAGCCAAGTTGGAAAATTTCATAATAGACTAAAGTTTTAAATGAGTGCGCACAAGACCTGATTTTGGACAATCATATCTCCAGTTATATAAGGATTTGTATGATGCAAAACCTATCAAATTAAGTCCCTTTGATTCTAGTTTCCAACGCATCAAACCTTTCGTCATTTGGAGGTGTATACAGAAAGTTATGTCCATTTTACTGGGCATGTGTCATTAGAGCGGCCTTAGCGCGGCCATTAGCGCGGCCGCGCATATTGCGAAGTATTCTGCCTCGTTAGCATGGCCTTTGCACAGGCGCGCTAGTGGCAGACCTCTAAATATACCTAAGGATGGGAAATTAGAGGATTTAAGTTATTTTTCAAGACTAGGGCATCCTCTCCATCCCCAATCCGACCAAGGCATCCAATTGCACACCTAAGGTGAGTTTTTAAGTGTGTTTTCATGATGATTTCACTTCTCAATCACTAGTTACAACATGATTTTGATTGGATTTCATAGTATTTATTCAAAATCTCAAGAACATCCCAAAGTTGTCATTCATGATTTGGTCTACAAGAGGTTATCTTTTACCCTTAGACTTACATATATGGAGTTATTATGGAATTATGAGTATAAATCAAGTATTGTAACTCATGGGATGGTGATTGGAAGCCATAGGTGCCTAACCTAGGTTGTGTTGGTGTTGTAGAGATTGTGAGATGGGTTATTAAGGTATGATTCTTGGGTGTAATAGTATTATGTATACATGCATGTACAAATTAGGTTTGTGAGAAGATTGTTGAACATAAATAAGTAAAGATTGGGTTGAGGAAATGAAAGAAATCTTGTTAAAGAGATTTGAAATCAAGATGCTCAACTAGTGTTTGATAAAATTCGCAAATGAGCTAGAATTATGAATATCTTCCTAATTTGTGTTAAATTTTGTTATGTCTCAAAATAGATTGAAGTTGCTAGAATTTTCGGAATATCGTAGTAATTAAAGGAAAGTTCACGAAAGGTATGTAGGCTAAACTTTCTCTCTCGGAAGTGAATTTGATATTGCTTAGTAAGTTTAAGTCTGGTTTGTTTACCAAAATGGTATGGCCTTGAGTCACATTTTAAATGGAAGATAGTATACTTATTGGGTAAGAAGAACTCGATCTGCTTAATGCTCCTAGTTGCTCTTATGTGTACAAAATGTCTTGTTGTTGATAACCTATAAAGATGCTTGAAAAATGAAATAAGTGAATTGGTAATGTGTTAAAGATTATGTAATAGGCCTCGACCCGAAAGTTATGAACTACTTCAAAGATAGAATTTCCTAAGAGCTCTTGTGCTCAATTCACGCCCATAAGTAGCTATTTATCACTATTGCTTTGATTTATAAGTATATCCGGTGTGATTCGAGGTCTTACATATCTATGCGTTTAAACTGTGCAACGTTATTTCTGGGAAGGAGTATAGCAAGATAAAATGGTGTATTCTTGTTAATGATTTCAATGTGAGTTTTTATTGCTTGTTGGTGTGCCCCATTCCTTTGGGAAGAATCCTTTGTGTTTAAAGTTCCATTGCTAATAAACTTGAGGTATATGGTTTCAGAAATACTCTATATGCCCATGATTCATGTTTCCTCTCATGTGTACTTGACATCTTGACTTGCATGGCTTGTTGTTAAAATTGATATCGATGTGAAACATGTGAAATATGAAATACGTCCACCGTGCCAGGAATAAAGAATCTTGTGAATGGACAAATGAGCCAAGGAAATGTTGTTGTTGTTGGTGACTGGAAATACTAATTGGAATCTATAAAATGTGAAAGACATTGAGGTAATCATAATTGTATTTAGGCTATTTTTGAATCCTTGTATTTATACTACAATTGTGTACAATATCCAATCAAATAATTTTTTTTTGGACTATCATTAGCAAAACTGAGGAAGGGTGGGTCATAAGGCTCTTACCTGAAACTACACGAGCCAGTGTATGGGTGGATTGTGGTTATTCCCGTTAATTGGGATGAACTTGGTAATATTTGTGAATTGGTAACGCCAACCCACACGGCATATGGGGGAAGGCAGCCTAGCCGATCGGGCCGTGATCGGACGCCATGCCGCACACATGGTGGTATTGTGCTGGGAATCAAAAACTGGAAATTTAAAACTAGAAATTGTGATTGTGGTACATGTATCCAAAGGGACGACCTAGCCAATCGGGCCATGATCGGACTCCGTGCTAACAAAGACGGTGGTATAACTCATATCGGTGCTAATGATCTCCCAACCAAAAAAAATTATATATATTATTTTTTTTATTTTTGTAAACTAGAAGATTTACATGTTGCAAATTGGAAGCTTGTATGTTGTTGACTCGACTTTCTATTTCATGTTTCTTTGTTTGTATGGTTATTCTATTCTGGAAGAGGACTTTTAGCCTTACATACTAGTGCTATTCGACGGCGCTAACGTCCCTTTTGCCGGGGGCGCTGTATCGCTTAATTATACAGGTGGTTACATAGCAGGCGACATCGTCCAGTGATAGCGGTATTCTCTTCCCAGCAGTCTTGGTGAGCCCCACTCCATTCCAGGGTCATTTCATGTTTCTTTTGTTCATTTTTCCATTACATTTTGAGGTATAGCCGGAGCCTTGTTGCCGACGTTTCCCTATTACTCATCTATTGTATTTAGAGGCTCCGTAGACTGTTTGTGGGTGGTGGTTGATGTTGGGTGTACAGACTAGAAATGTTAGTACTTGATAAGCATGTTTCTAATTTAACTTGTAAACTTGTAATATTTTTGAAAACATTAAACGAAGTCATTAACGGAAATAAAATGAATGTTTCTATTGGAAGATTGCTTAATGTTTTGATAAAGTGGGTTAACATTCCCTCTTTATTCATGAACTAGTTTGGGTAGAATGAAATCTAATAGGCTTGCTCAGTCGGGTTTACTCGGTTGAGCGCCGGTTGCGTTCTACGGTTTTTGGGGCGTGACAACCAGCTAAGCGAAGTCGAGCCTCAAAAGCGAGAACTTTAGCCAGAGCACCCTTCCACTATAAAGCCTGAGCCTCCGCCTGAGATTTTAGCTTATCACGCTCACCCTTGGCTTGACCAACTTCATCCTGAAGGTGCTCTAGGGACTTAGTCTTTTTCTACAACTAAAATAAATGAAGCGTCAGCCTCAGAAGATAGAAGGCGGAATGCATGCTCACCCGGGACAGAAATTTACCTAATCCTTCAAGTAGCTCTCATAATTAAGGATCCGGCTCACCTCATACCGCAAGTTTACCAACTCGACTTCCTTTTCATCATAAAGAATCCTAAGGGATCTCTTCTTATCCACCATTTTTCGCAGCATGGCTTCACGATGAATCAACCCAGACATAAGCTTGTCGAAGGGCTACAAAAGAAAATACAATAAGGAAGGGAAGGCGCGAAGCTCGAAAAAACTCACAACGAAGTGAAGCCGCTGGGCTTCCTCGAAAGCCGAGCGCACATATGCCAACCTAGTTCCCTCAGCTCTGAAAGGGTCGACTCCGGTCAAGGCACAGTCGCTCGGTGTATGCGACCCCGGGTTTATAGTATCCCTCGAAGTACTGTTGGCAAAAAAAAAGGCGACAACAATGAGGAAACCATTTTTCTAGAATTAGGAACCATAGGCGCGACAGGCTCAGACGATGCATCTGCTCTAAAGCCCCGATCCCGTTTTGCCTTGCTTTAAGAGCCATCGCCCCAAAAAAGCATCTATCGCTTATTGCTGTCGTTCTTCATCCCGGAAGCTGGAAACCCTTCCCAATCTCAAGAGGAGCATGGCCTCACTTCGGAAGGCTCTTTGATGCCTACAACAGCGAGATTAATACGAAGAAAGGGAAAATGCCTCTCCAAATGAAGGAAGGCAAAGGAAAAAATTGCACAACACTCACCATGATGTTTTGCTTCCCATCTGTCCCCGGACAAAGCTTTCCACTTGTGCTCATCACAGGTCGAGTGGGTTGCAAACTTCCAAACACAATCCGGCGAATCAGGAACGTCGCCCGGTGTAAGGCCCCGGAAATTTCACCAAGTAATTTAGAATTTTGTGGTGCCAGGTAGGCTAATTATAACATTTTATGTGCTATTAACATGATGAGAATCAATTGGATTTGGTAAATAAGTGTATAAGTCTTATAATGTGTAATGTGGGGTCTAATGGGAGGCCTAAGTCTAAGTCAAATTGGAAAATTTCATACTGGGCTACAATTCCAAATGAGTTCGCACAAGTACACACTTTGGACGAGCATACCTAACTATATATAAGGTTTTATATGGTGAACAACCTATCAAATGAAAGGTATTAAAGTCTAATTTCTAACTCTTCCAACCGTTTGTCATTTGGACATTCCTACACAAAGTTATGATCAAATAACCAAAGGCTAGATTTGCGAAAAATTTTGCAATCGCAAAACGACTATGCGGACCGCATATGCGTCGCATAATGAAGCAGTGTCAGGCAAAATGTTATGCTGTCGCATGTTGATTATTCTGTAGCATAATTGATTATGCTATCGCATAATGATTATGCTGCAAGAATGTTGCCCACATTTCGATTATGCTATAGCATAATTGCACCACATATTTGACTTCGGGGGTCATTTTTGGAAATTTTCATATCCGAACCCACTTGGATAAATAAGCTTTGGGGATTCATTTGGGACCATTTTACACTAAATATAAAGAGAGGTGAGATCATATTAGAGAGACAAAGAGGGAACCTATCCTCCTAAACATCAATCTTGCACAAACCCTCAAGAATCAAGCATGCTAATCTCTAGCTCACTATCTTCCGGGTAAGTCCTACTTCTAATATTACATATATGAGATTATGAGTTCAAAAATATATTGTGGGACTATAAATAGGCCTTTCATGTGACACTAAGCTATAGTATGTGGGATTAATGAACTATTTTGGGTAGTTCTTGATGAAATTGGATGAGGGAAGAAGGAATTTCTATTGTAGAACCTTGTAGTCTATTTCACATGATTAGGTGTTTGATGAAATTCCTAAGAGCATTATACCATGGGAAATCCTTCTAAATTATTAATTGATTTCGCTTTCTCCTTGTAGACTGTTATTGCTAGAGGTGTTGGTGGATTGTAGAAACTTAAGAAAAGCTTAAACAAGGTATGTATGGCTAAAACCCCCTCTTCTTAGAAATTGAGCTCCCATGGTGTCCCCGCATATGTTGTAGTCCAGAATTTGATTTATGTAGTATTTGTTATTTCAAAGGATTTGGTGTTGCGAGAATATATGTAAAAGGTGTGTCTCAATGTGTGCAATGTGCTATTCTTGGTAAATTGGGGATATGTGAAGAATGTGAACTATATGCTATTGCCTAGGTTTCAAGTCAAGTTTAAATTTTGATTATTATGCCGAATCATGAGAATTCCTCTCTATGCTTAAAACTTGAATTGCTCTTGTATGTGCCCATTATCTTAAATTGCAAGTTTGATGTAGAAAGTGAAAGTGATGTGGAACGTGAGTTATGAAATGTGGCCTAATGCCAAGTATGATGTGATAATTGTGGCCCTAAGTGCCTATAAATTTATATATGTGAAATAAAGATTGAAATGAGATGATTAATGAGAAAGGAACAATGCCTTGGTAAGGTGGCCTAGCCGCTCGGGCCGCGATCGGATGCCATGTCGCACACATGGTGGTATTGTGCTGATATTGAATTCCGGAAAGTGAGAATGAGATAGTGATTGAGGTATATGTCTCAAATGAGGCAACCTATCCGATCGAGTCGTGATCGGACTCCGCTCAAGAAAGTGGTGGTATTGCGAATGATGATGAACAGTATTAAATGCCCCAAACTAAAGCTATGGAAATTATGTGAAAGCTATGTGATTCCTTTTATTTGATGATGTGGTGATTGTTTAAAGTTGTTGTTGAATCCTTATGTTTTCTTTGTCCTTGTATGGTTGTTCTTTATAATGAGATGATGTTTAGTTATACATACTAATGCTATTCGATGGCACTAACATCCCTTTTGCCGGGGGCGCTACGTCTTTAAATGGATGTAGATGGTTCCACAGCAGGCAATGGTGGTCGCAGCTAGTGACGCATCTTCCTTTTAGCTGACATGGTGAGCCCCACTTCATTTTAGGGTCCTGTATCAATTGTTTATCATGTACTTTGTATTTTGAGGTATAGTTGGAGCCTCATTGCCAGCATTTCCATTTTACTCTTTAGTTGTATTTAGAGGCTCCGTAGACAAGTTGTGGGTGGTATTTGATAATGGGGAATTGAGTTAGAAATCTTGATATTTTGCAAAGATTTATAAAACTTATTATATTTTGATAATTATGAATTAAGCTGCTAATAGAAATAAAATGGAAGTTGTTAATGAAATACTTTCAAAGTATGATTAATGGAGTCCATCTCCTATTTATTCATAAATTAGTTTGGGTAGAATGAAACCTAACATGCTTGCTCAGTCGGGTTTACTCGGTTGAGTGCTGGTCGCGCTCCTCGATTTTGGGGCATGGCAAACTTGGTATCAGAGCCTAAGTTTTTGAAGTTTCATAGGATGTCTCGGAGCCGTGTCTAGTAGAGTCCTTCTTATTGGTGCATTGTCGACCATATCTATAAGTTGGAGGCTATTTGGACATTTAGGAATTTCACCCTTCTTTGATACTCTAGATCGTGCAGTAGAACCCAAGATAGGGAGCTAATTTCCTCGCTATGTCTTACTCTCAAGATGAGTGTCATAAGCTCCACAGGGATAACGTTAGCGGTCCGTACTCGGACGAATCAACTCATCCACTCCCGATCTACATCATCCTCATCACCAATAACAAAGGGCGTAGTCGAACGACATCGCAAGGTTAGCAGACCTCGATGGTGAAAAGGCCGGTACAGCCTGATAAGATGACTGAGTGTAAGTTCAAGCCCCGCCTTCTCCGCAAAAAATATCATCATCAACACTATTCTCCAATATAACAGGTGGATCTATACCAAGGTAACTCAATACATTAAATAGAAGTCAAGCACAACCCTATCAAGGGGGCCTAATGTGAAAGGATATGTGTACATGTTCAAAAATCCATAGGCACGATCCATGATGCCCTCATCCAGGGAAAGTATCTGTAACGCTACCTCTTACCCCCATCCGTAGTCTTTTCTCACTAACCCCAGATATTCTTCTCCTATCAAAGGAGAAATCTTCGAGGTATACTCTCGTTGGTCCTGAATACCGAAGGCAGAGCTCCCCCCTCTCCGCCGGACAGACCCCGATGTAGCAGTCATGGCTATGGTAGGTACGTTAGTACTAAAGAAATGAAAGGCTTAACACGGAAAAAGAAAGGTAACTGCTTAAAATGGTGGGATCTCCAAAGGAGCAGAAACAAACCTATATATGGAAAAAATGGCAACGATTCGCCTGCCTAAACGGCCAATGGCTTCACCGCAAGTCCTAAGGTGGTACCCAACCTCGAGGGCCTCCATCAAAGGGAAGTTAGTCTCCAAGAAGCCAACGACATCACCCCAAGTCCAGAGGTGGTACCCGACCTTGAGGACCTCTATCAAAGAGAAGTTAGGCTCCAAGAAGCCAACGACATTATCGCGAGTCCTGAGGCAGTACCCGACCTCGAGGACCTCTATCAAAAGTAAGTTAGGCTCCAAGAAGCCAACGACAACGTTGCAAGCCCCGAGGTGGTACCCGACCTCGAAGACCTCCATGAGAAAAAGGAGCTAGGCTCCAAGGGAAATAAGCATTTAAGCTCCACTCATATGGGCTTGGTCCCGGGGTGCCATCTAAATTCGGGTAGAACCTCATTCTGGATCTACCTACAACACCTTAGGGCTATCTATACTAAGTTCAAAGTAGGTTTCCAGGTGGCCCTGGTTTGAATGAAACCCCACTCGGGGACTGCTCTCGAAAGCTTAAAGGCAGCCCCTATCCTCGGACCTCCGAGTAAATTTCCCCCTCAAAGATTACCGCGAGGTCGAAATGATAAATCATGATCTCAAGGCTCAAAACATTACTTTCCTTTAAATCGAAGTAAGGGTCTCGACGACCCGAGTTTACTGGACCAATTCAAGCTCAATCCAAGGGTTCCGCAGGAAGTTGTATTAATCAATCAAAGATCAGAAAAAATATTCTCATCTGGGTTCAACATTGGCAGTAGCCGATAGAATCACGTATTCAGAGTCTCCATAAATTCAAATGAAAGGAAATATAGCAAGCATCGAAAGTAAACTTGGGAAAACATATTTGTATTCATAAGCAATTGATTACAAAAGCCCACGAGGGGTCCTTACATATGATTACAAAATCCCACGAAGGGTCCTTAACCCTACTTGCACGGCGGAGACATAGCCCGCCGAAGCCAGAGGTTGAATATTCGGCGAGCATTAACCCTACTTGCACGACGGGCATAAGAATGATATTGTTGATATTATTTCATCACGGCAAGCCCAAAGATTTGGGTGTAAAAATCATTTCTTGTCGCTCCTCTCTAAGAAATGTGGGGACTATCTGTATACGGTGAAATTGGAGGGTCCAATTCCTCATCATCGAGGCACCTCAGAAGATCATCTCGAAGCCTCGAGGCTACAAGGCTATGGTCGAGTTTCCTCCATCGAGGTTTGTCGATGCTTGACCTTGGGACAATGTCACCACGGCTATGGTAGAAATGGGGAGTTCCCAAGGTACACGGCTAGGACTGACAGAGCCTAGTGGACTACCTTAACCCTGAATGAGGGTGTCATCTAGCTGTCCCTCCCCGTTTCTTTGTCATTAATGTATTTTGTACTATGTTGGGATTCCCCTCCTATATAAAGGGGATCATTGTCATTTTGTAAACCGTTGTTGCTTCAGCTGCTCCACATGAAATATACAAGAACATTCTCTTTACTCTCTAACACATTCTCTTAATATTACTGCTTCCATTTATTATCTTCTTCTTCATTATTGTTCATCGTTTATGGCTTGTCATTGGCTATAAAGAACCTTTATTGATTTTACTATAACTGTTAGCCATACTTCGATCACCTTCGATAGTTCACAGCATAGCTCCGTAATCGACCTTGAGGCACCCGATCGACAAGCTCGAGGCCTCGATTGTTAACCTATCGGTTTGATTATCACCTTATCCTTAACTCTTATTTCGTTTCTATGTCTCAAATACATAGCATCAACTGCTTAACAACTAGCATAAAAATAGATCACGTATTTTTAGAGTACCATAATCAAATTTAATTGTTATTACCATTTTCACGGTAAACAAATGGACAACAAAAGAATAACATTTAAAGGTCATTCGGGAAGACGCTTCCCTAAAGCAAGCACTGTGACCAGCGTTAAGCTTAATGTACTAAGTATGACAGTTACATTAGGTGTCACCTTTTCAGTTATCCCTGGTACAGAAGGGTTACCGCAAGTCAAGTAAAAGTCCGTGAAGATGTGAAAAGATGCCAAAGATAAAAAGGTAAAAAATTTATAGGTAAATCTTCATACCATTAAATGTTAGTACTCCCCTAAAAGGGGAAGATGATGTGATATTGTATTAAGTCGGAGTTATGTGGTTTAAGTAACTATGGAATATTAAAGGAAGCATGTGGTAGGAAGGAGAAAGGAATGAGATTGCATTTATTTAGATCCTAAGGATATGATACGAATCCAAAATATTATGCAAGCACGACGCCATAGAGAGGCAGTAAGGGTTCCATCACTAGATGTTATTGATTAATAAGTGTGAATGAACACTTGATACATAAGGAGACAATGTGAGAAGTAAGTTAAGACAAAGGAAAAAAACCAATATAGATTATGAGGAATGTAGATATGACAGTCAACCAATGAGTAGTTAGTAGTTGATTTAGGAAGAGTGTATTAATGACTAGACAAGAAGATAAAGATAAATCAATAGATCGTGCAAGATAAACGTAGTGAAACCCAACATAGGGAATTCAGTCTCGCAGATATGATGTCATAATCCTTGAAAAATATTTAGATATAAGTTGAGATAGTTAAAGGTACTGTATAAGTGTTACGAAAATAAAAGACAGTTCCATTAGGAAGACAGTAAAAATTCTTAGTTCAAAACCAACCCTACGAGCACAAGGGCACGGAGTTAAGTAACTAAGGATAATTATAGGTGAGTAAGAACATCAAAATTCTTTTCTGTATACTATGTAGTAAGCTCGTAGCTTTACAGGAGTCAAAGTGGTAGAACGACCAGGAAAAATATTTGCTTATATTTAAAGGCAACTGAGAAGGCACGAAAGGAAATCTATGGTGCTAGAAAGTTAAATAAAGGCTATGAGTAGTATGAATATATATGTATAGGTCGTAAGCTAAAGTATCGTAGAGCAACAAGGTTTTAGGAGATAAGAGTAAGGAATATAAAAGGTGAGAAAGAAGGTGACAAGAATAGGTAACGCCTCGAGATTAAGCCTATCAAAACAAGAGAGTTGATGGTTTCCGTAAGTTATAGAAAGCTCAGTATAGCTTGAATTAACATAGAGGAGTCAAATACTAGGAGAAATTAGAAGAGATGAAATACTATCCTGGTAGTAGAATAAGGGTGTAATGGTGATAGATAAGAGGATGAAATTTAGGCCTTTGATTGAGTAATGATTTTGAGAAAAGAGATTTCATGAATTGCACGGGATTATAACCCCTATGATTAATCACGTTTGGATGCTATGAAATATAGTTATTGAAGTATAGTATCGTCCCTAGGTGGATCGGGAGAATCACTTCGAATGTTCCCTGGTGAGACACGAGCCCTAGTGACAATGTATTATGTAAGAGGTTTCAAGTTATCAATGGTAGATTGTGGATCAACATTTAGGTGAATCACCAATAGATGGATAAAAGTTCCAAAGTATGAGATGAGATTAGGCTGTCATTATTAAGATGAAAAGTAATGAGGAAGCATGAAAGGACTTAGATATATACGTATAGGATAAACAACAAGAGCGTAACCTGCATTTGGGTACTAGACCTCGGTAATAATAAAACAAGGCAAGAGTTATGGTATAGTATGACCTACCTAGTGTTTGTAAAGCCATAAGCATAGATAACCGAGGCTATGAAACAAGATATGTCAATAGTCGCAAGTTCGACAAAGTATCGAACGTAGAACTTCAGTACACCTATAGATGCTTAAAGAGACAGCTTGTCATAGTTCTATATATGTTCTCAAAGGGAGGACTAAAGATTGGCTAAAAGCTGGAGGAAAAAGGAGAGAAGAGTTGCATAGGTGCACATACAAGGACAAAGTTGTACATGATGCATGACAAAAGGTAGCAACAGTTACGAGATTGGAATAATTCGAACAACAAGTCGTGGTGTGAGAAAGAGGCCTAAAAGGGGGAATGTCCTAGCCTTGGGAATTATTCACAGAACAATTGCCTAGATTGCAAGGAAAATATTAAAATATTCATAAGAGCTATAGGTGATGAGACTGGTAGGCGCATTAGTCAACATTCAAGGACCAATGTTCCAAATGGGGGAATGATGTTACACCCCAAATTTTCGTACGTAAGAATATTTGTAAGTCAATTGATGTTAGATCAGAAATGTGATCGTCTTTGAATGTACATAAATTAATTTAATCATGTTACCATGGAGATTACAAATATTTAAGATCATGAATTAAAAGTACCAAGAGGGTGGAAGGTTTAAAAGCTAAACGAATTGAAGAAAATAAGTTTCATCGAATGTAGACAAGTTGGGAATGTTATAACGTGTACTTTTGGGGTGATACGAGGGCTCTTAACATTATAAGGAGATTATTTTGTGATTTATTTTAGTCGTATGATAGTCGTGTGTGTTGTTTTGAAGTCAAGCGAGTTATGGAACAAAAGTTGGAAAAGGTCATCACAAGTTACATTCATAAATGTGCTGAAAATTAGGTCGAATGTAGCGGAGTTTTCTCCCAAATATTCTTGGAATTATGGGATGATCCACATATAAAATTGAATATTTACGAGTATAGTTTCTAACACATTAAACCGTTTGTAAATACAACATCGAAGTAGAGAGATATTTGCAGTTTTGCCAGACTCTGTAGATTGCACAAGTTACAAGTAGATGGTTATTGAAGCTTTTTAATCAATATATTTTGTGTGTTATATGAGGTCTTTTTGGGACATATTATATAAAAAATTGAAGGTCTTGGAATCTGGTATCCAACACTTCTAACCGTTCATTCATATGACATCTGGATAAAAAGATATAAGCATCGGAAGAAGGACCAGCGCTAGAGTGCCAAGCTAGAACCTCTTTGACTTTTCAAAAGCTGATATATATAGGTTTTAAATCGGCTTTCTCTTCAGTATTTTCATTGAACACGACCATAGAACCCCTATAAACTTACTCTTAAGCTCTATACAATGGTTTGAAATAATATTAATGTCATGCCCCAACCTCGGGAGGCGTGACCGGCACAAAATAAAGTGAACCCAATTGAGTAAGCCTTTACTTCCTACCCAACTCGATATGAATAAAGAAACCATACATTTGTTTATCCATTTAGACAGGGAAAGACAACACATTCTACATTTATAGTTCATTTTAAACACCACATTAAACCGTAGATGAGTTAGTTTCCAAGATCCCCATAGAGTAACAATTTATAGGAAACATAAGTTTAGAATTACAACATTGTTCGTCGACCCATCCAACCCCCGTACATAACCCACACATATGTCTACGGAGCCTCTAGGATACAAAATATGAGTTTGACAATGCCGGCAATAAGGCCCCGACTATATCTCAAAAGTGAAATTCCAAAATACAAAGATATACAATATAGCCCCTAGAAGGAGAAAGGGGCTGACCAAGATCTTGAGAAGAGGGATGCTTCGCTACACTCGACCGACACTATCCGCTATGGAGTCACCTACATTCATTTAAAAAAATATAGCTCCCCGGCAAAAGGGACATTAGTACCATAGAATAGTACTAATATGTATAATAAACACCATCAAATTATAAATTACTTTCATACACAAATAAGGAACTCAGAGGTATCACTCCAAAGCTTTAAACGATCACAACATTATCAACATGAAAGAATTACACAACCTTCACATCATGTTTCCATTGCCTTTAGTTGGGCATTTCATACTGTTCCACATCATTCACATTGCCACCGCTATCTTGAGTGGAGTACGATCTCGACCCGATCGGCTAGGCCGTCTCCCGGAGACGTTACCAATATTCTATTCACACTTTCCAGTTTTAATCATCAAGGCATAACCGCCATGCGTATATATCATGGCGTCCGATCATGGCCCGATCGGCTAGGCCGCCTTACCGAGGCGTTACCATTTTCCATTATTCATATCACACCAATCTTTGGTTACACATGTATTAGTTTACCGACACTTGGGGCCACAATTTTCACATTCCACAATTCACGTTTCACATTATTCCCATTTTCAACATTATGTTTTTAATTCAAGAGAGTATGGCACACAAGAGCAAATAAGGTTGTAGGCGTAGATGAGACTTAATGTAAATGGCACAACAATGCACTTCAATTTCAATCTAAGGTCTAAGCATTTCGATACATGATTCATAGTCCTTGAACCTTTTCAATTTATCAAGAATAGCACGTTGATCAATTTAAGACACAGTTTCCACGCATATAAGGTTGCAAAACCAAGTGAAGTGAAATAGCAATCAATACAACAATTCAATATAATCTTACCGTACTCACACAACCAATGATGAAGCTCAATTTCTAATATTACATATATGAGATTATGAGTTCAAAAATATATTGTGGGATTAGAAATAGGCCTTTCATGTGACACTAAGCTATAGTATGTGGGATTAATGAACTATTTTGGGTAGTTCTTGATGAAATTGGATAAGGGAAGAAGGAATTTCCATTGTAGAACCTTGTAGTCTATTTCACATGATTAGGTGTTTGATGTAAGAGCATTATACCATGGGAAATCCTTCTAAATTATTAATATATTTCGCTTTCTCCTTGTATATTGTTATTGCTAGAGGTATTGGTGGATTGTAGAAACTTAAGAAAAGCTTAAACAAGGTATGTATGGCTAAAACCCCCTCTTATTAGAAATTGAGATCACATGGTGTCCCCGCATATGTTGTAGTCCAGAATTTGATTTATGTAGTATTTGTTATTTCAAAGGATTTGGTGTTGCGAGAATATATGTAAAAGGTGTGTCTCAATGTGTGCAATGTGCTATTCTTGGTAAATTAGGGATATGTGAAGAATGTGAACTATATGCTATTGCCTAGATTTCAAGTCAAGTTTAAATTTTGATTATTATGCCGAATCATGAGAATTCCTCTCTATGCTTACAACTTGAATTGCTCTTGTATGTGCCCATTATCTTAAATTGCAAGTTTGATGTAGAAAGTAAAAGTGATGTGGAACGTGAGTTATGAACGGTTGCCTAATGCCAAGTATGATGTGATAATTGTGGCCCTAAGTGCCTATAAATTTATATATGTGAAATAAAGATTGAAATGAGATGATTAATAAGAAAGGAACAATGCCTTGGTAAGGCAGCCTAGCCGCTCGGGCCGTGATCGGATGCCATACCGCACACATGGTGGTATTGTGCTGATATTGAATTCCGAAAAGTGAGAATGAGATAGTGATTGAGGTATATGTCTCAAATGAGGCAACCTATCCGATCGAGTCGTAATCGGACTCCGCTCAAGAAAGTGGTGGTATTGCGAATGATGATGAACAGTATTAAATGCCCCAAACTAAAGCTATGGAAATTATGTGAAAGCTATGTAATTCCTTTTATTTGATGATGTGGTGATTGTTTAAAGTTGTTGTTGAATCCTTATGTTTTCTTTGTCCTTGTATGGTTGTTCTTTATAATGAGATGATGTTTAGTTATACATACTAGTGCTATTCGATGGCACTAACATCCCTTTTGCCGGGGGCGCTACGTCTTTAAATGGATGTAGGTGATTCCACAGCAGGCAGTGGTGGTCGCAGCTAGTGACGCATCTTCCTTTTAGCTGACATGGTGAGCCCCACTTCATATTAGGGTCCTGTATCAATTGTTTATCATGTACTTTGTATTTTGAGGTATAGCTGGAGCCTTATTGCCGGCATTTCCATATTACTCTTCAGTTGTATTTAGAGGCTTCGTAAACAAGTTGTGGGTGGTATTTGATAATGGGGAATTGAGTTAGAAATCTTGATATTTGGCAAAGATTTATAAAACTTATTATATTTTGATAATTATAAATTAAGCTGCTAATAGAAATAAAATGGAAGTTGTTAATGAAATACTTTCAAAGTATGATTAATGGAGTCCATCTCCTATTTATTCATAAATTAGTTTGGGTAGAATGAAACCTAACATGCTTGCTTAGTCGGGTTTACTCGGTTGAGTGCCGGTCGCGCTCCTCGATTTTGGGGCGTGACAAACTTGGTATCAGAGCCTAAGTTTTTGAAGTGTCATAGGATGTCTCGGAGCCGTGTCTAGTAGAGTCCTTCTTATTGGTGCATTGTCGACCATATCTATAAGTTGGAGGCTATTTGGACATTTAGGAATTTCACCCTTCTTTGATACTCTAGATCGTGCAGTAGAACCCAAGATAGGGAGCTAATTTCCTCGCTATGTCTTACTAGATGAGTGTCATAAGCTCCACAGGGATAATGTTAGCGGTCCGTACTCAGACGAATCAACTCATCCACTCCCGATCTACATCTTCCTCATCACCAATAACAAAGGGCGTAGTTGACCGACATCGCAAGGTTAGCAGACCTCGATGGTGAAAAGGCCGGTACAACTTGATAAGATGACTGAGTGTAAGTTCAAGCCTCACCTTCTCCGCAAAAAATATCATCATCAACACTATTCTCCAATATAATAGGTGGATCTATACCAAGGTAACTCAATAACGCTACCATCCATGATGCCCTCATCCAGGGAAAGTATCTGTAACGCTACCTCTTACCCCCATCCGTAGTCTTTTCTCACTAACCCCAGATGATCTTCTCTTATCAAAGGAGAAATCTTCGAGGTATACTCTCGTTGGTCCTGAATATAGAAGGCGGAGCTTCCCCCTCTCCGCCGGACACACCCCAATCCAGCAGTCATGGCTATGGCAGGTACGTTAGTACTAAAGTAATGAAAGGCTTAACACGGAAAAAGAAAGGTAACTGCTTAAAATGGTGGGATCTCCAAAGGAGCAGAAACGAACCTATATATGGAAAAAATGGCAACGATTCGCCTGCCTAAAAGGCCAACGGCTTTGCCGCAAGTCCTAAGGTGGTACCCAACCTCGAGGGCCTCCATCAAAGGGAAGTTAGGCTCCAAGAAGCCAACGACATCACCCCAATTCCCGAGGTGGTACCCGACCTTGAGGACCTCCATCAAAGGGAAGTTAGGCTCCAAGAAGCCAACGACATTATCGCGAGTCCTGAGGCAGTACCCGACCTCGAGGACCTCCATCAAAAGGAAGTTAGGCTCCAAGAAGCCAATGACAACGTTGCAAGCCCCGAGGTGGTACCCGACCTCGAAGACCTCCATGAGAAAAAGGAGCTAGGCTCCAAGGGAAATAAGCATTTAAGCTCCACCCATTTGGGCTTGGTCCCGGGGTGCCATCTAAATTCGGGTAGAACCTCATTGTGGATCTACCTACAGCACCTTAGGGCTATCTATACTAAGTTCAAAGCAGGTTTCCAGGTGGCCCTGGTTTGAATGAAACCCCACTCGGGGACTGCTCTCGAAAGCTTAAAGGCAGCCCCTATCCTCGGACCTCCGAGTAAATTTCCCCCTCAAAGATTACCGCGAGGTCTAAATGATAAATCATGATCTCAAGGCTCAAAACATTACTTTCCTTTAAATCAAAGTAAGGGTCTCGACGACCCGAGTTTACTGGACCAATTCAGGCTCGATCCAAGGGTTCCGCAGGAAGTTGTATTAAACAATCAAAGATCAGAAAAAATATTCTCATCTGGGTTCAACATTGGAAGTAGCCGATAGAATCACGTATTCAGAGTCTCCATAAATTCAAATGAAAGGAAATATAGAAAGCATCGAAAGTAAACTTGGGAAAACATCTTTGTATTCATAAGCACTTGATTACAAAAGCCAACGAGGGGTCCTTACATATGATTACAAAATCCCACGAAGGGTCCTTAACCCTACTTGCACGGCGGAGACATAGCCCGCCGAAGCCAGAGGTTGAAGATTCGGAGGGCATTAACCCTACTTGCACGACGGGCATAAGAATGATATTGTTGATATGATGTCATCACGGCAAGCCCAAAGATTTGGGTGTAAAAATCATTTCTTGTCGCTCCTCTCTAAGAAATACGGGGACTATCTGTATACGGTGAAATTGGAAGGTCCAATTCCTCATCATCGAGGCACCTCAGAAGATCATCTCGAAGCCTCGATGCTACAAGGCTATGGTCGAGTTTCCTCCATCGAGGTTTGTCGATGCTTGACCTTGGGACAATGTCACCACGGCTATGGTAGAAATGGGGAGTTCCCAAGGTACACGGCTAGGACTGACAGAGCCTAGTGGACTACCTTAACCCTGAATCAGGGTGTCATCTAGCTGTCCCATCTCCGCTTCTTTGTCATTAATGTATTTTGTACTATGTTGGGATTCCCCTCCTATATAAAGGGAATCCTTGTCATTTTGTAAACCTCTGTCACTTCAGCTGCTCCACATAAAATATACAAGAACATTCTCTTTACTCTCTAACACATTCTCTTAATATTACTGCTTCCATTTATTATCTTCTTCTTCATTATTGTTCATCGTTTATTGCTTGTCATTGGCTATAAAGAGCTTTTATTGATTTTACTATAACTATTAGCCATACTTCGATCACCTTCGATAGTTCACGGCATAGCTCCGGAATCGACCTTGAGGCACCCGATCGACAAGCTCGAGACCTCGATTGTTAACCTATCGGTTTGATTATCACCTTATCCTTAACTCTTATTTCGTTTCTATGTCTCAAATACGTAGCATTAACTGCTTAACAACTAGCATAAAAATAGATCACGTATTTTTAGAGTCCCATAATCAAATTTAATTGTTATTACCATTTTCACGGTAAACAAATGCACAACAAAAGAATAACCTTTAAAGGTCATTCGGGAAGACGCTTACCTCAAGCAAGCACCGTGAGCAGCGTTAAGCTTAATGTACTAAGTATGACAGTTACATTAGGTGTCACCTTTTCAGTTATCCCTGGTACAGAAGGGTTACCGCAAGGCAAGTAAGAGTCCGTGAAGATGTGAAAAGATGCCAAAGATAAAAAGGTAAAAAATTTATAGGTAAATCTTCATACCATTAAATGTTAGTACTCCCCTAAAAGGGTAAGATGATGTGATATGGTATTAAGTCGGAGTTATGTGGTTTAAGTAACTATGGAATATTAAAGGAAGAATGTGGTAGGAAGGCGAAAGGAATTAGATTGCATTTATTCAGATCCTAAGGATATGATACGAATCCAAAATATTATGCAAACACGACGCCATAGAGAGGCAGTAAGGGTTCCATCACTAGATGTTATTGATTAATAAGTGTGAATGAACACTTGATACATAAGGAGCCAATGCGAGAAGTAAGTTAAGACAAAGGAAAAAAACCAATATAGATTATGAGGAATGTAGATATGACAGTCAACCAATGAGTAGTTAGTAGTTGATTTAAAAAGAGTGTTTTAATGACTAGACAAGAAGATAAAGATAAATCAACAGATCGTGGAAGATAAACGTAGTGAAACCCAACATAGGGAATTCAGTCTCGCGGATATGATGTCATAATCCTTGAAAAATATTTAGATATAAGTTGAGACAGTTAAAGGTATTGTATAAGTGTTACGAAAATAAAAGACAGTGCCACTAGGAAGACAGTAAAAATTCTTAGTTCAAAACCAACCCTACGAGCACAAGGGCACGGAGTTAAGTAACTAAGGATAATTATAGGTGAGTAAGAACATCAAAAATTCTTTTCGGTATACGATGTAGTAAGCTCGTAGCTTTACAGGAGTCAAAGTGGTAGAACGACCAGGAAAAATATTTGCTTATGTTTAAAGGCAACTGAGAAGGCACGAAAGGAAATCTATGGTTCTAGAAAGTTAAATAAAGGCTATGAGTAGTATGCATATATATGTATAGGTCGTAAGCTAAAGTATCGTAGAGCAACAAGGTTTTAGGAGATAAGAGTATGGAATATGAAAGGTGAGAAAGAAGGTGACAAGAATAGGTAACGCCTCGAGATTAAGCCTATCAAAACAAGAGAGTTGATGGTTTCCATAAGTTATAGAAAGCTCAGTATAGCTTGAATTAACATAGAGGAGTCAAATACTAGGAGAAATTAGAAGAGATGAAATATTGTCCTGGTAGTAGAATAAGGGTGTAATGGTGATAGATAAGAGGATGAAATTTAGGCCTTTGATTGAGTAATGATTTTGAGAAAAGAGATTTCATGAATTGCACGGGATTATAACCCCTATGATTAATCACATTGGGATGCTATAAAATATAGTTATTGAAGTATAGTATCGTCCCTAGGTGGATCGGGAGAATCACTTCGAATGTTCCCTGGTGAGACACGAGCCCTAGTGACAATGTATTATGTAAGAGGTTTCAAGTTATCAATGGTAGATTGTGGATCAACATTTAGGTGAATCACCAAAATATGGATAAAAGTTCCAAAGTATGAGATGAGATTAGGCTGTCATTATTAAGATGAAAAGTAATGAGGAAGCATTTAAGGACTTAGATTTATACATATAGGATAAACAACAAGAGCGTAACCTGGATTTGGGTACTAGACCTCGGTAATAATAAAACAAAGCAAGAGTTATGGTAAAGTATGACCTACCTAGTGTTTGTAAAGCCATAAGCATAGATAACCGAGGCTATGAAACAAGATATGTCAATAGTCGCAAGTTCGACAAAGTACCGAACATAGAACTTCAGTACACCTATAGATGCTTAGAGAGACAGCTTGTCAAAGTTCTGTATATGTTCCCAAAGGGAGGACTAGAGATTGGCTAAAAGCTGGAGGAAAAAGGAGAGAAGAGTTGCATAGGTGCACATACAAGGGCAAAGTTGTACATGATGCATGACAAAAGGTAGCAACAGTTACGAGATTGGAAGAATTCGAACAACAAGTCGTGGTGTGAGAAAGAGGCCTAAAAGTGGGAATGTCCTAGCCTTTAGAATTATTCACAGAACAATTGCCTAGATTGCAAGGAAATTATTAAAATATTCATAAGAGCTATAAGTTATGAGACTGGTAGGCGCATTAGTCAACATTCAAGGACCAATGTTCCAAATGGAGGAATGATGTTACACCCCAAATTTTCGTACGTAAGAATATTTGTAAGTTAATTGATGTTAGATCAGAAATGTGATCGTCTTTGAATGTACATAAATTAATTTAATCATGTTACCATGGAGATTACAAATATTTAAGATCATGAATTACAAGTACCAAGAGGGTTGGAAGGTTTAAAAGCTAAACGAATTGAAGAAAATAAGTTTCATCGAATGTAGACAAGCTGGGAATGTTATAACGTGTACTTTTGGGGTGATACGAGGGCTCTTAACATTATAAGGAGGTTATGTTGTGATTTATTTTAGTCGTATGATAGTCGTGTGTGTTTTTTGAAGTCAAGCGAGTTATGGAACAAAAGTTGGCAAAGGTCATCACAAGTTACATTCATAAATGTGCTGAAAATTAGGTCGAATGTAGCGGAGCTTTTCTCCCAATATGCTTGGAATTACGGGATGATCCACATATAAAATTGAATATTTATGAGTATAGTTTCTAACACATTAAACCGTTTGTAAATACAACATCGAAGTAGAGAGATATTTGCAGTTTCGCCAGACTCTGTAGATTGCACAAGTGACAAGTAGGTGGTTATTGAAGCTTTTTAATCAATATATTTTGTGTGTTATATGAGGTCTTTTTGGGACATATTATATAAAAAATTGAAGGTCTTGGAATCTGTTATCCAACACTCTTAACCGTTCATTCATACGACATCTGGGTAAAAAGATATAAGGATCGGAAGAAGGACCAGCGATAGAGTGCCAAGCTAGAACCTCTTTGACTTTTCAAAAGTTGATATATATAGGTTTTATATCGGCTTTCTCTTCAGTCTTTTCATTGAACACGACCATAGAACCCCCATAAACTTACTCTTAAGCTCTATACAATGGTTTTAAAGAATATTAAAGTCATTCCCCAACCTCGGGAGGCGCGACTGGTGCTAAATAAAGTGAACTCAATTGAGCAAGACTTACCATATACTTCCTACCCACCTCGATATGAATAAATAAACCATACATTTGTTTATCCATTTAGACCGGGAAAGACAACACATTCTACACTGATAGTTCATTTTAAACACCACATTAAACTGTAGATGAGTTAGTTTCCAAGATCCCCATAGAGAAACAATTTATAGGAAACATAAGTTTAGAATTACAACATTGTTCGTCGACCCATCCAACCCCCGTACATAACCCACACATATTTCTACGGAGCCTCTAGGATACAAAATATGAGTTTGACAATGCCGGCAATAAGGCCCCGACTATACCTCAAAAGTGAAAGTCCACAATACAAAGATATACAATATAGCCCCTAGAAGGAGAAAGGGGCTGACCAAGATCTTGAGAAGAGGGATGCTTCGCTACACTCGACCGACACTATCCGCTATGGAGTCACCTACATTCATTTAAAAAAATGTAGCTCCCCCGGCAAAAGGGACATTAGTACCATGGAATAGTACTAATATGTATAATAAGCACCATCAAATTAGAAATTACTTTCATACACAAATAAGGAACTCAGAGGTATCACTCCAAAGCTTTAAACGATCATAGCATTATCAACATGAAAGAATTACACAACCTTCACATCATGTTTCCATAGCCTTTAGTTGGGCATTTCATACTGTTCCACATCGTTTACATTGCCACCGCTATCTTGAGTGGAGTACGATCTCGACCCGATCGGCTAGGCCGTCTCCCGGAGACGTTACCAATATTCTATTCACACTTTCCAGTTTTAATCATCAATGCATAACCGCCATGTATATATATCATGGCGTCCGATCACGGCCTGATCGGCTAGGCCGCCTTACCGAGGCGTTACCATTTTCCATTATTCATATCACACCAATCTTTGGTTACACATGTATTAGTTTACCGACACTTGGGGCCACAATTTTCACATTCCGCAATTCACGTTTCACATTATTCCCATTTTCAACATTATGTTTGTAATTCAAGAGAGTATGGCACACAAGAGCAAATAAGGTTGTAGGCGTAGATGAGTCTTCATGTAAATGGCACAACAATGCACTTCAATTTCAATCTAAGGTCTAAGCATTTCGATACATGATTCATAGTCCTTGCACCTTTTCAAATTATCAAGAATAACACGTTGATCAATTTGAGACACAATTTCCACGCATATAAGGTTGCAACACCATGTCAAGTGAAATGGCAATCAATACAACAATTCAATTTAATATTACCGTACTCACACAATAAACGATGAAGCTCAATTTCTAAAAGACGGGGTTTTAGCCATACATACCTCAATAAAGCTTTCCTTATTCCTTAAAAAATTCTGGAACTTTTAGCACTTCGATCTCTTGGGATGAAGATTTAGGTGCCCTCACTTGATTATCTTCAAAGATTTGGCAAGGTTTCATGGAGTAATTTGATGGGAAGCACTTCCCTCTCTAAGAACCTCTCTCTCTCTCTAAAAGCATCAGGAAATATGCTCAAAATGAGCTATAACACCAAATATATCGATAAGGGGTCGGGTTTAAAATTTAAAAAATTTGAGCCTCGCGTCAGGTCTGCAATCGCAAAGTGGAAATGCGGCCTGCAGAATGGACCGCAAAAGTGCTCCCAAAATCTGAACATTTTGTGCATACCCGTTCTGCGGTCGCATAATGCACCGCAGAACTGCTCCTTACAAAATTTCCAGGTAATTATGCGACGACTATGCGGTCCGCATATCGGTTATGTGATTGGATAATGGACCACATATTTAACCTCAAAATTGACTAACACACTGACTCACTATGCGGTGACTATGCCCCCATATGGTCCACATACCTGATATGCAACCGCATTCTCGACCGCAAAATCATACTTCTCTGGAAAACATTATTTCTTGACTTTTTAATGCACTGTTCAATCCAATGGGGTCCGAACCACGGCGAGCTTGCTAACTTGGCACCACAAGATTCGGGGTTCTGAGTATGAAATTCACGGGGCCTTACATCCTCCCCCACTTAAGATCATTCATCCTCGAGTGAGGATCAAGATTCATTTATTAACAGTCTTAGTGCAATCTTCTATTCTTTATAACCTGAAACATGTTGCCAGTCCCCAAATTTTGCTAACTCCCTATATTTCTGAAAATTTCGCTAGAGTTTCCTTTGTATTTAGGACTTTCCACCTGTTAGAGAGCCCCAGAAACATATCCTAACAGCGGGTACACATTCCATGGACATAAGACAAGACATAACTTGTACAATACTAACCATGGACGCATTGGCAATATGTATATATATAACCAAAACAGGACAATTTTACATAGATCAAATTGGAATGTGGGTACTTCTTTTGCATCTCATCCTCGGCATCCCAAGTGGTTTCCTCAACTTGTTGGTTTCTCCATAACACTTTCACGGATGCAATTTCCTTATTACTCAATTTCCGAACTTGCCTATCAATAATGACAACTGGAACTTCTTCATATGACAGCTCTTCATTAACCTCAATAGTCTCAACTAGAACAATAGAGGACGGATCTCCCACTACCTTTCTCAAAATGGACACATGAAAGACCGGGGGTGCCATTAAGATCTCAGGTGGCAGTTCGAGCTTGTATTCCACCTGACCAATCCTCTGAATGATTCTGTACGGTCCGACATACCTCGGACTCAATTTTCCCTTCTTTACGAACCGCATGATGCCTTTCATAGGGGAAACCTTCAGAATTACCCAATCATCTTATTTGAACTCTAAATCGCTGCGACGCACATCCGAATAGGATTTTTGGCGACTCTGAGCATTTTTCAATCTCTCCTTAATAATCTTGACTTTCTCCATGGCCTGATGCACAAGGTCCATCCCTATCAATTCTGCTTCTCCCACCTTGAACCAATCAATGGGAGACCTACATATCCTACCATACAGTGCTTCAAATGGTGCCATCTGGATACTAGCATGGAAGCTGTTGTTGTAAGCAAATTCTATGAGTGGCAAATGGTCATCCCAACTACCCCTGAAATCAAGAGTGTAAGCGCGCAACATGTCTTCAAGCGTCTGAATAGTCCGCTTTGCTTGACCATCGGTTTGTGGATGAAAAGTTGTGCTATGATTTACATGCGTACCCAAACCTTGCTGAAACTTCTTCCAAAAGTTGGCTGTGAATTGATCCCCTCGATCTAAAATGATTGAGACTAGAGTTCCATGTAACCTAACTATTTCTTTGATATACAACTGAGTATACCGTTCCATTGTGTCGGTAGATTTGATTGGCAGGAAGTGCGCTGACTTTGCGAGTCGATCAACAATCACCCAAATTGAGTCGAACTTGCGCGGAGTGCGTGGTAACCCTACCACAAATTCCATGTTGATCATCTCCCATTTCCACATTAGAATTTTTATGTTTTGAGCCAATCCACCAGGCCTTTGGTGTTCGGCCTTTACTTGCTGACAATTCAGACATTTTGCCATAAAGTCCGCCACATCTTTCTTCATGTTATTCCACCAATATATTTCCATGAGATCATGATACATTTTCGATGAACCTGGGTGCACGGAATACCTGGAAGTGTGAGCTTCTTCCATGATCCTTTCCCGAAGACCGTCGATATCAAGAACACATAGGCGGTCTTGGTACCGTAGGGTACCATCATTCATGCCAAAAGAAAAAGCTGTGGTTTTTTGTTTGAGAATCCCCTCTTTCAGTTGTGCTAACAATGGATCCACGAATTGCTTCTCTTTCACCTCTGCCACAAGCGACGATTCAGCCCTATTCTGCACAATTAAACATCCTTCATTAGAGTCCGCAAGTCAAACTCCCAAACTAGCCAACTGGTGAACCTCCCTGGCCAACGGCCTCTGATGGGCCTCCAAATGAGCTAAACTTCCCATGGATTTTTGACTAAGTGCATCTGCCACAACATTAGCCTTTCCCGGGTGATAGAGAATATCAATGTCATAGTCCTTGAGTAACTCTAGCCATCTTCTTTTCCTCAAATTCAACTCTTTCTGCTTGAAAATATATTGAAGGCTCTTATGATCCGTAAATACATCCACATGGACCCTATACAAATAATGTCACCAAATCTTTAGCGCAAACACCACTGCTGCCAGCTCTAAGTTATGGGTTGGATAGTTCTTCTCATGATTCTTGAGTTGCCTGGAAGCATAGGCTATAACCTTGCCATGTTGCATTAACACACACCCAAGCCCGACTCTCAAAGCATCGGAATAAACTACAAACCCCTCTCTACCCTCTGGCAGGGCTAACACTGGTGTTGTTGTCAATCTTGACTTCAATTCTTGGAAACTCTTTTCACAAGCATCGGACCACTGGAATTTAACTGCTTTTTGCGTCAATTTAGTCAATGGAGAGGCAAGAGTAGAAAACCCCTCCACAAACCTCCTGTAGTACCCAAGTAAGCCTAAGAAACTGCAAATCTCAGTTGGAGTGGTAGGTCTAGGCCAATTCTTTGCTGCTGCAATCTTTTGAGGATCAACCATAATTCTTTTCCTGGAAATGACATGGCCCAAGAATGCGACAGATTGGCAAAGCCTCGGCTGGATGAAACCCTTCTCTAGCAAATCCTTCAATTGTTCCCTTAGCTCTTTCAATTCTACCAGTGCCATTCTGTAAGGTAGAATTGATAGATGTTGCGTGCCTGGTATCAACTGGTACAGACTCAAGGCTAAGCGCCTCGACATTGGTATTCGTGACCCGAACTAGTTGATAGATACACCCCTTTTTCATCATCTTTGCGGCCTTAAGGTAGGAACAAAACCGACCTCTATGCACTACATTATCTCCCTTCCATTCAATAACGGACTCATTAGGAAATTCAAGCCTAATGGTTCTAGTCCTACAATCAAGTTTGGCAAAGAATGAATAAAGGCAATCAATTCCTATTATTACATCAAAGTCGACCATCCCTAGCTCAATAATATCGGCTGCGGTATCCCTACCCCGTACCGTAACAACACATATTTTATAAACCCGAGCAGCTGTAATAGATTCACCAACTGGGGTAGACACCAAAAAGGGCTAATGAAGTTGATCCGGGTCTATCCCTAATACCATAGCAACAAAAAGGGTAACATAGGACAAGGTGGAACCAGGGTCAATAAGTGCATACACATCATGAGATTGGACAGTCAGAATACCTGTAACAACATCTGGAGAAGCCTCTGCAGTCTAGTGACCACTCATAGCATAAAACCGGCTAGGTCCTCCTGAACTCTACGCACCACCCCTAGGTGCACCACACCCTGCGGGTGCTGGGGTACCTCAAGCTGGGGAGGGGGCTGAAGATGTAGCAGCTGCCTAGCTAGATGACTGAGCTGTGCCCCTACCCGCTCCCTGGTGGGATGCACGACAATGTATCTGAATATGACCCCTCATCCCGCATCCATAGCATATAAGTAACTCTAGATAGCAAGTCCCTGAGGCATCTTCCCGCACCTGGGGCACGGGGACCTTTGCTGTTGTTGGAACCTCTCTCCTGACTAACCCCTCTGATGGGATCCCCTACTGCTCTGACCGGGTGTGAAACAACTCCACAGGTGCTAGTTGGGCCCTGACGGTGGTGCACTGGCTGAACATTGTGCAATAGATTGGGAAGGCCCTGATGATCCTCCCCTGAAAGATAATCTTCCCCCACCTAGTGACTCTCCCAAATTGCACATAGACCGGGCCTTGCTGCTACCCTCTCTCTCCATTCTGTTCTTTAATTTATGGTTCTCTACGGCCTAATCAAATAATACCATCTTCCTATAATTCATGTCGGAATCCAATACAGTCATAGAAGCCTCATTAATGGTCAAAGAATTAAGGCCCTAAACAAACCCGCACACCCCGGCCTCCATTGTGGGCAACATATGAATGGCATGCTTGGACAAGTGAGAAAACTCCATGTGGTACTCCCACACACTTCTGTTACCTTGCCTCAAATTTTCAAACTCTGCCGCACCGGCTGCCCTTGTCTTAGCGGGAAGGAAATGGTCAATAAAGGCATCAGCGAACTCGCTCCACCTTGCCCGAGGGCGCCCCTCCTCTCGGGAATCCTCCCACAACTCAAACCATGAATAGGCCACCTCTTTCAAGTGGTAGGCAACCAATTCTACTACTTCTGTCTCAGTTGCATGCCTAACCCTGAGGGTCTTGTGCATCTCATCAATAAAATCTTGAGGGTCTTCTTCTGGATTGTCACCTGTAAAAACCGGAGGTGCTAACTGAGGAAATCTGTTCACTCTGGAACTAGTAGAATCCCCTTGCTGGCTGGATGAACTAGGCGCAACATTCGACCTCTGGTCCTGGGAGGCCACTAGCTGGGTCAACATCTGAATAACTCCCCTAAGATCCCCATCCGAAATACCAGAACCGGAAACTCGAGCTGAAGGCAGGACATGAGTATCAACGGGAGGGATGGTGGTACCCTCCACGGGTGTGGGAACTGGGGTAGTCTGCTCTGGAGTAGAAGAATTAGGCAGAGTGATAGCAGGGTAGCTACCCTCATCCATAGTATCAAGCAATGAATCATCAGCCACTCCTAAGGTGGCATTGGATGCTTGGCCAATTCTCGCTTTCTTCTTAGGTGCCATTTACTGAAACAAAGAACATTGCACTAATTAGAGAGAGACAGTTTCACCGCACGATCTAGAACATCAAAGAAGGGTGTTATTCCTAAATGCCCAAGTAGCCTCCAACTTATAGATGTGGTCGACCACATACTGATAAGAAGGACTCTACCAGACACGGCTCCGAGACATCCTAGGACACTTCAAAACCTCGCTATGATACCAAGTTTGTCACGCCCCAACCTCGGGAGGTCTGATCGGCGCTCAACCGAGTGAACCCAGCTGAGCAAGCCTTACTATATACTTCCTACCCACCTCGATATGAATAAAGAAACCATACTTTTGTTTATCCATTTAGACGGGGAAAGACGGAACATTCTACATTGATAGTTCATTTTAAACAACACATTAAACCGTAGATAAGTTAGTTTCCAAGATCCCCATAGAGTTACAATTTATAGGCAACATAAGTTTAGAATTACAACATGGTTCGTAGACCCATCCAACCCCCGTACATAACCCACACATATATCTATGGAGCCTCTAGGATACAAAAGATGAGTTTGACAATGCGGGCAATAAGGCCCCGGCTATACCTCAAAAGTGAAAGTCCACAATACAAATATATACAATATACCCCATTGAAGGAGAAAAGGGCTGACCAAGATCTTGAGAAGAGGGATGCTTCGCTACACACGACCGGCATTATCCGCTATGGAGTCACCTACATTCATTTAAAAAAATGTAGCGCCCCGGCAAAAGGGACGTTAGTACCATGGAATAGTACTAGTATGTATAACTAAACACCATCACATTAGAAAGAACTTTCATACACAAATAAGGAACTCACATGTATCACTCCAAAGCTTTAAACGATCACAACATTATCAACATGAAAGAATTACACAACCTTCACATCATGTTTCCATAGCCTTTAGTTGGGAATTTCATAATGTTCCACATCGTTCACATTACCACCGTTATCTTGAGCGGAGTCCGATCTTGACCCGATTGGCTAGGTCGTCTCCCGAAGACATTACCAATATTTTATTCACACTTTCCAGTTTCAATCATCAATGCTTAACCACCATGTGTATATGTCATGGCATCTGATCACGACTCGATCGACTAGGCCGCCTTACCGAGGCATTACCATTTCCATTATTCATCTCACTCCAATCTTTGGTTACACATGTATTAGTTTACCGACACTTGGGGCCACAATTTTCACATTCCACGATTCAAGTTTTACATTGTTCCCATTTTCAACATTAGGATTGTAATTTAAGATAGTATGGCACAAAAGAGCAAATAAGGTTGTAGGCATAGATGAGACTTCATGTAAATGGCACAACAACACACTTCAATTTCACTCTAAGGTCTAAGCATTTCGATACATGATTCATAGTCCTTGCACCTTTTCAAATTATCAAGAATAGCACGTTGATCAATTTGAGACACAGTTTCCACGCATATAAGGTTGCAAAACCTAGTGAAGTGAAATAGCAATCAATACAACAATTCAATATAATCTTACCGTACTCACACAACCAATGATGAAGCTCAATTTCTAAAAGACGGGGTTTTACCAATACATACCTCAATAAAGCATTCATTATTCCTTAGAAAATTCTGGAACTTTTAGCACTTCCATCTCTTGGGATGAATATTTAGGTGCCCTCACTTGATTATCTTCAAAGATTTGGCAAGGTTTCATGGAGTAATTTGATAGGAAGCACTTCCCTCTCTTATACCCCCTCTCTCTCTCTAAAAGCGTCAGGAAATATACTCAAAATGAGCTATAACAACGAATATATCGATAAGGGGTCGGGTATAAAATTTAGAAAATTGGAGCCCCGAGTCAGGTCTGCGATCGCAAATGCGATCACAAAGTGGAAATGCGGCCCGCAGAATGGACCGCAAAAGTGCTCCCAAAATTTGAACATTCTATCTGGGTATGCGGTAGAAATGCGGTCCGCATACATGTTCTGTGGTTGCATAATGCACCGCAGAACTGCTCCTTACAAAATCCCAAGGAAATTATGCGACAACTATGCGGTCCGCAAATCGGTTATGCGATCGCATAATGGACCTCATATTTAACCTCAAATTTGACTAACACACTGACTCACTTTGCGGTGACTATGCCTCCCTATAAGGTCCGCATACCTGATATGCGACCACATTCTCGACCGCAAAATCGCACTTATCTGGAAAACATTATTTCTTGACTTTTTAATGCACTGTTCAATCCAAAGGGGTCCGAACCATGGCGAGAAAGCTCATCGCAAATAATTTTTATGAATCCTAACACATGATTCAAACTTGGCACTACGGGATTCGAGGTTCCGAGTAGGAAATTCACGAGGACTTACAATTAACATCCCTGGTACGCAATCAAGAAGCGATAACATTAGAGCATCCCTATGACGTAAGTATCGCTATATCGCCTATGTTTTTTTTTGTAGTATGAGTTTTTGAAGGTACTTCATAATTAAGAAAGTTCCTATTTTCTGTATTTATGATTTTAAATATCAAGGTAGGTTGATAAATTCATTTCCTAATAGTTAGAACTCACGAGACGGTGATCGGAAGCTGTGAGTTCAATTTGTTTCACTTTTAGTGAACTATTTTGTAGTCAACTCATGTTGGCCTATTGTGCTACTGATTTATCGAGTTTTGAAAGATAAAGGGCGTGGAGAAATGCCACATGTGTTAGGGTAGTGGGTTGGTCGATAGTCGTTGCAATTTCAGGCTAATTGATAATTTGTTGATTGTGTGTGTTATGCTATGTTTTGGATTTTTGTTGTTTTAAAGGTCCTGAATTGTAGTTTGGTTGTTTTTGAGTTTTTTGGTTGTATTGTGTTGTTGTCTCACCTATAGTAGGCTTGAGGGATCTGTAAAATCAGGGGAAATGTTGCCCGTTTTATTTTAGAATCGAGTTATCGTTTGAGATACATGATATACTAGCACCATCTAAGTTGTACATGTATTTCTTTGTTATAAGGTTGGCACGCTAGTTGTCGTAAGGTTGTTGTTGAGATGCATTGACGACTAAAGGTATGTTGCGGCAATCCCTTTTTTCCTTTTGGTATGATCCATATGATACAGTGAAACAAGCAAGCACACAACTTTCAAAAATAATTCTTTTCTTAGAAGTCTAGGGTTGCCTATGTTCTTGATTCCCCATGTGTCCTACTATCATATAGTATGTTCATGGGTCTCATGACATTCCGAGAGATCTTATTAACTTACTTCGTTATGCATTGAATTCATTTACACATGTATATTGACCCACGACCAGATGATGTTATATACGCATATAGTATATGTGTATGGGGTATGGGGGAATGGTTATGGTGTTATATATGCACCACCACATGATCTATTGGTATACGTTGATGAATTTTCCCACAGAGGCTGAGATGATATGATGGGATGCCCTCGATCCTTGATGATGTTATGTATGCATAAACCTATGGATGAAATGACATTTATGCGCACATGCATGACATTATAAATGTTTCATCATTCACAGAGTTATTCAGACTTACAAGTTGAGTCCCTTACTCCATGGTTCTTTCATGTCTTTTATATACTGCTTTTCATGCCTTATATACTCGGTACTTTATTTGTCTTGACATCCCTATTGCTTGGGGATGCTACATTTTATGCCCGTAGGTCCCGATACACATGTTGACAGTCCTCCTAGTAGGCTATTAGCTCAGCAGAATGTGTTGGTATACTCCACATTCTCCAGAGTTACTTATTTGGTCAGTATGCTTTGGACATTTATTTATTATTATGGCAGGACCCTGTCCCGGCTTTTATGACATTTATGTACTTTTAGAGGCTTGTAGACAAATGTTATGAATATGAAAGAATTTATGCGTTTGTCGGCCTATGATAAGTGTACGAGTGATCATTTTGGTCTTATAGGCATGTGTGTCACATGTATAAGTTTGTATTACAAGTTGGGTCGTCCTATGTCGAATATTCCCTTATATTTGATTGTGATTATATCATAACAGCCTTTCTGGCCCATTTATCCATGATTTTATAATATATAAAAAATACGTTACGTTGGTACTTTATTGGGTAAGGCATCGGGTGCCTGTCGCGGCCCATCGGTTTGGGTCGTGACATTGTGAATTAGAATACCCGTCAGAAGAACCTAGTACTGATGAACCCTGAATGGATGGAGAATAAAGAGAACTCTACATTGGAAGTGCACTGAATAATGCCTGCACAAAAGCTCCTTGACTAGGCGGTGGTAGATGATACACTAGCTTGCTAGAATGGCCTCTCCCAAATCATCCTCAGCTTCCATATGAGGCACCACTGCTATCTCCACAACCTGGTGAAATAAAGTCCCGATCTCTACCTCTCTATCCATAGCAATGTGTATACCATGGTGAAGACCAATAAATGATTCTATACACTCCCTCCTTCCCAGTGGGAATCAAAATAGTAGCATGACGGGATATCTCTATAAACCTTATCTTATACTCAGTAACTGACACCGGACCTGTTGAAGGTGCTCAAATTGCTTCCTCAGCTCCTCTAGCCTGGTGCAAGGCACAAAATACTCCAAAAAAACCCTGGAGAGTTGAGCCCAGGTAAGAGGAGGTGATCTTGTTGGTCTGCCCAACTCATAAACCTACTGCAACCTCCTAGTTGGACCCTGTATCTGGAAAGTAGTGTATTCAACTCTGCTAGACTCAGCTAGTCCCAAGTTGCGCAAAATCTCATGACAATAATCCAAGAATCCATGGGTATCCTCTCAAGGTGTACAATTGAAGTGAGAAGGATGCAACTTTGTGAACTTATCTAGCATCTTTAGCTCATCAGCTCACATCGCAGGCCTATCCTCAGACTGTGTGGCAACAATAAGCTGAACTCCCCTAATGGGTAACACTCCAGGGGTCTAATAACCATGGGTCATATGCTCTAGGGCATGAGTAGTTGCAGTCTGCACTCTGCCCGCTTCCTGGGAAGTAGCTGGTACAGTAGGAATGCCCTGTCCTTAGTCAAACGCTCGAATAACCCAACCATAAGGACCAAAGAATCATGAACAGTTGAGAAACAAATAAACATTGGGAAACATGGGCTTGTTCCTCCGGTGCAACTTAATCATTAACCAAAACCACACCCGAGCCTCCTAGGAAAATCTAATGCCTCAACTCATGGTAATAATCCAAAACCACCCGAAAAAATCTAATAGCCCCTAGGACCCTGTCCAATCATGATAACAAGTTCCAATACCTAATCCAAACTTACTAAAATGCTCAAAACACAATGAATAACATCAAACCAAGAATCAACAATCAAAACACATGTTAAGCTTCTCTTAGAATCATCAAATTTCAAACTTCAAACTAAGCATCTAATTCAAGATTAACCAATCCAAATTATAACCAAACTTTGCACACAAGTCCAAATGAAAAAATGAACCTATCCCAACTTCCAGAACAACAATCTGAATCCGATAAACTCAAAGTCAATCCCGGACAAACCTATGAACTCTCTAATTGTTACACCTTATATATTCATACGTGAGAGTATTCATAAGTCAATTAATGTAAGCTCAGATATGAGATCGTCTTTGAAAGTACATAAAGTAAGTAAATCATATTACTGTAATGACCCGGACGATCATTTTTAAGAATTAATGCCCGATCCCTTATGAACTGTTTTTCCTATGTTTATTTCTGCTATTGTGAATTTCCATGAGGATTTGTTGGAGTTTCAGAGTGTTTTGGGATACTTAGTCCCTAAATGAGAGTTAAGCTTTATAATTTGGACCATAGTCGGAGCAGTATGAAGACCACCTCAGAATTGAATTTTGTTGGTTTCGTTAGCTCCGTTGGGTGATTTTGGTGCTTATGGGCATGTTCGGATTATAAGTTCGGATTGTCCGGTTAGATAGTGAGATTTTGATATCAGGGTCAGAATGGATTCCGGAAGTTGAGTAGGTTTGTTGTGTTATTTGGGATGTGTGTGCAAAATTTCAGGTCATTCAAACGAGGTTTGATAGACTTGTTGATCGAAAGCGGAATTTGGAAGTTTTGGGAATCCCTAGGCTTGGATAAGAAAGTGATTTGTGGTTTTAGCGTTGTTTGATGTGATTCAAGGATGAGAATAAGTTCGCATGATGTTTTAGGATTGGTTGGCATATTCGGTTGAGGTCTCGGGGGCCTCGGGTGAGTTTCGGGTTCTTAACGGAAGTTGAATTGGACTAAGGAAAAATCTGAAGTTGGTTGGATCTATCATAACCGAACATGTGTACATGGGACCGCAGGTGCGGTCCAGTAGAAGTGATGGAGAAGCCGCAGATGCAGCTGGGAATTTGGAGTTCTGAAGTAGCAGGTGCGCTAGAAGAAGCACAGTGGTGGCTTAGTGCTTTAAGTAGATTTTCGCAGATGCGCACCTGCGACAACAGGTGCGGATCCGTAGGTGCGAGGTTAGGGGAACAGGTGCGAAAACCCTAGCCCAGAACCTATATAAAGGTTCAGTCGCGATTTTTGCCCATTCTTTCACCATTTTCATCTAGATTTTGAGCATTTTGGGAGGTTTTTGAGAGAGGATTCAAGGGAACTTCTAGGAGGTAAGATTTTTTGAACTCAAACTCATTTTCATAGTATTATTCTACTGATTTGGCAAGAAATTTATGGAAAATAAGGGTTAAATTTTGGGGTATAGGGTTTGAAATTGGAGACTTGGAATTGGGGATTTGAGGGGTTGTTTGTTGTCCGATTTTTGTGTTTATGGATGTATGAACTCATGAGAGTGTGAGGATTATGGTTTTGCAAATTTTATCCGATTTCGAGACGTGGGCCCCGGGAACGTTTTGGGCAATTTTCTTAATTTTGCGTGTTAGCTTCGAATTAATTAGGGGAATTTGTTTTTGGAAATTATATTTATATTGTGCAATTTATTTGAATAGATTTGGGTTATTTGGAGTTGGGTACTCGTGGAAAGAATGTGATATCGTGTTGATTAAGCTGGTTCGAGGTAAGTGGCTTGCCCAACCTTGTATGGGGAAACTTCCCTTAGGATTTGGTATTGTTGATATATGGAATGCCTTGTATGTGAGGTGACGAGTGCGTACATGTACTAATTGTTGAAAATCCCATTTTCATTAAGTAACTATAATTGTGTTTTCTTCCTTGTTGTACATTACTTGCAATTTAAGCCTACTAATAGCTTAGGGAAGCATGTATAAGTGACTTAATAGTTTTACTTACTCAAACTGCCTTATTAAAATTCTGTGCAACATGCTAGGTTGGAAATACCAGCTTTCCTTGGTATGGAATTGGATAGAATTGAATATTCTTCGTGATGTTCCTGTGTGTTTCTTTTGAGATTACGGGCGATATCCCGGTAGATCGCCCATGCCTGTTTATTTGGGACTACGGATTGGTATTCCGGTATATCCCCCTGCACATTTACATTGGAACTACGGGATTGCACCCTGTAGATTCCCCCCGTATTGGATATTTACATTTGGAACTATGTATTGGTATTCTGGTAGATCCCCTGCGTACTATGATTTGGACTATGGGACGACACCCGATAGATCTACTGGATATTTACATTTAGGGACTACAAAACGATATCTTGGGAGATCCTCGATTGCTATCTCTATGTGAAGCTATATTCTTTCTATGATTTTTCTCTCTATTGTAGTGTTGTTATTCTTATTATCCCGTGTTACTTCATATTGTTTCATTTCCTTATACATATATGTATATGACCTGTAGGGCCCTGACCTTCCTCGTCACTATCCGACCGAGGTTAGGCTTGGCACTTACTGTGTACCGCTGTGGTGTACTCATGCCCTTTGCTGCACATGTTTTTCGTGTGCAGATCTAGTTTCTTCGACTCAACCCTACTATCCTTGAGGCTAGGTGATTCTTCAAAAACTTCGAGGTATATATCTGCCGCGTTCGCAAACCAAGGAGTCCCTCTCCATTCTGTCTTGTAGCTATAGCCCTTATGTATTTATTTTGATTTAGAAATTTTGGAGTTAGAGCACTATGTAGTATCCATAGCTTGTGATTTCATGAGATTCCGGGTTTTGGGAGTTGTTTTAGTTTGAGAGTTTACATTTGTATATGCCGAGCGGCATCTTAAACGTTCATTTATGTTTTATCTGAAGTTTTTGGCTAGTTTTATCATTCGTTTTCTTTTCCGCAATTTGTTAGGCTTACCTAGTCGTAGATATTAGGTGCAGTCCCGATAGTTCATGGAGGGCAAACTGGGGTCGTGACAAGTGGTATCAGAGCTCTAGGTTCATAGTAGTCATGTATCAGAAGCTGGTTTATTAGAGTCTCGCAGATCCGTACGGAGACGTTCGTGCTTATCCACGAGAGGCTATGTAACTGTTTGGAAAATTCCACTTCATTTGATTTCCTTGTCGTGCGAGATTTTTGATATCACAATTCCTTGTCGTGGCCGGGGTAGAGGCCGAGGATGCGCATGCGGTGCAGCAAGAGCACCCACACGAGCTGTCACCGAGGAGACACCAGCAGCTCCTGTGGGAGCCCAGGCACCTGATACACCTACTGCTACGACTACTACAGCTCTTCAAGAGACTCTTGCACAATTCATGAGCATGTACACCACTCTGGCTCAGGCAGGGTTGTTTCCCCTTGCTGCAGCCACATCTCAAGCCGGGGGAGGATCACAAACTCCCTTCGCCCGCACTCCTAATTAGTGACTGCATGTTGATCAGGTCCTAGAGATTATTTCAGTACAGCTCGTAGCCCCAGTTCAGCCCGAGGACAGGGCAATGACTTCTTAGGATGAGCAGCGGAGGCTTGAGAGGTTCAGGAAGTACAAGCCTCCTGTATTCAGTATTCTAGCATCAGATGATGCTTTGGGATTTTTGGAGGAGTGCCACCGTATCCTTCCGCACTATGGGTATATCAGGATTGAGTGGGGTTTCTTTCACTGCATTCCAGCTTCGAGGAGCAGCCTATCACTGGTGGCGTACTTTTGAGTTGGACAGTCCAGCCGAGGCAACATCCCTTACTTGGACTCAATTTTCATATATGTTTTTGAGAGAGTTTGTCCCTCAGAGCCTCAGGGACGCATGGTGCATAGAGTTTGAGCACTTGCGTCAGGGTGCTATGACTGTTTCAGAGTATGCTATCTGTTTCACCGATTTGGCTAGGCATGCACTAGCCTTGGTTTCTGCAGTTCATGAGAGAGTTTGCCGGTTTATTGAGGGGCTCATTCCCAGCATCAGGTCTACCATGGCTCGGGAGTTGGAGGTGGATATTTCTTATCAGTAGGTGGTGTGTACACGGTAAAATCCGAGGACCGATTTTTCATTGACAAAATTTCTTCAGTAGGCCACCTCGGAAGCTCGGGACCTCAAACCGGTCATTTCCCTCAAGATCTGTCGATACCTTGCCAAGGATAACATCGGCCTAAACCCCGACAAACACTGGAAGCTTCCTAAGAATGCATCCAAAGTCGATTAATTCTATTTGAGTGGCTCAACATTGACCTACACAGACGTCATAAAGCTAGTTAGCCGTCCCATCCCATTTTCATTTTCCCTCAACGTAACTTGTACTAAGTCTGGGCTCCCCCCTCTTATAAAAGGGAGTCATTGACACTCTATAAGGGCAGAGCTCCAACTATGCTCCACCATATTAATAATATATATCTCTCTCTTTCTCTCTAACTTTCCCGTTATTACTAGCTCGAGGACACTCTAGCATCTACTATTCTCTCACTTGTTATTCATTTATTGCTCGGTATTAGCCATAAAGATCCTTGTTTAATCATATCTTAACTGTTATCCCATTCTCGACTACCTCCGATAGCTCGAGAATGAGCCGGATATCGACCTCGAGGCCCTCCATCAACCAGTCCAAAGCCAGGGCAGCAAGCCCCTCGGGTTGATTACTGCCCCATTTCAGCTTGTATTTTGTCATTAAACTTCATATGCTTAGAACCATCTGCTCTAACATATTTTTAGAATCATCACATATTTTTAGAATCACATTTACAAATTTAATTATAGTTACCATTTTCACAGTAAACCGTTTAGCGCCCACCGTGGGGCTAAAAATAATAGTGATTATTTTCTTGCTGGTTTCGTTACAAAAACGCATGTTTTTTTTACACCTTTTCTTGTCTAATATCTCTTGATTTCAGGTCAAAATGTCTGGCTCGGTAAACAGAATCGAGAACGACAACCTCTAAAATCATGAGGAAAATGGCATGGTTGTTCTGGCTGCCTGAACGCAACCACAGAACCCTGATAACGCGCACATGCCGATTCTAGCGGATGCGGACTCACAGGATGCACAACAGGTCAACAAAACCTCGCACACCAACAGAAGCATAAGGGATAGCGACCAACAGGAAGCCCGAAAAAACACCAGCTTGGGAAGGACAGAAAGTTCGCCTTCATGTTATTTTTGAAATGTTGTAGGCACAAAAGTTGGCCATCGCTCAGATACAAAGTCATCCAAAGACTCCAAGCACAGCAGCGCCGGAAACAGATCCCCCCGCCGAACAAGTACCCAACAGATCGAGCAATAACGGATAGGTAGCCGACCTTGCCATAATAAAGATGCTTGAGGACTTCACCAAAAGGATCGAGTCAGGCGAGAAAATGATAGCAGCCAACGATAAAAAGGTCGAGACCTATAACTCTAGGGTCGATCAGATCCTGGGTGCACCCCCGGTCCTCATGGGCGTTGATTCAAAAAAGTTCATACAAAGGCCGTTCAGGATGCCAGAGCTCCCTAAATACAATGGTAACACTAACCTTAATGAACACGACTACCTACACCTGCACCATAAAAGGCAATGATACAAAGAATGATGATATCGAGTCCGTAGTGCTGAAAAAATTTCGGGAAACAATCTCGATGGGAGTCATGATATGGTATCACAACTTGGCTCCTAATTCCATAGATTCATTAACCATGCTGGCAGATTCCTTCGTAAAGGCGCATGCCGAAGCCATCAAGGTGGCAACAAGGAAGTACGACGTCTTCAAAATCAAGCAAAGAGAGAACGAGATGCTGCAGGAATTCGTATCCCGCTTTCAAATGGAACGGATGGAGCTACCGCCAGTCTCCGATGACTGGACAGTACAGGCTTCACCCAAGTCCTGAAAGAACAAAGCTCAATGGCTTCAAAATAACTGAAACAGAACCTGGTCGAGTATGCGGCCATGACTTGGTTGGACGTCCACAACTGGTACCAGTCAAAGGTCCGAGCCGAGGATGACCAGTTGGGAGCCCCTTTGGGCTCAGTATACCCCAAAAGGCTCCTGGCAAAGGAAGCAAAGCCAAACAAAGAAAGGTATCAACCATACCTCGGGGATAGGATAAACGCCTCGGGGCGCAACCTACCCCGCAATGATCATAGGGTGGATCGAGGACAGGACCCTCAAGGGCTCATCAACAGAGCCAGGATCGATCCAAACGTTGTACCAATAGGTGCACCCCACCTGTCAGAATACAACTTCAACGTCGATGTGTCAGACATCGTGTTCGCTATCAGTGAGATCAGAGATGCCAAATGGCCCAAACCGATACAGTCAGATCCTTCGAAAACAAATTATAACTTAGTATGCGATTTTAACAACATGCACGACCACAGGACCGAGAATTGTCATCAACTACGAGAGGAGGTAGCTCAGCTACTTAACAAAGGACATCTCCGAGAGTTTCTTAGTGATCGAGCCAAAAATCAGTTCCGAGAATGGGAGCCAACCAAGAAGAACGAGGAGAATGATCCGCAACACATCATCCACATGATCATAGGGGGGGGGGCGATGCCCGTAGGAACCCGTAATGAGAAGAACAAAAATATCCATCACTAGAGAAAAGCGGACTCGGGGATATGTCCTCGAAGACACCCTCACATTCAGCGAAGAAGACATTGAGACCCTATCTCAACCCCACAACGACGCCCTAGTAATTTCCTTCTTTGTAAAATATTTTCAGATAAAACGTGTACTCATGGATCCAGGTAGCTCGACCAATATTGTCAGGTCGAGGGTAATAGGAGAGCTCGGGTTGCTCGACAAATCATGCCACCACTCGGGTCCCCAACGGATTTAACATGGCAAGTGAAACAACCAAAGTGAAACGACTGGATCAAAACCGTCTATGGGTAACAGCACGCGACAAGGGAAATGTTCGCAATACATGATGTGGTACCAACGTTCCTGCCTCCGCCCCCGAATAAGCCAAAGGAAGAATCGGGTCAAACCCTCGATCAAACTTGACAAAATGAAGCGGAAGTCTGTGCCGCATCTTCGCCTTAGGCAATTACAACAAATCAACCACGAGGTATCGCCAGCGCATCTCACTTCAACGTACGACCTTCTCCCTTTTTTGTTTTGAATTCAGAACTAACCCTTGTGTAGGCACCCGACCAGAGCAGTCATAGCACTAGCACTGCCCGAAGACCTCAAAGGCTCTAAAAACGTACCCGTTGCACTCTTTTCCTTCGACCAAGTTTTTATCCCAAAAGAAGGGTTTTACCGGCAAGGTTTTTAATGAAGCAACGACTGCAAATACTCAAGACTCCTCTTGAAGGCAACCCTTTGAACAATGAAGGGCATTTCCCCAGAAAGATACCCGCTCAAAAAGGGAAGCGATGTACCAAACCAAACGGTCGGAAAAACCGTGTCCGTATAGTAAGGCTCCCATCGGCGAATACGTGTACTATTGTACCAAGCAATCCAAGAATACCTTTTGTAACAAAATTCCTTCAAAAAGTAAAGTTATAATTCTCTCGCCAAAAACGTCCCAAACATTCGGGACTGACGCCAGCAATTCGCCACTCGGATGGCCCCCGGGTCAAAACTCTAAAATTACAAAGCCTTCAGGTAAGACAACTCGAAAATCGCCCAGCGTCACCAACATCGGGGGTACCTTGAATATCCAGGGATTGTCACCAATCGCCACATGCTTGAAAATTTGAGGCCATATGACCCCAAATGAGCAAACTCGGTCCAACAAAGATCTATTCAATGCAACAAACACAACTACATCAATAGATAGAAGGGTATCTGTCACCAAAAGCACCTCACACTCCCAAAAAAGGGAATTTCAGCATACTCTCGATAGGGATACCTCCACCAAATGCGTCCCGAAATACTCGGAGACTTAGCGTCAACAATTGGGCACCCGCACTACCCTAGGGTCGGAACTCCGAGCTCATAAAGCCCCAACAAGGTAACTCTGAGCTCGTGAATAACGACTTTCAAGCCTAAGTAAACTCGATGACTCAAAGACTATCGCTAATTACCGAAAACCAGAAAACCCGAGGCCGTAAGACCCCGAGCGGGCAGACTCGGTATAACCAGATCTATTCTACATAGCAATACAAACTGTAAGACCTCAAAAGGCATGACAAACTATAAGACCTCAACAAGAATGACAAACTGTAAGACCTCAACAGGCATGACAAACTATAAGACCTCAACAGGCATGAAAAAATTGTAAGACTTTTCTACAGGCATAAAACTCAATCCCAAAGTTTAGGCTATACGTCGCATTTGTAAGACTCCCGAAAGGGCATACCCTCGGTGTAAACGCCTAAACTAACACTCGGGATCAAAAATGACTCCGGCCAAACACATATGACTATGGTCAAAATGGATGCTCCAGCCATATTAACGCGACTAAGGGATGCCCGACTGTCGCTAACAAAATCTCAGGCCATTACTTTGAAAAGAATCGGTTAAAACAAGCTTCCCTCAACAGGCAACAATCTTCGACCATGTGAGCTCCAAAAACACAAGGCTTTGAGATACTTAGCCTACGAGCTAAGAATCTTTCGAGGTGCTCGAACATTGCCGCTAACAACTTGAAATCGAGGTTCTTCCAGAACTGACGATGGGTCAGGCAAAATCAGTTCAAAAAGACCTTAACGAGAGGAAAAGAAAGCCTATAAAATGCATACAAGCAAAAGCATAAGAGCCATTTTCGCCAGCCAAACGAGCCTCCGGGCCGCACTCTAAAATGTCTCAACGACCGACAGCCTAAGAGCCTCTATCGCCAGCTTGAAAATTCAAAACTTGAGGATTAAAATGAGCTCGAGTCGTAACATGATTTGGAGACCGGATCCAAAATAGTTAACTAAAAAATGCCCACGGGCAAAAGCGTAAGAGCCATTGTCACCAACCGAACAAGCCTCCGGGCTACACATTTAAAAGCTCGCTTCAACCCGAAGCACAAGGGCCATCGTCACCCGCCAATGCAGACACCAAAAAACTTGAGGGTCAACTAAAGCTCGAGTCGCAACGTGACTTGAACACTAGACCCGAGATAGTTGAAACATAAATGCCCAAGGGCAAGGAATAGAGACAATCACCATCCGCCCACAAAGGCGCGGGAGATCGGGGGTCAGGTAAGCTCAAATCAGGGCCCAACTCGGAGACTAGACCTAAATTGCTGGGCAAAGCACAAAGGCCCTGACAAAGCACAAAAGCCCTGATGCCTACTCACGTTAGATACCAAAACCAACTTGGCTTGTCGAAAGCAATGAAGAAAGGGATATAAAAGCGTTAAAGCTTCAAGTTTTCTCTTATTTACGCAAAAGACGCGCTCTCCGTCTGCAAATATCAAATACAGAATGGAAAAGCGGCGAAATCCACTCTCCGCTCCAGAAGATTATGGCTCCCAGCCTCGGCTTCGCTCAAACTATTTTAGGAGGACAAAACCCCTGGCGCTAATCTCTTCAGGCATCTCTCCTCGGGATCTACAACGAATGTATCTCTCGTTCCTTTTCTCATGATCGAGGACCTGCTCCAACTTAGCTCGGACATCGGCGATATCGTTCAAAGGGATCGCCATTTCATCGTCAGCCTTGGTCCAACCCAATGCTGCTTGAGTCCAAGCGTCGATTATTCTGACACGGACCTTTGTAAGATCAGACTCCAGCTCCGTGATCATATCCACTCAAGGCAAAGCTTGCCACTAAGGTACTCCTGAGCCTTCATCCTTCTTTTTGCAAATTAAAGGATAGGCGAAAGCCTAACCTCAAAGGTTAAAATAGCGAAATACTCGCTATGAAAGGTCGTATGTCCCATTATATGGCTCTCGTAACTCAAGCTCCGGTACGCCCCATGTTGCTAGTACATTGACTCAACACCCTTCCCCATGCCAAGGAGCCTAAAGGACTCACCCTCATCCGGATCCCTCCGAGGTCTAGCCCCATAACGAAGCAGCTCAAACCTGAGACTTTCAAAATCCTGCAGGAGGAAAACTTGGTAAAGAAGGGAGGGCACGAGATGTGGAAGGGTTGTGCTAAGGCTCACCACAAAGTAAAGCCGACGGACATCCATAAAGGCCGAAGCACATTCCTACAGGCCCAACCCCCTCGGCCTTGAGAAGAACCGACCTCGGTTGAAGCACGATCACTCGGAGGAACCACCGCTCCGGAGTCAAAAACTTTAAGAACAATAGGCTTAGACGATGTTCTCTTACCAGAGACACGGACCCGTTTAGCATCACTAAAAGCTCCATCACCCTACGAGTGTGTATCACGTTTGTCAATATCGCCTCCTAGCTCGGAAGCCTATAACTCGTCCCCCTCTCTGGAGAAGCACGGCCTCGCCCCGGGGGGATCATCTTATACATACAGATGCCCGTCTAAACATAACAGGAGAAGGCAGAATTGGCAAAGCACGGAGCATGCCGCCTAAATAGTATTGCTCCATTTTTCGAGCAAATAATTCGGGTTCATAAGGTATAATACCCGGCAATTATCCATGATCGGTCTCTGCCATCCCCGGCAACAGTAATTAAAGGCCTAATCAACCGGCACCATGAAATCAACTGGCAATTAAAGAAGTTTGTGCTTATTCACGAGAGGCTATGTAACTATTTGGAAAATTCCACTTCATTTGATTTCCTTGTCATGCAAGATTTTTGATATCACAATTCCTTGTCGGGGCTGGGGTAGAGGCCGAGGATGCGCATGCGGTGTAGCCAGAGCACCCGCACAAGATGTCACTGAGGAGTTACCACCAGCTCCCGTGGGAGCCCAGGCACCTGATACACCTACTGCTATGACTACTACAGCTCTTTAGGAGACTCTTGCACAATTCATGAGCATGTACACCACTCTGGCTCAGGCAGGGTTGCTTCCCCTTGCTGCAGCCATATCTCAAGCCGAGGGAGGAGCACAAACTCCCGCCGCCCACACTCTTAAGTAGTGAGTGCATGTTGATCAGGTCCTAGAGATTATTTCTGTACAGCTCGTAGCCCCAGTTCAGCCCGAGGACAGGGCAACGACTTCTCAGGATGAGCAGCGGAGGCTTGAGAGGTTCAGGAAGTACAAGCCTCATGTATTCAGTGTTCTAGCATCAGATGATGCTTTGGGATTTTTGGAGGAGTGCCACCGTATCCTTCCGCACTATGGGTATATCAGGATTGAGTGGGGTTTCTTTCACTACCTTCCAGCTTCGAGGAGCAGCCTATCACTGGTGGCATACTTTTGAGTTAGACAGTCCAGCCGAGGCAACATCCCTTACTTGGACTCAATTTTCATATATGTTTTGAGAGAGTTTGTCCCTTAGAGCCTCAAGGACGCATGGTGCACAGAGTTTGAGCACTTGCGTCAGGGTGCTATGACTGTTTCAGAGTATGCTATCCATTTCAACAATTTGGCTAGGCATGCACCATGCTTGGTTTCTACAGTTCATGAGAGAGTTTGCCGGTTTATTGAGGGGCTCATTCCCAGCATCAGGTCTACCATGGCTCGGGAGTTGGAGATGGATATTTCTTATCAGCAGGTGGTGTATACGCGGTAAAATCGAAGGACCGATTTTTCATTGACAAAATTTCTTCAGTAGGCCACCTCGGAAGCTCGGGACTTCAAGCCGGTCATTTCCCTCAAGATCTGTCGATACCTTGCCAAGGATAACATCGGCCTAAAACCCGAAAAACACGGGAAGCTTCCGAAGAATGCATTTGGGGTCGATTAATTCTATTTGAGGGGCTCAACATTGACCTACACAGACGTTATAAAGCTAGTTAGCCGTCCCATCCCATTTTCATTTTCCCTCAACGTATCTTGTACTAAGTCTGGGCTCCCCCCCCTTATAAAAGGGAGTCATTGACACTCTATAAGGGCAGAGCTCCAACTATTCTCCACCATATTATTAAAATATATCTCTCTTTTTCTCTCTAACTTGCCCGTTATTACTAGCTCAAGGACACTCTAGTATTTACTATTCTCTCACTTGTTCTTTATGTATTCCTCGGTATTAGCCATAAAGATCCTTGTTTAATCATATCTTAACTGTTATCCTATTCTCGACTACCCCCGATAGCTCGAGATTGAGCCAGATATCGACATGGAAGCCCTCCATCAACCAGTCCAAAGTCAGGGCAGCAAGCCCCTCGGTTTGATTACTTCCCCATTTTAGCTTGTATTTTGTCATTAAACTTCATATTCTTAGCACCATTTGCTCTAACATATTTTTAGAATCACATTTACAAATTTAATTGCCGTTACCATTTTCACGGTAAACAGTTTGGCGCCCACCGTGGGGCTAAAGATAATAATGATTATTTTCTTGTTGGTTTCGTTACAAAAATGCATGTTATCTTTCACACCTTTTCTTGTCCAATATCTCTTGATTTCAGGTCAAAATGACTGGCTCGGTAAACAGAATCGAGAATGACAACCTAAAAAACCACGAGGAAAACGGCATGGTTGTTTTGGCTGCCTGAACGCAACCACAAAACCCTGATAACGTGCCCGGGCCGATTCTAGCGGACGCGGACTCACAGGATGCACAACAGTTCAACAAAACCTCGCACACCAACAGAAGCATACGGAATAGCAACCAACAGGAAGCCCAAAAAAACACCAACTCGGGAAGAACAGTAAGTTAGCCTTCATGTTATTTTTGAAATGTTGCAGGCACAAAAGTTGGCGATCGCTCAGATACAAAGTCATCCAAAGACTCCAAGCATAGCAGTGCCGGAAAAAGATCCCCCCGCCGAACAAATACCCGACAGATCGAGCAATAACGGATCGGTAGCCGACCTTTCCATAATAAAGATGCTTGAGGACATCACCAAAAGGATCGAGTCAGGCAAGAAAATGATAGCAGCCAACGGTAAAAAGGTCGAGACCTACAACTCTAGGGTTGATCAGATCCTGGGTGCAACCCCGGTCCTCATGGGCATCGATTCAAAGAAGTTCATTCAAAGGCTATTCCCCGAGAAAGCAGACCCGAAGCCAATTAAAAAGAAGTTCAGGATGCTGGAGCTCCCTAAATACAATGGTAACACTGACCCTAATGAACACGACTGCCTACACCTGCGCCGTAAAAGGCAATAATATAAAGAATGATGATATCGAGTCCGTATTGCTGAAAAAATTTCGGGAAACACTCTTGATGGGAGCCATGATATGGTATCACAACTTGGCTCCTAATTCCATAGATTCATTCACCATGATGGCAGATTCCTTCGTAAAGGCGCATGCCGGAGCCATCAATGTGGAAACAAGGAAGTACGATGTCTTCAAAATCAAGCAAAGAGAGAACGAGATGCTGCAGAAATTCGTATCCCGCATTCAGATGGAACGGATGGAGCTACCGCCATTCTCTGACGACTGGGCAGTACAAGCTTCACCCAAAAAGGTAACTCCGAGCTCGCGAATAACATATTTGAAGCCTAAGTAAACTCGATGACTCAGAGACTATCGCTAATCACCGAAAACCAGAAAACTCGAGGCTGTAAGACCCCAAGCGGGCAGACTCGGTATAACCAGATCTATTCTACATAGCAACACAAATTGTAAGACCTCAATAGGCATGACAAACTATAAGACCTCAACAGGAATGACGAACTGTAAGACCTCAACATGCATGACAAACTATAAGACCTCAACAGGCATGAAAAATTTGTAAGACCTTTCTACAAGCATAAAACTCAATCCTGAAGTTTAGGCTATACATCACATTTGTAAGAGTCCCGAAAGGGCATACCCTTGGTGTAGACGCCTAAACTATCACTCGGGATCAAAACTGACTCCGGCAAACACATATGACTACGGTCAAAATGGATTCTCCAGCCATATTAACGCGACTAAGGGATGCCCGACTGTCGCTAACAAAATCGCAGGCCATTACTTTGAAAAGAATCGATTAAACCAGGAATCCCTCAACAGGCAAACGGGATTCGACCATGTCAGCTCCAAAAACACAAGGCTTCGAGATACTTAGCCTACGAGCTAAGAAACTTTCGAGGTGCTCGAACATTGCCGCTAATGAGTTGAAATCGAGGTTCTTCCAAAACTAACGACGGGTCAGGCAAAATCATTTCAAAAAATCCTTAACAAGAGGAAAACAAAGCATATAAAATGCCCACGTGCAAAAGCATAAGAGCCATTTTCGCCAGCCAAACGAGCCTCCGGGCCGCACACTAAAAGGTTTCAACGACCGAAAGCATAAGAGCCTCTATCGCCAGCTTGAAAATTCTCTCGAGTTGTAACTTGATTCAGAGACTGGATCCAAAATAGTTAACAAAAAAATGCCCACGGGCAAAAGCGTAAGAGCCATTGTCATCAGCCGAACAAGCCTCCGGGCTAATAACTTAAAAGGTCGCTTCAACCCGAAGCACAAGGGCCATCGTCACCCGCCAATGCAGACACGAAAAAACTTGAGGGTCAATTAAAGCTCGAGTCGCAATGTGACTTGAACACTAGACCCGAGATAGTTGAAACATAAATGCCCAAGGGCAAGGAATAGAGACAATCACCATCCGCCCACAAAGGCGCGGGAGATCGGGGGTCAGGTAAGCTCGAATCAGGGCCCCACTCGGAGACTAGACCTAAATAGCTGGGCAAAGCACAAAGGCCCTGACAAAGCATAAAGGCCCTGATGCCTACTCACGTTAAACACCAAAACCAGCCTGCCTGGTCGAAAGCAATGAAGAAAGAGATATAAAAGAGTTAAAAGCTTAAAGTTTTCTCTTATTTACGCAAAAGGCGCGCTCTCCGTCTGCAAACATGCTCTGCAAAATATCAAATACATAATGGAAAAGCGGCGAAATCCACGCTCTGCTCCAGAAGATTATGGCCCCCAGCCTCGGTTTCGCTCAAACTATTCCAGGAGGACAAAACCCTTGGCGTTGATCTCTTCAGGCATCTCTCCTCGGGATCTACAACGAATGTATCCCTCGTTCCTTTTCTCATGATCGAGGACTCGCTCCAACTCAGCTTGGACATCGGTGATGTCGTTCAAATGGATCGCCATTTCATCATCAGCCTTGGTCCAACCCAATGCTGCTTGAGTCCAAGCTTGGACATCGGTGATGTCGTTCAAATGGATCGCCATTTCATCATCAGCCTTGGTCCAACCCAATGCTGCTTGAGTCCAAGTGTTGATTATTCTGACACGGACCTTTGTAAGATCAGACTCCAGCTCCGCGATCATATACACTCAAGGCAAAGCTTGAACTTGTGCCTAAGTCCCCGTTTCACCACAAGCATTCCTAACTCGGTCTGCTTTGCCACTAAGGTACTCCTGGACCTTCGTCCTTCTTTTTGCAAATTAAAGGATAGGCGAAAGCCTAACCTCAAAGGTTAAAATAGCGAAATGCTCGGTACGAAAGGTAGTCTATCCCATTAGATGGCTCTCATAACTAAAGCTCTGGTACGCCCCATGTTGCTAGTACATCGACTCAACACCCTTTCCCATGCCAAGGAGCCTAAGGACTCACCATTATCCGGGTCCCTCCGAGGTCTAGCCCCATGAAGGAGCAGCTCAAACCTGAGCCTGTCAAAATCCTGCAGGAGGAAAACTTTGTAAAGAAGGGAGGGCACGAGATGTGGAAGGGTTGTGCCAAGGCTCACCACAAAGTAAAGCCGACGGACATCCATAAAGGCCGAAGCACATTCCTATAGTCCCAAACACCTCGGCCTTGGGAAGAACCGACCTCGGTTGAAGCACAATCACTCGGAGGAACCACCGCTCCGGAGTCAAAAACTTCAAGAATAGTAGGCTCAGACGATGTTCTCTTGCCAGAGACACGGACCCGTTTAGCCTCACTAAAAGCTCCATCACCCTACGAGTGCGTATCCCGTCTGTCGTTGTCGCCTCCTAGCTCGGAAGCCCACAACTCCTCCCCCTCTCTGGAGAAGCACAGCTTCGCCTTGGGGGGATCATCCGATACCTACAGACGCCCGTCTAAACATAATAGGAGAAGGCAGAACTAGCAAAGCACGGAGTATGCCACCTAAAGAGTATTGCTCCATTTTTCGAGCAAATAATTCAGTTTCCTAAGGTATAATACCAGTGGTCAGCACCGAGCGGATTGATTTGTCCATGACCGGTCTCTGCCATCCCCGTCAACAACAATTAAAGGCGTGATTAACCAACACCATGAAATCAACAGGACCTGATGGCCCCAAAAAATTGGGGGGGGGGGGATTCCCCCCCCCCTTGTCAGATTAACCCCGTTATTGCCGCCATAGCAGCTGCATAAGGCGGGAAGACATACAAGCATGTTGTTACCAGAAATGTGGAGCGGGAAATGGCAGCTGCATGAGAAAGAGTAGCCCTAGGAGGGCAGAAACAACCTTATGCCATACATTGGAAGAACTGTGATGATTCAAAGTCGACCGAAGGCGCCAACCAATAGCACCACCTCCAGCCTCGAGGCAATACTGAACCCCGAATACCTCCGTCATAGTAAGACGATGCTCCATAGGGCCAACAATGCCTTCACTGCCACAACACTGGCATGCAACTTCGAAGGTCTCCACCAAGGGAAACCAACCTGTGAAGGAATGAGCATTTTTAACAATGCCCGTACAAAACGGGCTCCGGGGCTCTCGAGCTAATTTCTTCTCGGGGGTTATGATGAGGCCCGAATACATTATCCACGCTTCCGCGCGAGGTTAGGGTCCCGGCGGACCGAGGTTATTGGACTTATTCGGGTTCAGTCTGAGGAATCACTAAAGGCCCCACACGAAGCCGTTTCCATCAATCAAAGACCATAAGGAATACTCGCATGCGAGGTCATTATTACAGGCTACAAAATAGGATCGTGCATTCATAACTGCCGCAAACATAAAGAAATACAGCAAGTATCAAATGTAGGAATCAAGGAAATATCATTATATTCATAAAAATGTTCGCTTACAGCGATATGATTACAAAATCCTGCAAGGGATCCTTACACAGAAACAAAGATGTTCAAGGATATGCATGCAATAAGAGCCTAAAAATCTAGCCTATTCCCGAAATGCGGCATCTCCGGCATCATCTCCTCAGGCGTATGACCTCAAAGACAATATATTCCAAGTCCAATTTCCTTAGAGACCTCACCCCAATCCTCCCGGAATGGCATATTCAAAAGGAAGGGTATAGAAAAGGAATACGAGGGAAAAGAGCAAAATGATGAAGGAGAGGCCAGAAGAAGACAAAAAGTGGCTGGGTGAAAAATTTGGCTAGTACAAACTCTGCCAGTACTACCATTATAAAACCACTTCTTGAGATGTTGCCTCGGCTTGGGGGCAACAGACAGCAGAGACTGTCGCCATACCCCCTGGAATCCAAAAGGGGTGTAACACGCCAAGACGGGGAAGGAGGGTGAGTAGCGGTGTATAATCCTAGCCCCCTCTTGAGCAGTGGTGCATAATCTAAGTATCTCCCCGAGACGTAGGAAATAGGTCCCCTGCTTCATAGACATAAGCTAACGGAGACAGCAACAACAACAACAACAATAACAACAGCATCACTGCGACACAACCTCGTCTAAGCAAAGAAGGATAAAGAATTGGGCCGTGACACACATGACATAAGATCTCGAGGCCATGGGCCTAAAACATGATGAGACGACAATGACTAAAAATGGCAAGAAAGGAGGTAAGGATGGGTATCAAAGGAAGCTTGGGTGAAAAACTGATCACAAGAAGCCCCATTTATCGGAGGAGGGCAAAGTAACTGATGACGCCATTATCGCCCTCAAAAAAGTGTAACAGCAGGAGCAATCAATGCATTTATGGGAGCTGAATCGATGGAAATAGTATGACCTTGAAGAATGAAGATTCACGACGCATCGGATGATCCAGAAGAAGCAAAAGGGTGAAACGCCTCGGCACTTGTAAAAGGCGGGTTGCGCCATCAACATGACGTCATCGTGGGAGCCCGCAAAGTGGAGTGTCAAAATCATTTCTTATCACTTCCCTCTAAGAAACGCGGAGACTATCTATACGCGGTAAAATCGAAGGACTAATTTTTCATTGACAAAATTGCTTCAGTAGGGCACCCCGGAGGCTCGGGACCTCGAGCCGGTCATTTCCCTCAAGATCTGTTGATACCTAGCCAAGGATAACATCAGCCTAAACTCCGACGAACACGGGAAGATTTCGAAGAATGCATCCGGGGTCATTTAAGTCTATCTAGGCAGATCAACATCGATCTACGCAGACGTCATAAAGCTAGTTAGCTGTCTCATCCCATTTTCCTTTTTCACTCAACGTATCTTGTACTAAGTCTAGGCATCCCCCTCATATAAAAGGGGAGTCATTGACACTCTATAAGGGCAGAGCTCCAACTATTCTCCACCAGATCAATAATATCTCTCTCTCTCTTTCTCTCTAACTTGCCCATTCTTACTAGCTCGAGGCCACTCTAGCATCTACTATTCTCTCACTTGTTCTTCATTTATTGCTTGGTATTTGCCATAAAGAGCCTTGTTTAATCATATCTTAACTATTATCCCATTCCTGACTACCACGAATAGCTTGAGATCGAGCCGGATATCGACCTCGTGGTCCTCCATCGACGAGTCCGAAGCCAGGGCAGCAAGCCCCTCGGTTTGATTACTGCCCCGTTTTAGCTTGTATTTTGTAATTAAACATCATATTCTTAGCACCATCTACTCTAACAACTTGCATAAAAATAGATCACGTATGTTTAGAATCCCATTTACAAATTTAATTGTCGTTACCATTTCATGGTAAACATGGTGAGCATTGTTAGGAGAGTGGAGGGTATACATGCTCGAGATATAGAGGAGAGGGAGGCCAAGAGGTCTCGAGAGTCGGGCCATTATTATGGTGCCCATGCCCCAATTGCAATTCAGCATGGTAGGGGTCATATGAGTCGCCCCGTTCATTCAGCTCTTCCAGCAGTTAGTGGTATTCCAAGTCCTCATTGGCCTTAGGAGCCTTACTATGAACCCCCAGTATCTAGTGTGCCTTTTGCGCGGGGTGCCTTCAGTGGTCAGTCTAGAAGACCTGGCCTGAGCCAGTCACAACTGTCACGTCCTCCCAGAGATTGTTTTGAGTGTGGTGACACATGCCATATGGTGAGGGATTGCCCCAGACTTAGAAGGGGTGCACCTCTAGAGACTTCTCATCCACAGTGTGCCCCGCAAAGTTTCCAAGCTATGATCACAGCACCAGCTTCTACCCCACCTGCTCAGCCAGCTAGAGGTGGAGGTTAGGGAGGTAGCGGTCACTCTAGAGGGGGAGGCCAGGCTAGATATTATGCCCTTCCTACCTGTACTGAGGTTGTCGCCTCTGATTATGTCATCACAGGTATTGTCTTGGTTTGTCATAGAGATACAACGGTTTTATTCGATCCAAGCTCCACCTATTCTTATGTGTCTTCTTATTTTGCCCCGTATTTGGGTGTATCTCAGGATTCTTTGAGTTCTCCTATTTATCTTTCAACTCCTATGGGAGATTCTCTTGGTATAGACCACGTTTATCGGTCGTATTTGGTTGTTCTTAGTTGTTTTGACACCAAAGCCGATTTATTATTGCTCAGTATCGTAGATTTTGATGTTATCTTATATATGGACTGGTTATTGCCCCATTATGCTATTCTGATTGTCATACCAAGACTGTGATGTTGACTACGCCAGGTGTACTGCGAGTTGAGTGGAGAGGTACTTTAGAGCACACTACCAGTAGAGTTATTTCTTTCCTTAACGCTCTGCGAATGGTTGAGAAGGGGTATGATGCGTATCTAGCTTATGTAAGAGATGTCAGTATTGATACCCCTACAATTGATTCAATCCTAGTAGTAGGGGATTTATCTGATGTGTTTCCAACTAATCTTCCGAGCATGCCACTCGATAGAGATATTAATTTTGGCATTGATCTATTGCCGGGCACTCAGCCTATTTCTATTCCTCCGTATCGTATGGCCCATCATAAGTTGAAGGAGTTGAAGGATCAGTTACAGGAATTTCTTGATAAGAGTTTTATTCGGCCCAGTGTATCACCTTGGGGTTGCTCCTGTCTTGTTTGTGAAGAAAAAGGATGGTTTTATGCGTATGTGCAGTGATTATCACCAGTTAAACAAAGTTATAGTGAAGAACCATTATGATTTGTTTGACTAGTTGCAGGGTGCATGAGTGTTTTCTAAGATTGACTTATGTTCAGGTTACCATCAGTTAAAGATTCGGGAGCCAGATATCCTGAAGTCTCCGTTTAGGACTCGATATGGTCATTACGAGTTCCTTGTTATGTCATTTGGGCTAACCAATGGCCCAGCAACCTTCATTCATTTGATGCATAATGTATGCCAACCATATCTTGACTCGTTCGTCATTCTCTTTATTGATGATATTCTGGTATACTCCTGGAGTCGGGAAGATCATGAGCAATACCTGAAGATAGTGCTTCAGACTTTGAGAGAAAAGAAGTTATATGCAAAGTTCTCGAAATGTGAGTTTTGGTTGGAATCTATGGTATTCTTGGGTCACGTGGTGTCGAGCGAGGGGATAAAGGTGGATCAGAAGAAAGTGGAAGCAGTGTAGAGTTGGCCCAGACCATCCTTAGCTACATAGATCTATAGTTTTCTTGGCTTGGCGGGTTATTACCGTCAATTTATTGAGGGGTTTTCATCCATTGTAGCACCTACGACCAGGCTGGCCCAAAAGGGTGATCCGTTCAAGTGGACGGAAGAGTGTGAGGTGAGCTTCCAGAAGCTCAAAACAGATTTGACTATAGCCCCAGTTTTGATATTGCCTACAAGTATGCCTCAAGGATTGGTCTTGGAGCAGTATTTATGCAGGACTGTAGGGTGATTGCCTACGCATTCAGACAGTTGAAGGTACATGAGAAGAATTATCTTGTCCATGTTCTCGAGTTAGCTGCTATTATTCACACCTTGAAGATCTGGCGTCATTATTTGTACGGTGTGCCTTGCGAGATTTATACTGATCACCAGAATTCGCAGCAACTGTTCAAGCAGAAGGACTTTAATTTGTTCCAGAAGAGATGGTTAGAGCTGCTGAAGGACTATGATATCACTATTTTGTATCACTTGGGCAAGGCAAATGTGGTGGCCAATGCTTTGAGTCGCCGGGCGGAGAGTTTGGCTTATTTACCGGCAACATAGAGGCCCATGGTGATGGATGTTCACGCCTTAGCCTGTCAGTTTGTGAGAGAGTTTGCCAGTTTATTGAGGGTCCCATTCCTAGAATCAGGTCTAGCATGGCTCCGGAGTTGGAGATGGATATTTCTTATCCGTAGGTGGTGAGCATTGCAATGAGTGTGGAGGGTATACATGCTAAGGATAGAGAGGAGAGGGAGGACAAGAGGTCTCAAGAGTCGTGTTATTATTCTGGTGCCCGTGCCACAGCTGCAGTTCGTCATGGTAGGGGTTATATGAGCCACCCCGCTCATTCAGCTCTTCCTGCAGCCAGTGGTATTTCAACTCCTCCTAGGCCTTAAGATTATTACTATTCACCCCAGTATCTAGTGTGCTTCGTGCACGGGGTGCCTACAGTGGTCAGTTTAGCAGACTTGGCCCGAGCCAGTCATAGCTGCCACATCCTCCTAGAGCTTGTTTTGAGTGTGGTGCCACATGCCTTATGCTGAGGGATTGCCCCAGACTTAGGAGGGGTGCACCTCCACATAATTCTAAGCCGCAACGTGCCCCGCAAAGTTCCCAGGCTATGATCACAGCACCAGTTGCTACCCCACCTGCTCAACCAGCTAGAAGTGGAGGTCGAGGAGGAAGAGGTCTCTCTAGAGGGGGAGGCCAGGTCCGATATTATGCCCTTCTTGCCCGTACCAAGGTTGTTGCCTTTCATTCTATCATCATAAGTATTGTCCTGGTTTGTCATAGAGATGCATCGGTTTTATTCGATCCAGGCTCCACCTATTCTTATGTGTCTTCTTATTTTGCCCTGTATTTGGGTGTATCAAGGGATTCTTTAAGTTCCTATGTTTATGTTTCTACACCTGCGGGAGATACTCTTGTTGTGGACTGCATTTATCGGTCATATTAGGTTGCTCTTAGTGGTTTTGAGACTAGAGCCGATTTATTTTTGCTCAGCATGGTAGATTTTGATGTTATCTTGTGTATGGACTAATTGTCACCTCATTATGCTATTCTTGATTGTCACATGAAAACCGTGATACTTGATATGCCAAGTGTACCGCGAGTTGAGTGGAGGGCTACTTTAGATCACACTACTAGTAAAGTTATTTCTTTCCTTAAGGCTCAGCAAATGGTTGAGAATGGGTGTGATGCGTATCTAGCTTAAGTGAGAGATGTTGGTATTGATACCCCTACAGTTGATTCAGTCCCACTAGTACGAGATTTCTCTGATGTGTTTCCAGCTAATCTTCTGGGCATGCTGCCTAATAGAGATATTGATTTTGGCATTGATCTGTTGCCGGGCACTCAGCCCATTTCTACTCCTCCGTATCATATGGCCCCTCTTGAGTTGAAGGAGTTGAAGGATCAGTTATAGGAATTACTTGATAAGGGTTTTATTGGGCCCAGTGTATCACCTTGGTGTGCTCCTGTCTTGTTTGTGAAGAAAAAAGATGGTTCTATGCGTATATGTATTGATTATTGCTAGTTGAACAAAGTTATAGTGAATAACTATTATCCTTTGCCTTGTATTGATGATTTGTTTGAACAGCTACAGGGTGCACGAGTGTTTTCTAAGATTTACTTGTGTTCAGGTTACCATCAGTTAAAGATTTGGGATCCAGATATCCCGAAGTCTGCTTTTAGGACTCAGTATGGTCATTATGAGTTCCTTGTTATGTCAATTGGGCTGACCAATGCCCCAGCTGCCTTCATGCATTTGATGCACAGTGTATTCTGGCCTTATCCTGAGTCGTTCGTCATTGTCTTTATTGATCATATTATGGTATACTCCCGGAGTCGGGAAGATCATGAGCAACACCTTAGAATAGTGCTTCAGACTTTGAGAGAAAAGAAGTTATATGGAAAGTTCTTGAAATGTGAGTTTTGGTTGGATTTCGTGGCATTCTTGGGTCACGTGGTGTCGAGTGAGGGGATAAAGGTGGATCCGAAGAAAGTGGAAGTAGTGCATAGTTGGCCCAGACCATCCTCAGCTACAGAGATCTGCAGTTTTCTTGGCTTGGCAAGTTATTACCGTCGATTTGTTGAGGGGTTTTCATCCATTGCATCACCTACGACCAGGCTGACCCAAAAGGGTGCTCCATTCTAGTGGACGGAAGAGTGTGAGGTGAGCTTCCAGAAGCTCAACACAGCTTGGACTACAACCCTAGTTTTGATATTGCCTACTGGTTTGGGGTCTTATACTATCTACTGCGATGTCTCGAGCATTGGCCTTGGAGAGGTATTGATGTAGGACTATAGGATGATTGCCTACGCGTCCATATAGTTGAAGGTACATGAGAAGAATTATCCTGTCCATAATCTCAAGTTAGCTGCTATTGTTCAGGCCTTGATAATCTAGTGTCATTATTTATACGGTGTGCCTTGTGAGATTTATACTGATCACCGGAGTTCGCAGCACCTGTTCAAGCAGAAGGACCTTAATTTGTGCCAGAGGAGATAGTTAGAGCTGCTGAAGGACTATGATATCACTATTTTGTATCATCCGGGCAAGGCCAATGTGGTGGCCAATGCTTTGAGTCCCAAAGGCATTTAGGACTACTAATCTTAAAAGAAGGAGGTATTGGGCTTATTTGTGGTTTCAAAAGGTAAAATACTAAGGCGACAAACAAAACACATATAGAAAGTTTGGGGAAAGTATATAAGCAAATAAAAGGGCTCAAACAGACCTCCTTTAAACCAAAGAAAGCACATAATGTATCATGACTTGCATGTACTATTTAAGGTCTGATTAAAACTTAATGGGGTCGAGGCAGACTAATTTATTACATAGTTCAGATAAGAAGCTCGAATCAGGCATGCCTATTGGTTGTAGCATATAAAATCTGATTCAGTTTATAAACTTTCACCCTATGGCTTGCTTAGGTGTTAGACGAAGACCCTATAGGCATGATATCTACTGGTTCCAGAAACAATGAAGTAAATATGAATACATACTCGTTTAAGAAAAAAATCGTTTGTTATTAAAGAAAGGCGAGTTTTAGCAAAAGAGCACAAGTTCCTATAGGCAAATGAAGTGGTTCAGATTCGATTAAAGCTCCTACAGGCATGCTTTCTATGTGTTGTTGATTTTGGACACTTTTACAGACATAGCAAGAGTGCAGAAATCCTATAGGCATGGCATCTAAATGTTGCACTTCATTTATGCCTATGAACATGATATCTAGATGCAGTTAGTTATTTAAGCCTTATAAACAGGTTTGCCTAGTGACAAATGCGTATGCAGGATTCGGATTTCTAGTTAACTACGAGCATGATATCTATATGAGAGATGCAGAAATTTAACTATAGGCAGGATATCCATATGAATGCTGAATTTCAGAAAACTATACGCAGGATATATATATATAGGTGCAGAATTCCTTATAGGCATAGTATCTACATATGAAAGTGCAGAATTCCTATAGGCATGATATCTATGTGATATGCAGAGATCAGAAATTCCCTGTGAGCATGATATCTAACCCTGTACATACATAGTTATTCCCCCCTTTTTTCACTAGCCATCCCCAATAGTTTATTACAAAGTTATTACAGTTTAGAAAAATAAAGTGAAGAAAATACATCAGAAGTTGAAAATTACAACCAAGGAGAGCCTAATTCAGACTTCCTGTCTGAAGTATGAAGTAAACCAACTCCAAAGATCATGTTTCAAAGCCTTTCTACCACTTGGGTTTGTTAGAGTTCCTTAAGAGTTTCATAAGAACTCCGAGAAGTGCTTACATCCAAAGGTATCACCTTATTAAGCCAAGGTGCAGTGTGGAAGGGCCAGGCCTCAGGTGTCCAAGTTTAGATGGAACTCAAGGTCCCAAGGAAAGGCTCACAAGAGGAGGGTAGAACTTAGAGACTAGGAGAGAGTGAAAATGCAGAATTCTGTAAGGGGAAAAAGGGAAGGGAAATAGTACACATAGGGATATAGGGAATGGAGGATTGCGAGAGCACAAGAAGAGCAGGCTGATGGGCATACCCAGCAATGGGATATGCTGGCACACCCTCCAGCCTGTTTAGAGGTCAAGACCCCATTGGTTCAAAGCTCAGTTCATGGACAACAACTCTTACTGCCATGCCCTAAGCCACCATTTACAAACACATAGGGGTAATGGGATAGGGAGCAAAGATTCACAACAAAAACAAGCAGTAGAACATAGGCATACTAAGCTAAATGTCGAACTCTACAGAAAACAATAAAGTAGAGATGGATACAAAGACTGTAAGTAAACACATTGGGGTGATGCTGAAACTTAAATTAGGACATACCAGTTTCGAAGAAATAAGTAGAAAAAGCAGTAGTCTTGTAAAAGCCAAAGTGACAACAAGAAGACAGAATACTATAAGTGTGAGTTCAGAAGAGATTGTGATATTGTGAAGTCTGAAGTGTGTGTTTTGTAAAAAAGGTCGTGCCTTTTATAGTGTAGAAAGCAGGCAGAAACAAGGTAAGAAAATTGTTTGAACACTCAGTGTCAATTAATTACACAAGGCTTTCATTAATTAAGGGATTCAAATTCAAAACGAGTAAAACCATTTAAGTAAAGGAATTGAATAAACACTTTATGTGAATCATGCAATTGAGGGCAAATACATAAAGGTTATTTAAGGACATTGTTTTGATAGTACACGGTTTGTGCAAATAAGATAAGGGAGTTAATTAACAGCGAGTAAATCACAAGGTCTAAGATTTGGTACGAATGAACCAAGTCAGAAAAGATGAAGAAGGGTTTTACTTAAGTCGAGTAACAGAGGAAATCAGTAAAAGATAGAAAGAAGTCAATCAAGATATATTTAGAAGGAAGTTTGCACTAATTGTAAATTTGAAAACCATTTAGAGGAAAATTCATCATATATAAGGAGCATGTGATCAAAAAAGAAGACTGTCGTGTAAATCAGTAGAAAAAATCTAGTGTAGAAGAGTTTAGCAAAAGGTTCAGCATTGTATGAAAACAAAGATGTCCAAACTCAGTTCAGAGACTCAAAGTCCGTCTAAAAGAGTTAAGGGTTCTAAAATAAAACCCTAGTTCAATCAAACCTTGGCAGAACCTCCAAATTCTAGGGTTTCCACCTTGGATCAAGTATAGATATGAGGAGGCAAGTAGTCGAATCGAAACATGTTTAGAGGTTTCACAAAAGAACTAAAACTTCTAACATGCTTCTTCCAGCAACAGAACTCGTGAATAGCATGTAAATACAATAGAGGGGTTCAAGGCAAACAGAGTAAAGAAACTAATTTGAAACATGATGAGAATAGACTGATAAGAACAGTAGAACAAAGCATTCTTAAGAAGATACTTTTAAAAGAAACTTAAACAAAGTTCAATAGATGAAAAATAGTAAGAATACATAAGAACACGGTAGACAAATACAGTAGGCGAAACATACTAGAACATAGTAGAAGAAAATAGCAGGACATAGTAGAAAAGCATACAAGAACATAGTATAGAAAGCACAGTAGAAGAACATACAATAACGGAATATAGAAAGCACAGTAGAAGAACATACATGGTAGAAGGAAAACATAGAACCAGTAGAGGCAAATACACGCAAAAGAAAAGGAAAAAAAAGTCAGAGAAACACTTAAGCATTTTCAGAAAACCCTAAATCGTAAAAGAAAAACTTTGAAAAGTAATTTTCGAAAGAAAAGATCATTTGAAAACTCAAAGAGAGCAAAGATACACAACGGATCTAAAAAGATCAGAGAAAACATCGAAGGGTTAGGGTTTCAGAAGAACCCTAGAAATAAGAAAGGCTTTGAAAAGGTAACCGATCTGAGTCGGAGAGGTTAGAACCCGGCTTAAAACACCATGGTACGCTGAAGTAAAGTCGGCGATGACTCTGGAACCTTGAATCGGCAGAGGTCTGGGTGCAAACCTTCGAGGCCTGGCCTCGAATCTTCACGTATCAGGTGTGTAAGAGCAAGGGGAGGTGAGTATAGGGCCCTCACAGCTTGGGAAGCCATGGTTTCCGGTGGGTTTCGAGGTGGAAGATGATGAGAGGAGGCTAGGGTTAGGGAAGGTTCGAAAGAGTTTGAGAGAGGAGAGGGGTTTCAGAGGCGGCGGGTGAATAAAAATGATTTTGGGGTTGGGGTGTTTGTGAATTAAAAAAGGAAAGGTAGAATCGTGGCCGTTGATCATTTTAATCAACGGCCTGGATAAAAAGGGGAGTTGGGCGGGTTGGATAAATGGGTTAGGGGTTGGGTAATTTAAAATTGCAATTGTGTTTAATCGGGGGGGTGATTTGGGCTACAATTGAAATGAAATAGGGCCAGTACTTTAATACCCACTTTTCCTCTTTTCGTTTTATAAAAAATTGTAAATGATTTCTGGAAATAAATTAAAGGTATCAAACTAATTAGTAATGTATAAATATTAAATAAAAATACTGGAATTAATTTTTTAATTATAAACGCAATTAAATATTACAATAGGCTGAAATTACAATTATATGCAATTTAGCTTTAAAATACTAAATAAATTTGTAAAAATGTGTAAAAATTACCTTAACTATAATTTGGTGTAAATATGAGAATAAAATAAGTTAATCACCAAAATGATAATTTGAGGAATAATTATTGGTTTTTGTACTGCAAAAATAGGGCAATAAATTGATTTAAAAATATTTTAAAAAATTAGGAAAAATACTAAAACATTTGGACACACTTATATATGCATACATATACTATTTTGAAAGTATTTTGCATTTATAAAAAAAATATACAGGGAAAAATTGGGTATCAACAGCTGCCCCTCTTTACCCGGGAAGGATGAAAGAGTTATCGGGTAAAGATATGATGGCTAATTTTTACCGAATGGAATGGTTTGAAGAATTTGACCGAGCTCTGGCTCTTGAGCTGCATACATATCCCTGGTCTTAAAAGAATCAGGCCATATGTAGTTCAGGATCCGTCGGCAGAATATGTCGATGGAGATTTTCCAAGACGGACGCGATATTTGGGTTAGGATGGATGGTTAAAGTCTAATAGGGCTACGGGAAATGGAGCGGGATTGCTCCTGCTGAGACGGTCGTTGCTCGCCGGTTTACCTGCAAATTAACAATATATTGTGCAGAAATTTAAATATGATGCAAGTTCCCGTCGGACCATGAAATGTTGCCTTTGGACGGTTAGGATGACGTCCTCAGACCATGACGTTTTGGGCCATGAAGCGTATAATAAGGATTAGCAGGCCATGAAATGGTGCTCTTGGGCCATGAGAATGATGCCTCTGAACTATGACACCTTTGAATAATGATATACAAAAGATAAAAGTGGTCATTAGGCAATGGCATGGCGTTCTCGGGCTATGAAAATGGTGCCTCCGAAAAATGATGCCTTTTGATGATTTTGCTATCTTTCAACCTATGAGATGCAGTAGGTGGCGATCTTTCAGCCGGTGCAAAGGTAAATAAGGTGGCGATCTTTCATCCAATGCAAATGCAAAATAAGGTGGCGATCTTTTAGCCAATGAAAATGTAAATAAGATGGCAATCTTTCAGCCATGCAAGATGTAAATAAAGTGGCGATCTTTCAGCCGATGCAAGGTATAAATGCAGTGGCGATTTTTCAGCCGATGCAAGATGTAAATAATGTGGCGATCTTTCAGTCGATGCAAGATGTAAATGAAGTGGCGATCTTTCAGCCATGAAAGATATAAATGAAGTGGCGATCTTTCAGCCGATGCAAGATGTAAATGAAGTGGCGATCTTTCAGCCATGCAAAATGGAGGTAGAGCTTAACCTCGGATGGCAGAATGGTAGCTTTATGCAATGCAGAGAATGTAGATGTAGGTAGTGCTTAACCTCGGAAGGTAGAATGGTAGCCTTATGCAATGCAGAGAATGCAGATGGAGACAGAGCTTAGTCTCGGAAGGCAGAATGGTAGCCTTATGCAATGCAGAGAATGCAGATGGAGGTAGAGCTTAACCTCGGAAGGCAGAATGGTAGCCTTATGCAATGTAGAGAATGCAGAAGGAGGTAGAGCTTAACCTCAAAAGGCAGAATGGTAGCCTTATGCAATGCTGAGAATGGAGATGGAGACAGAGCTTAGTCTTGGAAGGGTTTTCTTAGCTGATAGCGGATTATGGTATCGCGTTGGCTGGGGATATTGTGCCTGCTAGGGATACTGTTGTGAGGATAGCAGTGGCGAGCAATTACAACGGTTCGGAGAGTTGTATTCCTGAACTTTTTGAGTGAGCGTATAGTATATTTGATGATTTTGCAACTCAAGTGCCTACATCCAAAGAAAAATCGTGAGTTTGTAAAGGGGGGAAGGTTAGTACGTATCCCCGCTGGCTTTGCTTGACCTGCTTGACTTTGATCCGGCGATAATGTATATATCACTAGGGTAGCGTTGCTAAACAAAGTGATTTTAGTAATAAACTTGCATGATTTAGTAAAAGCATAACATAAGTACATAATTAAGAATAGTTTTCTTTAAATGAACCGACGACTGCGACGTGGTTCAAGACATTGCAACTTCTCTTGCTCTAGAATTTTGAGGGTCCTCCTCAAAATCCTGCCCCAATTTACTGGGCTATTGCTTCTGACGGCTGTTAATGATAAATGGCTGGAATCAACTTCAGAATTTTGAGGGTCCTCCTAAAATTTCTGCCCCAGTTTCCAATAGCGGGGGAAATGGAAGTTTTATTTAATTGTGACCGAACCCATATGGATGCCTACGTATCCCCTCTTAAATGGGAATCAAGTCAGGTGTAGTTCAAATTACATCATATAAGGAAAGCATAAAGATTAGACATATTATCGCTTGACTGCATCTGAAATGATCGGCTTTGGCCAAACTTTTCCGACCATTTCTTCAAGTATGAGGGCTCCTCTTGTCAGAACCCGATGAACCATGTACGGACCCTACCAGTTGGGAGAGAATTTGCCTTTGGCTTCATCTTGATGCAGACAAATCTTCTTTAACACCAGCTGCCCCGGTGTGAATTTTCTCGGCTTCACTCTTTTGTTGAAGGCTCTGGACATTCTGTTCTAATAGAGCTAACCATGGCAAACTGCATTCATTCTCTTTCCATCTATAAGAGCTACTTGCTTGTAACGACTCTTCACCCATTTTGCATCGTCGAGCTCTTCTTCCTGTATGATCCTTAAGGAAGGAATTTCTACCTCAGTGGGAATGACTGCCTCTCTACCGTAGACCAGCATATAGGGGGTTTCTCCTGTTGATGTGCGGACTGTGGTGCGGTATCCCAATAAACAAATGATAGCATATCGTGCCACTACTTATGCTTCTCTATCATTTTCCTTAGTATCTTCTTGATATTCTTGTTGGCGGCCTCTACGGCTCCGTTTATCTAAGGTCTGTAGGCTATAGAATTCTTGTGTTTGATCTTGAAGGTTTCACACAAGGATTTTATCAAATCACTATTGAGGTTGTAGCAAATTATCAGTAATGATTGACTCTAGAATTCCGAACCGACACACGATACGGTCGCGGACGAAATCCGCCATGACTTTCTTAGTCACTACCTTGTAGGATGCTACTTCAACCCATTTGGTAAAATAATCAATCGCTACTAGGATAAACATGTGCCCGTTTGATGCGGCGGGTTCGATTAGTCAGATAACATCCATTCACCAGGCGACAAATGGCCATGGCGAGCGTGTTACATTAAGCTCATTTGGAGGCACCTTTATCATGTCTGCATGTATCTGGCAGCGATGGCACTTTCGGACATACAAGATGCAGTCTGTTTCCATAGTTGTCCAAAAGTAACCAGCTCGGAGTATTTTTTTTTTCTAAAACAAAGCCATTCATATGTGGACCGCAGGTCCCTGCATGAATTTCCTCTAATAGCCTGGATTCTTCCTTTGCGTCGACACACCTTAGTAATCCCAAATCAGGAGTCCTCCTATACAGGATTCCTCCGTTGTGAAAGAAATTGTTGGATAACCTTCGAAGTGTGTGCTTCTGAGTAGCGTTTGCGAGTTCTGGGTATTCTTCTTTTGCCAAGTATTCCTTGTATCATGAAACCAAGGCTTTCCATCTGCTTCTTCTTCGACATGAGCACAGTAAGCGGGCTGATCATGGATTTTTACCGGAATGGGATCAATGAAATTCTTTTTTGGATGTTGTATCATGGATGATAGGGTAGCCAGTGCATCGGCAGATTCATTCTAGACCCTAGGAACATGCTAGAATTCTGTCTTTGTGAACCTCTTTCTCAACTCCTGTACATGATGCGGATAAGAGAGTATCTTGGCATTCTTGGTCGCCCATTCTTCTCGGACCTGATGTACAAGAAAGTCTGAATCCCCAATTACTTGCAACTCTTGGATGTTCATGTCAATGTCCATCTTGAGCCCTAAGATACAGGCTTCGTACTCGGCCATGTTGTTGGTGCACGAAAACCTGAGTTTGGCAGATACCGGATAATGCTGACCAGTTTCTGATACTAGGACTGCTCATATGCCAACTCCTTTGAAATTTGCTGCTCAATCGAAACATTCTCCAACTGTCATAGGATTGTACAATGTCTTCTCCTATGAATGATACCTCTTTATCAAGAAAATATGTTTTCAGGGGTTCGTATTCTCCGTCCACGGGATTTTAGCAAGGTGATTTTCTAGTGCCTTTCCTTTGATTACTTTCTGAGTCACGTAGACATTGTCAAATTCACTCAACAGGATTTGCCACTTGGCCAGCTTGCCAGTGGGCATGGGCTTCTGAAAGATGTACTTCAAGGGATCCATTCTTGATATGAGATATGTAGTATAGGCACAGAAGTAGTGCCTCAACCTCTGAGCTACCCAAGTCAAAGCACCACAGGTGCCCCTTAACACAGAATACCGAGCCTCGTACAGGGTGAACTTCTTACTGAGGTAATAGATGGCCTGCTCCTTCCTCCCCGTTTTATCATGCTACCCCAGAACATAAACGAACGCTCCATCCAATACTGCAAGGTAGAGTAATAGAGGTCTACCCGACTCAGGCGGAATTAAGACTGGTAGTGTTGATAGGTATTCCTTGATTCTGTCGAAAGCTTTTTGGCAATCATCAATCCATGTGGTAGCGGTGTCCTTCTTCAACATCTTAAAGATCGGCTCATAGATGCTCGTAGATTGTGCTATGAATCGGCTGATGTAGTTAAGTCTTCCTAGGAAGCTCATTACGTCCTTCTTGTTCTTTGGCGGTGGCAGTTCTTGAATAGCTTTGACCTTAGATGGATCCAGTTCTATCCCTCGGCGACTCACAATTAACCCAAGTAGTTTTCCGGTAGGAACCCCAAATGCACATTTCACGGGATTCAGTTTCAGGTTGTATCTTCTCAGTCTATTGAAGAACTTCCTCAAATCTTCCATGTGGTCGGTGGCTTTCTTGGAATTTATGACGACATCATCTACATACACCTCAATCTCCTTGTGTATCATATCATGGAAGATAGTAGTCATGGCCCTCATGTAGGTGGCCCCTGCATTCTTTAACCCGAATGGCATCATCTTGTAGTAGTACATCCCCCACAGCGTAATAAAAGCCATTTTCTCAGCATCTTCTTCGTCCATACAAATCTGATGATATCCAGCGAGGCACTCTACAAATGATTGCAACTCATGCTTGGCGCAATTGTCGATCAGGATGTGTATGTTCGGCAAGGGGAAGTCGTCATTTGGACTGGCCCGATTGAGATCCCAATAGTCGACACAGACTCTGACCTTCCCATCCTTCTTTAGCACCGGCACAATATTGGCTAACCATGTCGGATATTCTACTACCTTGAGGACCTAAGCTTTGACCTGTTTAGTAACTTCTTCCTTGATTTTCAGACTCGGGTCGGGTTTAAACTTTCTGAGCTTATGTTTTACTGGTGGACATGTCAGATCAGTTGGCAGTTTGTGGGATACAATAGATGTGCTCAAACCAGTCATGTCATCATATGACCAGGCGAATATGTCCTCATATTCCTTCAGAAATTCTGTGTATTGTTCCTTTTCTGACGGTGACAAATGAATGCTGATATGAGTTTCTTTGATATTTTCGGCATCTCCCAGGTTAACAATCTCGGTCTCATCCAGGTTGGACTTAGGTCTGTTCTCAAAATTTTCAACCTCTTTAACAATCTCTTCTGGTATATCATCTTTCTCTGAATCTATGTCTGTTTGTTGCATTGTCTCGCTGCATGTCACAGCCATTGGTTCATCAAGATAGGTAATAGTAATGTTGTATAAGTAAAGTAATGAAAGAAAATAATAATAATAATATTTGTAAGGAAATCGAAATGCTTTGATAAATTTCACAGCTGTTTTGAACATTGGAAGCTCTTATTGCAAAAATTCTAAAATGCGAAAGGAAAATCAAATAGTAAAAAGAAAAGATAATGCATGATGCTTTGTTCAGACTTGCTACCCCAAGGCTTTCTGATCTCTGGTGGTTCTGATGGTCCAATTGTTGAGGCGTGCTCCTCGGCTTACGACCTGTATAAAAGGGCCTTCCTCCCCCTCCTCCTCGAAAGTGACACAATAATCCATGTTATCTTCTTCTAGGAAAAATTTCCTCACTGCTGCTAGTGCTTCCTCTTATTCCGACCCATAGATAACATCGGTCGGCTAGAAAGTCTGCTCCAAATGTGGTATTGGCTGCTCCAGCGGGTAGTATGGGCCGCGCCATAGTGGCAACCAGTTGTTGAATTCCTCCCAAGTATACTTGTATCCTAGACCAAAAGTGGTGCCATGTTTCTTCAGTTTGATCGGCTTGGAAATTCCTTGGAGGTTCTTGCCAAGTCCCTTGTCAGGCTCATATCCGCTCCAGTTCAATATGCTTTCAACTTTGTTATCCTGCCATTTGTCTTTGTCAATGGCGTTGACTCGCTCGATGTGGTGATAGGTTTCCCCTCCTATCTTTCTCCTTCCTCCAATCGCTGGGATGGTTTGGTGACTGTATATGGGATTGCTACCGTCACCGTGAATGATCACCTCTTGGTGGTTCCACTCAAATTTCACCACCTAATGCAGTGTTGATGCTACGGCCCCAGCATCATGAATCCACGGCCGTCCCAACAGCAAGTTGTAAGATTCTGGAACGTCTATAACTTGAAAATAAACGTCGAACCAAGTAGGCCCCATTTGCAAACACAGGCTGATTTCCCCAATGGTGGATCTTTGGGAACCGTCGAAAGCTTTGACGTTGATGGCCCCGTCCTTTATCTCACGCAGACCCTTTTCCAATGTTCTGAGTGTTACCAACAAACATATATTGAGGTTGGATCCTTCATCAATCAGGACCCTAGTGATAAAATAATCTTCGCATTGCATGGTGATGTGCAATACTTTGTTGTGACTCAACCCTTCTGGTGGCAGCTCATCTTCATGAAAAGTTATCTTGTGACTTTCCAATACCTTCCCTACCATGTTTGCCATTTCTCCTCCGGTGATGTTGCTTGGTACATATGCCTCACTCAACACCTTCAACAAGGCATTCTTATGTACGTCGGAACTTTGCAGCAAAGCTAGGATAGAAATCTGTGCCGGTGTTTTGTTCAGCTGAATAATGACTATGTATTCCTTGGCTTGTATCTTTTTCCAGAGATCATTGGACCCGGTTTCAGTGATGGTCGGCCGACCAAAGGCCTTCTTACTCGAATCAGCTAAATGCTCCAGAGTATAAACCTTGCCGGTTCTTATCATACCCTGTGCCACAATTGTTTTCCCGAATTTAGCTTTCCATTTCCTTCTCGCCTCGGCTGTGTAATCCCAAGGTATGGAATTTGTATGGAATGGTGTTAAGGCTGACATTGTTACTGGTATGAGCACCTTTACTCCGAACGGAGCATGTATTTTGGAGGGTAAAACTGCAACTTCAAACAGTGTGGGTGTGTTTGCTGGAGACCCAAACTCGACCTCAATTGGTGTTGGTGTCTTTGTGGGGTGTGGTGCTTCAATCTCAAGTGGTACAAACATGTTTACCTCGGCATCCCCAGAAGGCTGAGTCTGGACTACAATCGGATTGAGGGTGACTATTGGCTTCTTTGGTTTGTCACCTTCTGTGATTAAACTGATCGATCCTTTGGGATCCCAATCATCTTCTATTTCAATCATGTGAACACCTCCACCCTTATAGTCCGGTAGAGGGTTGTTGCAGATGTTCGGAGTAGGCTCCTTTGCTACAATGATCTTGCTATGGATCAGAGTCTGGATCTTATCTTTCATAGAGCGGCACTCATCAATGGTATGTCCCTTCATTTTGGAATGGTATGCACAAGATTTATTTGGATTGATCTACTGAGAAGGGTTTTCAGTGGTTATAGTAGGGATAGGGATGACATAACTAGTATCTTTGAGCCTTTCGTACAGCTGGTCGATCGGTTCAGCAATGGCGTTATACTATTTGGGGGGTCTGCGATCGAAATTTGGTCGAGGTCTAGGAAAGACGTGTGGGAGGTGATTGATAGTGGGATGGCTGAGCATTTTAGGCTTGGTAGACATGTGCAGATTGGGAATATCTGGGTGAAGTAGGTTGATATGTTGGAGGTAGGGGTGATTGGTAAGTAGGTGGTGGAGTTTGGTAAGAGGGTGAGGGTGCTTGATAATTCGGGGTAAGATGATATGTGAGTGGAAGGTATCAGATAGGCTTGGTATTTGATAGGGGATTTGGCTCTTTGTGCAACCATTACAGCACCTACGTCCCTTTTCTTGGACGTACCACCAGACTGTAAAGCCTTATTGGTAACTTGCAAGGCTTCAAAGTTCGTAACCATACCACTTTCGATGCCCTCTTCAATCCTTTCACCCAGCTTGATAATGTTGGAAAATTTTTGGCTCTCAATCAGCATCAGCCTTTCATAGTACTGCGGGTCATGAGCCCGGACAAAAAACTTGTTCATTTGTTGTTTTACTAAAGCAGGTTTGACCTTAGAAGCTTTTAATCTCCAGCGAGTGGAATACTCACGGAATGTTTCCGTAGGATTCTTCTTTAAGTTTTGAATGTAGAACACATCTGGTGCATTTTCTGTGTTGAACCTGAACCTGTCTATAAAGTCGGAAGCCATACTCACCCAGTTCGACCATTTCTTCTAGTCTTGGGTAATGTACCAAGATAGAGCATCTCCCTTCAGACTCCTTATGAAAAGCTTCATACGAATCCTATCGTCTTTCCCTACTCAGACCAGCTTGTCGTAGTATGTTCTCAAGTGGACTCTCGGATCCCCTTTACAATCAAACATTTTGAACTCAGGAGGTTTGTACCCCTCGGGCAGTTTGACATCTGGTTGTATGCAAAGATCTTCGTAGTTCAACCCTTCAATCCTCTTACTTTCTTTGACACCCTGAATTCGACTAGTTAATTTCTTGAGTTCCGCAACCTGGTTCCTGATGAGTGAGTCTTTATCATAAGACTCGGGTGTGCTTGAGACAGGTTGGGTGGAGTGTGGCATGGCTTCCACATAGATGGGGGTGTTATGGTTGAAATGGTCATTTGTGGAATTCAGAGGCTCTAGGATGAGAAGTGGTGTATTGCAGGTGTGGGGATGTGTGGCATGTATTGCAGTGGTGGTGAGAAGCGGGATGGTCTTGTGGTTTTGGGATGTTTTGTGTAGGTGTGGGGTTCTGAGCGTTTGGAAAATTGATATCTGGAGTGGTGAGGGAAAATGACAAGTTTGCCAGATTCCGAACCTGATCAAGTTCCTCCTAAAATTTCAACAGTTCCTACTCGAGTTAGGACGCACTTTCTTTGGAGACCTGAGCACCATGAGTGACCCCTACCCATTCAGTTGAGTTTTCCTTTCTGGTGTTGTTCAAATCTTCCATCTTTCCTTTGTTCCTGCTTCTGATAGGATTAGGAGGAGGAGTGGGTGGAAGGCCCTTTGATCTTGTGGAATATGATGGCTATGCCAGAGTGCATGAACTAACTTTTGGGGGGGGGGAGTAAATAAACAAAAAGTAAAAACAAAAAGGTAACAAGTCAGTGGGGATTATAAGAAAGTGTTGCGGTATTTAAACACATAGTGCAAGAATGTAAATCGCGTCCTAATTTGGGATCCTCATTGTGCCCGAGGTAGGACTAGCGACAAATTGATTTGGAGAACTTAGAATGGTAAATGCCTCATTTTATTGATAAAAAGTAGAGAAATCCCAAAATGACACTAAATAAGAAGGAATAAAATGTCACTAGTGGCCATTGGCCTTATTACATTTCATAAAGTAAAAGGAAACTCCTATCTATTTGGTCCCAGAAGGACCTTCCCCAGACTCGGCATCTTTGGCTCCATCGAATAGCTTCAATAGTTCGCGAAGTCCCAGCAGCAGGTAGGCTCTGGCCAGGTGTCCACCCTCGTTTCCTTCAGCATTCTGGCAGTCCTCGATACTCTTGAGAAATTTCCTTTCTAGCTCCACTAAACCTCGTTCCAGGTATCCTAATTGCTTGTTAGCACTGACAATCATGTCTTTTCTCTCTTCAATCAGTTTTTGGTGGGCTTCTTGAATCTCACAGTGCTCGCTTTCATATTCCCAAATCCTCTTGCGTTGTTGGTTGTATTTGCCCTGTGCTTCAGCCTTTTCATCGATGATTCTGTGACCTCAAACAAACCTGGGTTGGCCAAGACCATTGTGATTATCCTCCAGCCAGCCTGAATAGTATGGTGTACAGCTAGCATGGTATCTGTCTGATTTGATAGTATCTTTTTCCATGATGATCTTGCATGCCACATATGCTGAGCTTGGAACTTATAAGGACTGTCATCAACTTGGAAGTCAGCCCGGAAGTGACTTATCTTGTCGACACTGGGTATAACCTGCTTCCTACCAGCCTGTCTTATAACCCGGAGAGGGACATAAAGGTAGGTTCTTCTCAAACCGATCAGTATCAGAAATGGTGCGTCCCTAGATCGGGCGATGAACTCTTTAGTAGGGAACCACTCAAACATCCATTGTATTTGATCCTTAGTTAGATTTTCAAACAGCTCCACCCACCCCTTGGCATCTTCTGGTTGAGCAAACATATTGGGCATGTAGTTCATTCGCCTTGGTTGATGGAAGGCTGTATGATCGTCCCAGTCTCTACGTTGAATCTCTTGCCGATATTGACTCCTTTGAAGATTCTCCATAAGCCAGAGCTAGAATAGCAAGTGTGGATCCTTGCTTTCTTCATTGGAAACACTATCATCCCCAAGAAGCAGAACATGAAGAGAAAGACCCTTCGGTGAATATGCCACAATGATGTAAGGGCGAACTCATCCGGATAAGTATGGTAGGATTTGCTATGACCGTACCTCTCGTACAAATAATCAAAGGGAATATAGGACTCCTTCAAACATGTCAAGTCTGGATTCGTCTTTAGGCCCATCATTTTGAGAAAACCTCTACCCTTGCGATTTTCCGGCATTAACAAACCCGGGGTCTCCTATGGTATACCTGCCAATCCTCATATTTCCTCTAGTAGGGGTGTCATCTCAATCTCTCCGAAGCAAAACACAGACCTATCACAATCCCAGAACAGAGTAGTAGCTTCTATGATTTTGTTGTTGGGTTGGACCTCTAGGAGGGAAGGTAGATTTCCTAGGTATTTCCGGACAAGAGTCTGATCACTGGAATGAAGATCATCCCACCAGCTTAACAACCTTGGGTGGATGTTTGTGACCATGCCGAATCTGGGAACTTCGTGCCTCATGTTTCTGCAAGACAAAAGGGTTAGGCCCTTAGCCCTATTAGACTTGACTATTAAATACCAATAATTGGCATAAAAACATTTAGTTCTCCAAATAAATGCACAAAACGTGATAGTGTCCGTTTGGGTTTTTGGTAAACCCAGTGGACTTTGGATTAGGCTATCTTAAAGAGTCATTATGCGGACAACATAACTGACTCGGATAGGTTTGACCATGATGCATGCACAATTAAACAGAGTAAGGTTTCTATGGGGGTTTTAGACTGGTACCCTTGAGCGGACAACTCAAGAGGGAAAGGCACGAAACCATCAACTACACCATTGATCGACTAGTTTTACCGCAAATATGCCTTTGCTGAATTTAAAAGGTGATAATATCGGAAGAGCGCAACCACTCATTATAAGTGTTGCTATGGTGTTTGTTTGGCACGAGTGGAATATGATGTTGAATACATGCTTATACAGTAATTAAAACAAGTTGTCACGTATTTGCATGTTCATAAAGTAATAATTACAATGATTTAAAACAGTAATAAAGGAGTTTAGTAAAGGAAAACAGTGAAAGAAATAAGGGAAAGAAATAAGAGACAAGTTAGTTTTTGCAGTAGAAGAGGGAATTAAATGCTTAAAGGTATTAAACAAATAAAGCACATAAGAAATGTAAAGTCACAGTAATAGCTTGAAATGGTAAAATCATAAAAGTCATCCCCAGCAGAGTCGCCATGCTGTCGTGCCCCCTTTTTCTCGCGAAATCGGGTTTATAACTATCACGCCCCAAAATCCGAGTAGCGCGACCGGCGCTCAACCGAGTAAACACGACTGAGCAAGCCTATTAGGTTTCATTCTACCCAAACTAATTGATGATTAAATAGGAGATGGACTCCATTAATCATATTTAGGCGGTCTTGGTACCGTAGGGTACCATCATTCACGGTAAAGGAAAAAGCTATGGTTTTGTGTTTGAGAATCCCCTCTTTCAGCTGTGCTAACAAAGGATCCATGAATTGCTTCTCTTTCACCTCTGCCACAAGCGATGATTCAGCCCTATTCTGCACAATTACCCCTTTTTCATTAGAGTCCGCACGGCGAACTCCCAAACTAGCCAACTGGTGAACTTCCTTGGTCAACGTCCTCTGATGGGCCTCTAAATGAGCTAAAATTCCCATGGATTTTTTACTAAGTGCATCTGCCACAACATAAGACTTTCCCGGGTGATAGAGAATATCAATGTCATAATCCTTGAGTAACTCTAGCCATCTTCTTTGCCTCAGATTCAATTCTTTCTGCTTGAAAATATATTGAAGGCTCTTATGATCCGTAAATACATACACATGGACCCCATACAAATAATGTCGCCAAATCTTTAGCGCAAACACCACTGCTGCCAGCTATAAGTCATGGGTTGGATAGTTCTTCTCATGATTCTTGAGTTGTCTAGAAGCATAGGCTATAACCTTGTCGTGTTGCATTAACACACACCCAATCCGGACTCTTGAAGCATCACAATACACTACAAACCCCTCTGTACCCTTTGGCAGGGCTAACACCGGTGTTGTTGTCAATCTTGACTTCAATTCTTGGAAACTCTTTTCACAGGCATCGGACCGCTGGAATTTAACTGCTTTCTGCGTCAATTTAGTCAATGGAGAGTCAAGAGTAGAAAACCCCTCCACAAACCTGCTGTAGTACCCATCCAAGCCTAAAAAACTGTGAATCTCAGTTGGAGTGGTAGGTCTAAGCCAATTCTTCACTGCTGCAATCTTTTGAGGATCAACCATAATTCCTTCCCTGGAAATGACATGGCCCAAGAATGCGACAGATTCAAACTAGAATTCACATTTGGAAAATTTTGTATACAATTGATGTTGCTGAAGAGTCTGTAAAACTACCCTGAGATGGGAAGCATGGTCCTCCCGACTTCGGGAATACACAAGGATATCATCAATAAACACTATCACAAAGGAGTCTAGAAAGGGCTTGAAGACTCGATTCATAAGATCCATGAAAGCTACCGGGGCATTTGTTAGCACAAAAGACATTACCATAAATTCAAAGTGCCCATACTGAGTTCTGAAAGCTGTTTTTGGAATATCCTGCTCCCTTATCTTCAATTGATGGTACCCGGACCGCAAGTCAATCTTTGAGAAACATGTAGCACCTTGCAGTTGATCAAATAAGTCATATATTATTGGCAGAGGATATTTGTTTTTGATTGTGACCTTGTTGAGTTTCTGGTAGTCAATACACATCCGCAGTGATCCATCTTTCTTTCTTGCAAACAAGACTGGCGCGCCCCATGGCGACACACTCGGCCGGATGAAACCTTTCTCCAGCAAATCCTTCATTTGTTATTAAGCTCTTTCAATTCTGTCGGTGCCATTCTGTAAGGTGGAATTGATATAGGTTGCATGCCTGGTATCACATCGATCCCAAAATCAATCTCCCTATCCGGTGGAATCCCAAGGATTTCATCTGGAAAGACATCCGGAAATTCATTCACAACAGGTATAGACTAAAGGCTAAGTGCCTCGGCAGTGGTGTCCGTGACCCGAACTAGATGATAGATACACCCCTTCTTGATCAACTTCGCGGCCTTAAGGTAGGAAATAAACCGCCTCTAGGAACTACATTATCTCCCTTCCATTCAATCACGGGATCATTAGGAAATTCAAGTCTAATGGTTCTAGTCCGACAATCAAGTTTGGCAAAGCATGAATAAAGCCAATCCATTCCCATTATTGCATCAAAGTTGACCATCCCTAACTCCATAAGATCGGTCGCGGTATCCCTACCCCGTATCGTAAAAACACATCCCCTATAAACCCGAGCAGCTGTAATAGACTCGCTAACTAGGGTAGACACCAAAAAGGGCTCATGAAGCTGATCCGGCTCTATCCCGAATCCCATAGCAACAAAAGGGGTAACATAGGACAAGGTGGAACCAGGGTCAATAAGTGCATACACATCATGAGATTGGATAGTCAGAATACCTGTAACAACATCTTGAGAAGCCTTTACAGTTTAGAGACCACTCAAAGCATAAAACAGGCTGGGTCCTCCTGAACTCTGCGCACCACCCCTAGGTGCACCATGCCTTACGGGTGCTGGGGTACCTTGTGCTGGGGAGGGGGCTGAAGATGTAGCAACTGCTTGGATGGATGACTGAGTTGTACCCCTACCCTCTCCCTGGCGGGATGCACGACAATGTCTGTGAATATGCCCCCTCATCCCACATCCATAGCATATAGATAACTCTAGATAGCAAGTCCCTGAGTGCATCTTCCCGCACCTGGGGCATGGGGACCTCTGCTGTTGCTGGGGCCTCTCTCCTGACTGACCCCGCTGATGGGATCCCCTGCTGCCCTGACCGGGCCTAAAATGACTCCACTGCTACTGGCTGGGCCCTAACGGCGGTGCACTGGCTGAAGACTATCCAATAGACTGGGAAGGCCCTGATGATCCTCCCCTAAAGCTGATCTTCCCCCACCTAGTGACTCTCCCATATTTCCCGTAGACCGGGCCTTGCTACTACCATCTCTCTCCATTCTGTTCTTTAATTTATGGTTCTCTGTGGCCTGAGAAAATGCTACCATCTTCCCATAATTCATGTCAGAATTCAATGCAGCTGTAGAAGCCTCATTGATGGTCAACATCTGAATAGCTTCCCTAAGATCTCCATCCAAAATACCAGAACCGGAAGTTGGAGCTGGAGGCAGGACAGGAGTATCAACAGGAGGGATGGTGGTACTCTCCACCGGTGTGGGAACTAGGGTAGTCTGCTCTGGAGTAGAAGAATCAGGTAGAGCGATAGCAGGGCGGCTACCCTCATCCACAGTATCAAGCAGTGAATCATCAGCCACTCCTGAGGTGGCATTGGCTGCTTGGCCAATTCTTGCTTTCCTTTAGGTGCCATTTACTAAAAGATAGAACATTGCACTAATTATAGAGGGACAATTTCACTGCACGATCCAGAACATCAAAAAAGGGTGTTATTCCTAAACGCCCAAGTAGCCTCTAACTTATAGATGTGGTCGACTACACATCGATAAGAAGGATTCTACTAGACACGACTCCGAGACATCCTAGGATACTTTAAAACCTTAGGCTCAAATAACAAGTTTGTCACGCCCCAAAATCCGAGGAGCGCGACCGACGCTCAACCGAGTAAACTCGACTGAGCAAACCTGTTAGGTTTCATTCTACCCAAACTAATTCATGATTAAATAGGTGATGGACTCCATTAATCATATTTAGTAAGTATTTAATTTCCATTAGCAGCTTACACCATAATTATCGAAATATTACAAGTTTTATAAATCTTTGCCAAACATCAATATTTCTACATTACTTCTAATACCTTTCACTACCCACAACTTGTCTACGGAGCCTCTAAACACAACTGCAGAGTAATGTAATATAGAAATGCCAATATTAAGGCTCTGGCTATACCTCAAATACAAAGTACATAATGAATAGATGAAACAGGACCCCGAACGAAGTGGGGCTCACCAAGTCAGCTGAAAGGATGATGTGGCACTAGCTGCGACCAACACTGCCTGCTATAGAAACACCTACATCCATTTAAAGACGTAGCGCCCCCGGCAAAAAGGACGTTAGTGCCATCGAATAACACTAGTATGTATAACTAAACACCATCAAATTAGAAAGAACTTTCACACACAAATAAGGAAATCACAAGTATCACTCTAAAGCTTTAAACGATCACAACATTATCAACAAGAAAGAATTACACAACCTTCACATCATGTTTCCATAGCCTTTAGTTGGGTATTTCATACTGTTCCACATCGTTCACATTACCACCGCTATCTTGAGCGGAGTCCAATCAGGACCTAATCGGCTAGGCCGTCTCCCGGAGATGTTACCAATATTCAATTCACAATTTCTAGTTTCAATTATCAATGCATAACAGCCATGTGTATATGTCATGGCGTCCGATCACGACCCGATCGGCTAGGCCGCCTTACCGAGGCTTTACCAATTTCTATTCATCTCACTCCAATCTTTGGTTACACATGTATTAGTTTACCGGCACTCGGGGCCACAATTTTCACATTCCACAATTCACATTTCACATTGTTCCCATTTTCAACATTAGGTTTGTAATTTAAGAGAGTATGGCACACAAGAGCAAATATGGTTGTAGGCGTTGATGAGACTTCATGTAAATGGCACAACAATGCACTTTTATTTTAATCTAAAGTCTAAGCATTTTGATACATGATTCATAGCCCTTGCACCTTTTCAAATTATCAAGAATTGCACGTTGATCAATTTGAGATGCAATTTCCACGCATATAAGGTTGCATCACCAAGTCAAGTGAAATATCAATCAATACAATAATTCAATTTAATCTTACCGTACTCACACAACCAACAATGAAGCTCAATTTCTAAAAGACGGGGTTTTAGCCATACATACCTCAATAAAGCTTTCCTTATTCCTTACAAAATTCCGGAACTTTTAGCAGTTCGATCTATTGTGTAAGATTTACAAATTAAACCGAGAATTAGAGATGAGATTGAGATTCTGGCTTGTTTTGAGCATACTATCAAACATTAAAGGTGCATTGTGATCTTAGGCCCTTTTGAGAGAAATTTTTATCATTTTATACCCCTCTTGCTTTCTTTTTAGTTCACTAACTCCCAATATTCTATGGTGTGATATGCATGCAAGAAATTTATTATCATACCCATGAATTACTTCACTAGTGATCCCTTATTGCTAAGCATAGGAACAAGAGCTGAGGTAATGAAATCTTACCTCTTGGGATGAAGATTTAGGTACCCTCACTTGATTATCTTCAAAGACTTGGCAAGGTTTCATGGAGTAATTTTATGGGAAGCACTTCCCTCTCTAGGCCCCCTCTCTATCTCTCTTAAAGCATCAGGAAATATGCTCAAAATGAGCTATAACACTGAATATATCGATAAGGGTCGGGTTTAAAATTTAGAAAATTGGAGCCCCGAGTCAGGTCTACGATCGCAAAGTTGAAATGCGGCCCACATAATGGACCGCAAAAGTGCTACCAAACTCTAAACATTCTGTCTAGGTATGCGGCAGAAAGTTGGTTCGCATACCCTTTCTGTAGTCTCATAATGCACTGCAGAACTGCTGCTTACAAAATCCCAAGGAAATTATGCGACGACCATGCGGTCCACATATCGGTTATGCGATCGCATAATGGACCGCATATTTAACCTCATTTGGGAGGACAACTCGTTCCCTTTTTTGGATTTGGGTTTGAAGTGAAGAGTCTCCACCTAATGATTTGAGTGCATTAGGACACTAGGGAAGGTTTGATTTGAACAACCAGAAATTGGGTAAGGGCTTGAAATTATCACAAGAGGAAGGTGTTAGGCACCCCTCAAGATCCACTAGTGTGGTTCCCGGTCAATCTATTATTATGACTTTAGTGCAAATAACACATAGGCAAATAAAGGCTTCAAATAAGAGGGGATTTTCACGTAATGGTAAAAAATAAAAATAAAAAGTAAAACAAAGGAACTAAAAGAGTTGATTTTCTTAAAATAAATGGTTTAAAAAAACATTTAAAAGAAACAAAGAAAACAAAGGAAAGGGGGTTCCTAGGTTTATTAATAATATGGATCATCCCACACAACATCCAGTAATCACTCCTCAGTGAAGGGCTACACGTGATGTTATTGCGTGGTCATCATATACATATCTACCCTTTCCCACCCTGTTAAGGTATTAAAGCGCGGAATGGTCTCGTTCACTTATTGCATGCTATTACCCGCCCCAATCCTATCAGTCCCGGAGGCATTTAGGACTACTTATCCTAAAATGAGGAGGTATTGGGCTTATTTGTGGTTTCAAAAGGTAAAATACTAAGGCGACAAATAAAACACATATAGCAAGTTTGGGGAAACATATAAACAAATAAAATGGCTCAAACTGACCTCCTTTAAACTAAAGAAAGCACATAATGTAGCATGACTTGCATGTACTGTTTAAGGTCTAATTAAAATCTAATTCAGTTTATAAACTTTCACCCTATGGCTTGCCTAGATGTTAGACAAAGACCCTATATGTATGATATCTACTGATTCCAGAAACAATGAAGTAAACATGAATACATACTGGTTTAAGAAAAAAAATCGTTTGGTATTAAAGAAACGCGAGTTTTAGCAAAAGAGCACAAGTTCCTATAGGCAAATGAAATGGTTCAGATTCGATTAAAGCTCCTATAGGCATGCTTTATATGTGTTGTCGATTTTGGACACTTTTACAGACATATCAAGAGTGCAGAAATCCTATAGGCATGACATCTAAATGTTGTACTTCGTTTAAGCCTATGAACATGATATCTAGATGCAGTTAGTTATTTAAGCCCTATAAACAGGTTTTCCTAGTGACAGATGCGTATGTAGGGTTCAGATTTCCAGTTAACTACGAGCATGCTATATGAGAGATGTAGAAATTTAACTATAGGCAGGATATCCATATGAATGTAGAATTTCAGAAAACTATAGACAGGATATCTATATGGGTGCAGAATTCCTTATAGGCATAGTATCTACATATGAAAGTGCAGAATTCCTATAGGCAGGATATCTATGTGATATGCAGAGATCAGAAATTCCCTATGAGCAGGATATCTACCCCTATTACATACATAGTTATTCCCTCCCTTTTTCACTAGCCATCTCCAATAGTTTATTACAAAGTTAATACAGTTCGGAAAAATAATGTAAAGAAAATACATCAGAAGTTAAAAATTACAACCAAGGAGAGCCTGATTCAGACTTCCTATCTGAAGTATGAAGTAAACCAACTCCAAAGATCATGTTTCAAAGCCTTTCTACCACTTGTGTGTGTCAGAGTTCCCTAAGAGTTTCATAAGAACTCCGGGCAGTGCTTACATCCAAATGTATCGCCACATTAAGCCAAGGTGCAGTGTGGAAGGGCCAGCCCTCAGGTGTCTAAGTTTAGAGGGAACTCAAGGACCCAAGGCAAGGCTCACAAGAGGGGGGCAGAACTTAGAGACCAGAAAAGAGTGCAAGTGCAGAATTCTGAAAGGGGAAAAAGGGAAGGGAAATAGTACACATACGGATATAGGGAATGAGGGATTAAGAGAGCACAAGAAGAGCAGGCTGATGGGCATACCCAGCAATGGGATATGCTGGCACACCCTCCATCTTGTTTAGAGGTTAAGACCCTATTGGTTCAAAGCTCAATTCATGGACAACAACTCTTATTGCCATGTCCTAAGCCACCATTTACAAATACATAAGGGTAATGGGATAGGGAGCAAAGATTCACAACAAAAACAGGCAGTAGAACATAGGCATACTAAGCTAAATGTTGAACTCTACAGAAAACAATAAAGTAGACATGGATACAAAGAGTGTAAGTAAACACATTGGGGTGATGGTGAAACTTAAATCAGGACACACCAGTTTTGAAGAAATAAGTAGAAAAAGCAGTAGTCTTGTAAAAGCCAAAGTGCCAACAGGAAGACAAAATACTATAAGTGTGAGTTCAAAAGAGATTGTGAAATTGTGAAGTCTGAAGTGTGTGTTTTGTGAAAAGGGTCGTGCCTTTTATAGTGTAGAAAGCAGGCAGAAACAAGGTAAGAAAATAGTTTGAAAACTGATTGTCAATAAATTACACAAGGCTTCCCTTTATTATGGGATTCAGATTCAAAACGAGTAAAACCAATTAAGGAAAGGAATTGAATAAACACTTTGTGTGAAGCATGCAATTGAGGGCAAATACATAAAGGTTATTTAAGGACAGGGTTTTGACAGTACACGGTTTGTGCAAATAAGGTAAGGGAGTCAATTAACATCTAGTAAATCACAAGGTCTGAGATTTGGTATGAATGAACCAAGTCAGAAAAGATGAAGAAGGGTTTTACTTAAGTTGAGTAACAGAGGAAATAAGTAAAAGATAGAAAGAAATCAATCAAGCTATATTCAGAAGAAAGTTTGCACTAATTGTAAATTTGAAAACCATTTAGAGGAAAATTCATCATATATAAGGATCATGTTAGAATGAAAGAAGACTATGGTGTAAATCAGTAGAAAAAATCCAGTGTAGAAGAGTTTAGCAAAAAGTTCAGCATTGTATGAAAACAAAGATGTCCAAACTCAGTTCAGAGACTCAAAGTTAGTCTGAAAGAGTTAAGGGTTCTAAAATAAAACCCTAGTTCAATCAAACCTTAGCAGAACCCCCAAATTCTAGGGTTTCCACCTTGAATCAAGTACAGAGATGCGGAGGGAAGTAGTCGAATCGAAACATGTTTAGAGGTTTCAAAAAAGAACTGAAACTTCTTACATGCTTCTTTCAGCAACAAAACTCATGAATAGCATGTAAATATAGTATAGGGGTTCAAGGCAAATAGAGTAAAGAAACTAATTCGAAACAAAATGAGAAAAGACTGATAAGAACAATAGAATAAGGCATGCTTAAGAAGATCATTTTAAAAGAAACTTAAACAAAGTTCAATAGAAGAAAAATAGTAAGAACACTTAAGAACACGGTATAAAAATACAGTACATAGTATAGAAAGTACAGTAGAAGAACATACAAGGACAGAATATAGAAAGCACAGTAAAAGAACATACATGGTAGAAGGAAAACATAGAACTAGTAGAGGCAAATACACACAAAAGAAAAGGAAAAGAAAGTCAGAGAAACACTTAAGCATTTTCAGAAAACCCTAAATCATAAAAGAAAGACTTTGAAAAGTAATTTTCGAAAGAAAAGTTAGGGAGATCGTTTGAAAACTCAAAGAGAGCAAAGATACACAACGGATCTAAAGAGATTGGAGAAAACCTCGAAGTGTTAGGGTTTCAGAAGAAACCTAGAAATGAGAAAGGCTTTAAAAAGGTCACCGATACGTCGGAGCAAGGCCGACGATGACTCTGGAACCTTGAATCAGCAGAGGTCTGGGTGCAAACCTTCGAGGCCTGGCCTCGAATCTTCAGGTATCAGGTGTGTAAGAGCAAGGGGAGGTGAGTATAGGGCCCTCACAGCTTGGGAAGCCATGGTTTCCGGTGTGTTTCGAGGTGGAAGATGATGAGAGGCGGCTAGGGTTAGTGAAGGCTTGAGAGATTTTGAGAGAGGAGAGGGGTTTCACAGGCGGCGGGTGAATGAAAATGATTTTAGGGTTAGGGTGTTTGTGAATTAAAAAATGAAAGGTAGAATGGTGGCCGTTGAATATTTTGATCAACGACCTAGATAAAAAGGGGAGCTGGGTGGGTTGGATAAACGGGTCAGGGGTCGGGTAATTTAGAATTGCAATTGGGTTTAATTGGGGGATTGATTTGGGCTACAATTGAAATGAAATAGGGCTAGTATTTAAATAGCCACTTTTCCCCTTTTCGTTTTATAAAAAATAGTAAATGATTTCTAGAAATAAATTAAAGGTACCAAACTAATTAATAATGTATAAATATTAAATAAAAATACTGGAATCAATTTTGTAATTATAAATGCAATTAAATATTACAATAGGCTGAAATTGCAATTATATGCAATTTAGCTTTAAAAATGCTAAATAAATTTGTAAAAATTACCTTAACTATATTTTGGTATAAATATGAGAATAAAATAAGTTAATCACCGAAATGATTATTTAAGGAATAATTATTGTTTTTTTACTGCTAAAATAGGGCAATAAATTGATTTTAAAATCTTTAAAAAATTAGAAAAAATACTAAAACATTTGGATACACTTATATATGCATACATTATGATATTATGAGAGTATTTTGCATTTATAAAAGTAATATACAGGGAAAATTAGGTATCAATAGGTACTTATTTCACATCACGTTCTAGAGGGTCGTACAGCAGGAGTTGGGTACTCGAGTGGAGCTGAGTATAGCATTTAACCCCCAGACGGACAGACAGTCTGAGCGCACTATTCAGATTCTTGAGGATATGCTCCGTGCGTGTGTGATGGAGTTTGGAGGTTCTTGGGATCAGTTCTTGCCATTGGCGAAGTTTGCCTACAACAACAGTTATCAGTCCAACATTCATATGGCACCGTATGAGGCTTTGTATGGTAGGCGGTGAAGATCCCCGGTGGTTGGTTTGAGCCGGGTGAGGCTAGATTATTGGGCACAGGACGCCTTGGAGAAGGTTAAGGTGATTCGGGACAGACTTCGCACAGCCCAGTCCAGACATAAGAGTTATGCGGACTGGAAGGTTCGTGATGTTTCCTACATGGTCGGAAAGCGGTTCTTGCTTCGGGTTTCACCTATGAAGAGTGTTATGAGATTTGGGAAGAAGGGGAAATTGAGTCCAAGGTTTATTAGTCCTTTCGAGATATTGAGGAGTGTTGGGGAGGTTGCTTATGAGCTTGTCTTACCTCCCAGCTTGGTAGAAGTTCATCCGGTATTTCATGTTTTGATGCTTCGGAGGTATCACGGTGTTCCATCACACGTTTTGGATTTCAGTTCAGTCCAGTTGGACAAGGATCTATCTTATGTTGAGGAGCCGGTGGCGATATTGGACAGGCAGGTTCGGAAGCTGAGGTAAAAAAATATTGCATCCGTGAAGGTTTAGTAGCGGGGTTAGCTGGTCAAGGAGGAGACTTGGGACACGTAGCAGGATATGCACAGCTGTTACCCTCGTCATTTCACTACTTCAAGTATGCCTCTATGCTCATTCGAGGACGAATGAATGTTTTAAGAGGGGGAGGATGTAACGACCCGGCCGGTCGTTTTCAAGAATTCATGCCCCAATCCCCTATTAACTATTTTCCCCATATTTATTTCTGCTATTGTGAATTGTCGGGAGGATTCGTTGGAGTTTCGTAATTTTTTGGGACACTTAGTCCCTAAATGAGAGCTTAAGCTTTAGAATTTGGACCATAGTTGGAGTAGTGTGAAGCCGACCTCGGAATGTAATTTTGTTGATTCCGTTAGCTCCGTTGGATGATTTTGGACTTAGGGGCGTGTTCGGATTGTGTTTTTGGAGGTCCGTAGCTTAATTAGTCTTGAAATGCCGAATGTCGAATTTTTTAATTTTCCGGTTCAATTGTGAGATTTTGATATCGGTGTCAGAATGGAATTCCGGATGTTGGAGTAGGTCCATCGTGTTATTTGGGACGTGTGTGTAAAATTTCAGGTCATTCGGACGAGGTTTGATAGACTTGTTGATCGAAAGCGGAATTTGGAAGTTTTGGGAATCCTTAGGCTTGGATTGGAGAGTGATTTGTGGTTTTTGCATTTTTTGATGTGATTCGAGGGTGGGAATAAGTTTATATGATGTTTTAGGATTGGTTGGCATATTTGGTTGAGGTCCCAGGGGCCTCGTGTGTGTTTCGGGTGCTTAACGAAAGTTCAATTGGACTTAGGAAAAATCTGAAGTTGGCTGGATATGTCATAACCGCACCAACATGGATGGGACCGTAGGTGCGGGCTAGTAGAAGCGATGGTGAAGCTGCAGATGTGGATGGGCGTTTGGAGTTCTGAAGTAGCAGGTGCGAGAGCTGGAGCGCACCTGCGAGACCGCATGTGCGGTAGAAGAGGCATAGGGGCGGCTTGGTGCTTTAAGTGGATTTTCGCAGATGCGCACCTGGCACCGCAGGTGCGAGGTCAGGGCTGCAGGTGTGTAAACCCTGGGCCAGAACCTATATAAAGGTTCAGTCGCGATTTTTGCCTATTTTTTCACCTTTTTCTTCCGTATTTTGAGCTTTTTGGGAGGATTTTGAGAGAGGATTCAAGGTAACTTCAAGGAGGTAAGATTTTTTGAACCCAAACTCGTTTTTATGATATTATTCTACTGATTTGGCAGGAAATTCATGGAAAATAATGGTTAAATTTGGGGGTTTAGGGTTTGAAATTGACGACGTGGAATTGGGGATTTGAGGGGTTGTGTGTTGTCCAATTTTCATGTTTTTGGTATGTATGAACTCGTGAGAGTGTGAGTATTCTAGTTTTGCGAATTCTATTCGATTCTGAGACGTGGGCCCAGGGGACTTTTTAGGCGATTTTCTTAATTTCGCGTGTTAGCTTCGAATTAATTAGTGGAATTAGTTACTTGAAGTTATATTTACATTATGCAATTTATTTGAATAGATTTGGGCCATTTGGAGTGGAGTACTTGTGGGAAGAACGTGATATCGAGTTGATTGAGCTGGTTCGAGGTAAGTGGCTTACCTAACCTTGTGTGGGAGAACTCCCCTTAGGATTTGGTATTGTTGATATATGATATGCCTTGTACATGAGGTGACGAGTGCGTACATGTGCTAATTGGTGAAAATCCTATTTTCATTAAGTAACTATAATTGTGTTTTCTTCCTTGTTGTACATTGCATGCAATTTAAGCCTACTGTTAGCTTAGGGAAGCATGTCTAAGTGACTTAACTGTTTTACTTGCTCAAACTACCTTAATTGAATAATGTGCAGCAAACTAGGTTTGAAATACTTGTTTTCTTTAGTATGGAATTGGATAGAATTGAATATTCTTCGTCATGTTGCTGTGTGTTTACTTTGGGACTACGAGCAATATCCCGGTATATCCCCCTTGCCTGTTTATTTGGGACTACAGATTGGTATTCCGGTAGACCCCCCTGCACATTTACATTGGAACTACGGAACTGCACCTGGTAGATTTCCCCTGTATTGGATATTTACATTTAGGACTATGGATTCGTATTCCGAAAGATACCCTGCGTACTATGCGTTGGACTACAAGAAGACACCCCGGAGATCCACTGGATATTTATATTTGGGGACTACAGGATGATATCCTGGGAGATCCTGTGTTACTTCATACTATTTCATTTCCTTATATATATATGTATATGATCGGTAGGGCCCTGACCTTCCTCGTCACTACCCGACCGAGGTTAGGATTGGTACTTACTCGGTACCGCTGTAGTGTACTCATGCCCTTTCCTGCACATGTTTTTCGTATGCAGATCAAGGTTCTTTGACTTAGCCCTACTATCCTTGAGGCGAGATGATTCTTCAGAGACATCGAGGTATATATGCCACATCCGTAGATCGAGGAGTCCCTCTTCATTTTCTCTTGTAGTTATGGCCCTTCTGTATTTATTTTGATTTAGGGCACTATGTAGTATCCATAGGTTGTGATTTCATGAGATTCCGGGTTCTGGGAGTTGTGTCAGTTTGAGAGTTTACATTTGCATATGTCGAGCAGCATCGTAAACATTTATTATGTTTTATCTACAGTTTTTGGCTAGTTTTGTCATTCATTTTCTTTTTTGCAATTTGTTAGGCTTACCTAGTCGTAGAGACTAGGTGCCATCATGACAGTTCACGGAGGGCGAACTGGGGTCGTGAAAATTACCTTGGAGGTTACAAATCTTTAATATCATGAATAACAAGCACCAAGACGGTTGAAAACCTTAGAAGCCAAAACAATTGATGAAAATAAGTTTTGTCGAAAGTCGACTAGTTTGGAATGTTAAAACATGTACTTTGGGGTAAGACTAGGGTTCTTAACATTATAAGGAGGTTATGTTATAAATTATTTTACTCTTATAATAGTCGTGTGCTGCATTTTGAAGTCAAGCAAATTGTGGAACACTAGTTGGCAAAGGTCATCACAAGTTACATTCATGATGTGCTGAATATTAGGTCAAATGTAGTTGACCTTTTATCCCAATAGTTGGAACTAATGGATTATATATATACAAAATTGAAGGTCTATGAGTTTAGTTTCCAATTCATTAAACTGTTTTTCAGTAAAATATCGGAGTAAAGAAATATTCGTATTTTTGTGATACTGCACCTAGCAGATCTCTATGGGACCCACATAGGCGGTTGAGATATATTGATATATATAAGATGCCTCAACCCATTTTAACTCATTCGTTTTCAGTATCTTCATACCCTAGAAACCTAAAAATACTCTCTCAAAGTTCTATCATGAACCAAGACCCAAATAAAGGGCAAACAACACAAATCAAGCGTCGTGAATCCCGTCGCGCTGGTCAGTTTCTTGTTCTTCTTGTTGTTGCTTATATTTGGGTGGTTCCATCTCGTGTGGGAAGTTGTTTTAAGTGGTTTAAGTTCTGTAAAATACTCTCCCAAGGTTTTCATATCAACCCTAGGTTATTTCAAGTCTTGCAAATGGATTACACCATATTTCAATATGAAAAGTTAGTTCTAGTGAAGAACAACACCTCTTTGAGGTTGTGATGTCATTGAGGATAGTTGTGGGTTGTGTTTGGCTGAAATTTCAAGTTTTTGCTATTGTATAAGGTGAGTATAATATCCTACTAATTGTGCTTAAGCTTTCTTGTATGTTGGTTAAGTTGTTCGGATGATAAACTACAAGATAATACTTGGATTAGCTTAAGTCACTTCTATGGTGTTGTTTTGCCATTGAGGGCTGTTGTAAGCTAAATATAGCTGGGTTTTAACTTGATGCTACTGTAGGAGGTATGTGTATTGTGTTATTGCATGTGCTTAAGGTTATCTTTATGTATATTAGGTTAAATGAATGGACTAGACATGACCAAGTGAATAAAGTTGCTAATTGAGGATAGTTGGATTTGTGGATTGTTTTCGTTGTTATAAATATATGATATAAGGCTGGAATAATTGATGAATGACTTCATTATCATGTTAATGATACTTTTAAGTTGAAGTAAGAAGTCTATAAAGGGTTGTATGGGGTATACGGATTCCACAAAGTTAAGGTATGTTAAGGCATTATCAATTTGATACCACGAAACGAGCAAGCACGTAACTTTCGTAAATGATTCTATTCATAGAAGTACTAGGGTTTCCTATGTTCTTGATTCCCCATATGTCCTACTACCATATTGTCTCATGATATTATGAGAGATCTTATTGACTTACTTCATTATGAATTGCATTATTTTATACATGTATATTGACCCATGACCAGAAGGGGTTATTGTCACGCCCCAACCTCGGGAGGCGCGACCGGCGCTCAATCGAGTGAATATGATTAGGGGAACCATGCTTTGGTTTATTTAGACAATAGGTAAGATCATTCATATAACATCACTAGTTAATTTTCTATTATAGCCCTTAAACCAATGTTACATTCCGGAAAACATTATGCAGTTATAGTTTAGAGGAGACAAATGTTTATAATTAGAACATAGTCTAGAGAACCGCCCAATACCCGAACATAACCCGCACAAACGTCTACGGAGCCTCTAAGGATACAAAAGACAGTTATGACAACGCCGACAACAAAGCCCCGACCATACTTCAAATGTGGCAATTACAACAAAAGATGTACAACATAACCCCCTGGAAGGAAAAAGGGGCTCACCAAGACTTTGAGAGGAGGATACTTCGCTACACGCAATCGAAACTGTCCGCTATAGAACCACCTACATTCATTCAAAAATCTAGCGCCCCTGGCAAAAGGGACATTAGTACCATGGAATAGTACTAGTATGTATAACTAAACACCATCTTGTTAGAAAGAACAACCATACAAGTGTAAAGAAATCATAAGGACTAAACAAGTTCAAACAATTACCATGTTATCAAATAAAAGGGTCCACATAGCTTTCACCCAATTTTTGTAACTTTAGGTTGGGGCATTCCATATTGTTGCATCATCACTCACAGTACCACCGCTTTCTTGTGCGGAGTCCGATTACGGAACGATCGGCTAAGCCACCTCATTTGACATATATACCTCAATCACTATTTCATTCTCACTTTCAGGTTTCAATATCAACACAATACCACCATGTATATAGCATGGCGTCCGATCACGGCCCGATCGGCTAGGCCATCTTACCAAGACGTTACCCTTTTCCATTAATCATTTCACTTTCATTTTTGGTTTCACATACATTAGTCCATCAGCACTTGGGGCCATAATTACCACATCATACTTGGCACTAGGCCACATTCCACAACTCACGTTTCACATTATTCGCATTTTTCAACATTTAACTTGCCATTTAGGGTCATAGGCACACACAAGAGCAATTCAAGTTGTAAGCATAGAGAGGAATTCACCTAGTTCGCCATAAAAATCACAATGTAACCTCGACTTGAAATTTAGGCATTTTAGCACATATTTTATGTTCTCCACACAATCTCAATTTTACAAAGAATATCACATTAAACTCATGGAGACGCACCTTCCACATATATTCTCACAATACCAATTCATTTGATATAACAAGTACTACATCAAGCAAAGTTCGGACTTACAATATTTGCACCGACACCATGGAAGCTCAATTTCTAAGAAGAGAGGGTTTAGCCATACATACCTCAATAGGGCTTTCCTTAATTCCTTACAACAAGAATAACTCCGGAACTCCTAGCAACTTCGATCTATTTTATAAGAATTACAAGTTGAATCAAGAATTAGAGGGATAGTCAAGATTATAGCTTACTAATACATTCTATCAAACACTATGTGGGCATTATGTTTTAACACTCTTTTTGTGAAAGATTTCATCATTCCACAACCCCTCTTTTATCATTATTAGCCCATCGTTTTCCTACATTCTTTCATCACCCATTCATGCAAAACAAGCAACCCTCAAGCCCATGAACCATCTTGCTAATTACCCATTTTAGCTGCATTTTAGAATTAAGAGCTTGGGTGATAGAAACTTACCTCTTGGGAATGAGACCTAGGTGCCTCAATTGTTAATCTTCAAGGTGGTTAAGCAAGAATTTGAAGAACAATTGGTGAAGACCACTTTTTCTCTTTAGGATCCCTTCTACCACTCTAAACTATCAGGAAAATATGCTCAAAATGGCCTAACATGGGTGTTTTAATGGAATGGGGTCGGGTTTGAAAAATTAGAAATTAGAAGCCCGACACGATCTGCAATCGCATAATGGACATGTGGCCCGCAAAAGGGACCGCAAAATGGCCCCCAAAATCTGAACAAATTGTCCCGGGTATGCAATAAGAATGTCGTCCACATACCTGTTTTGCGGTCGCATAATGCACCGCAAAACTACCCCTCGCAAAAATTTCAAGGGAATTATGCGATGACTATGCGGCCTACATATTGATTATGCGATCGCATAATTGGTCGCATAGTTGACCTCAAAATTAACCATTAAACTGTCTGACTATGCGGCTACTATGCGGTCCGCATAGCTATTATGCGACTGTATAATGGACCGCAGAAATGCACTTTTTCGGAAAACATAATTCCTTAACTTTTTAATGCACCAATCAATCCAAAGGGTCGCGAAGAATTTTATGAATTTCTAACACATATTCCTAACTTGGCACTACGAGATTTCGGGTTTTGAGTAGAAATTTTCACGAGCCCTTACATCCTCCCCCACTTAAGATCATTCGTCCTCGAATGAGGATCAAGGTTCACTCCTTAGCAATCCTTATGCAACTTTCAGCTTTTTCACATCATGAAACATATCAACAGCCCCAAATTTGGCTAACACCCTAAATTTCCAAAATTTTTGTCAGAGTTTCCTTTGTAACTAGGCCTATCCACCTGTCAGAGAGCCCCGAAAACATATCTTAACAGCATATACACAATCCATAGACATAACATAACTTGTAATAACACTAACCATAGCCGCATAGGCATCATATAACAAAAACAGAATAGTCTTACATAGACCAAATCAAAGAATACAGAGTTCATAGGAACCAAATGCATAAAAGCTATTACATGGTTATACAAACAAATGTGGATACTTCTTTCTCATTTCTTCCTTTACTTCCCAAGTGGCTTCCTCAACCTGCTGGTTCCGCTATAACACTTTCACGGAGGCAATTTCCTTATTTGTCAATTTCTGGACCTGCCTGTCAAGAATGGCAACTGGAACTTCTTCATATGACAATTCTTCATTAACCTCAACAGTTTCAACTGGCACAATAGTGGATGGATCTCCCACTACCTTATTCAACATAGACACTTGGAAGACTGGGTGTACCAATGACATCTCGGGTGGCAGCTCGAGCTTGTATGCCACCTGACCAATCCTCTAAATGATTTTGTACGGTCCGACATACCTCAAATTCAATTTTCCTTTTTTTCCAAACTGCATGATACCTCTCATTGGGGAAACCTTCAAAAATACCTCATCATTTTCTTTGAACTCTAAATCTCTGTGATGAATGTCCGAATAAAACTTTTGGCGACTCTGAGCAACTTTTAACCTTTCCTTAATCATTTTGACTTTCTCTATGGCCTGATACACAAGGCCCGCCCCTAACAATTCAACTTCTCCAACCTCAAACCACCAAATGGGAGACCCACATCTCCTGCCATACAATACCTCGAATGGTGCCATCTGGATACTAGTGTGACGCCCCAACCTTGGGAGGCTGGTCGGCACCCGGTGCCACACTGGCCCGAGCGAACCACTCTGTAACTCATTCATTCCTTTTGTAGTGTCATGACCCGGATTTCCCACCATCGGGTGTCGTGATGGCGCCTACTATCGGAGCTAGGCAAGCCAAATATTTAAGACACCTTTCCTGCTTTCTATCAAACAATATAATAAACGAGACAAAATTTAAGCGAAAGACTTTAAATATAAAGCAACTGAAAACCAAAAGTGTGGAAGTTTAATACACATCACTACCCAAGGTCTGGTGTCACTAGCTCACGGACTACTACAGAATACTACAAACAATGTCTGAAAGGAAATACATCATGTTTGTCTGATACAAGATGAACAAACGAAAAACATGGAAAGGGACTTCGGCCTGCGAACGCCAGCTAGGCTACCTCGAGAGTCCCTGGACTGAAGACAGCTCCCAGAAATCCTACTGCTGCGGTCCGTAAGCTGCTGCCTGATCTGTGCACAAAAATTTGCACATAGTGTAGCATCAGCACAACCGACCCCATGTGCTGGTAAGTGCCTGGCCTAACCCCGACGAAGTAGTGACGAGGCTAGACAGTACCTACCATATTTAACCTATACAGATATATATACAACAAGTGCTAGAAAACAATAACAAGATAATACAAAGTAAAACTGGGAGGGGACATGCTATCGGGGAGTAACAAATAAAAATGAAATATCGAAAATAAGCAGGAGAGACTCTGGTTCCCATGATATATATATATATATATATATATATATAAGTGGACGGCGTACCACACGATCCCATAATATCATATATAAGTGGACGGCGTGCCACACGATCCCATAATATCATATATAAGTGGACGGCGTGCCACACGATCCCATAATATCATATATAAGTGGATGGCGTGCCACACGATCCCATAATATCATATATAAGTGGACGGCGTGCCACACGATCCCATAATATCATATATAAGTGGACGGTGTGCCACACGATCCCATAATATCATATATAAGTGGACGGCGTGCCACACGATCCCATAATATCATATATAAGTGGACGGCGTGCCACACGATCCCATAATATAGTTCATAATATCTGACTTCATATAGTAGACCCCTTTAGGGGAGAATAACAACTCAATACTTTTAACCCGGCAATGGTACAGCTAGCAGCCCAAAACATCCCGACAAGGGAGAATATATATATATCAGTCTACACATCCCGGCAAGGGAGTATTCACAACACATTCTCCTTTTTAAATCCATTCTTCCTCAACTAACACATTCATGTTCGAGCTAACGCTCCAAAAGTACACCAATCACAATTTTACCTCAACCGTTCACATTATATGAAACTCATCAAATAAACAAGGAGCTTGTGTCACATTATTCGAATTAAAAGCAATCAAGACTCACGGTCATGCTAGACTCCGGTGCATAGATAACCGTCACCATGCCTATACACCGTACTCCACATTAGCAAGTAGCAAATATCATCCTAATCCTATTCCCTCAAGCCAAAGTTAGAACAAACACTTACCTCGAATGCTCCAAACTCAACTCACGCTTCTAGTATAGCTTTACCTCTTGATTCCACCACCAATCCGCTCGAATCTAGTCATAAGTTACTTAATCACATTAATAATTACTAAATGAATCATCCCCAATGCATGAAAAATAGATTTTTCAAGGTTTTTCCCAAAAAGGTCAAAAATACCCCCGGACCCACGTGGTCGAAACTCGAGGTTCGGACCAAAACCCGGTTACCCATTCCCCCATGAATCCTAATATATGATTTGTTTTTAAATCGGACCCAAATTGAGGTCCAACTTCTCAATTTGTAGAAAACCTAGGTTCTACCCAAAACTCCCAATTTCCCCCATGAAAATCTTTGTTTTGAAGTTGAAATCATGTTAAAAGATGTTAAGAAATGAAGAAAATGAGTTAGAAATCACTTACCAATCGTTTTGAAGAAGAAAACTTGTTTGGAAAACGGCCTCTTAGGTTTTGGGTTTTTGAAAAGTGGAAAAAATGACTGAATATCCCGAATTTCTATATATGCTGGGGGCTGGCGCGGACCGCGCAGAAATGCACCGTGGCCACGCCGAGGGAGGGAAGAAGTGGGCTCTCTCTGAACCCACCCAGCGCGGACCGCACTGATTTGGTGCGCGGCTGCGCTGGTCGACCCTCTGAACCCCACCACGCTGACCGCACAGAAAAGCACCGCAGCCGCATGGCTGCCAGCGCGGACCGCGCGGAAATGGCCGCGCCCGCGCTGGGCCTGCAACATCTGAACCTGTATATTTTTTCTAAGTCCAAGACCTCCCGGGCCCCATTCAAAACTCACCCGAGCCCTCGGGACTCCAAACCAAACATGCACACAACCTTAAAAACATCTTACGGACTTACTCGTGCAATCAAATCGCCAAAATAACATCATATACATAGGATCAAGCCTCAAACACATGATTTTCTTTCTTCAACTTTCATAACTCAAACTCTCCATTTTTAGTCCGAAACACGTCATATGATGTCTGTTTTTAGCCAAACTTTACAGATAGTGCTTAACACATATTTAAGACTCGTACCGGGCATCGGAACCAAAATACGAGCCCGATACCACAGTTTTCTGATCAATTTTCTTCTTCATTTTCCTTAATTAATTTCAGAAAACAATTTAACACAAAGAATTCATTTCTCGGGCTTGGGACCTCGGAATTTGATTCCGGGCACACGCCCAAGTCCCATATTTTCCTACGGACCCTCCGGGACCGTCGGATCACAAGTACGGGTCCGTTTACCCAAAATGTTGACCGAAGTCAACATTATGAAGATTAATACAAAAATTCATCAAATGTTTCACATAATTCACATATTCTAACATAAAAACTTTCCGGCTACGCGCCCGAACTGCGCATGCCAATCGAGGCAACTAAAAGTGAGGTTTTCAAGGCCTCGAGAGCGCGGAACAAGGAATAACTACGGTGATGACCCTTCGGGTCGTCACATGTAGCTATCATGGGCCAACATGGACACAACTCGAAATGTACAACTGTAAGTGGGCCAATAATGTATCATTGAACCATTTTTCTTAAAACATGAATACATATGGGTCATCAAGGCCTCTGACATACTATACAAAACAAACCTTTGTCTACAAAGCCTCTAAGATTATTTGACATCAAATAGGACAGGGTACCGACCTACCCACAAGTCTGTAGCAAAACTCTAACATGATGACGCATAGACTCAGCTGCACTCCGAATGAGATGGAGTCTTACCGATCCTTCGTTGAATGCCAATCTCGTCTATTATGAGGGCTCGTCAAACTGATTATCTATACCTGTAAGTCTGGATAGCTCTGTAAATCATGAAATATTTATAGTATCATGCATATACGTATGAATGTCATGTAATGCATAGGTCTGTACGTAAATAACATCATAAAGCCTCTGAGGGCATCCCATCATATCATCTCGACCACTGTGGGCAAATCATCAACGTATACCAGCTAATCAGGTGGTGGTGCATATTTAACGCCGTAATATTTTCCCATAACCCACATAGATATATATATGCATATATGCACGTATATAACACCGTCTGAGTCATATTTCAGCCACCGTGGGCAACATCATCATCGTATACTAGCTGATCATGTGGTGGTGCGTATATAACGCCGTAACCTTTTCCCATATCCCATATACATATATACGTATATATAACGCCGTCTGAGTGATGGGTCAATCTACATGTATAAATGCATGAAATGCATATGAAAAACGATAACAAAATCTATTCGTACATCATAAGACCTTTATACCTCTGATTAATATCATAAAATCATTTTACGTATTTTCTGAGACCTATGAACAGACGATGGAATAATAAGACATATGGAGATTCAAGAACACAGGCACTTCTAATACTTCTACGAATATAGTCATTTATGGAAATTGTGCCTTTTCTCATTTCACTTGTATCATATAGATCATGCCAAAAGAAAAGAAGGGATAGCCTTAACATACCTTGGCCGGTTCTCTTCACAATTCCCCTAACACACGCCTTTTGTAAAGAACACGTAATGTCAAGATACCAGTATTCACTTGAAGTTTTGATTTTATCACATGTAATGTCAAGAATAACACAAATTCTAATTCTTATAAAGTTTCATAAGGCAACAATCGAAGTCATGAAATCGGATGAACAACACAAAACACAATATTTGCTAAGCTATATAAATCTTTATAACAGTTAAATAAAATTTCCAAAGAGATAACAGTTTCTAACAAAAATCTGATTGTTATCACAAGTAAAAACAAAAGATTAGCTAAGTGATAAATCTAATAACTATAGAGTAACAGTCCCAACATAAAAGGTTTAACAAAGGAAGACCATATTTTCTATTTTCTAAGCTGTATAAATCGAGTAGTTGTTATATAAAATACCCAAAGAAGGAATACATGTTTTCAAATAAAGATCTAATTTTTATCACAAGTAATAACTAGAGAGACAATTTAATTCAGCAGCCAAAAAAGAGCCGAAAACAACATAAAGAGTAAAAAATGCTCTTATATTCTCAATTTATAATTTTTCTAGTCTCATATAAAGAGTAAAAAAAATTGTACGCTCAATTATTAAAATGGTAAAAAGATAACCTTCTTTTCTTGTGACAATAATTTTTATCATTATAATAAAGAATATCTCATAAACGTTTCTCATATTATGTGTATAATTTAAAACATATTCCATATTAGTAATATTAATAACTATATAAAAATCATATTTTTCAAAATTGTTTTACTAAAATATTTCATTCAAAATATCATATGAAATATATATATGATGGTATCAAGGTTGTTAAACTTACGGGGTGTAACATCCTTCCCCCTTTAGAACATTCGTCCTCGAATGTTAGTTCTTGGAGTTTTTCAAAATGGTTGCTATGGTCTCCTCTATAACTTAAACTAAAACCCAAACTATATCTAAAATTTCGACAATTCACAACCTTTTGTACAACATTCTGTCGTATCTTCATAACATTTACTTAACTTACCTTTCAGTCTCGCATCGTATCTTCTATTTCTTTCATAACCTCTCTTCCACATAAGTGAAACATTACGCCTTAAAGCTCTACTGTAATACCTGCACCTCTAGTGCATACAAAACCTGTCGTAAAATTTATACTGACTTTTTACGGCTCAGCTCTATGGCATGATCTAGAAACAAAAAGAAGGGTAAGATTTCTAAATTCCCTATAGCCTTTTAATTATAAATGTGGCACGCAACACATCCATAAGTGAGAATCTACTAGGCACGGCTTTGTAGACTTCCTAGGACACAACCCGCTCTGATACCACTTTGTCACTCCCCAGCCTTGGGAGGCGTGGTTGGCACCCAATGCCACACTGTCCCAGTGAACCATTCTGTAACTCATTCATTCCTTTTGTAACTATCATTGGCCAACATAGCCACAACTTGAAATGTACAACTGTAAGTGGGCCAACACTGTATCACTGAACTATTTTTCTTAAAACATGAATACATATGAACCGTCAATGCCTCTGACATACTATACAAAACGAACCTTTATCTACAAAGCCTCTAAGATTATTTGACATCAAATGGGACAGGGTACCGACCAACCCACAAGTCTGTAGCAAAACTCTGACATGATGACTCATAGACTCGGATGCACTCCGAATGAGATGTAGTCTTACCGATCCTTCGTTGAATGTCAATCTCGTCTATTATGAGGGCTCTTCAAACTTATTATTTATACCTGTAAGTCTGGATAGCTATGTAAATCATGAAATATTTATAGTATCATGCATATACGTATGAATGTCATGTAATGCATAGGTGTGTAGGTACAACACATCATAAAGTCTTTGAGGGCATCCCATCATATCATCTCGGCCACTGTGGGAAAATCATTAATGTATACCAGCTGATCAGGTGGTGATGCGTATATAACGCCGTAATATTTTCCCATATCCCATATACATATATATACATATATACGCGTATATAATGCCGTCTGAGTCATATTTCAGCCATCGAGGGGCAACATTATCATCGTATACCAACTGACCAGGTGGTGGTGTGTGTCACACCTCCTTTTTCCGCGCCCGGGGGGCGCAGGGGGAGTTTTTTCCAATTAAAGGACAATCGAAACGGGATTCGTTTAATTATTTCAGAGTCGCCACTTGGGAGATTTAGGGTGTCCCAAGTCACCAATTTTTATCCCGAATCGAGGAAAATAATGACTCTATATTACAGTCTGCGTACCAGAAATCTAGATAAGGAATTCTGTTAACCCGGGAGAAGGTGTTAGGCATTCCCGAGTTCCGTGGTTCTAGCACGGTCGCTCAACTGTTATATTTGGCTTATTTATCTGATTTTTAATACAATATGAACTTATGTGCAAATTTTAACTTTTAACCGCTTTATTATTATTGTTTTTACAAGAATGTGAACATCGCTTAAAACACGTCTTTGGACTGCGTCACATGAAATGCACCCACAATCCGGAACGCATTTTATTTGATGTTTTGAGATTTGGATTTGGGTCGCATGAAATGCGCACCCGAGTTTAAGAAAGTAAATTATTAAACGCGCGCCTAAAGAGACTATCGCGTTATTATTTTGCGGAGGCCGTGAAATTCGCTAAACGACCCTCCCGAATTCTAAGTAATTTTAAACAAGTATTTACTGAGGGCCCCTCAATTTGTGTTTTTTATTCGGCGAGACTCATCTCATTCTCATTTTTTTTTAAAAGGAATTTGCAACGTCATGGAAATGCATCTCATACCACGTCACAGTCCATGTACCCGTGATTAAAGACACATTTCGATTTCGTTGAGATTTGGATTTGGGTCACATAAATGTGCACCCGAGTTTAGGGAGTTAACATTATTAAGGGCGCGCCTAAAGCAACTAGCGCATTATTATTTTTTTGTAGGGCCGCGAAATTTGCTAAACGGCCCGTCCCAGAATCTAAGTATTTAATACACATATTTTGTGAAGGCTTCGCAATTTGTCCCTTTTATTCGGCGAGGCTCGTCTCATTTTATTCTTTATTATTACTATTATATTTATTTATTTATTTATTTATATTTTTTTAAAAGGATGCCATTTTATGTCTTTAACAATACTAAAACTTACGACCTCTTTACAATTAAATTCCCATGACTTGTTAAAAGTTTAATAAGAGGAGTTTAGTGAATGAGTGTTTCGGTAGTAGTAACAGAATGCACTAATACTATTTTTTCGAATGAACTAACCGAAGGAAAGGACGAACAGATTAATGTCAAACTTGTGTCATAGTACGACTAGTCCAACTTAATTAAACGACATCAAATAAACAAGAATAACATAACATGAAAATGAACAAAAATGCAGACAGTGAAACATAGGCAGAAAATTTCCATACCAATTTTTATATTGCATCTCAAACATTCAACGTAAAGTTTATTTATCTAATACATCGAGGTTTACTAACCTTTGCACCTCGACAAACTCAGAACGACAAACACGATTCCGACGGAACTCAAGCCGGACCTCTCTGAACGAAGAACAACGACGGAACCTCGGACAGCACCTCGACGTACCGGACCTCGACGAACCAAAGTCGACCTCGACGGAAAACAGAAAACTCGGCAAGGCGGGATCGCGGCAACCCACAACTGCCCGCGAAAGACGGAACGACGTCGACAGCAGTAAGGTCGACGCGGGGGGGGGGGGGGGGGCTACTGACGGACCTGTTAGGTGGTTTGGACGTGGGGGGTGGTGGTTATGGCGTCGGGGTGGTGTTTGGGAAGAGGAGGGTGGTCGTTCATGGATGGACCTGCGGCAGTAGGTGGTTTGGACAGTAGGGGTACCGGGGAAGGTGTTGGTCGTAGTGTTGGTGAAGCTGGTGGCGACGCTAGATGGGTAACAATGGTGGTTTGTTGATGGTGGGGGGTTGTTCGGAGGTTGACGACGGGAGGGGTGGTCGTGGTCAGTAGGGTCGTTTGTGGTGTTTGGACGTGGAGATCGGTGGGGGAAGGTGATGGGTTGAGGAGGGTGGTCTCGTTTCGTTTTTTCCTCCTCCTTGGTTCTTTCTGCTTCTTCCTCTTAAGAAGAAGATAAACAGTACATGTTTTCTCTTTTTTTTTTTTTTTCAAATTTTCAAAATCCCTCCCTTTGTCAAATGTGTAGTCCGTGTATTTGACATGGTTTGCCCCGAAAAATGAGCCCACGCGTGGTGGGGTTCAAGGCATATGTCCCTCACGCGTGGTGGGGTTCCCCACGTGTCCTGGACACGGTTTATTATGGGCTAGGTCCGAAAATTAGGCCTAAAACCGGGTAGTTTGAACCCGAATATTATTCTTTTGCCCGGACCCGAGAAATAGGAACACGTTGCTTAACTAGTCCTATGTAAGCAAAATAACTACCAAAAATAAGACTAGTATTTAAACAAAACTATATATTTTTAAATATTTTTCAAGATTTTAAAATAGCTACAAAAATATTAATAAAACTATTTTTTTGTAATTTTCGTAAATATTAAGATAAAATATGAAGTACTATTTTTGTATTTTTTCAAAGTTAAAACGACTATAAAATATTAATAAAACCATTTTTTGTAATTTTCGTAAATATTAAGATAAAATATGAAGTAATATTTTTTGTATTTTTCAAAGTTAAAATAACTATAACATATTAATAAAACTATTTTTTGTAATTTTCGTTTTTTTTAATAAAGACAAAAATATGAAATAATATTTTTTGTATTAAAATGACTTCAAAACATTAATAGAATTATATATATATTTTTTGTTAATTTTCGAATTTATATAAAGTACCAAAATAAAGTGCAATTTTTGATTTTTTTTTCAAATTTATGAGGGATACATAGACTAAAATTTATATATATACTTTTTTTTTGTAATTTTTCTTTTTGAAATGAAATAAAGTAAAAATAGTTAAAATAGCTATACTAGACCCAATTTCACATATTCACACTAAAAATGTGAAAATTCTCGGGGAGGGTCAAAAATCACGTGCTTACAGCTGCCCCTCTTTGACTGGAAACACGAAGAGTTTTCCGACAAAGAACGACTAGCCGTGTTTTTGACCCGACCATTACTTGGACGGACTACACTTCAGGAAAGGGAGGGAATGTGACCGAGCCCTGGTATCCGAGCTGCCTACATATCCTTGGTTATACAGGAATCAGGCCACGTGTAGTTCGGAAATGAGAGAGATAGTGAAGTGTACCGAGGTGAAGAGCCGATCGAGGTGCCGTTCCGTTGAGGTTCCGGTCCGCGGTCCTGTCGTTACAACAAAAATGAAAACTGAAAAAGACTAACTAAGCCTATCAGCTACTAGTTACAAGGATTCCTATCTCTTAAGTCTTCTGAAACTTGGTCTTGAGTCTTGAATGGTGCTTCATACAGACTTTGGATTTGAACCTTGATACTTGCTAGTTGTAGGCGCTAGTTCTTGAGCAGATCACATCCGTTCTCCACTTCCGTGCTTCGAATTCATTCATTTTTTTCTTTTTCTTTTTCTTTTTTCTTTTTCTTTTGTGACTAGCTTTTGTTGATCCCCTCAGACTGTTGACTCGCATTCTTGGGGCGAGCTTCTTGTTGCTTCTATCTTGGATTGAGTGCTAGGGATTTTTGTTGTAGCCTTCTGCCTTCCAATGGGTTACGGCTTGACTTTGAACGATCCCGCTGTTCTACAGGCGGACCCCTAACTTCTTCAACCTTTGACATATAACAATCTTCTGCTCTACAGGCAGGCCCCTGACAACCAAAACAAACAAACACAAATGAAATTTCCTAACCCAGTTTGCACTAGGGAGGTTTGTGAGTCGTTAGCAAAATCGTAGCCCACTGATACTACTGGTGCAGTGCTGAGAGTGAACTAAACACTAGATTAGGATGTATTCCCTTGTTATGCAGGTAGGTGCCTGGTTTTAGGAAAATGACTCTTTTTCAAAATGTTTTTTTTTTGGTATCTTAGGAGAAAGATTCATCAGACTAAGATTTTGATCCTAGGAGAAGGTTCATCAGACTAGGTCATTTTGTTTTTTGGTTATCTTAGGAGAAAGATTCATCAGACTGAGATTTTGATCCTAGGAGAAGGTTCGTCAGACTAGGTCTCTATCTTAGGAGAAAAATTCGTCAGACTAAGATTTTGATCCTAGGAGAAGGTTCATCAGACTAGGTCATTTTTGTTTTTAGGTTATCTTAGGAGAAAGATTCATCAGACTAAGATTTTGATCCTAGGAGAAGGTTCGTCAGACTAGGTCTCTATCTTAGGAGACAAATTCGTCAGACTAAGATTTTGATCCTAGGAGAAGGTTCATCAGACTAGGTCATTTTTGTTTTTTGGTTATCTTAGGAGAAAGATTCATCAGACTAAGATTTTGATCCTAGGAGAAGGTTCGTCAGACTAGGTCTCTATCTTAGGAGAAAAATTCGTCAGACTAAGATTTTGATCCTAGGAGAAGGTTCATCAGACTAGGTCATTTTTTTTTATTTTTGGTTATCTTAGGAGAAGGATTCATCAGACTAAGATTTTGATCCTAGGAGAAGGTTCATCAGACTAGGTCATTTTGTTTTTTTTTTTGTTTTTTTTTTTTCAAAACAACTTAGGAGGAAATGCATCTCCTATGGGTAAAACTTAACTTTGAGGAAGTGCGTTTCCTGTGGGTATAATAAACTTAGGAAGTGCGTCTCCTATGGGTACAATAAACTTAGGAAGCGCGTCTCCTATTGGTGAAATGAACTTAGGAAGTGCGTCTCCTATGGTGAAACTCACTTAGGAAGTGCGTCTCCTATTGGTGAAACTTGCTTTAGGAAGTGCGTTTCCTATGGTGAAACTGAACTTTAGGAAGTGCGTCTCCTATGGTGAAACTGACTTAGGAAGTGCGTCTCCTATGGTGAAACTGACTTAGGAAGTGCGTCTCCTATTGGTGAAACTTGCTTTAGGAAGTGCGTCTCCTATGGTGAAACTGAACTTTAGGAAGTGCGTCTCCTATGGTGAAACATATCTTAGGAAGTGCGTCTCCTATTGGTGAAACTTGCTTTAGGAAGTGCGTCTCCTATGGTGAAACTGAACTTTAGGAAGTGCGTCTCCTATGGTGAAACATATCTTAGGAAGTGCGTCTCCTATTGGTGAAACTGAAACAAACCTAGGAGGAAATGCATCTCCTATGGGTAAAACTAAAACTTAGGAGGAAATGCATCTCCTATGGGTAAGACGTGGAATGTATGCCTCTATTATCTGGGCGGGCTCCCAATTTCAACACTTGAAATAAAAAGACTGAATGTATGCCTCTGTTATCTGGGCGGGCTCCCAACTTCAACACTTAAAATAAAAGACTGAAACCAACATATCCTATTTGAGGGCGGATGAACCCAACATATCCTATTTGAGGGCGGATTAACCCAATTTCAACACTTAAAATAAAAGACTGAATGTATGCCTCTATTATCTGGGCGGGCTCCCAACTTCGACACTTGAAAAAATAAAAAGACTGAATTTATGCCTCTGTTATCTGGGCGGGCTCCCAACTTTAACACTTAAAATAAAAGACTGAAACCAACATATCCTATTTGAGGGCGGATGAACCCAACATATACTATTTGAGGGCGGATGAACCCAACAGATCCTATTTGAGGGCGGACTAACCCAACAGATCCTATTTGAGGGCGGATTAACCCAATTTCAACACTTAAAATAAAAGACTGAATGTATGCCTCTATTATCTGGGCGGGCTCCCAATTTCAACACTTGAAATAAAAAGACTGAATGTATGCCTCTGTTATCTGGGCGGGCTCCCAATTTCAACACTTAAAAGTAAAGACTGAAACCAACATATCCTATTTGAGGGCGGATGAACCCAACATATCCTATTTGAGGGCGGATGAACCCAACAGATCCTATTTGAGGGCGGATGAACCCGACAGATCCTATTTGAGGGTGGATGAACCCGACAGATCCTATTTGAGGGCGGATGAACCCGACAGATCCTATTTGAGGGCGGATGAACCCGACAGATCCTATTTGAGGGCGGATGAACCCAACAGATCCTATTTGAGGGCGGATGAACCCGACAGATCCTATTTGAGGGCGGATGAACCCAACAGATCCTATTTGAGGGCGGATTAACCCAACATATCCTATTTGAGGGCGGATGAACCCAACAGATCCTATTTGAGGGCGGATTAACCCAACAGATCCTATTTGAGGGCGGATGAACCCGACATATCCTATTTGAGGGCGGATGAACCCGACAGATCCTATTTTGAGGGAGGATTAACCCAACATATCCTATTTGAGGGCGGATGAACCCAACATATCCTATTTAAGGGCGGATGAACCCAACATATCCTATTTGAGGGCGGATGAACCCGACATATCCTATTTGAGGGCGGATTAACCCGACAGATCCTATTTGAGGGCGGATTAACCCGACAGATCCTATTTGAGGGCGGATTAACCCAACAGATCCTATTTGAGGGCGGATGAACCCGACAGATCCTATTTGAGGGCGGATGAACCCAACATATCCTATTTGAGGGCGGATGAACCCAAAATATCTTTAAGACTTGAAAATGTCTTACCTCGAATACTTGCTGGGGATTGGGATGAACTTTCCTTTTCTACCTTCCCCACTTTTTATTATTATTCTTTTTTTTTATTTTATTTATTTATTTTTTTTCTTTTTTTTGTTTTTGCATAGCTTCTTCCTTCGAAGACTACCTCCCTTGATTTACTTACCTGTTGGGGGTAAAATGTTATCAGCTGAGGGTACCTGACTTCCAGAAAATTTTCTAAATGAAAGGAAAATTTTCTGCCCCAGTTTGATAATATCCCTTGTGGCATGCGTTTCTGCATCAATGCCATTTCCTTTACCTGTTTCAAATCAAACAAAAATTGTTAGTTTAAAACATGGTGGTTGATTGTGATACTCCTGCTGGGATGGTTTTCCCTTTCTCCCTCCTTGCTTTGTGTTCCACAACTTGTTGGGGATGATATTATGTGCTGGGGATAATCCCTTCCTGCTGGGGGATATCCCTCTTCTTTTGTGGCATAGCTTGGAAACTGGCATTTTCCCCGACCTTTTAGTCTAGTATGGATTCCGCCAAATCATGCTCACTGCTTTCCTTGCTTTGTTCATGGGCCTTGGCCTTGAGGCTTATAACTTTGATTAAGGCAATGGTATCCCTCTTGACGCTTGTCAATCCTTCTGTCAATTCCCTTTTGCTGGGGATACCTTTTTGACACTGGCTTCGCGTTTGTTCCCTGCTGACTATACCACTTGGATGTACTAGTCAGATCTCATTTTGGAAAGCTGATGGCCTATTCGAAGTCATTTCATACTTGTTCTGACCAGACAGACTCTATTGGGGGTTTTTCCATGAAAGGAAAAAGATAAAAAGGGAACAGGATAAAAAGACAAAGGAAAAAAACATGACTCTTTAACAAAAGAAACTATAAATAAAAACCCTATCAAATGCAGATACCGACTCTAATGGCCATGACATGCGTATGTGGCCTATCCTTTACCGTCAATCCTCTTTCAAGATCTTCAATTGGCGATTCCCCATCTGATTCTCACTCTTATTCGACTTGTAGTGCCCGAAGGGTTTTCACTATCAAGCCTCTCTCATTTTGGTTTTCTCTCAGCTTTCATCGCCTTATGGTGCCTGTGAAGGTTTTCACCAATAAGACTCTCTCATTTGTATCACTTTCCAGCTGGGAATTTGGAGTGTTGCCGGCATGACTCTTTTTGTTGGAGATTAGAGTCCTTTCTGTTGTGGAAACAGAATGTTATGTTCGCCGGTAAGAATCTTATTTGTCTGACTTGGCATCTTTTGAAGACTGGTCAGAAGGTCTTTCTTTGGACCGTAATGTGGGTTTTGGATAGGGCTAGAAAGAAAGGGTATTAAAGGCTCAAAAATGCATTAATTTTGGGTTATTAATTACAACCTTCGGAATTAGATTTATTTGCATCAAACGCAACTTTTTGCCCCAGTTTCTTACTTGGGGATATTTTAATTGATTTTTTTTTTCATTTTTCAAAACTATGACCGAGCCGTGAAGCGCCTACGTATCCTCTTTGAGGAATCAGGTCAAACGTAGTTCCCAATTCCTCTTTTTCATTTGACTTTTTTTTCTTTTTATCAATTTTCTTTTCTTTTCTCTTTTCATTTTTTTTTCTCTCTTTTTTTCTTTGCTGTTTTCTTTCTTTCTCTTTTTTTCGTTGTTACTGATTCCGAACGAGGGGTATGAAAGAAAAATAAATAAGGCTCAAAAGGGGTAACGAAGGATAAAGTGTTTAGGTAGCAGAACAAAATGCCTTCGTCATTCCAGTCTTCAAAACATGCCAAGCGCAAACAACACAATTTAAACTTGTAGTCCCTCATGCCAATTTGGCGAATCTTGCTTTTAAACGGTTTTCTTTTTGTTTAACTTGCCCCAGTTCTACATGACTCGAGCTCTGAATAATCTCAAACCGTCCTTATTTTCTTTAAATGGATTGATCGCCTTTCTGGGGTTTTATGATTAACTTTAAAGACTAGGCCCAAACTGGGTGCGCATGTCATGTCCCTAGAATCGGCATTGAACAAAAATGATAAAATGACTAAACAGAAAGATGACTGGGAATAATCAAAGACCGGATTTTGCATTAGACTACCGGCGAAATGGTTGAAATAAAAAAACAAACAAAACAACCAGAATAAAATCCTAACGCAAACTGGAAAGATAAGAAAGTTTGACACAAGACAATGCTCGGATTACAACCCTAAGAATAATCCGAACAACAGAAATGACAACAAAATAAACCACCAACAGCTTCTCTCTTGCTAACCAAGGAACGGAGCGTCCTCCCATTTTATCAAACTTGGCATCGTAGCCACTGAGCTTTGCATTAGTATTGCAATGACCATTGCCGACTTCCATATCATTACCCTTAGTCAACAAGTTCCCAATAGGGCTCGAATGCTTCCGTCATCAGGCCTGATCCCCGCAGAGTGTGCATCATGAGGTGCAAGTAAAGGATTTTGGGTGTCATTGTCCGGCTTACCACAAACCAACCACCTTAACTTTTTTTTGCAAAACAAACAGGTTAGAATGGACTCAGTCGGTCCTCATTATTAACAACATCTTTTTGTTTCTTTTTTTCGATGTTTTTCTTTTTTTCTTTTTTCTTTCGCTTTTTCTTTTTCATTTTTTTTCATTCTTTTTTCATTCTTTTTTTCATTTTCTTTTTTCATTTCTTTTTTTTCATTTCATTTCTTTTTTTTGTGTTGTTGTGGTCGAATCTTATGGAGATTGCCTACGTATCATGACCACGCATGAATCAGACCTTGCGTAGTTCGGACCAATAAAAGATAAACAATAATGAACATTTTTCTTTTCACTTTTCATATTAAAACAAACTGGGTTTCCAAGGTTTAAAGATGACCTACCGACTTGAAAATCAAACAACCCGCCTATTTTAATCAAAAGATTTATAAACTCACAAAAGGCTAACTCCCTTTCTCTGTTCGACAAATGCAACCAAATGGTTATTTTTTTTTTTTTTTGCCAATGTGGCCCCTTCTAAATTTCACATGAATTTTGAGGCCGGGGAGGATTATTTTATGACACTTTGCAAACTTGTCCATTCTTTTACGAAAATAACCCTTCGACAACTGAAAGATTATTCTAAGGCTATTTCGGCAAGAACAGTTTAAGACGCGGCCGAAGCTGGCTCGGCTTATTATGACAAAAGACGGTATTCACCTGACCGTCGACTCTTTTTCAAATTATAATAAAATTTGGTGTTGCAAAACACGGCCCTTCAGCGCCTCGGGGACGAAGATCTTCTAAGGCTGTGTGGGTCAATTGGACCAAATCTAAAACAATGACCCAAAGGTGGCTGTTTATGCAAAGTCAGCCTTCCGGCGTCCCTTTCGGGAACATTCGGCTATTTATGACAAAACAACATCACCTGACTTATTTATGACTCTTTTTTCGTTTTTCAAATTAGAAAACTCAATATTGCAAACACGGCCTTTCAACGTCTCGGGGACGAGGATTTTTAAGGCTGTGTGGGTCAACTGGACCAAATCTTAAAAAATGACCCAAAGGTGGCTGTTTTATGCAAAGTCAGCCTTCCGGCGTCCCTTTCGGGAACATTCGGCTATGTCTTGATAAAACAGCGTCACCCGACTTCTTTATGACAAAAATTGAAATTTGACATATATATTTTTTTTATGATTATTATTTGTTTGTTTTTGGCTTTTTAGCAAAACGGTGGGGTTGGACCCGATGAGGGTTGCCTACGTATCTCACATCCGGTGAGAATCAAACCCGCGTAGTTCGGGCGAATAAACTATTTTTGAGAGGACCCTTTTCCATTTTCTATATATTTTTTTTGTTTTATTATTTTTCCCACAACAATCAAATAGACTATTATTCTTCATTCATAACAAACAAACAAATTAACGAAAAACGTAAAACATTCCTTCTTTTTGAGAAGGTGGGGTTGGACCCGATGAGGGTTGCCTACGTATCTCACATCCGGTGAGAATCAAACCCGCGTAGTTCGGTCAATCAAGGATAAGTAGATGAACTAACTTTTTTTGAATTTGAAAGAACTACTTTAAAAGAAGAAAGGAAGTATATTTTTTTATTTTTGATTGATTTTCTTTTTAAAAGAAACACTTCTAAGATATATTTTTGAATTTCATTTGCTTTTTTTTTATTCTAAAGAAGAAGAAGAAAATATTTTTTGGAATTTTACCTTTAATAAAAGAAATGCTTCTAAAATGTTTTTTTTTCCTGAATTTTCTAAAGAAGAATCAAAATATTTTCGGATTTTTATTTATCTATTTTATTTTTTTTGAATTTTGAACTTTCTTTTGAATTTTTTTTTTGGATTATATATATACTTATTTTTGGAACAAATAATAAAACTCTTTTTATTTTTATTTCTGGCATTTTCATAGACAAACAAAATAAAATAAAATAAAACATTTTTTTTTTAAAAAAAACAAACTCTTTTTCATTTTCATTTAATGGCAAAACAAACTATTTTCTTTAATATTTTTTTTAAAAAACAGACAGAACAATGGTGATTTTTTTTTATTTTCCCTTTGCTTTTAATATAACAAACTAACAAGACATTTTTTCATTTTTTAAAATTTCGGCAGAGTTTCGACTCTACTCGGACTTCTATGCTGTTATTTTCTCCTCTTTTTCACGATTTATTTTTAATCTGTGGAAAATAATGAAAACATACAAAATCTTTTTGAATTTTCATGCTTTGTTTTATTTGTAATTTTTTTTATATTTATTATTTCTTTCAAAAATGTGGCATGGGAGACATAACGATTTCCAAGACTTCTTGGATTCCGCAAATGCTCCCCATGCGCTTTTCCCAACATATGAAGCGTGGGGGACATATGGGAATTCCAAGACTTCTTGGATTCCACAAATGTTCCCCATGTGTTTTCCCAAAAAGCAAGCGTGGGGGACATAGGGAATTCCAAGGCTTCTTGGATTCCACAAATGTTCCCCATGCTTTGATTAAAATAACATCATGCTGGAAATGACCCAATGACCCATACGCCCTTGACTAAATACAACATGTAGCACATAGGATGCCGAAAGATTGTCTATTATTTTCAGGTTGCTTGTCCTAGACGGACCCAACCCCTGTGTTGAGTCCCCTAAGTCAAATGCACATGATGCAAATAAACGTTCCTACTAGGGATCCGGCATGTGGCTTTGTTATACTAGGTTCAGAACCTGGGTGTTTGTTCTAGACCTGGCTTACCCGAGCGGACAGCTCGAGCCGAGGGGGGGCAGCGTACCGGGAATACAGAAGCTTCACCGGCTTAGCAACTTGTCCGAACCTCGTTCTAAATTGGGATTTGACACTATACAGAAAAGAAGTCGTACGAAGTACACCCTTCTTCATGATTTAGAAGACTCAGAAAGGATATGGGTTTCGGCACAGTTTATATACAGTTCAAATAATATCAAAGCGGTAAAAGCAGCATTTAACACATTAGGCTCAAACATGTAAAAATCAGATAATAGATAAAGCCAAATAATAACAATTATTTTAAGCTCGAATTCTTAACCCTGAACCAGTGGTTCTGGAAATACTGATCCCCAGCAGAGTCGCCAGAGCTGTCACACCTCCTTTTTCCGCGCCCGGGGGCGCAGAGGGAGTTTTTTCCAATTAAAGGACAATCGAAACGGGATCTGCTTATTTATTTCAGAGTCGCCACTTGGGAGATTTAGGGTGTCCCAAGTCACCAATTTTTATCCCGAATCGAGGAAAATAATGACTCTATATTACAGTCTGCGTACCAGAAATCTAGATAAGGAATTCTGTTAACCCGGGAGAAGGTGTTAGGCATTCCCGAGTTCCGTGGTTCTAGCACGGTCGCTCAACTGTTATATTTGGCTTATTTATCTGATTTTTAATACAATATGAACTTATGTGCAAATTTTAACTTTTAACCGCTTTATTATTATTGTTTTTACAAGAATGTGAACATCGCTTAAAACACGTCTTTGGACTGCGTCACATGAAATGCACCCACAATCCGGAACGCATTTTATTTGATGTTTTGAGATTTGGATTTGGGTCGCATGAAATGCGCACCCGAGTTTAAGAAAGTAAATTATTAAACGCGCGCCTAAAGAGACTATCGCGTTATTATTTTGCGGAGGCCGTGAAATTCGCTAAACGACCCTCCCGAATTCTAAGTAATTTTAAACAAGTATTTACTGAGGGCCCCTCAATTTGTGTTTTTTATTCGGCGAGACTCATCTCATTCTCATTTTTTTTAAAAGGAATTTGCAACGTCATGGAAATGCATCTCATACCACGTCACAGTCCATGTACCCGTGATTAAAGACACATTTCGATTTCGTTGAGATTTGGATTTGGGTCACATAAATGTGCACCCGAGTTTAGGGAGTTAACATTATTAAGGGCGCGCCTAAAGCAACTAGCGCATTATTATTTTTTGGTAGGGCCGCGAAATTTGCTAAACGGCCCGTCCCAGAATCTAAGTATTTAATACACATATTTTGTGAAGGCTTCGCAATTTGTCCCTTTTATTCGGCGAGGCTCGTCTCATTTTATTCTTTATTATTACTATTATATTTATTTATTTATTTATTTTTATTTTTTTAAAAGGATGCCATTTTATGTCTTTAACAATACTAAAACTTACGACCTCTTTACAATTAAATTCCCATGACTTGTTATAAGTTTAATAAGAGGAGTTTAGTGAATGAGTGTTTCAATAGTAGTAACAGCATGCACTAATACTATTTTTTCGAATGAACTAACCGAAGGAAAGGACGAACAGATTAATGTCAAACTTGTGTCATAGTACGACTAGTCCAACTTAATTAAACGACATCAAATAAACAAGAATAACATAACATGAAAATGAACAAAAATGCAGACAGTGAAACATAGGCAGAAAATTTCCATACCAATTTTTATATTGCATCTCAAACATTCAACGTAAAGTTTATTTATCTAATACATCGAGGTTTACTAACCTTTGCACCTCGACAAACTCAGAACGACAAACACGATTCCGACGGAACTCAAGCCGGACCTCTCTGAACGAAGAACAACGACGGAACCTCGGACAGCACCTCGACGTACCGGACCTCGACGAACCAAAGTCGACCTCGACGGAAAACAGAAAACTCGGCAAGGCGGGATCGCGGCAACCCACAACTGCCCGCGAAAGACGGAACGACGTCGACAGCAGTAAGGTCGACGCGGGGGGGGGCTACTGACGGACCTGTTAGGTGGTTTGGACGTGGGGGTGGTGGTTATGGCGTCGGGGTGGTGTTTGGGAAGAGGAGGGTGGTCGTTCATGGATGGACCTGCGGCAGTAGGTGGTTTGGACAGTAGGGGTACCGGGGAAGGTGTTGGTCGTAGTGTTGGTGAAGCTGGTGGCGACGCTAGATGGGTAACAATGGTGGTTTGTTGATGGTGGGGGGTTGTTCGGAGGTTGACGACGGGAGGGGTGGTCGTGGTCAGTAGGGTCGTTTGTGGTGTTTGGACGTGGAGATCGGTGGGGGAAGGTGATGGGTTGAGGAGGGTGGTCTCGTTTCGTTTTTTCCTCCTCCTTGGTTCTTTCTGCTTCTTCTTCTTAAGAAGAAGATAAACAGTACATGTTTTCTCTTTTTTTTTTTTTTTTTTTCAAATTTTCAAAATCCCTCCCTTTGTCAAATGTGTAGTCCGTGTATTTGACATGGTTTGCCCCGAAAAATGAGCCCACGCGTGGTGGGGTTCAAGGCATATGTCTCTCACGCGTGGTGGGGTTCCCCACGTGTCCTGGACACGGTTTATTATGGGCTAGGTCCGAAAATTAGGCCTAAAACCGGGTAGTTTGAACCCGAATATTATTCTTTTGCCCGGACCCGAGAAATAGGAACACGTTGCTTAACTAGTCCTATGTAAGCAAAATAACTACCAAAAATAAGACTAGTATTTAAACAAAACTATATATTTTTAAATATTTTTCAAGATTTTAAAATAGCTACAAAAATATTAATAAAACTATTTTTTTGTAATTTTCGTAAATATTAAGATAAAATATGAAGTACTATTTTTGTATTTTTTCAAAGTTAAAACGACTATAAAATATTAATAAAACCATTTTTTGTAATTTTCGTAAATATTAAGATAAAATATGAAGTAATATTTTTTGTATTTTTCAAAGTTAAAATAACTATAACATATTAATAAAACTATTTTTTGTAATTTTCGTTTTTTTTAATAAAGACAAAAATATGAAATAATATTTTTTGTATTAAAATGACTTCAAAACATTAATAGAATTATATATATATTTTTTGTTAATTTTCGAATTTATATAAAGTACCAAAATAAAGTGCAATTTTTGATTTTTTTTCAAGTTTATGAGGGATACATAAACTAAAATTTATATATATACTTTTTTTTTGTAATTTTTCTTTTTGCAATGAAATAAAGTAAAAATAGTTAAAATAGCTATACTAGACCCAATTTCACATATTCACACTAAAAATGTGAAAATTCTCGGGGAGGGTCAAAAATCACGTGCTTACAGTGTGTATATAACGCCGTAACCTTTTCCCATATCTCATATACATATATATACACAGATACGCGTATATAACGCCGTTTGAGTCATGAGTCAATGTACATGTATAAATGCATATGAAATACGATAACAAAATCTCTCGGTGCGTCATAAGACCTTTATACAACTAATTAATATCATAAAATTATTTTACGTATTTTCTGAGACCCATGAACAGACGATGGAATAATAAGACATATGGAGATTCAAGAACATAGGCACTTCTAATACTTCTATGAATAGAGTCATTTATGGAAGTTGTGCATTTTCTCATTTCGCTTGTATCATATGGATCATGCCAAAAGGAAAGAAGAGATAGCCTTAACATACCTGGGCCGGTTCTCTTGACAATCCCCTAACACACGTCTTTTATAAAGAACACGTAATGTTAAGATACCAGTATTCACTTGAAGTTTTGATTTTATCACATTTAATGCCAAGAATAACCCAAATTCTCATTCTTATAAACTTTCACAAGGCAACAATCGAAGGCATGAAATCGGTTGAACAAAACAAAACACAATATTTGCTAAGCCATATAAATCTTAATAACTGTTAAATAAAATTTCCAAAGACATAAAAGTTTCTAACAAAAATCTGATAGTTATCACAAGTAAAAACAAAGGATTAGCTAAGTGATAAATCCAATAACTATAGAGTAACAGTCCCAACATAAAAGGTCTGACAAAAGAAGACATATTTTCTATTTTCTAAGTTGTATAAATTGAGTAATTGTTATATAAAATACCCAGAAAAAGGAATACATGTTTTCAAATAAAGATCTAATTTTTATCACATGTAAAAACTAGAGAGACAATTTAATTCAGCGGCCAAAAAAGAGCCGAAAACAACATAAAAAGTAAAAAATGTACATATATTCTCAACTTATAATTTTTTTTGTACGCTCAATTATTAAAATGGTAAAAAGATAACCTTCTTTTTTTTTTGTGACAAAATAATTTTTATCTTTATAATAAAGAAAATCTCATAAATTTTTCTCATATTATGTGTATAATTTAAAACATATTCCATAGTAGTAATATTAATAACTATATAAAAATCATATTTTTTAAAATTATTTTACTAAAATATTCCACTCAAAATATCATATCAAATATATATATGACGGTATCAAGGTTTTTAAACTTATGGGGCGTACCATCCTTCCCCCCTTTAGAACATTCGTCCTCGAATGTTAGTTCTTGGAGTTTTTCAAAATGGTTCCTATGGTCTCCTCTATAACTTAAACTAAAACCCAAATTATATCTGAAGTTTCGACTATTCACAACCTTTTGTACAACAGACTGTCGTATCTTCTTAACATTTACCTTACTTACCTTTATGTCTCGCAGCGTATCTTCTATTTATTTCATAACCTCTCTTCCACAAAAGTGAAAAATTACGCCTTATAGCTCTACTGTAATACCTGCACCTCTAGTGCATACAAAACCTGCCGTAAACTTCATACCGACTTTTTACGGCTCAACTCTATGGCACGATCTTGTAACAAAAGTAGGGTAACATTTCCTAAATTCCCTATAGTTTCTTAATTATAAATGTGACACATAACACACCCATAAGTGAGAATCTACTAGGCACGGCTTTGTAGACTTCCTAGGACACGACCCGCTCTGATACCACTTTGTCACGCCCCAACCTTGGGAGGTGTGGTTGGCACCCGGTGCCACACTGTCCCGAACGAACCACTCTGTAACTCATTCATTCCTTATGTAACTATCATGGTGCAACATGGCCACAACTCGAAATGTACAATTGTAAGTGGGCCAACATTCTATCACTGAACTATTTTTTTAAAAACATGAATACATATGGGTCGTCAAGGCCTTTGACATACTATACAAAACTAACCTCTGTCTACAAAGACTCTAAGATTATTTGACATCAAATGGGACAGGGTACCGACCTACCCACAAGTCTAAAGCAAAACTCTGACATGATGACTCATAGACTCGGCTGCACTCCGAATGAGATGGAGTCTTACCGATCCTTCATTGAATGTCAATCTCGTCTATTATGAGGACTCGTCAAACTAATTACCTATACTTGTAAGTCTTGATACCTCTGTAAATCATAAAATATTTATATTATCATGCATATACGTATGAATGTCATGTAATGCATAGGTCTGTACGTACGTAACATCATAAAGCCTCTGAGGGCATCCCATCATATCATCTCGGCCACTGTGGGGAAATCATCAACGTATACCAGCTGAACAGGTGGTGGTGCGTATATAATGCCGTAACATTTTCCCATATCTCAAATACATATATATACATATATACGCGTATATAACGCAGTCTGAGTCATATTTCAGCCACCGTGGGCATCATCATCATCGCATACCAGCTGATCAGGTGGTGGTGTGTATATAACGCCGTAACCTTTTCCCATATGCCATATACATATATATACACAGATACGCGTATATAACGCCGTTTGAGTCATGAGTCAATGTACATGTATAAATGCATATGAAATACGATAATAAAATCTTTCGGTGCGTCATAAGACCTTTATACCACTAATTAAAATCATAAAATTATTTTACGTATTTTCTGAGACCCATGAACAGACGATGGAATAATAAGACATATGGAGATTCAAGAAAATAGGCACTTCTAATACTTCTATGAATAGAGTCATTTATGGAAGTTGTGCCTTTTCTCATTTCGCTTGTATCATATGGATCATGCCAAAAGGAAATAAGGGATAGCCTTAACATACCTGGGCCGGTTCTCTTTACAATCCCCTTACACACGTCTTTTATGAAGAACACGTAATGTCAAGATACCAGTATTCACTTGAAGTTTTGATTTTATCACATGTAATGCCAAGAATAGCCCAAATTCTCATTCTTATAAAGTTTCACAAGGCAACAATCGAAGGCATGAAATCGGTTGAACAAAACAAAACACAATATTTGCTAAGCCATATAAATCTTAATAACTGTTAAATAAAATTTCCATAGAGATAACAGTTTCTAACAAAAATCTGATTGTTATCACAAGTAAAAACAAAGGATTAGCTAAGTGATAAATCCAATAACTATAGAGTTAGAGTCCCAACATAAAAGGTCTGACAAAAGAAGACATGTTTTCTATTTTCTAAGCTGTATAAATCGAGTAATTGTTATATAAAATACCCAAAAGAAGGAATACATGTTTTCAAATAAAGATCTAATTTTTATCACATGTAAAAACTAGAGAGACAATTTAATTCAATGGCCAAAAAAGAGCCGAAAACAACATAAAAAGTAAAAAATGTACTTATATTCTCAACTTATAATTTTTCTAATATCATATATAAAGAGTAAATTGTTTTTGTACGCTCAATTATTAAAATGGTAAAAAGATAACTTTCTTTTCTTTTGACAAAATAATTTTTATCTTTATTATAAAGAAAATCTCATAAATGTTTCTCATATTATGTGTATAATTTAAAACATATTCCATATTAGTAATATTAATAACTATATAAAAATCATATTTTTCAAAATTGTTTTACTAAAATATTTCATTCAAAATATCATATGAAATATATATATGATGGTATCAAGGTTGTTAAACTTACGGGGTGTAACATCCTTCCCCCCTTTAGAACATTCGTCCTCGAATGTTAGTTCTTGGAGTTTTTAAAAATGGTTGCTATGGTCTCCTCTATAACTTAAACTAAAACCCAAACTATATCTGAAATTTCGACAATTCACAACCTTCTGTACAACAGTATGTCGTATCTTCATAACATTTACTTTACTTACCTTTCAGTCTCGCATCGTATCTTCTATTTCTTTCATAACCTCTCTTCCACATAAGTGAAACATTACGCCTTAAAGCTCTACTGTAATACCTGCACCTCTAGTGCATACAAAACCTGTCGTAAACATTATACTGACTTTTTACACCTCAGCTCTATGGCATGATCTAGAAACAAAAAGAAGTGTAAGATTTCTAAATTCCCTATAGCCTTTTAATTATAAATGTGGCACGCAACACACCCATAAGTGAGAATCTACTAGGCACGGCTTTGTAGACTTCCTAGGACACAACCCGCTCTGATACCACTTTGTCACTCCCCAGCCTTGGGAGGCGTGGTTGGCACCCGATGCCACACTGTCCCAGTGAACCATTCTGTAACTCATTCATTCCTTTTGAAACTATCATTGGCCAACATGACCACAACTTGAAATGTACAACTGTAAGTGGGCCAACACTGTATCACTAAACTATTTTTCTTAAAACATGAATACATATGAACCGTCAATACCTCTGACATACTATACAAAACGAACCTTTATCTACAAAGCCTCTAAGATTATTTGACATCGAATGGGACAGGGTACCGACCTACCCACAAGTCTGTAGAAAAACTCTGACATGATGACTCATAGACTCGGATGCACTCCGAATGAGATGTAGTCTTACCGATCCTTCGTTGAATGCCAATCTCGTCTATTATGAGGGCTCTTCAAACTTATTATTTATACCTGTAAGTCTGGATAGCTATGTAAATAATAAAATATTTATAGTATCATGCATATACGTATGAATGTCATGTAATGCATAGGTGTGTAGGTACAAAACATCAAAAAGTCTTTGAGGGAATCCCATCATATCATCTAGGCCACTGTGGGAAAATCATTAATGTATACCAGCTGATCAGGTGGTGATGCGTATATAACGCCGTAATATTTTCCCATATCCCATATACATATATATACATATATACGCGTATATAATGCCGTCTGAGTCATATTTCAGCCATCGGGGGGCAACATTATCATCGTATACCAACTGATCAGGTGGTGGTGTGTATATAACGCCGTAACCTTTTCCCATATCCCATATACATATATATACACAGATACGCGTATATAACGCCGTTTGAGTCAAGGGTCAATGTACATGTGTAAATGCATATGAAATACGATAACAAAATCTCTCGGTGCGTCATAAGACCTTTATACCACTAATTAATATCATAAAATTATTTTACGTATTTTCTGAGACCCATGAACAGACGATGGAATAATAAGACATATGGAGATTAAAGAACATAGGTACTTCTAATACTTCTATGAATAGAGTCATTTATGGAAGTTGTGCCTTTTCTCATTTCGCTTGTATCATATGGATCATGCCAAAAGGAAAGAAGAGATAGCCTTAACATACCTGGGCCAGTTCTCTTGACAATCCCCTAACACACGTCTTTTATAAAGAACACGTAAAGTTAAGATACCAGTATTCACTTGAAGTTTTGATTTTATCACATTTAATGCCAAGAATAACCCAAATTCTCATTCTTATAAAGTTTCACAAGGCAACAATCGAAGGCATGAAATCGGTTGAACAAAACAAAACACAATATTTGCTAAGCCTTATAAATCTTAATAACTGTTAAATAAAATTTCTAAAGACATAAAAGTTTCTAACAAAATTCTGATTGTTACCACAAGTAAAAACAAAGGATTAGCTAGGTGATAAATCCAATAACTATAGAGTAACAGTCTCAACATAAAAGGTCTGACAAAAGAAGACATATTTTCTATTTTCTAAGTTGTATAAATCGAGTAATTGTTATATAAAATACCCAAAAGAAGGAATACATGTTTTCAAATAAAGATCTAATTTTTGTCACATGTAAAGAAGTAAAAAATGTACTTATATTCTCAACTTATAATTTTTTTTGTACGCTCAATTATTAAAATGGTAAAAAGATAACCTTCTTTTTTTGTGACAAAATAATTTTTATCTTTATAATAAAGAAAATCTCACCAATGTTTCTCATATTATGTGTATAATTTAAAACATATTCCATAGTAGTAATATTAATAACTATATAAAAATCATATTTTTCAAAATTATTCTACTAAAATATTCCACTCAAAATATCATATCAAATATATATATGACGGTATCAAGGTTGTTAAACTTATGGGGCGTACCATCCTTCCCCCCTTTAGAACATTCGTCCTCGAATGTTAGTTCTTGGAGTTTTTCAAAATGGTTGCTATGGTCTCCTCTATAACTTAAACTAAAACCCAAACTATATCTAAAGTTTCGACTATTCACAAACTTTTGTACAACAGACTGTCGTATCTTCTTAACATTTACCTTACTTACCTTTATGTCTCGCAGCGTATCTTCTATTTATTTCATAACCTCTCTTCAACAAAAGTGAAAAATTACGCCTTATAGCTCTACTGTAATACCTGCACCTCTAGTGCATACAAAACCTGCCGTAAACATCATACTGACTTTTTACGGCTCAACTCTATGGCACGATCTGGTAACAAAAGTAGGGTAACATTTCCTAAATTCCCTATAGCTTCTTAATTATAAATGTGACACATAACACACCCATAAGTGAGAATCTACTAGGCACGGCTTTGTAGACTTCCTAGGACACGACCCGCTCTGATACCACTTTGTCACGCCCCAACCTTGGGAGGTGTGGTTGGCACCCGGTGCCACACTGTCCCGAGCGAACCACTCTGTAACTCATTCATTCCTTATGTAACTATCATGGGGAAACATGGTCACAACTCGAAATGTACAATTGTAAGTGGGCCAACATTCTATCACTGAACTATTTTTTTTAAAACATGAATACATATGGGTCGTCAAGGCCTTTGACATACTATACAAAACTATCCTCTGTCTACAAAGACTCTAAGATTATTTGACATCAAAGGGGACAGGGTACCGACCTACCCACAAGTCTAAAGCAAAACTCTGACATGATGACTCATAGACTCGGCTGCACTCCGAATGAGATGGAGGCTTAACGATCCTTCGTTGAATGCCAATCTCGTCTATTATGAGGGCTCGTCAAACTGATTATCTATACTTGTAAGTCTTAATATCTCAGTAAATCATGAAATATTTATATTATCATGGATATACGTATGAATGTCATGTAATGCATAGGTCTGTACGTGCGTAACATCATAAAGCCTCTGAGGGCATCCCATCATATCATCTCGGCCATTGTGGGCAAATCATCAACGTATACCAGCTGAACAGGTGGTGGTACGTATATAATGCCGTAACATTTTCCCATATCCCATATACATATATATACATATATACGCGTATATAACGCCGTCTGAGTCATATTTTAGCCACCATGGGTAGCATCATCATCATATACCAGCTGATCAGGTGGTGGTGTGTATATAACGCCGTAACCTTTTCCCATATCCCATATACATATATATACACAGATACGCGTATATAACGCCGTTTGAGTCATGAGTCAATGTACATGTATAAATTCATATTAAATACGATAATAAAATCTCTCGGTGCGTCATAAGACCTTTATACCACTAATTAATATCATAAAATCATTTTACGTATTTTCTGAGACCCATGAACAGACGATGGAATAATAAGACATATGGAGATTCAAGAAAATAGGCACTTCTAATACTTCTATGAATAGAGTCATTTATGGAAGTTGTGTCTTTTCTCATTTCGCTTGTATCATATGGATCATGCCAAAAGGAAATAAGGGATAGCCTTAACATACCTGGGCCGGTTCTCTTGACATTCCCCTTACACACGTCTTTTATAAAGAACACGTAATGTCAAGATACCAGTATTCACTTGAAGTTTTGATTTTATCACATGTAATGCCAAGAATAACCCAAATTCTCATTTTTATAAAGTTTCACAAGGCAACAATCGAAGGCATGAAATCGGTTGAACAAAACAAAACACAATATTTGCTAAGCCATATAAATCTTAATAACTGTTAAATAAAATTTCCATAGAGATAACAGTTTCTAACAAAAATCTGATTGTTATCACAAGTAAAAACAAAGGATTAGCTAAGTGATAAATCCAATAACTATAGAGTAACAGTTCCAACATAAAAGGTCTGACAAAAGAAGACATATTTTCTATTTTCTAAGCTGTATAAATCGATTAATTGTTATATAAAATACCCAAAAGAAAGAATACATGTTTTCAAATAAAGATCTAATTTTTAACACATGTAAAATCTAGAGAGACAATTTAATTCAGCGGCCAAAAAATAGCCGAAAACAACATAAAAAGTAAAAAATGTACTTATAATCTCAACTTATAATTTTTCTAATCTAATATAAAGAGTAAAATATTTTTTTGTACGCTCAATTATTAAAATGGTAAAAAGATAACCTTCTTTTCTTGTGACAAAATAATTTTTATCTTTATAATAAGAAAATCTCATAAATGTTTCTCATATTATGTGTATAATTTAAAACATATTCCATAGTAGTAATATTAATAACTATATAAAAATCAGATTTTTCAAAATTGTTTTACTAAAATATTCCACTCAAAATATCATATCAAATATATATATGACCGTATCAAGGTTGTTATACTTATGGGGTGTAACATCCTTTCCCCCTTTAGAACATTCGTCCTCGAATGTTAGTTCTTGGAGTTTTTCGAAATGGTTTCTATGGTCTCCTCTATAACTTAAACAAAAACCCAAACTATATCTGAAGTTTCGACTATTCACAACCTTTTGTACAACAGATTGTCGTATCTTCTTAACATTTACCTTACTTACCTTTAAGTCTCGCAGCGTATCTTCTATTTCTTTCATAACCTCTCTTCCACATAAGTGAAAAATTACGCCATAAATCTCTACTGTAATACCTGCACCTCTAGTGCATACAAACCCTTCCGTAATCTTCATACTGACCTTTTACGGCTCAGCTCTATGGCGCAATCTGGAAACAAAAGAAGGGTAACATTTCCTAAATTACCTATAGCTTGTTAATTATAAATGTGGCGTGCATGTAACGACCCGACCGGTCGTTTTGTGTTCCGGCGCGTCATTCAGCAGTTTGAGGCCATGAGCGGCTTCATCTCAGGTATATTGACTTGTGTGTATGGTCAGAATTAAAATTCAGGATGTTTGGAGTCAAATCTAAATGGAAATTCTAATTTTGAAATCTTAAAATTGAAGAAATGAACTAGGATTGGAATTTTGAGTAAACGACCTCGGAATTGAGATCCGAAGGTTCCAACAGGTTCGTATGATGATTTCGGACTTGGGCGTATGCACGGATCAGGTTTTGGATAACCCGAGAGCATTTTGGCGCCTATTGTGGAAGATAGCATTTTAGAAGAAATTGCATCAGTTTGGTTTAAAATGCATTTCAGTGTTATTGATGTCCGTTTGGGATTTCGAGACTGGGAGTAGCTCCGTATGGTGATTCTGGATTTGGGAGCGCAATCAGAAGTGAATTCGGAGGTCCGTAGGTCATTTTGGAGTCGTTCGGCTAAAGATGGAAAATTGAAGGTTTCTGAGAAAATTTGGCCGGAAGTGGAAATTTTGATATCAGATTCGAAATGCGAATTTTATGGTTTGGATAGCTTCGTTAGGTTATTTGGGACTTAATAGTGTGTCCGGAATATCTTTGTGTTGAAATATATGAATTATGGGAAAAATTTGGAAAATTTTGATATTTAATATTGTTAAAGTTGACTTTGGTCAACATTTTTGGTAAACGGACCCGGACCCGTAATTTTTCGGTCTCGAAAGGTCCATAGAAAAATATGGTAGTTGAACGTGTTTCCGAAATCGAATTCCGAGGTCCCAGGCCCGAGAAATGAATTTTTTCGTGAAATTGTTTTCTGAAAATGTTTAAGGAAAATGAAAATGAAATTTGATCAAAAGTAATGGTATCGGGCTCGTATTTTGGTTCCGACGCTCGGTACAGGTCATATATGTTGGTTAAGCGCTTCCTGTAAAGTTTGGTTACAAACGGACGTTGTTTGACGGGTTTCGGCCTTAAATTGGAAAATTTGAAAGTTTATGAAATTTGAAAGAATTCTTGGATTTAAGGCTCAAATCATTGATTTTGATGTTATTTTGGCGATTTGATTGCTCGAGCAAGTTCGTGTGAAGTTTTAGAGTCAGTGTTCATATTTGGTTTGGAGCCCCGAGGGCTCGGGAGTGTTTCGGAGGTATCTCGGAGTGATTTCGGACTTACGAAAAATTGCAGAAAATTACAGAAAATTCTGCTGTAGCCAGAAAATTTTAGGTGCGAGTAGTCTAGTTTGGAAGCTCATATCTTGTAATCTATAAGAAATCAAAAAAGATCCAAAACACGAAAGTTGTAGCCCATACATTCTAGTTTTCGGAAAGTTAAACTATTCGCGCTTTGGATATCATCTCAGAATGTTACGATGGATCGAAAAGGGCTGCTGGAGCAATTTCGGTAGAATTTACGATGCACTTTAGAAGCTCATATCTCGGGATATATAAAGAGTTATATGGTGTACAACCTATCAAATTAAAGATATTTGAGTCTAGTTTCTAAATATTCAAGCTGTTTGTCATTTGGATATTAATACATGATGTTATGGGTGTTTAAACAGAAGGTGTCCGACAAAAAACAATTTTAATAGGATGTACAACTTGTATAGCACAAGTGCAAGTTACAACTCGACGAAGCACAGACAGATTCTTTTATACACGGATTTAGCTCACTTTTCTTCATTTCTTCAAAGTATGGACGATTTTTGGGGAGCTTCAAGAGGGGATTTTCATCATCAATGTGAAGGTAAGTTATCCCCACCTATTTTGAGTTAAGTACATCAATTATGTATGGATTTGAGCATGAAAATTGTAGAAAAATTGAGGATTTAGGCCTAGGGATTTGAAAATAAGATTTGGTGATTTGAGGGGTCAAATGTGGCGAGACGAGGAATCCGGTGATGTGACTTTCGTAATTTTTCGAGAAGTGGGCCCGAGGCTCGGGTTTTGCAAATTTCGTGATTTTCGATATATTTTGAGTCTTTTCAATTGGGTTATATTCCCTTAGCCTATTGTAATATATTCCTTGTGGTTTTGGAAAGATTCGACGCGCGAGGAGGTCGATTCGAAAGGAAAGGGCATCGCGGAGTAGACTTTTGGCCATCTTGAGGTGAGTAATAGATGTAAATGCTGTTCTGAGGGTTTGAAACCCCGGACTTTCACATCGTAATGATATATTGAGGCGTGACACGCACTCCATGGCGAGTGCGGGGTCGGATACTATTGGGGATTGTGACTTGGTCCATCCCGTGTGATGTTTATACTATACCGATGATTGATACACATACTTCATTGATATTACTGGGCTTGATGCCATATTTGGGGCCTTGTGCCGATTTGTGAAATCCTTCGAGGATTGATATTGCTGCTTAGCATGATTTGCATATCATTTAATTTCAGTCCAAGGTTTTAAATGTTGTTTTGCAAACTCAGCCATAATTCTAAGTGTTGAAAACTTAAATGATATTTTTAAATGTATTTCGGGCTGGGAAATTCTATTTTGTAAATGCCCAAGGGGCTTATTATATTATTTTCTGGACTGATTATAAAGTGACTTGAAACAGTGGTAACAATGACACTGTGTGATATACTTGAAATAGTGGTAACAATGACACTGTGTGATATACTTGAAACAGTGGTAACAATGACACTGTGTGATATACTTGAAATAGTGGTAACAATGACACTGGATGATATACTTGAACAGTGGTAACAATGGCACTGTATGATATAAATTGGTCAGGTAACAATGGCTGACCGGTCAGGTAACAATGACTGACCAAGATATTGCGCTTGGGCTGTAGGAGCCCCTCCGGAGTCTGTACACACCCCCAGTGAGCGCCGTCGACGATAAATAAATATGGATGGCTCGGGCTGCACGCCGCAGTGGGTACTGGAATGTACCATCATATGCATTGCATTGCATTCATGTATTTGTATTTATACTGGTGTTTAGCTGCTCAGTTCCATATGTTGCTGTATATTCGGATTGTAGCTTACTTTGTGTATTTACTGGATTTTCTTATCTTCGGACTGTAGTTACTTTTATTACTCACTGGGTCGGAGTACTCACTTTACTCCCTGCACCTTGTGTGCAGATCCAGGGCAGTCTCAGGCTCAGTAGATCCAGTTGATCAGCAGATCCAGCCTCTGGGAGTATCGAGGTAGCTGCACGGCGTTCGCAGCCATTGATCTTCTCCCTCCTATCCTATCTCTTTATTTCCGCATTATCGGACTTTGGATATACCGTGTATTAGGATGATATTCTGTATTCTAGAGGCTCAGATTCGTGACACCGGGTCCTAGTGAGATTATATTGTGTATTTTGTTAAAATCTTCAGTACTTTAATCTTGCTTAATTGATATTTCTTTCCGCTATTTTTGATAAATTGGGTTAAGTGTTGAATAATGGTCGGGCTTGCCTAGTAGTGTGCTGGGCGCCATCACGACCGGGATTTGGGTCGCGACAAGTTGGTATCAGAGTCTAGGTTACTTGGTCTCGCAAGTCATGAGCCAGTTTAGTAGAGTCTCGCGGATCGGTACAGAGACGTCTGTACTTATCCTTGAGAGGCTGCCGAACCTTTAGGAAAACTTCACATTCTTGAATTCTTATCGTGCGTCCTTGATTCAGCTTGAAAAGAAACTTTTGAAATTCCTTCCGCGTGATTGTATGCACCAACGGGCGCTTAGTATCAGATGTGTCTTGATGGCTTTTGATTCCCCGATCGAGGGGCGAGGTGTAATCTCTGTGAGTTTAAATTTAGACCAGTCTGGAGGACTTGAGGTCAAATCTTTGCCAATGGCTTGAGCACCGAGGTGCTGATTTTGTGAGCAAGTGTTTTGAACTCATATGTTCATTATTGTCCTTGTTAGCCAGAATGGCGGTTGGATATCCACGTGATGAGTATGTTAGTGTTGCGAGGTGTATTTTTACGACTTGGTAGTGGCGAAGAAGCCTACTGGATAGTAGATGAACTGTTAAGTGATTCGTTTCTTATTGTGATTTGTTGAGTAGCCCGAGTTATGGGCGCGTGAAGAATATTTTTCGTGTCTCCTAGTTAGATAAGTCTGGGAGCTGAGATCGCTTCCGTAAATGTATTATGACGAAATCGTTGAGTCAAGGAGACCACCTTGAAGGTCGAAAATATTAAAGGAAGAATATGTTCCTACTTGGTTGAATAGCCCAATAATGGAGGGTTGAAGGGTATTTTCTATGTGTTATGATTCAAATAGGTGCAACGCATGTCCATGTATCAATTTAGATTTATGTAATTGATATGCATTGTGATGCTTTGTCAAGTTGTGGATGTGTTGTTAGGATGGTTTTGGTGATTCTCTGGCAGGTGGATAGGACCAATTACAAAGGAGGCTCTGCCAAAATTTTTGAAAAATTTAGGACTTAAAAAAAAATTGGTCGCCTAGAGAGTGGGCTTAACTGTTGTGTGAGTAAATGCAAGAATTGCAGAAGAGTTAAAATTCCAGATGATTCGTGTTTCCACGAGCTTATGATGGAGTGAGTTTAATCTCACCATGATATTACGACATCAATAGAGTATATGTGTTGTGATCTATGGCTTCGAGCCAAGTTGGGGAGCTTGCCGTTGATTAGTTGATTGCAAGGTTTATTACCTGTGTGAATTCTGGTTATTGGCGTTTTGGTGGGTTATTGCAGCTATGGAAAAGGACCATGAGTGGTAATTTGAGTAAATGAATTGTTGGATGCATGCTATGGTTAGCCTTATTGGCTCATGTTCAGACTTGAGGGAAGATTCATGATTTATGCCTCGTATAGGTGCAGGCTTCGAGGGAAGTGATCCCTCTAGGTGCTTTATCGAGAGGGTATTCATATGTTATAAAATTCAGTAGAGTTGGTTGCATTCGGGGCCAAGTCAGAGCTGGGTGGCTCTCAATAGCGGTCCTAGTTAATTCAAGAGGTAAAGTGTGGTGCCTAATGATTTTGAGTCTATAAGTACGGTTAAGAGTCAAGCTTTTGAAGCAGCTTATGAAGAAAGGCACAGAATGTTCTATGATGTTTTGACTTGCGGTGTAGCATTTGAGAGACATGAAATGGTCATGGTATTTGAGACAGCATGGTCTCGTGATTTAAGGTCACTCGGGGTGAGTTTGGTTGAAATAAGTTAGGTGTTAAAGGGAGATATTATTATTTCTAAGGCAATCAAGGATAAATTGGAAGGAAGTAGATTGATTAGCCATAGTTGAGTTGGTATACTGGTGTCAGTGATCGGTTCGTTCAGCGTGATCGAGTTATGCATGTGAGGCTTGTCGGCCGCAGTGATTGATGTTATTCTGAAGCATTCTTTTGTTAGGGCCTATTATGAGTAGGCGGATCCCAGAAAGTGTTATGGTGGCTTGGACAACTACTTAGAGATTGGCATATTCGACGATTATGAGGATTCGCCTGTATGCTGCTATAGTTCTCCTGAAGTGAGTTAAATGGAAAGTCTTATGTGATGAAGTATTAGCCTATCGGCGGTTCCAGAGTTGTGATGGAAATCGCGTCTATCGTATATTGGCACGTGAGGTGCAGTGAGTGGTATGGAATTTGAAGTAAGGACCAAGGTTGCAGTTTGGTCAATGACTGTGATGTCACGATCTCGGATGAGCAGTATATGAGTTTCAGTGTTTTGAGTAAGATGGGTATTGACGTCAGTATCACCTGAGGTCGGTGTTCTGTGAGAAAGGCTTTGCATCCTGGTTAGGGATTCTTGATCGCTTTTCAGCGTTAGTGCAGCCGGTGGTTTGGATGTGCAGACCCATTAATTATTTCGGAAGATGGTGGGAGCTTGTCCCACAGGAATATTGTATAAGTGTGACATGTAGTCACTTGATTAATTAGAAATTTAAACCAAGTATGAGGATTTTGGTAATATCATCCATTTGAGAATTTATGCCTGGAGGGCACTCTGTTTATTGGGTTATGGACCTGTGAAAGATTATTGGCCTAGCTTGGCACGATCAGGATCGACTTGAGGTCGGTGGATAGATTTAAATGTGGAAGTGAGCCTTACGTCAGGCCAGTTGTGTTTATTTCAGCAATGCGCTCTTTATGGAAGGATAGTCGCAGTCTTATTTCGTGGTCAGTTAATTCATGTAAAGATATATTGCACCGTATGAGTTGTGAGACGGCTTGGTAAATTCCTTATGTGTTGAGGTTCCGCTCAGCGGTGATGTTATATGAGCAGGATGAGACTTAGATCATGTATCGCACCTCAGTTGTGCTTGAGTTTGTAGCCTATAGCGCTATATGTTTCCTTGGGAATGATATTATGCACCTTAGTGTGTTTATGACCGATATTCGGTATTTTGATGTGATGAGCTATTCAGCTCGACGTATATCTCCTTATGTGAGTTCTATATGTGGATCGGGTGGCACACCGCCATGGGTATGTTGTTTGGATCGGGTTGCACGCCGCAACAGTGTGATGTTCAGTTCAGTGCCCATATTTTGCTTTTGTGTGTTCTGTTTCCCTGTTTTCTGAGGAAGTCTATGTTAGTGTGCGAGTTGAGTAGTTCCTTCTAGAGTTCGCCTTCCTTTTGTATCGCGTTCGAATTGATAGCATACTGGCACATTGTGGCGTCTTGTGGGATTTTTGATTATGTCTGAGGTGGCTTATTGCCTGAGCAGTTCGTACTGGGTGAGACGAGGTTACTAGATTTGGGGTCAGTGCAAACTGATTATATGAAGTATATTATAGAGCAAAGATCATTCTTTGGTTTGGGACAAGGTAATGGAACTTGTCAGGAGTGTAGATCCAATGAATTGTTGATTCAGCAGTTGGTTGTGAATTTCGGCACATCTCTTCAGTCGTATCGGTGTTGAAAAAAAAAAAACTAGAGCAAGACCTGTGTAGATCATGAGATGCAATGGGAGCATCAGATTCGTGGAATTTCGACTATTATGTTTAAAGAATGTTATTGTGGTTCTATGAGTAAAGTGATGCAAAGTGTGAATTCAGCAAAGTTATGCAGTCATGTTTGGGTACAGCGTGTGGAGATTGATATGGTGGTCGTATGATGGAAACAGGCTTGGCAGGGAAATTCAGGATGTTGGAATTGGGCCTAATGGCTTATTTGCTTGAATAAATAAGTATATCTACAGAATTATCGAGCTAATGTGCTCAACGGAGTAGTGGTAGCATGGGAAGGTGCATGATGTGTTAAACAAGTGATTTCAGACTACTTCAGTGTAGTTCTCAGCACGTTCGAGGACGAACGTATGTTTAAGTGGGGGAGATTGTAACGACCCGACCGGTCGTTTTGAGCTCCGGCGCGTCATTCAGCAGTTTGAGGCCATGAGCAGCTTCATCTCAGGTATATTGACTTGTGTGTATGGTCAGAATTAAAATTCAGGAAGTTTGGAGTCAAATCTAAATGGAAATTCTCATTTTGAAAGCTTAAAATTGAAGAAATGAACTAGGATTAGAATTTTGAGTAAACGACCTCGGAATTGGGATCTGAAAGTTCCAGCATGTTCGTATGATGATTTCGGACTTGGGCGTATGTCCGGATTTGGTTTTGGGTAACCCGTGAGCATTTCGGCGTATATTGTGAAAGTTAGTACTTTAGAAGAATTTCATAAATTTGGGTTGGAAGGCATTTCAGTGTTATTGATGTCCATTTGGGATTCTGAGACTGGGAGTAGCTCCGTATGGTGATTCTGGATTTGGGAGCGCGATCGGAAGTGAATTCAGAGGTCCGTAGGTCATTTTGGAGTCGTTCGGCTAAAGATGGAAAATTGAAGGGTTTTGAGAAAATTTGGCCGGAAGTGGAAATTTTGATATCGGATTTGAAATGCGAATTTTATGGTTTTGATAGCTTCGTTAGGTTATTTGGGACTTAGGAGTGTGTCCGGAATATCTTTGTGTTGAAATATATGAATTATGGGAAAAATTTGGAAAATTTTGATATTTAATATTGTTAAAGTTGACTTTGGTCAACATTTTTGGTAAACGGACCCGGACCCGTGATTTTTTGGTCTCGAAAGGTCCATAGAAAAATATGGGAGTTGAACGTGTTTCCGGAATCGAATTCCGAGGTCCCAGGCCCGAGAAATAAATTTTTTCGTGAAATTGTTTTCTGAAAATGTTTAAGGAAAATGAAAATGAAATTTGATCAGAAAGTAATGGTATCGGGCTCGTATTTTGGTTCCGACGCTCGGTACAGGTCATATATGTTGGTTAAGCGCTTCCTGTAAAGTTTGGTTACAAACGGACGTTGTTTGACGGGTTTCGGCCTTAAATTGGAAAATTTGAAAGTTTATGAAATTTGAAAGAATTCTTGGATTTAAGGCTCAAATAATTGATTTTGATGTTATTTTGGCGATTTGATCGCTCGAGCAAGTTCGTGTGATGTTTTAGAGTCACTGTTCATATTTGGTTTGGAGCCCCGAGGGCTCGGGAGTGTTTCGAAGGTGTCTCGGAGTGATTTCGGACTTACGAAAAATTGCAGAAAATTCTGCTGTGCCCAGAAAATTTTAGGTGCGAGTAGTCCAGTTTGGAAGCTCATATCTTGTAATCTATAAGAAATCAGAAAAAGTGCAAAACATGACAATTGTAGCCCATACATTATAGTTTTCGGAAAGTTAAACCATTCACGATTTGGATATCATCTCAGAAAGTTACGATGGATCGAAAAGGGCTGCTGGAGCAATTTCGGCAGAATTTACGATGCACTTTAGAAGCTCATATCTCGGGATATATAAAGAGTTATATGGTGTACAACCTATCCAATTAAAGATCTTTGAGTCTAGTTTCTAAATCTTTAAACCGTTTGTCATTTGGATATTTATACATGATGTTATGGGTGTTTAAACAGAAGGTGTCCGACAAAGAACAATTTTAATAGGATGTATAACTTGTATAGCACAAGTGCAAGTTACAACTCGACGAAGCACAGGCAGATTCTTTTATACACGGATTTAGCTCACTTTTCTTCATTTTTTCAAAGTATGGACGATTTTTGGGGAGCTTCAAGAGGGGATTTTCATCATCAATGTGAAGTAAGTTATCCCCACCTATTTTGAGTTAAGTACATCAATTATGTATGGATTTGAGCATGAAAATTGTAGAAAAATTGAGGATTTAGGCCTAGAGATTTGAAAATAAGATTTGGTGATTTGAGGGGTCAAATGAACTTCAATTTTGGTAAATTTTATATGTACGGACTCGTGGCGAGACGAGGAATCCGGTGATGTGACTTTCGTAATTTTTCGAGAAGTGGGCCCGGGGCTCGGGTTTTGCAAATTTCGTGATTTTCGATATTTTTCGAGTCTTTTCGATTGGGTTATATTCCCTTAGCCTATTGTAATATATTCCTTGTGGTTTTGGCAAGATTCGACGCGCGAGGAGGTCGATTCGAAAGGAAAGGGCATCGCGGAGTAGACTTTTGGCCATCTTGAGGTGAGTAATAGATGTTAATGTTGTTCTAATGGTTTGAAACCCCGGACTTTCACATCGTAATGCTATATTGAGGTGTGACACGCACTCCATGGCGAGTGCGGGGTCGGATACTATTGGGGATTGTGACTTGGTCCATCCCGTGTGATGTTTATACTATACCGGTGATTGATACACATACTTCATTGATATTACTGGGCTTGATGCCATGTTTGGGACCTTGTGCCGATTTGTAAAATTCTTCGAGGATTGATATTACTGCTTAGCATGATTTGCATATCATTTAATTTCAGTCCAAGGTTTTAAATGTTGTTTTGCAAACTCAGCCATAATTCGAAGTGTTGAAAACTTAAATGATATTTTTAAATGTATTCCGGGCTGGGAACTTCTATTTTGTAAATGCCCAAGGGGCTATTATATTATTTTATGGACTGATTATAAAGTGACTTGAAACAGTGGTAACAATGACACTGTGTGATATACTTGAAACAGTGGTAACAATGACACTGTGTGATATACTTGAAACAGTGGTAACAATGACATTGTGTGATATACTTGAAACAGTGGTAACAATGACACTGTGTGATATACTTGAAATAGTGGTAACAATGACAGTGGGTCCTAGTGAGATTATATTGTGTATTTTGTTAAAATCTTCAGTACTTTAATCTTGCTTAATTGATATTTCTTTCCGCTATTTTTGATAAATTGGGTTAAGTATTGAATAATGGTCGGGATTGCCTAGTAGTGTGCTGGGCGCCATCAGAACCGGGATTTGGGTCGCGACAGCGCAACACACCCATAAGTGAGAATCTACTAGGCACGGCTTTGTAGACTTCCTAGGACACGACCCGCTCTGATACCACTTTGTCACGCCCCAACCTTGGGAGGCGTGGTTGGCACCCGGTGCCACACTATCCCGAGCGAACCACTCTGTAACTCATTCATTCCTTATGTAACTATCATGGGCCAACATGGCCACAACTCGAAATGTAAAACTATAAGTGGGCTAACATTCTATCACTGAACTATTTTTTTTAAAACATGAATACATATGGGCCGTCAAAGCCTTTGACATACTATACAAAACTAACCTCTGTCTACAAAGTCTCTAAGATTATTTGACATCAAATGGGACAGGGTACCGACCTACCCACAAGTTTATAGCAAAACTATGACATGATGACTCACAGACTCGGCTTCACTCCGAATGAGATGGGTTCTTACCGATCCTTTGTTGAATGCCAATCTCGTCTATCATGATGGCTGATAAAACTGATTATCTACACTTGTAAGTCTTGATAGCTCGGTAAATCATGAAATATTAATATTATCATGCATATACGTATGAATGTCATGTAATGCATAGGTCTGTGTGTACGTAACATCATAAAGCCTCTAAGGGCATCCCATAATATCATCTCGGCCACTATGGGAAAATCATCAACGTATACCAGCTGAACAAGTGGTGGCGCGTATATAATACCGTAACATTTTTCCATATCCCATATACATATATACGCGTATATAACGCCGTCTGAATCATATTTCAGCCACCATGGGCAACATCATCATCGTATACCAGCTGATTAGGTGGTGGTGCATATATAACGCCGTAATCTTTTCCCATATCCCATATACATATATATACATATATACACGTATATAACGTCGTCTGTCATAAGTCAATGTACATGTATAAATGCATGAAATACATATGAAATACGATAACAAAATCTCTCGGTACGTCATAAGACCTTTATACCACTGATTAATATCATAAAATCATTTTACGTATTTACTGAGACCCATGAACAGAGGATGGAATAACAAGACATATGGAGATTCAAGAACATAGGCACTTCTAATACTTCTATGAATAGAGTCACTTATGGAAGTTGTGCCTTTTCTCATTACGCTAGTATCATATGGATCATGCCAAAAGGAAATAAGGAATAGCCTTAACATACTTGGGCCGGTTCTCTTGACAATCCCCTAACACACGTCTTTTATAAAGAACACGTAATGTCAAAATACCAGTATTCACTTGAAGTTTTGATTTTATCACATGTAATGCCAAGAATAACCCAAATTCTCGTTCTTATAAAGTTTCACAAGGCAACAATCGAAGGCATGAAATCGGTTGAACAAAACAAAACACAATATTTGCTAAGCCATATAAATCTTAATAACTGTTAAATAAAATTTCCAAAGAGATAACAGTTTCTAACAAAAATCTGATTGTTATCACAAGTAAAAACAAAGGATTAGCCAAGTGATAAATCCAATACTTATAGAGTAACAATCCAAACATAAAAGATCTGACAAAAGAAGACATATTTTCTATTTTCTAAGCTGTATAAATCGAGTAATTGTTATATAAAATACCCAAAAGAAGGAATACATGTTTTCAAATAAAGATCTAATTTTTATCACATGTAAAAACTAGAGAGACAATTTAATTTAGCGGCCAAAAAAGAGCCGAAAACAACATAAAAAGTAAAAAATGTACTTATATTCTCAACTTATAATTTTTCTAATCTCATATAAAGAGTAAAAAAAAAATTGTACGCTCAATTATAAAAATGATAAAAAGATAATAAAGAAAATCTCATAAATGTTTCTCATATTATATGTATAATTTAAAACATATTCCATAGTATACAAGTTGGAATGTTTTACCATGTACTTTTGTGGTGAAACTAGGGTTAGTAACATTATAAGGAGATTATAATATGAGTTATTTTAATTTTATGATAGTTGGTGTTATGTTTTGAAGTCAAGCGAGTTATGGAACAAAAGTTGGAAAAGGTCAACACAAGTTCCATTCGTAAATGTGATGAAAAATAGGCCAAATGTAACTGAGGTTTTCTTCATATATATTTGGAATTAGGGGATGATCTACCTACCAACTTAAAGATCTATGAGTCTAGTTTCTAAATCATTAAACCGTTTGTCGACACGAAGCCGGAGTAGAGAAGCACTCATATTTTTGCGAGACTGCGCAAGCTGGTAGGTGACAAGAAGGTGCATCACCTACTTGCCAAAATAAGAGGACTCAATTAAAAGCTCCAAAGTCGGCCAAGATGGGTCTTTTAATGGATTATCAACTTATTTATTTCACCCATCTTCCAGACCTTGAAAACCTAATTGAACCCCTGCAACTCCTCCCCAAAAATCCCACACAAACCCTAGGGTATTTCGGGTGTTACGATGCGATTCTAGTGCTGAAAAGTCCGGACAACTTGCTAGTTTTTCTTTCTTCTTCTTTTAGCCGTGTTGAGGAAATTATTTTTGATTATAAAGGACCAGGTTTTGTGGGTTATACTCAGTACATGGTAATTTTATACTTCTCCTTCCATTATCTATGCGTTTGCAAGTTGTAACTCGATCTTAAAAAATAGACCTAGCTAGTTTCGAAAGAATGGTATGTTGTTTGTTCTTGTGTAATGGTTGGCTGGTTGTGAACATATTTTTAAGTTGAATTCCTATCTGGTTTATTGTATAAGAGGTATAATGGTGTACTTTTGGTTGTATTTCTCAATTTGAAAGAAAAGACAAGTCGAAACGTGTTTAAGTAAACTGAAAAATTATTTTTGAGTTAATGAACTTGTGGGACTGTTTTTGGGCTGTTTCAAGTTAGTATTGGGTTGTATATTTTACTACTATTTTTATGGAGTTGAAAGGAGGAAGGGTGTGGAGAAACGCCACATAATGGCAAGGTTGTTTGTTGGTCGTTCATCGTAACATGTTTGGATTGTTTGACACTATTATGGTTGTCGTGTTGTGTATGAAGTGATAGGGGTATGTTGGGTTGTTTGTGATTGTTTGGACTAGTGTAAAGTCATATATATAGGGGAGGTGATGTCCGTTTCATTGTAAAATAGGTTGTGGTCGATACATAATAGTTACGACGCTTAAACGATAACGAGAGTGTGATTTCTCTTATTGTAGACTAAGGAGCCGTGAAATTGCATAGCTTGAGGTTGGGAAGAATATACAAGGTATGTTAAGGAACTTAATTCTTTCTTTTGCATGATCTAAAGTGAAATGAATACGTTGTTTCATAACGGATCTACTCCTAGCAACTAAGGTTTCCCATGTTGTTCTTTCCTTATAAAGTTATTCTAAGCAAGTATATATGATCCTTGAATCCTGTAGAAGCTCATATTGATGGTATAATGTCCATAATGTTAATCGAAGGTTCAATGCCCTTAAGTCACTCCGAAAGGTTTAGAACGTGATTCCATCAGTCGAGTATGCATTATATATATGTATCTATTTTACTCTACTAATCCGCCCATAGTCGGTCGGGTACGACACCTATTGTGCAACCAATAATTAGTTGGGATTGTCGATCTCCACGTGGCCGGGTACGATTCTACTGATCCTTATGATGACCGGGTACGTTTTTTACCAAGTCCTCTTTGAGTCCGGCTACGATATGATGATAATGATGCCCACAGAGGCATATGCTTTTTAAAAGTTTATGTGTATATATGTATTATGCATTTCATGTCATTAGACCCAGACGCACTCAGATGATATAGGTTATATCTCCTCTATCTCTTTTCACACTACTGTTCTTATTTATGTTTTCCTGTCTTACATACTCGGTACTTTATTCGTATTGACATCCCTTTTGCCTGGGGATGCTGCGTTTCATGCCCGCAGGTCCCAATTGATAGGTTGACAATCCTCTAATTAGGCTATCAGCTCAGCGGAATGTGTTGGTGCACTCTACTTGCTCCGGAGTTGCCTATTTGGTCAGTATGCTTTGGATATGCATTGATTGGTATGGTGGGGCCCTGTCCCGACCTTTATGATATTATGTACTCTTAGAGACTTTTAGATAGATGTTAGGTGTATGGATACTTTTATGGCCTTGTCAGTCTATGTTTTGAGTTAACAAATAGTCATGTCAGCCTTATAGGCCAGTATGTCACATATATAAGTTTGTACATTATATTGGGTCGTCATATGTTGAGCATTCCCTTATATTTTATTCTTGTTATCTCATTACGGGTTTTGTGGTCACTTACCCATGATAGTATGATAAGAAAGATACGTTACGTTGGTACTCGGTCGAGTAAGGCACCGAGTGCCCGTCGCAGCCCTTCGGTTTGGGTCGTGACAAAAGTGGTATCAGAGCAATTCTGTCCTAGGGAGTCTACAAACCGTGTTTAATAGAGTCTTGTTTATAGGTGTGTAGTATACCACATGATAAGGAGGCCTAATGCATGAATACCAATCCACCCATATGGTTTAAAAAACCAATAAGAGAACCAGAAGGTAGATACAAGTTTCAACAAATAAAAGAAGCAAGGTGGCGAAGGTTACGAGGTACTAGTTAGTGAAGGTTTTGAGTTTTACAATTCAAGCAGAGAAATATATGTATTCTGAGTTACATTCAACAGTAACAGAGGTATGTACAATTGTCCACGCCCATCTTAATTATGCCCAATGGGAGCTAACAAATATAGTTTAAAATCAGTATGGGCTGGTAAACAAGATAAACCAAATATGAATAAGGGAGCGAATGAGTTTATAATGGTCGTCATCATGAGAATTTCAGAGATAGCATTGCAACAATAATAGAATGGACAACAAAAGGATAACCTTTAAGGTTTATTCGGGAAGACTCTTACCTACAACGAGCATAGTGAGCAGAGTTAAGCTTAAGGGACTAAGTGTACCAATTACACTAAGTATCGCCCATGTGCGTAAGAAATTCAACTATCCCCGGTATAGAAAGGTTATCTCAAGGTGAGTAAAATGTCAGTGAAGATGTGAAAAAAAATAACAAAGATAAATAGGTAACTATGGGATATTAAGGGAAGCATGCGGTAAAAAGGTTAAAGGAATGAGAATGCATCTGTTCAGATCCTACAGATATGATATGATTCCAAAACAATATGCAAGTATGATGCCTGGGAGAAGCAATAAGGGTTCTACACTCGACGATATTGATAAATAAGTGCAAAATGAACACTTGATACAAAAGGAGCCAGCACGATAGGTAACTTAAGACAAAGTAAATAACCAAAGAGAGATTACGCGTAATATAGATATGAGAATGGACCAACGAGTAGTTGTAGTTGATTCAGGAAGAGCCCTGTTATGGTTAGACAAGAGGTTAAAAGCAAATCAACAGATCATGTAAGATAAACGTAGTGAATCATAATATAGTGAATTCAGTCTCACAGATATGACGTCATAACCCTTGAGAAAGGCTTAGATAGGAGTTGGGGTATTTAAAGGTATTGTATAAGTGTTATGGGAATAATAGAGAGTGCCATTGAGGAGACAATCAAAATTTGAGTTTAGAAGTAACCCTACAAGCACAAGGGCACGGAGGTATGTAACTAAGGATATTTGTAAGCGAGTAAGAATATCGAAAATTCCTTCGTGTATACAGTATAACAAGATCACAACTTTACAATATCTAGAAGGCCCCCTAAGTACTACCACGAAAGACTAGCTCAGAAAATAAGGAAGAGGGCTTCAACCTAAGCATATTAATTTGAAGAAGAATTGGTCTTGTAACAATAGTCTCACTGCAACATTGGATGCACTCCATAAGAAAGTGGCACCTATAGTGGCTAATGAATGGGAAGAAAAAAAATCAAAGGTGATGTTTGAGATCATATGAGGTACATGGAATTACAGCATTCGTGGGCAGTAAGACAAGCCAAGTATTCATGCAATAAGTGGCAGAACGACCAAGAAGAGTAATTGCTTACATTTGAAGACAACTGAAAAGGCACAAAAGGAAATCTGTGATGCTAGCAAGTTAAAGAAAGGATGTGAGTAGTACAATAGATATGTGTAGGTCGCAATCTAAAGTATGGCAGAGTGACAAGATTTTAGTTATATGGGAGTAAGGATAAGAAAAGGTGAGTTAGAAGCTGATAAGAATACGTAAGTCTTCGGGATTAAACCCATCAAAACAAGAGAGCTGATGGCTTTCGTAAGTTATTAAAAGCTCGGTACAGCCTGATTGAACACAGAGTAGTCTAAGACTAGGAGCAATCAAAAGTCATGAAATACTGTCCCGGTAGTAGAATAAGGGTCTAATTGTGATAGTTAAGAGGATGACATTTAGGCCTTTGATTGAGGAATAATTTAAAGAGAAGGGATTTTATGAATTGCACGGGATTAAAATACCCCAATAAGATGAATCATGTTAGGATGCTAGGAAATACGGTTATTGAAGTATAGTATCGTCCCTAGGTAGATCGGGCAAATCACTTCAGAAGTTCCCCGATGAGAGGTGAGCCTTAGGGACAATGTATTATGTAAGAGGTTTCAAGTTATCAGCGGTAGATTATGGATCAACATTAAGGTGAATCACTAATGGATGGATAAAAGTTGCAAAGTATGGGCTGAGATTAGATCGTCATTATTAAGTGAACAATAATGAGGAAGCGTTAAAGGACTTAGATTTATACATATAGGATAAGCAGCGAAAGAGTAACCCGGAGTTGGGTGGCAAACCTCGGTAATAATAAATCTAAGTAAGAGTTAGGATATAGTATGAACTACCTAGATGTAGTAAAACCATAAGCATAGGTAACCAAGGCTATGAAGCAATGTATAGAAATAGTCGTAAGTTCGACAAAGTACCAAGCGAAGAACTTTAGTACACCTATAAATGCTTAGAGGGACATCTTGTCATAGTTCTGTATATGTTCACAAAGTGAGACCCAGAGATTGGCCAAAAGCTGGAGGAAAAGGAGAAAAGAGTTGCATAGGCAAACATATAAGTACACGGTTGTACATGATGCATGTCAGAAGGTAACAACAGTTATGAGATTGGAAGAATTCCGACCAAAGGTCGTGGTATGAGAAAGAGGCCTACAAGGGGTAATACCCAGGCCCTTGGATTTATTTACAGAACAGTTTCCTAGATGTCAAGGACAATATTAAAGTATTCATAAGAGCTACAGGTTATGATACTAGTAAGCGTATTAGTCAACATTTGAGGACGGATGTTTCAAAGGGAGGAATGATGTTACACCGCATGTTTTTGTACGTAAGAGTAAGTCATTATTCAATTAATGTAATGAATCATCTTTGAATGTTTACAAAGTGAGTTCATCATGTTCACGTGGAGGTTACAAATATTTAAGATCATTGATACCAAGTAGCAATAGGGTTTGAAGGCTTAGAAGCTAAACAAATTGAATAAAATAAGTTTCGTCGAAAGTCGACAAGTTGGAATGTTTTACCATGTACTTTTGGGGTGAAACTAGGGTTATTAACATTATAAGGAGATTATAATATGATTTATTTTAGTCGTATGATAGTTGGTGTTATGTTTTGAAGTCAAGCGAGTTATGGAACTAAAGTTGGAAAAGGTCATCACAAGTTCCATTCATAAATGTGCTGAAAATTAGGCCAAATGTAACTGACGGTTTCTTCTAATATACTTGGAATTAGGGGATCATATTCCTACCAAATTAAAGATATATGAGTCTAGTTTCTAAAGAATTAAACCAGTTGTCGATACGAAGTCAGAGTAGAAAGATACTTGTATTTTTGCGAGGCTGCATAGGCTGGTAGGTGACAAGTAGGTGCATCACCTACTTGCCAAAATGAGAGGGCTCAATTAAAAGCCCCAAAGTCGGACAAGAGGAGTATTTTAAGTGATTAACAAATCATTTATTTCACCCATATTCCAGAACTTAAAAACTTAATTGAACCCCTGCAACTCCTTCCCAAAAAAACCCACACAAACACTAGGGTATTCCGGGTGTTACGACGCAATTCTAGTGCTGGAAAGTCCGGACAACTTGCTTGTTTCTCTTTCTCCTTCTTGTAGCCGTGTTGATGAACTTATTTTTGATGAAAAAGGACCAGGTTTCATGGGTTATACTCAGAACAAGGTAAGTTTATGCTTCTCCTTCTATTATCTATACGTTTGCGAGTTGTAACTCGATCGTAAAGAATTGACCTAGCTAGTTTCGAAAGAATGGTATGTTGTTTGTTCTCGTGTAATGGTTGGCTGGTTGATAACTTATTTTTAAGTTGAATTCATGGCTGGTTTATTGGATAAGAGGTATAATGGTGTACTTTTGGTTGTATTTCTCAATTCGAAATAAAAGACAAGTCGAAACGTGTTTAAGTAAACTGAAAAATTATTTTTGAGTTGATGAACTTGTGGGACTGTTTTTGGGTTGTTTCGTGTTGTTATTGGGTTGTCTCTTTTACTACTATTTTTATGGAGTTGAGAGGAGTAAGGGTGTGTAGAAACACCACATAATGTCAAGGTTAATTGTTGGTCGTTCGTCGTAATATTTTCAGATTATTTGACACTATTATGGTTGTAGTGTTGTGTATGAAGTGATTGGGGTATGTTGGGCTGTTTGTGATTTTTTTGACTAGTGTGAGGTTATATATATACTGAGGTTCTGTCCGTTTCATTGTAAAATAGGTTGTGGTCGATACATAATAGTTATGATGCTTAAACGATAACGAGAGTGTCATTTCTCTTATTGTAGACTAAGGAGACATGAAATTGCATAGCTTGAGGTTTGGAATAATATAGAAGGTATGTTAAGGCACTTCCTTCTTTCTTTTGGCATGATCTAAAGTGAAATGAATACGGTATTTCATAACGGATCTACTCCTAGCAACTATGGTTGCCCATGTTGTTCTTTCCTTATAAAGTTATTCTAAGTAAGTATGTATGATCCTTGAATCCTATAAAAGCTCATATTGTTGGTATGATGTCCATAATGTTTATCGACGGTGCAACGCCCTTAAGTGTAAGACCCTATAAAACTTGTATTCAAAATCTGGTAGTTCGGACCCTTTTTGTACTGATCTATGCTATAAAAAGTCAAGAAATACTGTTTTCCGGAAAATGCAATTCTGCGGTCGAGAATGCGGTCGCATATCAGGTATGCAGACCGCATAATCGCCGCAAAGTGAGTCAGTGTTGGTCAAATTTGAGGTTAAATATGAGATCCGATATGCGATCGCATAACCGATATGCGGACCGCATAGTTGTCGCTTATTTTCCTTGGGATTTTTGAGAGGGGCACTTCTGCGGTGCATTATGCGATCGTAGAACGGGTATGCGGACCGCATTTTTGCCGCGTACCCAGGCAGTGTGTTCAGATGGTGGGAGCACTTTTGCGGTCCATTCTGTGGACCGCATTTCCACTCTACGATCACATATGGTGCGTAATGGAGCAGAATTGTCGCTGGTAGTGGAAGTCAAGGAAAAACAGCTCATTGATCCAGCATTAGCACAGATGAAGGAGGAAGTTTTGAGTAACAAGACTTCGACATTTTAACTCGGTGGTGAGGATGGTGTATTACGATGCCAAGGTAGGCTATGTGTTCCAGATGTGGATAATCTTCGGGGGAGGGTAATGGCAGAGGCTCATAATTCCAGGTATTTTGTGCACCCAGGTTCTACGAAAATGTACCGTGATCTCAAGGAAATTTATTGGTGGAACGGTATAAAGAGGGGTGGGGCGGACTTTGTATCTAAATATCTAAATTATCAGCGAGTAAAAGCCGAGCACCAGTGGCCCGGTGGGTTAACTCAGCTTATGGAAATACCAATGTGGAAATGGGAGATGATCAACATGGATTTCGTGGTAGGGTCACCTCGCACTCAGCACAAGTTCGACTCAATTTGGGTAATAGTGGATCGACTCACCAAATCAACTCACTTCTTGCCAGTCAAGTCCACGGGTACTGCGGAATAATACCCTCAACTGTATATCAAGGAAATAGTAAGGCTTCATGGCACTCCACTTTCTATTATCTCACATTGAGAGGCCTAGTTCACAGCTAATTTTTGGAAGAAATTTCAGCAAAGTTTGGGTATTCAGGTGAATCACAGCATGACTTTCCATCCGCAAACTGATGGTCAAGCGGAGCGAACTATTCAGACGCTTGAAGATATATTACGGGCTTGTGTCTTGGATTTCAAGGGTAATTGGGATGATCACTTGCCAGTTATAGAATTTGCTTACAATAACAGCTTTCATGTTAGCATTCAGATGGCCCTATTTGAGGCATTGTACGGGAGGAGATGTAGGTATCCGATTGGATGGTTCGAAGTGGGTGAAGCAGAATTGTTAGGGCCAGATCTCGTGCACCAGGCTATGGAAAAAGTTAAAATCATTCAGGAAAGGCTGAAAGCTGCTCAGAGTTGCCAGAAATCTTACGCGGACATTCGTCGAAAAAAATTGGAATTCCAAGTAGATGATTGGGTGTTCTTGAGGGTATCTCCTATGAAGGGAGTCATGCGATTTGGGAAGAAAGGGAAGTTGATTCCTAGATATTTCGGGCCGTATCGGGTCACTAATAGGATAGGACAGGTGGACTATAGACTGGAATTGCCCCCTGCAATGTCATTAGTGCACCCGGTGTTCCATGTGTCTATGTTAAAGAAAGTGGTTGGAGACCCATCCACCATCGTGCCAATCGAGGCTATCGAGGTCAATGAAGAGTTATCATATGAAGAAATTCCGGTCTCTATTCTTTATAGGCAAGTCTGCAAATTGAGAAACAAGGAAGTTGCTTCAGTTAAAGTGATATGGCAAAGTCAACAAGTCGAGGAAGCCACGTGGGAAGCGGAAAGTGAAATGAAAGAAAAATATCCCCATCTGTTTGAACAAGTCTAGTAGTGATCGTACGAACTCTTGTCTCTAAGTAAATTGATGTTGTGTTCAATCTGGTACAAAGACACCCCATATATTTTTCCTAAATGCTTCACTATTGTAACTCCTCAAGTTGTTCAAGAATTGTATGTGTTGTGATTAATTGAGTCATGCGCAAGCCCCTTTTTGGTAAATGAAAGTTTTGTAAGAACTCATGTGATAAGTGAATGATTCAAGGTAGTGTAGATTGGTAATGATTAATTGAAATGCGTATAGTGTATTGAAGTGGTTGAACTGTATGGAACTCATTGAAGTGGCCAAATTATATGCAGGTGTTGAGGTAATGAATTGTATACCAGTTGTAGGGATAATAGGGATAGCGTAATGGTTCTTGGAAATAATGTTTTGGGGGCTCTCTGACAGGTAAATAAGTCTAGTTTCAAAACCAACTGATTTCCAAAATCCTCATTCGAGGACGAATGATTTTAAGTGTGGGAGGATGTAAGGCCCTGTGAAAAATTGTACTCAAAACCTGGTAGTTCGGACCCTTTTTGTACTGATCTATGCTATAAAAAGTCAAAAATACTATTTTCGGGAAATGCGATTCTGCGGTCGAGAATGCGGTCGCATATCAGTTATGCGAACAGCATAATCGCTGCAAAGTGAGTCAGTGTTGGTCAATATGCGATCCGATATGCGATCGCATAACCGATATGCGGACCGCATAGTCGTCGCATATTTTCTTTGGGATTTTTGAGAGGGGCAGTTTTGCGGTACATTATGCGACCGTAGAACGGGTATGCGGACCACATTTCTGCCGCATACCCAGGCAATGTGTTCAGATGTCGGGAGCACTTTCACAGTCCATTCCGCGGACCGCATTACCACTCTGCGATCACATATGCGATCGCAGACCTGACTCGGGGCTCCAATTTTCTAAATTTTAAACTCGACCCCTTCTTCAATAAAACACCCCAACCCCTCATTTTAACCTATTTTTTGAACAAAACTAGAGAGAGGGAAGAGATAATTCTTGAGAGAGAAAGTCTTATCTCCATCAATTTGATTTTTCAAAGTCATCCAGGCCGGGAAATTTCAAGTAATTGTCTTCATCTCCGTCCTTTAAGGTAAAATCCCCAACCCTTTTTCATTGTTTTCAAATTTAAACAAAAAAGGGGATTCTCATGCGTTAATTCTTGAAAATGGAAGTTGAGATACACATACATGTCCTTTAAAACCTAGAATCTAGTAAGAGGAATTGGGTAGAACTAAAGATTTGCAAAGGAGGGGCTGGAAACCTAAGTAAGTTCGGGCTGAGTTTGTGAACTACAATTCTAAGTTATATGTGCTAACTTGTGAACTAGATTGACGGTACTAGACTGTTGGTGAATTGAAAGTAGAAGTTAAAAAGGGAATTCGACTCCAGGTATGTATGGCTAACTTTAACCTTTGTAAAGTCACCTTGTTGGTGTGCGAGTAATTGGTATGTGTTACTTATGTGGACTATTTGTGAAATTCTTGTAATAAATGTGCCTTGAACCTTTTTTCTTAAGTTTTCCGTTATAGTGGTGTGAGTAAAATGGCAATAACACAAGTGCGTGTGGGTATGAATGTGTTACGTGGTAAGAGATGTGGAACAAATGATGGAGAGAAATCGTAATTGATACAATTGAAACAACTGTGGCAATATCATACGTGACTTATTGTGGGCAATTATTGTTGTGACCTGAATTGTGTACGGGTTATTGTATATGTTGGAATTGGTATTGATGTTTATAAACACTCCTTGTGAATTGTTGTTGTTGTTGTTGTTGTGTGAAATATGATTGTCCGGTAGGATCGGGTTGCGCGCCGTAATATGAAGTAATAAGGTGTGGGTTGTGGTGATAAGGGTGGCCGAGGTAATAAGGATGGCCGAGGTAATAAGGGTGAAAAAGTGATCGAAATCACTACTGAAATAAAAATATGTGAAAGTTGTGAAACCATTGATGTGATGAAATAATGTTGAAAGGGGAAAAGGAGAGATTGTGGAGTTGTTTGGCTTTGGTTGTTCCTTTCATGTGCATTTGATTGTTGATTCTATTACTGTTTGTTAAATGTATATTTCTTGATTTTACATGGTGTAAAGTTTGTTTATACATACCAGTACAATTCAAATGTACTGACGTCCCTTTTACCGGGGGCGCTACATTCATGTTATGATTGTAGGTGGTTCCATAACAGGTACTCCAGCCCACCAACAGTAGCACTCCTTCACCTCCCATCAGTTGAATTGGTGAGCCCCTTTCCTCTCGGGGCCCTGCGTGGCTCATGTCGCTTTTCTTCCCGGAGTCTTATTTGGTATTTGTGTAAGGTATAGCCGGAGCCTTGTTTCCGGCATTTCCGTATTATTCTTCAGTTGCATTTAGAGGCTCTGTAGACAGGAAATGTGGGTTATGTACTTATGTATTTTTGGCAGTATAACTTGTAAACCACGCTAAGTAACTATGTATGTTATGTAAATCTCGTAAGAATGTGTTTAAATTTATAAATGGCTATTTCACTTGGTTAATGGGTAATGGAAACACAGGGTATCACGTGGCATAGGAAAGGCACCCAAGTCCGCTTGGCTGGGGGCTACCCGGTCGAGCGCCGGTCGTGCCCCTCGAGTTTTTGGGGCATGACATTAAGTCACTCCGAAAGGTTTAGAATGTGATTCCATGAGTCGAGCATGCATTATATATGTATCTATTTTACTTGACATTCCTCCAAGTAGGCTATCAGCTCAGCGGAAGGTGTTGATGCACTCCTCTTGCTCCGGAGTTGCCTATTTGGTCAGTATGCTTTGCATATGCATTGACTGGTATGGCGGGGACCTATCTCGACCTTTATGATATTATGTACTCTTAGATGCTTGTAGACAGATGTCAGGTGTATGGATACTTTTATGGCCTCGTCGTCCTATGTTTTGAGTTTACAAATGGTCATGTCGGCCTTATAGGCATGTATGTCACATGTATAAGTTTGTATATCATATTGGGTCGTCATATGTTGAGCATTCCCTTTTGTTTTATTCTTGTTATCTCATGACGGGTTTTCTGGCTCACTTACCTATGATAGTATGATAATAAAGATATGTTACGTTGGTACTCGGTCAAGTAAGCCACCGGGTGACTGTCGCGGCCCTTCAGTTTGGATCGTGACATTTGGGCATGCCTTGTTGAGGTCTTACAGATTCGATGCTGCCTCACTGAGGTCTTACGAGCTCAAGTTTTTGAAGGCTTCGATGAGCGGACTATCGATGACAGTCCCCGAGTCTTCGAGGATTTTTGGCCCTTGAGCCGTTTTGCACGACAGTAGTAAATTTCTTTGAGTCACACATCATTTTGACAAGCAGAGAGGCTTCTTTGATTACTTGACATATATGTACATGTTCTTGCCTTCAGAGGCTCGATTGTTCTACATGGACACGGTTCATGCGACCGTTTTCCCCAATACAATGTTTTCCTATTGGAGTCCCCTTAGGCATAACTCGATTTCTTCGAAAAGATAGCCTGCGAGGGGGATGCCCCCCAGTATTCGAGGTTGATCAAAGAGAGGCCTTGAATACTTGATGAGTTCTCCTTAGGTATCATATGGATGTTGACTCATTAAAAACCCTAGCTGGTAAAACCCTTTTGGAATAAAAACTCGATCCAAGGGAAAAAGAGCGCAATGCATGCTTTAAAACCCGATGTCTTCGAGCTGGAGGGCGCTTTGATTCCTCTCAATCTAACACATGCAATAAGTTAGTGTAAAACATAAATGAAAAGGGAGAGTGTTGTACCTTAGCAATGATAGCAGCCGATCCTCGATAAATTTCAATTGCTTGCTCTGGGGACGTGACACAGTCCTTTATTTACTCATTTCGGATGTAGCCAAAAACATCAGTTGTGGTTGCTACCTGGTTGTTTACTATCAACATTGAAGTTATATTCAGATAGTCGGGGTGCCTCAACCGGCCTAGTGTGCCTATCAAACTCGACTTTACTCATGAGTCCCCGAGAACTTTGACCTCGATCTATCCTTCGATCGCCTCAAGGTATATTACACCTCGGGGCATTTCTTCGATCTTCTACATACAACTAGTATCTTTGCTTGTTTCGTCTCGACTCCCTTTCTATAATCCTTTGTTCCTTTATTAAGAGCTTGCAATGATATACTGAGCCTGAGGGGGATTTTAATTGGTCGTCTTCGACCCTGATCTTTGATTGATAACTGTTGTGCACATCCGCCCAGGTCACGACGGGATATTCGATCAAATTTTGTTTTAGCTGCTTTGAAGCTACCAAGCTCTGCTCGTTCAAACTTTGAGTGAAGGTTTGTACTGCCCATTCATCGGAGACTGGTGGTAATTCCATTCTCTCCATCTGAAAGCGAGATACAAATTCCCTTAGCATCTCGTTTTCTCTTTATTTGATTTTTAAGACATCGGACTTCCTGGTGGCAACCTTGATGGCACCAGTGTGTGCCCTCACGAAAGAGTCTGCCAACATGGCAAATAAATCTATCGAATTTGGGGGTAGGTTATGATACCACATTATATCCCCCTTTAACAGTGTTTCTCAAAATTTCTTCAACAAGACATACTCAATTTCGTCATCCTTTAAGTCGTTCCCTTTTATGGCACAAGTATAAGCGGTAACATGCTTATTGGGGTCCGTGGTCCCGTTATTCATCGGGACATCGGGCATTCTGAATTTGTTCGGGATGGGTTTTAGAGCCGCACTTGTTGGGAATGCTTTCTATATGAACTTCTTTGAATATAAGCCATTCAGAATGGGGGGGGGGTGCGCCCGGGATCTTATCGACCCTCGAGCTATAAGTCTCTACCTTTTTATCATTGGCCTTTATCTTCTTTTCTCCTGATTCAATACTTTTGGTGCGGTCCTCGAGTATCTTTATAATATCAGGATCCACTGCTGAGTCGTTGTCACTCGACCTCTTTGGTGCCTGCTCGACTCGAGGCTCCGTTTCCTGTGCTATTGTGCTTGGAGTTTTTTGTTGACTTTACAGCTTAGCAATAGCCACTTGTTGTGCTTGCAAGATCTCAAAAATGACTTGAAGTCTAACGTCTCTTTCCTCCCCACACACGCTTCGGTCGATATGAGAGCTTACATCGACATGCACAACGTTGCGTAAGCTTAAGTCGACGGGGATTTGTGCTGGTGCCACCCCTGGGTTTTGCGGTGGTGCACCGGCATTTGTTTCGTTCTCTCCATGAAGCCCAATATCGTTGTTTTCATGTGCATTTGTTGAGTTAGGCATTTTTTTTGACCTGAAATCAGTGATTCTTGGATAAGAAATAGTATGAAGGATAACTTGTGTTTTAAGAATACTAGCACCAAAACAAAAACTATTATTTTTAGCCCACGGTGGGCGCCAAACAATTTACCTTGAAAATAGTATTGACAATTATATATATGATGTTGTATTTTGAGTGGAACATTTTTGAAAAGAAAAAAAATGGTTTGAAAAATATGATTTTATATAGTTATTAATATTACTACTTTTGAATATGTTTTAAATTATACACATAATATGAGAAAGTTTATGAGATTTACTTTACTGTAAAGATAAGAATTACTTTCTCACAAGAAAAGAAGGTTATCTTTTTATCATTTAAGAATTAAGCGTACGAAAATTTACTCTTTATATTAGATTAGGAAAATTATAAGTTGAGAAGATATATGTATTTTTACAAGAATGTTTTATTTAAATAATAGTGTATGTATTAATTTTATATGGTACCACATGACTATGATAGTAAGTTATATAAAACGTGTTAAAAGTGAGTAGTATTCTAAGTAATTTGGGATAATTCTTAATTATGTGAATAATTGGTTAATTACCGGGTACCGAAATATTACCTAATTAATTAATTTATTACAGGATAAGATTATAATCCCACACTATCCCCACGTGGCATCTTTTGGCTTTATGAACATTGTGACTCTTACATGTATTAGATTAGGTGGCAACCAAAGGATATATATCAAGTTTAGGACTAAGATTAGTTAAGGATCCTTCTTTGTCAAATTGCATGATTTTGGGGTTGTTTTGCAATGGAGTTTAGAACTAATAAGGCTGTTGATATCATTGGAATTTGCTTTATTTGTTTTACAACGCAAAGGAGGAGTAGAAGAATTTCTATTTCATAAAAACATCAAGCTTTGTACAACTTCTTGGACTAGGACTTGGGCTTGGGATTTGTTGTCCATTTTGTTGTTGTGAATCTTGTGCATGCTTATCAACAAAATTAGTTATCTATCTCTTGGGATTGTTGTGCAAAAAGCTCTTCTCTAACCTGTTCCCATTTCTCAAATAAACCAATTCAACAATATTTCCACAATTCAAGATTCAAGAAACTATTGTATTTGCTGTTTAGTTTTGATGGTTCTATGAGAAGATGATGCAAAGTTATAAAGTGAAAATAGTGATGGATCTAAAGAAATTGATAACGAAGACAAAAGTGAAAATAGTGTAATAAAGATATCCTTAAGTTTAATGAATAGCAACAACAAAAGTACATGAGCAATTCTATATTCCCATCTTTGGAGGAGATATAACGTCAATCTATATTGTAGTAGCAGCTACGTGAGTGGTACTCTATGGAAGAATAGTGTAATCTTTCTGAAGAATATCATATGGATTTTTGTCTTACTTCGATCCGCCGTTACGTGTTTTCTCAAAAAAATGTGTATTAGAGGGATTATCAAGAGAATCATCTCAGGTATGTTAAGGCTAATCCTTCTTTCCTTTGGCATGATCCAAGTAATGATACATAAACGTAATGATATTTCATAAGTGGTTCTACTCTTAGCAGTTAAGGATATCTATATTATTCATTCATGTAAAGTGATATTCAAGCATGTTTATGTATGTATCTAGTTCCCTATAAAGGTATTTAATAAGGATGTTAATGTTTATAATATAGTAATACATGCATCTTCACATGCATTTACCACCGGGCTACAACAGGTGGGGCAGTTATGTATCATTATTTACCACCGGTTGGGCAGTCATGTATTTACCACCGAGCTACGGTCGGTAAGGCAGTTACCATCGATTGGGCAGTTATGTATCATTACTTACCATCGGCTGGGCAGTTATGCATCATTATTTACCATCGGTTGGGATGTCATGCATTTACTACCGAGCTACGGCCGGTCAGGCAGTTACAACCAATTGGGCAGTTATGTATCACTATTTACCATAGGTTGGGTAGGCATGCATATTAATTTACCACTAAGCTACGGCTGGTCCGGTAGTCATGCAATTACCACCGTGCTGCGGCTGATCGGGCAGTTACCACTGGTCAGTTGGGTAGTCATGCATTATACGATATGGATAATATTCTTAAAGATAAGCATTATTGTTTACCATGAAATTGATAATAACAATTAAATTTGTTGATGGGACTCTAAAAATACGTGATCTATTTTTATGCTAGTTGTTAAGCAGTTGATGCTGATTGTATGATATTTAGAGACAAAATAAAGATAAAGGGAGAGCGATAATCAAACCGATAGGCCAGTTATTCGGGGCCTGAAGCTCATCGATTTGGGGCATCGAGGTAGATCCCGGAGCTCGATTACGAGCTATATAAGGCAGTTAAAATGTGACTTACAGTTATAATAAAATCAACGAAGGCTCTTTATGGTCAATGAGAAGAAATAAATGATGAACGAATATGAAGATAGTAAATAGAAGCAATAATATCGAGAGAGTATATTAAAGAGTAAGGAGAATGTTTTTCTATATTTTTTGTGGAGTAGCTAAAGCAACAGAGAGTTAAAAAGTGGCAAGGATCCTCTTTATATAGGAGGGAAATCCCATCATAGTACAATAAGCATTGATTACAAAGAAAGAAGGGGGATGGGACAACTAGCTGATCTCATGATAGTCGTTGATCTGCATTGCTCCTAGGCTGAGCCTCGACAGCCCTCGAAGGCAAGCCTCGACCTCAGTCTTCGAACCTCGAGAAGCATGTTTGGGGGGCACCATAATCACGTAGAAATTGGACCCCTCGATTTTACCGTACACGTATAGTCTTCACGTTTCTTAGAGTGAAAGTGATAAGAAACGACCTTGAATTTCTTCCCCCTCCGATGTCAGTCACAAGGTGCTAAGATAAGATGTACACGCAGCCGCTAATGATTTTTCGCATTGACTATGGTAGTTGGCTGTCTCTTGGCCTTCTTCAATGCGCACGCGGAGCTTCTATAATACTCCCCTTCTTATTTTCTATAACTCATTGTACTTCTAAACCCCAGAAAAGGTTTGTTCTTTCTTTGCTTTCATTTTTTCTTAGGAACGCAACTCTCCTTCTTCTTCCAAAAATTTCTAAAAATGGCAAAAACTTCCACCCCCACCTCTTAGGAGACTATGGCCTCATCCTCATCGCTTTTATCTCAAGGTGAAGCGGCAATACCTCCTCGTGCTGAGGAATATATCACAAGATTTGTCGCGATGCTTCGGATTTCAAAGTCGAGAGCCAGAGCATGGAGAGGCCATGACTCGGCATATTAGCTCGATAACAGATGCCGGAAGAGTGAGAACTGATTGCTGCTGGGGGGATGTTGTATTTGTGGAAGTCCCTGCGTGGAAGGAAGATATTACGACGTACAAAGCTGGTTTTCTCAATGTGTACACTTATCCATTTACCTTAGGGCCGGTGGGGCCATCTTTGCCTGTGATCAATCCTGTGATCCTCGACTTCTTTCAACTGTATCAAGTGACCCTCGGCAAAATTCATCCTTCATTCTGGCACATTGTTTATATGATCAGGTACTACGCGAACATGATCAAAGATATTCCCTTCACCCTCGATGATCTTATCAGGATGTATAGTCATCGTTACTCTCCCGGGGGCCTAATCAAGATCCACTGTCGAGCCTCGAGGTCCCTCTTTTCCTGTACCAAGGATCTCAAGAATGGGGGATGGATAAGCCAATTTATCTGAGTGAGGACTTCTGACCCGATCCCGGCACAAAAGATGCTGTTCCCCGAGAGGTGGAATGTGGCGCGTAAGTAGACACGTTATCTAGCCTTCCCTTACTTCTCTTTGACTATGTTCTTTTAAGCACTTAATATATTAATATTTTTTTGTCACTGCAGCCGCAACAACTTACCCGGGTGCAGTTTCGGACATCCAGAATTAGGTCGGTCATCTGTACTCGATTTGCCCATACTCTGAGTGAGTGTGGCGTGATTTATCTCAATCTAGGTGGGAAGCCAAGGAACATGGTGAGCTATTTACCCCTATTGTAGTTGTATTGTTCGATCTAATATCGTTATTAGCAGCGTACTCGCTTTTTGTCTTTACCCCTTGCATTTGTGTAGGTCTGGGGGAAGTCCCTTTTGATGAAAGGAGCATTGCCCGACGAGGGGGCTGCTTTAGTACCCGACGAAGGGAAGAAAAGACAAAGAGATTCATCGGGCGGACCATCGGAATCCTAGAAGGTTGAGGCGGAAGAATCCAAGGCCGATCTGGTAGTTTTGTCTCCGAAAATGGCGGGAAATCCTCGAGTTGAAGGTGAGGGGGGAAATAGCTTCTCGATAGCCCCCAAGGGATGTATGAACCTGGACGATCCTCGGGCCGTAGAGGTTGTGGCTTTTGAGCCAGAGCTTGATGTCGTTGTGGTCCATCTTCGTGGCGGAGAGAAAACTGATGCAGTATCGAATACTGCCCCTGAGCTGGCTAATGGAAAGGGTTCCCCTTAGGCCAAGGTGCCTTTGGTAGTTGGTTCGTAGGGTCCTAGCTCCGGGGCCTTGAATGGAGAAGGGATGGCCCGATTAATCCTGCTAGTGCTATGGTCGTGATCGATTCTCCTCAGGGAATGACCCTACCTTTTAAAAGGGTGCAAGATGCACCGTGCGAAGAATCCCCCGATGCGGGGATGCTTGTTTAAGGCAGAGATGCGCTCGAAAGGCTCCCAACAATTTATGAGGGAGTTCCTAAGATCAACGCTTCCCACGTCTTGGGTGAAATGAGCAGGCTTTGCGAGCAGGTAATCTTTGCTAACCCTACCTATCACTCGGGCCTCGGCTGCCTTGACCTTTGTTTTTCTAACTTTTCTTTTTTTGTTGCTTTAGGCCAAGGTTCTTAATAATCAGACTTTCACCTGGCATCAGGTCGAGGTGACCCATCTCTAGCGTGAGAAGGCTCTCCTTACTGAACAGGTTATATAATCCTCGTTTGCCTTTATCTGACTATATTGCCAGATTCCAGTGTTTCAACATCTTGAATCGATTTGTGTAGTTTGAGAAGGAAAGCGCTCCATTGAGGGAGGAGCATCGGTCCAGAGACTCTGAAGTCTTCGAACTCAAACAGCGTGAGAGAAAGATAACTTCCGAGAGGGATGCCCTCCTAGAGAAGGTGATCTTAGTCATGCGTCAGCTTAGTGAGGTGAGGGAGGATAGTAGCAAGTATCGAGGTCTCCATTGCAAGCTGGTGGCTGCATTATCCCGGATCAAGACTGAAGCCGAGACGCTTATATCTTTGCATGGAGAAGATGCTACTACGACAAGCGCTCAAGCCGGAGGGGCATCCGAGGGGGCCTAGCCAAGGTTGACTCGGGCAGTGGAATGTGCTCAATTAGGATATCAGGGGCGGACTTTTGGGGACGTACACGTGGGAGATATCACTGTTTCCTGCTGAGTTCGAGAGAGTGGAGACCCTGGAGAAGAGAGATAATGCCTTCCTAGCTTTTGGAGGTGCGACGAGCTGTGGCTCAGGAGGTAATAAAAAAGAAAGCGGATCCCCCAGAGGGTAAGAGTCCATCAAAGAGGAGTCGCAGAAGGACCCGTAGTTGTCAGGGTGCAACCTTTGGTAGAGATGCCGAAGATGTAGATTCGATTGTAGATTAGGATTTTGTTCGGTTCTTTATTTGTACGGGTTGTTTTAGGACTTGTAAACATCCCCATGGAGGATTTAAGAAGGCTTTTTATTTCCTATTCCTTCCTTCCTTTTTGTTTTTTGGAAATACTATGTGGTGTACTTTGACTTTCGACCCAAGGTCCCGAACAGCGGGTTAGACCCTCGGGCTTTGCTATCGTCGAGCGACTTGGCTTATATGTGTTCGATCGGTACGATCTTTGGTCTTAGCACTAGAGACAGTGACTCATATGCATTGGGTCGGTTCCCCCTCCTTAGAATAAGCTGGCATTTGAGCTCTTGTACTTTTGCTTTCAAGCGTTTTTACTAGATTGAGCTCAGTCTCCGAGCCAAATCTCAACTCAAGTTTATCCGACCCTTAAATTTTTAGAATTTCGAATTGGCCCTTAGGCTCTTATGCGCTGGGTTGGAGAGGCCTTATGTGTGGGCTAGCGACTGCAGCTCTTACATCTTGCTCTTAGCATATTTAGTTAACTGTTTTGGGTTCAGTCTCTGAATCAAGTTACGACTCGAGCTCATTTGACCCTCGAGTTTTTCATTTTTGTGGGCTAGCGACAATGGATCTTATGTGTTTGGCCGATGTGGCCTTTTATTGGCTTTATTTTCCCCTCGTTAAGGACTTTTGAAGTAATTTTTGCCTGACCCTTCGTCGGTTCTGGAAGAACCTCGATTTCAAGTAACCTGCAGCGATGTTTGAGCATCTTGGGAAGTTTGGCTCGGAGGCTCAGTAGCTCGAAGCCTGTGATTTGGGGCCGACATGGTCAAAGCTCTTTTGCCTATGCCAAGAGTGGCATGTTTAATCGGTTCTTTTCAAAGTTGATTTGAAGTAATGGTCTGTGATTTTGTAGCGACACTCGGACGTCCCAGAGTCGCATTAGTTTGGATGGTACAGCTATATGACCCTAGTCATTTGTGCTTGGCCAGAGCCATTTTAATCCCGATTGAAGTAGTTTAGACGTCTATATCGAGGGTATGCCTTTTTAGGGGTCTTACAAGTTCAATATATAGCCTTAACTTCGGGATCGAGTTTATGCCTGTAGTAAAGTCTTACAAATTTTTCATGCCTTGCTGGAGGTCTTACAGTTTTAGATACTTGGTACAAGTATTCTTCATGCCTTGCTTGAGGTCTTACAGATATTGTTGTTGCCTTATGTAGGTTTTACGAGACTGAGCATGCCCGCTCGGGGTCTTATGACATTGGCTCTTTAATGAATGGTGATTGGAGACAATCTTTGAGTCATCGAGGTTGTTCTGGCTCGGGAGCCGTTACTCATGAGCTCGGTATTGCCTTATTTAGCGCTTACATGTTGTAGATTCCGACCCTAAGGTTGTGCGATTTTGGAGATATCGGTGCCAGTCCCCGAGTGTTCAGGGCACTTTTTGGCCTTTGATCTATTTCGTGATTTTTATGCTTCCTCGTTGAGGGCTTATGAGTTTGGAGTTCCAACCCTGATGTCATGCGGGTGTCGAATTGTTGACGCTGGTCTCCGAGTATTCGAGACATCTTTGATGGAGGAATCGGTTTAGCAAAAATGCTAAGTTTACTTTGGAGTATGAGATGCTTTGACAAAAGGAATTCTTTGATTGCTTGGCACAAGTATACATTGTTTCGTTGTCGGGGGACCGACTATATAGGCACGGTTCGTTCGACTGTTTGGCCTGATACATCATTTTACTAATGGGACCCTGGGGGGATGTCCTCTAGTATTCGGGATTGATTGCAAAGGAAATCTTGAATACTTGTTCAGTTTACTTAAGTAGCATATGATCATTGCCTCGCTAAAAACCATGTCAGTAAAACCCTTCTGGGGACAAAATCCGGTCGAAGGAAAAGAGTGCAACGCCTGATTGAGGGTGTTTACGGAATTTTCAATCGGATGCCCTAGCAATAATACCGTGCAAGCATTAATATGTTCCAGTTGCTCGGAAGCTACTCGCCCTCCATGGTGCCGAGCTTATAAGACCCTTTGCCGACTACTTCGAGGACACGGTACGGTCCCTCATAGTTTTGGCCTAGCTTTCCTTCATTAGGGTTTCGGGTGTTGAGACTGACTTTCCTTAGGACTAAGTTCCCAACCCCGAAGTACCGGAGGTTTGTTCTCCTGTTATAATACCTTTCAATTCCTTGTTTTTGGGTGGCCATTCGGACCAGTAAGGTTTACCGTTTTTTATCTAGTAGTTTAAGGGCCATTGTCATGGCCTCGTTGTTCAAGCTCTCGGTGGTGCGATGGAATCTGGCACTTGGCTCCCCGACCTCGACCGGTATCTAAACCTCGGTGCCGTATACTAGAGAGAAAGGTGTTTCCCCTAGGTTTGATTTTGATGTTGTTCGGTATGCCCATAGTACTTCGGGCAACGCTTCTCTCCATTTTCCCTTGGCACTTTCCAGCTTCTTTTTTAAGTTATGGATGATGGTTTTATTTGTGGACTCGGTCTGGTCGTTGGCACACGGGTTATAAGGCATTGATAGGATTCTCTTGTTTTTGTGGTCTTCAAGGAACTGTGTTACCTTGCTTCCGATGAACTACCTCCCGTTGTCGCTTGTTATCTCGGAAGGAATCCTGAATCGGCAGATAATATGATCCCATATGAAGTTAATGACCTTTGTTTCTACAAATTTCTCGAAGGCCTGTGCTTCCACCCATTTTGAGAAATAGTCAGTCATAAATAAAATGAATTTAGCTTTACCTGGTGCCGTTGGCAGGGGGCCGATGATGTCCATTTCCCATTTCATGAATGGGCATGGCGATAAGACCGAATGTAGTTGCTCATCGGGCTAGTGAATCATAAGGGAAAATCTCTGGCATTTGTCGCACTTTCGGAAGAATTCCTTGGTGTCTTTTTCCATGTTGTCCTAGTAGTAGCCTACCGTGATCACCTTTCGGACTAAGGAGTTGGGGCCGGAATGGTTTCCGCATGTACCCTCATAAATTTCTCAGAGTACATAGTCTGTATCACCTAGTCCCAAGCATACTGCGAGGGGGCCATCGAAAGTCCTTCTGTACAGAGTCTCGTTTTCATTGAGCGAGAATCGGGCTGCTTTGGTTCGCAGGGTCCTCGATTCTCATTTTCAATATATTTATTTCTCCAATCCCATGTTAGGCTGGTAAAATTAATCTCGGCATGACCTTCCTCGACCACTGATTTAGATAGCTAAAAAACATCCCTAGGGAGTAGGTCGTCTTCTTCAACAGATGATCCCAGGTTCGCGAGGGCATCGGTCTCGCTGTTCTGCTCTCGAGGTACATGGACTAAGGTCCACTCTTTGAAACGACACAGTATGACTTGGATTTTATCCAAAAATCCCTGCATCATGTCTTCCCGAGCTTCATAGCTCCCATTTACCTGGCTTACTACTAGGAGTGAATCGCAGTTTGCCTCGATGGTCTCGGCTCCAAAGCTTTTGGCCAGTTCTAAACCTGTAATCATAGCCACGTACTCGGCTTCATTGTTAGTCAACTTTGCAGTTTTTATAGATTGTCAGATTATGCCACCGATAGGTGGCTTCAGAACTATACCAAGTCCGGATCCTCTTACGTTTGTGGCGCCGAATGTGAATAGGGTCCATTCCCCGGAAGACATTCCTGGTTTTAGCAAAAGTCCTTTCTCTACCTCGGGTATGAGGGAGGGCAAGAAATCGGCCACGAAGTCCGCCAGAATCTAGGACTTTATGGCTGTTCAGGGTTGATACTCGACATCATACCCCCCGAGTTCGATGGCCCATTTGGCTAATCGGCCCGATAGCTCGGATTTATGCAATATGCTCTAGAGAGGGTATGTCGTCAAAACGCATATACAGTGGCATTGAAAATAGGGTTTTAATTTTTCGAGGCGCTTATTAGCGCGAGAGCCAATTTTTTTAGATGTGGATATCTAGTTTCGGCATCTTCTAGGGTCCGGCTTACATAATAAACAGGAAATTGCGTACCTTGTTCCTCTCGGACCAGAACACCACTTACCGCTATTTCAGATACGGCCAGGTACATGTACAATGTTTCGTCCTCCTTTGGCGTATGGATCAGAGGTGGGCTACTCAGATATCATTTCAATTATTCTAAGGCGTGTTGGCATTCCGGAGTCCATTCAAAGTTGTTTTTTCTTCCTGAGCAAAGGGAAGAAATGATGGCTCCTGTCGGATGACCTTGATATGAATCTGCGTAGGGCGGCTATTTGCCCCGTCAGTCGTTGCACCGCCTTGACATTATCTACCACTGTGATTTCTTCAATGGCCTTGATTTTATTGGGGTTGATATCGATCCCCGCTGTTTGATATCATGAAGCCCAGAAATTTGCCTGAACCTACTCCGAAGGCACATTTCTCGGGTTGAGCTTCATGTTGTATCTTTTGAGGATGTTGAATGTTTCCTGCAAACGAGTCAAATGGTCCTCTACACGTAGGGACTTAACTATCATGTCATCAATATGAACTTCCATGGATTTTCCTGCTTGATGCTCGAACCTTTTATTAACTAGGCGCTGGTACGTAGCCCCCACATTTTTCAATCAGAAGGGCATTACGCTGTAACAATGCGTACCATATTTTGTGATGAGCGAAGTCTTCTCCCTATCCTCGTGGTTCATTTGAATTTGGTTGTACCCCGAGTAGGCATCGAGAAAGGTGAGGGTTTCGTGGTCGGTTGTAGCATCGATCAGACGATCGTTATTGGGCAATAGGAACGAATCCTTAGGACACGCCTTATTTAAGTCTTTATAATCTATGCAAATTCTTAGCTTATTTCCCTTCTTGGGTACCACTACTATGTTGGCCAACCATTCAGGGTATTTTACTTCTCTAATAGACCCTACTTTAAGGAGTTTCTTTATCTCATTCTTGATGAATGCGTGTTTTATCTCGGACTGGGTTCTTCTATTTTGCTTTATCGGTTTAAACCTAGGGTTGACACTCAGTCGGTGGGAGGTTATTTACGGTGGGATACCTGTCATATCTAGGGGGACTATTCGAACAGTTGATATTATCGATATTAAATTGAATGAATCTTTTCCTAACTTCGGGGGTTTATCCCATTCCCAGGTATACCTTACGAGCGGAGAGGTGTTTGATCAAAACAGCTTGCTCCAGGTCTTCGATCGTTAATTTCGTAGCATCCGACTCTTCAGGGGCGAGGAAAGTTTGAGGAGCAAAGAAATCTTCTTCGTCATCCTCGGGGGTCTGTATGTTCCCAAACATGTCCGATGTCGGGAGTACGGGGGTTGACTCCTCCTAGTAAACCACGAACATTTCTCTCGCTGCATGCTGTTCTCCATATATGGTCTTTATGCCATCCTTTGTCGGAAATTTAATCACCTGGTGTAGGATTGACGGTACTGCCCTCATGTTGTGTATCCACGGCCTGCCAAGCAATGCATTATACCTTATGTCGCCATTGATGACTTGAAACTTCGTGTTCTGAACCGTGCCGGATGTGTCGACTGGGACGGTGATTTCTCCTTTTGTTACTTCGCCAGCCATGTTGAAGCCGCGAAAGGCGGGTATGATCTGGTCGAGTAACCCAAGTTGTTCTACTACCTCTAACCTGATTAGGTTTGCCAAGCTTTATAGATCCACAAGCAAACATTTAACTTGGATATTGTTTAGAAGAAATGAGATTACCAGCGCGTCATTGTATGGTTCTGTAAAGGTCTCGAGATCTTTTTTGCTGAACGCGAGGGTGTTTTCGGCCACGTGTTCTAGGATCAGTCCGTCTGTTGCGGCGGATATTTTTGTCCGCTTGATCATGGGCCCTTAGGGAATGACGATCCCTCCAATAAACGTATGAACGACATGTCGATGGATTGTTTTTGTGCCCAGGCTGGAACAACCATACCATTTTCTCCCCTGTCCCCCAGGTAGTAGTTTTCACCTATATCCGATGAGTTAGGCATTTCAACCTGAAATTTGAAGATCTTGGACAAGAACAGGTGTGAAAGATAACTTGTGTTACGTCACGAAACCAGCAAGAAAATAATCACTATTATTTTTAGCCCCATAGTGGGCGCCAAACTGTTTATCATGAAAATGGTAAAAATAATTAAATTTGTTGATGGGACTCTAAAAATACGTGATATATTTTTATGCTAGTTGTTAAGCAATTGATGCTAAGTGTGTGAGATTTAGAGACGAAATAAAGCTAAAGGGAGAGCAACAATCAAACCGATAGGCCAGTTATTCGGGGCCTCGAGGTCGAACCCGGAGCTCGATTACGAGCTATCGAAGGCAGTTGAGATGTGACTTACAGTTATGATAAAATCAACGAAGGCTCTTTATGGCCAATGATAAGCGATAAATGATGAACGAATATGAAGATAATAAATACTAGAAATAATATCGAGAGAGTATATTAGAGAGCAAGGAGAATGTTTTTCTATATTTCTTATGGAGTAGCTAAAGCAACATAGAGATACAATGTGGCAAGGATCCTCTTTATATAGGAGGGGAATCCCGTCATACTACAACAAGCATTGATTACAAAGAAAAGAAGGGGGATGGGACAGCTAGCTGATGTCATGATGTGGGCTCAGACTAGCCTTCGTTTAGCATGACAGACCTTCTCCCCTCTAATATAGCTGTTGATCTGCATTTCCCCGAGGCCGAGCCCCGACATCCCTCGAAGGTGAGCCTTGACCTCGTTCTTCAAACCTCGATAAGCATGTTCGCGAGGCACCATAATCATCTGGAAATTGGACCCCCCGATTTTACCATACACAATTATATATATAAGTATGATAAGTATGCAGATAAGGTGGCATTTCAGAGTTTCAGGTTGATGACTATGCATTCATGCCTGCAGGTGTAAACAATCAGTTTGATGAACCCTCATAGTAGACAAGATTGTCATTCAGCAAAGAATCGGTAAGACTCCATTTCATTCGGAGTGCAGCCGAGTCTATGAGTCATCGTATCAGAATTTTGCTACAGACTTATCGGTAGGCCAGTACCCTATCCCACGTGATATTGCATAATCTTAGAGGCTTTGTTGATAGAGGTTTATTTTGTATAGTATGTCAGAGGCCTTGATGGCTCACATGTACTCATGTTTTAAGAAAAATGATTAAGTGATACACTATTTTCCCACTTTATAGTTATACATTATGAGTTATGGCCATATTGGCCCATGATAGTTACAAAGAAAAAAAAGAGTTGCAAAGTGGTTCGCTCGGGCCAGTGCGGCACCGGGTGCCAGCCATTCCTCCCCACGTTTGGGGCGTGACAAAGTGGTATCAGAGCAGGTCATATCCTAGGGAGTCTACAAAGCGTGCCTAGTAGAGTCTCACTTTATGGGTGTGTTGCGTGCCACATTTATAATTAAGAGGCTATAGGGCATTTAGGAAATGTTACCCTTATTTTGTTTCTAGATCGTGCTATAGAGCTGAGTCCTAAGAAGTCAATATGAAGTTGTCACGGGATTTTGTATGCACTAGAGGTACATGTATCACATTAGAGCTTTAAGGCGTAATGTGGAAGGAAGGTTATGAAAGAAACAGAAGATACAATTTGAGATTGAAAAGTAAGTAAGTTAAAGGTGAAGAAGATACGAGATACTTGAGTACAAAAGGTTGTGAATAGTCAAGACTTCAGATATAGTTTGGGTTTTAAGTTAATTTAGAGAGGAGATCCTAGTGAAAATATTGCAAATTTCTAAGAGTTAACATTCGAGGACGAACGTTCTAAAGGGGGGGAAAGATGTTACACCCTTTAAGTTTACCAACCTTGATACCACCATATATATATATATATATATATATATATGGTATTTTGAGTGGAATATTTTTGTAAAGAAAAAAAATGGTTTGATTAATATGATTTTATATAGTTATTAATATTACTACTTTCGAATATGTTTTAAATTATACACATAATATGCGAAAGTTTATGAGAATTTCTTTATTGTAAAGATATGAATTATTTTCTCACAAGAAAGGTTATCTTTTTACCTTTTTAAGAATTAAGCGTACGAAAATTTTAGTCTTTATATGAGATTAGAAAAATTATAAGTTGAGAAAATATATGTATTTTTACGTGGATGTTTTAATTAATTAACATTATATGTGTTAATTTTATGCGGTACCACATGACAATGATAGTAAGTTACATAAAGTGTGTTAAAAATGAGTAGTATTCTAAGTAATTTGGGATAATTCTTAATTATGTGAATAATTTTTTAATTACCGGGTACCAGGATATTACCTAATTAATTAATTCATTATAGGATAAGATTAAAATCCCCACACTATCCCCACGTGGCAACTTTTGGCTTTAGGAATATTGTGACTCTTACATCTATTAGATTAGGTGGCAACCAAAGGGTATACAATAAGATTAGGACTAAGATTAGTTAAGGATCTTTCTTTGTCAAATTCCATGATTTTGGGGTTGTTTTGCAATGGTGTTTAGGACTAATAAGGTTGTTGATATCACTGGAATTTGATTTATTGGTTTTACAACGCAAACGCGGAGTAGAAGGATTGCTATTTGATAAAAAAACCAAGCATTGTACAACTTATTGGACTAGTACTTGGGCTTGGGATTTGTTGTCCATTTTGTTGTTGAGAATCTTGTGCATGCTTATCAACAAAATTAGTTCTCTATCTCTTGGGATTGTTGTGCAAAAAGCTCTTCTCCAACCTGTTCCCATTTCTCAAATAAACCAATTCAACAATATTTCCACAATTCAAGATTCAAGAAACTATTGTATTTGCTGTTTAGTTTTGATGGTTATATGAGAAGATGATGCAAATTTATAAAGTGAAAATAGTGATGGATCTAAAGAAATTGATAACGAAGACAAAAGTGAAAATAGTGTCATAAAGATATCCTTAAACTTAATGAATAACAACAACAAACGTACATGAGCAATTTTATATTCCCATCTTTGGAGGAGATATAACGTCAATCTATATGGTAGTAGAAGCAACGTGGGTGGTATTCTATGGAAAAACATTGTAATTTTTCTCAAGAATATCATACGGATTTGTTTCCTACTTCGATTCGTCGTTATGTGTTTTCGCAAAAGACATGTATTAGAGGGATTATCAAGAGAATCATCTCAGGTATGTTAAGAATAATCCTTCTTTCTTTTGGCACAATCTAAGTAACGATATGTAAATGTAATGATATTTCATAAGTGGTTCTACTTTCAGCAATTAAGGATGTCTATGTTATTCATTAATGTAAAATGATATTCAAGCATGTTTAAGTATGTATCTAGTTCCCTATTGAGGTATTTGATTAGGATGTTAATGTTTATAATATAGTAATACATGCATCTTCACATGCATTTACCACCGGGCTACGGCCAGTCGGGTAGTTTTGTATCAATATTTACCACCGGTTGGGCAGTCATGTATTTACCATTGAGCTACGGACGGTCGGGTAGTTACCATCGATTGGGCAGTTATGTATTATTATTTACCACCGGTTGGGAAGTCATGCATTTACTACCGAGCTACTACCGGTCAGGCAGTTACCACTGGTTGGGCAGTTATGTATCATTATTTACCACTTGTTGGGCAGTCATGCATATTCATTTACCACCAAGCTATGGTTGGTCGACCAATCATTCATTTACCACCGTGTTACGACCGATCAGGCAGTTACCACTGATCAGTTGGGCAATCGTGCATCATACGATATGGATAATAGTCTTAAAGATATGCATTATATATGTAAGTATGATAAGTATGCACATAATGTAGCATTTCAGAGTTTCATGTTGATTCTTATATATCCTTAATCAATGTTGAATTATGGTTATGTTTCAGTTTTGCCTTATATAATCAGTAAATTTTTCATACTGACATCCTTTTGTTGGGGATTATGCATTAATGCCTGCGAGTGTAAACAATCAGTTTTATGAACCCTCATAGTAGACGAGATTGTCATTCAGCAAAGGATCTGTAAGACTCCACTTCATTCGGAGTGCAGCCGAGTCTATGAGTCATCATATCAGAATTTTGCTACAGACTTATGGGTAGGATGGTACCTAGTCCCACTTGATGTTGCATAATATTAGAGGCTTTATAGACAGAGGTTCATTTTGTACAGTATGTCAGAGGCCTTGACGGCCCACATGTATTCATGTTTTAAGAAAAATGATTAAGTGATACATTTTTTCCCACTTATAATTATACATTACGAGTTATGACCATGTTGTTCCATGATAGTTACAAAGAAAAAAAAAGAGTTGCAAGTGGTTCGCTTGGGCAAGTGTGGCACTGGGTGCCAGCCACGCCTCCATAGGTTTGAGGCATGACAAAGATGCAAAGTTTAAGTAAAGAGAATAAGATATGCAAACCAAAGCTATTGCAAGACTGGGCCGCAAGCTGGCTGGAGTAGGGGCCTCGAGGTCTAGATAGGGTAGGTAGCAATGAACAATTGATGAAGAATCAATGATAATGAGGGCCTTAAAAATAGCCTTTTGCGGTTAATAATGGGTAATCAATGAACAAGCAATAAATCTATAGAGTAATTGTTGAGCACGTTTAGGTAAGAAAAGCAGAGAATGTTATATCGTATTCAATAATGTGTGTGTTACGAAATGACAAGGGTCCCATTTATATAGGAGGGGAGGATCTAATAATAATGGGGAGATCCTATCGGTATAGCTATATAATAGCTCAGTACGGATTTGTACTATTCTTGCAGACCTGGTCGGCTCGCATCACATGCCCTCAGGAGTTTCCTGCATTTCCATGACAGTCGTCGATTTTCATGCTGCCTCGAGGTATGCTATGATGAGTTTCCCGCCTTTAGAATTAATTGGTTTAGGATTCACTTTTATTGCCTATTTGACTTATATTTGACCTAAGTAAAGATTCTACCTCTTCTATTGTCATGCTATCTTTTACATAACTGCTTATCTTTATTTGAAATTATCATCATCTCATCCTATAATTGTTTAGTCTTAATTGAGGTTAGGATCATGTTTTCATTGTATATATTTAATTGAATTGTTAAATTTTCGTCGTAATTACCCAACCTTAGAAGAAGTCTAGATATCAAAGTTTTGACTCGTATTAGTTTTCCCCATTGCCGAACTGTATATTGTGGAATTGTTGTGGCATATTAGTTCCTTTCTTGTTTAGATATTTTCTTTAAGCCTAGCATTCTTTACTATGGTTATTCCTTGTAAATGAGTTCTATCGTTTCTTTGTGATTCCGCTGTTACTTGATGTTTCCTTCCTTATTGCAAATTCCTGTATTGTTAGACATATCGTGTAGTCTTTATTTTGATATCATTATTGTTGTTCCTCTACTTTATACTTGTCAATTTATTAGACCAGTATGATTCTTAACTGTTCGTCATCACTAATCCACTGAGGTTAGTCTTGATACTTACTAGGCATCGTTCTGGTATGCTTATTCTACACTTTTGTACTTTTTTGTGTAGATCCATGTATTGGATCGCTAGTAGCTATGCGGACCGTTGCTGTGTTCGCAGGCATCAGAGTCAACTTCTAATTTTTTATTTACACTATTCACTCTTATTTTAAGATAGTTGTATTTTAGAGGTTTTCTAGCAACTATGTAGAACTTATGACTTGTAGTACCCATTTTAGGAAATTGTAAATTCTATAAAGATTTATGTATCGAGATTGTTAGATTTTCTTCATTATTGTTGATATTCTGTAAAATGTTAGGCTTTTCTAGTCTCTAAGACTAGGTGACGTCACAAAACCCAACGGAGGGGAAATTGGATCTTGACAAGTTGGTATTAGAGCTCTAGGTTCATAGGTGCTACGAGTCATAAGCAAGTTTAGTAGAGCCTTGTAGATCGGTACAAAGAAGTTTGTACTTATCTTCGAGAGATTATGGAACTATTAGGACAATCTCACTTCTTTCATTCTTATCATGCGAGCTTATTGATCTTGGAGTTTAAACTTTTATAATTCCATTCTCTCACTGACGGTGAGGACATAAGTTGCGGTTATCGATAAAGGTGCTCCTGGAGCAGGTATCGCCAGAGGAAGAGGAAGAGGTCGATGAAGAGTATGTGTCTCAACTAGAGCACCTACCAAAGCAGTAGTTGAGGAGCCGCCAGCAGCTCCAGTTAGGGAGCAGGTACCTGAAGTGCCTGTTGTTACCCCCGGGTTTCAGAAGACTTTAGCACAGTTCCTGAGCATGTTTGGTACATTGGCTCAACCAGGGATGATTCCTGTTGCATCAGCTACTTCATAGACCAGGGGAGGAAATCAGATTCCCATCGTCCATACTCCAGAGCAGCGAGTTCACGTTCGTCAGGTTCTAGGTGTCATGGCGACTCAACTTGTGGTTCCATTTTAGCCCATGGTTAGGGACGTAGCATCTGAGGAAGGGCAACTTAGATTCGTAAGGTTCAAGATGTATGACCCCCCTATATTCAGTGGTTTGGCTTTAGAGAGTGCACAGGGTTACATAGAGGAGTGCCATCGCATTCTCCACCCTATGGGTATCGTTGAGACAGATAGGGTTGCTTTTACTATGTTATAGCTTGAGGGGGGGTCGTATTGAGTGGTGACGGGCATATGAGTTGGGTAGCCCGACCGATGCAGCTTCACTTACATGGCTTCAATTTTAAGAGATGTTTTTGAGAGATTTTGTACCTTAGTCCCTTCGAGATGCATGGCGCACAGAGTTTGACCAGCTGTAGCAGGGCACTATGTTATTATTAGACTACACCGTCTGATTCAGTGATTTGGCTAGACATACACCTACCTTGGTCGCTATAGTTAGAGGGAGAGTCAATAGATTCATTGAGGGGCTCAGGCATGATATTTAGTTCAGCATGAATCGGGAGTTTTAGCAGGTGGTAGGAATCGCTTGCCGGTTAGAGGGCATGTGGGACTGGGAGCGAGAGGATAGACGAGATCAGGAGAGAGAGTACAGGGAGGCGAGGAGGCCTCGCAGATCAAAGAGATCTGCTAGTCCTTATTTTGGAGGCAGGGTGCGACATGGTAGAAGTTTTGTGGGTCATCTAGTTCAGTTGTGCTTCAGGCTTTGCATAGTGAATTAGGTGTTCATAGGTCTCAGAGTACTCGTACCACATAGTTCCAATCGCCACATCACCAGAGAGGTTGCTCTGAGTGTGGAGATGCTAGCCACATGGTGAAAGATTGTCCCAGATTTTGGATAGATATGTTGCATTGAGGTATTCACTTGTAGAGCAGCACCTTCCGTATTTTATTTCAGTTCTGCTTATCGGGGTAAGTTCCCCTATTTGTTGCTCCACTTATGGATGCATTTCATGATTTGAACTATGTTTATGTGTTGCCATGTTTTGAGGTCCTATGATTGATAGCCCGTGTCTATCGTCTGTTTCTCTTCATTATTAAGAGTAATGACACTTGTAGTAAATTCCTATTGTCCATTATGGTAGGCTTGATGTGATTTCTAACTATTGTTGGTTACGAGCTGTGATGTTTATTGCTCCACCAGTGTGGTTGCCAGTACATGTTGTATTTTTCATGACAAAATTGATCTAGTGAAAGGTTCCAATTGTTTGATGTATATCCTATTGGTGATTCACAGTTGAGGGCAGGACACTCATAATTTCATGTGATTTGATGTGTTCGAACCGAGTTGTGTACTGCAGTGGTAGTTATATCAGGAAAAGGTCCTTCTAAATTGTTCATATTCTTTAATACTTTCCATGTTATATTGTTTTGTAGGTCGGTACTTGTTACATCTCGCATTTTCATACGTTAAAATTTCATTTTCAGTTAACCGACGTAGACTCGGGGATGAGATCATCTTGACGTTAACGTACTTACGCTATATCTAACAAGCGATAAATAAGTGTTATGAAGGATAAAGGGGTACACGGATTAAAGAAAACGAGCATAGTTGAAAGTGGCCAATTTGAAATAAAATACGGGTCGAGCGATAATACCCGATAATTATGAACTGGTACTATGCAAGGTACCATATAACCAAGGTAGTATAATGTATAGAGTATATATATAGTATATTCAAAATAAATAGAATTTTAAGTAATTTGGGGAAATTTTTAAATTATGCAGGTAATTGATTAATTACCGGGTAACAGAACATTACCTAGTTAACTAATAAGTGGATAAAAATTATAAATTATACCACCCTCCCAAATCGCATAAAGCCACAATGGCAAAAGATGACTCTTGGTCACTTTTGCCAGATGGCTACTAGATAATATAACCAAACCATAACTTAAGTTTAAGTCTTAAAAAGACATGTATTTGTAAACATTATTCAGGAGTCTTGGTGTCACGATCCAAACTGGAGGGCCATGACTAGCACCCGGCCATACTTGCCGAGCACCAACGTACATTTTATCTAACCTTCTTTATTATCTTTTAGGCCCGACGAGATCAATATAATTGGTAGACATGGATAATGGACAACTAACAACAAAAGATGATGACATAAACATACATAACATGGGATGACCAGACAATTAAGAAACTATATATAAGGTACGAGCTACCACGCTACCATGAAAGACTATACAACAAAAATCAACCGACAAATCATACCAAACTATACATGAGTCGACACCTGTCTATGAGCCTCTAAAGGAACATAAGTGTTGCAACATTGCCGAAACAGGGCCCCGACATACCTATAATGTCTATAACAAAAATGCATACCAAGACCACGGCAAGTCCGAAGAAGGGATCTCGCCAATCACCATTGAATTGAACTACCTACTGTGGTGGGGGAGTTGCGCTTGGCTGTCTATCAGGACCTGCAACACGACATGCATCGTCCACAAATAAAAGGACGTCAGTACGAATAAAGTACTGAGTATGTAAGACAGGGAACAATAAGTATGAATAGTAATGTAAGCACGGATAGAGAATATACAACCTGTAACGTCTGGGTACCTCTGAGGGCTACTGACATGCAATGCATGGTACATATGTATATATGCATAAACTTTTAAAACATACGCCTCTGTGGGCATCATCATCATCATATCATACCCGGCCGTAATAGGCTCGGTAAAAACGTACTTGACCATCATAAGGATCGGTAGAATCGTACCCGGACACATGGATCTCGGTAAAACCCAACTGATTAGTGGTTGTACAATAGGTGTCGTACCCAGCTTACTATAGCACAGCTCGGTAGAGTAAAATAGATACATATATATACTGCATGCTCGACTCATGGAATCACGTTCTAAACCTTTCAGAGTGACGTAAGGTCGGTATCCTCTCTACACGTTATTAGGACTAACTCTTCACTATGAACCGTATAAGAATTAGGAAGTACCAACAACATTGATATTATAAGAATAAGAGAAGCAACATCTACAATAGTCGTTCTATAAGAGGGGAAATAATGTAAGTACTGCTAGCTTCTAAGAGTAGAGTATCTTTGGAAGCCCGTTCATTACTTATGTATAATCGAAGTCGTGCAAAAGAAGGAAAGGGATAGCCTCACATACCTTGTATATACTTCCCAACCTCAAGCTATGCAAATGTCAAGACTCATTAGTCTATAATAGGATAAATGACACTATCGTTAACGTTTAAGCGTCGTAACTATTATGTACCGATCACAACTTATTTTATGATGAAACGGACAACACCTCCCCTATTTATATGACTTGCACAAGTGAAAACAATCCCCAAACATCCCAAACAACATCAATGTTAATCATATTGAACTTCCCAAAATAGTCCACCAACTGATAAGATTACTACCAAGCCTTTCGATATATATTCCACAAGTTCTAGCTTCAATGACTTAGCCGCAACATGGATAATCTTAAATACATATAGAATAAGAGGTTAATTACCTTTAAAAAGAAATAAAAAATCCAATTTGACCTTAATTTTCCATGAAATATCCCTCCAATGCTGCCACAACAATAAGAAAGCGAAACTAGCAATCAATTAGTGTTTTTTGGCAATAAAATCACTTTAGAATGCTTGAAATCTCCTAGGGTTGATATTAAAAACTTGAGGGAGTATTTACAGAACATAAACCTTTAAAAATAACCTCTCACACGAGCTGGAACAACACAAAAATGAGCAACAACAAGAGGAAAAAGAAACTTACTAGCGCCACAGGATTCCCGACACTTGATTTGTGTTGTTGCCCTTTGTTTGGGTCTTGAATCTTGAGAGAACCTTGAGAGGGTATTCCTAGGGTTATAAGGTCTGAATATCATGAAAAATATGACTTAAAACGGGTTGGAGGCATCATATATATACCCAAATGTCTTAAGTGGGCCCCATAGAGAGGTGTTTGGCGCAGTCTCATGAAAACGCAAATATATCTCTACTACGAGATTGTATCGATGAACGGTTTAATGCATTGGAAACTAGACTCATAGATCCTCCATTTGGTTTGTAGATTACCCCATAATTCTAAGTATATTGGGAGAAAAGCTTAGTAATATTTGACCTAATGTTTAAGTAAAATTATGAACCTAGGTTGTGACAACTTTTGTCGACTTTTGTCTCATAACTCGTTTGACTTCAAGACTTATAATACGGATATTATATGATTCAAATACCTTAAAACACTACCTCTTGAGTGTATTAATCACCTCTAGGTTTATCCGAAAATAAGGCTGACAACATCCTTGATTCGTTTAACTTCTAATACATGTTAACCACCCTTATACACCTTTGTATCATTTAAGACCAATAGGATTAAGTTCTGATCATCTTAAAGTTAATATCTTCATGGATTTACGTTGACTACCTTTTTGCATGAGCTAACATACGTTAATATGGGTTGTAACACCCTCCCTCCCTTAGGAACATTCGTCCTCGAATGTAAGGGTCTATGGGGAGTCCAAATCATCGTGGATTTCAATGGAAATTTCCGATTAATTTTCCCCTATAAAATGGTCACTAGCAAAACTTGCAAGCAATTAAGCCCAACATATGGCCTCACAAGGCTACACAAAGCATTACAGATATTTACATTATCTACATATCACCATTTTGTATTAAGGAAGAGTATTCTCAAGTTATTGCTTACCTCATAGAGCCATTTCATCTTCCAATGTATCATGTGTTCCACCAACATCCTTGTTATCTTCATTCTGGAATAGGTATGGGTGTTTAGACTTCATCTCCTCTTCTGCTCCCCATGTCATTTCTTCAAAATTCTTGTTCCTCCACAAAACTTTGACGGAAGCTACATCTTTTGTTCTCAGCTTGCAGACTTGTCAATCTAATATAGCCACTGGCACTTCTTCATATGATAGGTCATCTGTAACTTGTACATCTTTGATAGGGATGACTCGAGAAGGGTCTCCAATATATTTCCTCAACATAGATACATGGAATACCGGGTGGACAAATTCCAATTCGGATGGCAATTCTAACTCATAAACAACCTGTCCAATTCGTTGAAGAATTTTATACGGCCCAATATACACTGGAATCAGTTTACCTTTCTTACCAAGATGCATAACACCATTCATTGGTGAGATCCTCACGAAAACCCAATCACCAACCTCAAATTCCAGATCTCGACGTCGGACATCGAAATAAGATTTTTGCCTGATTTGTGCCGTCCTCAATCGCTCATGTATCACTTTCACCTTCTCAATAGCTTGATGAATAAAATCTGGCCCATATAATTCTATTTCACCGACTTCGAACCATCCAACTGGTGATCTACATCTCCTCTTGTGTAGTGCCTCGTATGGGGCCATTTTAATACTGGAATGGTAGCTATTATTGTAGGAGAATTCTATGAGTGGAAGATGATCATCCCAATTCCCTTTAAAATCTAGAACACATGCTCGTAGCATATCTTCCAGTGTCTGAATGTTACGTTCAGCCTGTCCGTCAGTCTGCGGATGAAAGGTAGTACTAAGATTCACTTGTGTTCCTAAACCCTTTTGAAAATACCTCCAAAAGTTAGCCATAAATTGAGCTCCTCGGTCTGATATAATAGATACCGGTACACCATGAAGCCTAACAATCTCCTTGATATACAGCTTCGCATAATCTTCAGCCGTGTAAGTTGTCTTAACTGGCAGAAAATGGGCACATTTTGTAAGTGGATCAATTATCACCTAGATTGAGTCAAACTTATGATAAGAGCAAGGTAATCCAATAATGAAGTCCATAATAATCACCTCACACTTCCAGGTCGGAATCTCTATATTCTGAAGCAATCCACCGAGTTTCTGATGTTCTATTTTTACTTGTTGACAGTTGGGACACTGGGCTACAAATTCTGCAATAGACTTCTTCATGTTATCCCACCAATACTGCTCCTTGATATCATGATTCATCTTTGTCGAGCCGGGATAGATGGAATATCGGGATTGATGAATCTCATTCATAATCTTCTCTCGCAACCTTGCCACATTAGGCACGCATAATTGGCCCTGGTATCTCGGTGCCCCATCTCTTCCGATCTCAAAAGCCGTACTTTTACACAGTTGAATTCTCTCTCTTAATCGTACTAAGATAGGATCTTCATATTGTCGTGCCTTTACCTCGGCTATCAAAGATGATTCTGATGTATTCTGTACAGTAACACCTCCGTCATCAGAGTCTAACAATGTGATTCTCATATTGGCTAGCTGATGAAGCTCTTTAGTCAACCCCTATATACCTGTCTCAATATGTACTAAGCTTCCCATTGACTTACGACTGAGGGCGTCTGCCACAACATTAGCTTTACCGGGATGATACAATATCTCGACATCGTAGTCTTTCAATAATTCAAGCCACCGACGCTACCTCAAATTCAACTCTTTCTACTTGAAGATGTATTGTAAACTCTTGTGATCTGTGTAGATGTAAACATGGATGCCGTATAAGTAGTGTTTAACCAAAAATCTGAGTCTTTAGTCTAAGCTAGAAATAAAGAGAAATTCGGGTTACTGATAATCTGGAGACGAAAATAATAGAAGACTTTTGAGAATAATAAAGTAATAAGTAGTTTTTTATTTCAATGTAATCTCAATAATATTTCATGTGTCTACATATTTTGAGTCCTTCTCCTTTTATAGTTGATTCTAGGAGAAGATGTAATGCCTTTGTCTTAACGAGGCAATTATGAGCAATAAATGACATTAAAAGAAACGTTACACAATCATTTCTATTTAATTCAAATTTTCTAACGTATTTAATATTTAATACTGTATTTAGACTCTTTTATGTCATCAGATTCGTATCTTCAACTTCTTCCGATCTTCAGTCTTTAAATGACTTGAATAGGTACGAGACTCGTAACTATTTGAGTAACGGTCCACACCTATGTTGTTTTCTTCCCCCTATCTGTTGTCTCCCATGCCTCGTGGCTGTTTATTGTGTTTTGACCTTTTGACCAGTCCACGTGTCATGACACGTCATCTTCAATATTCAGACTCAGCTTTTTCCCAATACAGATAGTCCCCCCACTTTCCATTTATTTATAAATTAAATATTTGGGAAGTGGATCTTCACGAAAAAGGAATTTTTGCTGTAATCAATGCTATGTCAGTACTGACGCTTCAGTTGTCTTTTCTATTTAATGCTCTGCGCACGTGTCACCTTCTGATAGGCTCCGTAATTCTGCAGCCTTTTTTCAAGGCTTCTTCATCCCCTCTATTCACGAAGTGATAGTTGCCCTTATTATAGGCTTTCTATCATTACACTTCTTTGTTTGACGATTGCTATTATATACATATTTAACCTTTTTTTCCTTTAGTTCATCCTTTCTCTGCAATGGCGTCCCCGAATCCTAACCCTAAGAGAATCCCAATTCTTGATAGCTTCCCCAACGCCCCTGAAAGGCACAGAAGGGGTAGATGTGGCAGGCTTCGTAGCCTAGAATCCGTTCGTGGTGGTTCCTCTTGTTCCATCACTCCTTCTTCTAGTTTTGGCACTATTTCTAGAGGTTCTATCACTAAGAAATCCTCTTCTAAAGGTGAAGAACTTTCTGAGCCTCTTCAAGAGCCTTTAGTTGAGGAAATAGTACCCAATGACTTATCCTTTGAGAATGATAGAAAATCTCTTTGTGAACAAGATGTTAATTTAGATAAAGCTGACACTTTTCCTTCTCTAATCACTGAACCTTTGATTTCTATTGTTCGAAAAGACTGCAACTGGAGAAGTGATCTTCGTATAGTGATCCCTAATACAAATCAAAGAATATCTTCTTTTAGGATTGGATTTTCTTTTGTTTATACTTACCCCTTCACTTTGGGATTTATTCCTGCTATTGACCCGGTTATATTTAATTTCTATCGCTTTTTCAAAATTTGTTTGGGACAAATTGGCCCCCTTGTATGGAGAGCAGTGGCTTGTTTGAGGTATTTGTCTGTAAAAGCCAATGTTAGCTTTACCTTTCCCCACCTTATTCATCTTTACCACCCCAAATTATTCCGCCATGGGGTTTTTACTTTAACTGCAAGAAGTAAAAGGGTCTTGGTGAGCCCTAAAGATGACAAGGATCGTGGGTGGTATATTCGTTATGTTGCTGTACGCACAGTTGATTTGGTAGATGAAACAAATATCCCCTTCCCTGAAAAGTGGAACTTTGCACGTAAGTTTTTTTTTACTTACCGTACCTATCTTTAAAAATTTCAATTTCTTTTCTAATTTCGTCTCTTCTTGCTTTTCTGTAGCAACTATGGGAGATGTGGAATCTGTTCCTAATTTCTGTGGTTGGGTAGATTCAATCTTGAAAGTCGTGCCTATGGAGGCAAGAACTTGGAAATCCATTTCCAATTTACAAGGTTGGAAAGTGAAAACTCACAGTATGCATCTCTTTATGCTTTTTCGTATGTTAAGTCCTTTCTTGTTTCTAACTTTTTTCATCCTTCTTTTTTGTCAGGATTTGCTATTCGAGGAATGACAGCTGAAGTAGCTATTGCCCTTCGAGCCTCTTCTGGTACTTCACTCTCTTTGGAGAGAACTCAAACTACGCTATCAAAGAGGAAAGTTGTAGAAGAGGATTCTGAGAATGATGAAGATGAAGATACCTGTTTAATAGCTAGACCAAGAGTTAGGAGACGCATCGTTTCCGAGGATGAAGCTAAAGTTACCCCTGTCCGTGCCTCTCTTACCGAACCTGTTCACATTCCTTCTGATGATGAAACCACTCCGATGGACACCAATGAGTCTATACAACGTCTCTTTGTTGGTGGTTTTGAAAGTGGAGAACCAGGTCCAGTTCTAGATGAAGTTCCTTTTTTCTTCCTCTGTTCCCATTCCTTCTATTCCCCCATTGGTTTCAAGTTCTTCCTTGCCCATTCTATATGTTCCTGCTCCCTTATCTATTTCTGCTCCCTTGCCTGTCTCTGCTTCCCTACCTGTTTCGAGTCCTTTGACTCCTGTTATTTTCACTTCTTCTACCGCTCCTCCTTCTATAGCTCCCCCTCCTTCTGTTCAACATACAGAGGAGGGTTCCAGTAGCAGAAGCTTGGCTATGAGGAGCGTTACACTAACAAGTTTTTTTTATCTCTAAATTCTTATTTCTATGAATTTTCACTATAGGCTAACCTCATTGGTACAAAATTGATGGGAAGAATTTCCCTTATGGAAAAGAAAACTCGTGAGTCTGAAAAGTCTATCCACGAGGCTGAGGAAATAGCCAAGGGAGCCTAGCTAGAAGCAGATAATTGGAAAGAACAGTTTGAGAATGCTTAGGGAACTATAGAAGAATTGCAAGAGAATATAAATCACCTGGAGCAGCAAAAGCGAAGTCTGACTTCTGAGTTAGCAGTTTCCAAAGCTTCTTGAAGTAAATTTTGAAAAAGACAAAGAGCGCCTTGAATGTTGCTTTTCAAAATAGTTATCAAAGTCAAGTGAAGAAATCAGAGAACTTAAGGCACTCTTGGACAAGAAAGAAGAATATGCAGGAGAATTTGTGCAGAACTTGACTCAAGTTCAAGCTGATTTAAAGATCTCCTCTGACAAAGTACATGCCTTAGAAAGTTCCCATGCCTCCCTTGAAGCTTCCCTTGATTCTCATTTAGCTGAACATCAAGTGTTAAAGAATGATCTTGCTATGTGGGAAAGGGAGTATGGACTTCTTGAGGAGAAGTTTGATTTATAGGTGAGTTGGGCTTTCTTAAACTCTCGTCGTGATGCTTTAATGGAGGCCAGTCAAGATAACTTTGACTTAGACTCAGAGTTGGCCAAAGTTTTAGAAACCATTGAAAGAACCCAACAATCATTTGACTTTCCTTCTCCGGCAATTGAAGCTCCCGTGGCTAAGGAACCTGTAAATGATGAATTCGTTGTTGTGGCAGTTGAAGTTGAAGATGTTGCAATTCCAGCTCCCGAGGGTGAAATTTCTACGACTCAGTCTATGGAAGCTGAAACTGCCGTGACTCTTGCTCCCCTCGTTGAACCTAACACTTCAAGCCCAGCTGAAACCGCTCCTGTTGCTGCTTCTTCAGAGGTTGTTACCGTACCTGTGGTTGTTTCTGAAAGTGAAATTAATATTGCAACTTCTAATGTGCCAACCCCTTTAGTGACCAGTTAAATTTCCAGACTTTGTTTTTACTTTCTTTGTTGGATGATGGTTTTATCCCTTAGTTATTTTTTAAGGGATTTTTTGGTGAAAGTCCCCAGTTATCATAATGGGGCACTTGTATAAACTTTTTGTTGACTAAGTTTCTACTTAGTCTTTTTAATTATATCAAGAAGTTTGTTAGTACTTCAATGTGCTCTATTCTTGCCTTTTCCTTATCTACTTAGGACTTATAGAATAGTTTAGCATTTTTGTCCTTTGAAAATGCTTTATGATTCTTCTCATGACTTATTAACATGAGGTTTATAAAAGAGGGCCCTTTTATATATCGACACTTAATGAAGTAGACGTCTCAACTTCATAATGGTGTTATAATACGATGAAAGAAATAGGAACACACATGTTTTGTTTCAAACAACTTTGACAAGTTTTTATTCATGAACTTGGACAAGCTTTTAAATATTACATGTATTGAGATACATCTATAACTTTCTCGTAACTGTTTTTCTTGTAACAGATTTTTATAAAGTAAATACTATTCAACAAGGTTTTTCCTTATAACCTATTTCAATACATAATCATGACCTTATCTTAATGTATTAGGAAGGGTTTGATAGGTGATTCCGTTGTTCTCATGGGAAAGAATACTATGATGAATGTTTTGCGTCTTCCTTTGTTTTGATATGAAAGAACACAATGATGAATGCTGAGGTTCCGTAACTTCTACTCGACACTTGTTTCGATTTACGTATCCGTCTTACCGCACGTATTTGTGTACAATATGCACTCCCCCAAGTGTTAGAGCGTTGAAGTATGAAGCCTCGAGCACTTATTTGTTTCTCACAATTTTGTCCTTTTTCCTGAAAACAGAAAAACATATGGGATTCGGAGGTGCGATTAAAGATGAAGACTGTCTAACCCGTGTGTATTTCCATCAGATTAATTTGTAACCCTGGGCTGGGAATTTTAGAATATTCCATTTTGCCGTGCAGGTCGTGACTCATCATTTGGCACGAGTTAGGGTTTTTGCCTAGCATCTAAAATCGTAAGTAAAATATTAACTATTCAAACAAAAATTCTAATATAGCGATACCTGATCGTAGGTGCTTTCTCAGAAATAATATCTCTTTAGGTGGACATCATTCCAATGCGAGGGTAGAACCTTGCCATCCATTGTCTCTAACTCGTATGCTCCTTTTCCCGCAATGTCACGAACTCTATAGGGTCCTTCCCATGTTGGACTTAGCTTTCCTGAATTAGCAGCTTTTGTAGATTGGAACACCTTTTTAAGCACGAAGTCCCCAATTTTAAAGAATCTGAGGCGTGCTTTCCTGTTATAATACCGTTCAATTACTTGCTTTTGTGCTTCCATCCTTATTAATGCAACTTCTCTTCTTATTTCGAGCAAATCAAGGTTCACCCGCATCTCTTCATCATTTGATTCCTCCGTTGCTTGAACATACCATGTGCTCGGTTCTCCTATTTCAACTAGAATTAAGGCCTCCACACCATAAACCATTGAAAATGGTGTTTCTCCCGTGCTTGTTTTTGTCGTTGTACGATAAGCCCATAATACTCCAGGTAATACCTCAGGCCAATTACCTTTTGAATCATGTAACCTTTTCTTCAAGTTGTTGATAATGACCTTGTTTATGGATTCCGCTTGTCCATTACCCACTGGATGGTATGGTGTAGATGTTATCCTTTTAATTTGCCAACTTTGAAAAAATTCAGTGATTTGAGCTCCTATGAATTGCGAACCGTTGCCACACACGATTTCCTTTGGTGCTCCAAAATGGCATATTATATTTCTCCAAATGAAGTCTTTAACTTCCTTCTCTCGTACCTGTTTAAATGCTCATGCTTCTACCCATTTAATGAAATAATCTGTAAGTACAAGTAGAAATTTCACCTGACCTTTTGCTTGTGGCAATGGACCTACGATATCCATTCCCCATTTCATAAAGGGCCACGGGACTATAACAGGGTGCAATAACTCAGCTGGTCTATGCATATTATTATCGTATCTTTGACATTTATCACACTTGGACACGAAACTGTTTGCTTCTTCTTCCATTTTAGGTCAATAATACCCTGCTCGAATCAGCGTTTTTACCAGCGACCTTCCTCCTGCGTGATTTCCACAATGTCCTTCATTTACTTCCCTCATCACATATTCTGTTTGGGAAGGTCCGAGACACCTTGCTAATGGCCCACCAAACATCTTTCAATAAAGATTTCCTTGATTTAAACAGTAACGAGAAGCTTTTTTGTGAAGTGCATAAGCTTTTCTTTTGTCAGCAAGCACGGTTCTGCGCTGCAAAAAAACAATAATGTTGTTTCTCCAATCCCATGTTAAATGATTAAAATTTACCTCATTCTTATCAGGTTCGATAAAGGAATGAAATAAATGTACGACTGAAGCATTTGCATCGTTTGCTACGTCTGTTGCAGATGCAAGATTAGCTAAAGCATCTGCCTCCACATTCTCATCTCTTGGGATCTGCATTACCTTCCAAGTTTGGAATTGCTTTATTAGTTCTCTTACCTTTTCGAGATATTCTTGCATTCGTGTCTCCCTGGTTGTATAAGTCCCCAGCATTTGATTGACCACGAGTTGAGAATCACTCTTGATTATAATCTGTGTTATGCCGAGTTCTCGTGCCAATTCTAGACCTGCAATTACAGCCTCATACTCTGCTTTATTGTTAGTTATAGAATGACATTTTATAGCCTGTCTAATAGTCTCACCTGTAGGTGGTATGAGAACTATCCCTAGACCTTCTCATTTTACATTAGACGAACCATCAGTGAATAAAATCCAAGTCCCCGGGTTCGCACCATTAAAAACTTGTAATTCTTTTTCTGATTCTAAATGCATCCCCTAGCTAAAATCAGCTACAAAATCGGCTAATACTTGAGATTTTATAGCAGTCCTAGGTTGATAAATGATTTCGTATTCACTTAATTCTATAGCCCATTTCGCTAACCTCCCTAACAATTCATGTTTATGCAAAATATTTCGTAATGGAAAAGCAGTAACTACAAAAATGGGATGACATTGAAAATAAGGTCTTAATTTTCTAGATGCCATGATCAAAGCTAATGCTAATTTTTCTAGTTGTTGATATCGTGTTTCAGCATCTAATAAAGACTTGCTTACATAATAGATAGGAGATTGTTTACCTTGGTCCTTACGGACTAAAACAACACTTACCGCAACTTCTGACAGGGCCAAATAGATGAGTAGCTTTTCTCCTTCTTTTGGTTTTGCCAATAGTGGTGGATTTGACAAGTAAGCTTTTAAATTTCTAAGGGCTTTTTGGAAATCTTCGTTCCATTCAAAATGATCTTGCTTTTTGAGTGCAGAGAAAAATTTAAAACATTTTTCTGAAGATTTGGGAATAAATCTCCCCAAAGCTACAATTCTTCCCGTTAGCCTTTGGACTTCTTTTTTACTCGTAAGGATATCAGGGATCTCCTTTATTTCTTTGATCTGAGAAGGATTTACCTCAATACCACGGTTAGAAACGAGAAAACCCAAAACTTTGCCTGAGGCAACCCCAAATGCACATTTTTCTGGATTGAGTTTCATATTAAATTTTCGTAAAATTTCAAATGTAACAGATAAATGAGAAATATGATCATGATAATGCTTGGTTTTGACGAGCATATCATCTATATATACCTCCATGATATTTCCTAAATGTTCTTGAAACATTTTGGTGACCAACCTTTGATAGGTTGCTCCAGCATTTTTGAGACCAAAGGGCATTACTTTATAATAGTAAGTCCCCATGTCTGTGATGAAAGAAGTTTTTTCTTCATCACTGGTGTCCATTTTAATTTGGTTGTACCCCGAATATGCATCTAAAAAACTCAAAAGTTCATGCCCGGCAGTTGCGTCAATTAACTGATCTATATGCGGTAAAAGAAAAGAATCTTTTGGGCAGGCTTTGTTAAGATCTGTATAATACACGCAAACTCGCCACTTACCGTTTTTCTTAGGTACAAAAACTGTGTTTGCTAACCAATTAGGATATTTTACCTCGCGGATTGACCCAATTTTCAATAGCTTTTGGACCTCATCGTGAATCACCTGATTTTAGAAAGCTCCTTCTTTCTTATCTTTTGCTTTACTAGTGTGAAGTATGGGTCTTCATTTAGTTTGTGAGTCATCACATCCGGTGGTATCCCTGTCATATCAGCATGGGACCAAGCAAAACTGTCCATGTTAGCTTTTAAAAATTCAATCAACATACCTCGCATATCTGAGCTTAGATTGGCTCCAACATAAACCTTTCGTTCAGGCCATTGCTCAAATAATATCACAGCCTCGAGCTCTTCAATTGTTGTTTTGATATTTTCATTCTCTTCAGGTTCTTGAATTGTATCAGGTCTCGAGTCTAAATCTGTCTTTTCTTGTTCAGTTGAGGTTTGATCCTTGATACCTTCAACTGTTTCCTGTAATTGCTACTTTTCTTTATTCACGGTGCTCATATCTGTTACAGTGTTGATACTCCTGGCTGTCTGCTAATCCCCACGAATTTGGCAAATTCCCCACGGTGATGGGAATTTAATAACTTGGTGTATAGTTGATGGGACAACATCCATATCATGGATCCAAGGTCTCCCCATGATCATATTGTAAGCCATTTCCATATCTACTACCTGAAATTTAGTTTCTTTAACAACACCTGCAGCAAAAGTTGTTAGAATTATCTCTCTTTTTGTTACCACACTTGAATTGTCAAACCCGGACAAGGTATGTGCCTTAGGTATCATTTTGTCTTCAGCTTGCATTTCACGTAATACCCTTAATAGTATAATATTTACGGAACTTCCTGGATCAATCAAAACTTGTTTTACCTTAGTATCATGTACAAGTAAAGATATTACCAGTGCGTCGTTATGTGGGGTCATTACTCCTTCGGTATCTGCATCATCGAAAGAAATACTTTCGTTTTCTAAAACCTGTCGTTCCCGTTTCCCGTGTGTTATCGTTACTTTAGAAACCTTGTTGGAAGTCGTATATGTTACACCGTGAATATCTTCTCCCCCACTTATAACGTTCACGGTTCTCTTGGGTGAAGGGGGCTTTGGTGGCTCTTGCCTATTTTTCATATAGGCTTGCTTACCTTTCTCACTAAATAACTCAGTGAGATACCCTTGTTTCAATAGATGATCCACTTCACTTTGTAAGAATCTACATTCTGAAGTTTTATGTCCGTGATCATTGTGTAATTCGCACCAATGGTCTGGATTATGCCTATTTGGATTTGACCGCATCTCTTTTGGCCATCGTACCTTATCTCCCATGCTCCTCAAAACAGCTACGAGCTCGGAGGTAGTGACATTAAAGTTATATCCACCGAACCTTGCCTTTAAACATCTGTCATCATCTCGTGACTCTTGTTTGTTTCGGTCATTTCTGAACCTTGATGAAGAACTAAATTCCCTGTTCCTTGATTTTTGATCATATCGTTGACTATCCTGCTTTGACCATGATTCTTTCCCGCAGGTCCCATGTATGGATCGTACCTGTTTTTACCTGATCTTTTTTCTTTTTCTGATCTCCTGGATTTTCTCCTTTCTTCATGATGAAACTGAGGTACGGTATCTTCCTCAATTCGCAACTTCGTACTATACCTGTTATAAACGTCATTCCACATGGTTGCAGGGAACTCTTGAACGCTTTCTCTAAGTCTTCTCGTGGCTTCTAAACTTTTGTTTATTTAAGTTGCTTGTAAAAGCTATTGCAGCCCAGTTATCAGGTACACGAGGCAAAGTCATCCTCTCACGTTGGAATCTATCAACAAAATCTCTAAGCAACTCTGAGTCCCCTTGTTTAATTTTGAAAATGTCTTCCATTCTTTTTTCAACCTTTTGAGCTCCTTAGTGTGCTTTAATAAAAGAATCTACAAGCTCAGCAAAAGAGTTTATAGAATTTTCAGGTAAAAGAGAATACCAGGTTAATGCACCCTTGGTGAGTGTTTCTTCAAATTTCTTGACCAACACTGATTCCATTTCTTGCTTGGTCAAGTCGTTTCCTTTTACACTTGTAGTAAATGCAGTTACATGATCACGTGGGTCTGTTGTGCCATTATATTTAGACTCTTTTACGTCATCAGATTCGTATCTTCAACTTCTTCCGATCTTCGGTCTTTAAATGACTCGAATAGGTACTAGACTCGTACCTATTTGAGTAATGGTCCACACCTATGTTGTTTTCTTCCCCCTATCTGTTGTCTCCAGTACCTCTTGGCTGTTTATTGCGTTTTGACCTTTTGACCAGTCCACGTGTCATGACACATCATCTTCAATATTCAGACTCAGTTTTTTCCCAATACAAATAGTCCCCCTACTTTCCATTTGTTTATCAATTAAATATTTGGGAAGTTGATCTTCACGAAAAAGGAATTTTCGCTGTAATCAATGCTATGTCAGTACTGACACTTCAGTTGTCTTTTCTATTTAATGTTTTGTGCACGTGTCACCTTCTGATAGGCTCCGTAATTCTGCAGCCTTTTTTCAAGGCTTCTTCATCCCCTCTATTCACAAAGTGATAGTTGCCCTTATTATAGGCTTTCCATCATTACACTTCTTTGTTTGACGATTGCTATTATATACATATTTAACCTTTTTTTTCATTAGTTCATCCTTTATCTGCAATGGCATCCCCGAATCCTAAACCTAAGAGAATCCCAATTCTTGATAGCTTCCCCAACGCCCATGTAAGGCATAAAAGGTGTAGATGTAGCAGGCTTCGTAGCCTAGGATCCGTTCGTGGTGGTTCCTCTAGTTCCATCACTCCTTCTTCTAGTTTTGGCACTATTTCTAGAGGTTCTATCACTAAGAAATCCTCTTGTAAAGGTAAAGAACTTTCTGAGCCTCTTCAAGAGCCTTTAGTTGAGGAAATATTACCCAATGACTTATCCTTTGAGACTGATAGAAAATCTCTTCGGGAACAAGTTGTTAATTTAGAGAAAGCTGACACTTTTCCTTCTCTAAACACTGAACCTTTGATTTCTATTGTTCGAAAAGACTGCAACTGGAGAAGTGATCTTCGTATAGTGATCCCTAATCCAAACCAAAGAATATCTTCTTTTAGGATTGGATTTTCTTTTGTTTATACTTACCCCTTCACTTTGGGATTTATTCCTGCTATTGACCCAGTTATACTTGATTTCTATCGCTTTTTCAAAATTTGTTAGGGACAAATTGGCCCCCTTGTATGGAGAGCAGTGGCTTGTTTGAGGTATTTGTCTGTAAAAGGCAATGTTAGCTTTACCTTTCCCCACCTTATTCATCTTTACCACCCCAAATTATTCTGCCATGGGGTTTTTACTTTAACTGCAAGAAGTAAAAGGGTCTTGGTGAGCCCTGAAGATGAAAAGGATCGTGTGTGGTACATTCGTTATATTGCTGTACGCACAGTTGATTTGGTGGGTAAAGAAAATATCCCCTTCCCTGAGAAGTGGAACTTTGCATGTAAGTTTTTTTTACTTACCGTACCTATTTTAAAAATTTCAATTTCTTTTCTAATTTCGTCTCTTCTTGCTTTTCTGTAGCAACTATGGGAGATGTGGAACCCGTTCCTAATTTCTGTGGTTGGGTAGATTCAATCTTGAAAGACGTGCCTATGTAGGAAAGAACTTAGAAATCCATTTCCAATTTACATGGTTGGAAAGTGAAAACTCATGGTATGCATCTCTTTATGCTTTTTCGTATGTTAAGTCCTTTCTTGTTTCTAACTTTTTTCATCCTTCTTTTTTGTCAGGATTTGCTATTTGAGGAATGACAGCTGAAGTAGTTATTGCCCTTCGAGCCTCTTCTGGTACTTCACTCTCTTTGGAGGGAACTCAAGCTACGCTATCAAAGAGGAAAGTTGTAGAAGAGGATTCTGAGAATGATGAAGATGAAGACACCTCTTTAATAGCTAGACCAAGAGTAAGGAGACGCATCGTTTCCGATGATGAAGCTGAAGTTACCCCTGTCCGTGCCTCTCTTACCGAACCTGTTCACATTCCTTCTGATGATGAAACCACTCCGAGGGACACCAATGAGTCTATTCAACGTCTCTTTGTTGGTGGTTTTGAAAGTGGAGAACTAGGTCCAGTTTTAGATGAAGTTCCTTTTTCTTCCTCTGTTCCCATTCCTTCTATTCCTCCATTGGTTTCAAGTGCTTCCTTGCCCATTCTATCTATTCCTTCTCCCTTATCTATTTCTGCTCCCTTTCCTGTCTCTGCTCCCTTACCTGCTTCGAGTCCTTTGACTCCTGTTATTTTCACTTCTTCTACCGCTCCTCCTTCTATAGCTCCCCCTCCCTCTGTTCAACATGAAGATGAGGGTTCCCATAGTAGAAGCTTGGCTATGAGGAGCGTTACACTTGAAGTTCCTGCTAATAACAGTCTTTTAAGGAAGTCTGGTGGAGCAGATGCCTGGCTTAGGCCTTTGATTGGAGATATTGAGAAGAAGAAGATGAGCAGTCACAGTTGCTTAACTCTGATGAATGACGTAGTTCATTCTACTTTGAAGGCATTTTTTCTCTACTTACTAACAAGTTTTTTTTTATCTTTAAATTCTTATTTCTATGAGTTTTCACTGTAGGCTAACCTCATTGGTACAAAATTGATGGGAAGAATTTCCCTTCTGGAAAAGAAAACTCGTGAGTCTGAAAAGTCTATACACGAGGCTGAGGAAATAGCCAAGGGAGCCCAGCTAGAAGCAGATAATTGGAAAGAGCAGTTTGAGAATGCTCAGGGAACTATAGAAGAATTGCAAGAGAGTAGAAATCACCTGGAGCAGCAAAAGCGAAGTCTGACTTCTGAGTTAGCAGTTTCCAAAGATTCTTCAAGTCAATTTGAAAAAGACAAGGAGCGCCTTGAATGTTGCTTTTCAGAACAGTTATCAAAGTCAAGTGAAGAAATCAGAGAACTTAAGGCACTCTTGGACAAGAAAGAAGAATATGCAAGAGAATTTGTGCAGAACTTGACTCAAGTTCAAGTTGATTTAATGATCTCCTCTGACAAAGTACATGCCTTAGAAAGTTCCCATGCCTCCCCTGAAGCTTCCCTTGATTCTCATTTAGCTGAACATCAAGTGTTAAAGAATGATCTTGCTATGTGGGAAAGGGAGTATGGACTTCTTGAGGAGAAGTTTGATTTAGAGGTGAGTTGGGCTTTCTTAAACTCTCGTCGTGATGCTTTAACGGAGGCCAGTCAAGAAAACTTTGGCTTAGACTCAAAGTTGGCCAAAGTTTTAGAAACCATTGAAAGAACCCAACAATCATTTGACTTTCCTTCTCCGACAATTGAAGCTCCCGTGGCTAAGGAACCTGTAAATGACGAAGTCGTTGCGGTGGCAGTTGAAGTTTAAGATGTTGCAATTCCATCTCCCGAGGGTGAAATTTCTACGACTCAGTCTATGGAAGCTGAAACTTCCGTGACTCTTGCTCCCCTCGTTGAACCTAACACTTCAAGCCCAGCTGAAACCGCTCCTGTTGTTGCTTCTTTAGAAGTTGTCACCGTGCCTGTGGCTGTTTCTGAAAGTGAAATTAATATTGCAACTTCTGATGTGCCAACCCCTTCAGTGACCAGTTAAATTTCCAGACTTTGTTTTTACTTTCTTTGTTGGATGATGGTTTTATCCCTTAGTTATTTTTTAAGGGATTTTTTGGTGAAAGTCCCCAGTTATCATAATGGGGCACTTGTATAAACATTTTGTTGACTAAGTTTCTACTTAGTCTTTTTAATTATATCAAGAAGTTTGTTAGTACTTCAATGTGCTCTATTCTGGCCTTTTCCTTATCTACTTAGGACTTATAGAATAGTTTAGCATTTTTATCCTTTGAAAATGATTTATGATTCTTCTCATGACTTATTAACATGAGGTTTAAAAAATAGAGCCCTTTTATATATCAACACTTAATGAAGAAGACGTCTCAACTTCATAATGGTGTTATAATACGATGAAAGAAATAGGAACACACATGTTTTTTTTCAAACAACTTTGACAAGTTTTTATTCATGAACTTGGACAAGCTTTTGAATATTACTTGTATTGAGATACATCTATAACTTTCTCGTAACTGTTTTTCTTGTAACAGATTTTTATAAAGTAAATACTATTCAACAAGGTTTTTCCTTATAACCTGTTTCAATACATAATCATGACCCTATATTAATGTATTAGGAAGGGTTTGAGAGGTGATTCCGTTGTTCTCATGGGAAAGAACACTATGATGAATGTTTTGCATCTTCCTTTGTTTTGATACGAAAGAACACAATGATGAATGCTGAGGTTCTGTAACTTCTGCTCGACACTTGTTTCGATTTACGTCTCCGTCTTACCGCACGTATTTGTGTACAATATGCAGTCCCCCAAGTGTTTGAGCGCTGAAGTGTGAAGCCTCAAGCACTTGTTTGTTTCTCACAATTTTGTCATTTTTCCTGAAAACAGAAAAACATACGGGACTCGGAGGTGCGATTAAAGATGAAGACTGCCTAACCCGTGTGTATTTCCATCAGATTAATTTGTAACCCTGGGCTGGGAATTTTAGAATATTCCATTTTGCCGTGCAGGTCGTGACTCATCATTTGGCACGAGTTAGGGTTTTTGCCTAACATCTAAAATTGTTAGTAAAATTTTAACAATTCAAAGAAAAATTCTAATATAGCGATACCTGATCGTAGGTGCTTTCTCAGAAATAATATCTCTTTAGGTGGACAACATTCCAATGCGAGGGTAGAACCTTGCCATCCATTGTCTCCAACTCGTATGCTCCTTTTCTCGCAATATCACGAACTCTGTAGGGTCCTTCCCATGTTGGACTTAGCTTTCCTGAATTAGCAGCTTTTGTAGATTGAAACACCTTTTTAAGCACGAAGTCCCAAATTTTAAAGAATCTTAGGCGTGCTTTCCTGTTATAATACCGTTCAATTACTTGCTTTTGTGCTGCCATCCTTATTAATGCAGCTTCGCTTCTTCCTTCGAGTAAATCAAGGTTCACCCGCATCTGTTCATCATTTGATTCCTCCGTTGCTTGAACGTACCGTGTGCTCGGTTCTTCTATTTCAACTAGAATTAAGGCCTCCGCACCATAAACCATTGAAAATGGTGTTTCTCCCGTGCTTGTTTTTGTCGTTGTACGATAAGCCCATAATACTCCAGGTAATACCTCAGGCCAATTACCTTTTGAATCCTGTAACCTTTTCTTCAAGTTGTTGATAATTACCTTGTTTGTGGATTCCGCTTGTCCATTACCCACTAGATGGTATGGTGTAGATGTTATCCTTTTAATTTGCCAACTTTGAAAAAATTCAGTGATTTGAGCTCCTATGAATTGCGGACCGTTGTCACTCATGATTTCCTTTGGTGCTACAAATGGCATATTATATTTCTCCAAATGAAGTCTTTAACTTCCTTCTCTCGTACCTATTTAAATGTTCCTGCTTCTACCCATTTAGTGAAATAATCTGTAAGTACAAGTAGAAATTTCACTTGACCTTTTGCTTATGGCAATGGACCTACGATATCCATTCCCCATTTCATAAAGGGCCACGGGGCTATAACAGGTTGCAATAACTCAGCTGGTCTATGCATATTATTGTCGTATCTTTGACATTTATCACACTTGGACATGAAACCGTTTGCTTCTTCTTCCATTTTAGGCCAATAATACCCTGCTCGAATCAGCATTTTTACCAGCGACCTTCCTCCTTCGTGATTTCCACAATGTCCTTCATGTACTTCCCTCATCACATATTCTATTTGGGAAGGTCCGAGACACCTTGCTAATGGCCCACCAAACATCTTTCGATAAAGATTTCCTTGATTTAAACAGTCACGAGCAGTTTTTTTGTGAAGTGCATAAGCTTTTCTTTTGTCAGCAGGCACGGTTCCGCGTTGCAAAAAAGCAATAATTTTGTTTCTCCAATCCCATGTTAAATGATTAAAATTTACCGCATACTTATCAGGTTCGAGAACGGAATGAAATAAATGTACGATTGAAGCATTTGCGTCGTTTGCTACGTCTGTTGCAAATGCGAGATTAGCTAAAGCATCTGCCTCTACATTTTCATCTCTTGGGATCTGTATTACCTTCCAAGTTTGGAATTGCTTTCTTAGTTCCCGTACCTTTTCGAGATATTCTTGCATTCGTGTCTCCCTGGCTGTATAATTCCCCAGCATTTGATTGACCACGAGTTAAGAATCACTCTTGATTATAATATGTGTTATGCCGAGTTCTCGTGCCAATTCTAGACCTGCAATTACAGCCTCATACTATGCTTCATTGTTATTTATAGAATGACATTTTATAGCCTGTCTAATAGTCTCACATGTAGGTGGTATGAGAACTATCCCTAGACCTTCTCCTTTTACATTAGACGAACCATCAGAGAATAAAATCCAAGTCCTCGAGTTTGCACCATTAAAAACTTGTAATTCTTTTTCTGCTTCTAAATGCATCCCCTGGCTAAATTACTCTATGAAATCGGCTAATACTTGAGATTTTATAGCAGTCCTAGATTGATAAATGATTTCGTATTCACTTAATTCTATAGCCCATTTTGCTAACCTCCCTGACAATTCATGTTTATGCAAAATGTTTCGTAATGGAAAAGCAGTAACTACAACAATGGGATGACATTGAAAATAAGGTCTTAATTTTCTAGATGCTATGATCAAAGCTAATGCTAATTTTTGTAGTTGTTGATATCGTGTTTCAGCATCTAATAAAGACTAGCTTACATAATAGATAGGAGATTGTTTACCTTTGTCCTCACGGACTAAAACCACACTTACCGCAACTTCTGATACGGCCAAATAGATGAGTAGCTTTTCTCCTTCTTTTGGTTTTGCCAATAGTGCTGGATTTGACAAGTAAGCTTTTAAATTTCTAAGGGCTTTTTGGCAATCTTCGTTCCATTCAAAATGATCTTGCTTTTTGAGTTCGAAGAAAAATTTAAAACATTTTTCTGAAGATTTGGGAATAAATCTCCCCAAAGCTGCAATTCTTCCCGTTAGCCTTTGGACTTCTTTTTTACTCGTAAGGGTATCAGGGATCTCCTCTATTGCTTTGATCTAAGAAGGATTTACCTCAATACCATGGTTAGAAACGAGAAAATCCAAAAATTTGCCTGAGGCAACCCCAAATGCACATTTTTCTGGATTGAGTTTCATATTAAATTTTCGTAAAATTTCAAATGTAACAGGTAAATGAGAAATATGATCATGAGAATGCTTGGTTTTGACGAGCATATCGTCTATATATACCTCCATGGTTTTTCCTAAATGTTCTTGGAACATTTTGGTGACCAACCTTTGATAGGTTGCTCCAGCATTTTTGAGACCAAAGGGCATTACTTTATAACAGTAAGTCCCCCTGTCTGTGATGAAAGAAGTTTTTTCTTCATCACTAGTCCATTTTAATTTGGTTGTACCCCGAATATGCATCTTATAAACTCAAAAGTTCATGCCCGACAGTTGCGTCAATTAACTGATCTATATGCGGTAAAAGGAAAGAATCTTTTGGGCAGGCTTTGTTAAGATCTGTATAATCCACGCAAACTCGCCACTTACCATTTTTATTAGGTACAACATTTGTGTTTGCTAACAAATAAGGATGTTTTACCTCGCGGATTGACCCAATTTTCAATAGCTTTTGGACCTCATCTTAAATCACCTGATTTTTGAAAGCTCCTTGCTTTCTTTTCTTTTGCTTTACTGGTGTGAAGGATGGGTCTTTATTTAGTTTGTAAGTCATCACATTCGGTGGTATCCCTGTCATATCAGCATGGGACCAAGCAAAACAGTCCACGTTAGCTTTTAAAAATTCAATCAACATACCTCGCATGTTTGAGCTTAGATTTGGCTCCAACATAAACCTTCCGTTCAGGCCATTGCTCAAATAATATCACAGCCTCGAGCTCTTCAATTGTTGTTTTGATATTTTCATTCTCTTCAGGTTCTTGAATTGTATCAAGTCTCGAGTCTAAATTTGTCTTTTCTTGTTCAGTTGAGGTTTGATCCTTGATACCTTCAACTATTTCCTGTAATTGCTACTTTTCTTTATTCATGGTGCTCATATCTATTACAGTGTTGATACTCCTGGCTGTCTGCTGATCCCCACGAATTTGGCAAATTCCCCACGGTAATGGGAATTTAATAACTTGGTGTAGAGTTGATGGGACAACATCCATATCATGGATCCAAGGTCTCCTCATGATCATATTGTAAGCCATTTCCATATCTACTACCTGAAATTTAGTTTCTTTAACAACACCTGCAGCAAAAGTTGTTAGAATTACCTCTCCTTTTGTTACCACACTTGAATTGTCAAACCCGGACAAGGTATGCACCTTAGGTATCATTTTGTCTTCAGCTTGCATTTCTCGTAATACCATTAATAGTATAATATTTACGCAACTTCCTGGATCAATCAAAACTTGTTTTACCTTAGTATCATATACAAGTAAAGATATTACCAGTGCGTCATTATGTGGGGTCATTACTCCTTCGGTATATGCATTATCGAAAGAAATACTTTCGTTTTCTAAAACCTGTTGTACCCGTTTCCCATGTGTTATCGTTACTTTAGAAACCTTGTTGGAAGCCGTATATGTTACACCATGAATATCTTCTCCCCCACTTATAACGTTCACGGTTCTCTTGGGTGAAGGGGGCTTTGGTGGCTCTTGCCTAATTTTCATATAGGCTTGCTTACCTTTCTCACTAAATAACTCAGTGAGATACCCTTGTTTCAATAGATTATCTACTTCACTTTGTAAGAATCTACATTCTGAAGTTTTATGCCCGTGATCATTGTGGAATTCGCACCAATGGTCTGGATTGTGCCTATTTAGATTTGACCGCATCTCTTTTGGCCAACGTACCTTATCTCCCATGCTCCTCAAAACAGCTACGAGCTCGGAGGTAGTGACATTAAAGTTATATACATCGAACCTTGCCTTTAAACTTCTGTCATCATCTCGTGACTCTTGTTTGTTTCGGTCATTTCTGAACCTTGATGAAGAACCATATTCCCTGTTCCTTGATTTTTGATCATATCGTTGACTATCCTACTTTGACCATGAATTTTTCCCCGCAGGTCCCATGTATGGATCGTACCTATTTTACCTGATCTTTTTTCTTTTTCTTATCTCCTGGATTTGCTCCTTTCTTCATGATGAAACTGAGGTACGGTATCTTCCTCAATTCGCAACTTCGTACTATACCTATTATAAACATCATTCCACGTGGTTGCAGGGAACTCTCGAAGGCTTTCTCTAAGTCTTCTCGTGGCTTCTAAACTTTTGTCATTTAAGTTGCTTGTAAAAGCTATTGCAGCCCAGTTATCAGGTACACGAGGCAAAGTCATCCTCTCACGTTGGAATCTATCAACAAAATCTCTATGCAACTCTGAGTCCCCTTGTTTAATTTTGAAAATGTCTTCCATTTTTTTTTCAACCTTTTGAGCTCCTGAGTGTGCTTTAGTAAAAGAATCTGCAAGCACAACAAAAGAGTTTATAGAATTTTCAGGTAAAAGAGAATACCAGGTTAATGCACCCTTGGTGAGTGTTTCTCCAAATTTCTTGACCAACACTGATTCAATTTTTTGCTTGGTCAAGTCGTTGCCTTTTACACCAGTAGTAAATGCAGTTACATGATCACGTGGGTCTGTTGTGCCATCAAATTTAGACTCTTTTACTTCATCAGATTCGTATCTTCAACTTCTTCCGATCTTCGGTCTTTAAATGACTCGAATAAGTACGAGACTCGTACCTATTTGAGTAACGGTCCACACCTATGTTGTTTTCTTCCCCCTATCTGTTGTCTCCCGTGCCTCTTGGCTGTTTATTGCGTTTTGACCTTTTGACCAGTCCACGTGTCATGACACATCATCTTCAATATTCAGACTCAGTTTTTTCCCAATACAGATAGTCCCCCCACTTTCCATTTATTTATCAATTAAATATTTGGGAAGTGGATCTTCACGAAAAAGGAATTTTTGCTGTAATCAATGCTATGTCAGTACTGACACTTCAGTTGTCTTTTCTATTTAATGTTTTGTGCACGTGTCACCTTCTGATAGGCTCCGTAATTCTGCAGCCTTTTTTCAAGGCTTCTTCATCCCCTCTATTCACAAAGTGATAGTTGCCCTTATTATAGGCTTTCCATCATTACACTTCTTTGTTTGACGATTGCTATTATATACATATTTAAACTTTTTTTCCTTTAGTTCATCCTTTCTCTGCAATGGTATCCCCGAATCCTAACCCTAAGAGAATACCAATTCTTGATAGCTTCCCCAACACCCCTGTAAGGCATAGAAGGGGTAGAGGTGGCAGGCTTCGTAGCCTAGGATCCATTCGTGGTGGTTCCTCTTGTTCCATCACTCCTTCTTCTAGTTTTGGCACTATTTCTAAAGGTTCTATCACTAAGAAATCCTCTTCTAAAGGTAAAGAACTTTCTGAGCCTCTTCAAGAGCCTTTAGTTGAGAAAATAGTACCCAATGACTTATCCTTTGAGAATGATAGAAAATCTCTTCGTGAACTAGTTGTTAATTTAGAGAAAGCTGACACTTTTCCTTCTCTAATCACTAAACCTTTGATTTCTATTGTTCGAAAAGACTGCAACTGGAGAAGTGATCTTCGTATAGTGATCCCTAATCCAAACCAAAGAATATCTTCTTTTAGGGTTGTATTTTCTTTTGTTTATACTTACACCTTCACTTTGGGATTTATTCCTGCTATTGACCCAGTTATACTTGATTTTTATCGCTTTTTCAAAATTTGTTTGGGACAAATTGGCCCCCTTGTATGGAGAGCAGTGGCTTGATTGAGGTATTTGTCTGTAAAAGCCAATGTTAGCTTTACCTTTCCCCACCTTATTCATCTTTACCACCCCAAATTATTTCGCCATGGGGTTTTTACTTTAACTGCAAGAAGTAAAAGGGTCTTGGTGAGCCCAGAAGATGACAAGGATCGTGGGTGGTACATTCGTTATGTTGTTGCACACACAATTGATTTGGTGGGTGAAACAAATATCCCCTTCCCTGAGAAGTGGAACTTTGCACGTAAGTTTTTTTTACTTACTATACCTATCTTTAAAAATTTCAATTTCTTTTCTAATTTTGTCTCTTCTTGCTTTTCTGTAGCAACTATGGGAGATGTGGAACCCGTTCCTAATTTCTGTGGTTGGGTAGATTCAATCTTGAAAGCCGTGCCTATGGAGGCAAGAACTTGGAAATCCATTGCCAATTTACATGGTTGGAAAGTGAAAACTCACGGTATGCATCTCTTTATGCTTTTTCGTATGTTAAGTCCTTTCTTGTTTCTAACTTTTTTCATCCTTCTTTTTGTCAGGATTTGCTATTCGAGGAATAACAGCTGAAGTAGCTATTGCCCTTCGAACCTCTTCTGGTACTTCACTCTCTTTGGAGAGAACTCAAGCTACGCTATCAAAGAGGAAAGTTGTAGAAGAGGATTATGAGAATGATGAAGATGAAGACACCTGTTTAATAGCTAGAGCAAGAGTTAGGAGACGCATCATTTCCGAGGATGAAGCTGAAGTTACCCCTGTTCATGCCTCTCTTACCGAACCTGTTCACATTCCTTCTGATGATGAAACCACTCCTATGGACACCAATGAGTCTATTCAACGTCTCTTTGTTGGTGGTTTTGAAAGTGGATAACCAGGTCCAGTTTTAGATGAAGTTCCTTTTTCTTCCTCTATTCCCATTCCTTCTATTCCTCCATTGGTTTCAAGTGCTTCCTTGCCCATTCTATCTGTTCCTGCTCCCTTATCTATTTCTTCTCCCTTGCATGTCTCTGCTCCCTTACCTGCTTCGAGTCCTTTGACTCCTATTATTTTCACTTCTTTTACCGCTCCTCCTTCTATAGCTCCCCCTCCCTCTGTTCAACGTGCAGAGGAGGGTTCCAGTAGCAGAAGATTGGCTATGAGGAGCGTTACACTTGAAGTTCCTGCTAATAACAGTCTATTAAGGAAGTCTGATGGAGCAGATGCCTGGCTTAGGCCTTTGATTGGAGATATTAAGAAGAAGAAGATGAGCAGTCACAGTTGCTTAACTCTGATGAATAACATAGTTCATTCTATTTTGAAGGAATTTTTTCTCTACTTACTAACAAGTTTTTTTTATCTTTAAATTCTTATTTCTATGAGTTTTCACTGTAGGCTAACCTCATTGGTACAAAATTGATGGGAAGAATTTCCCTTCTGGAAAAGAAAACTCGTGAGTCTGAAAAGTCTATACACGAGGCTGAGGAAATAGCCAAGGGAGCCCAGCTAGAAGCAGATAATTGGAAAGAGCAGTTTGAGAATGCTCAAGGAACTATAGAAGAATTGCAAGAGAGTAGAAATCACCTGGAGCAGCAAAGCGAAGTCTGACTTCTGAGTTAGCAGTTGCCAAAGCTTCTTCAAGTGAATTTGAAAAAGACAAGGAGCGCCTTGAATGTTGCTTTTTAGAACAGTTATCAAAGTCAAGTGAAGAAATCAGAGAACTTAAGGCACTCTTGGACAAGAAAGAAGAATATGCAGGAGAATTTGTGCAGAACTTGACTCAAGTTCAAGCTGATTTAAAGATCTCCTCTGACAAAGTACATGCCTTAGAAAGTTCCCATGCCTCCCTTGAAGCTTCCCTTGATTCTTATTTAGCTGAACATCAAGTGTTAAAGATTGATCTTGCTATGTGGGAAAGGGAGTATGGACTTCTTGAGGAGAAGTTTGATTTAGAGGTGAGTTGGGCTTTCTTAAACTCTCGTCGTGATGCTTTAGTGGAGGCCAGTCAAGAAAACTTTGACTTAGACTCAGAGTTGGCCAAAGTTTTAGAAACCATTGAAAGAACCCAACAATCATTTGACTTTCCTTCTCCGGCAATTGAAGCTCTCGTGGCTAAGGAACCTGTAAATGACGAAGTCGTTGATGTGGGAATTTAAGTTGAAGATGTTGCAATTCAAGCTCCCGAGGGTGAAATTTCTACGACTTAGTCTATGGAAGCTGAAACTTCTGTGACTCTTGCTCCCCTCCTTGAACCTAACACTTCAAGCCCATCTGAAACCGCTTCTGTTGTTGCTTCTTCGGAAGTTGTCACCGTGCCTGTGGCTGTTTCTGAAAGTGAAATTAATATTGCAACTTCTGATGTGCTAACCCCTTTAGTGACCAGTTAAATTTCCAGACTTTGTTTTTACTTTATTTGTTGGATGATGGTTTTATCCCTTAGTTATTTTTTAAGGGATTTTTTGGTGAAAGTCCCCAGTTATCATAATGGGGCACTTGTATAAACTTTTTGTTGATGAAGTTTCTACTTAGTCTTTTTAATTATATCAAGAAGTTTGTTAGTACTTCAATGTGCTTTATTCTTGCCTTTTCCTTATCTACTTATGACTTATAGAATAGTTTAGCATTTTTATCCTTTGAAAATGCTTTATGAATCTTCTCATGACTTATTAACATGAGGTTTATAAAAGAGGACCCTTTTATATATCGACACTTAATGAAGAAGACGTCTCAACTACATAATGGTGTTATAATACGATGAAAGAAATAGGAACACACATGTTTTGTTTGAAAAAACTTTGACAAGTTTTTATTCATGAACTTGGACAAGCTTTTGAATATTACATGTATTGAGATACATCTATAACTTTCTCGCAACTGTTTTTTTTGTAACAGATTTTTATAAAGTAAATACTATTCAACAAGGTTTTTCCTTATAACCTGTTTCAATACATAATCATGACCCTATCTTAATGTATTAGGAAGGGTTTGAGAGGTGATTCCGTTGTTCTCATGGGAAAGAACACTATGATGAATGTTTTGCATCTTCCTTTGTTTTGATAGGAAAGAACACAATGATGAATGCTGAGGTTCCGTAACTTCTGCTCGACACTTGTTTCGATTTACGTCTCCGTCTTACCGCACATATTTGTGTAAAATATGCAGTCCCCCAAGAACATGCCTGTACTTGAGGCTCCGTAGACATTTGTGTGGGTTATGTATGGGTATTGGATAGGTCAATGGACCATGTTGTTACCTTGTACTCTTGCTTTCTTCTACACTATAACTTGTATGCTACCTTAGAAGTTTAACCACGTATTAAATATTGTGATATAAAATGAACTAAGATGTTGAATGTACCATATTTCATAGTTTAAATAAAGGTAAGCATGGCTTCCTTATTCCTTTCGACTTGGGTAGATAGCGGTTGATAAGGCTTGCTCAGTTAGGTTCACTCGATTGAGCGTCGGTCGCGCCTCCCGAAGTTGGGGCGTGACATGTTGTAAGAAAATTCTATGAGTGGAAAATGGTCATCTCAACTACCCTTGAAATCAATAGTTCAAGCACTCAACATGTCTTAAAGCGTCTGAATAGTCCCCTCTGCTTGCCCATCGGTTTGTGGATGAAAAGTTGTGCTAAGGTTTACCTGCGTACCAAAGCCTTCTTGAAATTTCTTCCAAAATTGACCGTGAACTGAGCCCCTCGATCTGAAATGATTGAGACTAGAGTGCCATGCAACCTGACTATTTCTTTGATATACACTTGAGCATACTGTTCCGTTGTGTCGGTAGATTTAACTGGAAAGAAGTGCACTGATTTTGTGAGTCGGTCAACGATCACCCAAATTGAGTCGAACCTGCACGGAGTGCGCGGCAGCCCTACTACAAAATCCATATAGATCATCTCCCATTTCCATATTGGAATTTCTATGCTTTGAGTCAATCCACCGGGCCTTTGATGTTTAGCCTTCACTTGTTGATAATTTGGATATTTTGCTACAAAATCCGCCATATCCCTCTTCATGTTGTTCCACCAATAAATTTCCTTGAGATCATGATACATTTTTGTAGAACCGGGGTGCACAAAATACCTAGATGTGTGAGCTTCTGCCATGATCCTTTCCTAAAGACCGTCGATATCAGGAACACATAGGCGGTCTTGGTACCGTAGAGTACCATCATTCATGCCTAAGGAATAAGATGTGGTATTGTGTTTGTGAATCCCCTCTTTCAATTGTGCTAACAAGGGATCGATGAATTGCTTTTCCTTCACCTCCGCTACAAGCGATGATTCGGCCCTATTCTGTATAATTACCCCTCCTTCACTAGAGTCCGCAAGGCGAACTCTCAAACTGGCCAGCTCGTAACCCTCCTTGGCTAACGGCCTCTGATATGCCCCAAATGAGCCAAACTCCCCATAGATTTTTGACTAAGTGCATCTGCCACGACATTAGCCTTTCCCGGGTGATAGAGAATGTCGATGTCATAGTCCTTGAGTAACTCTATCTATCTTCTTTGCCTCAAATTCAACTCTTTCTGCTTTAAAATATATTGAAGGCTCTTATGATCCGTAAATACATCCACATGGACCCCATACAAATAATGTCGCCAAATCTTTAACGCAAACACCACTTCTGCCAGCTCTAGGTCATGGGTTGGATAGTTCTTCTCATGATTCTTGAGTTGCCTAGAAGCATAGGCTATAACCTTGCCGTGTTGCATCAGCACACACTCGATCCTGATCCTAGAAGCATCACAATACACAACAAATCCCTTTATACCCTCTAGCAGGGCCAATACCGAGGGCATACCCTCGGTATAGACGCCTAAATGAACACTCGGGATCAAAAATGGCTCCAGCCAAACACATATGACTATGGTCAAAACGGTTGATACAGCCAAACTAAACGTGACTCAGGGATGCCCGACTGTCGCTAAACAAAATCGCAGGCCATTACTTCGAATATACTTCAGAAATAATCGGTTAAACAGGCTTCCCTCAACAGGCAAAAACAAGCTTCAACCAAGTCAGCTCCAAAATCACAAGGCTTTGACCTACTAAGCCTACGAGCTAAGAACCTTCCAAGGTGCTCGAACATCGCTGTTAACAACTTGAAATCAAGGTTCTTCTAGAACCGATGACGGGTAAGGCAAAATCATTTCAAAAAGACCTTAACGAGCGGAGAACAAAGCCTACAAAAAGCCCATGGGCAAAAAAGCGTAAGAGCCATTGTCGCCAGCCAAATGAGCCTCTGGGCCACACATTAAAAGGTCTCAAAGACCCAAAAACCTAAGCCATTGTCGCCGGCTTGCAAATTGAAAACTTGAGGATTAAAATGAGCTCGAATTGTAACCAGATTCGGAGACCAGATCCAAAATAGTTAAATACACATTCCTAAGGGCCACATATATAGAAGGTCGCTCCGACCCAAGGCGTAAGAGCCACTATCACCTGCCCATACAAATGAAAAACTCGAGGGTAGATTAAGCTCGAGTCAGATCCCGACTCGGAGACTGAACCCGAAGACGGTTAAAGCACGCAAGCCTAAGGGCAAGTCCGGAGTCGAATCAACCCAATTGGAACTCCAACAAGCAGAATACAGAAGATACAAATTGCGAGGTTCCCCATCTTATTTTTACATATTGACGATGGAGCGCAGTCTTACCCTATGATATATAATCAAAGCTATATACACAACAAAAAGGGATGGAATAGACATTCCCCCCTTTTTCTGCCAGCTATGTCCCGGTTGTCTCCTTCTTATCGTCCTCAGCGTCAGGCAGTAGGAACTTGGCATCATACTCCTCTCCTTTGGCTTTCTCGATCGCCCCCGAGAGATCAAAGCCCCTGGCCTGAATCTCCTCGAGGATTTCACTCCGGGATCTGCACCTCACATACTCCTTGCTATTGTTTGCACCATCGAGGGTCTTCTTCAGCTCAACTTTAGAAGCGGCAACGCTTCTTGAATATGCCAGCATTTTCTGCCCTGCCCTAGTTTTATTCATCACAACCTCGGCCAGGACATTCACTACCTCAGTTTTTGCCCTCGAAAGCTCGAATTAGAGTCTTGCGATCATCTTCACCCGAGCATAATCATTTACACGGGCAGTCTGAATTTGCGCCTCAAGAGTGGAAGCCCCGGCTTGAGCCCTCTCTTTAGCCATAGAGTGGGCAGTCACATATGCCTGAAGCTCGGTGAATTCACGTTTTACTTTGCCGAACTCGCCCAGAGTTGTTCCAGCTCATTCTCCTTATCCTTAAACTGGAATAGCAAAACAACAAAACAGCGAGACTAAAAGGGAATGCAGGCCAGTGCGAAATGTAGGGTACCTGTTTCTCCAAGAGGGCCTTCCGGACCCGGCTCCGGTCCACCTCACGTCATAAAGAGATGAGCTCGCTTTCCTTTGCTGCATAAAGAAGTTTGAGGGATTTCTCCCTATCTCGAGCCTACGACAATAGAGCAGTTCGGCTTTGAGCCTATCAATGGCCTAAGAAAGAAAGCCAGGTAAATAATAAAAAAAGGGAAGAGCACAGGGCCAGAACATTTTTACAGTAGCCGAAACTCACCATATGGCCAAAACGCTAAGCCTCGCCAAAAGCTGAAGCAACGTCCGATGGTGCATCAATCCCGGAAGGTTGCCGGTCGGCCGAATCTCTTCCCCTTAACCGCTGCAAAGAAGTTGCCTCAGTACAAGCCTTCTTGCACCCCGGAGCATCTTTACTTTTACCGGTGCTCCTTGATCCCGGGGCAAGCAGTCTCTCCTTCTTCCTCAGGGAACTCGGCCTCGCTACGAAAGGATTCCCGACACCTGCAGCAGATAAATCAGATGAGCTGGGTAGAAGGAAACCATCTCTTAGAGGGGCAGAACGCTGGGCACCTACCATGACGCTTCGCCTCCCATCTCCCTTTTGATAGATCTTGCCACCGGCGCCTATCGTAAATCGAGAAAGCTGGCAGCTTACGAGACCATTCAGCTACATCGAGGACCTCGCCGGGCAACCAATGAGTTGATATAAACAAAGAACAGAAAGATATCGTTATGGGGACAACATCATGTTAAGATAAAGGCAGTTCAAATGGAGCACTTACGTGTGAAGTTTCATTTCTCATGAAATGGTAAAAACTCTCCAGGGATAACATCGGTTGTCCTGATTCGAATGAACCGATTCATCCATCCACGGTCCTCATCCTCCTCGCTGCTGATTACAGGAGCTCGGGTGATTCTGCGCTGAAGAGAAATCAAGCCCCAATAGCACAGTGGCCCATACAACCTCACAAGGTGGCTAAGGGTGAATTCTATCCTGCACTAACATTATTTGATATCTTCTATAGAAATCAAGCACGACCCGGTTCGGGGAACCCGGCGCAAGAACGTGAATATAAACACTCAAGAATCCCTCAACATATGTCATGACACTCTCCTCGGGGGAAGGTGCTTGCAATATCGCGCCTTCCCCCCACCCGCATTCTTTTCTGATCATCTCGAGGTTTTCCTCCCTCATCGATGAAATAATCGTCGATACATGCTCTCGATGGCCCGGAACATTAGGAGGCCTCCCCAGTGTGATAGCCCTTCTCAAGGCAGGGCACCCCCAGCCTCGCCCTCCCGACATTGGAGGCGAGCCACAGGTACCGACCAAAGGAGGAGCATACGAGGGACTCCCGTTCGTCCGAGGATCAGGCGTCGAAGCAATGGTCATGATTACGGTAGAATAGGGGGAAGATATGAGGATCCAGGCAAAACATTTTCTGAAACAGGGAAGCGAGAGGACTAGCACAAAGCTCCAGGCTCTATAGAGGAGATAGGCTTGTCAAGAACTGCAAAATCACGGCTTAAGAGGAAGATGAGCAAATATATAGAGGAAAAGCAACTGCTCACTTGCCCAAGAGGGCCAATTAATTCTAGCCGCATTAACGTCACCCTCTCCTAGGGGAGTGTACTGGCAGAATCACCCCGGCTCCCACATGATTCATAAAACTGTGAGACCTCGGGATATCCCCTGCGTCATAAAATCGGTTCGGGAAGAGCTGTCAATTCAACATCGGGATGTAGCCAGTCTCGGGGCTCGGTTTGTCCAAAGAAAAGGCCCCGAAGGGCCGATGCCAGAATGCAAAAGCAAAAAAAGCAAGGAGAAGGGCTGACAGAATGAAAGCTCTTTTTATACATCGACAAAAAGGAAAAAACATATTTACACTATCCGTTTCCCATGGGAGGGGGGAAGCATACGAAACAAAAAGGAAGGCATACAAAAAGGACTCGGAGACTACTTCTTGTCACTATCGTCTTCGCCCTTATCAAGGTCAATCAATAGTGCCAATCATCCCTCCGCTGCACGGGCCTCCTTGAGACCAGCTGACAGGTCGATGCCTCTGGTCCCGAGTTCTTCCAGGGTCTCCGTCTTCATCTCCCCTTTGGCATGCTTGATATCTCAAATTAGTTTCTGCTCAGCTGCTATGGACATATGGAAAAAGCATGCTTGATGCTTGTCACGAACCATTGTATGCGCTGTGGCCACATCCTCCCGATAAGTGGCAGCATTTCGTTCGGCCTCGGACTTAACCGTGGCCAAAGCAACAATCTCCCTGCGAGTGTCCGTGAGAAGATCCTGGATGTCGCCAATTCCCCAGCCACTATCTTGTTTCTCTCTCTTAGCCCGGAGATCTCCACTTTCAACTAACTAATCTACAAGCCACTCTGCTCGACCTATGGGAGAAGGGCAAGTAAATGAATATATGAATCCAAAACGTATGTGAATACGGGGTAAAAGGTCAGGTATGAGCAAGGCAAAATACCTGAGCATCAAGATCGGCCTTCTCCCAAAGCAACCCAAAGCTCTCCCAGCTCTTTATTTCCCCAGTCAGAGTGAGCTTCCGAATCCTATAGTTTCGAAGTAATTTTCTTATGCTCCTTTTCATGACATGAAAGTTCCCCGTGAAGCCGAACAATGGCATGGTCATACATCTCCTTACACTGTGGCACAATGAAAAAGTTAGATAGATGATGAATGACGCATGAGAACGAAAGAAATATGCGAGGAATGACTATCACCTACTGCATGGACTTTTCTAACGCTTTAACGGTGTCAGAAATATCGAGATCAACTATGTCGATTATGCCATCAAAAATGTTGTCAATAAAGTCTCCCCCTTTGGGAGGAGTCCAGTTGTGGCGCCGATCATCTCTTGGGCATCCATCAGTTCCCCTGATGAAATCGGAAAGTTCGAAATAATATTGTTCGGTTCACTGATTTCTCTAAGTGGCCACCCACGTTCTTGGAAGGCCCCGAGCTCCTATCCCTCAGGATCAACGCCAACGATCCTCCTAGCAGAAGCTACACCGAATCCGGCTGTACAATTAGAAGCTACATCAACGTCCTCTTCAAGGACCCCCAGCCCATGAGCCCGGTCGGAGCCAGCCATTCCGGACATAGCAGCTTCCGACCGGGGTGCTTGCAATTCTCTAGCACTGGACCATGTTCTCCTCCTTAATGGACTTCCATTATCGTCCTCCCCTTCGATATCAAGATTCGACCCCGAGGTTAGAGCAGCAGTCTCATCAGTGGCTCGGCACTCGGGTGACCTGGTTTTCTTTGCCGCAGGACGGGCAATGGCTGCCATGCTTTTCCTCTTCTTATTCGTGCTAGGCTCCAAGGTCCCTGCTTCACCATCAGGGGGCGGCCTCATCTGCATATTCTCGCCAACACCTGTTTCAGCACAATAACCGCGACATGCTTTCGGTAAGGGCTCAGAAGGAAACACGAAAGACAAAGCATAGGCATTAAAGGAACCTCACCGTGATTCTTGGCCACCGAACGTGGTATTGTAATTTCTCGCTCAACCACCTGATTTATCCCGACAAATCTGGGACCATCTCCGGATTCCAAGCAGCAGCTGCAGAAAGCACAAAGAGATTATTATGACAAACAAAAGAGTAATCGAAAAAAATGGCTAAAGGGAAAATCGCTTATGTCGAGCGTTCCACCGCTCCGGAAAGGGAATTCTCCTGGCCGGGTTGATATCTGAGGTCCTCACGCCGATAAACCTGCTCGTCCATCCTTGGCCCTTACCCTCGTCAACACTCGTGAAAAACATTTTTTTGGACCGACGACGGAGCTTGATTAAGCCTTAATACAGTCGAGGGCTGTACATTCTAATCAGATGACTAAGGGTAAAAACCTCACCTTCAACCCATTCGGTGAAATGTCAAAGCATCAACACTATCCTCCAAAAGAGAAGGGTAGATCTTACCAAGTGTCACCTGGTATCAGTCGCAGAAGTCAAGAATAACCGGGTCGATTTCCAGGGGAGGAGACTCGATGGATTTATTAGGACCTAGGGTGAATGGGTAAGTGTATACATAAAGGAAGCTAGCCTTGAACTCAGTAATATTATCATCGGGACCGGGAATCTCCACCTCCACTACCTTGCTCCATCGTCAGTCCTCCCTCACCTTGCTAACATCGGTCACAATGCTAACGTATCGGGACATGTGCTCACATAGACTCAGCATAGATGAGGTAGTCTCGACATCAAATTCCGTTGACGTGTCGAGATCGGGTAGGGTACATTGTTGCAAAGTGGGAATCGATATGGTTTCTTCCTCAGGTAATCGGGATGACAATGCAATGTCGTTCCGTTGGGGAACCATCCTAGAAATCCTAGCCATGTAAAATGTTAAAAACCCTTATTTGAAAAGAAGAAAGAGTGTCAAATAAAAAATTCTGACTCGCGTGCTTGTAAGTGGGGTGAAAATGGGAAGTATCTAGCAACCGGTACACTTATAGGAATCGCTGGGGAAGCAGAAGGGACGAGCCGATGGTAGTTCGTGGGTTTCTCGATTACCGCATCTGACGACAGCCTTGCAAGATTCTCTAGGGCATGGCATTTAATGCTCTTAGACGATTGACGTCACGGCAGTAATAACCTCGAGATGACGGTTCAATATCATTTCCTATTATTCATTCTAGGAAACGCGGAGACTATCTGTATGAGGTGAAATCAGGGGGATCTATTTCTCATCGTTAAGGTACATTTGGAAAGTCATGTCAGCGTCTCGAGGCTGCAGGATTACGATTGAGCTCCCTCACTCGAGGTTCATCCGCGACCCAGCAAAGTTTCTGAGGATAAGCAATTTGTCTGGAACCCAAAGAAGCTTCCGTGGACGGGGGATTCTTGAGGCGAGCAGCTAGAATTAGCAAATACTAGTACCATGCCTAGCTGTCACATCCCAGTATCTTTACATTCAATGCACTCTGTACTATATGGTATTCCCTCTACTATAGAAGGGGAATCCATGCCACATTGTAAAGGGCTGATGTTGCTCCATTTCTCCATAAGTGCAATAATATCTCTCTTCTTTCTAATATTATTGTCCTCACTGGCCCGAGGCGACTTTTGCATTCATTGCTTTTTACTTTTTCTTCATTATATTGCTTGGTATTGGCCATAAAGAACCTTGTTTAATCATATCCTGAATTATTGCCCCATTTTCGACTGCCCCCGATAGCCCGAGCTCGACCCAGGTGTTGACCCCGAGGCCCCTTATCGACCGATCCTACACTCGGGCAGTAGTTTTCTCGGCCTGTTCAACCCCTCGTTTTAGCCTGTATCCCCTTGGTAAAACAACCCGGGCAGTAAGCCTTTAGGTTAGGTTATCGCCCCGTTTTTAGCTTGCATTTCATCGCTAAACTTTGTATTCTTAGCATCAACTGCTCTAAACAACTAGCTCGAAAATAGATCATGTATTTTTAGAATAACATTTACAAATTTAATTGTTGTTACCATTTTTACGGTAAACAGGTAAAATCAGAGATGCCAGATGGCCCAAACCTGTACAATCATATCCTTCACAAAGGAATCATAACCTAGTGTGCGAGTTTCACAACACGCGCGGCCACAAGACTGAGGATTTCCACCAACTCTGAGAAGAGGTAGCTCGACTACATAGTAAATGTCATATCCAGGAATTCCTTAGCGACCGAGCTAAAAATCTGTTTCGGGAAAGAGAGGCAGCCAAGAAGAACAAAGCAAACGAGCCACAACATGTCATCCACATTATCTTGGGAGGCATCGATTCCCCGCAAGAACCCATGATGAGAAGGAAAAAAATATCCATCACTAGAGAAAAGTGAACCCGGGGGTATATACCTGAGGATGCCCTCACATTAAGCGAAGAGGACACCGAGACCTTGTCTCAACCTCACTACGATGCACTGGTAATCTCTTTCCTTGTAAATTCTTTCCAAATAAACGTGGACTCGTGGATCCAAGTAGTTCGACCAACATTATCAGGTCGAGGGTGATAGAGCAGCTCGGGCTTCATGACCAAATCGTGCCCGCCAGTTGAGTCCTCAATGGATTCAACATGGCAATTGAAACAACAAAAAGAGAAATCACCCTCCCGGTCACAGTGGCCAGCACGACTCAAAACGCCAAATTCCATGTCATCGAAGGAGACAAGAGATATAACACCTTATTCGAATGACCATGGATACATTGCATGAGGGCAGTACCGTCCACTCTACACCAGATGACGAAATTCCCGACAAAGGATGGGATTAAAATCGTCTACGGGGAACAACATGCGGCAAAGTAAATATTCGTAATGCACGATGTGGCACCGGTACCCATGCCTCCGCTCGCAAAAGAGCTAAAAGGTACTCAAGCCACACCCCCGATTAAGTCCAATTAGAAAAAATAAAGGACCGTATTGCGTCCTTATCTCAAGTGATTGGAACATATTGGTCTTCCAAACATTGCATGTGCTTCTCACACTAGGGTACAGCCATCTCCCTTTTCATTTCATATTTTAGACTAACCCTTATACAGGCACCCGATCAAAGCAGTCGGAACGTTAACACAACTTGAAGACCTTGAGGTTTTAAAGCATCCGTTGCACTCTTTTCCTTCAACCGAGTTTTTATCCCCAAAAGGGTTTTACCGACAAGGTTTTTAACAAGGCAACATCTGCATGCTACCTAAGGGAGACTCAACAAGTGTCTAAGGCTTCTTTTGCAATCAACTCCGAACACCAACGTGCGTCCCCCCCGAAGGTCATCCGCTCGGAAAAACCAAGAAACATCAAATCAGATCCCTATAGGAAAACCATGTACCTAGCCAAACGGACGAACGAACTGTGTCCGTATAGCCTAGCCCTCGACGGCAAAAACATGTACACTTATACCAAATAATTGAAGAATGTTTCTTATCGAATCACCTAACGCTCCAAAAGAGGCTCATCACCTTCGCAAAAATAACTCCTATGCCGAAAATGTCCCGAACATTCATGGACTGGCGTCAACAATTCAACACCTACACGACCTCCGGGTGAGGTTTCCAAAATCATAGGCCCTCTGATAAGACGACGTGGAAATTGCAAAACATCTCCAACGCTGAAAGAACCCCAGCTACTAGGGGACTAGCGTCAAAATCTTAAAAAACGCAGGCCCTCATGGTCAAGATCTACGAAATTGTAAGCCCTCGACAAGGCAATGCAAAGTTTGCAAAATAGGGCTCCCGAGTCAAGAAATTCTTGACGACTCGGGGACTACCGTCAAGTGCCACCTCTATCGACATATCAAAACCCGAGGCCATAAGACCCTGAGCGGCCAGACTCGGTCTCATAAGACCTACGTAAGGTAGCAATCATATCTGTAAGACCTCAAGCGAGGCATGAACAATACTTGTACCAAATATCTAAAACTGTAAGACATCAAAGGCACATAAAAATTGTAATACCTCAACGGCATGTAAAACTGTAAGATCTCAACTGCATGTAAAACTGTAAGAACTCAACTGCATGTAAAAACTGCAAGACCTCAACAGCATGTAAAACTGTAAGACCTCAACGACATGAATAACTTGAAAGACCTTACTAAAGGCAAAAACCCAACTTCAAAGTTTTGACTATATATCGAACTTGTAAGACCCCTAAAAATGCATACCCTCGATATAGATGCTGAAACTACCTTACTCGGGATAAAAATGGCCCCAGCCAAGCGCAAGTGACTCTGGTCACACGGTTGTACCAGCCGAATTAATGCGACTCGAAGACGCCCGACCGTCGCTACAACATCACAAGCCATTACTTCGAATCTATTTTGAAATGGATCGGTTAAACAAGCTACCCTTGGCATAGGCAAAAGAGCTTCGACCATGTTGGCTCCAAATTACTGGCTTCAAGCTACTCAGCCTCCGAGCCAAACCTCCCGAGGTGCTCGAACATCGCTGCAAGTTACTTGAAATCGAGGTTGTTCCCGAACCAACGACGAGTCAGGCAAAATTAACTTCAAAAGTCCTTAAGGAGAGGAAAATAAAGCCTATATAAATTGTCTCATCAACCAATCGCGTAAGAGCCACTGTCGCCAGTCTAATGAGCCTCAGGGCCACACACACTAGAAGGTCGCATCGACCAAAAGCATAAGAGCCACTATCGCTAGCTTTAAATCTGAAAGGTTGAGGGTCAAAATGAGCTCGAGTCGTAACCCAATTCGAAGAACGGACCCAAAATAGTAAACTAAACATGCCTATGGGCAAAAGGTCGCATCGACAAAAAGCGTAAGAGCTATTGTCGCCAGCTTGATATTTGAAAGCTTGAGGGTCAAAATGAGCTCGAGTCGAAACCCGATTCGGAGACTGGACACAAAATAGTTAACTAAACATGCTTAAGGGCAAAAGGCGTAAGAGCCACTGTTGCTAGCCTAATATTTGGACATTCAAAGGTCAAATAAGCTCGAGTAGGCGTCCAACTCGGGGACTAAGACCAAAACATGTTGCGTAAGTATGCCTAAGAGAGAAAGTGTGTAAGAGCCTACGGGCCAGTCCAATGAGCCCCAGGGCCACATCACTACTCTGAGGATTCTTACCAACGCAAAAACCAGCTTGCCTGGTCAAAATCATGACAGAAAAAGATACGAAAGGAGTAAAAGCCGCTAGGTTTTCTTTCATACACATGCACGAAACGCAACCTCCAGCTACAAACATGCTTTGAAAATGCTACATAGAGATTACAATGTGTATACCCTCCCCTTGGGGATTACGGTCTGCCGGTATCATCCTCGATTCCCGTTGCATTGGGAAAAAGCAACCGAGCATCACTCGCATTCGCCCTTGCTAGCTCCAATTCTTCTGGGAGGGCGAAACCCCTATCACGGATCTCCTCGAGGGCCTTTCTTTGAGACTTACAACGAGCATATTCTTCAATCCTCCATTCGCGGACGAGGATCCTTCGCAGCTCGGCTTGGGCATCGGCAGCATCTTTTGAGTTGATCGCCATCCCCTCATCAGCCTTAGTCTGGCTCATTGCAGCTTCTGCTCAGGCATCAACAATCTCATCCCTGACTTTTGAAAGCTTGAACTCGAGCTTTGCAATTATTTCCATCTGAACAAAAGCATTGTCACGAGCTAGGCGAAGTTGAACTTCAAAAGTAGGAACTTTGGCCAGAGCATCCTTCCTCCTAATGCCTTAGCCTCCGCCCGAGTTTTCAAATCATCACGCTCATGACTGGCCCGACCAACTTCATCTCTAAGGCATTCCATGGCCTCCGACTTTTTCTGCAACTAAAATAAGTAATGTGTTAACCCCAGGAGCCAGTAGGGGGAATGCACACTTACCCGGGACAGAAACTACCTGCTCCTTCAGGTGGTTTTCATAATTCAAGATCTGGCCCGCCCCATAGTGCAAATGTACCAATTCGACTTCTTTTTCATCATAAAGGAGCCTCAGGGATCTCTCCTCATCCAGAGCTTTCTGTAACCTAGCTTCACAACGAAGCAGCCCGGACTTAAGCTTGTCAAATGCCTGTAAAAGAAAACTTAATAAGGAAAGGAAGGCACAAAGTTGGAAAAACCTATGCCGAAACTCACCGCAAAGTGAAGTAGCTAGGCTTCCTCAAAGGCCGAACGCGCACCTACCAATCCAGTCCCTTCGGCCCTGAAAGAGCCTACTCCGTCTAAAGCACAATCCCTTAGTGTATGCGACCCCGGGCTTCAAGTATCTCCCGAAATGCTATCGAAGTAAAAGGAAGGTGACAACAACGGAGAAACCCTCTATCCAGAACCAGGAGCTGCGAACACGACATGCTCGGATGATGCCTCCGCTACGATGCACCGGTCCCGCTCCACCTTATTTTGAGCACCATTGCCCTGTCAAAGTCTCGTTCATTGTTACCGTTCTTCAGCCCTGGAGTTGGCAACACTTCCCCCTCTCCGAAACAGCACAACCTCACCTCAAAAGGCTTTCCAATGCTTGTTATAGTAAGATTGATGCATGTAAAGGGGATATGTTTCTCCACATGAAAAAAGGGAAAGGAAGGAATAGCACAACATTCACCATGGTGTTTTGCTTCACATCTGCCCCGGGAAAAAGCTCGCCACATGCGCTCATCACAGGTCGAGCGGATCGCCAATTCTCGGACCCAATCCAGGAGATCAGGAAGGTCGCCTGGTGCTTATAATACCGCTATAGAAAAAGAAGGGAAGGCACGGTTACGAAGTCAATTCTTGCTATAGGAAAAACTGAGAAAGCGCGAGATGCACCACTTATGTGTGTAATTGCATTCCTCAGGAAATGGAATAAGCTCCACGGGGATAATGTCAGCGGTCCGCACTCATGAAAAACAACTCATACATCCCCGATCTTCATCTTATTCATCATCAACAACGAAGGGCATGGTCGATCTACATCGCGAAGTTAGCAAACCTCGATGGTGAAAGGGTCGGTACAGCCTAATAAGATGATTGAGAGAAAATTCAAGACCCGCCTCCTTCGCGAAAAATCTCACCATTAACACTGTTCGCCAAAACGACGGATGGACCTGCGCCAAGGTAACTCAGTACGCTAAGCAGAAGTCGAGCACAGCCCTATCAAGATGGCCTAGTGTGAAGGGATACGTGTACACATTCCAGAACCCTTCGGCATAATCCATGATGCCTTCGCCAGGGGAAAATGCCTGTAGCATCACTTTCTCCCCCCATCCGTAGTCGTTTCTCACTAACTCAAGATGCTCCTCTACTATAAACAAAGTAGTCTTCAAAGCGTACCCTCGTTGATCCTGAAAGTCGGAGGCGGAGTTCACCCCTCCCTGTCGGGCATATCCCCACATAGCGGCGAATGCAATGATGAAATTAAAGAACTAAAAAGCAGGAATATGTGCATACACGTTAGTGGTGTTGTACCAAAGGGCTGGCGCAGGAAAAGAAGGGAAATTGCTTAAAATGATGGACCCCCCTAAAAAGTAGAAACAACCCCATTTATATATGGGTAAAATGACAACGGTTTGCCTATCGCAAAGTCGGTTAAGAACACTTTCTCCAGTCCTAGGTTGGTCCCCGACCTTGAGGACCTCCACCAGAACAAGGCTAGGCTCCAAGACGTCAACAACGCCTTCTCTAGTCCCGAGGTGGAACCCGACCTTGAGGACCTCTATCAGAACAAGGCTAGGCTTCAGAAAGCCAATAACAGCTTCTCTAGTCCTGAGATGGTACTCGACATCGAGGACCTCTATCAGAACAAGGCTAGGCTCCAGGAAACCAATAATGCCTTCGCCAGTCCCGAGGTGGTACCCGACCTCGAGGCCCCCCACCAGAACAAGGTTAGTCTCTAGGAAACCAATAACTCCTTCTCCAGTTTTGAGGTTGAACCCGACCTCGAGGACCTCCATTAGAATAAGGCTAGGCTCAATGAAGCCAATAATGCCTTCGCCAGGCCCGAGGTGGTACCTGACCTCGAAGACCCCCACCAGAATAAGGTTAGGCTCCAAGAAGCTATTAACACCTTCTCTAGTCCCGAGGTGGTACCCGACCTCGAGGACCTCCATCATAAAAAGGATCTAGGCTTTTAAAGGCCAACGACGTCATCGCCAGGCCCGAGGCAATATCCAACCTCAAGGATCTCAATCCAAAAAATGTTAGGCTCTAAGAAGCCTTAAACAACATTACAGATATCGTCCTAAACCGGGCAGACCCTCATCCAGAACCTATCCACAGTGCCTTAAGATTGTATACACTAAGTTTAAGACAAGTTTCCAAATTCCTTGGATCAACTGTCACTCAGGGACTGGTCTCAAAGGTCCAAGGGCTGAGTCTCAATTTAGGGGTTCGAAGCCTTACTTTTTTTCAACTCAAAGTAAGGGTCCTGATGTTCCGAGGTTATCAGACCAATCTAGGTTTGGCCCGAGGAATGACAAAAGATCCCCTAGGAACCCGTTTTTATCAACCAATGGCCGGAAGGAATACTCGCATCCGGGTTCGATATTAGCAACAACAGACAGATTTGTACACGCAGAATCTCCACAAACGCAATAGAATACAGCAAGCATAAAAGATCAAAATTGAGTAAATATCTCTGTATTCATGAATATTCAGTTACAAAAGCCCGCAAGGGGTCTTTACATATAATTACAAAAGCCCACGAGGGGTCCTTACACAAAAATAAAGAAGCAGGAAGGTGTACATATAATAAAAGACTAAGAGCCTAGCCTATTCTCAAAGGTACATCCTCAATAACAACATTTTCGGGCATCATCTCCTCAGGCATGTGTCCTCAAAGACAATATCTTCCAAGCGCAATCCTCTCAGGCGTCTTATCTTTATTCCCCATAATGGAATCTTCACAAAGGTAGACGACGAAGAGGAAAGCGACGGAGAAGTGTAAAGTGACACGGAAAAGGTAGGAAGGAACAAAGAAGTTGCTGGGTGAAAAATCTAGCTAGTATGGATTTCGCCGGGCTATCACTGTAAAGCCACTTCTTGAGATGTTGCCCCGGTGTGGGATGCAACAGTTAGTAGATAGTCCCACCTAACTCCATGGAAAGCGATGGGAGCGAGGCGCCACACCGGAGAGTCATGGGAGGTGAGCAGCAGTGTATAATCCGAGCCCCCTCTTGAGCAGCGGTGTATAATCCAAATATTTCCTCGGCTCAGAGGAAATCGGCCCTCCGCTTCGCCGTCTCGAGTCAACAGTGACAACAACAACATAGAAACAGTGTAATCTCGCTCGACCAGAGAAGGTCCGGGAGATAGGCCATAATGTTACACCCCATGTTTTCATACATGAAAATACACCATGAGTAAATTGATATAAGCTCGTGAATGAGATTATTTTTGAGATTTTAAGTATTATGTTATTTCAAACAAGTTATAAGTAAATTCGTGAAGGTGAAAGGGTAAGCAAATCAAAGAAAATGAATTTTCGTCCAAGTTTGGCATGTTGGGATAGAATTCGGGCCGAGCGTTAATACCCGATATTTATGGACTAGTGTCATGCGAGGTACCACATGACCGTAATAGCAAAATGTATAAAGTGTGTCAAAAGTAAGTAGTATGATAAGTAATTCGAAATAATTTTTAATTATGTGAATAATTGGGTAATTATTGATTTTAGTGGGAGATTAATAAATAATTAATATAATTGGATAAGAATTCAACGTGTCATTAACATGTGAATCCTATATGCCACGTTCTTAATTTATATGCATATGTGCTGGTAGCTATCCACAATAAAAAATAAGACCATGTAGTGTAAGCATTATCTTTGAATTTCTTTTACTTTATTTAATGTCAGGAATCTGAACTTTTCGGTGTTCAAGGTATGTTCCTCTCTCTATCTTCCATTTTTAGATGCCAACCTTAGGCTAAAATTAGAAAGTCATTGGCTTTATCGGTAAGAAAGATTTTCACTTGTTCCCTTCAAGTAGTGGAAACATTTTTTTGGTCATTTAATCCTTTTAATGGCCAAGAAACAATGAATTCACCACATAAGTGCAATGTATAAAATATATCACATATGAGTCGTTAGTATTAAAAGGTTTAAGTAGCTGGAAAATTGCCTACACTTACGAATGCAAGGAAGATATTTAAGTTCTTATTGTGACAGAACATATTTGAAGTTTCGTTCAAGTATATAGTTTTGAGTTCAAGGAAAGGAGAGAATAACTACTATTTTGACAAGGTGCTGTACCAGACGAGGCTAAACTATCGCAATATCAGGCAGTAAATAAGCACTCAGTAGAGGGCAAAAGTAAAAAAAAATATTGCTGCTTTACAAAACTGATTTCGACAGCTTGTTCTTCGATGATGATATGTTGTTTCCTTTTTCAATTTCTCATTGCCAAAAGATGAGTTACGTGACTTTCTGATAATTCCATAGTCGACAACACCACCTTCTATCTCACTGGTTTATGCGGCTCAGGTCTCAATTGCTTAGGAGTCCGGGTATGTTAAGGCTAAGCTCTTCTTTTATTTGGCATGATCTCGTCATTACATTCACATCCCAGAATTTACGTATATTTTATAGTCTCGCAAATTGCGTACATTTTTCTAGTATTGTAAGTTATAATATTCTCCTTATCGGGACTTCATATTCAGTTGAGTATTTTCTTCTTCCAGTCAAGAGAGCAGAGAGTTTATATATATACAGTATTAAAAGTATTTTCATTACCATCGAGCTATAATCGATGGGCAGGCCCCTATTGGGCAACCTCTGATCAGATGGTAAGTTATATGACGATCCTACTGTGGTCGAGCGCATATGAGCGAGCCCAGTTGGTCGAGATACAGAGCCTAGTATGGTCGAGCGCTTATGAGCGAGCCTACTATGGCAGAGCAGATATATATATATATATATATATATATATATATATATACCGAGCCTTATAGGGCCCGACAACTATTTTACTTACTATAGTGAGAGAATTGAGTCAGTATCAGTAGGTAAGCATATCTTCAGATTATCTTTGACTTCCAACTACTTGCAGTTATTATATTATCACTTCAGTTTCAGCTTTCAGTATATTGCCTTACATACTCAGTACATTATTTCGTACTGACGTCCCTTTTCTAGGGGCGTTGCATTTCATGCGTGCAGGTCAAACAGACGGACGAGTAGGCCTCTTCAATAATTATTGTCCGAGTTCAGCTTCATCGGTAAGCTCCATGCCTTTCAGAATTTCCGGGTCTAGAGCCTTATGTATATTTTGTATATATACGTATATATGTCATGAGTAGGTCGGAGAGCCATTCTGATCATAGTATATCCATTAGCATAGGCTTGTAGACATATCTTATTAGTTAGTGCAGTATGTTGGGATTTCAAACCTTGTATGTATATTTGGTTGGTTTGTCAGCTGTAATAAATATGACGGCCTTGTCGGCCAAGTTTTATATTGATATTTAGTCAGCATTCGCTGTCGTCTTGCAATGTGGCCCATGGCCAAAAGTATGAGATCATATGTTTAGAGCCCCTTAGTTGCATGTTGGTACGCAAGGATAGGTAAGACATTGGGTGCCGGTCTCACCCCCAGGTTCGGGGCGTGACAAAAGTGGTATCAGAGTCGTTCTGTCCTAGGGAGTCTACAAGCCGTGTCTAGTAGAGTCTTGTTTATGGGTGTGTCGTGCACCACATTTATAAACAGGAGGCTACAGGGCATTTAGGATTGTCACTCTTTCTTCTTACTCTAGATCGTGTGGTAGAGCTCACTTATAAGAATTCAAATTCTGAAAATCAGTTTTATTCATAATAAGACAATGCCTACATTCGGAAAGAAGGTTGGAAAGAAAGATAGTTGTGGAAGAGCTGAGTCAGAGGAACTAAATTTTTGTATGATGCGTACGATAAGTAAATATGAGGTCATTAGCAGATCATGAGTGTACTGAAGGGTGAAAGCTTCCTAATAAGAAGCCTTAAGGCAGGAATGCCTATCCATCTTTATGGTAAAGGACAATGAGAGATAAAAGAAGATAAGTACAAGTAGAAACAAGTAAAAGGAGCAAGGTGAAAAAGGGTACGAGGTACCCAGTTAATGTAGGTTAACAACATTTATAATTGAGGTAGAGGAACATAAGCTTTTTGAGTTATATTCAATAGTAACAGAGGTATATACAATTGGTCGCACCCCTTCCAGATATGCCCTATGGGGGTTAGCAAAAGTAGTATAAGAAAATATGATGGATGAATTGATTGTATTAGTTGACCTTTCCGAAAGATATTGCAAAAGTGCTAATAGATCTCTTTATGAGACACCTAGATAGTGCACTCTAAAATAGTGCAGCCAGATATGTGTACTACAAAGACATGCACTATAAGCCTTGAAGGGATAAGTATTACCTTAGTGTGGCTCATGTCCCTAGTTAAGCGAGAACATTAAGCAAATTGAACAACCACTAGACGGAAGAAAGGAAAGCTAAAAGTGAAAGAATTTTGTATTGAAGTTTTCACAAGAAAAAGGATATGCAAAAATATTAGTAGAGTAATGAGAAGAGAGATAAGGAAGCATTATGAATAAGGTGTGATACATGGATGAAAACGGTAGAGTATTACAAAACCTATAGTCAAATGAAGGAAGAGACGAAAGGTGATGGGCCTTAAGACAACAAAAGAGCATAGGCCATAAGGTTATATCCTCATTTCGAGAAATAAGTTCGTGACTCCAACACGACTACCAGAGGGGAAAGTTAATCCCCAGAGTAATAGAAATTAGTATGGGCTGGTAAACAAGATAAACTAAATATGAATTAGGGACTGAATGATTGGAAAGTACTCTGCATAATGGTAATTTTAGATTTCGTTCTGGCGGTAATAGAATGGACAACAGAAGAAGATTCATGAGAAATTCTGAGAACGATCATTCAGGAAGACGCTTCACAAAAGCAAGCAATGGGAGCAAAGTTAATCTTAAGGGAATGTATGTGCTAGTTACACTAAGTGTCACCATCGTGAGTAAGGAATTTTATTTTCATTAGTACAGAAGGATTATTGCAAGGTGAGTAAGGGTCATCGATGATGTGAAAGGACGCAGAAGATGAAGAGGTAGAACATCTATAGGATGGTCATCGTAGCTCCAACTCTTAATACTCCACTAAAGGGGGGGAGTATGGAATGATGTGGCATTAAATCAGAATTAAGTGAATGATAAAGTAAGAATGCGATAAAAATAAGAAAGAGATGAGATGATCAAATGTTACAGATATTCTATGGTTCCAGAACATTATGTGAGCACGACGTCAAGAAAAAGAAGTAAGGGTTCCTGCCCAGGATGTCGTTGATAGATAAGGAGCCAGTACATGAGGTAAGTTAAGATAGAGGAAATAACCCAATAAAGATTAAGTGAATATGGATATGAGAATAGGCCAACGAATAGTTAGTAGTTGATTTAGGAAGAGCCTAATAATTACTATACAAGAGGTTACAGAAAAATCAATAGATCGTGCAAGATAAACAGAATAAACCCCAACATAGGGAATTCAGCCTCGCAGTATGACATTATAATACTTGAGATATGTTCATATGGGGAAGTTAAAAGGATATTGTACGAGTGCTATGGAAATAAAAGAGAGTGCCACTTGGAAGACAATCAAAATATAAGTTCAAAAGCAACCCACAAGCTCCAGGGCGTGGAGGTAAGTAACTACGGATAAGTATAGGCAAGAAAGGACATTAGGAGGTCCGTCGAGTATACAATGTAATAAGCCCACAGCTATACAAGAGTCATAGAATCCTCTCTAAGTACTACAATGAAGGACTAGCTGAGGAAATGAGGAAAAAGGCTTCAACCTAAGCACAATGACCTAAAGAGAAAATGGTCTTGTAACAATAATTTCACAACAACATTGTACGTCCTCCATAAGAAAGAGGAATCTATCGTAGGTAGTGAACGGGAAGTAAAAATCACAAGAAATATTCGAAGATCATATGAGTTGTACGGAAATTCCGGCAAGCGTGGGAGACTAAGCTAAGCAAAGTATACATGCAACAAGGAGGAAGAAAGATAAGGAAAGGTAAAAGCTTACGTTAAAAGAAATATGAGAAGGAACGAAATGAATTATTTGATCAATAATCCCGAGTTAGTCACGTTATTATGCACTCAAGATTTTAGAAAATTATCCATGGAGCATATATATGGCAATCGTACAGCCGTAAAAGACTCTGGCATAAGTTAAAAAGAAGGAATTAAGTTCAGGTCATAGAAAAAGGATTGAATTGTTGGATGATGGTATCATAGGTATTCCATAACGCCCATGAAAGGCTAAGGTAATAACTGATACCATGAGCCATAGACCGGAAGATAGCTTAAGCCTACATAAAGGCTGATCGAAAGAAAGAGAAAGCTAAATAATTACATCACCCAAGTAAATCAGGAGTCTGATTATTGGACCTAAAAAAATTATAGAAGTTGTGCTTGAGAACATGACAGAATCACTCTTAATACCATATGTTCAAGAGAAATAACACAACAACTATAATCTATAATGGCTCTATAAGAAAGTCAGTTATAAGAAGTACCAGCCTTATAAGAAGTCAGTACAAAGCTCCCATCGGATTGTGTATGCACTAGAGGTGCCAGTATTATAATAGAGCTTCAAGATAAGTACGTAAATTATACCTATGTGGAAGGGAGGTCATGAGAGAGATAGAAGATACAATGCAAGATTTTAAGGTAAGTAAGGTAAAGGTGAACAATGTACGAGATACTCAAGGCAGAATATGTGAATAGTCCATACTTCGGATAGAACGCTAGAAGTGCTGGGATTAATTATCTAGGAATAATAGCGACATCGTCAGTAGTATACCTTCCAGCCTATGGTTCCTAAGTACCGAAAGGTCTAATTAAAGAGTAAAAGAAGAATAGAGACGATGTGATGTCTCGATGTTCCAGAAAAACATAAGGAAGTCGGTCGCAAGCTAAAGTATGATAGAACGACAAGGTTTTAGAAAGACAGGAGTAAGGATAAGAAGAGGGCAAGTAAGAAGGTGACAAAAATGGATAAGTCCTCGGAATAAGTTCGTGAAAACAAAGGAGCTGATGGTTCCTCTAAGTTATAAAAAGCTCAATTTAGCCTGAATGAACTCAAACGAGCCTAAGACTAGTAGCATTTAGAAGAGTTGGGATGTTGCCCTGGTGGCAGAATGAGGGTGTAATTGTGATAAATAAAGGATGACGCTTGGACCTTCGATTGAGTAATGATTTGAAAAAAAAAGGTTAAAAGAAAAGGGATTCATGAATTGTACAGGATACGAGAATCTCCTTGGGATGCTATAGAATACGGTTATTGTAGTACAGTATCGCCGCTAAGTGGATCAGGAAAATTACTTCGAATATTCCTTGATGTAACATAAGCCCTAGTGCTAAAATATTGCGTAAGAAGTTTCAAGTGATCAGTGGTATATTGTAGATCAATATTGAGATGAATCAACAATGGATGGACAAAAGTCATAAAGTATGAGTTGAGATTAGGCCGTCATTCTAAAGATGAGCAGTAATGAAGAAAACATTAAAGGACTTAAATTTATATGTATGGAATAAACAACAAGAGTAAGCTGGAATTTGGTAGCAGACCTCAATAACGTGAAGTCAAGGTAAGAGTTATGGTACAGTATGACCTATGTAGATGCAGTAAAGTCATACGAATGGATAACCCTGTCTATAAAAGAAGATATAGTGATATTTGTAGGTTCGACAAAAAGTGAAGAACTTCAGGATTGGCTAAAAACTGGAGGAGGAAGGAGAGGAGGGTCGCATAAGCATACTTACAAGGTCAGTATCGTAGAAGCTGCATGATGGTAGGTAGCAACAGTTGAAGGAATTTGATCACAAGTCATGGCGTGGGAAAGAGGCCTAAAGGGGGGAATACCCTGGCCTTTGGACTTATTCACAGAATAGTCGCCTAGAAGGAAAGGAGATTACTAAAGTATTCAGAAGACATAGGTTATGAAAATGATAAGTGCACCAGTCAACATTCGAGGACGAATGTTCCAAAAGGGGGGAATGATGTTACACCCCATGTTTTCATACATGAAAATACACCATGGTAAATTGATATAAGCTCGTCAATGAGATTATTTTTGAGTTTTTAAGTATAATGTTATTTCAAACAAGTTATAAGTAAATTCGTGAAGGTGAAAGGGAAAGCAAATCAAAGAAAATGAATTTTCGTCCAAGTTTGGCATGTTGGGATAGAATTCGGGCCGAGCGTTTATACCCGATATTTATGGACTAGTGTCAACCACATGACCGTAATAGCAAGATGTATAAAGTGTGTCAAAAGTAAGTAGTATGATAAGTAATTCGAGATAATTTTTAATTATGTGAATAATTGGGTAATTATTGATTTTAGTGGGAGATTAACAAATAATTAATATAATTGGATAAGAATTCAACGTGTCATTAACATGTGAATCATATATGCCGGTGTTTAACAATCCCGGTGTTTCCTATGGTATACCGGCCAATCCTCCTATTTCTTCTAGCAAGGGTGTCATTTCAATGTCCTCAAAGCGAAACACTGACCTCTCACAATCCCAATATAAAGTGGCAGCTTCTATGATTTTGTTGTTGGGCTGGATTTCCAGGAGAGAAGGTAGGTTGCCCAGATATTTATGGACAAGGGTTCGATCACTAGAGTGAAGATCCTCCCACCAGCTTAGCAATTTTGGGTAGATGTTGGTGACCATGCCGAATCTGGGAACTTCGTGCCTCATATTTCTGCAGGACAAAAGGGTTAGGCCCTTACCCTCACTAGACTCGACTATTTAATAACAACAATTAGCATAAAAGCATTTAGTTCTCCAAATAAATGCACAGAACGTGGTAACGTCCGTTTGGGTTTTAGGGAAACCCAATGGACTTTGGACAAGGCTATCTTAAAAAGTCATTATGCGGACAACATAACTGACTTGCCTAGGTTTGACCATGATGCATGCACAGTTAAACAGAGTAAGGTTTCTTTGGGGTTTTAGACTGGTACCTTTGAGCAGACAACTCAAGGGAGAAAGGCACAGAATCATCGAGTACACCATTGATCGACTGGTTTTACCGCAAATATGCATTTTTCGGATTCAGGGGGTGATAATATCGAAAGAGCGCAACCACTCATTATAAGCGTTGCTATGGTATTTTGTTTGGCATGAGTGAAATATGATGTTGAGCATGATTATACAACAATTAAAGCATGTTGTCACGTATTTGAATGTTAGGAAATCAGTAAATACAACAGTTTTTTATAATTTAAAGCGGAGTAAAGGAAAGTAATAAAGGAAAGAAACAAAAAGACAAGTCAGTTTTCCAATCGAAAAGAAAATTGAATGCTTGAAAGAAATAAACAGATAATTGCGCGTAAAGAAGCATAAGTAATAGAATCAGATTATTAAAAGAGAGGCAGGATTTAAACGAATTGATTACAAGTTCTGCAAATGATAGCAGCCATTACTGCTAGTTTTATATCTAACACTGAGTGAGGCGAATCAGATTTTCTATTAGAAACTCCTATAGTTATGTTTTCTAGGCGTTAATGATTTTAAGACCTTGCAGACGTAGCGTCGGAATGCAGAAGCCTCATAGACATGATTTCTAAGTGAAGTTTGAATATGCAAAATCCTATAGACATGATTTCTAAGTGAAGTTAAATATGTAGAATCCTATAGACATGATTTCTAAGTAAAGTTTGAATATGCAAAATTCTATAGCCATGATTTCTAAGTGAAGTTAAATAGGCAGAATCCTATAGACATGATTTCTAAATGAAGTTTGAATATGCAAAATCATATAGCCATGATTTCTAAGTGAAGTTAAATAGGCAGAATCCTATAGACATGATTTCTCAGTGAAGTTAAATATGCAGAATCCTATAGACATGGTTTCTATATGAGGTTGAATATGCGGGAATATAGTAGTCCTATAGTCATGATTTTTACCCTTTGCAAACATAGTTACCCACCCTTTTTCACTAACCAGCCCCAAATGTTTATTATAAATTATTACAAACCAAAATAAATAAAATTACATCAGGAAAAGTAAAATAAAAAATACAACTTGAGGAAGCCTGATTCTGACTTCCTCTCTGAGCTACATGATAGACCCAACTCAAAGACCATTTATCCAAAGCCTTTCTCCAATCTGAGTGTGTCAAAGTTCCCTAAGAGCCTCAATGGGACTCCGGGCAATGCTCACACCCAAATTGCATTATCACAATAGGGATAAGTGCAGTGTGGAAGGGCCAACCCTCAAGTGTCCAAGTCCAGATGGAGCTCAAGGGGTCCCAAGGCAAGGCTCAGAAGAGGAGGGGCAGAACTTAAAGTCTAAGAGAAAATGTAAGTGAGGAGCAGAGTTCTGGGGAATAAAGGAGAGGGAAACAACTACAAACAAGTACACAAAAGGGGTTCAGGGGAATAGGGAAGTTGCAAATAGCCTATGTTCTTAGGCATTTAGCTAATTTTGGGCATGCACAACAATAGAGAGTGTTGTTATGCTTACAAATCAACAAGAATACACAACATATGATAGTGACATAGAGGTTATGATTCCAGGGGAATCAAGTTTGAGTCATAGACAATAATACTTAATAATGACATGCCTCAAACAAAACATTCGCATCAAACACATTGGGGTAGGGGGGTTTGGGATGAATAATAGGAAGGAAATTACAGCATGCTAAAGTAAATTCTGAACTAAACACAAGCAATAGGCAGACATGCAAGTGAAGGTATTAAATAAACACATTGTTGTGGTTGCTGAAAACCTTAATCAGGACATACCAGGTTCAAAGAAGCAAAATACAGCAGTAGCAGTACTTGAAAGAAAGCAGGCCATAGTACAAGTAACAAGAGAGAGTGTTTTTTGAATGTTAGTGTGAGTTCAGAAGACTAAGAGTGTTTGTGCGTCTTTGTGTCAATGAAAGAGCATGGTATTTATAGTTTGAAAACAGGCAGAGAATAAGGCAAGAGAATAACCATGTACCAATTAAAATCAATAAACTTCCGTTAATTAAGGAGTTCAAACATAAACGGTAATTAACATAAATCATTTAAGGAAAGAGATCAAATAAGCATCTTGTGCAAAGTAGACAATTAGGGGTAAATACATAGGAGTTTAATTAAGGGAAGGATCTTTGAAATACACTGTTAAACAAATAAGGTAAGAATCAATCAGTCATAGTAAATCAAGGAGTCATAGATTCGAAATTACTGGTTCATGAATAAACCAAGCCAGAAAGGCTAAGGAAAGTTTTCAAATCAAACCAAGAAACAGGAAAATTAGTAAAACAAGGAAAGAATCAATCAGACTTACCCAAGGAGGTCTGAAATTAGTCAAAAGTTGAAAGTCATTTTAGAGGGGAAGCTCAACATATATAAAGAGAACACAAGTATTAGGTATGCGAGGCTGAATATAGGACAAAGAAAAGTATCATGCAATTGCAAAATCAGTAAGTAGTGGACTATAGGAACATAGTAGTGACATAGGTCTGTTTCAGTAACTCAGCAATGGAGAAGAGAGAGAGTATCAAATAGCAAGCAAAGGGTCCATTAGAAAGAACTTAGAAGAGTTTAGCAGGGATTCAGAATCATATAAAGAAACAAAAGATTTTGAAATTCAGTCGAGCAACAGATGAAACAACTTCAGAAACTCAAATAGGTCCAAAGAAATTAGGGTTTTGAAACCAAACAAGTTCAGAGATGAGGAACAAAAAAGTCACATAGCAAATAATATCAGAACTCGAATGAAACCCAAATCTTAGGGTTTTTGCCACCAATAGAGTGTAGAGATGAAAGACAAGAGAATCAGGCAAAAATATCAACAAAGAAAATAAAATCAGAAACCCTAAGAAAGAAGTTAAGACTTTAAAACACTGTAGAAGAATCAACATAAGAAGCATAGTAGAAGAACAACATAAGAAACACAGTAGAACATGCTAAAGATCAGAGAGACTTCTAAATATCTTGCCAAAACCCTAAATCGGAAAAGATAAAGGTTTTGAAAGTAGAATTTTGAAAGAAACTTTGAGAAAGCATTTGAAAGTTTAGGGAAAATACGGTTCTAGAGCAGATCTAAAGAAATCAGAAGAACCTCAAAAGTTAGGGTTTCAGAAGAACCCGGATGGTGAGAAAGGCTTGGAAAGTCATTGATCTAAGCAGAAGAAGTCGAGATCAGGCTCGAATAGCCATGGCTGGCCGGAGCAAGGTCGGAGACGGCCATAGAACTCGAATTGAACAAAGTCTGGGCCAAGCTTCTTTAGGGTCAGGCCTTCAAACTATAGTAACCAGGCGTGTAGGAGTTATAGGAGGCCGGTATAGGACTTCAGTGGCCTTGGAAGCCATGGATTCCGATGATTTTAGGGTGGAAGCGGAGGGAGGCGGCTAGGGTTTGAGGGGAGCTTGAGAGATAACTGGGAGAAAGGGGGGATTTAAGGGTGTCTACAGAAGGGAAAATGATTAGGTTTAGGGGTTAGGTCGGGTTAAAAAAGGAAGGGGTTAAGGGTGGTCGTTGATCATTTTGATCAACGGCTGGATGGAAGGGGAATCTGGCGGGTTATTTTAAAGGGTCGTGGGTTGGGTAGATTTAGTATTTGGGCTGGGTAATTGGATTTGAAATTGGGTTTAATTGGGGTGTCAAATCTAGCTAAAACTGAAATGCAAATGGCTAACATTTAAATAGCCATTTGTCCCTTATTTATTTTATAAAAAATAGTAAAATAACATGTATTTGCATATATAGGTATGTCCCAAGGTTTTAGTATTTTTCTCTTAATTTTTAAAAAAATTTAAATCAATTTATTGCCCTATTTTATCAAGAAAAACCCAATAATTATCCCCAAAATTATCATTTTGGGTGATTCATTTATTGAATTATCATATTTATATTAAAATATAGCTAGCATAATTTTTACATATTTTTTACAAAGTTATTTAGTATTTTTAAGCTAAATTGTATATAATTGTAATATTGGCCTCTTTCAAGATTTAATTGTAATTATATTTATAAAATTAACTCCAATATTTCTAATTTGATAATTATGTATTATTAATCATTTTAGTACCTTTAATTTATTTCCAAAAATTAGTTGAGAGTATTTTGCATATTGAAAATATACAAGGAAAAATTGGGTATCAACAGCTGGGTACCTCGTACCCTCTTTCACCTTGCTTCCTTTACTTGTTGAAACTTGTATTTATCTTTTGAATCTCACATTGTCTTTCACCATAAAGGTGGATAGATATTCTTGCCTTAAGGCTCGTTTTCCAGAAGCTCACCGAGTTCTTCTGACTCAACTCTTTCGCAACCACATTCAATCCCTTACCAACCATCTTTCTAAATGTAGGCATCGTCGTATTAAGAATAAGATAGAGTATAGAAAATTTACTTCTTAAAACTAAGCTCTACCACACGATCTAGAGTAAGAAGAAAGAGTGACAGTCATAAATGCCATATAGCCTTCTGCTTATAAGTGTGGTGCACGACACACCCATAAACAAGACTCTACTAGACACGGCTTGTAGACTCCCTAGGATAGAACTGCTCTGATACCACTTTTGTCACGCCCCGAACCTGGGGGGAGAGACTGGCACTTAGTGCCTCACCTATCTTTGCGTTCCAACTTGCAACTAAGGGACTCTGAACATATGATGTAATACTTTGGCCATGGGCCACATTGCAAAACAACTGCGAATGCTGACTAAATGTCAATATAAAACTGGGTCGACAAGGGCATCATAATTATTACAGCTGACAAACCAAACAAATATACATACAAGGCCTGCAAGCCCAACATACTGCACTAACTAACAGGATATATCTACAAGCCTCTACTGATGGATATACTGTGATCAGAACAGCCCCCCAACCTACTCATAACATATACATATATATATATATATACAAGATGTACATAAGGCTCTAGACCCGAAAACTCCGAAAGGCATGGAGCTTACCAATCAAGCTGAACTCGGGTAACACTTAATGAGGAGTCCTACCCCTCTGTCTATCTGAACCTGCACGCAAGAAATGCAGCGCCCCCAGAAGAGGGACGCTAGTACGAAATAATGTACTGACTATGTAAGGCAATATATAGAAAGCTGAAACTGAGCTGATAATATAATAACTGCAAGTAGCTGGAAGTCAAAGATAATCTGAAGATATACTTACCTGCTGATACTGATTCAACTCTCTCAATATAGTAAGTAAAATAGTTGTCCGGCCCTATAAGACTTGGTGTGTGTGTATGTGTGTATATATATATATATATAAATGCTCTGCTGTAGTAGGCTCGCTCATAGGCGCTCGGCCATACTAGGCTCTGTATCTCGACCAACTGGGCTCGCTCATAGGCGCTCGGCCACTGTAGGATCGATATATAACTTACCATCAGATCAGAGGTTACCCAATAGGGGTTTGCTATTCGATTATAGCTCGATGGTAATGAAAATACTTTAATATTATATATATTAATTATTTGCTCTCTTGATTGGAAGAAGTAAGTACTCAATTGAATATGAAGTCCCGATAAGGAGAATATGGTAACTTACAACACAAGGAAAATATACATAAATTTCGGGATATGAATTTTTCTTTATGTCTCATTATCAAATTCGTGTAATTACGAGATCATGCAAAATGAAGGAAGAGCTTAGCCTTAACATACCTAGAGCAGGAAAAAATTCGTATGATATTCTGGGAAAAGGTTGCACCGTACTCCTTTAAAACCGCAAAATTTTATGTTGCAAAGGTTCTAATAATTCTTGTTGGATTTCTTTTGTAGGAAATGGTTGAAGAAATCACATTGCTAACCTTGCCAAAGCTTCACATTGGATTTTGTATTGAAACTATTGGAATCGTTACCAACTTTGCAAAAATCAAACTGTTGGAAACGCTACAAAAATCAAAGCTTCACATTTGACACTATTGAAGAAGCTTCACAAGTTTATTTGTCCAAGAATTCTATTGTGGAATCCTTATATATGGCTAATGATCAAATCTTAGATAATGCTAGTCATGTGAATAGAAGAAATGAAAGAGTCTGATTCTTTTAAAGAAACATCATCTTTAATGTCTAATGTCAATGTTACAAAATCATTTAAATAAGCCACCTAACCTAATTAAACTAAGAGTCAATACTACCTAAGGCATTTGCTGCCACGTGGGGGTGGAAAATTTTTAATCTTATCCAATAATTAATTTATTAACTAGGTAATATCCCGTTACCCGGTAATTAACCAATTATCCACATAATTAAGAATTATCTCAAATTACATAAAATTCTACTTATTTTTAATATACTTTATACATCCTACTATCATGGTCATATGGTACCTTATATCGTATTGGTCCATAAATATCGGGTATTATCGCTCGACCCGTATTTTATCCCAACATGTCAAACTTGTACGAAAATTCATTTTCTTTGACTTGCTTCCCCTCTCACCTTCACGAATTTACTCATCACTTGTTTGAAATAGCATAATCCTTATAATCTCCAAATAATGTTTTCCTTAGACTGATGTCAATTAACTTACGACAAATTCGACGTACAATATTACAGGGTGCAACATCGTCGTAATTTAATACTATGAAGCATAATACCAACGTAATGTTACGGGGCATAACACATTATAGATTCTACATATCAGTATCAGAAAGGTGAGGATAATGGTTTTAGATTCGCAGGAAGTCTCTTCAGGTTAAGTATTTTGGATGTGGTGCTTTTGGGGATAGCTAAGAGGGTATTCGCTTATGAGCCTTAGACGGTGTAGTTTTATATTTGGGTCTCATGTGGTGAGTTTGAGTCGAGGATTGCGGTATTCTCAAGGAGAAGTATCAATTTGAAGGTAATTCAGAAGGAACTTGATAAATAGGCAGCTTGGTAGTAGGTCGGATCGGCATGGTAAGGGATATGATTAGTTCTTTGGGTGCTTATGAGGTAATGAGTTTCTACATGTATCTCGTGGCAATGCTCTTGGGTTTTTGGTGACCTGCGTAACTTGGTTGAGCTAGAAGAATTCGGTCCTGACGGTTTGGTTTTGTGCAAATGGGATTCGGAGAGTTCTTGATGGTTTTCACCACAGTTAGAGATGTATATTTTCTACTGGCATGAGGAGCATGTGATGTATAGTGATTTTTTTCTAGATGGGATCGAATGGAAAGTTCTTGGCTATTTGAATACGTAGTGGCTTATGGCTCGAAATGGATTATAAAGTTCTCATGTTTATCATAGGATGGCATGGTATATGCGGTATGTTGTATAGGGTTGAGATTTGCATGTGTAAGGTCGCGATTCAGTTTTAAAAGGAAGGTCATAAATTCTTAGGAAGCATGGATAGTTTTAGGTGACTAGGTAAATGATATTACTAATTGGTGTGGCTTGATGTGGGCAAACATATTAGAAAGGGCAATGTGTTTGAGTTAAGAATACTTCATTAGTATTGCAGCACTCTCTTATTTGATCGACTGTTGAGATTCAAGTTTGCTTGGTGGCACAGAAGAATTATAGGAGTAACCCTTGTAAAATGATCGAGTATTAGAGGTATGTTTGATATTTGGGCGATGGAGTTAGGATCAGATATGGTGGTTCGTGTGCTTTATGGACTTGGAGACTGGAAGTTCTCATAAACAGGTTATTTTGTGGTTATGGACTATAAAGATGTGGGAAAAGCTAATCAGATGTTGTACGTGCCATGATTCAGTCATTGTGAACTTTCGGAAAGTTATTCATTTATTGTTGGTGACCAAAGTTAATTTGGGGTTCATTAGTAGGCCCAATATGGATGTGTGTTCTGCATCGATTTGGGTATGTTGACTCCAAAATAATATTGTTGAGGCATGTGCCATTCAATTGTCATTGAGCTTATTCGTGTTCTGGAGTGATCTATGAGTTACCCTTCTGTGTTGCGAGGAGTTGTAATTGTTGGTTATATGCACATATGGTGCGGTACTATTTGGGCTTTATAGCGGAATTTGAGTGAGATGAGTATTTTGGTGTTGTATGATTGATAGCGCATTGGATATGTTCTTTCCGGCTGGCATGGCATTGCGTCATTTACTTCTCTGTGGTTATGGTGATTTACTTTTAGTATTAGATATCAAATTGCGCGTGGTTGATGATTTTGAGCATGGTGACTTAAGGTGTCTCATATGGACCAGTGTTTTGATCGGGTCACGCATTGCAGTGAAGTTATGTGGAGGTATGATCCTTCGGGTTAGATTTGTGTGTTCTGGTTCTACAATGTGTGATGGGTTCTCAGCATTGTGTTGTGGTGGTACTGGGGGGCTTGCGGTACAACTCTCTCATTTGAGTCATTTTTCCATGATTTGAGTACATTTGGACTATTGCTTGTTGGTGCGCGGGTCGCACGAGTTGTGGCTTTAGATTTTATCAATGTGTCATGTCACTAGAGTAGTCGTGTTGGATGAGATGAGGTCATTGGGATCTAGAATGAATACTATCGGATTCGATTCAGCATGTTGGAAGGATAATATCGGGATTTGGCTTAGAAATTTACTATGGTCCTTGCCGAAGGAGAGGAAGCTTTATGACTGGTTGATCTGAGGAATGGTTATGACTTTCTGCGTGTTACATTCATCATTGGCAGTATATGAAAGTGTTGGAATGAGGCTTTTGTTTGATAAGAGGTTTATTACTGGAATTGGGTTGTTTGAGCAGCTGTTGTGATTAGAAGTTATCACTATGAGTGTTTGAGTTGTGTGGTATATCATGTGATATTCATATTGAATTGCGGTTATGACTTGATTCAGTGTGTTCAGACATACTCAGTGTGTAGATGTGAGATTCTGATCCTATAGATAATTTCGGAAGTGGAAAATTGGTTTTAAGATTATGGGCTAGGGTGAATTGTGAAATTTAAGTTATGTTGTGTTATCGGACCTATATGGGATTGGGCGACATGGGATCACCCTCGGGTATATGCATGGTAAGGTTACACAGCGATTTGAGGTTTTTCGAAACAACTCTGGGCATGTTCGAGGACGAACGTATGTTTAAGTGGAGGAGGATGTAACGGCCTGACCGGTCATTTTGAGTATTTGCACTTTGTTCGCCAGTTCTTGGGCATGACTAGCCCCGTATGATGTATTATGTCTTATGTAAGTCGTCAGTTTTGGTTCAGGATAATCGGAATAGATTTGGAAGAACAATTTTCAGCTAGAAGCTTTTAATTTGAAAGGTTTGACCAAGTTTTGACTTTTTAGTATTCGATATCGGATTTGAATTTTTATGATTCGGTTAGCTCCGCTAGGTGATTATGGACTTGGGAGCGCATCCGTAATGTGATTTGGAGGTACGTTGTAGAATTAGGCTTGAATTGGTGAAATTGGAAATTTGGTGTTTCTTGATCGGCAGTGGAAATTTTGATATTTCGGAATTGAATTACGGAAGTTGGAATAGGTTTGTAGTGTCATTTGTGACTTGTGCAAAATTTGAGATCAATCGGACTTGATTTGATAGGTTTTGGCATCGAATATATAAGTTGGAAGTTCTTAGTTTCATTAAGCTTGAATTGGGGTGTGATTCACGATTTTAGAATTTTTTTTATGTAATTTAAGGCATCGACTAATTTTGTGTCATATTATGGGACTTATTAGTATACTTGGTTGGGGTCCCATGTGGCTCAGATAAGTTTTTGAAGATTTTGACGTTTTGAGCATAAGCATGTAATGATCCAAAGGTCCATTTTTAGTTCTAGAGATTGAAATTTGATTTCGAGACTTCTGGGATTTGAGAATGAATTGTAGGAGTGATCTAGAAAGTTTGGTCTAATTTCATCAAGTCGTGATTGGGTTTTTGACACGAATCATGAGTTAATTGTTTAACTAGCGAAATGGGTATCACATTGAGCAAATGAGCTCCGAATTGAGTTTCGATCAAAGGACTATGTTTGTATTATTATTTGTGACTCATAGGAACTAGAATCATCGAATTCCGAGTTCGTATGATGGAGTTAGAGTTGTTTTAGTAAAATTAAAGACTACTGGTGCATCAGATCTGGTGTGCACCTTTAGCGACCAGATTTGACCACTTTAGCGATGGGAATTGGCTTTTAGCGACCAGAATCGAGTTTATTAATGTTGTTCAATTTTTTTAGCTCATTTTAAAGTTTTTTTGGTGAAAGAACATGGCTTGGGGCGATTGTTTAGCAAGAAATCATGGGAAATCTTGAGGTAAGTCATTTGTGATCATTTCTTCTCCATAATATTGATTTATCATCGAATAATCTGACTAGATTACATGTTTTTGAGGTGTAAATTGGGGATTTGGACCTAGGGATTTGAAAACAAGATTTGAATATTTGGAGGCTGAATTGTTATCGAAATTTAGTAATTTTGGTATGGTTGGACTCGTGGTTAAATGGGTTGTCGGATTTTGTGAGTTTCGTCGGATTCCGAGACATGGGCCCCACGGGCGATTTTGAGTTAAATTTCGGATTTTTGTTGGAAAATTAGTATTTTTATATGGAATTAATTCCTATAATTAGTATTGACTGAATTGAATTAACTGTGGCTAGATTCGAGTCGATTGGAGGCCGATTCGAGGGGCAAAAGCATTTCGGAGTAGGATTTTGATCGGATTGAGGTAAGTAATGATTGTAAATCTAGCCCTGAGGGTATGAAACCCCAGATTTCATATTGTTTTACTACTTTGAGGTGACACACATGCTAGGTGACGGGCGTGTGGGCATGCATCGTTGGGGATTGTGACTTGGTCCATCCCGTAGCAACTATAAAATTGCGTATTTGACAGAAACTATATGATACTTATGTGATTTAGAAAGAATTTCTATAAATTGGGTTGAATGTTATATTTGGGCCTTGTGCCAAAGCTGTTTGGACACTTAGGGGACTTTTTCTTATTATCCTCTCACTGTTTTGATTTAAAAACCTACACTCAATCATGCTATATTTACTGATTTCATAACTTAGTCTTTATTACTCCGTTTTGATGCATAAAAATGTTATTTTGGGCTGAGCACCCTGTTTTACTAATAGACCGAGTGGCTTGAGAGGTTTATGATCGAGTGAGGTCGAAGGCCTGTTTTTGTGAGGATATTTATGGGATCGGGCTGCACGCTACAGCATGATGTTACTGATTCATGATTTTGTGAGGCCGAGGGCCTGATTGATTTATTCCACGAGGTGTCTTGGTATGAGGTCAAGGGCCTGATTGATTTATTCCACGAGGTGGCCTGTTATAGCGCTTGGGTTGTAGGAGCCCCTCCGGAGTCTGTACACCCCCAGTGAGTGCGGGTACCCCGAGTGAGTGATATGATATTTTTCCCGAGCGGTCGTTCTTGATTCATATTATGCCCGAGGGGCTGTTCACGAGTGATTGTGAGGTAATGCTCGAGGGGCTTTATATGACTGACTATGAGTTTTCCCGAGGGACTATTTATGTTTTCATCATTTTTACTCACTGTTTCATCACTTCATTAAAATAATTTCTTGTGAGAAAATAATTTCTATCTTTATAATAAAGAAAATCCCATAAACTTTCTTATATTATGTGTATAATTTAAAGCATTTTCGAAAATAGTAATATTAATAACTATATAAAATCATACTTTTTAAATATTTTTCTACAATAAATGTTCCACTCAAAATAAATACCATATCAAAATGTATCTAACGGTATCAATGTTGTTAAACTTATGTAGTCTTACAATAACACAGTCACAAATCCTCTATAATCTCATGAATGGTCTTAATCCTTTCTAGCTCATATGGATTACTACGACAATTCTAATATTATATTACGGGATGTAACAATGACGATCCCTTCAACTGATATTCCAGTTCCACTCCAGCCCCAGCTTCCAGTACCGATGTTTCTGGGGGGAGGGGGTGATCGTAGGGGAGCCATAAAAATGTTAGCTCATATAGTGGCTTCTTAGGCCCAGAGATCAAATGTTGCGCCTACTTCTTCCAATCAGCTAGGGGAATCTACTAGTGCCAGGGTGAACAAGTTTCTTCAGTTAGATCCTCCAGTGTTCACAGGTACTAATCCTGAGGAGGAACCTCATAACATTATTGATGAGATGCACAAGACTCTTTAGGTTATACGTGCTACTAGGAAAGAAGTAGTGGAGTTGGCTTCATACCGCCTGAAAGAGGTGGCATAGTCTTGGTTTGAACCATGGGAGGAGTCCTTGAGGTGGGGAGCCCTCCGGCGAGGTGGAGTGAGTTCATCGATGCCTTCATTGATCACTTCTTGCCTGCTGAGACTAAGGCAGCGCATGCCATTGAGTTTGAGATCATGAGGCAAGGTATCCTGAGTGTATGGGAGTACCATATGAGATTCACGCACTTGTCCAAGTATTTTATATACATGTTACCCACTATGGAGGCTAGAGTGCGTCGGTTTATATAGGGCCTTAGCCCATTGGTTATCAATGAGGCTGCTACAGCTGCCCTAAATTATGATATGAACTATGGGAAGATAGTGGCATTTGCTCGAGCTACAGATAACCATAAATTGAAGAATAGAATGGAGCGAGAGGGTAGCACAAGGCCCGATCCGCGGACAACTTTTGTGGTTATTTTGGAAGTGGTGGTGGTGGTAGGTCAACATTCAGGGGAGGGTCATCAGAACAATCCAGTCTTTTGCTCAGTCTTTAGTAAGTGCACAACCATCATGGCCCAGTCAGCATAAGTGGAGCAATTTTAGGCCTGGTCAGGGCAACAGGGGAACCTGCCAGCAAGGTCGGCTTGGTGGGTGATTCCAGCAGCAGCAGAGGCCCCCATGCCCTAGGTGTGGGAAGATTCACTTAGGAATCTGCTACATGGACCTACCCATATGCTATGGATGCGGATTGAGGGGTCACATTCATAGGGATTACCGTTCGTCCCGCCAGGGTGTAGGCAAGAGCACGGCACAACCAGTCAGTTCTGAAGCTACTACATCTGTAGCACCTCCTCCATCTCAAGGCACTCCAGCACCCGTAGGGCGTGGTGCATCTAGGGGTGGTACACAGAGTTTGGGAAGACTCAATCGTTTCTATGCTATGAACGGTCGCCAGAGTTTAGAGGCTTCTCCAGATGTTGTCACATGTATATTGATTGTCCAATCTCATGATGTGGATGCTCTTATTAATCCTTGTTCTACTTTGTCCTATGTCACTACCTATGTTGCTATGGAATTTGGGATAGAACTGGAACAACTTCATGAGCCGTTCTCTATATCTACTCTGGTTGGTGAGTCTATTGTGGTCGTGTGGGTTTATAGGGATTGTATTGTTATGGTGCATAGTCAGTACACCATGGCCGATCTCATTGAACCGGGGATGGTTGATATCACTTAATCATTGTTCTCTCACTTTCATATGTTATCTATATTATTCTCAATATGTCACTCTTGGCCGGCTGAAAGCCAAGGCCCCCAAAACTCTCTCTATTGACCTCCCTAGTGTGAGCACTGCTCGGGGTCCATTTGAGACTCCTGTGAACTCTATGACACTAGGATTTGGGGGTTCTTTGGTCACTCTCTTTGTTGGTGGAACATAAGCTGTCTTTGACACTTAGCTTGCCTCTCTTATTTTATTTGTTGAATCTGCAAACTGGGTTACTTAATTTATTTTTGTGTGATAATTTGGGTCATGTGGTCAATTTGTGATTGTTTGGCCTGGCATGAGCTCCTTTGTGACTTTGGGTTGTGCCGATGGGCATAGTCTCATGTTTGAGAGATGTTTGGACCATGAGCATGCTATTTGTGGAAATTGACCTTGTTGAAGGCCAAAGCAACGTTGGGTTATCTTCGTTTTATTGCATGCTCTTGGGCCTATTGCCATATTCACGTGTAATATTTGTATATATACTCTTTGGGCCTGTAATAATTTTTCATAACAAATAATTGGGGTATTAGTGAAATTGGGGAAACGAGTATATTCTAATGTTTGCATAAAAAGGCAGAAAACATGCCTATAGGGTTCATATGACTTATTTGTTATTTTATCCAACCTACTATATATGCTATTAATTTCCATGTACACTAGTAGAAACCATGCCTAAAGGGAATCACACACTCACTCAAACTTTTTTACTATGCCTACTACTTAGCATTATTAGACAACATGCCTATAGGAAAGCAGTGTCAATAACTATTCGTTAAATCTGTGCAATTGCAGCATGCCATGCCTATACGATTACATCAATATTTATCTAGATATCATGTTTATATAATTTTAATTGACTAATTTGCCACTGTCATTGCTATTTTCATCACATCTCTCCCCCGAACCCAGATGCCATCATGGATTCTTCCTCCTTCTTTTTTTGATTTCTGAAACTGCTTGACCCGCTTTGAATTTGCTTGTGTGGTCGCCTTAACGGCAATTTTTCCTGACTTCATGCCATTCTAAACTTCTTACCAATTTTATTTGCCTCAGCGAAAGGTTTAACAATGGCGGCCAACATACAATGGAGGTAATTAGGATCCTGAGCTTGGAGAAAATGGTTAATCATTTCTGCCTCTTTCATTGGTGGTTTGACCCTAGCAGCCTGCACTCTCCACTTGATTGCATATTTTCTAAAACGTTTTGTTGGTTTCTTTTTTATGTTGACGATAGTGGAGCGGTCTGGTACTATATCAATATTGTACTGAAATTGTTGGACAAAATCTTGACCCATGTCGTTCCAAATATGTCAGTGAGAGATGTCTTGATCTATGAACCACTCTAAAGCAATTCCTGTCAAACTTTCCCCAAAATAAACCATTAATAATTCTTCTTTGCCTCATGCTCCCCTTAATTGGTTACAATACCTCTTCAAATGGTCAACGGTATCACCATGCCCATCATACTTGTCAAACATGGGGGTCTTGTAGCCTGGTGGCAAATGAACATGGGGGAACATGCATAGATCGTTAAACAAAATACTCTTATGGCCTCCCAAACCATGTATGTTTCTCATGGTTTATTCCAAGCTCTTTATTTTTCTAGTCATTTCCTCTTGTTCCATATTCTTGTCGGGCTTTTCGATCTTGATTGGGAACACGTTCTGAGGAGTATGATTGTATGAATCTGGAACCTTGAAAGTCAATTCTGGAGAGTAATGTTGGGCATCATGAGCCTTCAGTTATGGATCAATATTGGACTTTTAAGGAAGAGGCGATTGAGGGACAGTGAAAGTATGGACAATGGGCACTGCGGTTGGAGGACGTGGAATGGAGGTACTGGAGATAGTGGGAAGGTTAATGCTCGAATTGAATCTAGGTTGGTACAATGGGTTACTTGTTACGGAGATGGGAACTTGAGTTGCAATTGACACATTATGAATATTATCCAAAGGCCCTATGGGTAATGGGGGCGGTGCCTGTCCATTCACCCAGACTTGGTACATCTCTGCCAATTGTTGCTTTAGCACTCTTACTTCTTCAACCAATCCCGAACCTTGTTCGGCCAATTTTCCAAGGACATCATCATTATTTGACTCATTCTCACTGTTGTTTGCCATTCTACTTTATCCTTTGACCTCGTGTTGTAAGGGTGAGTCGCCAGTTTAAACCACAAACCAACCACCTCTATTTAACTTTATCTTTAAAATGACAAACAACAAACGTGTTAGAGTTAGGCATTTTGCAAATATTAAGCACACTTTATATGTCATGCAGTTAATCCATTTTCATTTCTAAGATGAGCTTGGAAGGCTTCATATTTCATCCCGACTTATTGATTTATTAACACTCTTTTTTCTTATTCATTTCTTTCCTCTCTTTTTTTTTTTTAAATTTTATTTCCCTCAATCAATTTTTTTTTTGTGGTTTTAAAAGAATTATGATCGAACCCGTTGTAGGTTGCCTACGTATCATGTTGTACATGAATCAGATCATTACGTAGTTCAAGGAGATCAGAACTCAAGTAAATTAAACTCACTCTTTTTTTCTTTTTCATTTTCCTTTTCTTATGTGAATCCAGACTATCAAAACTTCTAACATAAGAAAATATTTTTGGGTTTTGAACTTCTATTTTTTTTTAAAGAAGGACTTCTAAAGAAAAAAGAAAATATTTTTGGATTTTAAAATTTGATGTCTCAACGAAAAACTTCTAAAGAAGGAATTAAAGGAAAATAATTTTTGAATTTTTGAAAATTGAGGGCCGGAACCGATGAGGTTTGCCTACGTATCTCACATCCGGTGAGAATCAAACCTGCCTAGTTCGATTAAAATAAATTTTAAAAAAAATATATTGAAAATAATGATTTTACACACCAGAACACTTTAAAATTTTATTAAAAAACATGTATTTTATGAAAAAAGTAGAGGAAATTTTCTCTTTATCTCTCCTCTATTCAATTAATATATCCTAAAGCCAGTCGACACTTGAACGAAGCCTACCAAATAATGTTATATATAGCACAGTAAAATGAACATGTTGGTCTGAAAAATTGGTACCTGTCCTAGACAGGCCCGACCCCTGTGTCGAGTCCCGCTAAGTCCAATGCACATTATGCAAATAAAGCGTAGCCTACTAGGGATATTCGTTTCTTGTGGCTTGTTCTTCTAAGTTTTTAAATCCTAAAGAAGATGATATCTAGACCTAGCTTTCCCGGGCGGATAACCTGAGCTGAGGAGCGTCAAGCGTCACCAGTAGTAGAACATCACTGGCTAACAAACGGCTCTACCGCCTAAACATGTGTGACTAAATCCTTCACTAGAAGTTGGTAGGCTAACTGGCTTTATCTCAAGACAGAAAGTTTGTGATGTTGGTAGGCAAACACAACATAACTACCTATTAGAAGACTCAGAGGGGTGCGAGAGAGGATACAATTTATATCACAATTCAAATAAATATTAAAGAGATAAATAAGCGACAAATATCACATTAGGCTCTCAAACACAATAATATCTAAAACATGATAAAAGCCAAAAAAGAATCAATTTAAAAAGCTCAAATTCTAATAATTATCCCCAGCAGAGTCGCAAAGCTATCACACCTCTTGTTTCCGCATAACCCGATTTCGAAGTTGAGTTAGAAGAGTTTTTCCAATTAAAGTGACGTTTTGAAAAGGGATTATTTATTACTAGGAGTCGTCACTTGGAATTGAGTTTTGGTGTTCCAAGTCACCTTTTTATTTGAATCCCTCATCAAACGGAAGATTTAACTACTTATTTATGGTCTACGAAAACTGAAGACTGGGTAAGGAATTGTGTTGATCGAGGGAAAGGTGTGAGGCACCCCACGAGTCCCGTAGTTATAGCACAATCGCTTTTATTGACTAATGTAAGGCTTAAATCAATTTTGGCTATTTTTATATTTTATTTGTTATGGTTTGCCTATTGCCCCTTAATTTATTATCGTATTTTATTAATTGTGTTCACCAAGATGCGATACACAAGGTATTATTCTTTGAAGTTGGATATTAAACTAAGGTACGTGAATGTACACATCGTTAAAACATAATTATTTTAAATTTAAAGGTATCAAGACACGAGAATACACACGTGATCCTTTTATTATTTAAGTATATCAATCCAAGGTTCGGGTATGAATGCATGGTCTAATATTTAATGTACATCTAAAGCTTTTCTAGCATTTTTAAAGTATTCGACTCCCTAAGCTTGGGATTATTGTGAGGCTCAAATGTTATTGAATTTGTTTGTGGAAATGGAGTAGGTTTTAACTAATAAATAGTGAATCATGTATACTACAATTATTCAAAGATTCCGGCAATTCATAAGGGGAAATCACAATTACTAGAGGGTAAGGGTTTGAAGTGTCACGACCCAAACCGATGGGTCGCGACGGGTGCCCGTGTCCTACCTGTCGAACACCCTTAAGCATGCGGCTAAGATATAAACATGAATAATATCTGCTGAATTACGAGAATAACATGCGTGAGGGAAAATCTGTCCAAAATACATATATAACTATACGTGCGGATTACAGTGGGCGAGTCGGCAAGGCCGCTATAGACAACTATGTACCCAAAACTGAAAGTCGACAAGGCCACATACCATCCAACTATGCATTATTGTCTAAAGACCTCTAATAGAAATACAATTGTACAAGACAGGACTGAGCCACATCATACCCATATATATATACAAGCATATCGTACCAAAATCAAAAGCAGCTACGGATCAAGTGGAGCACCCCAACTCTCGCTGATCAAGGATCCTAAGAAGGGGACCGTCGACTTGCCTACTTGCACCTGCGGGCATGAAACACAGGCTCCAGAAAATAGGGCATCAGTACGAATAATGTACTGAGTATGTAAGGCATGAAAATCAATACGTAAAAGTCATAGATGAAACATGGAATAAATAAATCCATTTGTAAATCCGAATAACTTTGTAAATTCTGAAAGATTTATAATGTCATGCACGTGCATATAAATGTCGTGCCATTCATCGGTATAGGTGTACATAACATCATCAAGCCTCTGAGGGCATCCCATTATGTCGTCTCGACCACTGTGGGTAACATCATCTATATATACCAACTGATCAGATGGTGGTGCGTATATAACGGCGTAACCTTTTCCCATATCCCATATAAATATAATAGACATACATACGCATATGTAACGCCATCTGGTCATGGGTTAATGTATATGTATAAATGCATGAAATGTATAAGAAATACATTAATAAGGTTTTCTCGGAATACCATAAAATCAATATATATTTCGAATAAACTTTATAAAATACGTATTTTTCTGTGACCCATGAACAGAAGATAATAATAATTCACATGGGGAATCAAGAATATAGATACCCCTAGTATTTCTATGAATAGAGTCATTTATGAAAGTTGCATAATTTGCTCGTTTGATTTGTACCATAGGGATCATTCCAAAGAAATAAGGAATAGCCTTAACATACCTGGAATAGGAAAAATTCCGTATAATATTCTTTGTAGGAGAACTTGGATGCAAGAAATTTCATTGTTTGAACCGTCAATGTTTCTAGCGTTCTGATTGACTTTGTTTTCAAGATAAGAAAGGAAGCTTTGTTAAAGCTTTGAAATGGCTGCGTTTTTGGATTTGCAGTAATGCTAAATGACTTTAGAGTGTAAAGGTTCCTAATGTTCTAATGGTAGGAATTGAGAATGGCAGCGTTTGTTCTCTTAATGGACTTTGTTTGAGAATCATTTCCTAATGTTCTCATTGTAGTAAAATGGCTACTATTATGATGATATACCAATGTAGTAATGAAGTGTCCTTTACTTTGCTACTTGGTTGCCACCTATTAAATGACTAAGGAGTCATTGTGGCCAACTGCCACATTTTTGGAGGGTGGAATATATTAATTTGTATCTACTTATTAGTTAATTGGATATTGTTCAGTTACCGGATAATTAACCAATTACCCGTGTAATTTAAAATTGTCTCAAATTACTTAAAATTCTACTTATTTTTAATATACTTTATATACCACCAGTATCCGATGACTGGGCAATACAGGCCTTCACTCAAGGCTTGAACGAACGAAGCTCGGTAGCTTCGAAGCAGCTAAAGCAGAACTTGGTTGAGCATCCCGCAGTGACTTGGGCAGATGTACATAATAGATATCAATCGAACATCAAGGTCGATGATGAGCAATTGAGATCCCCCTCTGGCTCAGTATATCCAAACAAGCTCCTAGCAAAAGAATCAAAGTCTACAGAAAGGGAGTCGAGATCAGACAAAGGAAGGTATCAGCCATACTTCAAAGATCAAAGAGACATTTTGAGGCAGAATATACCTCGAAATGGTCAAGGAGTAGATGGAGGCCAAAATCCCGGGGACTTGTGAGCATGACCGGGTTTGATAGGCATTCGAGGCCAGTGGAGGCACCCTGACTGTCAGAATACAACTTCAACATCGATTTCTCGGACATCGTATCGACCATGGGTATAATCAGGGATACCAAATGGCCAAAGCCCGCACAATCAGATCCTTCCCGAAGGAATTCCATCCTGATGTGCGAATACCATAGAATACAAGGTCATATGACCGATGATTGTAGGCAGCTCCGAGAGGAGGTGGCCCGGCTGATCAATGAAGGGCACCTTCGAGAATTCTTCAGCAATCAAGCCAAGAACCACTTTCAAGAAAGAGAGGCGAATAGAAAGAATGAACCAGAAGAACTACAAAACGTCATCCACATGATCGTTGGAGGGATCGATGCCCCATAGGGACCCGTTATCAAGCAGACTAAAATACTCATCACCAGGGGAAAATGAACTCGAAGTTACATAATAGAGGAAGATCTCGCATTCAATGAAGAGGAAATTGATACCTTGTCTCAATCTCATAATGACGCACTGGTAATTTCTTTTCTTTTGAATAAAATTCAAATTAAACGTATGCTCGTGGATCCAGGTAGCTCGGCAAACATAATCAGGTCGAGGGTGGTGGAGCAGCTTAGACTGCTCGACCAGGTTGTACCCGCCTCTCTAGTCCTCAATGGATTCAACTCGGCGAGCAAGACAATGAAAGGGGAGATCATCCTCCTGGTCGGCGTGGCCGGTACAACCCAAGATTCCAAGTTTCGTGTCATTGAAGGCGACAAGAGATACAATGCCTTACTTGGAAGGCCGTGGATACACCGTATGAGGGCAATACCATCAACCCTTTATCAAATGATGAAATTTCCAACCAAGGATGGAATAAAAGCAGTGTATGGGGAGCAGCATGTAGCAAAAGAGGTGTTCGCGGTGCATGATATGGCACTAGTATCAACGCTAAAAGATAGCGAACATTCTTGGCTACATCCAAATGAATGACTCAAGGACCGTGCCGCATCCTTAGAGCAAGCGATGAAAATGTATCGAGGCTCAAATGCTATCATTGCTAAGGTACAACCCTTGCCCTTTTCGTTTATGTTTTATACTAACTTGTTGCAGGTGTTCGATTGAGAGGTATCGAGGCACCCTCCAGCTCTAAGACCTTAGGTTTTAAAGCATGTGTTGCGCTCTTTTTCCTTAGGCCGAGTTTTATCCCAAACAGGTTTTACTGGAGAGGTTTTTAACGAGGCAACATCCATGTGTTACCTAAGGAGAACTCATCAAGTATTCAAGGCTTCTCTTCAATCAACCTCAAATATTGGGGGACAACACCCCAGGAGGTCACCTCTTAGAAAAAATGAAATACACCTAGGAGGACCTCGATAGGAGAATGTTGTATTGGGCCAAACGGTCAAATGAACCGTGTCCATGTAGAATAATCGAGTCTCCAAAGGCAAAAAACATTTATGCATATATCAAGTAATTGAGGAAGCCCCTTTGCTTATCAAAATGCTAAGTGCCTCAAAGACGTTCACTGCTTTCTCATTAGACGGCTCAAGGGCCAGAAACTCTCGAACACTCGGGGACTATCATTGACTTCCAGCTCATTGAGCCATCAAAAATTCGAATTCATAAGACCTTGATCAGGCAACATCGAGCTCGTAAGCCCTTAGTGAGGTAACATCGAATCTGTAAGACCTTAACAAGGCGTGCTCAAATTTATAAGACCTTAAAAAGGCATAACCCTGATACTAAGGCCGAGACTATATATTCGAACTTGTAATACCCCTAAAAAGGCATACCCTCGATATAGACGCAAAGGTCACCGTACACCGGGACTAAAGACTACAGTCGAACTAAAAGGCTACGGCCGAATTAATGCGCCTCGGAGACGTTCGACAACCGCCATAAAACTAAAGGCCTCCAAATACTTTGAAAATACTTTGAAAAGAACTGGTTAATTAGGCTACACTTGGCATAAGCAAAGAAGCTTCGATAATATCAGCTCCGAACTATAAAAAGTCTTAGAAAACAACCAGCCTTCAATGAAAAGGTTTTGAAAACTCAGCTTTTGAGCGAACGTCCTGAGGTGCTCAGCTATCATCACACATCGACTCATAATCAAAGTTCTCGTTTGAGCCATCGAAGAGTCGAACGAACATAAAACACGCCAAGGCATAATCAAAACTTCAAAAGTCTTTAGCCAAAATAAGGGAAAACTATAGCCATATTAGAGGTCGCATCAACCCAATCTAAAATGAGCCTAAGGGCCAATACGTAAGAGCCTAAGGGCCAGCCCAAAGAGCCTAAATTCCAATGCGTAAGAGCCTAAGGGCCAATGCGTAAGAGCCTAAGGGCCAGCCCAAAGAGCCTAAAGGCCAATGCGTAAGAGCCTAAGGGCTAGCCTAAAGAGCCTATGGGCCAATATATTGAAAAGATAAGGGTCAATGAGCCCGAGTCAAAATTTGACTCGAGGGTTGAACACCGAACGATCAACTATTATCAATCATTCATCGAGCATGAAAACTTGAGGGATTTATATCATAAGTCTGACACACCAGACTGGTTATCGACAAGCATCAAAATTTATTCTAAAAAGGCAATGGGAAAACAAGAAATGACGAAAAGCAAAGATCCATATATATATATATATATATATGTGTGTGATAAAGTTTCATGAAGACATATTTGCAAGGCTCACACCTGAATACCTTATACAAAAAAGGAACAAATGAAAACCTAATCTACTGCCGAGGTTACTTTACCGGATGGAGCTCCCTTAGAATTTGTGCGTTCAACGGCCTGGCCCTCGAACCCCGGAACATCCACGGCCTCCTCCCCTTCGGGGACTTCACCTTTGTCCTCATCATCCTTTGAGCCGCTGGTCGAACCACTGCTGAACCATCATCAGAAGAAAGTAGAGCTGCCGATTCTTCCTCTAGGGCCTTCACCCTCTCAATCTCAGCAGACAAATCGATGCCCCCTGCATGTACATCCTCGAGAGCCTGTCTCCGAGACCTTAATCGGGCATGCTCCAAGGCTTGGGAAAGTTTAAGCTTAGCCTCTTCGGATAGCTTCTTGGCTCGAGCATTTGTAGCAGTAGTATATTCTCGGCATCAGGATATGAGCGCAGCAGCTTCAGACTAAGCTGCAGATAACTCAACAAGTAATTCGACATGAAGATCTTTGTACTTACGGCTTTATCCCCTCACCCCTTGGAGTTGGAACTCAACATGGGTCAGTTTCTCTCGAAGAGTTTCTTTATCAGAGGACACCTCATCCATGCACTGCTTCAGCCCAAGGATTTAGGTATCTCTGACTTTAAGCTCCTCTCGCATTAGATCATCTTTTTGATTGAGCTAAAAGAATTAAATTAAGGTATCAAATGATCAATTGACTAAAGAACAAAAGTAAGCCCACGAAGGTTGTATTACCTACTCATCGAGTTTGGCCCGCTCTCGAGACACCCTCTCCAAATGAGCTCGAAGGTCACCTAGCTCCCCCTCCTTTTAGACATAAAGGGCCTTAAGCTCGTTCAATTTAGAAGTAAGCTTCCTAAATTCATCCTCACAATGAGCCAACTCAACTTGAGACTTGGAAAAAGCTTGGTTGGAAAGCATCAAGTCCTAAAAACACAAAAGAAAGGAGTCGAAAAAGCAAGAATCGAAACTCAGAACACAATGGTCAAGTCAAGATTACCTGTTTTTGAAGCTTCTCGGCTTCTTCATATATCAATTAGGCATTGATATCGGGGCCTTCCTCAACCCTAGTAAAATACCCTTCAAACATACTATTCTCTCTGGGGATGCCCCCACTACGGGAGTTTTCATATCTTGGGCATCCCGTATTTGCCCAGGAGAGAATGATGGGCCTAGTGGAGGCTCATCTACATCGATCACCTCGAATAGTTCAACTGGGATCCCCTTGACCCTTTGAGGGGCTTTGTTATTGGTTTCTTTGGGTTCATCAACTAGGTGCCCTGCGACACCTGATGTGTTTTGGTCATTGTTCGGCCCGGGACTTCGTCTAAGTCCTCTTTAATAGTTCCCCCAGCACGGGTTAGGGCCACCTCGGCAGCCTCCGTTCCAGCAGCCACCGGCTCAGCCGCCTTCGATTCAGTAGACTTCGAGGCAGCAGCACTTCTTCTCCCCCTAAGTTCCAGCGGGTAGTCATCACTCTCTTTACCCTCAACACAGATACTTTCGGCCGCTTCCCATGTTAAGGCCATTGAATCGACCTCGGGCTTTTAAACTTTAGCCTTTTTTGGCATTGGTGATTCATATGGTGATTTCTTCTTTCTCTTTTTCTCCTTAGTAGGATTCGGGGTATCTGCCTTCCCAAGCTGGGGCTCCCTCATCAAAACGACCTCTCGAAGGCCTGCATAGGCATAGAGGATGAGAGTACTATCGAGAGATATCTTCTCTAAGGGGCTCAAGTATGACAAAAATAAAATGAATCTAGTCTTTGGACCCATCCCGGGAGATCTTCGACGCCACTGGGGTACCACTTGGTAGCTATATCATCGAAAAGAGTTAATTTATCGAAAGGAGTTAATTCGAAGGCAAGAAAAGATATCTGATTAGCGAAACATGTTTTACTTATGATTCATATTCCATTCCTCAGGGAATGGCATTCTCTCAGCAGGGATCAGGTCTTGGGTTCTGACTCTAACAAAGCGGCTGATCCATCCTCGGTCCTTGTCTTCGTCGATGCTAGCAAAAAAGGCCTTCGGGGTTCGACGTTTTAACTTAATCAGGCTGTCTCGATAATGTCGGGCTATACAGTCTAATTAGATGATCAACAATAATAGGCATCCCCTCAACCATGTTCGAGAAATGCCTAATCAAATAAACAATGCACGAGAATGATAGATATATTTTTCCAAGAGTCACCCGATATTGTATGCAGAAATCAAGGATCATTGGGTCTACTGATGGTGAAGAGGCTCTTACCGGTCCTAAGGTGAAAGGATATGTGTATACACTGAGAAAATTGGCTTTGTGCTTGGTTATGTCTTCTCCACGTGAAGGAATCTCTACTTGCACCGCCTCTCCCCAATGGCAGTCGACCTTCACTTTCTTAGTTTTAGTTATTAGGCTGATGTATCAAGACATGGGTTCGCATCATCCCGAAATAGAGGAAGGGTTTTCGACCTGGAAATCAGAAGACATATCACAAGGCCCGAGGGTACACTCCTCAATGCTAGGAGGAACTACCAGTTTTCCTTTAGTCGTTCAAGAAGATGATGAAGCTTTTTCCTTTTGAGGAACAGATTTAGAAGTTTTAGCCATCTCGAAAAGCAAAAGATCTGAGAAGATGGAAAATGTTGTTGGGAAAGAGAACGGAGAGTTCAGGGAAATTGAAAAGGGCTAAATGAAATTTTGGAAGCACTAAGAGAGTAGAATCTGCGAGGTTATAAGGTTTGTCTATTTATAAAGCTCGTTTAAACGTGCCGGGGAAGCCAAAAGGCCGACCGTCGGCCGCATACAATTAATAATTTTTGGGAATCGTACAAAAAGCAATCTGTCAGTCACCTCAACCACTTATGTCATGAGGTTGACATCAGGACCCAGGCATCATGAACCAGTTTTGTCAGAAATAACTAAGAACAATCTACGAGTCGGGTTTGAATAGACACTCACTCGATTATTTAGCATAAGGGCTACCCGAGTTCGAGAAGATTCTCACTCGGGGACTATTTATAAAGCCTCAAGGCTATCTTTCTCTTGAGTTCGAGCTAACGCTCACTCGATTATTTAGCTCAAGGGCTACCCGAGGCTATCTTTCTCTCGAGTTTGAGTGAATGCTCGCTCGATTATTTAGCTCAAGGACTACCCAAGTTCAAGCAGATTCTCACTCGGGGACTAATTATAAAGCCTTAAGGCTATCTTTCTCTCGAGTTCGAGCAAACTCTCACACGATTATTTAGATCAAGGGCTACTCGAGTTCAAGCAGATTCTCACTCATGGACTATTTATAAAGCCTCAAAGCTATCTTTCTCTCAAGTTCGAGCGAACGCCCACTCGATTATTTAGCTCAAGGGCTACCCGAGTTCGAGCAGGTTCTCACTCAGGAACTATTTATAAATCCTCAAGGCAATCTTTCTCTCGAGTTCGACCGAACGCTCACTCGACTTAGCTCAAGGTCTACCCAAATTCGACCAGATTCTCACTCGGGGACAATTTATAAAGCCTCAAGCCTATCTTTATCTCGATTTCGAGCGAATGCTCACTCTATTATTTAGCTCAAGGGCTACCCGAGTTCAAGCAGATTCTCACTCAGGGACTATTTATAAAGCATCAGGGCTATATTTCTCTCGAGTTCGAGCGAACGCTCACTCGATTATTTAGCTCAAGGGCTACCTGGGTTCGAGCAGATTCTCACTCGGGGACTATTTATAAAGCCTCAGGGCTATCTTTCTCTCGAGTTCGAGCAAACGCTCACTCAATAATTTACCTCGAGGTCTACCCAAGTTCGAGCAAGTTCTCACTCGGGGACTATTTATAAAGCCTCAAGGCTATATTTCTCTCGAGTTTGAGTGAACGCTCACTAGATTATTTAGCTCTAGGGCTACCCAAGTTTGAGCAGATTCTCATTCAAGGACTATTTATAAAGCCTCAAGGATATCTTTCTCTCGAGTTCGAGTGAACGCTCACTCGATTATTTAGCTCAAGGGCTACCCGAGTTCGAGTAGATTCTCACTCGGGGACTATTTATAAAGTCTCAAGGCTATCTTTCTCTTGAGTTCGAGCGATGCTTACTCTATTATTTAGCTCAAGGACTACCGAGTTTGAGCAGGTTCTCACTCGGGGACTATTTATAAACCTCAAGGCTATCTTTCTCTCGAGTTCGAGCAAACGCTCGCTCGATGTTTTAGCTCAAGGGCTACCCAAGTTCGAGCAGATTCTCACTCGGGGACTATTTAAAAGCCTCAAGGCTATATTTCTCTCGAGTTCGAGCGAACGCTCACTCGATTATTTAGCTCAAGGGCTACCTGGGTTCGAGCAGATTCTCACTCGGGGACTATTTATAAAGCCCCAGGGCTATCTTTATCTCAAGTTCGAGCGAATGCTCACTCTATTATTTAGCTCAAGGGCTACCCGAGTTCGAGCAGGTTCTCGCTCGGGGACTATTTATAAATCTTCAAGGCTATCTTTCTCTCAAATTTGAGCGAACGCTCACTCGATTATTTAGCTTGTATGCGAAAAAATTAGAGGACTTAATTTCTCTCTATAAAGCCACTTCGAAAGAATACCTCGAGACCCCGAGGACGTGGAGTTGCAACCGAGTCCCCTTCCTCGGGGCTCATCGAGGCCCGACTCAAATAAGGAAAAGGTCCAGGCTAGAGCAAAAGGGGAAGTTCCCAAGACACACGGCAAAGTCTGGTAGAGTCGGCCTATCCTGAGCATATGTCGAAGCGTAACCAAGAAGAAGATATTATGTAAAAAATTATAAACATAAAAAACCATATAGGAAAAAGAAAAAACTAACAGAATGTACTTGCTATAATTGTGGAAAGCTAGGACACTTAGCCAAAGATTGTAAATTACCAAAAAACCCAAAGAAGAAACAAATTACCGAAATATTGATAGATAATGATAAATATACACAAGTAGAATATGTAGATTATGAATTAAGCAGTGAAGACAGCATATATGAGATATCAGAAAACGAGTTCTCTGAAAATGAAATAAACAAGGATATAGAAGAGTCAGATGAAGAAAATTATGACTGAAAAAGATATACAAATTATACAACAAGAAGAACACCAAGATGAACAATCTTCAGAACAAAAAATAATATTTGACGCTAATATATTTGAACAAATAAAAGGAAAAGAATTGGATCTAAGTATAGACAAAATATTAGAAGTACCAACAATAAAGAATTGGTTTAAAAGACAAAAAGAAGAATACTATGTAGTAAGCCAAAGAGAACATATAATAGATTGTAAATACATCAAAGGTAAAGCACAAATACCAATTTTAAATAAAAGACTACTAAATAAAGAAATACAAGATATAAAAGCAAAAAATCCAATAAAATATGTACACTTAGGAGGAAATGCTTTGTATAGCTCTGGTATTCCAATTATTTCTTCTCCGTCATGGGTATATACTGTGCTAAGTAGTCCGTAGTTGTAACATGTTTTTACTAGGTTTGCTTTTGTTTTTGGCTGGGCTATAAGCCTATTATATCCCTGTAGTTTTTGGGTTACATAATCTTGTGTTGGATCTGTAGTAGTTGTTGATCTAGGGTTTAGGTTCAGAAATGTCTGGATTTTATATATATTCTCAATATATGTTTGAGTAATATGGTTATATACCTTTTTGTTGTGGTGTAGGCTATTAGCATAGGTTGAAGTTTGTGGGGCTATAACTATTGCTTCTCTTGGCTTTTTTGATGTAAATGGCTTATCAAATACGGTATTTAGGTTTACATTGATATGTGGCTTTTTGCTAACTTGTTTGCTTGTACCTGCAGCTGTATATAAAGCAACTGTGTTATGGGTTTTTTGGAGTTTCCCAACGTCTCCTTCTACCTCTGGAAGTTTAGAGTCTTCCGATCGACTTAGCTCCGCATTTTTATAGTCATGCTGCTGACTTTCTAGCTGTTGTAATCTTTTTCCCATACTCTCCATCTGTAAGGATAGAGTAGTAAGGATTGTAAATATGTCTTTTGATTCTTGGCTTTCATCTGTTTGGGTACCTTTGTCTTGATAGGTAGTCTGCAATAACATTCTTGTCAGTTCGTATTACTTCAATTGTAAATGTAAAATTTTGTATATTTAATACAAGTCTCCTTATTTCCTTTGTAGTTACTGAATCCTGTACTTTCCGAGTTATCCACCATTTTACTTGTGTATTATCTGTTCTTACTATAAATTTGTTATAAACAATATATGGCTCAAATGCTAACAAACATTTATATAATCCAAATAGTTCTTTCCTATTTATTTCCCATTTTAATTGTGGTTCCGTGTATGATCCGGAATAATATCTACAATGGTGTTCAATTTTTTCATTATCATATTTATATTTTAGAACTCCTCCGTAGCTGTGATCACTAGAATCAGTTTCTACAATATATGTAAATTGTTTCTTTTCATCTGGAAAATATAGTTTTGGTAATTTTTTACACATATTTTTTATCTTCTGTATATGTATTTTATCTTTTTCGTCAAAATGATATTCTATGTCCTTTTTTAATTTTTTCTGTAATGGTTTTAAGTTTTCTGCTAATTTAGGAATATATTCTCTTACTTGGTTAACCAATCCTAAAAATGATTGTAACTTCTTTTTTGTATCAAGTGTTTCATTCAAGTTAATTATTTTTTGTACTACATGGGTTTGCATTTTTATCCCGTTTTTATCTATTTGTATACCTAAAAATTCTATTTGATTTTTCATTACTTCTGCTTTCTTTTTACTTAAACTTATTCCTGATATTTCTACAATGTGTATGAATTTTTCTAGTAGTTTTATATGTTCGTTCTCTGTTCTAGAATATAGCAATATATCATCTATATATATTATACAATTTTCTAATTGGTTGAAGTAATTATCCATAAAATGTTGATACCTACCTGGTGCATTTTTATATCCAAAAGGTAATACGTTCCATTCGTAAAATCCTTGTGGTACTGTGAATGCTGTTAACTTTTTAGATTCATCTTCTAGTTTTAAATGGTAAAATCCTGATTTACAGTCAAATTTACTAAAATAGTTATATCCTTGTATTTGTCTAATTTTTAGTATTTTATTTGGTATCGGATAATTATATGTTTTTGTTTTTGCATTTAAATTTCTATAATCTATAACCATACGGCTTTTTCCTCTTTTTTGTTCACTATGCTTATTTACTATAAATGCTGGGCTAGTATGTTTACTATTACTTTCTTGTATGTAGTTATTATCTAATAATTCTTTTATATGCATTTTAAATTCTGTTAAATCATTAAAATTGTATTTTAAAGGTTTTTGTGTTATTATGCTATTTTCATCTATTAATTCAAACTGTTATCCCATTCCCGACTACCCTCGATAGCTCGAGCTCGAGCCAGATATCGACCTCGAGGTCCTTCATCGACCAGTCCGAGGCTCGGGCTGCAAGCTTCTCTGTTTGATTACTGCCCCGCTTTAGCTTGTATTTGTTCGTTAAACTTCATACTCTTAGCATCAACTGCTCTAACAACTAGCATAAAAATGGATCACGTATTTTTAGAATCCCATTTACAAATTTAATTGTTGTTACCATTTTCACTGTAAATAGTCTGGCGCCCACCGTGGGGCTAAAAATAATAGTGATTATTTTCTTGCTAGCTTCATTGTACAAATGTAAGTTATCTTTCACACTTTTTCTTGTCCAAGATCTTTTGATTTCAGGTCAAAACGCCTGGCTCGGTAAATGGGGTTAAGAACGCCTACCTCAAAATCACAGAGAAAACGGTATGGATGTTCCAATCTTTGGCGCGCCACCGTAGAACCCTGATAACGCACCTGGACCAATTCCAGTGGATGCGGTTTTGTAAGACGTGTAGGGATCGATGAGACCTCGCGCACCAATGAAAGCATATGACATGGCGACCAACAAGAAGCCCAAAAGACCCCAGCCCAAGAAGAACATGAAGTTAGTCTTCATGTTATATTTGAAATGTTGCAGGCACAACAGTTGGCCATCGCTCGGTTACAAAGCCATCCAAAGACTCCCAGCACAACAGCACCGGAAATGGCTCCCCCCACCGAACAAGTACCTAAGAGATCAAGCAATAATGAATCGGTAGCCGACCCTACCATATCAAAGATGCTTGGGGATCTCTCCAAAAGGATCGAATCAGGTTTGTGGAAGTTCGTGCAATGGCCATTCCCCGAGGAAGCAGCCCCGAAACCTATTTCAAAGAAGAACAGAATGCGAGAACTCCCCAAGTACAACGGGACCACAGATCCCAATGAACACATCACGGCCAATACGTGCGTGGGAAAGGGCAACGACCCAAAAGATGATGAGATCGAGCCCATCTTATCAAAGTGGTTTGGGGAAACACTCTCAAAAGGAACCATGATGTGCATCATAACCTAGTACCTGACCCCATAAAATCGCTTACCATACCAGCAGATTCCTCCATAAAGGCACATGCTGGTGCCATTAGAGCAACAACAAGAAAGCTCGATGCATCCACGGCCGAACAAAGGGAGAATGAAACGCCACATGAATTCGCACCACATTCTCCGATGGAACGAATGAGATTACTCCCGGTCTCGGATGACTGGGCAATGCATGTCTTCACTCGAAGCCTATACAAACCAAGCCCGATGATTTCAGGGCAGTTCAAACAAAACTTGATCAGGTACCCAGCCAAGACCTAGTTGGATGCCCGTACCCAGTATCAGTCGCAAATCAGGGTCGTGGATGACCATCCGGGAGCCTCCTCAGCCTCAGTTTACCCAGATAGGCTCCTGGAAAAGAAAAACCAATGCCAAACAGATGGAGGTACCGCCCATGCGCCGCAGACAGGAGGAATGCCCCGAGATGCAATCTACCTCGTAACGATCGGAGAATGGCCCGAGGACAATATCTTCAAGGGATCGTTAACAAAGCCAGATTCGACGAGGATGCATGGCCGATAAGAGCGCCTCGCCCATCAAAATAATATTTCCACATCGCTATACCAAACATCATGTTCTCCATAGGCGAAACCAAGGACGTCAAATGGCTCGGAACAATTCGTCCGAATGCCTCTCAAGGGAATCACAACCTGGCGTGGGGACTACATAACAAGTACGGTCGTGGGGCTAAAGATAGCCACCAGCTCCGAAGGAAAAATGCCAGGTTGCTCGATAAAAATCACCGCCGAGAACTACGGGCAACCGAATTCAAGTTCAGTCCCTAGTATGGAAGGCAACCAGGATGAACGAAGCAAATGGGTCATAGCGTATTGCCACGATAATGGAGGAGCGATGACCCTTTCCAAGAACTTGTAAAAGGGAGAGCAAAATTTCTCGTCACTGAAGAAAGGCAGATCTGGGGATACACCCCCAAGGATGCCCTTACATTCAACAAAGAGTGTACCGAGACCTCGTCTCGACCTCACAATGACGCACTGGTAACCTTCTTCCTCACTCAATCTGTTTTAAATAAAACATGTGCACATGAGTGCAGGTGGCTTGATCAGAACTGTCGGGCCGAGAATGATGAAGCGGCTTGGGCCGCAGGGTCAAAACATAACCACCTCTCAAATCTTTGACAGATTCCGAACGGCGATCGCTATAACAAGGAGAAAGACCATTCTCTTAGTACAACATGACTGGCCCAGACCTGAACGCCGAGTTCCATATCATCAAGGGAGGCGCAAGGCACAGACGCCTTATTCAAACGACCGCGGGCCCATCACCCGAAGATAAGGCCGCCCCCACTTCACCAAAAGGATGAAATTCCATGCAAGGGATGAAATTAAAGTCGTCGGCAGGAAGCAATATACGACAAGGGGAAATTCCGCATCACATGACGCATCACCGGCACCAATATCTCCACACTCGAAAGAGTCAAAGTGTAAGCAAACCACATCTTCGGCCAAGCCTGATTAAACACAGCGGAGGGACATACTAGAGTCCATGCCCCAAAACACTAGGAACATACCTAACCTCGAAACGTCGCCTACACATCCCGCGGTAAAGAAACACTACCTCCCTGCTTCGTTATTTTTCACTAACCTATATGCAGACACTCAGCAAGGGTGTTCGGGAGTTCTAACTCTACCTGGATACCCCAAGGCCTTAACAAAACCTGTTGCGCTCTGTAACACCCCATAATTTGAATCGGTTGTGGATGCATTAAACAAGTATTAGCATGATGGTAATTCAGTGGTTATGATAATAAGTGTACGAGGCATATTATAGGTGATTTGGGGTCTAAGGAGAGGCTTAAAACAAAGCCAAGTTGAAAATTTTCATTATAACTGAAAATTTGCAAATGAGTATGCACAAGACCTCCCTTTGGGCGAGCATATCTACCTGGATACAATAATTTGTGTGATGAACAACCTATCAAATTAAATTCCTTTGGGTCTAGTTTCCAACGCAACAAACCGTTCGTCATTTGGAGGTGTATACAGAAAGTTATGATCATTTTACTGGGCAGGTGTCACTAGCGCGAACATTTGGATAACTTACATTTTCATTATAACAGGAGCGCATTTTTGTTGAGTATTCTGCCTCCCGCGCGCAAACAGCTGCGCGAGCTCGCGCGTCTGGAAGGTTTTAAATATCTTAAAGACCGGAAATAAGAGAAATTGAGTCATTTCTCAACCTTAGGGCTTCCTCTACACCCCCAACTCGACCAAGGCATCCAATTACACACCTAAAGTGAGTTTTTAAGTGTGTTATCATAGTGATTTCACTTCTTAATCACTAGTTACAACATGATTTTGATTGGGTTTCATAGGATTTCTTCAAAATCTCAAGAACACCCCAAAAGTGGTCTTTCAAGATTTGGTCTACAAGAGGTAATCCTACACCCTTAGACTTACATATATGGTGCTATTATGGAATTATGAGTATGAATCAAGTATTACAACTTATGGTATGGTGATTGGAAGTTATAAATTCCTAATTTAAATGCATTACCATGGTAGGGATTTAAAGGTGATTATTTGATAGGATTTCTTGGTTGGGTGTGAATGGATGGTCATACATATGTTGTTGGAAGTTATAAATTTGTTAGGAATGATGGTGGAATGAATTGTTGGTTAATGGTGATAGTTGGATGAACCAACACTATATTTATGAGGTGTAAATATCTATGCCTACAAGGTGTTTGATAATATGCCTAAATGGCATAAGTTATGGAATTTATTACTAATATTGGGTTCCATTGGATGTTGTTGTTGTAGATTGAAGGTTCTTAGTAGTGTGGATCATTGTAGTATCACTAAGGGGCAAATTGAGGTATGTAAGGCTAACTCTTTACGTTTGGGAATATCTATGATTCTCCCTACGTCCCATTCATCATGAACATTACTAGTTTCCTCAGAAAGTAATTATGCCTTGGTTCCATGAATAGAAGTAGAACTTATATTCTCTAGATGACATAGTTTCATAATCATTCGATATTCTATGAGTTTCAGTTATGACAAATCAACTTATTATGAATACTCATCTCAGTTTAATCCTATTCACTATACCAGTATCATGTAAGTCGGTATAGCTCATTATTTCAGTATCACATATTACAACATGATTCTCAATTCCTGAATTAAATTCTTGAATGTTGAACACCTGCATTTGGACCTAAGGCCGCAGTTTATGCATTATGTATTTTGGACCTGAGGTCGCAGTTATGTATACGTATTCTTGGGACCGAGGCCGCAGTTGTGCACATATATATATATATATATATATATATATATACATATTGGGCCTGAGGCCGCAGCTTAATGTTCTGATAAACAGGTTGTTCATCATTCAGAAGAGGGAGTATTCACATCCTTACTTCCTTGTTCAGTTATCAGTTTATCAGCTAGCAGTTCAGTTTCAGTTTCAGTGTTGACAGTTCTTTTGTTCAGCTATTTTATATACCAGTACAATTCAAATGTACTGATGTCCCTTTTGCCCGGGGCCTGCATCTCGCGATGCAGGTAATGATTTATAGGTTGATGATTCAGAGTGCTAGGATTCTCGTACCAGCTATTTGGTGATCCCCAGTTCTTTCACGGCATTATCATTGCTATAGTCTTCAATATTCACATACAGTCAGTGTTTTCAGTACTCAAATAGAGGCTTTATAGACTAGAGTAATAGTTAGATAGAGTCACAGGCTTTCATATTAAGCTATGTTGGTTACAAATATGTTTCAGAATTGTATTAGTATTTTTGCACTTTGATTTATATCATCCAGACTTTCGGTATATCAGCATGTGTTAGTTTATCTTCCGCATTCAGTATGTTATGATACCACATGTTGATTTAGCTATCCAATTGGTTTGCTCGGTCACATGTAGTCAGGCACTGAATGCCGTGTTACGTCCAGGCCCAGGTTCAGTGCGTGACAAAGCTTGGTATCAGAGCCATAGGTTCAAGTGTCCTTGGGATTCTATGAAGCCGTGTCCAGTGGAGTTTCATTTAAATGTGTGTGTAGGGCACTCATATAAACGGTTAACTACCAAGACATCCAGGATTGTCTCATTACTTTCTACTCTAGATCGTGCCATGAATCTTAGAGCAATAGATAACCTTTTCTTCCTATCAAATTCCAAATGTATTGGATGCCCAAGCGACGCGCAGGAGAAACCTAAAGTCCTAGAGAGGATAATTGCCCATTGAGGTATAATTATGGAGTACAGGTTGGTAAATACGAGACTTTAGAGGATGTAAAAAGTGGGATGCAATGGATAGTGTTACAGATTAGAGCATAACCTTATTAGAAAGTACAAAAGCAGTTATCGTGTCTTATGGTTATCAGTTTACCTTAGTTACCAGTTATACAGTCTTTCAATAATTTCTCAGTTAGCAAGTTTATGGTTATTCAGTACTCTAGTATTCAGTTATATGTTTACCAAATATCCTATTTTTAGTGTATCGAAATTTTTGGAGACTTGTGAGTATACGGTGATGCATATAGATGCTAAAAGAAAATGTAAGTAATAATGATTATATCGAAACCTTTTCATACTTTAGGTCTGGATTAAGACCAAGACACACCGGATGGTGCAAGAAGTGATTTATCAGATGATGGTATACTTTGAAGGATAAGTTTGTGCATGGTAGTGTATTCGTATGCGTTTTATCTCAGAGAACAATTTATTTTAATTCTTGAAAATGGATCCACAAGTTGGATGATGATAGTTTGGATGTTAGACCCCAACATTGGTCATTATAATTTTTGACAGAAAAGAGACTAAGGGTAAAATACCTAGGAGTAAGAAACGTTTGTTATTACCAAAGATGTGATTTCGTACAACTCATGCAAATGACTAGAAGATATGATGTATGCAATGAGAACTAAGAGCAGCCAATAGTGAATTTCAGGGAATGATTTTAAGTTGTTCATATTTATTCAAATCAGAACTAGAAGTACCACGTTAGTAAGTTACTATAAGAAGCAGCTATTGGTGTAAGATAAAAGATATGGCAATTCCCCCTTAGGTTATGTGACTAAATGATTACCCGGGATGTTTATAGTATGATATTATTTTATATTATATAGAAAGTTAGGCGTTACATATTCTAATTTTGTTTAAGACAGATGAATTTTCCTAAGTGTGATCCATGTACATAGTTCAAAAAGAATTATAGTGTGCGACAAAAAAAAATATATGGTCAGATGATGAGGGAATTTAGGAGTAACCTTATGCATCACTATAGTTATTCAAAGCAGGAGGAGAAAATATGATGCTAGCAAGTGGTTAGTAAAAGAAGAGTAAGTAAGTTTTGAGTTGATACAGTGAATTAGCACTTTCAGCAGAGCTAGTAAAGGTACAATTTAATTCACTTAGCCAGGTTAACTCTAGTGAGTGGATGACAATTTGAAATACTGAACGTGTGTTAGAACCCAAAGATTTTAAGTTAAACTCGAAGTACAGTAGCAGTGGGAAAAAAATATTAGCTAGCAGTGAGAGCACAAACTATAGAAGAATAGCCTTTAGGAATTATCGTAATGTGGTTTCTCCAAGATTGACAGTGTGAGCAGAGTTAAATTATTAAGATTGTATATGATAGCTGTGAATACATTAGCTTTCTGATAAGTAAATATTTTAATTTTTCCTAGTAAGAAAGATTTCTCAGAAGTAAGTTGGAAGATGAGTCGGCATTGACGTAGAGTGCAAAGAATTGCAGAGAAGAAGGAAAGTTATTTGGATCCCATCAAAATGAGAAGGATCCACAAGTATAAGACCTGTGGTCTAAAGGGTGATGTGAAAATTTTCAATAAGTCCAGTTGGAGATCTGAAACTCGAATAGTAGCATGGGATATGAAAAAGAAAATCGATTCGGTAATGAGGGAAAATTGTATAATTACCACACGGATTATGTCTAGCAAGTGTAAGATAAACAAAGTGAGTAGAATGATCACCGAGTTTAGTTATTGATGATAAAATGATCACAGAAAGCTGTAGAATCATGCCCAGTTATGTATCACGAGGGTAGTGCCATTGAACGAGACTCTAGTCTTCGGAGTACTGGTTAAAGACTTAGCTCAAAACAATTCTATAAGTGTTTTCAGGAAGTTCTTAAGAAGATAAAGTGTGGGAAGTATAACTCATGATTGCGGTAGATAAGAGAACTTTGGTAAAAGAAGTTCACCAGCCAAGATAGGAGTTCGACTTCGGACTCTAAAAGATGACAGAGTTGTTGTCTAGAATATGACTTGTTCCCCCTTAGTAGGCGAAGTGAAGGAGAAATAGTTTGATGATCCTTACTTGTTGTAGCTGAAAGAGGAGATTCACAAGTATAAGATGATGGCTTTCGAATAAGGGGGAGATGTTGGTACTTTGAGGTACCAAGATTGTGTGTTCCAGACATGGATGGACTTAAAAAGGGAAAATCATGTTAGAAGCCTATAATTCCTGGTATTATTTCCATCCAGGTCCCCCAAATATGCATTATGATCAAGGAGATTGAAGAGATGAACTACATGAAAAAGAACGTCGCACACTTGCGGCCAATTGTCTTAATTGTCAGCAAGTGAAAGTCGAGCAGCAGAAAGCCTAGTGTTTTATCACAGAATACACATATTTTTTGTGGAGATGGTAAATATGAAATTTATAAATGGGATTATCTTTCTCATTTTAAAAGCATGATTTGATTGGATGATTGTAAATCGACTTACCAAGTCAGCACATTTCTTGCCAGTAAAGACTACAGATTCAACAGAAGATTATACCAAGTTATACATTCAGGAAATCGTCTAATTACATGGGACTCCATGGTCCGTCATTTGGGACTGTGGTGCTCAGTTTAAAATGAACTTTTAGAAGTTCTTTCAGAAATGATTAGGCACACGTTTTTCATCCTAAAAAAAAAGATGGCTAGACAGAGCGCATTGTTCAAACAATTGAGGATATTTCCTTGATGTTAAAAGTAATTGGGATGATTACATACCTTTTATTGGCCTTGCTAATAATAACCTACCATTCTAGTATCAAGATGGCACCGTACGAAGCTATGTGTGGGGAAGGTGTAGATCACCAATTGGTTGGTTCGAAGTTGGAGAAGTGGAGTTATTAGGACCTTATTTGGTCTATCAGACTATAGAGAAAGTTTAGTTAATTCAAGAGCGTTTGAAGAAAACTCAGAGCCACCAAAATGTCCTATTCGAGCGTGCGGCATAGAGACCTAGTGTTTCAATTTGATGATTGGGTGTTTTTGAATGTTTCACCTATAAAAGGCATTATGAGATTTGAGAAGAAGGGAAAGCATAGTCCCTACTATATTGGGCCATATAGAATCTTGCAAAGGATCGGTCAATTAGCTTATGAGTTGGAGTTACCACCAGAATTAGTGGTGGTACAACCAGTATTTCGTGTGTAATGTTATAACATTCAAGTTTCCAGCACTCAAATACTCATGTCAGTTTAGTACTCAGATACTTATGTCAGTTCAATACCCAGATATTCAAGTCCGTTCAATACTCAGCTACTCATGTCAGTCCAATACTTAGATATTCATGCCAGCTTAGTATTTTGATATTGATGTTAGTTCAATTCTCAAATATTCGTGCCAGTTCAATATTTAGATATCCATGTTAGTTCAGTATTCACGTATTCATGGCAAATCAATATTTAGTCAATGCAGTTCAGTTCAGTATCTCAATAGGTCAGTAATCATGTATTCATAATATTTCAGTATTCTCATATCTCCATAACACCCCTTTAATGACCATAGATAGTCGTAGTTGCAGCCAGGACCATCATTCGAGGACGAATGATCCCAAGGGGGAGATAATGTAACACCCCGTAATTTGAATCGGTTGTGGATGCATTAAACGAGTATTAGCATAATGGTAATTTAGTGGTAATGATAATAAGTGTACGAGGCATATTATAGGTGATTTGGGGTCTAAGGAGAGGCTTAAGTCCAAGCCAAGTTGAAAATTTTCATTATAGCTGAAAATTTGCAAATGAGTATGCACAAGACCTCATTTTGTCCGAGCATATCTACCTGGATACAATGAGTTGTGTGATGCACAACCTATCAAATTAAATCCCTTTGAGTCTAGTTTCTAACGCAACAAACCGTTTGTCATTTGGAGGTATATACATAAAGTTATGACCATTTTACTGGGCAGGTGTCACTAGCGCGAACAGGAGCGCGAAGTCGCGCATTTTTGCTGAGTATTCTGATTCCCGCGCGCAAACAGGCGCGCGAGATCGCACGTATGGAAGGTTTTAAATATCTTAAAGACCGGAAATAAGAGAAATTGAGTCATTTCTCAAGCTTAGGGCTTCCTCTACACCCCCAACTCGACCAAGGCATCCAATTGCACACCTAAGGTGAGTTTTTAAGTGTGTTATCATGGTGATTTCACTTCTCAATCACTAGTTACAACATGATTTTGATTGGGTTTCATAGGATTTCTTCAAAATCTCAAGAACACCCCAAAAGTTGTCTTTCAATATTTGGTCTACAAGAGGTAATCCTACACCCTTAGACTTACACATATGGTATTATTATGGAATTATGAGTATGAATCAAGTATTACAACTTATGGTATGGTGATTGGAAGTCATAAATTCCCAATTTAAATGCATGACCATGGTAGGGATTTAAAGGTGATTATTTGATAGGATTTGTTGGTTGGGTGTGAATGGATGGTCATACATATGTTGTTGGAAGTTATAAATTTGTTAGGAATGATGGTGGAATGAATTGTTGGTTAATGGTGATAGTTGGATGAACCAACACTATAGTTATGAGGTGTAAATATCTATGCCTACAAGGTGTTTGATAATATGCCTAAATGGCATAAGTTATGGAATTTATTACTAATATTGGGTTCCATTGGATGTTGTTGTTGTAGATTGAATGTTCTTAGTAGTGTGGATCAGTGTAGTATCACTAAGGGGCAAATTGAGATATGTAAGGCTAACTCTTTATGTTTGGGAATATCTATGATTCTCCCTACGTCCCATTCATCATGAACATTACTAGTTTCCTCAGAAAGTAATTATGCCTTGGTTCCATGAATAGAAGTAGAACTTATATTCTCTAGATGACATAGTTTCATAATCATTCGATATTCTATGAGTTTCAGTTATGACAAATCAACTTATTATGAATACTCATCTCAGCTTAATCCTATTCACTATACCAATATCATGTAAGTCGGTATGGCTCATTATTTCAGTATCACATATTACAGTATGATTCTCAGTTCCTGATTTAAATTCCTGAATGTTGAACACCTGCATTTGGGCCTGAGGCCTCAGTTTATGCTTTATGCATTTTGGACCAGAGGTCGCAGTTATGTATACGTATACTTGGACCCGAGGCCGCAGTTGTGCACATATATATATATATATACATATTGGGCCTGAGGCCGCAGTTTAATGTTCAGATAAACAGGTTGTTCATCATTCAGAAAAGGGAGTATTTACATCCTTACTTCCTTGTTCAGTTATCAGTTTATCAGCTAGCAGTTCAGTTTCAGTTTCAGTGTTGACAGTTCTTTTGTGCAGCTATTTTACATACCAGTAAAATTCAAATGTACTGACGTCCCTTTTGGCCGGGGCCTGCATCTCGCGATGCAGGTAATGATTTACAGGTTGATGATTTAGAGCGCTAGGATTCTCATACCAGCTATTTGGTGATCCCCAGTTCTTTCACGACATTATCATTTCTACAATCTTCAGTATTTACCTACAGTCAGTGTTTCCAGTACTCAAATAGAGGCTGCATAGGCTAGAGTAACAGTTAGACAGAGTCACAGGCTTTCATATTAAGCTATGTTGGTTACAAATATGTTTCATAATTGTATTAGTATTTTCACACTTTGATTTATATCATCTAGACTTTCGGTATATCAGCATGTGTTAGTTTAACTTCCGCATTCAGTATGTTGTGATACAATATGTTGATTCAGCTAGCCATTTGGTTCGCTCGGTCACATGTAGTCAGGCACCGAGTGTCGTGTTACGTCCAGGCCCAGGTTCAGGGCGTGACAAAGCTTGGTATCAGAGCCATAGGTTCAAGTATCCTAGGGAGTCTATGAAGCCGTGTCCAGTGGAGTTTCCTTTAAATGTGTGTGTCGTCCACTCATATAAACGGTTAACTACCAAGACATCCAGGATTGTCTCATTTCTTTCTACTCTAGATCGTGCCATAAATCTTAGAGCAATATATAACCTTTTCTTCCTATCAAATTCCAAATGTATTGGATGCCCAAGCGACGCGTAGGAGAAAGCTAAAGTCCTAGAGAGGATAATTGCCCATTGAGGTATAATTATGGAGTACAAGTTGGTAAATACGAGACTTTAGAGGATGTAAAAAAGTGGAATGCAATGGATAGTGTTACAGATTAGAGCATAACCTTATTAGAAAGTACAAAAGCATTTATCGTGTCTTATGGTTATCAGTTTACCTTAGTTACCAGTTATACAATCTTTCAGTCATTTCTCAGTTAGCAAGTTTATGGTTATTCAGTACTCCAGTATTCAGTTATATGTTCACCAAATATCCGATTTTTAGTGTATCGAAATTTTTGGAGACTTGCGAGTATACGGTGATGCATATGGATGCTAAAGGAAAATATAAGTAATAGTGATTATAGCGAAACCTTTGCATACTTTAGGTCTGGATTAAGACCAAGAATCACCGGATGGTGCAAGAAGTGATTTATCAGATGATGGTATACTTTGAAGGATAATTTTGTGCATGGTAGTGTATTCATATGCGTTTTACCTCAGAGAACAATTTCTTTTAATTCTTGAAAATGGAGCCAGAAGTTGGATGATGATAGTTTGGATGTCAGACCCCAACATTGGTCATTATAGTTTTTGACAGAAAAGAGCCTAAGGGTAAAATACCTAGGAGTCAGAAACGTTTGTTATTACCAAAGATGTGATTTCGTACAACTCATGCAAATGACTAGAAGATATGATGTATGCAATGAGAACTAAGAGCAGCCAATAATGTATTTCAGGGAATGATTTTAAGTTGTTCATATTTATTCAAATCAGAACTAGAAGTACCACGTTAGTAAGTTACTATAAGAAGCAACTATTGGTGTAAGATAAAAGATATGGCAATTCCCCCTTAGGTTGTGTGACTAAATGATTACCCGGGATGTTTATAGTATGATATGATTTTATATTATACAGAACGTTAGGGGTTACATATTCTAATTTTGTTTAAGACAGATGAATTTCCCTAAGTGTGATCCATGTACATAGTTCGAAAAGAATGATAGTGTGCGACAAAAAAAATGGTCAGATGATGAGGGAATTTAGGAGTAACCTTATGCTTCACTATAGTTATTCAATGTAGGAGAAGAAAATATGATGCTAGCAGGTGGTTAGTAAAAGAAGAGTAAGTAAGTTTTGAGTTGATACAGTGAATTAGCACTTTCAGCAGAGCTAGTAAGGGTACAATTTGATTCACTTAGCCAGGTTAACTCTAGTGAATGGATGACAGATTGAAATACCGAACGTGTGTTAGAACCCAAAGATTTTAAGTTAAACTCGAAGTACATTAGCAGTGGGAAAAAATATTAGCTAGCAGTGAGAGCACAAACTATAAAAGAATAGCCTTTAGGAATTATCGTAATGTGGTTTCTCCAGGATTGACAGTGTGAGCAGAGTTAAATTATTAAGATTGTATATGATAGCTGTGAATACATTAGCTTTCTGTTAAGTGAATAATTTAATTTTTCCTAGTAAGAAAGATTTCTCAGAAGTAAGTTGGAAGATGAGTCTGCATTGACGTAGAGTGCAAAGAATTGCAGAGAATAAGGAAAGTTATTTGGATCCCAGCAAAATGAGAAGGATCCACAAGTATAAGACCTGTGGTCTAAAGGGTGATGTGAAAATTTTCAATAAGTCCAGTTGGAGATCTGAAACTCGAATAGTAGCATGGGATATGAAAAAGAAAATAAATTCGGTAATGAGGGAAAATTGTATAATTACCACACGGATTATGTCTAGCAAGTGTAAGAAAAACAAAGTGAGTAGAATGATCACCGAGTTTAGTTATTGATGATAAAATGATCACAGAAAGCTATAGAATCATGCCCAGTTATGTATCACGAGGGTAGTGCCATTGCACGAGACTCTAGTCTTCGGAGTACTGGTTAAAGACTTAGCTCACAACAATTCTATAAGTGTTTTCAGGAAGTTCTTAAGAAGATAAAGTGTGGGAAGTATAACTCATGATTACGGTAGATAAGAGAACTTTGGTAAAAGAAGTTCACCAGCCAAGATAGGAGTTCGACTTCGGACTCTAAAAGATGACAGAGTTGTTGTCTAGAATATGACTTGTTCCCCCTTAGTAGGCGAAGTGAAGGAGAAATAGTTTGATGATCCCTACTTGTTGTAGCTGAAAGAGGAGATTCACAAGTATAAGAAGATGGCTTTCGAACAAGGGGGAGATGATGGTACTTTGAGGTATCAAGATTGTGTGTTCCAGACATAGATGGACTTAAAAAGGGAAGATCATGTTAGAAGCCTATAATTCCTGGTATTATTTCCATCCAGGTCCCCCAAATATGCATCATGACCAAGGAGATAGATTAGATGAACTATATGAAAAAGAACGTCGCACACTTGCGGCCAATTGTCTTAATTGTCAGCAAGTGAAAGTGGAGCAGCAGAAAGCCTAGTGTTTTATCACAGAATACACATATTTTGTGTGGAGATGGTAAATATGAATTTTATAAACGGGATTATCTTTCTCATTTTAAAAGCATGATTTGATTGGATGATTGTAAATCGACTAACCAAGTCAGCACATTTCTTGCCAGTAAAGACTACAGATTCAACAGAAGATTATACCAAGTTATACATTCAGGAAATCGTCTAATTACATGGGACTCCGTGGTCCATCATTTGGGACTGTGGTGCTCAGTTTAAAATGAACTTTTAGAAGTTCTTTCAGAAATGATTAGGTACACGTTTTTCATCCTCAAAAAAAGATGGCTAGGCAGAGCGCATTGTTCAAACAATTGAGGATATTTCCTTGATGTTAAAAGTAATTGGGATGATCACATACCTCTTATTTGCCTTGCTAATAATAACCTACCAGTCTAGTATCAAGATGGCAACGTACGAAGCTATGTGTGGGGGAAGGTGTAGATCACCAATTGGTTGGTTCGAAGTTGGAGAAGTGGAGTTATTAGGACCTTATTTGGTCTATCGGACTATAGAGAAAGTTAAGTTGATTCAAGAGCGTTTGAAGAAAACTCAGAGCCACCAAAATGTCCTATTCGAGCGTGCGGCATAGAGACCTAGAGTTTCAAGTTGATGATTGGGTGTTTTTGAAAGTTTCGCCTATAAAAGGCATTATGAGATTTGAGAAGAAGGGAAAGCATAGTCCCTACTATATTGGTCCATATAGAATCTTGCAAAGGATCTGTCAATTAGCTCATGAGTTGGAGTTGCCACCAGAATTAGTGGTGGTACAACTAGTATTTCGCGTGTAATGTTATAACATTCAAGTTTCCAGCACTCAAATACTCATGTCAGTTCAGTACTCAGATACTTATGTCAGTTCAATACTCAGATATTCATGTCCGTTCAATACTCAGCTACTCATGTCAGTCCAATACTTAGATATTCATGCCAGCTTAGTACTTTGATATTGATGTTAGTTCAATTCTCAAATATTCGTGCCAGTTCAATATTCTGATATCCATGTTAGTTCAGTATTCATGTATTCATGGCAGATCAATATTTAGTCAATGGAATTCAGTTCAGTATCTCAACAGGTCAGTAATCATGTATTCATAATATTTCAGTATTCTCATATCTCCATAACACTCCTTTAATGACCATAGATAGTTGTAGTTGCAGCCAGGACCATCATTCGAGGACGAATGATCCCAAGGGGGAGATAATGTAACACCCCGTAATTTGAATCAGTTGTGGATGCATTAAACGAGTATTAGCGTGATGGTAATTGAGTGGTTATGATAATAAGTGTACGAGGCATATTATAGGTCATTTGGGGTCTAAGGAGAGGCTTAAGTCCAAGCCAAGTTGAAAATTTTCATTATAGCTGAAAATTTGCAAATGAGTATGCACAAGACCTCACTTTGGGCGAGCATATCTACCTGGATACAATGAGTTGTGTGATTCACAACCTATAAAATTAAATCCCTTTGAGTCTAGTTTCCAACGCAACAAACCGTTCGTCATTTGGAGGTGTATACAGAAAGTTATGACCATTTTACTGGGCAGGTGTCACTAGCGCGAACAGGAGGGCGAAGTCGCGCGTTTTTACTGAGTATTATGCCTCCCGCGCGCGAACAGGCGCGCGAGCTCGCGCGTCTGGAAGGTTTTAAATATCTTAAAGACCGGAAATAAGAGAAATTGAGTCATTTCTCAAGCTTAGGGCTTCCTCTACACCCCCAACTCGACCAAGGCATCCAATTGCACACCTAAGGTGAGTTTTTAAGTGTGTTATCATGGTGATTTCACTTCTCAATCACTAGTTACAACATGATTTTGATTGGGTTTCATATGATTTCTTCAAAATCTCAAGAACACCCCAAAAGTTGTCTTTCAAGATTTGGTCTACAAGAGGTAATCCTACACCCTTAGACTTACATATATGGTGTTATTATGGAATTATGAGTATGAATCAAGTATTACAACTTATGGTATGGTGATTGGAAGTCATAAATTCCCAATTTAAATGCATGACCATGGTAGGGATTTAAAGGTGATTATTTGATAGGATTTGTTGGTTGGGTGTGAATGGATGGTCATACATATGTTGTTGGAAGTTATAAATTTGTTAGGAATGATGGTGGAATGAATTGTTGGTTAATGGTGATAGTTGGATGAACCAACACTATAGTTATGAGGTGTAAATATCTATGCCTACAAGGTGTTTGATAATATGCCTAAATGGCATAAGTTATGGAATTTATTACTAATATTGGGTTCCATTGGATGTTGTTGTTGTAGATTGAAGGTTCTTAGTAGTGTGGATCATTGTAGTATCACTAAGGGGCAAATTGAGGTATGTAAGGCTAACTCTTTACGTTTGGGAATATCTATGATTCTCCCTACGTCCCATTCATCATGAACATTACTAGTTTCCTCAGAAAGTAATTATGCCTTGGTTCCATGAATAGAAGTAGAACTTATATTCTCTAGATGACATAGTTTCATAATCATTCGATATTCTATGAGTTTCAGTTATGACAAATCAACTTATTATGAATACTCATCTCAGTTTAATCCTATTCACTATACCAGTATCATGTAAGTCGGTATGGCTCATTATTTCAGTATCACATATTACAGTTTGATTCTCAGTTCCTGATTTAAATTCCTGAATGTTGAACACCTGCATTTGGGCCTGAGGCCGCAGTTTATGCTTTATGCATTTTGGACCTGAGGTCGCAGTTATGTATACGTATACTTGGGCCCGAGGCCGCAGTTGTGCACATATATATATATACATATTGGGCCTGAGGCCGCAGTTTAATGTTCAGATAAACAGGTTGTTCATCATTCAGAAGAGGGAGTATTCACATCCTTACTTCCTTGTTCAGTTATCAGTTTATCAGCTAGCAGTTCAGTTCCAGTTTCAGTGTTGACAGTTCTTTTGTTCAGCTATTTTACATACCAGTACAATTCAAATGTACTGACGTCCCTTTTGCCCGGGGCCTGCATCTCGCGATGCAGGTAATGATTTACAGGTTGATGATTCAGAGCGCTAAGATTCTCGTACCAGCTATTTGGTGATCCTCAGTTCTTTCAGGGCATTATCATTGCTACAGTCTTTAGTATTCACATACAGTCAGTGTTTTCAGTACTCAAATAGAGGCCTCATAGACTAGAGTAACAGTTAGACAGAGTCACAGGCTTTCATATTAAGCTATGTTGGTTACAAATATGTTTCAGAATTGTATTAGTATTTTCGCACTTTGATTTATATCATCCAGACTTTCGGTATATCATCATGTGTTAGTTTTTCTTCCGCATTCAGTATGTTATGATACCACATGTTGATTCAGCTAGCCAGTTGGTTCGCTCGGTCACATGTAGTCAGGCACTGAGTGTCGTGTTACGTCCAGGCCCAGGTTCAGGGCGTGACATGCTCTTTCCCCTCGGCCGGACTTCCGCCCCGAAGAGGGCCACGCCACCAAGATTCTTAGCAAAGTAACGTACCTCCTGATGAGGATCTGCAAGATCATAGGCCTTCTTCTGCAATCAAACAATAAAGGACACCCCCTCCCCCCCCTTAAGGCGCCGTCCGCTCGGAAGGGTCGGGGAACGACAGACTGAATTTCAATAGGTAATCATATATCGATTCAAATAGTCCAAGAAGCTGTGCCTGCACGGGCCGAAATTACAACAATGAAACGATATGTATTTACGCCAAGCAATAAAATAATATCTTTCAGCATCTCATACTCCAAAAAGGAAATTTCAGCATGCTCACGGCAAGGATCCCTCCACCAAATGCGTCCCGAAATACTCGGAGAATTAGCGTCAACAATTCGGCACCCGCATGACCCCAAGGTCGAAACTCCGGGCTCATGAAGCCCTAGCAAGGTACTCCGATCTCACGAATAATGGCCTTCGAGCCTAAGCAAACTCGATGACTCGGAGACTGTCGCCCATCGCCGTACACTGGAATACCTGAGGTTGTAAGACCCCGAGCGGGCAGACTCGGTGTAACCAGATCTATTCTACATAACAAGAAAAACTGTAAGACCTCAACATGCATGACAAATTGTAAGACCTCAACGGGCATGACAAACTGTAAGACCTCAACAGGCATGAAAATTTTGTAAGACCTTACTACAGGCAGTTCCCGAAGTTTAGGCTATATGTCGCATTTGTAAGAATCCTAAAAGGGCATACCCTCGGTGTAGACGCCTAAACTATCACTCGGGATAAAAAATGGCTCCGGCCAAACATATATGACTACGGTCAAAACAGCTGCACCAGGCAAATAAATGCCACTCGGGGACGCCTGACTGTCGCTAACAAAATTGCAGGCCATTACTTCGAATATACTTCGAAAAGAACTAGTTAAAATAGGCTTCCCTCAACAGGCAAACGAGCTTCGACCATGTCAGCTCCAAATCACAAGGCTTTGAGCTACTCAGCCTACGAGCTAAGAACCTTCCGAGGTGCTCAAACATCGCCGCTAATGACTTGAAATCGAGGTTCTTCCCGAACCAACAACGGGTCAAGCAAAATTATTTCAAAAAAGACCTTAACGAGAGGAAAACAAAGCCTAAAAATGCCCACGGTCAAAAGCGTAAGAGCCACTGTTGCCAGCCAAATGAGCCTCTAGGCCGCACACTAAAAGGTTTCAATGACCAAACAGCGTAAGAGCCACTGTCGCCTGCTTGAAAATTGAAAACTTGAGGATTAAAATGAGCTCGAGTCGTAACCTGATTCAGAGACCGGATCCAAAATAGTTAACTACACATGCCTAAGGGCACAGCGTAAGTGCCATTACTGCCAATCAAATGAGCCTCAGGGCCACACACTTAAAAGGTCGTTTCAACCCAAGGCGTAAAAGCCATCGTCAAGGCGTAAAGGCACGAAAAAACTTGAGGGTCAATTAAAGCTTGAGTCGTAATGCAACTCGGAGAACGAACCCAAAGTAGTTGAAACACAAATGCCCAAGGGCAAATGACAAGAACAATCATCATTTGCCCATACAAGCACTGGAGATTGAAGGTCAGGTAAATGAGCCTCTAGGCCGCACACTAAAAGGTTTCAATGACCAAACAGCGTAAGAGCCACTGTCGCCTGCTTGAAAATTGAAAACTTGAGGATTAAAATGAGCTCGAGTCGTAACCTGATTCAGAGACCGGATAAAAAATAGTTAACTACACATGCCTAAGGGCACAGCGTAAGTGCCATTACTGCCAATCAAATGAGCCTCAGGGCCACACACTTAAAAGGTCGTTTCAACCCAAGGCGTAAGAGCCATCGTCATCCGCCCATGCAGGCACGAAAAAACTTGAGGGTTAATTAAAGCTTGAGTCGTAATGCAACTCGGAGAACGAACCCAAAGTAGTTGAAACACAAATGCCCAAGGGCAAATGACAAGAACAATCATCATTTGCCCATACAAGCACTGGAGATTGAAGGTCAGGTAAATGAGCCTCTAGGCCGCACACTAAAAGGTTTCAATGACCAAACAGCGTAAGAGCCACTGTCGCCTGCTTGAAAATTGAAAACTTGAGGATTAAAATGAGCTCGAGTCGTAACCTGATTCAGAGACCGGATAAAAAATAGTTAACTACACATGCCTAAGGGCACAGCGTAAGTGCCATTACTGCCAATCAAATGAGCCTCAGGGCCACACACTTAAAAGGTCGTTTCAACCCAAGGCGTAAGAGCCATCGTCATCCGCCCATGCAGGCACGAAAAAACTTGAGGGTTAATTAAAGCTTGATTCGTAATGCAACTCGGAGAACGAACCCAAAGTAGTTGAAACACAAATGCCCAAGGGCAAATGACAAGAATAATCATCATTTGCCCATACAAGCACCGGAGATTAAGGTCAGGTAAGATCTAGACAAGGCCTGACTTAGAGACTAGGCCTAAAACACCTGGGTAAAGCACAAAGGCCCTAACGCCTACTCGCATAAAAAATCGCACTTAAGAGCATCCAGGCCTACCTAATTAGCTCCGGACCCATGGGGCTCCCGCCAAACACCAAAACCAACCCATCTGGTCGAAAGCAATGCAGAAAAAGATACAAAAAAGATAAAGCTTCAAGTTTTCTCTTATTTACATATGCAAAAGGCGCGCTCTCCATCTACAAACATGCCCCGCAAATATCAAATAAAAAATGAAAAAGCGGTGAAATTTGCGCTCCACTCCAAAATGATACAGCCTGCCAGCCCCAGATTTGCTCTCTGTGACGTGAGCAAGAAGTGACCGAGCATCACGCTCGTCCGCCCTTGCTCGAGCCAACTCCTCTGAAAGAACGAAGCCCCTAGCGCCGATCTCCTCGAGTACCTCTCTTCGGGATCTACAACGAACATATTCCTCGATCTTCTTCTCATGATTGAGGGCCCACTTCAGCTCAGCTTGGGCATCAGCAACGTCCTTCATATGAATTGCCATCTCCTAATCATCATTGGTTTGACTCAATGCTGCTTCATCCCGGGCATCGATTATCTTAGCCCTGACCTTCGGGAGATTGAACTCGAGCTTCACAATCATATCCGCTTGAACTGTAGCATTATCACAAGCCAAGCAGAGTTGGGCCTCAAAGGCGAGAACCTTGGCCAAGGTGCCCCTCTCTTCTAAAGCTTGAGCCTACACCCGAGCCCTCAATTCACCGCAAGCATTCCTGACACGGTCGGCTTCGCCCTTAAGGTACTTTGAAGCCTCTTTTTTTTTCTGCAGCTAAGATAGGCAAAGGGATTAACCTTAAGGGTCAAAAAGAGCAAAATGCATACTATGAAAGGTTACCTGCTCTATCAAACAGCTTTCTATTCGAGCTCCGGTATGCCTCATATCGTCAATGCATCAACTCAGCCTCCTTCTCCTTGCTAAGGAGCCTAAGGGACTCACCCTTATATAGAGCATTCCGAAGTCTAGCCCTATGACAAAGAAGCTCAGACCTGAGCCTATCAAAGGCCTGCAAAAGAAAAACTCAATAAAGAAAGGAAGATGCAAAATACAAAATAAATGTGTCGAAACTCACCATGTAGTAAACACGGCGGACTTCCTCGAAGGCGGAGCACACATCTGTTGGTCCTGCCCCTTCGGACCCGGAAGAACCAACCTCGAGCAAAGCATATTCACTCGGAGCAACCACCGTTCTGGAATCGAACACTCCGGGAACAGCAGGCTCAGATGACATCCTCTCCTCGAAGACACGGGCCCATTGAGCCCCATTAAAAGATCTACAACACTGCTGGAGCAAATCCCGTTTATCACTATTGTCCCTTAGCTCGGAGACCGATGACTCCTTCCCCTCTCCGGAAGAGCACAGCCTCACCTCAAGGAACCGCCCGATACCTACAATGGCAAAGTCAATACAAAAGAAAGGGGAAAATGTCATCTCAAATATATGAAGATCAAGGTAGGAGTAGCATACGCGCATACCCTGGTATTTCACTTCCCCTCTATCACGAGACACAGCTCGCCACCTATGCTCATCGGAAGTCGAATGGGTTACCAACTTCCGGACCCAGCCGGGCAGATCGAGAACTTCGCCCGACATCCATAAAGTTGCTGCAAAAAGGAAGGAGACACAATTACTCAACTGGTTTTCACTATAAGCAAATCTAAGAAAGCACGAGGCACTCCACTCACGCACGTAATTCCATCCCTCTGGAAATGGCATGAGCTCCACGGGGATAATGTCAGACTGACCCACTCTTGATGCCCATCTTCTTCATCATCATCAACGAATGGCATGGACGAACGACACTATAAGGTTAACAGGCCTCAGTGATGAAAGTGTCGGTACAACCTGACGAGGTGGCTGAGTATAAATTTGAGCCCAGCCTTCTCAGCAAAGAACCTCAGCATCAGCACCACTCGCCAGAACAACGGATGTATCTGCGCCAAAGTAACCCGATACTTCAAGAAGAAATCAAACACGACCCTATCAAGGGGGCCAAATGCGAAAGGATATAGGTATACGTTCAAGAATCCATCAGTAGAGTCCGTAATACTCTCATTCGGGGAAAGCACCTGCAGCGTTATCCCCTTGCTCCATCCATAGTATCTCCTTAACATCTCCAAATGTTCCTCTCTTATCAAAGACACAGTCTTCAAAGAGAACCCTCGCGGATCCTGAATGATGGGAGTGGAACTCTCCCCTCCCTACCGGGCCGTCCTCGAAATAGCTGCCATGGCTATGGTAAAATTGACTGACTAAAGCAGGGACGTGCGCCAACACTTTTTGCGCCTTCAGAGACAAAGGACCCGATGCCAAGGCGGAGGGATAGCTATCCAAAATAATGAGATCTCCCAAAGAAGCAAAAGCCACCCCACATATATGTGGGAAACAACAACGATTTGCCTACCTAGAGTAAGCCTCGAGAGTCTAACGGCCTCGGTACAGATCCCGAGGTTGTACCCGGCCCCAGAGGCATCCCTCGACAAGAAGTTAGGCCTCAAGGAGTCAACTATATCATCTCCAGTCTTGAGGTAGTGCCTGACCTCGAGGATCTATGCCAAAAAAAAGTTAGGTTTTGGGAAGACATCAACGCCATTATAGAACTCGAGGTGGTACCCGATCTCATGGTTTTTCTTTCGAAAAATAAGAGTAAGCATGCGAAGCTGCGATCATGAAGGCTCTGGGAGGGCTCGAGGAATCGCCTAAGTATGGCAACCCCTCAATGGAAGACTATCCACTACGCTTTAAAAGGCTATCTACATCAAGTTCAACGTAGACCCCTAGGTACTTGAAGCTGACCTTCGCTTAGGATACCACTCTCGAAAGCTCCAAAACTCAGTGTACTATCTCCATGCAACTCGGAGGGCCTGACAGGCCGAGCCTATCAGATCAATTCAGGCTTGGTCCGAGGTACGACGATGGGCTCGAAAAAGAGCCATGTCAATCGGTAGAGGATCGGAAAGAACGCTCGCATCCGAGTTAGATATCAATGGTCAACAACAAAGGAAAATATTCAAATGCCTCGAAGGGCACGAGAGCATACAATAATCGGGCAAGAATCGAAAATAAAACTGAAGGAAGTATCTACATATTCATAAATATCCATGTACAACAGCCCTTGAGGGGTCCTTACATACAATTACAAAAGCCTACAGAGGATCTCTACACAAAAATAGAGGAACGGAAGGATGTACATGTGATGAAACCCAAGAACCCGGTCCATCCTTGAATGTCCATCTCCAGTATCAGCATCCTCGAGCGCCGCATTCTTGAGCTCGCATCCTCGAGGGCGATTCCTTCGACCACCATCTCATCTAGGTTCCTAGCTCAATCCCGCGGAGGGTCCTAGCCTAGGGAAATGATGAAGAAGAGGAAAAGGAGGGGATGCAGAGGAGGCAGAGAAAAAAGACATGGCCCGCCAAAGCAAAAGGTTGAAGATTTGGCGGGCCCCAACCTCAATGGCCGGTACTTCCATTTTATCCCTTGGGAAAGGAAAAACCCAAGAGATAAAGTGCCACACCAGGCTTAGGTAGGAGAGTGAGCAGTGGTGCATAGATCGAGTGACTGTCTACAAAAGGGGAGAATCGATTCCTCATCTATCACCATCTCGGGCCAACGACAATAGCAACGACAGACATAACAACAACCACAGCAGTGACGGGACAACACGATCGTGCTCGACAAAGGGAAGCTCCGGAAAAAGGCCACAACACAGCGTATGGGAGGTCTGCCAAACGGCCTTGAGGCCATGAGCACCAAATATAATGTTCAAGGATGGAGGAAGATGATAAGAAGAAGTGGGCAAATGAGCCAACAAAGGTACTTGGATAGAAAAAACAACGCCAAAGCACCCCCATTTACAGGGGTGACAACATGATCATCGAGACTTTGGAAGATTCAACGGCGGGTGCAATTACTGTGTTCTTGAAGAACCGAACCAATGGCGGAACATTCATCTTGGATAACGGGAATCGACAGTTCATTGAATGATGTCAAATACACAAGTCCATGGGACACCCCGATTGCCGTAAAAAGCTTGCACCACAGGTTGCATCATTGGTATAACGTCACAGTAAGAAGCTCATGGAATCAGGTGTCTGAATCATTTCCCATCGCTTCGTTCTAGGAAACAAAGACACTATCTGTATGCGGCAAAATCAAAGGACTTAACTTCTCATTATAAAGCCACTTCGGAAGAATACCTCGAGACCCCGAGGACCTGGAGTTATGATCGAGTACCCACCCTTAAGGCTCATCGAGGCCCAACTCAAAGAAGGAAAAGGTCGAGGCCAGAGCAAAAGGGTAAGTTCCCAAGACACACGGAAAAGTCTGGCAGAGCGGACCTATCTTGAGCCTATGTCGAAACATCATGTCTAGCCATCCCATCTTCATACTTTACAATTAATGCATGTTGTACTATTACCGGGTTCCCCTCCTTTATAAAGGGAACCCACACTACTTTGTAAATGGCTGATGTTGCTCCAACTATTCTCTCCACAAGATCAATAATGTCTCTCTCTCTCTCTCTTCTCTCTAATCTACTCATCCTTACTAGCTCGAGGCTACTCTTAGCGTTCATTGCTTTCATACTTTTTCTTCATTTATTGCTTGGTATTGGCCATAAAGAGCCCTGTTTGACCATACCTTAACTGTTATCCCATTTCCGACTAGCCCCGATAGCTCGACCTTGAGCCAGATATCAACCTCGAGGTCCTTCATCGACCAGTCCGAGGCTCGGGCTGCAAGCTTCTCGTTTTTATTACTGCCCTACTTTAGCTCGTATTTCTTCATTAAACTTCATACTCTTAGCATCGGCTGCTCTAACAACTAGCATAAAATAGATCACGTATTTTTAGAATCTCATTTACAATTTTAATTATTGTTACGATTTTCACGGTAAACATAGCTCAAGGGCTACCCAAGTTCGAGCAGAATCTAACTTGGGGACTATTTATAAAGCCTCAAGGATATCTTTCTCTCGAGTTCGAATGAATGCTCACTCGATTATTTAGCTCAATGTATAACTGAGTTCGAGAAGATTCTCACTTGGGGACTACTTATAAAGCCTCAAGGCTATCTTTCTCTTGAGTTCGAGCGAACACTCACTCGATTATTTAGCTCAAGAGCTTCCCGAGTTTGAGCAGGTTCTCATTCGGGGAATATTCATAAAGCCTCAAGGCTATATTTCTCTTGAATTCAAGTGAACGCTCACTCGATTATTTAGCCCAAGGGCTACCCCAGTTTAAGCAGGTTCTAACTCGGGGACTATTTATAAAGCCTCATGGGTATCTTTCTCTTGAGTTCGAGCGAACGCTCACTCGATAATTTAGCTCAAGGGGTACCCTAGTTCGAGCAGGTTCACACTCGGGGACTATTTATAAAGCCTCAAGGCTATCTTTCTCTCGAGTTCGAGCGAATGCTCACTCGATTATTTAGCTCAAGGGCTACCCGAGTTCGAGCCGATTCTCACTCGGGGACTATTTATAAAGCCTCAAGTCTATCTTTATCTCAAGTTTGAGTGAATGCTCACTCGATTATTTCGCTCGAGGGCTACTCGAGTTCGAGCAGATTCTCACTCGGGGACTATGTTTAAAGACTCAAGGCTATCTTTCTCTCGAGTTCGAGCGAATGCTCACTCGATTATTTAGCTTAAGGGCTACCCGAGTTCGAGCAGGTTCTCACTCGGAGAATGTTTATAAAGCCTCAGGGCTATCTTTCTCACAAGTTCGAACGAACACCCACTCGATTATTTAGCCCAAGGGCTACCCGAGTTCAAGTAGGTTCTCACTCGGGGACTATTTATAAAGCCTTAGGGCTTTTTTTATTACATGTTAGAACAAATTTTCACTCAATTACGGGCTGCCCGTGCTCGAGCAAACTCTCACTCGGGGATTCTTTGCAAAAGTCCAAGGGCTATCTTTATTTTCAGATGATCGAGCAAATGCCCACCCATTTGAGAAATCTAAAAGCTGGTTTAGTTCGATAAACTTACCACTCGAGGACTATTAGTGAGGCCTAAAAAGGCTAGGCTTTATATCAAAAATCGAGACCCTGTTCTCACTCAATTCGGACCCAGAAGTTCCGATGACCTATGTACAGATCAAATCAATCCAGTCTTAGTCCAAGGGATAGCAAAGAGCTCCAAGGAATATCATATAAACAAATCATAAACCTAAGGGCTTATTATGTCCGGGTCTAGTATTTGGACAGATCGATAGAGTCATACACTTGGATTTTTCACAAACGAAGGAAAAATGGAGTTTAACACAAGTCGAAGGCAAAATGAAGAAACTCTTATATTAATAAAAGATGATTACAAAGGCCGACGAGGGGTCCTTATACAGAAACAAGGAAGCAAAAAGCAATAGCTAAAAAGCCTAATCTACTTTCGAGGGTAAATCCTCAGGAGCGACATCTTCGATAACCTCCTTCGAAGCAGCAATAGATGAAGAAAGGGATATAGCCTATCAAAGAGCAAAAGCTTTTAACAAGCAAGGAAAATTGTGGCCTGGTGAAAAACTTGGTGAGTATGGGTCTCATCAGCACTACTATTGTGAAGCCACTTCTTAAGACATTGCACCAGTGTGGTATGGAAAAGTTATAGATAATGCCACCTCACTCCATGGAAAGAAAAAAGAGTGAAGCGCTACATCATGTAGTTAAGATAGATGAGCAGCGGTTTACAGTCCACATATCTTCTGATACGGGAAGAATTTGAGGCCCTTCTCTCATTATTTTGAGCCAACAACAACAACTCAGTATAATTCCACTCAGTAGGGAAAAGCTTTGAAAAATAGTCATGGCATAACAAAAAAAGTTGTTGTTGTATGACCTTATGGTCAGGAGTTTGAACCATAGAAATAGGAGTTTGGAGGAGGATGTAGAGAAGGGAAAGGGCTAAAAACTATTGAAGAAAGACTGAGTGAAGTCTTATTTCAAAGCAATGCCCCATTTAAAGAGAGACAGTAACGTAACTGGTAGCGCAATCAATGCTTTTCGAGAAACAGATCGGCGACGCAATCAATGCTTTTTGGAAAATGAATCGGCGGTATATTCAATGCTTCTAGGGAGACGAACCGATGGGATGCTTCAGTCACTTCGAACGCTTACATCACAACCATAACGTCATCATGAGAGGCTCGAGAAAATCGAGGTTAAAGTTTTTTCATATCATTCTATTCTAAGAAACGCGGGGACTATCGGTATACGACCAAAATTGTTGAGATTGACTTTTGAGCTACTATGCCGCTCCACTCCCAACCTCGAGAAGCCCAAAGAAGAGCGTGAGGTACGACCCCAAGGTATATCCCTCGAGGGAGCACATCGAAGGCTAACTATAATCGATATCGGAGTAGTACAATCGATGATCGTCATGGAAAGGCGAGAAAACTCCGAAATACATGTGGTTAGAGCTGACCAGGTCTGCAAGAATAGTACAAACCTGTATTAAGTCATTATACAGCCGTACCAATAGCATTTTCCTTATTATTATTATTAGACATGTACTATGATAGATTTCCCCCTCCTATATAAAGGGTACCCTTGTCATTTTGTAAGGAAGAGACATAATATCGAATACAATAGAACATTCTCTACTTTTCTTGTCTAAACGTGCTCAACAATTCCTCTACAACTTCATTACTCCTCATTTATTGAATTCATTTATTGTTCATCATTTTTTCATTTATTGTTCTTTGTTTATTGCGCATCATCAACCTTTAAAGGCTGCCCTCGAGGTCCCACATCGTTGAGCTCGAGGCCCTCAACCTTGTGACCACACGGGTTTGCTTATCATTTCTTTCTCATTTGCACTAAGAATTATTCTCCTAACAACTAGTATTAAGATAAATCACGTATATTTAGAACCACAAATCAAATATAATTGCAAATACCATTTTCAAGGTAAACAGTAGCTATTATTATATGCGAATTCAATAAGCGGCAGATGATCATCCCAGATACCTTTGAAGTCTATCACACAAGCTTGTAACATATCCTCAAGTGTCTGAATAGTATGCTCAGCCTGTCCGTCTGTTTAGGGATGAAATGTTGGACTAAGACTTACTTGAGTCCCCAATCCTTTTTGGAAGGACCTCCAGAAGTTAGCTGTAAATTGAGCTCCCCTATTCGAGATAATAGATACAGGGACACCATGCAGTTGTACTATCTCCTAAATATAAAGCCTAGCATAGTCCCCTAAGGAATATGTAGTCCTAAGGGGCAGGAAATTGGCTGAATTTATAATGCTATCAACAATCACCCATATCGAATCGAACTTACGCTGGGTACGAGGTAAGCCTACATTGAAATCCATATTGATTACTTCTCATTTCCAAATAGGAATCTCCATAGCCTGCAGTAATCCATCGGGTTTTTGATGCTCAATCTTAACCTGCTGACAGTTAGGACACTGAGCAACAAACTCCGCTATATCCTTTTTCATTCCGTCCCACCAATATACTTCCCTGATATCATGATACATCTTTGTCTCTCCTAGATTGATAGAATAACGAGAATAGTGAGTTTCTCCCATAACTTGTTGATGCAGCCCTGCAACATTAGGGACACATAATTGCCCTCGATATCTGAGGACCCCATCTCCTGTAATTTCAAACGGTGTCTGCTCTTTCTAAGGGGTGGTATCCCTATATTGAACTAACACAAGATCCTCGTATTGGCGTTCCTTCACATCAGTTAATAAATAGGATGTTGTCGTAACCTGAATAGTAATTCCAATATCGCCCGAGTCCAGTAACTGAACTCCAAGACTAGCTAGCTAATGAATCTCATGGGCTATTCCCCTTCTTCTTCTTTTTATTCTAGTTGTAGATATGATAGGCTACCCATAGATCTACGGCCGAGGGTGTCGGCTACTACGTTCGCCTTCCCAGATGGTATAAAATATTAACGTCATAGTCTTTAAGTAGCTCCAATCATCTCCTTTGATGTAAATTCAATTCCTTTTGCTTGAAGATATATTGGAGGCTCTTAGGATCTGTATAGATATCAACATGAATTCCATACAAGTAGTGCCTCCACATCTTTAGTGCATGAATCACTATGGCTAACTCTAAATCGTTGGTCGGGTAATTCTTCTCCTGCTTTCTTAGTTGTCTAGAAGAACAAGCTACAACCTTACCATGCTGAGAACACAACCCAATCCAACGCCTGAAGCATCACAATAGATAACATAACCATCAGTCCTTTCTGGGAGCGGTAGAACCGGTGCTGAAGTTAATCTGTCCTTCAATGCCTGGAAACTCTGTTCGTAAGTATCAGTCCATTAAAACTTAGCTACCTTCCGATTTAACTTACATGGATATTTTAATCTTTTACAATTCATGAAATTCCCCTCTTCAAAGGCCCAAACTTCATCATTTATCCATCACAATTACGCCCTTATTCCACTACCAGGGCAGCATTTCATATATTTTAAATGCTACTAATCTTACACTCCTTTGAGTTCATTCAGGCTATACTGAGCCTTCTATAACTTAGAGAAACCATCAGCTCTCTTATGAGCTTAACCACAAGTACTTATCCATTCTCATTACCTTTTCACTCATCTTTTCTTATCCTTCCTCCTGTCTTCCTAAAACCTTGTCCCTCTACCATACTTTAGCTGGCGACCTACACATATCTTTTTATACTTATTCATAACCTTTATTCAATTTTCTTGCACCATAGATTTCCTTATGTTATTCCGGAATATCAAGCGAGACACCACATACAACTTTGGTCAAAGGTGCTTAAAAGGGAAGAAAATTCTGCTACAAATTTCCTGTAATAACCTGTCAAACAGAGAAGCTACGAACCTCTGTCGGTGTCATGGGTCTAGTCCAAGTCTTTACTTCCTCAATCTTTTATGTATCCACCTAGATGCCTTCACCCGAAATGACATGCCCAAGGAAAGCTACAGAGTTCATCCAGAATTCACATCTAGAGAATTTTGCATACAACTTTCCTTTTTATAGAACTCTAAGCATAGTACGCAAGTAATCTGCATGCTCAACCTTTGAACGAGAATATACCAATATATATCGTCAATAAATACGATTACGAACAGATGTAAAAAGGGCCTGAACACACGGTTCATCAAATCCATGAATACTACTAGGGCATTGGTCAAACCGAACGACATAACAGGAAACTCAAAGTGCCTTTATTTGGTCCTGAATGTTGTCTTCAGAATACCTTCCTCCTTAACCCTTACCTGATAGTACCCGGACCTCAAGTCTATCTTTGAAAAACACTTGGCACCTTGCAGCTGATCAAATAAATCATCAATCCTCGGGAGCGGGCTACTTATTCTTGATCATCACCTTATTCAATTGTCTATATCAATACATATCCTTAAGGAACCGTCTTTCTTCCTCACAATTAACACAAGTGCTCCCCATGGTGATGTACAAGGTCTGATAAAGCCTTTTTCAAGCAAATCCTTTAGTTGTTCCTTCAACTCTTTTAGCTCTACGGGGGCCATTCTATATGGAGGAATAGATGTTGGATGCGTATCTGGTAGTAGGTCAATATCAAACTCAATTTCTCGCTTTGGCGGGAGAGCCTAAAGTTCATCGGGAAACTCATTAACCACAGGGAAGGACTGAATGGTTGGTAACTCTACTTCCACATCCCAAACCCGAACTAAGTGATAAATATTGTCCTTTCTGATTATCTTCCTTGCCTTTAGATAGGAAATAAATTTACCTCTTGACGATGTCGTATTACCTTCCCATTCTAAAACAGGCTCTCCTGGGAACTGCAATTAAACCATCTTTGACCTACACTTGATGTTAGCATAACAAAAAGCCAACCAATCCATACTCATTATAATATTAAGTTCTACCCAACCGAACACTATGTTCCTTATCATTGTTTATTATCAAATCTATCACGGGCGATTACGGTCGACATCGATATATATAAGAAATAATATTAAGACTTAACTCGCATAACTAATTTAGGAAAAGGTTTATATACATAGGGGTCGGCAAGGCCGTAGACATATTATACCCAAAAATATATACAGGATATTGTCTACAAACCTCTAAATAGGCATAACCATAATATATACAAGTCAGGACGGGGCTACCTATGTCCTGATAAAACAACCTAACACATTAGAACCCTGACTTGGTAATACTCTAAGAAGAGGTGGAACTCAGCAACCAAAAACTGACACCTGGCGGAAGTCTATAGTAGAGGGTTTGCCTCGTCCTATATAAGAACCTCGATTAGACACACTTCGAAGCGGAACCTTCATATCCTTATCAGTTACCATCCTCCTCTTGGCTAACTACTATTCTCATCCTCAACATATCCCATAGCATGCACTAACGAACCTTGATTGACAGACTCCCAAGACTGTGGACTATCTGGAACCTTAGAAGAGCTGGTGTCCGCAAATACCTTGACGTAGTTTTGAGCCTGAGGGAAACCCAATTGTGCCAATCCATGCACTACTCCCCTCATACCCTAATCAACGGGTTGCGATAATGAAACTAAGGGCCTTGGTGAGGGCGGAACTCCTATTATCCCATCTGCTACCAGAGTGGTCGAAATAGCTCGAACGGATGACTCATATTGATCCTCGGATGGATCCTCCTCAATAGAACCCACGATCTCCGAGGGGTCTAACTCCATAGTGTAACTTATATCTCTTTCTAACATTTTCGTAGCCTAGAAACTCGTACTAGCAGCTGTGGTCTTCAGAGGCATAGCTGAAAACATAACATATCGTTAGGAACACGAATTCTTATATCGCACGATCTGAGATAAAAAGAGAGGATAACATCCTATATGTCTGGTAGCCTCCTGTCGATAAGTGTGGTGCACAACACACCCATAAACAAGACTCTACTAGACATGGTCTGTAGACAACCTTAGGACAACACTGCTCTGATACCACTTTTGTCACGACCCAAACCATTGGGTTCGCGACGGGTGCCAGAGTCCTACCTGTCGAACACCCTTAGGCATGCGAATAAGATATAAACATGAATAATATCTGCTGAATTACAAGAATAACATGCATGAGGGAAAACCTATCCAAAATACATATATACCTACTCGTGCGGATTATAGTGGGCGAGCCGGCAAGGCCGCTATAGACAACTATATACCCAAAATTGAAAGCCGACAAGGCCACATACCATCCAATTATACATAACTACTACAGACCTCTAATAGAAATACAACTGTACAAGTCGGGACTGAGCCACATTGTACCTATATATATATACAAGCATATTGTACCAAAATCAAAAGCAGCTCCGGATCAAGTGGAGCACGCCAACTCTCGCTGATCAAGGATCCTAAGAAGGGGGACCGACGACTTGTCTACATGCACCTGCGGGCATGAAATGCAGGCCCTGGGAAATAGCGATTCTGTACGAATAATGTACTGAGTATGTAAGGCATGAAAATCAGTACGTAAAAGACATAGGTGAAACATGGAATAAAGAAATTCATTTGTAAATACGAATAACTTTGTAAATTCTAAAACATTTATAATGTCATGCACGTGCATATAAATGTCGTGTGATGCATATGTATAGGTGTACATAACATCATCAAGCCTCTGAGGGCATCCCATCATGTCGTCTCGACCACTATGGCAACATAATCAGTATATACCAACTGATCAGGTGGTGGTGCGTATATAACGACGTGACATTTTCCCATATCCCATATAAATATAATATATATATATATATATATATATATATATATATATATATATATATATATATGCGTATATAACGTCATCTAGTCATGGGTCAATGTATATGTATAAATGCATGAAATGTATAAGAAATACATTAATAAGGTTTTCTCAGAGTGCCATAAAAATCAATATACATTTCAGATAAACTTTATAAAATACGTATTTTTCTGGGACCCATGAACAGAAGATAATAATAATTCACATGGTGAATCAAGAATATAGATACCCCTAGTATTTCTATGAATAGAGTCATTTATGAAAGTTGCATATTTTGCTCGTTTCATTTGTACCGTAGGGATCATGCCAAAGAAAGAAGGGATAGCCTTAACATACCTGGAGTAGGAAAAATCCGTATAATATTCTTTGTAGGAGAACTTGGATGCAAGAAATCTCATTGTTCGAACTGTCAATGTTTCTAACGTTCTGATTGACTTTGTTTTCAAGATAAGAAAGGAAGCTTTGTTAAAGCTTTGAAATAGCTACGTTTTTGGATTTACAGAATGCTAAATGTCTTTAGATTGTAAAGGTTCCTAATGTTCTAATGGTAGGAATTGAGATTGGCAGCATTTGTTCTCTTAATGGACTTTGTTTGAGATTTATTTCCTAATGTTCTCATTGTAGTAAAATGACTACTATTCTGATGATATACCAATGTAAGAATGAAGTGTCCTTTACTTTGCTACTTGGTTGCCACCTATTAAATGACTAAGGAGACATTGTGACCAACTGCCGCATTTTTGGAGGGTGAAATTTATTAATTTTTATCCACTTATTAGTTAATTGGGTACTGTCTCATTACCCGGTATTTAACCAATTACAGGTATAATTTAAAAAAATTCTCAAATTACTTAAAATTCTACTTATCTTTAATATACTTTATATATCATATACTGTGGTCATATGGTACCTTGCATGGTACTAGTCCAAAATTATTGGGTATTATCGTTCTACCAGTATTTTATCCCAAATTAGCCACCTTCAATGAAGCTTATTTTCTGTAATTCGTGTACCCTTTATCATTCGTGATACTTACTTATTGCTTCTTCTAAATGGCATGAATACGTTAACCTCAAGATAATCTTATCCCCGAGTCTACGTCGATTAATCGAAGACAAAACTTTAACGTATGAAAATGCGAGATGTAACATCCCTCCCCCCTTAGAAATATTCATCCTCGAATGTTTAACTCTCCCGGATCTATACAACCTTGGCAGAGTCGCCTTTGAAACAATACTACTGCCAACCTTTCCTATAGAAACTCAATAATTCAACGCCATATAGGACCACAATCATCAATAACGACAATGACCTCACACGACCAACGACAATAACTGACACAAGAATCCATACACGTACCTTAAGGTTATGACGTATCAGTAGGGATATTTAGACTTCATGTCTTCCTTGGCCTCCCAAGTCATTTTTTCCACATTGTTGTTTCTCCAAAGTACTTTCACTAATGCTACGTCTTTAGTTCTCAATCTCCAAACATGTTTGTCTAGTATAGCAATGGGAGTTTCTACATATGATAGCTGCACTGTGACCTGAACATCATCAACTGACACAATTCTGAAAGGATCTGCGTTACATGAACGGAGCATAGACGCATGAAAGACTGGATGTACAGACTCCAATTCTGAAGGCAAGTCTAACTCATATGCTACCTGGCCTACCTTGCGTATGATCCTATATGGTCCAATGTACCGAGGGCTAAGTTTTCCCCTTTTTTCGAACCTCATAATGCCTTTCATCGGTGATACCATTAGGAATACCCAATCATCAACCTGAAATTCCAAGTATCGCCATCGATTATCCCCATAAGACTTCTGACGGCTTTAAGCTGCTAATAGCCTTTCCCATATAAGCTTAATTTTCTCAATTTTCTGTTGTTCCAATTCTGGTCCTACTAACGTAGTTTCTCCAACATTGAACCACCCTATAGGCGACCTACACCTCCATTTGTAAAGAGTTTCGTATGGAGCCATCTGAATACTGGAATGGTAGCTATTATTATATGCAAGTTCAATAAGCGGCAGATAATCATCCCAGCGACCTTTGAAGTCTATCACACATGCTCGTAACATATCCTCAAGTGTCTGAATAGTATGCTCAGCCTGTCCGTCTGTCTGGGGATGAAATGTTATACTAAGACTTACTTGAGTCCCCAATTAATTTGGGAAGGACCTCCAGAATTTTGTTGTAAATTGAGCTCCTATATCCAAGATAATAAATATAGGGACACCATGTAGTCGTATTATCTCCTTAATATAAAGCCTTCTATAGTCCTCTGAGGAATATGTAGTCCTAACAGGTAGAAAATGGGCTGACTTTGTAAGGCTATCAACAATTACCCACATTGAATCGAACTTACGCTGGGTACGAGGTAAGACTACGATGAAATCCATATTGATTACTTCCCATTTCCAAGTCAGAATCTCTATAACTTGCAGTAATCCACCGGGTTTTTATGCTCAATCTTAACCTGCTGACAGTTAGGGCACTAAGCAACAAATTTTGCTATATCCGTTTTCATTCCGTCCCACCAATATACTTCCCTGATATCATGATACATCTTTGTCACTCCTGAATGGATAGAATAACAAGAATAGTGAGTTTCTCCCGTAACTTGCTTACGTAGCCCTACAACATTAGGGACACATAATTGTCCTCGATATCTGAGGACCCCATCTCCTGTAATTTCAAACGGTGCCTTCTCCTTCTGAGGGGTGGTATCTCTATAATGAACTAACACAGGATCCTCGTACTGGTGTTCCTTCACTTCAGTTACTAACGAGGATGTTGTCGTATCCTGAATAGTAATTCCAATATCTCTTGAGTCCAGTAACCGAACTCCATGACAAGCTAGCTGATGAATCTCATGGGCTGTTCCCCATCTTTTTATTTTTATCTGGCTGTAGATATGATAGGCTACCCATAGATCTATGGCTGAGGGTGTCAGCTACTACGTTCGCCTTCCCCGGATGGTATAAAATATTAACGTCATAGTCTTTAAGTAGCTCCAATCATCTCCTTTGATATAAATTAAATTCATTTTGCTTGAAGATATATTGGAGGCTCTTAGGATCCATATAGATATCAAAATGAATGCCATACAAGTAGTGCCTCCACATATTTATTGCATGAATCACTATGGCTAACTCTAAATCATGGGTCGGATAATTCTTCTCGTGCTTTCTTAGTCGTCTAGAAGCATAAGCTACAACCTTACCATGCTGCATCAGCACACAACCCAATCCAAAGCCTGAAGCATCATAATAGATAACATAACCATCAGTCCATTTTGGGAGCGGTAGAACCGGTGCTGAAGTTATTCTGTCCTTCAATGCATGTAAACTCTGTTCGCAAGCATCGGTCCATTGAAACGTAGCTCCCTTCTAAGTTAACTTACATGGATATTCTAATCTTTTACAATTCATGAAATTCCCCTCTTCGAAGGCCCAAACTTCATCTTTTATCCATCACAATTATGACATTATTCCACTACCAGGGCAATATTTCATATATTCTAAGCGCTACTAGTCTTAGACTCCTTTGAGTTCATTCAAGCTATACTGAGCCTTCTATAACTTATAGAAACCATCAGCTCTCTTATGAGCTTAACCCCTATGACTTATCCATTGTCGTTACCTTCTCACTCATCTTTTCTTATCCTTCCTCCTGTCTTCCAAAAACCTTGTCGCTCTACCATACTTTAGCTTGCGACCTACACATATCTATTTATACTTATTCGCAACCTTTATTCAACATGCTTGCACCATAGATTTCCTTATGTTATTCTGGAAAATCAAGCGAGACACCACACACCACTTTGGTCAAAGGTGCTTAAAAGAGAAGAAAATTTCGTTACAAGTTTCCTGTAATAACCTGTCAAACGGAGAAGCTACAAACCTCCGTCGGAATTGTGGGTCTAGGACAAGTCTTTACTGCCTCAATCTTTTGTGTATCCACCCAGATGCCTTCACTCGAAATGATATGCCCAAGGAAAGTTACAGAGTTCAACCAGAATTCACATCTAGAGAATTTTTTCATACAACTTCCCTTTTGTAGAACTCTGAGCACAGTACTCAAGTGATCTACATGCTCAGCCTCTAAACGAGAATATACCAATATACATCATCAATAAATACGATTACGAATATATCTAAAAAGGGCTTGAACGCACGGTTCATCAAATCCATGAAACTACTGGGGCATTGGTCAAACCGAACGACATAATACGAAACTCAAAGTTTATGTATCTGGTCCTGAATGCTGTCTTCGGAATACCTTCCTCCTTAACCCTTACCTGATGGTACCCGGACCTCAAGTCTATCTTTGAAAAACACTTGGCACCTTGCAACTAATCAAATAAATCATCAATCCTCGGGAGCGGGTACTTATTCTTGATTGTTACCTTATTCAACTGTCTATAATCAATACATATCCGTAAGGAACCATCTTTCTTCTTCACAATTAACGCAGGTGCTCCCCATGGTGATGTACTAGGTCTGATAAAGCCTTTTTCAATGAAATCCTTTAGTTGTTCCTTCAACTCTTTTAGCTCTGTGGGGGTCATTCTATACGGAGGAATAGATATTGGATGCGTATCTGGTAGTAGGTCAATAGAAAACTCATTTTCTCGCTTTAACGGGAGACCCTAAAGTTCATCAGGAAAAACATTGGGAAACTCATTAACAACAAGGAAGGACTGAATGGTTGGTAACTCTACTTCCATATCCCAAACCCGAACTAAGTGATAAAAATAGTCCTTTATGATCATCATCCTTTCTTTGATATAGGAGATAAATTTACCTCTTGGAAATGCCGTATTACCTTCCCATTCTAAAGCAGGCTCTCCAAGGAACTGCAATCAAACCATCTTTGACCTACACTTTGATGTTAGCATAACAAAAAGCCAACAAATCCATACCCATTATAATATTAAGTTCTACCCAACCGAATACCACGTTTCTTATCCTTGTTTATTATCAAATCTATCACGGGCCATTACGGTCGACATCCATATATATAAGTAATGATATTAAGACGTAACTCGGATAACTCAATTAGAAAAGGTTTATATACATAGGGGTCGGCAAGGCCGTAGACATATTATACCCAAAACTGTATACAGGATACTATCTGCAAACCTCTAAGTTGGCATAACCATAATATATACAAGTCAGTACGGGGCTCCCTACGTCCTCATAAAACAACCTAACACATTAGAACCCTGACTTGGTAGTACTCTAAGAAGAGGTGCAACTCACCAACCAAAAACTGACACCTAGAGGAAGTCTACAGTAGAGGGTCCTTGCCTCGTCCTATATATGAACCTCGATAGGACACACTTCGAAGCGGAGCCTTCATATCCTTATCAGTTACCTTCCTTCTCTTGGCCTGACTACTATCCTTTTCCTCTGCATATCCCGTAACATACACTGACGTACCTTGATTGACGGACTCCCAAGACTGTGGACTATCTGGAACCTTAGAAGAGTTGGTTCCGCAAATACCTTGACATAGTTTTGATCCTGAGGGAAACCCGGCTGTGCCAATCCATGCACTACTCCCCTCATACCCTGTTAAATGGGTTGTGATAATGAAACTAAGGGCCTTGGTGAGGTCAGAACTCCTCTCAACTCATCTGCTGCCGAAGTGGTCAAAATAGCTCGAACGGATGACTCATATGGATCCTCGGATGGATCCTCCTCAATAGAACCCACGATCTCCGATGGGTCTGACTCCATAGTGTAACTTATATCTATTTATAACACTTTTATATCCTTCTAACTCTTACTAGAAGCTATAGTCTTCAGAGGCATCGCTAAAACGTAACATATCGTTAGAAACATGAATTCTTATATCGCACGATCTGAGATAAAAAGAGAGGATAACATCCTATATGTCTTGTAGCCTTCTGTCTATAAGTGTGGTGCACAACACACCCATAAACAAGACTCTACTAGACACGGTCTTTAGATAACCTTAGGACAGAACTGCTCTGATATCACTTTTTTCATGACCCAAATCAATGGGCCGCGAAGGGTACCCGAGTCCTACCTGTCGAACACCCTTAGGCATACGACTAAGATATAAACATGAATAATATCTGGTGAATTACGAGAATAACATGCGTGAGGGAAAACCTATCCAAAAGACATATATATATATATCTATATGTGCAGATTACAGTGTGTGAGCCGGCAAGGCCGCTATAGACAACTATATACCCAAAACTGAAAGCCGACAAGGCCACATACCATCCAACTATACAAAATTGTCTACAAACCTCTAATAGAAATACAATTGTACAATACGGTCATGAAACGCAGGCCCCGGGTAATAGGGCATCAGTACGAATAATGTATTGAGTATGTAAGGCATGAAAATCAGTACGTAAAAGACATAGATGAAACATGGAATAAAGAAATCCATCTGTAAATCCGAATAACTTTGTAAATTCTGAAACATTTATAATGTCACGCACGTGCATATAAATGTCGTGTTATGAATAGGTATAGGTGTACATAACATTATCAAGCATCTAAGGGCATCCCATTATGTCGTCTCGGCCACTATGGGCAACAACATCAATATATACCAACTGATCAGGTGGTGGTGCATATATAACGCTGTAATCTTTTTCCATATCCCATATAAATATAATATACATATATACGCATATATAATGACATCTGGTCATGGGTCAATTTATATGTATAAATGTATAAGAAATACATTAATAAGATTTTCTCAGAATTCTATAAAAATAAATATACATTTCGGATAAACGTTATAAAATACGTATTTTTCTGTGACCCATAAATAGAAGATAATAATAATTCACATGGGGAATCAGTAATATAGACACCCCTAGTATTTCTATGAATAGAGTTATTTATGAAAGTTGCGTATTTTGCTAATTTCATTTATACCATAAGGATCATGCCAAATAAAGAAATGATAGCTTTAACATACCTGGAGTAAAAAAAAATCCGTATAATATTCTTTGTAGGAGAACTTGGATACAAGAAATCTCGTTGTTTGAACTGTCAATGTTTCTAACATTCTAATTGACTTTGTTTTATAAAGAAGAAAGTAAGCTTTGTTAAAGCTTTGAAATGGCTTCGTTTTTGAATTTGTATAATGCAAAAAGTCTTTAGATTGTAAAGGTTCTGAATGTTCTAATAGTAGGAATTGAGAATGGCAGCGTTTGTTCTCTTAATGGACTTTGTTTGAGAATCATTTCCTAATGTTCTCATTGTAGTAAAATGACTACTATTCTGATGATATACCAATGTAAGAATGAAGTGTCCTTTACTTTGCTACTTTGTTTCCACCTATTAAATGACTAAGGAGTCATTGTGGCCAACTGCCACATTTTTGTAGGGTAGAATTTATTAATTTTTATCCACTTATTAGTTAATTGGGTATTGTCCCGTTATCCGGTAATTAACCAATTACTCGTATAATTTAAAATTTGTCTCAAATTACTTAAAATTCTACTTATTTTTAATATACTTTATATACCATATACCGTAGTCATATGGTACCTTGCATGGTACTAGTCCATAATTATCGAGTATTATCGTTCAGCCCGTATTTTATCCCAAATCGGCCACCTTCAATGAAGATCGTTTTCTTTAATTCGTGTACCCTTTATCCTTCGTGACACTTACTTATTGCTTGTTATAAATGGCATGAATACGTTAATCTCAAGATAATTTCTTCCCCGAGTCTACGTCGATTAACCGAAAATAAAACTTTAACATATGAAAACGCAAGATGTAACATGAAGTTACTGAATTATTTAACTAATTTAAAATTTTGATCCTCTTTAATTTTGTATACGGTCTAAATCAGAGAGCTTGATTTTGAAGACTTGATCATACACCAGGCTCGAGTTCGGAAGCTCGGAGTAAGAATCGAGCCTGGCCGGGATGTGTGCACCTCGAGAAGCAAATCGGAAACTCGCCATAACCTGCCACGAGGAAAGTATAATTTTGATGACACTCAAGAAAGAGCAAAAATTTCTCAAAGACACGTGGGTCGGGATATAAATTAAGGGATAAGATTTGTACGAAATAGTACAAGTTCGTACTAGGTTGTTATACAGCTGTACCAATAGAAGTTTTTACCACAATTGGAAATGTACTATATTAGGGTTTTCCCCTTCTATATAAAGGGGACCCTAATCTTTGTAAAAGGCATCTGATACACAGCAATAGAACATTCTACTCTACTTTTCTCGTTTACTGTGCTCCATAATTGTTCTTCAGCTTTATTGTTTCTTCTTTATTGTTCATACTTTATTTGCTCTTAACCCACCTCGAGGTCCCCGAGATAATCGAGCTCAAGGTCCCCATTGTTCTAATAACACTGGTTTGGTTCATCAATTCTTCTTACTTAAAACAAATATTACTTGTATATTCATTAGTATTAGAATAAATCACATATCTTTAAAACCACAAATCACCTTTAATTATTACTCGCATTTTTCGAGATAAACAGTTTGGCGCCCATCGTGGGGCTAAAGATAATAGTGATTATTTTAGTGCTAGTTTTCTGATAACACACGTTATTCTTCACACTTTTTCTTGTCAAAGATTCTTTGATTTCAGACTAAGATATGTATAGCTCAGCAAACGCACCCGTGCATGGAAACTACGGTCTCGGATCCCATGTAGAAAATAGTACAACAGCGGGACCGGTGTGCCACCGCTAAACCCTGGGGTAGCACCACCGCCAAACCCCGTCGATGTTGGTTCACACATTGCCTTAAACGTTGATTTGGACACTGATGTCGAAGGAAGTGTATGCGAAGGGGATCAACCTGACGCTCAAAAGACACAGGCTCAAATAGAAAAAGAAGTTAGTGTACAAGTGATTTTTGAGATGTTACAAGCACAACAAGTTGCTATTGCCGAGTTGTAGAGTCAGCAAAAGACTCCGAGCGTGGCTGGGCTAGAAACCGCTCATCGTGTTGAGCTGACCCCGGAGAGATCAAGCAACAACGGTTCGAGAACTGACCCCACCGTCATGAGAATGCTCGAGGAACTCTCGAATAGGATCGAGTCAGGAGAAAAAGGGATTGAGGACAATGACAAAAAGGTAAAAACATACAACTCGAGGGTCGATAAAATACCGGGAGCACCTCCGATTCTGAAAGGACTTGACTCGAAGAAGTTCGTGCAAAAACCATTCCCCCAGAGTGCGGCTCCAAAGCCTATCCCGAAGAAGTTTCGAATGCCAGACATCCCAAAATATAGCGAGACCACTGATCCCAATGAGCACATCACCACATATACTTCTAGCAGAAAAGGAAATGATTTGGAAGACAATGAAATTGAGTTTATTTTACAAAAAAAAAGTTTGGGGAAGCTCTGTCTAAAGGTGCCATGATTTGGTACCATAACTTACCCCTTAACTCTATTGATTCATTTGCCATGTTGGCAGACTCATTTGTAAAGACACATGCTGGTACCATAAAAGTCGCTACAAAGAAGTCCAATGTATTCAAAATAAAGCAAAGGTAAAACGAGATGCTGAGGGAATTTGTCTCCCGCTTCCGATCAGAACGGATGAAGTTACCACCGGCCTCCGATGATTGGTCCGTACAAGCCTTTACTTAGGGGATAAATGAACAAAGTTCGATAGCTTCGAAGCAGCTAAAGTAGAACTTGATCAAGTGTCCCGCCGTGACTCGGGCAGATGTGCATAATAGGTACCAATCAAAAATCAAGGTCGAGGATGACTAGTTGGGAGCCCCTTCGGGCTCAGTTTACACAAGTAGGTTACTAGCGAAGGATTCAGGAAATGCAAACATGGGGTCAAGATCGAATAAGAAAAGATATCAGCCATACGTCGAGGATCGAAGTAACATTTCAAGGCGTAACATACCTTAGAATGATCGAAGAGCTGATCGAGGTCAAAGTTCTCGGGGACTGATGATCGAAACAGGGTTTTATAGGCACTTGGGACCGGCAGAGGCACCCCGATTATTAGAGTACAACTTTAGCGTCGATGCCTCGGGTATCATCTCAGCCATTGGCAAAATTAGAGATACTAGATGGCCCAAGCCTATTAAGACCGATCCTTCTCAGAGGAACCCCAAGTTGATGTTCAAATATCATGGTACTCATGGGCATAAGACCAAGGATTGCAAGCAGCTTAGAGAAGAGGTAGCCTGGTTGTTCAACGAGGGTCATCTTCGTGAATTTCTCAGCGACCGTGCCAATAATCATTTTTGAGAAAGAGATGCAAATAGGAAGAATGAACCTGAAGAAGCTCAACATGTCATTCACATGATCATCGGTGGAGTCGACGTTCGACACGGACCCATATTCAAACGTACCAAAGTATCCATCACAAGGGAGCAACGGACCCGGGACTATGCGCCCGAGGACACCCTCACATTCAGCGAAGAAGACATCGAAGCCTTATCTCAGCCTCACAATGATGCTCTGGTAATTTCTATCCTTTTAAATAAAGTTCAAGTTAAACTTGTTCTCGTGGATCTAGGTAGTTCGGCAAATATAACCAAGTCAAGGGTCGTGGAGCAGCTTGGGTTGCTCAATCAAATCATACCTGCATCTCGAGTCTTGAATGGCTTCAACATGGAAAGTGAAACGACGAAGGGAGAATCATCCTCCCAGTCAATGTGCCCGGAACCATACAAGACACCAAATTTCACGTCATCAAAGGTGACATGAGGTATAATGCTTTGCTTGAAGGTCGTGGATCCATAGCATGAGGGCGGTGCCATAGACCCTTCATCAAATGATGAAATTCCCATTAAAGGATGGCATGAAAACAGTATATGGAGAGCAACATGCAGCTAAGAAGATGTTTGCAGTACACGACTTGGCACCGGTATCGACGCCAGCCACATCGAAAAAGTCAAAAGACAAATATATGGCCAAATAGCAATCACAATCCACACCCTCGGTTGAGCCTGGTGGATAGATGATCCATGAACAGGTGGTCGAGGACGAAGAAGAAGATTACCTCATCCCCCGAGCCTTCGTTGCGCCTGAGGAATCGGATGCGACAAAGTCCACGGTCGAAGAACTCGAGCAATACCTATTGATCGAGCATCTACCAGTATGAAAGGTATACCTGGGGACGGGGTTAGCCCCCAAACTCAGGAAAAAACGCATTTAATTTCTTATCGATAACATTGATTGCTTCGCCTGGTCCCACTTAGATATGACAGGGATTCCACCGGAGATAACTACCCATCGACTAAGTGTTGATCCTATATTTAAACCAGTGAAGAAAAAGAGGAGACCTCAATCCGAGGAAAAGCAGGCATTCATCAAAAAAGAGGTAACCAAACTTCTCAAGATAGGATCCATTAGGGAAGTAAAATATCCCGAATCGCTAGCTAACGTAGTGGTAGTCCCTTTAAAAGGGGAATAAACTTACAATGTGTGTAGACTACAATTATTTGAATAGAGAAGCCCTAAAGATTCTTTCCCATTGCCCAACATCGATTGTTTGATCGATGCTACAGCCGACCACGAGATCCTTACTTTTACCAACGCCTACTCCGGGTACAACCAAATTCAAATGAACCCGGAGGACCAGGAAAAGACTTCGTTCATCATGAAGTATGGCACGTATTGTTATAATGTAATGCCCTTCGGGCTAAAAAGTACAGGAGCCACATATCAACGCCTAGTTAATAAGATGTTCGAGCATCAAATAGGAAAATCCATGGAAGTTTATATTCATGACATGATAGTTAAGTCCCTGCATGCAGAGGACCATTTGATCCATTTGCAGGTGACGTTCGATATCCTAAAAAAGTACTACATGAAGCTTAACCCTGAGAAGTGCACTTTTGGAGCCGACTCGGGCAAGTTCTTGGGCTTCATGGTATCGAACAGGGGTATCGAGATCAACCCCGATAAAATCAAAGCCATCAAGGAAATCACCGTACTGAACAATGTGAATTCCATACAACGGCTGACCGGATGGATAGTTGCCCTAGGTCGATTTATCTCGAGTTTATCAAATCAGAGCCATCATTTCTTTTCTCTACTCAGGAAGAAAAACAATTTCACATAGAATCTGGAGTGCCAACAAGCCTTGGAAGAATTAAAACGATATCTCTCGAGCCCACCCCAACTCCATACTCCAAAGAAGGATGAAATATTATACTTGTACATAGCCATGTCCGAGGTGGCGGTAAGTGGCGTATTGGTTCGAGAAGAGCAAGGTATGCAATTTCCTGTCTATTATGTGAGTCGGATCCTAGGAGATACTGAAACCAGGTACCTACATTTGGAAAAGTTAGCCCTTGCATTAATAAGCGCATCTAGAAAAATAAAACCATAATTTCAATGCCATTTTATATGTGTATTGACTACGTACCCACTTCGAAATGTCTTGCATAAGCCCGAATTATCGGGTAGATTGGCCAAATGGGCCATCAAACTTGGAGGGTATGATATCAAATATCAGCCTCGAACGGCTATCAAGTCTCAAATTTTGGTAGAATTTATGGCCGATTTCGCGCCTTCCTCGTACCTGAAGTAGAAAAATAACTCTTGCTAAACACGGGTATGTTATCGAGGTACAGAACCTCTTCACAGACGGTGCCTCAAACATGAAAGGATCCAGGCTCGGCATCGTTTTGAAATTTCCCGCGGGTAGTTTCGTTAGGAAATCTATCAAAACTTCTAAATTGAATAACAATGAGGTCGAGTATGATGCCATGATTGCAGTTCTTGAACTAGCCAAGGGCCTTGGAAAGAGGTCATCGAGGCAAAGTGTGACTCCCTTTTGGTAGTAAATCAAGTAAACGGGAGCTTTGAGGTTTGAGACGATCGAATATAGAGTTACTTAGACAAACTTCAAGTTACATTACACAGCTTAAAGGAATGGACACTGGACTATGTACCTCGAGAATAGAATAGCGAGGTCGATGCACTAGCAAACTTGGGTTCATCGGTTGAAGAAGATGATATCGTCTCGGGAACTATCGAGGTCGGTGGTCGAAGAAGGCCATGCAGAAATTAATTCAACAAGTTTAACATGGGATTGGAGAAATAAGTACATCAACTATCTGAAGCATGGGAAGGTCCTACGGACTCAAAAGAGTCAAGAGCAACTCGATTCTCACTCGATGAAAATGGAATGTTCTATAGAAGAACCTTCCATGGACCACTATTAGTGTGCTTGGTACCCAGGGACACTGATTAAGTATTACGAGAAATCTACGAGGGCACTTGTGGGAACCATTTTGGCGCCAACTCTTTGGTTTGGAAGGTGATCAGAGCGGGGTATTATTAGGGTAGCATGGAAAAGGATACAAAGGAGTTCATTCGAAGGTGTGATAAATGCCCATGATTTGCACCAATGATCCATCAAACCAGTGAATAACTCCATTCAGTCCTATCCCCGTGTGCATTCATGAAATGGGGGATGGACATCGTCGGCCCCTACCAACGACGCCGGGTAAAGCTAAATTTATTTTGTTTATGACTGACTACTTCTCAAAATGGGTGGAAGCGCAAGCCTTAGAGAAGATAAGAGAAAGAGAAGTCATCGACTTCATATGGGACCACATCATATGTCAGTTCTGGATAGCTTCCGAAATAGCATTTGACAATGGGAAGCAATTCATCGGTAGTAAAGTAACAAAATTTCTCGAGGACCATAAAATCAAAAGGATTCTATCAGCGCCTTACAACCCAAGTGCAAATAGTTAGGCTGAGTCCACGAACAAAACATTCATTTGAAACTTAAAGAAAAGGTTAGATGATGCAAAGGGGAAATGGAGAGAAGTATTGCCCGAGGTGTTATGGGCATATCGAACGACGTCAAAGTCGAGCACGGGGGAGACCCCGTTTTCTTTGGTGTACGGGTTCGAAGCATTGATCCCAGTTAAAGTCGGGGAACCTAGCATCAGGTTTCAGCATGCCATCGAAGACTCAAATCACGAAGCTATGAACACCTCTCTCGAACTACTAGATTAAAAATGTGAGGTTGTATTAATTCGAATGGTCGCCCAAAAATAAAGGATCGAAAGGTATTACAACATAAGGACGAACCTTTGACATTTCGGAGTCGGGGACTTAGTCTTGAGGAAAGTCACTCTCAACACTAGAGACCCAAATGAAGGAAACCAGGCCTCAATTAGGAAGGACCGTACCGTGTCCTCGGAGTTGTAGGGAAAGGATCCTACAAACTTAGCACAATGGAAGGCGAGAAACTACCAAACAATTGGAACGTATCGTTGCTCAAACGCTATTACTGCTGAGGCATGACCTTCTCCCCCTTTTCATTTGCATTTAAAACTAACTCCTTGCAGATGTTCAATTGGAAACATCAAGGTACCTTTTGGCTCGATGACCTTGGTGTTAAAGCATGCGTTGCACTCTTTTTCCCTTAGATCGGTTTTTATCCTAAATTGATTTTACTGGCAAGGTATTCAAGGCTTCTTTTCAATCAATCTCGAACACTAAGGGGCATAACCCTCGGAGGACGCATTCTTGAAGAAAGCAATTCACGCCAAGTAGGGCCTCGATAGGGGAATGTTGTAATGGGCCAAACGGTCAAATGAACTGTGTACATAAAGAATAGTCGAGCCCCCAGTGGCAAAACATGTACGCATTTATCGATTATTTGAAAAAACATTCTTATTATATCAAAACACTTTGTGCCTCAAAGAATTCTACTATTTTCACATTTAACGGCTCAAGGGCCAAAACTCCGAATGGACCCGAATACTCGGGGAGTGTCATCGACAATAGACACATCGAGTCATCAAACATTCAAACTTATAAGACCTCAAAGAGGCACATTCAAACTTATAAGACCTTAAAGAGGCACACTCAAACTTATAAGACCTCAAAGAGGCACATTCGAGCTCACAAGACCTCAAAGAGGCATCCCCTCGATATTAAGGCCCAGGGCATCACACTCGGGGACTAAAGGCTACGACCATATAAACGACTATGGTCATATAAAAGGCAACGGCCAAAATAATGCGGCTCAGAGACGTCCAACTTCCGCCATAAAACTAAAAGGCCTTTATATACTTCAAAAAAACGGTTAAATCAAGCTACCCTTGGCAAAAGCAAATTGTACGGGCTTTTATATAATCAGCCCTTGAATATGCGAAGGCTTCGTTAAACATCAACCTTCGAAAAAACCTCAAGAGGTATTTGATTAACATTGCATATCAAATTACAAACGAGTTTTCAATCAGTCAAACCTTCGAAAAACCCAAACGGGTATGAAAAACACATGCTAAGGCATACAAAATTCTCAACAAGTCTTTTAGCCAAAAAGAGGGAAATATTTATATCCATTTTAGAGACCGAATTGGCCCTACCCAAAGAGCCTAAGGGCCAACCTAAAAGATCCTAAGAGCCAACCTAAAGAGCCTAAGGGCCAATATTTAAAGAGCTTAAAGGCCGAAGCACACCATGCTCGAGACCTTACCCAGCTCGGACTCAAAAGTCCCGAGCTAGAACTTAGCTAGAATATCGAACCTTAAGTGGTAACCTATTATCGATTGTTGATCAAAACACAAAACTTGAGGGTCTACTCTACCCCAAATTTGATTCAACGCTCAGAGGTTATATCATCAAAAATCAAGCAAACTTTGAAGAAAAAATGAAGTCAAACGATCAAGGAAACTCCTTTCCCTTTTTATATATACAAAAAGATATTACAAAGGAGTCCTAAAAATCAAAAATTACAAAAAAAATAGAAACAATTCTACCTACTCCAAATGGGTATTCCTCCCCGGACCTGTCGCTTCCCTAGGACCAGCCTATTCCCCAGGAGTAGCTTCTTCGGTAGCCTTCCCCTCTTCATCATCTTTGACTTCATCATCATCGTCGGAGGAAAGGACAAATTTGGCATCAACATTATCTGCCTTAGCTTGATTTATCTCCTCGGAAAGATCAAAGCCCTTAGCGTGTACCTCTTCGAGGGTCTCCCTCATGGATCGAAGTCGGGCATAGTCATTGCTTCTTTTCTATCGATTGGAAACCCCCCTCAACTCCATCTGAGCATCGGCAGCATCCTTCAAATAGATGGATACCATCCTGTAGGCCTTGGCTTGTATTTTTCTGGCTTCAGCCCTGACTTTCACAGCTTCGGCCTTGGCCTTCGCAAGACCAGCCTCGAGCTCGACTATTCTGCCAGCTTGAACCAAGTTGCTCCCTTGAGTATTCCGCAGCTGAACCTAGAGGGCTAATACCTTTACCAGTGCATCATTTTTAGCCACAACGAGGGCATCCATCTTTGCTTTCCATTCATTGCACTCGGCTCGAACTTAATCAACCTTGCCCTGGAGCTACCCAATCATATCTAGCTTTTGCTGCAGCTGAGACATTCACATATTAGCCTCCGAAGACGGGAGAGGTAGCCCGTACTTTTTCATAACAGAGGTTACCTACTTTTCTAACTCACTCTTTTATTCACAAGATTTGGTCAACTCCGATCGAAGATCCTTCAGTTCTTCCTCCTTTTTATCAAGGAGAAGCCTAAGGGTTTTCTCCTCATTCGAAGCCCTACGCAATTCGACTTCACAATGATGCAATTCGGTCTTCAGTTTGTCAAAGGCCTGCACAAAGGAAAGGAGTGATCGATTAGACGAAAGAAGAAAAGTATTACATTAAAGAAATTGTAGTGCCACTAAAAACTTACAATTGAGCAAATACGCTAAGCCTCCTCGAAGATTGAGCTCGCATCCACTGGGTAGGCCTCATCGACCCCAGCAAAGTAACCTTGGAAGGGGTCGTTTTCACTTGGGACTCCGCCTAGCTCGGACGTCTTCAAGTTCTGAGCATCACTAATGGTATCCTCGGAGAAGGCCGGAAACGACGAGGGTTGATCTGCTGTCATGGACTCGGGGAGATCACCCGAGGTGCTCTGTTCAGGAAGAGGACCTTCGAAGCTCGCTCCCTTTGGAGTATTTCCAGAAGTTTGAGAAGCACTTACCACATCAGGTGATGCAGGGCCTTCATCCCCCCTTTCTTTTAAAATTCCTTCCTTGAGGCTGGGGGCCCCGATCTCTGCAGGCTTGACAGCCTTGGAAGATTTCCTGGTTCAAGTCACCAGCATCGAACCCTTCATCTCGTCACCATCATCGTCCATGAACTGGTGGTCCGAGTCAACATCCACATTGACGACGATTCTTTTCTTACACCTCCGAGCGGGCTCTGCTTGTCTTTGTGAGTCCTCTCTCTTCGAGGACCTTTTTCTCTTGTTATCTTCCTTTGGCTTTGGAGCTGAAAATCCTACTTCCTCCCCCGAAAGTGGTGGCCTCATCTCGAAGAACTCACCAATATCTACGATAGAGGAATCAGGTCACATGAGAAAAGACATTCTTAATGAGGAAAGAAACATTATGACACGTACTGTGGTGTTTCACTTCCCACTTGACCTTCGACAAGTCACGCCACTTGCATTTATCGTATGTTAAAGTAGTAGCTAGTTTTCGAACCCAGTCCTCGAGGTCGAGGATCGCATTAGGCATCCACAGAACCGCTGCAGAAAGGGGAAAGGAGTAATTATGTGAAGTTTAGCAAAATTTATGGAAAAGATCTAAAGCGAAGAATTCCACTCACGTTCGAAGTTTCATTCCTCGGGGAATGGAAGGAAATCCTTGGGAATAACATCAACGGTCCTCACCCGGATGAACCGGCTCATCGTAAGACATGAAAAAAGGTATGTAAAAGCCATAGATGAAACATGGAATAAGGAAACACATATTTAAATCAGAATAACTTTGTAAATTCTGAAATGTTTATAACATCATGCACGTGCGTATAAATGTCGCGCCATGCATAGGTATGAGTGTACACAATATCATCAAGCCACTGAGGGCATCCCATCATATCGTCTCGGTCACTGTGGGCAACATCATCAACATATACCAACTGATCAGGTGGTGGTGCGTATATTACACCATAAACATTTGCCATATCCCATATACATATATTTACATGTCACACCCCAACCTCGGGAGGCGCGACCGACGCTCAATCGAGTGACCCCAACTGAGCAAGCCATTATAACACATTCTTCTCAACTCAATATGATTAAGGGAACCATGCTTTCGTTTACTTAGACAATAGGAAAGATTGTACATTCATCATTGATAGATCGTTTCATATCACATCCTTAAACCGTAGATAAGTTTCCAAGATTACATACAATTACAATTTAGAGAAACAAGAGTTTAAGATTACAACCTAGTTCATAGGCCCATCCAAAACCGTACATAACCCACACAAACGTCTATGGAGCCTTTAAGGATACAAAGTCAATTATGACGACGCCGGAAACAAGTGTCGGCTATACCTCAAAAGTGGATTTCTATAACAAAAGTTGTGCAATATAACCCCTTGAAGGAGAGAGGGGCTCACCAAGACTATGAGAGGAGGATACTCTGCTATACGCGATCGACATTGTCCGTTATGGTGCCACCTACATTCATTTAAAAATATAGCACCCCTGGCAAAAGGGACGTTAGTACCATGGAATAGTACTAGTATGTATAACTAAACACCATCATAATAGAAAGAACTATCATACAAGAAGAAGAAATCACAAGAGACAATCTAAAGCTTTAACCGAGCACCACATCACCAAATAATGAATCATATAATTTCACATCATCTCCATAGCTTTAGTTTGGGACATTTCATACTGTTCATCATTATTCACATACTACCGCTGTCTTGAGAGGAGTCCGATCACGGCCTGATCGGCTAGGTTGCCTCATTTGAGACATATACCTCAATCACAATCTCATTCTCCTTTTCCGGAATTCAATATTAGCACATTACCACTATGTGTGCGGCATGGTGTCCGATCACGGCCCGATCTGCTAGGCCTCCTTGCCTAGGCGTTATTCCTTTCGCATTAATTATCTTATTTGAATCTTTATTTCACATATATCATATCAATTCATTGGCATCTAGGGCCACAATTATCACATCATTTCCACTTTCTATGTCAACCTTGCAATTTATGATTATAGGTACATACAAAATCAATTCAAGTTGTAAGCATAGGTAAGATTTCACATAATTAGCATGACAATCTCAGTTTTAAATATTGGCGTGAAGTGTAGGAGATTTCAACATATGGTTCATATTCTTTGCACATCTTTAAATATCTGGAATAGTAATTTGCACACATTTAGGCACCCCTTTCATATACATATATACAATTTCAAAACCAACTCATGTAAAATAACAATCAATACATCAATCAAGTTTTCAGTCTCAACTCATTTGCACAAACACATACCAACGGAGCTCAATTTTGAATAGGAGGACGTTTTAGCCATACATACCTCAATAGAGCTTTCTGTAAATTCTTACAAAATTTTGTGTCTCTTAGCAACTTCAATATATTTTATGAAAATACCATTTTGCCTTCCGAGACTAAGCTCTATCTCTATCTGCATTTTTGCATTGCATAAGTCTACCATTCTGCCTTCCGAGACTAAGCTCTGTCTCCATCTGCATTCTTGCATTGCATAAGGCTACCATTCTGCCTTTCGAGGTTAAGCTCTACCTCTATATGCATTTCTTGCATTGCATAAGTCTACCATTCTGCCTTCCGAGGTTAAGCTCCACCTTCATTTGCATTGGCTGAAAGATCGCCACCTTATTTACAGTCGCATCGGCTGAAAGATCACCACCTTATTTACATTTGCATCGGCTGAAAGATCGCTCCTTATATCTTTGCATCGGCTGAAAGATCTCCACCTTATTTACATTTGCATTGGCTGAAAGATTGCCACGTAACTTACATTTGCATGGCTGAAAGATCGCCACCTTATTTACACTTGCACGGCTGAAAGAACACCACCTTATTTACATGTGCACGGCTAAAAGATCGCCAACTTATTTACATTTGCATTGGCTGAAAGATCGCCACCTACTGTATTGCATAGGCTGAAAGATCGCCAGACACTACATCTCATGGGCTGAAAGATCGCCAAATTATCCGAAGGCGTCATTGTTTGTAGGCACCATTTTCATAGCCCGAGAACACCATTTCATGGCTTGACGACCCCTTTTATCTTTTGCATAACATTATTCAAAGGCATCATAGTTCGGAGGCATCATTCTCATAGCCCGAGAGCATCATTTCATGGCCGGCGAATCCTTTATTATACGCTTCATGGCCCATGACATCATGGTCTAAGGACGTCATCCTAACCATCCAAAGACAACTTTCATGGTCCAACGGGAAATTACATCATGTTTAAATTTACTCACAATATATGCTTGTATCGCTTACTAGCAGTTAAACCAGCAAGCAACGACCACCTCATCAGGAGTGATCCCACTCCAGTTCCCGTAGCCCTGTCAGGTTTCAAACCATTCATCCCAACCTGAATATTGCGTCCGTTCTTGAAAAGTCTTTATCGGCATATTCCGCCGACGGATCCCAAACTACATACGGACTGATTCCTGTAAAATCAGGGATATGTAGGCAGATCAAAAACTAGATTACAACTTAAATCTCCTCGACCCAATTCGTTCGGTCAAAATTAACGATCATATCTTTGCCCGACAACTCTTTCATCCTTCCCGAGTAAAGAGGGGCAGCTGTTGAGACCCAATTTTTCCCTATATATTTTTAATATGCAAAGTACTCTCAAAATAGCATGTATGTGCATATAAAGGTATGTCCCAAGGTTTTATTATATTTCTCTTAATTTTTAAAGATTTTTACATCAATTTATTGCCCTATTTTATCAAGAAAAACCCAATAATTATCCCAAAAATTATCATTTTGGGTGATTCATTTATTGGATTCTCATATTAATATTAAAATATATCTAGCATAATTTTTTTCATATTTTTTACAAATTTATTTAGTATTTTAAAGCTAAATTGCATGTAATTGCAATATTGGCCTCTTTCAAGATATAATTGTAATTATATTTATAAAATCGACTCCAGTATTTTTAGTTTGATAGGTATGTATTATTAATCATTTTAGTACCTTTAATTTATTTCTAGAAATTATTTTACTATTTTTTATAAAATAAATAAAGGGAAAAATGGCTATTTAAATGTTAGCCCATTTGCATTTCAATTTTAGCCAGATTTGACACCCCAAGTAAACCCAATTTCAAATCCAATTACCCAGCCCAAATCTTAATTCTTTCCGACCCACGACCCTTTAAAATAACCCGCTCGGATTTCCGACCTAACCCCTAAACCTAATCATTTTCCCTTCTATAGCCGCCCCTGAATCCCCCTTCTCCCAGTTCTCTCTCAAGCTCCCCTCAAACCCTAGCCGCCTCCCTCCGCTTCCACCCTAAAATCACCGGAATCCATGACTTCCAAGGCCACTGAAGTCCTATACCGGCCTCCTATAACTCCTACACGCCTGGTTACTATAGTTTCAAGGCCTGACCCTGAAGAAGCTTCGCCCAGATTTTGTTCGATTCGAGTTTTATGGCTATCTCCGACCTTGCTCCGGCCAGCCATGGCTATTCGAGCCTGATCTCGACTTCTCCTGCTTAGATCATTGACTTTCCAAGCCTTTCTCACCATCTGGGTTCTTCTGAAACCCTAACTTTTGAGGTTCTTCTAATTTCTTTAGATCTGTTCTAGATCCGTGTTTTCCCTAAACTTTCAAATGCTTTCTCAAAGTTTCTTTCAAAACTCTACTTTCAAAACCTTTATCTTTTCCGATTTAGGGTTTTGGCAAGATATTTAGAAGTCTCTCTGATCTTTTGCATGTTCTACTGTGTTTCTTATGTTGTTCTTCTACTATGCTTCTTATATTGATTCTTCTACTGTGTTTTAAAGTCTTAAGTTCTTTCTTAGGGTTTCTAATTTTATTTTCTTTGTTGATATTTTTGCCTGATTCTCTTGTCTTTCATCTTTATACTCAATTGATGGAAAAACCCTAAGATTTGGAGTTCATTCGAGTTCTGATATTATTTTGCTATGTGACTTGTTTGTTCCTCATATCTGAACTTGTTTGGTTTCAAAACCTTAATTTCTTTGGACCTATTTGAGTTTCTGAAGTTGTTTCATTTGTTGCTTGACTGAATTTCAAAATCTTTTATTGTTTTATATGATTCTGAATCCCTGCTAAACTCTTCTAAGGTCTTTCTACTGGACCCTTTGCATGCTATTTGACTCTCTCCCTTCTCCATTGCTGAGTTACTGACACTGACCTATGTGACTACCATGTTCCTATAGTCCACTACTTACTGATTTTGCAATTGCATGAAACTTTTCTTTGTCCTAAATTCAGCCTTGCATGCCTAATACTTGTGTGCTCTTTATATATGCTGAGCTTCCCCTCTAAAATGACTTTCAATTTTTGACTGATTTCAGACCTCCTTGTGTAAGTCTGATTGATTTGTTCCTTGTTTTACTAATTTCCCTATTTCTTGGTTTGATTTGAAAACTTCCCTTAGCCTTTCTGACTAGGTTTATTCATGAACCAGTAATTTCGAATCTCTGACTCCTTGATTTACTATGTACTGATTGATTCTTACCTTATAGCGTATTTCAAAGATCCTTCCCTTAATTAAACTCCTATGTATTTACCCCTAATTGTCTACTTTGCACAAGATGCTTATTTGATCTCTTTCCTTAAATGATTTCTGTTCATTACCGTTTAAGTTTGAACTCCTTAAATAAAGGAAGTTCTTCTACTGATTGATTTTAATTGGTACATGGTTATTCTCTTGCCTTATTCTCTACCTGTTTTGAAACTATAAATACCATGCTCTTTCATTGAAACAAAGACGCACGAACATTCTTAGTCTTTTGAACTCACATTCACATTCAAAAAGCACTCTCTCTTGTTACTTGTATTGTGGCCTGCTTTCTTTCAAGTACTGCTACTGCTGTATTTTGCTACTTTGAAACTGGTATGACCTGATTAAGGTTTTTAGCAACCACAATAATGTTTTTATTTAATACGTTCACTTGCATGTCTGCCTATTGCTTTTGTTTAGTTCGGAATTTACTTTAGCATGCTGTAATTTCCTTCCTATCATTCATCCCAATCCCCCTACCCCAATATGTTTGATGCGAATGGTTTGTTTGAGGCATGACAGTATTAAGTATTATTGTCTATGGCTCAAACTTGATTCCCCCGGAATCATAACCTCTATGTCACTATCATATGTTGTGTATTATTGTTGATTTGTAAGCATAACAACACTCTCTATTGTTGTGCATTCCCAGAATTAGCTAAATGCCTAAGAACATAGGCTCTTTGCAACTTCCCTGTTCCCTTGAACCCCTTTTGTGTACTTGTTTGTAACTGTTTCCCTCCCCTTTATTCCCCAGTACTCTGCTCCTCACTTTCATTCTCTCTTAGACTTTAAGTTCTGCCCCCCCCCCCTTGTGAGCCTTGCCTTGGGACCCTTTGAGCTCCCTCTGAACTTGGACACTTTAGGGCTGGCCCTTCCACACTGCACTTATCCCCATTCTGATAATGCAATTTGGGTGTGAGCATTGCCCGGAGTCCCATTGAGGCTCTTAGGGAACTTTGACACACTTAGATTGGAGAAAGGCTTTGGATGAATGGTCTTTGAGTTGGGTCTATCATGTAACTCAGAGAGGAAGTCAGAATCAGTCTTCCTCTAGTTGTACTTTTTTTTACTTTTCCTTATTTAGTTTTATTTATCCTGGTTTGTAATAATTTGTAATAAACATTTGAGGCTGGTTAGTGAAAAAGGGTGGGTAACTATTTAAGCAAAGGGTAGAAATCATGACTATAGGACTACTATATTCCCGCATATTCAACATCATATAGAAACCATGTCTATAGAATTTTGCATATTTAACTTCACTTAGAAATTATGTCTATAGGATTCTGCCTATTTAACTCCACTTAGAAATTATGGCTATAGGATTTTGCATATTCAAACTTCACTTAGAAATCATGTCTATAGGATTCTGCCTATTTAACTTCACTTAGAAATCATGGCTATAGGATTTTGCATATTCAAACTTTACTTAGAAATCATGTCTATAGGATTCTTCATATTTAACTTCACTTAGAAATCATGTCTATAGGATTATGCATATTTAACTTCACTTAGAAATCATGTCTATAGGATTTTGCATATTCACACTTCACTTAGAAATCATGTCTATGAGGCTTCTGCATTCTGACTCTACGTCTGCAAGGTCTTATAATTAGTAACGCCTAGAAAACATGCCTATAAGAGTTTCTAATAAAGAATATGATTCGCCTTACTCAGTGTTATATATAAAACCAGTAGTAATGGCTGCTAGAGTTTGTAGAACTTGTAATCAATTCGTTTAAATCCTGCCTCTCTTTTAATAATCTGATTCTATCACTTAGCAAGTTTAACAAGTATGCATTCACACAGTTCATTTCGAGCCTTACTGTTTCATTGCTTTCTCAATACAGTAGATACCATGCTTATAGGACCCTTGTCCAACACTTAGACAAGCCCTAAGGTAATAGATATAAACTGAATCTACTTCTGTCAATAATTACATCTAGCAGGCAGGCCTGACTCAGACTTCTTATCTGAGCTATGTGATAAGCTGAAACTGTCTCAACAATTTTCTCTCACTTGTCTTTAATACCTTTTAAATCAGACCTAAACAGTATGTGTAAGTCATGCTAATTACGTGTTTCTTTGTTTAAGGAGGTATATCCGAGCCTTTGCTTGTTATATGCTTTGCCCAATTTGCAATACGTGTTTTGTATGTCGCCTTCGATTTTTTTTTCTTTGAAGCTATAAATAATCCTAATATCCCTTCTTTTTAGGATTAGTAGTCCTAAATGCCTCCGGGACTGATAGGATTGGGACGGGTAATAGCATGCAATAAGTAAAAGAGACCAATCGGTGCTTTAAATACCTTAACGGGGTGGGAATGGTAGATATGGATATGATGACCACGTGATAATGTCATGTGTAGCCCCTCATTGAGGAGTGATTACGGGTATTGTGTGGGGTGTTCCATATTGTTAATAAACCTAAGACCCCCTTTCCCTTATTTCTTTATTTCTTTTATCGCTTCAACTCTTTCTTTAAAAAATCAGCTTTCTTTGCTCTTCCAAACTTTGTTTGTTTGCAAACCCTTATATGAAACCCCCTATTATTTGAGCCTTATTTGTCTGCATATTAATTGCACATCAAATTCACAATAATTATCTGGCCGGGAACCACACTAGTGGATTCTGAGGGGTGCCTATCATCTTCCCCTTGGAATAATTTCAAGCCCTTACCCTAATCTCTGGTTATTCAAAATCAAACTCTTTTGGTGTCCTAATGGACTATAATCATTAGGTGGCGACTCTTCAAATGCAAACCCAATTTCCAAAAGGAATGAGTTGTCCCTCCAAATGTCATAAACCCGATTTCTCTCTAGAAAAAAGGGGCACGACAACGTGGCGACTCTGCTGGGGACTTTTAGGCTTTTATCATTTCAGACTATTATTGTGTATTTATGCTTCTTCAAGCGCAATTATCTGTTTATTTCTTTCAAGCATTCAATTTTCTTTTCAATTGCAAAACTGACTCTTCTTTTTGTTTCTTTCCTTTATTACTTTCCTTTACTGCTTTCCTTTACTACCGCTTTAAATTATGAAAAATTGTTGTATTTACTGTTTTCCTAACATGCAAATACGTGACAACCTGCTTTAATTGTTGCGTAATCATGCTCAATATCATATTGCACTCGTGCCAAACAAAATACCATACAACGCTTATAATGAGTGGTTGCACACTTTTGATATTATCACCCCCTGTATACGGAAAAGGCATATTTGCCGTAAAACCAGTCGATCAACGGTGTAGTCGACAGTTCTGTGCCTTTCCCCCTTGAGTTGTCCACTCAAGGGTACCAGTCTAAACCCTCATAGAAACCTTACTCTGTTTAATTGTGCATGCATCATGGTCAAACCTAGCTGAGTCAGTTATATTGTCCACATAATGACTCTTTAAGAAAGCCCTGTCCAAAGTCCACTGGGTTTCCCTAAAGCCTAAACGGACATTACCACGTTCTGTGTATTTATTTGGAGAACTAAATGTTTTTATGATAATTATTGATATTAAATAGTTGAGTCTGGTGGGGGTAAGGGCCTAACCCTTTTATCTTGCAGAAATATGAGGCACGAAGTTCCCAGATTCGGTATGGTCACCAACATCTACCCAAAATTGCTAAGCTGGTGGGAGGATCTTCACTCTAGTGATCAAACCCTTGTCCGTAAATCTGGGCAACCTACCTTCTCTCCAGGAAATCCAGCCCAACAACAAGATCATAGAAGCTGCCACTTTATACTGGGATTGTGAGAGGTCCGTGTTTTGCTTCGGGGACATTGAAATGACACCCTTGCTAGAAGAAATAGGAGGATTGGTCGGTATACCATGGGAAACACCGGGATTGTTAATGCCTAAGAACCGTAAGGGTAGGGGTTTTCTCAAAATGATGGGTCTGAAGAAGAATCCAGAATTGACATGTCTGAAGGAATCTTATATCCCCTTCGACTATTTGTATGAGAGGTACGGTCACAACAAGTCCTACCGTACCTATCCTGACGAATTTGCCATCACAATATTAGGGCATATTCACCAAAGGGTCTTTATATTTATGTTTTGTTTCCTGGGGTTGATAGTGTTTCCAATAAAGAAAGCAAGGATCCATACCAGGCTGGCTATGGTAACTAAAACTCTGATGGAGGGCATTGGTGGGCAACCTTTCAGCATTGCGCCTAGATTATTGCGGAGATATACTAAGCCTTACTGAAGTGTCAACGAGGAGCCAAACACTTCGAGGGATGGAATTTGCTACTTCAGCTCTGGCTCATAGAGCATTTCCAAAGGGGTGAATACCGACAGGAAATTCCACGAAGAGACTGGGATGATCATATCGCTTTCCATCATCCGAATTGAATAAACTATAAGCCTAACATGTTCGCCCAGCCAGAAAATGCCAGATGATGGGTAGAGTTATTTGATAACTTTACCGAGTATCAGGTATAATAGATGTTCGAATGGTTCCCTACTGAGGAGTTCATCACCCGATCCAGGGATGCGCCATTTCTGATATTAATCGGTCTAAGAGGAACCTACCCGTATGTCGCTCTCTGAGTTATGAGACAGACTGGTAGGAAACAGGTTATACCAAGGGTCGACAAGATGAGTCAGTTCCGGGCTGACTTCCAAGCTGATGACAGTCCTTATAAGTGCCAAGCTCAGCATATGTGGCATTGCAAGATCATCATGGGAAGAGATACTATCGAGCCAGATAGATACCACACTGGTTGCGCTCCCTACTATTCAGGCTGGTTAGAATCTAATCACGATGGTCTGGGCCAGCCAGGACTCGCTAGGGGCCACATGATCATAGATGAAAGGGCCAAAGCGCAGGTCAAATACAATCAACTGCGCAAGAGGATCTGGGAATGTGAAAGCGAGCACCGTGAGATACAAGAAGCCAACCAAAAGCTGATTGAGGAGTGGAAAGACATGGCTGTCAATGCCAACAAACGACTGGGGTACTTGGAGCGGGGTATAGTAGAGCTGGAAAGGAAATATCTCAAAAGAATCGAGGATTTCCAGAATGCTAAGGGAAATAAGGGTGGACATCTAGCCAGATCCTACCTATTGCTAGGACTTCGCGAGTTGGGAAAGCTGTTTGACGGAGCCAAAGATGTCGAGTCTGGGGAAGGTCCTTCTGGGACCAAGTAGATAGGAATTTACTTTTTCATTTTATGAATGTGATAGGCCAATGGCCACTAGTGATATTTTATATCCTGTTATTTAGTGTCGATTTGGGATTCGTCTACTTTTTATCAATAAAATGAGGTATTTAGCATTTTAAGTTCTCTAAATCAATTTGTCGCTAGGCCTACCTCGGGCACAAAGAGGTTCCCAAAATATGACACGATTTACATTCTCGCACTATGTGTTTAAATATCACAACATTTTCTTATTATCCTCACTAACTTGTTACCTTTTTGTTTATACTTTTTGTTTATTTATTCCCCTTCCCCAAAGGTTAGTTCGTGCACTTTGGCAACATCATCTTATTCAATGAGATCCAGGGTCCCTCCACCCACTCCTCCTCTTAGTCCAGTAAAAACAAGAACAAAGGAAAAATGAAAGATTCGAACAACGCCATAAAGGATAACTCAACTGAACGGGTAGAGGTAACTCATGGTCATGGTAATCTGGTTCCTAAGGAAAGTGCATCCCAGCTTGAACAAAAGCTGCTAAAATTCCAAGAAGATCTTGATCAGGTTCGGAATCTGGCGAATCTATCATTTTCCCTCACCACTCCCGATATCAATTTCCAAAATGCTTAGAACCCCACACCTACACAAAATATCCCAAAGCCACAAAACCATCCCGCTCCTCACCACCACTACAACACCTGCCATACTTACAACAATACTCTGTTGCTCATCCCAGAACCCTTGAACTCCACAAATGACCACGTCCACACCCATCACAACACCCCCATCTATGTGGAGACCATGCCACACTCCACCCAACCCATCTTAAGCATACCCGAGTCTGATGATAAGGACTCGCTCATCAGGAACCTGGCTGAAGAACTTAAGAAACTGACCAGTCGAATTCAAGACGTCGAAGGAAGCAAGGGAATTGAGGGTTTAAACTATGAAGATCTCTTCATACAACCAGATGTTTGAGATGTTTGACGTTATAGGTGATCCGAGAGTCCATTTGAGAACATACTGTGACAAGATAGTTGGAGTAGGGAAAGACGAAAGGATCCGCATGAAGCTTTTCATGAGGAGTCTGAAAGGAGATGCTCTGTAATGGTACATTATCAAAGACCTAAAGAAATGGTCAAACTAGGTGAGTGTGGCGTCCGATTTCATGGACAGGTTCAGGTTCAACACAAAAAATGCACCAAATGTGTTCTACATTCAGAACCTAAAGAAGAAGCCCACAGAAACATTCCGCGAGTATGCTACTCGCTAGAGATCCGAAGATGCTAAAGTCAGACCTACTTTAGAAGAACAACAAATGAACAAATTCTTTGTCCGGGTTTAGGACCCGCAGTGTTATGAAAGGCTGATGTTGAATAAGAGCCACAAATTTCCTAACATTATCAAGCTAGGAGAAAGGATCGAAAAGGGCATCAAAAGTATTATGGTTACGAACTTTAAGGCCTTGCAAGATACAAACAAGGCCTTACAGTCTGGTGGTGCGTCCAAGAAAAGGGACATAGGGGGCGTAATGGTTGCACAGAGAAACAAATATCCAATCAAATACCAAACCTTCTTGATGCCTCCACTCACATATCAGCCTACACCAAATTACCAAGCACCCTCAACCTCTTACCAAACTCCACTACCCACATATCAGTCACCTTCACCTCCCACATATCAGCCTACTTCACCCAGATACTCCCAACCCACACCTATTTACCAAGCCTACAATGCTCAACCATCCCACTATCAATCCCCCCCCCCCTATACGCCAAAACTTCCCTAGACCGCAGACCTCCTAAACAGTATACAACCATTGCTGAACCTATTTACCAGATATACCAGAGACTCAAAGCTGCTGGTTATGTCACCCCTATCACTGCCATAACCCCTGTGAACCCTTCTAAATGGGTCAATCCAAACAAATCCTATGCATACCATTCCGGCATGAAGGGACACACCATCGACGAATGTCATTCTCTGAAAGACAAGATCCAGGCTCTGATTGACAACAAAATTATTGTGGCAAAAGAACCTGCTCCAAATGTATGCAATAACCCTCTACCGGACCATAAGGGTGGAGGCATTCACATGATCAAAATAGAGGATGATTGGAAACCCGAGGGGTCAATTTGGTTGATCACAGAAGGTGGTGATCCAAAGAAACCAATAGTTACTCTTAATCCAATCATAGTCCAGATTCATCCATTTGGGGACGTTGAGGTAAACATGTTTGTGCCACTTGAGTTCGAAGCAACTGCAAAGACACCAACACCAATTGAGGTCGGATTCGTGACTCCGGCAAATGCACCTCCACCATTTGAAGTTGTAGTTTTACCTCCCAAAGCACATGCTCCATTCGGAGTGAAGATGTCCCCACCGATCCCAGTGGTGATGCCCACCATGACACCATTCCATACCAAGGATATACCATAGGACTATACAGCCGAGGCAAGAATAAAAGGCAAGGGTAGGACTGAGGAAACTGTTGCCGCACAGGGTATGACAAGAACTGGTAGAGTTTATACCCCTGAACATCTAGCCGAGTCAAGCAAGTAGGCCTCCAATCGGCCGCCCATAATTGAAATGGGTCCAGATGATCTTTGGAGAAAGATACAGTCCAAGGAATACTCAGTCATCGACCAATTTAACAAACCACCAGCGCAAATCTCCATACTTGCTTTGCTGCAAAACTCAGAGGCACACAAGAATGCTCTGTTGAGGGTGCTGAGTGAAGCCTACGTACCCAGCAACATTACTGGCAGAGAAATGGCTAACATGGTCGGACAGGTATTGGAGAGTCACAAAAATACTTTTCATGAGGATGAGCTACCGCCTGAAGGGTTAGGACACAACAAAGCACTACACATCACTGTGCAATGCGAGGATTACTTTATCACTAGGATCCTGATTGATGGGGGTTCCACCCTCAACATTTGTCCACTGGTAACGCTCAAGAAGTTGGGTAAGGGACTGCACGAGATAAAGGATGGAGCCATCAATGTGAAAGCCTTCGACGGTTCCCAGAGGTCCACTATTGGGGAGATTAGTCTGTGCTTACAAATGGGACCAACTTGGTTCGATGTTGATTTTCAAGTGATAGACATGCTAGCATCTTACAATCTACTATTGGGACGACCATGGATCCATGCCGCTGGGGCTGTAGCATCAACACTGTATCAGACAGTAAAGTTTGAATGGAACCACCAGGAAGTGATAATTCACGGTGATGGTAGCAACCCCGTATACAATCGCCAGACCATTCCGTCAATCGAAAGGAGAAAGAAGCTAGGTGGAGAGACTTACCATCACATAAAATGAGTGAATGCTGTTGACAAAGACAAATAGTGGGACAATAAGATCGAGAGTATATTGAATTGGTGTGGGTACGAACCTGGCAAAGGGCTCGGCAAAAATCTCCAAGGAATCGCTAAGCCTATAAAACGCAAGAAGCATGGCACTACTTTCTGTCTGGGATATGAGTATACCTAGGAGGAATTCAGCAGATGGTCACCACCATGGTGTGGTCTTTACTATCCGCTGGAGAAGCCAATTCCATATTTGGAGCAGACTTTCCAACCGACCGATATTATTTATGGGTAAGAAAAAGAGGAAGCATTGGCAGCGGTGAAGAATTTGTTCTTAGAAGACAATGATATGGACTGCTGTGTCATTCTCGATGAGGAGGGGAGGAATGCCCTTCCATACAAGTCGTAAGCAGAGGGGCCCGCCTCAATAACTGGACCATCAGAACAACCAGAGCCCGACGAGCCTCGGGGTAGCAAGGTTAAAACAAGCACTGTTTTGATTTACTAAAAGATTATTATTTTTCTCTCGTATGTTTTCAATTCCCACAACAAGATCTTCAACGTTCAAAACAATTATGCAATTTATCAAAGCATCCTGACTTTTCTTATGAACCAACACTTATTACTATTGTTTTCTCTCATTACTTTACTTACATCATTTCTATTACTTATCTTATTGACCCAATGATTGTGACATGCAACGAGACAATACAACAAACGGACACAGATTCAGAGGAAGATGAAATACCAGAAGAGGTTGTTAAGGAAGTTGAGAATTTTGAGAACAGACCTAAGTCCAACCTGGACGAGACCGGGATTGTTAGCCTGAGAGATGTAGAGAATGTCAAAGAAATGAGAATTCGTGTCCACTTATCACCATTAGAAAAGAAGGAATACACAGAATTTCTAAGGGAATATGACGACATATTCGCCTGGTCATATGATGACATGACTGGTTTGAGTACGTCTATTATGGCCCATAAACTGCCAACCGATCCAATATGTTCGATGGTAAAGCAAAAGCTCAGAAAGTTCAAGCCTGATATGAGTTTGAAATCAAGGAAAATGTCACTAAGCAAGTAAAATCTAAGGTTCTCAGGTAGTAGAATACCTGACATGGTTAGCCAACATCATCCGGTACCAAAGAAGGACGGGAAGGTCCGAGTCTGTGTCGATTACCGGGATCTCAACCGGTCCATTCCAAAAGATGAATTCCCTTTGCCAAATATAAACATCATGATTGACAATTGCGCCAAGCATGAGCTACAGTCATTCATAGATTGCTTCGCTAGCTATCATCATATCTGGATGGATGAGGAAAATGATAGAGAATCACAGACAGTGGCACGAGAAGTTATCATTTGCTTTATTGGCGTAACGCACCACAGTCTGCACATCAACCGGGGCAACCCCCTATATATTGGTTTACGGTATAGAGGCAGTCATTCCCGCAGAGGTAGAAATTCACTCCCTAAGCATCATGCAGGAAGCTGAGCTCGACGACGTAGAGTGGGTGAAAATTCGTTATGTGCAACTAGTCCTTATACACGAAAAAAGAATGAATGTAGTTTTCCATGGTCAACTTTATTAGAACAGAATGTCCAAAGCCTTCAACAAAAGAGTCACGCCATTCGCACCGGGGCAACTGGGGTTAAAGAAAATTTTCCCGCATAAAAATGAAGCCAAAGGGAAGTTATCTCCCAACTAGTAGGGTCCATACATGGTTCACAGGGTTCTGACAGGAGGAGCCCTCATACTCTTAGAAATGGACAGAGAAGTTTGGCCAAAACCGATCAATTGAGATGTAGTCAAGCGCTACTATGTGTAATCTTTATGCTTTCCTTATATGATGTAAATTGAACTATGTCTGACCTGATTCCCATTTAAGAGGAGATACGTAGGTAGCCTTATGGGTTCGGTCACAATTCAATAAAACTTTTATTTCCCCCACAATTGGAAACTGGGGCAGAATTTTGAGGAGGACCCTCAAAATTCCGAAGTTAATTTCAGCCAATCATCACTAGCAGCAGTCAAAAGCATCAATCCATTAAACTGGGGCAGAATTTTTAGGAGGACCCTTAAAATTCCGTAACAAGAAGGGTTGCAATGTCTTGAACCACGTCGCAATCATTGGTTCATCTAAAGAAAACTATTGTTAATTATGTATTTATGTATGCCTTTACAAAATCATGCATGTTTATTGCCAAATTGCCTTGTTTAGCAACGCTACCCCAATGATACGTACAGTATCATCAGATCAAAGACGAGCAGGTCAAGTAGAGCCAGCGGGGATACGAGCTAACCTCCCCCTTTACAAAACTCACTATTTTTCTTTGGATGCAAGCACTTGAGTTGCAAAATCATCAAATATACTATACACTCACGAGACTCACATTGCTCAGAAATACAACTCTCAGAACCATTGCACTTACTCACAGCTGCTATCTGCATGCAGTGTCCCCGCAGACACAGTATCCCCAACAGTCGCAATATCGCAATCCGCTATCAGCTAAGAAAATTCTATTATTATTTGCCTTTTTTCTTCCTGCATAAGGCTACCATTTTGCCTTCCGAGACTAAGCTCTGTCTCCATTCGCATTCTTGCATTGCATAAGGCTACCATTTTTCCTTCCGAGACTAAGCTCTATCTCCATCTACATTCTTGCATTGCATAAGGCTACCATTCTGCCTTTCGATACTAATCTTTGTCTCCATCTGCATTCTTCATTGCATAAGTCTACCATTCTGCCTTCCGAGGTTAAGCTCTACCTCCATCCGTATTTCTTGCATTGCATAAGGCTACCATTCTTCCTTCTGAGACTAAGCTCTGTCTCCATCTGCAGTTTTGCATTGTATAAGGCTACCATTCTACTTTCTGAGACTAAGCTCTGTCTCCATCTGCATTCTTGCATTGCATAAGGCTACCGTTCTGCCTTTCAAGGTTAAGCTCTACCTCCATCTGCATTTCTTGCATTGCATAAGGCTACCATTCTGCCTTCTGAGTTTAAGCTCTACCTCCATTTGCATTGGCTGAAAGATCGACACCTTATTTACATTCGCATCGGTTGAAAGATCACCACCTTATTTACATTTGCATCGGCTGAAAGATCTCCACCTTATTTATATCTGCACGGTTGAAAGATCGCCACCTTATTTACATTTGCATTGGCTGAAAGATCACCACCTACTGCATTGCATAGGCTTAAAGGTCGCCAGACACTACATCTCATGGGCTGAAAGATCGCCAAATTATCCGAAGGCATCATTGTTTGTAGGCACCATTTTCATAGCCCAAGAACACCATTTCGTGGCCTGAGGACCTCTTTTATATTTTGCATAACATTATTCAAAGGCATCATAGTTCGGAGGCATCATTCTCATAGCCCGAAAGCATCATTTCATGTTCTGCAAATCCTTTATTATTTGCTTCATGGCCCAGGACGTCATGGTCTAAGGACGTCATTCTAACCATCCAAAGACAACTTTCACGGTCCAACGGGAATTTACATCATGTTTAAATTTACTCACAATATATGCTTGTATCGCTTACTTGCAGGTAAACCAGCGAGCAACGGCAACCTCGTAGGAGCGATCCAGCTCCAGTTCCCGCAGCCCTGTCAGGTTTCAAACCATTCACCCCAACATGAATATTGCATCCGTTCTTGAAAAGTCTCCATCGACATATTCCACCGACGGATCCCGAACTACATACAGCCTGATTCCTGTAAAACCAGGGATATGTAGGCAGATCAGAAACCAGATTACAACCTAAGTCTCCTCGAACCATTTCGTTCGGTCAAAATTGGCCATCATATCTTTACCCGACAACTCTTTCATCCTTCCCGAGTAAATAGGGGCAGTTGTTGATACCCAGTTTTTCCCTGTATATTTTTAATATGCATAATACTCTCAAAATAGCATGTATGTGCATATATAGGTATGTCCCAAGGTTTTATTATTTTTTTCTTAATTTTTAAAAAATTTTAAATCAATTTATTGCCTTATTTTATCAAGAAAAATCCAATAATTATCCCCAAAATTATCATTTTGGGTGATTCAGTTATTGTATTCTCATATTAATATTAAAATATATCTAGCATAATTTTTTCATATTTTTTACAAATTTATTTAGTATTTTAAAGCTAAATTGCATGTAATTGCAATATTGGCCTCTTTCAAGATTTAATTGTAATTATATTTATAAAATCGACTCCGGTATTTTTAATTTATAATTATGTATCATTAATCATTTTAGTACCTTTAATTTATTTCCAAAAATTATTTTACTATTTTTTTGTAAAATAAATAAAGGGAAAAATTGCTATTTAAATGTTAGCCCATTTGCATTTCAATTCTAGCCAGATTTGATACCCCAATTAAACCCAATTTCAAATCCAATTACCCAGCCCAAATCCTAAATCTACCCTACCCACGACCCTTTAAAATAACCCACCCGAATTCTCCTTCAATCCAGGCCGTTGATCAAAATGATCAACGACCGCCCTTAACCCCTTTCTTTTTTTAACCCGACCTAAATCCTAAACCTAATTATTTTCCCTTCTGTAGCCGCCCTTGAATCCCCCCTTTCTCCCAGTTCTCTCTCAAGCTCCCCTCAAACCCTAGCCGCCTCCCTCCGCTTCCACCCTAAAATCACCGTAATCCATGGCTTCCAAGGTCACTGAAGTCCTATACCGGCCTTCTATAACTCCGACACGCCTGGTTACTATTGTTTCAAGGCCTGACCCTGAAGAAGCATGGCCCAGATTTTGTTCGATTCGAGTTCTATGGCCATCTCCGACCTTGCTCCGGCCAGTCATGGCTATTCGAGCCTGATCTCGACTTCTCCTACTTAGATCAATGACTTTCCAAGCCTTTCTCACCATCCGGGTTCTTCTGAAACCCTAACTTTTGAAGTTCTTCTAATTTCTTTAGATCTGTTCTAGATCCGTGTTTTCCCTAATTTTTCAAATGCTTTCTCAAAGTTTCTTTCAAAACTCTGCTTTCAAAACCTTTATCTTTTCCGATTTAGGGTTTTGACAAGATATTTAGAAGTCTCTCTGATCTTTAGCATATTCTACTGTGTTTCTTATGTTGTTCTTCCACTATGCTTCTTATATTGATTCTTCTACTGTGTTTTAAAGTCTTAAGTTCTTTCTTAGGGTTTCTGATTTTATTTTCTTTGTTGATGTTTTTGCCTGATTCTCTTGTCTTTCATCTCTACACTCGATTAATTGAAAAACCCTAAGATTTGGGGTTCATTCGAGTTCTGATATTATTTGCTATGTGACTTGTTTGTTCCTCATATCTGAACTTTTTTGGTTTCAAAACCCTAATTTCTTTGGACCTATTTGAGTTTCAGAAGTTGTTTCATCTGTTGCTCGACGTAATTTCTAAATCTTTTGTTTTTTATATGATTCTGAATCCCTGCTAAACTCTTCTAAGGTCTTTCTACTGGACCCTTTGCATGCTATTTGATACTCTCTCTCTTCTCCATTGCTGAGTTACTGAAACTGACCTATGTGACTACCATGTTCCAATAGTCCACTACTTACTGATTTTGCAATTGCATGACACTTTTCTTTGTCCTTAATTCAACCTCACATGCCTAATACGTGTGTGCTCTTTAAAAATGACTTTCAATTTTTGATTGATTTTAGACCTCCTTGTGTAAGTCTGATTGATTCGTTCCTTGTTTTACTAATTTATCTGTTTCTTGGTTTGATTTGCAAACTTTCCTTAACCTTTCTGACTTGAAGTTGGCTGGGCCAAATGCGAGTTTAACGAGCTACAGGCTCAGGTAGATGCCCAAGTTGCGGCCAAGGAGAGTGCTTTGACTAAGGCTTCTGCTCTTGAGATGCAAGTCCGGAACGCTCGTGTGAATGATTCTGCACGAGTGAATATGATCACAAGGCTCGAGCTTAAACTTTCGAAGGTGAAGAACGAGGTAGTGAATGCCCGGGCCGAGGCTGTAATGAGCAACACTAGGGAAGACCAGAAAGTGGCATTCTATTTGAAGAGCGCTGCCGCTACTAGAGCTTAGCTGAGGAGAACTCTTGGTCATGTGAGCAGTAGTAAAGAGTATGGGAAATGCAAATCTTGGAGGGAAACTCTCGAGAAAATTCACTTCAGGGGCTTCGATCTTTCGGAAGAGATCAATCAAGCCAAGGCAGAGGAGTACGATGCCAAGTTCCTTTTATTCGATGCCGAAGATGGCGAGGATGGGGCCATCGGGCCATATTCCCCAAGGGGGACATTTATTTTCTTCTCTGTCTCTGTGTATAGAACTTTCATAGTATGCTGTAAATGGAGCTTTTATTTTATTACATGTGTGTATTAGGGGGGAAACTTCACGATTTTGTATCTTCTAGGTTTCTGTTTGCCGAGATTTTAGCCATATCAATTGGCCTTAGAGTTGGTAGGAATCCTTTGATTCATGATATGGCCCTGGGCTCAATAAGCTAGCCCGTAGGCTCTTACATGTTTGGTCGATGCGACCTTTTTATGCGGACTGGCGACAATGGCTCTTACGCCTTAGGTCAAAGCGACCTTTTATGCGGGCTGGCGATAATAGCTCTTATGCCTTGGGTCAAAGCGACATTTTATACGGGCTAGCGAAATGGCTCTTATGCCTTGGGTTGAAGCGACCTTTTATGCAGGCTGGCAACAATAGCTCTTACGCCTTGCTCTTAGGCATATCTAGTTAACTATTTTGGGTACAGTCTCCGAATCGGGTTTCGACTCAAGCTCATTTGACCCTCAAGTTTTTGGATTTTCATGGGCTGGCGACAGTGGCTCTTACGCCTTGGGTCGTTGCGGCCTTTTATGCGAGCTGACGATAATGGCTCTTACTCCATGGGTCGAAGTGACCTTTAATGTGGTCTAGCGATAATGGCTCTTTCGTCGTGCTCTTAGGCATATCTAGTTAACTATTTTGGGTAAAGTTTCCGAATCGGGTTTCGACTCGAGCTCATTCGACCATCAAGTTTTTGGATTTGCATGGGCTGGCGACAGTGGCTCTTACGCCTTAGGTCGTTGCGGCCTTTTATGCGGGCTATCGATAATGGCTCTTACGCCTTGGGTCGAAGCTCCCTTTAATGCGGGCTGGCGACAATGGCTCTTACGCCTTTCTCTTAGGCATATACAGTTAACTATTTTGGGTACAGTCTCCGTATCAGGTTTTAACTTGAGCTCATTCGACTAATTTCGAATCTCAGACTCCTTGATTTACTATGTACTGATTGATTCTTACCTTATTTGTTTAACAGTGTATTTCAAAGATCTTTCCCTTAATTAAACTCCTATGTATTTACCCCTAATTGTCTACTTTGCACAAGATGCTTATTTGATCTCATTCCTTAAATGATTTCTGTTCATTACCGTTTAAGTTTGATCTCCTTTATTAAAGGAAGTTCTTCTACTAATTGATTTTAATTGGTACATGGTTATTCTCTTGCCTTATTCTCTGCCTGTTTTCAAACTATAAATACCATGCTCTTTCATTGACACAAAGACGCAAGAACACTCTTAGTCTTCTGAACTCACACTCACATTCAAAAAGCACTCTCTCTTGTTACTTCTATTGTGGGCTGCTTTCTTTCAAGTACTGCTACTGCTGTATTTTGCTTCTTTGAAACTGGTATGTCCTGATTAAGGTTTTCAGCAACCACAATAATGTGTTTATTTAATAACCTCACTTGCATGTCTACCTATTGCTTGTGTTTAGTTCAGAATTTACTTTAGCATGCTGTAATTTTCTTCCTATTATTCATCCCAAATCCCCCTACCCCAATGTGTATGCGAATGGTTTGTTTGAGGCATGATAGTATTAAGTATTATTGTCTAAGGCTCAAACTTGATTCCCCTGGAATCATAACCTCTATGTCACTATCATATGTTGTGTATTCTTGTTGATTTGTAAGCATAACAACACGCTCTATTGTTGTGCATGCCCAAAATTAGCTAAATTCCTAAGCACATAGGCTCTTTGCAACTTCCCTATTCCCCTGAACCTCTTTTGTGTACTTGTTTGTAGCTATTTCCCTCTCCTTTATTCCCCAGAACTCTGCTCCTCACTTGCATTCTCTCTTAGACTTTAAGTTCTACCCCCCTCTTGTGAGCCTTGCCTTAGGACCCCATGAGCTCCCTCTGAACCTGGACACTTGAGGGCTGGCCCTTCCACACTGCACTTATCCCCATTCTGTTAATGCAATTTGGGTGTGAGCATTGCCCGGAGTCCCATTGAGTCTCTTAGGGAACTTTGACACACTCAGATTGGAGATAGGCTTTGGATCAATGGTCTTTGAGTTGGGTCTATCATGTAACTCAGAGAGGAAGTCAGAATCATGCTTCCTCTAGTTGTACTTTTTTTTACTTTTCCTAATGTAATTTTATTTATTCTAGTTTGTAATAATTTATAATAAACATTTGGGGCTGGTTAGTGAAAATGGATGGGTAACTATGTATGCAAAGGTTAGAAATCATGACTATAGGACTACTATATTCCCGCATATTCAACCTCATATAGAAACCATGTCTATAGGATTCTGCATATTTAACTTCACTTAGAAATCTTGTCTATAGGATTCTGCATATTTAACTTTACTTAGAAATCATGGCTATAGGATTTTGCATATTCAAACTTCACTTAGAAATCATGTCTATAGGATTCTGCATATTTAACTTCACTTAGAAATCATGGCTATAGGATTTTGCATATTCAAACTTCACTTAGAAATCATGTCTATAGGATTCTGCATATTTAACTTCACTTAGAAATCATGTCTATAGAATTCTGCATATTTAACTTCACTTAGAAATCATGTCTATAGGATTTTGCATAATCAAACTTCACTTAGAAATCATGTCTATAAGACTTCTACATTTTGACGCTACGTCTATAAGGTCTTAAAATCAGTAATGCCTAGAAAGCATGCCTATAGGAGTTTCTAATAAAAAATCTGATTCGCCTCACTCAGTGTTAGATATAAAACCAGTAGTGATGGCTGCTATCGTTTGCAGAACTTGTAATCAATTTGTTTAAATGCTGCCACTCTTTTAATTATCTGATACTATCACTTAGCAAGTTTAATGAGTATGCATTCAAACAGTTCATTTCGAGCCTTACTGTCACACCTCCTTTTTTCCTACACCCCGGAAAAGGGTATAAGAGAGTTTTTTCCAACTTAAAGTGACAATCGAAACAGGATTCATTTATTATTAAAAATTCAGAGTCGCCACTTGGGATAATTTATGGTGTCCCAAGTCACCGGTTCAAATCCCAAATCGAGGAAAAGATTGACTCTGTATTATAGTCCGCGAACACAGAAATCCGGGTAAGGAATTTTGTTAACCCGGGAGAAGGTGTTAGATATTCCCGGGTTCCGTGGTTCTAGCACGGTCGCTCACCTATTATTTTTGGCTCAATTATCTGATTTTAAAACACTTTTAAACCTATGTGCATTTTTAACTTTAAATCGCTTTTAATTATTTTTAAGGAAGATTTCAACGTCATCTAAAACACATCTTTAGACCACGCCACATGAAATGCACTTGCAGTCCGAGACACATTTTATTTAACGTTGTTAAGATTTAGATTTGAGTCACGTGAAATGCACACCCCAGTTTAGGAAGGTAATTTTAAATTACGCGCCTAAAGCAACTACGCATTTTCAACTTTACGAGGGCCAAAGAAAATTCGCTAAATGGCATGACTCGAATTCTAAGGATTTAAAATTAATTAAAAGAGGGCCATGAGTTTTGAGGTTTTATTGTGGATGGAGTGATATAAATTGATAAGTACAAAAGGCCTAAATAAATGGGTTAGCTACATGTATATCGCTGGAGCCTTTTGTTATAGCATACTACAATTCAGAAAGGTGGAGTTGACATTTATGTGAAAATAACAAAAGACAGATGCCAGCTTTGGGTTCATCTCCATATCATCTTCAAAAGACTGGCTGTTGTTTTCAAATTCTAAAAAGAAACTAACAAAATTTTATACCTAAATAATGAATCTTAAATGACCATATGAGCACAAAAAGAAAAAGAACCCATGCTGAGTACTATTCGGATGAACCAGAAGGAACAAAACAAACATGGACATACAAAAATGCATTTTAACTTGATTATAACAAAGAACACTTAAAGTAATTAATTTATTTAACACTATGCTAAAGAGAAAGTTGTAGTATCACCACTATAACTTTTACAGTACCATTTTAAAGTAGAGGAAGTTGAATCTTCACATGGTTAATTTAAGAAAATATGCAGCCAATAACATAAATTAAAGATAAGATCCTTCCACTAATGCAATCTATTTTTTTTTACATCTTAATGTTGACAAATTTTTCATCTTCACATACTTCTTTAAATTTTAAATATAAACATGGTGCTACATGGGCTTGAAATCTAAATGTAAACAAAACAATACCTGCTGGTTACAAGTCATGAGCTAAGAAAAATAAAATAAATAAAAAAATAAAGAAAACAAAAACGAAACAGAGTCATGAACGTACTAAAATAACGTAAACATTTGCAAATCTCAATTCCTCAATCAAACAATCACCATTCATGCGAACAGATCCAATACGAAAAAAACTTTATCAAAAGAACCAAATCAATTTGCTTTTGCTTCAATAAAGATGCTCCCACATTTTTTAACTCAAGAGCTTGAATTACATAACTACAAGAGAGTGAATTCAAATGAATAAAATCTGAAAGTTGTAGAGTCTATACAGCAGCAACAACAAAATCTCTATCAACTCTTCTTCAAACCCAAGATTTAAGGCCTGAAATGTTGAAAGAAAAATTTAATGAAAATTATCAACCTAAATTTCTCTCCTCCCCCTCTTTACTTTTTTTTCTTCCTTTTTCTCAAATTTTCTCTTCTATTTATAGCAAAATTTTCGAGATTTTGTTTAAAAATATATTTTATTATTTTATTATTTTTTAATTAAAAGAAATCCCACTTACAAATTACAATTTTTTTATAAAAAGAAATCTCACCTTTCTTTACTTTTATTTTTTAAATTCCAACTTTAATTACTTTTATCTTATTTAAAATCCCACTTTTTTTTAACTTTTTAAAAGAGAATTCCACTTATTTAACTTTTCTTAAAAAAACAATCCACTTTCTTTTGCTTTTCTTTTAAAAATGCTAATTTCTTTTACTTTAAATTTTTTTAATTTTTAGATACCTTTATATTTATTTTTTAATTCAAACTTTATTTTACTTTTTATTTTTTTAAAATTTTCACAAAACTTTACTTTTATTTTTTTAATTTTCTACTTTCTTTTACTTTTTAAAAAGAATTGCACCTACTTTTTCTTTTATTTTTTTTATTCAATACTTCCCTTTTTCTTATTTTTTAAATCACTCCTGAAAATTAAAAGAAAAATTAATATTTTTCAGAATTTTTTTATTATTTTAAAATAAAAATAAAATAATATTAATAGTAATAATTCACCTGTTAAATTTTTTTATTTTTACCCTATAATAAAAAGTGTAACAAAGCTAAAAATTTTAAGTTAAAGCCCCTAAAATATTTACATAGAAGAAGGGATAAAAAATTAAATATTGTCAAAAATTAGGTGTTCACAACTGCCCCTCTTTGTTTGGAAACATGAAGAGTTTTCAAGCAAAGATAAGGTGAGCCATGTGACTAATTTTTGAACATATTTTTATTCAAAAGGGAAGAAATAAGGATAAGAGAAAAGAGAAAGGGTGCAACCGAGTCTTGGTTTTGGACAACCTACATATCCCGGGTTATAGGGGAATCAGGTCGAGTGTAGTTCAAGAAGTTTTGGTAGCTGGTACTACCGAAGAGCTGTGATTTTGCTGCTATTGTTGTTGTTTCTGCTTACTGAACTCCTTATTACACCGTGACAAAATAAAAGAAGCCAGACTAAACTATGATATACGAATTACAAGAATCCTATCTATATCTTCAAACTTGAACTTGCAGTTTCTGCTGCCATGTTGACTTGTACTCTCTGAGTGAGATTCCTTTGTTGCTGACTTGAATTGCATTCTGAGATGCTTTCCCTTTGTTCTTCAAGTGGGCTCCTGATTGTTGTCTTCCTTTGAACCTTGTTGCTTCCCTTCGTTCTCCAGGTGGGCTCCTGATTACCAACACTTGCGCTGCTTTTCCTCGAAACTTGAGCTGCTTTCCTTCGTTTTTCAGGTGGGTTCCTGATTGCTGAACTCCTTTGAACCTTGCTGCTTCCCTTCGTTCTCCAGGTGGGCTCCTGATTGCCAATTCTTGCACTGCTTTTCCTCGAAACTTGAACTGCTTCCCTTCGTTCTTCAGGTAGGCTCCTGATTACCAACACTTGACATGCTGCTTCCCTTCGTTCTTCAGGTGGGCTCCTTATTAACAATACTTGAACTCTATTCCCTTGCTCTCCAGGTGGGCGCCTGATTGCCAAAACTTGAATTGTATTCCCTTGCTCTCCAGGTGGGCGCCTGATTGCCAAAACTTGAACTGTATTCCCTTGCTCTCCAGGTGGGTGCCTAATTGCCAAAACTTGAACAGTATTCCCTTGCTCTCTAGGTGGGCGCCTGATCTCCAAAACATGAATTGTATTCCCTTGCTCTCCAGGTGGGCGCCTGATTGCCAAAGCTGGAATTGTACTTCTTCCCTTCGTTCTCCAGGCGGGCTCCTGATTACTAAAACTTGAATTGTATTCCCTTGCTCTCCAGGTGGGCGCCTGACTACTGAAACTTGAATTGTATTCTTCTTGAAACTACTTTTCTTTAACTTGTCCTCCCTTGTTTCTCCAGGAGGGTTCCTGATTGCTTGGGTATGAACTGCTTTCTATTCTTTGAAACTAGTGTTGTCCTTCCCTGCTCTTCGGATGGGCATCTGACTTTCACAAAATAGACAAAACAAAAGAAAATTTTCTGCCCCAGTTTGGTAGCCAGGCATATCCGTGAGTGTTAATTGAATCATGCTACCAAATATCTATAAGAATTTGAAAGCTAGATCCCATTATCCAGGAGGGTCCTGAAAACTTCTAGTAAAATGACTGTTTCAAAGCTACATTATATCTTCTAAAGGTATGAATTCTGTTAAATCTTGTTATCTAAGATAGTCTTAAAACTCATCCCATTATCCAGGAGGGTCCTGAAAATCAAAATCAAGTTTTATCTTAAGAGTGACATTTTTAGGGCTAAATTATACTCCCTTATCGTAGAACTTACGTAAATCTTGTTATCTAATGGAATTCTTAAAGCTAGGTCCCATTATTCAGGAGGGTCCTAAAAATTTCTAGTGAATCCTACCTCAAGCATGCAAACTTCGAAGTTCCGCTTATATTCCTTTGGGGTACATTATGCTAGATTCTGCTACTCATGATTATTTTGAATTTTAAACTAAGTCCTATTTTCCAGGAGGGTCCTGAGAACTTTGCGATCAAACCTGCTTGGTACTTGCTCTTTCTTCACGTAGGATTTTTCTGAAACAAATGAAATTTTTGCCCCTGTTTCAAATCAAAGAAAAATCTTATCGGTTTAAAACGTGGTGGTTAATTGTGGCATTCTTGCTGAAGGTGGTTCTTCCTTTTCCATGCTTTGCTTTGACTGGCTTCCTTGAGCCGGTCGAGAATTGATTGACCTTCTGATTTATCCTTAACCCCAGGACCCTAGATGATCTGAGTGCTCTACACCCCAAACGTTGTTTTTCATTTCTGACCTCTGCATCTCTCATGACATTACTGAACCATTTCACCGATTTAACTATTGCTTACACTCTATGTCCCACTTTTTATCACACTATATCTGGCATGTCCTAGTCGCATTTTGCTTTGTGCAATTTTGAAACTGGTAGTAAACTTTGAAATTCCTTCTTATTTGTTGAAACAAGGCTACCCTTGGAAGAGCTTTAGAGGAGTAAAATTAACAGCAATGAAATGCGATGATTTTAAGAATTATTAATAAAGAAGAAAATCCAAATTTGGATAACTGTTGGAGAGAGAAAAAGAAACTTATCTGAGTGGAGTAACTAACACCAATAATCATGGTATGCATTTTGGATTAATCAACCCAGTCTATTTAACCAATCACTTTTCCAATTGTTTTACTTTGTGCTCCAAGATCTCCGCAACCCGATGTTTACTTTCCGCCAGCTTACAGACCTTGTTCGGCTTACAGTGCCCTGAAGGGTTTTCACCGACAAACCTCTCTCATTTGTTCATTCCTCAATTCCTTGTCGCCTCATGGTGCCATTGAAGGTTTTCACCAATAAGACTCTCTCATTTTTTGATTTCTCTTGCTTAAACCGGAGTGTTGCCCTTGATATGAATCCTCTTTACTTGCTTGACTTGGCATCTCTCGAAGACTAATCGGGAGGTCTTTCTTTGGATGGCAATGTGGGCTCTTTGGATATGTTTGGAAAGAAAAGGGTATCAAAAAGGCTCAAAGCAACTTAAATGGGTCAAAATTACAACTTTTGGAATCTGATCTCTTTCAACAATCACAACTTCTGCCCCAGTTTCTTTCTTGTGGATTTTAATAGGAATCAGGTCAAACGTAGTTCACACCTGAATTTCTTGGTTTTCTTGTATTTTCTCTTTTCGCTTCTTTTCTTTTCTCTTTTTTTTTTCTTTTTTTCTTTTTTTTTCTCTTTTTTTCATTATTGATTCCAAACGAGGGGTATGAAATAAAATAAATAAGGCTCAAAAGGGGAAACAAAGGGTAGAGTGTTTAGATAGCAGAACACTATCTTCGTCATTCCAATCTTCGAAACAATGCCAAGTACAAACAATCAACAATTGACCCAAAGATATCATACATAATATCTATTGACTGCATCAGAATTGATAGTCATGTCTACATATTTGCCTTTGATATCTGTTAGATACAAAGTACTATTGGATAACACTTTTGTTACAATGAACGGCCCTTGCAAATTTGTGGCAAACTTGCCCTTCGCTTCGGCCTGGTGTGGAAGGATGCACTTTAATACTTGCTGACCCACTTCAAACTTTCGGGAACGCACATTTTTGTTGTACACTCTCGTCATTCTCTTTTGATATAACTGGCCATAACACACTGCTGCCAATCTTTTTTCATCAATCAAACTCAACTGCTCCAAACGGGTTTTGACCCACTCATCATCATCAATCTCAGCCTCAGCGATAATCCGAAGGGACGTGATTTCAACTTCCGCAGGTATCACTGCTTCAGTGCCATATACCAACAAATAAGGAGTTGCACTTACTGAAGTACGGACATTAGTGCGATAACCCAGCAACGCAAATGGAAATTTTTCATGCCATTGCCTGGAACCTTCTAATCATTTTCCGAAGAATCTTCTTTATGTTTCGTTGGTTGCCTCGACTGCTCCATTCGCCTTGGGATGATATGGGGTAAAATTGTGATGTGCAATCTTAAACTACTGACATACCTCTTTCATCAATTTACTGTTAAGATTAGCAGCATTATCCCTGATGATCACCTTTGGGATTCCAAATCGACAGATGATATTTGAGTGAACAAAATCAACCACTGCTTTCTTGGTTACAGACTTGAAAGTTTTAGCCTCAACCCACTTGGTGAAATAATCAATGGCTACCAGAATCAACCTGTGCCCGTTGGATGCTGCTAGCTCAATTGGTTCAATGACTTCCATGCCCGAAGCAACGAAGGGCCATGGTGATGACATTGTGTGCAATTTCGATGGTGGAGAATGAATCAAATCTCTGTGTATCTGGCACTGATGACATTTGCGCAAAAAATTGATACAATCTCGCTCCATGGTGAGCCAATAATAACCAGCTCGGAGAATTTTCTTCGCCAACACATATCCGCTCATATGTGGTCCGCAGACTCTCGAATGTACTTCGGACATGATAGTCGTAGCTTGTCTAGCATCTATGCATCTTAACAATCCAGGGTCTGGTGTTCTTTTATACAAAACTCCTCAATTGAAGAAAAATCCACTTGCCAACCGTCGAATTGTTCTCTTTTGATCCCCCATGGCTTGCACCGGATATACCCCTATTCTAATGTACTCCCTAATATCATGAAACCATGGTTCACCACCAAGTTCTTCTTCCACCATGTTACAGTAAGCATGCTGATCTCGGACTTGAATATGTAGAGGATCGACATAAGCTTTTTCCAGATGGTGCAACATTGATGCCAAGGTAGCCAAAGCATCGACCACCTCATTATGGACCCTTGGAATATGCCTAAACTCTACTGATTGAAACCGTTGACAAAGATCATGCAAACATTATCGGTATGGTATGAGCTTTAAATCCCGTGTTTCCCAATTTCCTTGAATCAGGTGCACCAGAAGATCTGAATCTCCCAAGACCAGGACTTCCGGGACATCCATGTCTGCAGCTAGCCTTAAACCCAAAATGCATGCCTCGTACTCAGCCATATTGTTGGTACAATAGAAACGAAGCTAAGCTGTAACATGATAGTGATGCCCTATTTCAGAAATAAGCACAACCCCTATTCCAACTCCTTTCATGTTGGCAGCCCCATCAAAGAAAAGTTTCCAACCTGGTTTTTCAATCTGCTCCAGTTCGTCGATATGCATCACCTCTTCATCGAGAAAATAAGTTCTTAATGGCTCATACTCTTCATCGACTGGGTTCTCGGCCAAATGATCGGCCAATGATTGGGCTTTCATAGCGATCCGAGTCACATAGATAATGTCAAACTCCGTGAGCAAAATCTGCCACTTCGCAAATCTTCTTGTGGGCATAGGCTTTTGAAAGATATACTTCAGCGGATCCAAGCGCAAAATGAGGTAAGTAGTGTAGGATGACAAATAGTGTTTCTATTTCTGTGCTACCCAAGTTAGGGCGCAACATGTCCTTTCCAGGTGATTGTACTTAACCTCATAAACCGTGAAGTTCTTGTTAAGATAGTAGATAGCCTGTTCCTTCTTGCCAGTGATGTCATGCTGACCCAATACACAACCAAATGAATTTTCCAGGACTGTCAAGTAAATAATCAAAGGTCTCCCTAGTTCTGGTGGAACCAGCACAGGTGGGTTTGACAAGTATCCTTTTGTCTTATCAAATGCTTCTTGACACTCATAAGTCCACTTGACCATAGCATTCTTCTTCAGCAACTTGAAAATCGGCTCACAAGTTGTCGTGAGCTGAGCAATAAACTTGCTGATGTAGTTCAAACTCCCTAACAGACTCATCACCTCAGTCTTGTTCCTCAGAGGCCGCAATTCTTGGATAGCTTTGATCTTTGACGGGTCCAACTCAATGCCTCGACGACTGAATATGAATCTCAATAATTTTCCAGATGGAACACCAAATGCGCACTTGGCAGGGTTAAGTTTGAGGTTGTACCTGCGAAGCCTCTGGAAGAATTTCCTCAAATCTCCGACGTGGTTGGCTTGCTTCTTCGACTTTATGATTGCATCATCTATGTATACCTCAATCTCTTCGTGTATCATATCATGGAACACAGTAGTCATTGCCCTCATGTAAGTTGCCCCAGCGTTTTTCAAACCAAATGGCATTACTCGTTAGCAATAAGTTCCCCATGGCGTGATGAATGCTATCTTTTCCACATCTTCTTCATCCATTAAAATCTGATGATACCCTGCATAACAATCCACAAAAGATCCAATTTCACACTTGGCGCAATTATCGATCAAAATGTAGATATTGGGTAGTGGAAAATTATCCTTTGGACTTGCTTTGTTGAGACTGCGGTAATCAACGCATACTCTGATCTTGCCATCCTTCTTTGATACTGGCACAACATTAGCTAACCAAATGGGATATCGTGTGACCCGAATGACCTTTGCGTCCAACTGTTTGGTGATTTCTTCCTTAATCTTCACACTCATATCAGTTTTGAACTTTCTCAATTTTTTCTTGACGGGAGGGAATGTCGGGCAGTGGGTAATTTGTGGACCACCAAATCAGTGCTCAAACATGGCATGTCGTCATATGACCATGCAAAAATATCTTTGTATCCAATCAGTGCTTTGATTATCTCTTCCCTGATCTTTGGTTCAAGGTGGACGCTTATTTAGTCTCTCTGATATTATCTGCGTCCCCTAAATTGATGGCTTCAGTATCATTCAGGTTGGGTTTGGGTTTTCCTTCAAAGTGATTTAATTCCTTACTAATCTCTTCAAAAGCCTCATCCTCATCATATTCTGATTTGTCATCACACTCTACTTCTTGAATTATTATTTCAAAATTAGATTGATGTTTAAGACTGGGCTGAAGATTCCTCATGCATGCCATATCATTAGAACCAGCGTAAAAAGAACTGTACAGAAAAGAAAAGAAAAACAAAAAGGAAAACCATCAGGAATGATGAATAAGGGAAAATTGCATTTCTTTGAATGATAAAAGATAAAAAGGTTTGCACACTCAAACAGACTGAAAGATAACAATCTGGATTACAACCCTAGAATAACCCAAACAAACTATAGGGAAATCAAAATAAACTACCAAAACTCCTTCCGAGTGGGGAGAGGAGTAGACTTCCAATTGTTAAGCTTTGTTTTTGGCCCGACAAATTGCACTTCCGCGTTGCTAGAACCTTCTCCAATTTCCACCATGTTTACATCTTCGAATAATTTCTTGAATTTTTTATTTAATTCCTTGTCAGGATCAATCACAGAACTAGGAATTGCTGTTACTGGGCGACTTATGGTACCAGACTTGACAAATGATCTGGAAAGACGTGGGACCGGCTTTGGAAGGACCCATGCCCTCTGTTTCAATTTCTTGGCTCTTTTTACGTCTGCGGCTGTGGGCTTGAATCCCAATCCAAATGTTCCCAGGTTTTTAGGGAGGGACACCGGCTGTATGATGCCCTGTAGAGATGAACCCAAACCTTTTCCTCGTACAAAACCATTCTTCAACATTTCAAAGGCCACCCTGACTGATGCGGAGGTTATCTTCAGATTTGGAATGTGTTTGCCCTCTGGAACTTTCTCGACCAATATCATGTCAAAAACCTGGTAGACCCACGGCCCCTTGTCATCTTCCATTTCAATGAATGACAACAACATTGCTATGAGCGCACAAATTATCTTCGTCGTGCACAACTATTTCCTGTCTATCCCATTCAAATTTGACCATCTGGTGTAGTGTTGATGGGACTGCTTTAGCTGCGTGAATCCATGGTCGACCTAACAGCAAATTGTAGGAAACAACTATGTCTAGCACTTGGAACTCCATTGTGAACTCAACTGGCCCTATTGTCAGCTCTAGCACTATATCCCCAACTGAATCTTTGCCTCCTCCAGCAAATCCCTGCACGCAGATGCTGTTTTTATGAATCCTCTCATCGTCTACTTTCAACTTGCTCAGAGTGGAGAGAGGGCAAATGTTCGCACTGGAACTGTTATCGACCAATACCCGGGTAACCACGGAGTCCTCACATTTCACCGTAAGGTAAAGAGCTCTGTTGTGCTCAGTACCTTTTACAGGCAATTTCTCGTCAGAAAAAGTGACTCTGTTCACTTCAAAGATTTTGTTGGCTATCTTTTCCAGATGATTCACTAAGATTTTATCGGGAACACGAGCCTCATTCAGGATTTTCATTAAGGCTCGACGATGCTCGTTTGAGTGGATTAAAAATGTCAATATTGAAATCTGAGCAAGGGTCCTTTTCAATTGTTCCATGATAGAATAGTCTTGCATCTTCATCTTTCTCAATAATTCCTCTGCCTCTTCTTCAGTTACAGCTTTCTTCGCTTACACTGGGTTATCTTTAGCTTTTCTTAACTCCTCGGGGGCAAAGCATCTCCCCGAACGAGTCAAACCTTGGGTCTCACAGACTTCTTCTTTAACTTCTTTCCCTTTATAAGTCACTGTCACCCGTTCATAATTCCACAGAATAGCTCTGCTATTGACTATCGGCAACTGGGTTACCGTCTTAATAATGACATGACCTGTGCTGGCACCCTCCACAATTACGATAGGTCTGCTTGTCACCCCTGCCACAACCACTTTCACCCTTTCTTGTTTTCTGCCACATTACTTGAAAACCTCTTCTTAACTTCCATAGATGGTTCACCGTGTGTCTCGCTCGACTTGAGCATTGATCTTTCACTTGTTGGTTGTTCAATTGTCTTAACCTCACCGGACCGAATCGTCATGACGGTCTATGAAGGCTTCCTGGGCTCTCCTCCCTTATGCATTATTTCAATCATATTTGTCTCTTGGTGGGTTGGCATCGAATTCCGGTTGATATTGGGCGCCTCTAGAGCTTGAACTTCAATTCTATTAGTATTAATGAGCTTATGGATAGCACTTTATAGGTGCCAACACTTCTCCGTGTCATGACCCGGAGTACCAAAACAATATTCGCAGCTTACAGAATAATCCAGATTTTTTGGTGGAGGATTTAGCAATTTTGACTGTATCGGCCTTAGCATGTCCAGTTGTCTTAGCTTGGGAAACAGACTAGTATATGACTCTCCCAATGGAGTAAAGGTTTTCTTTTCTGCAACATTTCATCCTTAAATGCTTGATTAGGCCGGAAACTTGGTTCAGGAGGGTTTAGGTAGGCTCGTGGTGGTGGATAAGTGTTTTGGGGAATGAGCACACGCCATTGCACGTGGGCAGGAGGTTGGTTGTATGTTTGGGCATGGTGGACAGAAAAATGAGGTTCTGATAGGGGGTAATAGTGTTGGGTGGGTTATACTAGGTGTGGGGGTAAGTTCGATGGTGGGGTTGAGGCTGATTATAGTGGTAAGATGAGCCTCTAGTTCTGAACCAAGCTCCTGAATCAATTGTCGCAACATCCTCTCTCTTCTTTTTCCCAATTATTCCTCCTGCGCCGCCCTGAATAGCCTGAGTGGTTGCCTTAATAGCCGACTAGCTCATGATTTTATTCGACTTGAGTACTTCTTCTACCATGCCCCCCATTTTCACCACTTCGTTGAAGGATTTGCCTACAGCCGATACCAGATGACTGAAATAAGTGGGCTCTAAGGTCTGTAGGAAACAATCCACCATTTCACTTTCTTTTATCGGAGGGTTAACCCTCGCTGCTTGCTCTCTCCAACGGAAACCATACTCTATGAAAGTTTCACTGTGCTTTTTCTCAAGTTTTGTCAAGGACAGTCGATCCGGAATGACCTCGAGATTGTACTGGAAGTGATAAGCAAATGCCTGGGCTAGATCATCCCATGTGTACCATCTTCCGTGATCTTGCCGGGTATACCATTCCAACACTGAACCACTCGAACTTTGACTAAAATATGCCATTAGCAATTCATCCTTCCCTCCAGCTCCCCTCATTTTCTACAAAACCCTCTCAAGTATGCTATTGGATCGCCGTGCCCATTGTACAAATCAAACTTGGGCATCTTAAACCTTGCTAGCAATTGCACATCTGGAAACAGACATAGGCTTTGTAAGCCACACTTACTTGACCTCCCAACCCATGCATGTCCCTAAATGACTGTTCTAACCTTTTAACTTTACTGAACATCTACTCCTGCTCGGGATTTTTGGACGGTTTCTCAACTTCCACAGGAAGATCGAAATGAGGAGTGTAAGAATAGGGTTCTGGAGCTTTGAAAGTGGGCTCAGAGGGGTAATACTAGTTGTCATGAGCCTAGAATAAAGGCTCGCTGGAGGATCTGTGAACTGTAGCAGGCGGTCGTGCTACAAAGACAGGAGCGGCTAGTGGAGGAGGGTACTTAACTGGTTTGGGTGGTGGAGTTTGCGAGGTTTGGGAGGTAGTGCCTTGGTAGGGATGGTAAATAGGAAATCCTACAGATGAATCAACAGTAGGATGTTCCTAGGTTTGAGTCAATGGCGGGATGAAAGCAGGGTTGGTGGGGTAAGCTGGTGGTGGTTGCCCTTTTGCCCAGGCCTGGTACATTTCGGCCATCTGCTGCATCAACTTTACATCTCTTCTTTCATCGAATTAACATCCAATTCTTCCACCTCTCTTGAAGGATCGATGTTACTCGCATCAAGTTCTTGGTTAGACATGATCAATTCGCCTTTGGACCTGGTGTTGAATGGATGGGTTGCCAGAATGCTCAACAAACTAACCACCAGCCTTAGTTCTATAACATCAACAACAAACTCGTTAGTGATTAAAGCTTAATAGATTGGTAACCGCATACTTGTGGAATGCAATGCACCTAAGTAATTAATCATTTCTATCATGTATTTGCTCGATTGCTTGTGTCATCCCGGCTTTTCCTTATTTCCATTTGCAATTTCCCTTTTTCTCTTTTTTTTTTCATTCTTGATTTTTCATTGTTTTTATTCTCTCATTTCCCTCTCTTATTTTGCCATCGTTTCTTTCTCACGGTTTCTTATTTTCTTTCTCTTTTCTTTTGGTTATGGTCGAATCCTATGAAGATTGCCTACGTATCATGACCCCGCATGAATCAGACCGAGCGTAGTTTTGGGGTATAAGTGTAAAAATAAGTAATAAAACATTTTTGGAATTTTCAAAAAGCAAATACTTTGATTATAACGACTCAAAAACTAACAGACTCAAAAGAAACTAACAGACTTTAACAGAAAGAAAATACAGACTCAAGTAAAAAAAAATCACGAATACATTAATGCCTCAAATGCTCCTGGGGCCCGCGAGACATCATTAGGTCTCGCCACGGGCCTATATGCAAGATCCCTTTGAAGCCTCTCCAAGTCACTCATTATCTGTCGGACAAACGTCATCACTGCCGCGAAGAAATTGGTGCGAGTCATATACTCACATGCTTGGCATTTCACAACAATGTAGTCTGTGATGACTCTGACTCGCTCTCGGATTCTACCCTTTTCTTGAAGCAAACGCCTGACCTGTTGGTTCCGGGCTTCTAACACCTGAGTGTCGTGAAGATGTTGATTTTGCAACTGTTGCATTTCTTCCTCCATCTGAGCCATCAAATCATAACAGTGTTCCTACCAACCTTGAAGTCCTTGGCTTGCTTGGCTGCTTCATTCTCGAGGGTAGTCATTTTTCTCTTCAGGCTAGTGATTGTCCCTTCATACTTTCTTTTCATTTGTTGCACAAACTTTGCCCGATCTTCCCCCTCGTTTGCCCATTGTGCCCAGACTTTGGCTAGGTTGTCCTCAGACTTTTCTAGGTCATCTTGACACTCAAGGGCTTTCTTTTTTAGACTACTTATAAGCCTTTCATCCGCTCGGCTTCTTTCCGGGTTTCTAGCAACTATTCTCATTTTCTGAATTTGGTCTTTGAGGGCTTCATTTTACCGAGTTAGCTTTTTCTTCTCGCCTTCATCCGCGGTAGTTTGCAAACCATTCTCAAACTGAAGGTCCATGACTTGCTTTTCTAGCATGCTTATGGTGGCTCTGTACTCATTTTCTTTGGCCAACCAATCACATTGCTCTTGTGATGCTCCGACAAATTCTTGAAGATGAGGTCTTTTGGCCGGCCTTCCAAACTCAACTTCCCTTTTATACTAGGCAAGATATCCTGGTGCAACTTCACATCTGGACAGATCACGCACTCGAGTGTTTGCCATCAAGTACTAACATTCGCTCCAAATTTGGTGGACTGTTGCTTCATGAAACTGACCATCGGGACCAATCTTGACCACATGGCGACTAATGTCTTCATCCCTAGGAACCATTTGATATCTCCCTAATTGTCTCAAAACCCAGTATGGGGCATAAGGCTGGATACGCCTGAGACCTATCAAAAGGAAATGAGGCCTGGTAGCTGGCAGTATATGATCTCATCTACGGGAATCCGCCCAAACGTCCACTCTATTTGACTTGCACTGATGGAATGGAGATGTGATACCCATTCTATAACCCCTTCTGGCAAGCTGATCCCATCAACCCTCGTATAAAATTCCTCTATGCAGGTTTTCTCTGTTGACCCATAACTCAGGAATTGAGGACGATGGCATAGATTTTCAATCATCCAAATCTATAGCAACAAGTTGCACCCCTCAAAAAAGTCTCCTCCGGCTTTGCAGGTTGTGAGAGCGTGGACGATTTCTGCTACTATCATGGGTGCGAGGGTGCTTTTGGCCTGAGTAAGCAAAGTGCTGACAATCCCAGCTATTCGTATGTCGATATTTCCATCTTTCCTAGGAAACACCAGAAGTCCCAAGAAGACCACCATAAAAGCAAAACACCTGTGTTCTTCCCATTTGAGGCGGTTCCCTTTGCTACAAATTTTGTTTTCTGGATTGTTAAACCCTCCTATGTGACCGTATCTTTGGTATATAAACTGCGGAGTGGAAAATTCTGCGGCCAAATCTGGGTTATGGACCCCCTGCTTATCTTTAAGGAATCTAGGAATCTGTGCCAAGCGGCGACTCTCGGAGCAACCAGATACTTGTGTCTCAGAGGAACTTCAGCGCTTCCAATATATCCGGCTATTTCTTCCAGAGTAGGGGTCAGTTCAAAATCTGAGAAATGAAAAAAGTTGTTTGTCGGGTCCCAGAATGTAACCAATGCCTTTATGATGTCCCTTCTAGGCCAGATCTTCAACAACCCGGTGAGTCCTCCCAAGTATTGATTGACCTTATCTTGTCCTGATTTACCCAGATCTTCCCACCACATACACAACTCCAAAGGGATCTTATTCATGACTGTTATTGGCAAATTTTGACTCGTGCTCATTCTGCACATTTATTAAGGTGATTAAGAAAAATCATGACTCATTTGACTTAAGAAAAGTTAATTTTTGAAATTGTCCTTTCAAGAATAAAACCCGACTTTGCAAATACGTCCTTTCAGCACTTCAGGGGAGAAGATTTTAAGGATGTGCTTGCTAACAGGCCAAAAATTCGAAAAAGAGACCAAAGGTGGTTGTTCTTGCTAAAACAGCCTTCCAGCGTCCTTTTAGGGACATTCAGCTATTTTAGACAAAAATGACATCACCCTGCTTATTTAAAATAAAATAAAATTTTTTGTTCTTTTGGGCTAGTTTTGCAAAAGAGAAGTTGGACCCGATGGGGGTTGCCTACCTATCCCTCATCCAGCGAAAATCAAACTGGCTTAGTTCGGGCAATTTTGACAAAACAAAATCCAACTCTTTTTTTTTCTTCTTTTTTCAAAAATAAATTCTTTTTTTTTTCAAAATTTTGGCAGAGTTTTGGTATGTTTTGGACATTGGTTTTCAAAAACAGACAATTATCTCTCTCAGTCCCCACATTTTCCTTTTCAACTTTTTCTCTATGAGCCGGTCAACAGGCAAATCCGAAGCAAATGAATGCACAAGTAGCAAGTAAGATGCATCAAGATGGTCTTTTCATTTCGGGTATACCTGTCCTAGACAGACCCAACCCCTGTGTTGAGTCTCCAAAGTCAAATGCACATGATGCAAACAAACGTTCTTACTAGGGATCTAGTATGAGGCTGAGTTATTCTAGATTCAAAACCTGGGTATGTGTTCTAGACTGTGTATCTGAGTGGACAACTCGAGCCGAGGAGGGGGCTACGTACCGGAACCAAAAGGTCATCCGGCTTAGTAACTTATCTGAGCCTCTTTCTTATTTCAAGGTATGACACTAACAGAATAGGGAGTTTTGACCAGCGAGCACATCTCCCAAGATAAGAAGAGAAGGGTTTCGTATCAGTTTATATACAGTTCAAATAGTATCAAAGCGGTAAAAGTAATATTTAGCACATTAGGCCAAAACATGTAATCAGATAATAAATAAAGCCAAATATAACAATTCATCTAAGCTCGAATTATGAACCCCTGAACCAGAAGTTCTGGGTTCTAGTCCCCAGTAGAGTCGCCAGAGCTGTCACACCTCCTTTTTTTCTTACTCCCCGGAAAAGGTATAAGGGAATTTTTTCCAACTTAAAGTTACAATCGAAATGGGATTCATTTATTATTAAAAATTTAGATTTGCTACTTGGGATAATTTATGGTGTCCCAAGTCACCGGTTCAAATCCCAAATCGAGGAAAAGATTGACTCTGTATTACAGTCCGCGAACATAGAAATCCGGGTAAGGAATTCTGTTAACCCGGGAGAAGGTGTTAGGCATTCCCGGGTTCCGTGGTTCTAGCACGGTCGCTCAACTATTATTTTTGGCTCAATTATCTGATTTTAAAAAACTTTTAAACCTATGTGTATTTTTAACTTTGAATCGCTTTTAATTATTTTTAAGGAAGATTTCAACGTCATCTAAAACACGTCTTTGGACCACGCCACATCAAATGCACCTGCAGTCCGAGACACATTTTATTTAACGCTGTTAAGATTTTGATTTGGGTCACATGAAATGCACACCCAAGTTTAGGAAGGTAATTTTAAATTACACGCCTAAAGCAACTACGCATTTTTCAACTTTGTGAGGGCCATAAAAAATTCGCTAAATGGAATTCCTCGAATTCTAAGGATTTAAAATTAATTGAATGAGGGCCATGAGTTTTGAGGTTTTATTGTGGATGGAGTGGTATAAATTGATAAGTACAAAAGGCATAAAGAAATAGGTTAGCTACATGTATATCACTGGAGCCTTTTGTTATAGCATACTACAATTCAGAAAGGTGGAGTTGGCATTTATGTGAAAATAACAAAAGACAGATGCCAGCTTTGGGTTCTTCTCCATATCATCTTCAAAAGTCCGACTTTCGTTTTCAAATTCTAGAAAGAAACTAACAAAATTTTATAACAAAATAATGAATCTTAAATGACCATATGAGCACAAAAAGAAAAAGAAACCATGCTGAGAACTATTCGGATGAACCAGAAGGAACAAAACAAACATGGACATACAAAAATGCATTTTAAACTTGATTATAACAAAGAACACTTAAAGTAATTAATTTATTTAATACTATGCTAAAGAGAAAGTTGTAGTATCACCACTATAACTTCTACAGTACCATTTTGAGGTAGAGGAAGTTGAATCTTCACATGGTTAATTTAAGAAAATATGCAGCCAATAACATAAATTGAAGATAAGATCATTTCACTAATGCAATCTATTTTTTTTTACATCTTAATGTTGACAAATTGTTTAACTTCACATACTTCTTTAAATTTCAAAATATGAACATGGTGCTACATGGGCTTGAAATCTAAATGTAAACAAAATAATACCTGCTGGTTACAAGTCATGAGCCAAGAAAAAAAATAAAAAAATAAAGAAAAAAAATGAAACAGAGTCCTGAACATACTAAAATAACTCATTAACATTTGCAAATCTCAATTCCTCAATCAAAGAAACATCATTCATGCGAATAGATCCAATACAAAAAAAAACTTTATCAAAAGAACCAAATCAATTTGCTTCTGCTTCAATAAAGATGCTCCGACATTTTTTAACTCAAGAGCTTGAATTACATACCTACAAGAGAGTGAATAAATGAATAAAATCTGAAAGTTGTAGAGTCAATACAGCAGCAACAACAAAATCTCTATCAACCTTCTTCAAACCCAAGATTTAAAGCCCCGAAATGTTGAAAGAAAAATTTAATGAAAATTTTCAACCTAAATTTCTCTCCTCCCCCTCTCTTCTTTTTTTTATTCCTTCTTCTCAAATTTTCTCTTCTATTTATAACAAATTTTCGAGATTTTTCAGATTTTTGTTTAAATTATTTTTATTATTTTATTATTTTTTAATTAAAAGAATCCACTTACAAATTGCTTTTATTTTTTTATAAAAAGAAATTTCACCTTTCTTTACTTTTATTTTTTAAATTTCAACTTTAATTACTTTTATCTTATTTAAAATCCCACTTTTTTTTTACTTTTTAAAAGAGAATTCCACTTATTTAACTTTTCTTAAAAAAACAATCCACTTTCTTTTGCTTTTCTTTAAAAATGCTACTTTGTTTTACTTTAAATTTTTTAAATTTTCAGATACCCTTATATTTATTTTTTTAATTTTCTATTTTCTTTTACTTTTTCAAAGAGAATTCCACCTACTTTTACTTTTATTTTTTATTCAATACTTCCCTTTTTCTTATTTTTTAAATCACTCCTGAAAATAAAAAAAAATTAATATTTTTCGGAATTTATTTATTATTTTAAAATAAAAATAAAAATAAAATAATATTATAGTAATAACTCACCTTTTAAAATTTTGTATTTTTACCCTATAATAAAAAGTATAACAAAGCTAAATATTGTAGGTTAAAACCCCTAAAAAAAATTACATAGAAGAAGTGATAAAAAATTAAATATTGTCAAAAATTAGGTGCTCACACTTACTGTTTCATTGCTTTCTTAATCCAGTAGATACCATGCTTATAGGACCCTTGTCCAACACGGCAAGCCCTAGGGTAATAAATATAAACTAAATCTGCTTCTGTTAATAATTACAACTAGCAGGCAGGCCTGATTCGGACTTCTTATCTGAGCTATGTGATAAGCTGAAACTGTCTCAACAATTTCCTCTCACTCGTCTTTAATACCTTTTAAATCAGACCTAAACAGTATGTGTAAGTCATGCTAATTACGTGCTTCTTTGTTTAAGGAGGTATATCCGAGCCTTTGCTTGTTATATGCTTTCCCCAATTTGCAATATGTGTTTTGTATGTTGCCTTAGAGTTTTTTTTTCTTTGAAGCTATAAATAAGCCTAATATCCCTCCTTTTTAAGATTAGTAGTCCTAAATGCCTTTGGGACTGATAGGATTAGGACGAGTAATAGCATGCAATAAGTAAACGAGACCAATCCGCGCTTTAAATACCTTAACGGGGTGGGAAGGGTAGATATGGATATGATGACCACGCGATAATGTCACATGTAGCCCCTCATTGAGGAGTGATTACCAGGCATTGTGTGGGGTGATCCATATTGTTAATAAACCTAGGACCCCCTTTCCCTTATTTCTTTTATCATTTCAACTCTTTGTTTAAAAAATGAGCTTTCTTTGCTCTTGCAAACTTTGTTTGTTTGCAAACCATTATATGAAACCCCCTCTTATTTGAGCCTTATTTGTCTACATGTTAATTGCACCCCAAATTCACAATAATTGTCTGGTCGGGGACCACACTACTGGATTCTGAGGGGTGCCTAACACCTTCCTCTTAGAATAATTTCAAGCCCTTACCCTAATCTCTGGTTATTCAAAATCAAACTCCTTTGGTGTCCTAATGCACCCTAATCATTAGGTGGCGACTCTTCAAACACAAACCCAATTCCCAAAAGGAATGAGTTATCCCTCCAAATGTCATAAACTCGATTTCTCTCTAGAAAAAAGGGGCGCGACACCAACTAATGAAGATTATCCTTATTTACCATTCATGAAGAGTGATATAAGCATTTTGAGTTACCTTCAACAGTAACAGAGGTATGTACAATTGGCCACACCGATCTAAGTTATGCTCTATAGGAGCTAACAAATATGGTTTAAGAGAAGGACATAATATCATGATCCGGCTGGGGTTAGAGTGACCCAAAATGGTGGATGAATTATTTGCGTTAGTTGACATTGCCAAAGGATATTGCTAATGTGCTAATAGATCTCCCTGTAAGACACCTAGATAGTGCACTCTAAAATAGTATAGCTAGATATGAGTACTATAAAGGTAGGCACTAAAAGCCTGGAAGGGATAAATATTACCTTAGTGAGACTCTCGTCCCTAATAGAGCGAGGACATTGAGAAACCCGAAGAGCCGACAAATTAAGCAAGAGGAGCTAAAAGCAAAAGAATGTCTTGTTGAAGTTTTCACAAGAAAGGGATAGGCAGAAGTATTAGCAGAGTAATGAGAAGAGAGATAAGGAAGAATTATGAGTAAGATGTGATACATGGATGACAACGATAGAAGAATAAAATAAAATGTTAGTATTACATAGTCGATAATCGAGGGAAGGAAAAAATGAGAGGTGCTAGGCCTGGAGACAACAAAAGAGTACAGGCCATACAGTCACATCCGCATTTTGAGAAATAAGTTCGCGACTCTAATGTGATTAACATAAGAGAAAGTTAGAAACTAGAGTAATAGAAATCAGTATGGACTGGTGAACAGGATAACCTAAACATGAATTAGAAACTGAGTGAATTGATAATAGTTAGCATCATGATAATTTCAGATTTTATTCCGGCAATAATAGAATGGACAACAGAAGAAGATCCATGATGAATTCAGAGAATGGTCATTCAGGAAAACGCTTCCCAAAAGCAAGTAATGTGAGAAAAGTTAATCTTAAGGGACTATATGTGCCAGTTACACTAAGTGTCACCATTGCGAGTGAGGAATTTTTTTATCCTTGGCACATAAGGATTACCGCAAGGCGAGTAAGGGTCATTGATGCAAAAAGACGCCAAAGAAGGAGAGGAAAAACATCTATAGGCAGGTCGTCGTAGCTCCAAGTCTTAGTACTCCCCTAAAGAGGGGAATATGGAATGATAAAGGAAGAATGTGATAAAATTGAGAAATGGATGGGATTGCAGTTATCCAAATCCTACAGATATGCTACAATTCTAGAATGTTATGTAAGCATGATGTCACGAAAATGAAGTAAGGGTTCCTGCACGGGATGTTATTGATAGGTAAGGAGCCAGTACATGAGGTAAGTTAAGACAAGGAAATAACTCAAGAAAGATTACGCAGAATATGGATATGAGAATGGGCCGACGAGTAGTTAGTAGTTGATTCATGAAGAGCCTAGTTATGACTAGACAAGAGGTTACAGACAAATCAGCAGATCATGCAAGATATATGTAATAAACCCCAACATGGGGAATTTAGAGTAATGTCATTATAATATTTGAGATATATTCAAATAGGGCTCGGGTTAGTTAAAGGTGTCGCATGAATATTACGGGGATAAAAGAAAGTGCCACTAGGAAGACAATCAAAATATCAATTCAGGAGCAACCCTACAAGCACAAGAGTATGGAGGTAAGCAACTACAGATGGTTATAGACAAGGAATGGCATCAAAAGGTTCGTAGTAAGCTCACAGCTTTACAAGAGTCAAGGGTTCTCCCTATGTACTACAACGAAAGACTAGCTGAAGAAATAAGGAAGATGGTTGCAACCTAAGCACAATAACCTAAAGAGGTAATGGTCGTGTAACAACAATCTCACAACAACAATATAAGAACTCTAAAGGAAAGTGGCACTTACCGTGGCTAATGAACGGGAAGTAAAATTAAAAGTAATATTCGAGATCATATGAGTTGCACGAAAATTCTAGCATGTGTGGGCACTAAGATTAGCTAAGTATGGACATAACAAGGGGGCAGAAAGACGAGAAAAAGTAAAATCTTATGTTGAAAAATAGCTAAGATGGAACGAAAGAAATTATTCGATCAATGATTCAGAGTTGGCTATGTTATGAACGCACTTAAGGGTTTGGAATTTTGTACATGCAGCATATACAGTCGTAGAAGATTCTGGTATACGTTAAAAGAAAGAATTGAGCCCAGGTCACAGACGAAGGATTAAATTATTAAAGGATTGTATCATGCATATTCCTCAACACCCATGAAAGGCTAAACATGAGCCCCAGATTGGGAGATAACTTAAGTCGACATAAAGGCCGATCAGAAGAAGGGGCAAACTAAAGAATTACATCAACGAAGTAAATCAGAAATCCGATTATTGGACCCAGAAGTTATAGAAATCATGATTAAGAACATAGCAGAATCACTCTTAATATTAGAGGTTAAAGAGAGATAGCACAACAACCATATTCTATAACGGCTCTACGATAAGGCCAGTTAGAAGAAGTACCAGCCTCATAAGAAGTCGGTATGAAGCTCCCACCGAATTGTGTATGCCCCAGAGGTGCAAGTATTATAATAGAGCTTAAAGTTGTGAACGTGAATTAAACCTATGTGGAAGGGAGGTCATGAAAGAGATAAAAGATACGATGCAAGATTTTAAGGTAAGAAAGGTAAATGTGAACAACGTATGAGATACTCAAATGTAGAAGGTTGTGAATAGTCCATATTGCGGATAAAAGGCTAGAAGCACTGGGATTTAGTATCCAGGAATGATAGCAACATCGTCGGTGGAATACCTTCTAGCTTATGGCTTCTAAGTACCAAAAGGTTTAATTAGAAAGTAAAGGAAGAGTTAGAGACGATGCGATGTCTCGCTTGATGTTCCAGGAAAGCATAAGGGAATCGATCACCAGCTAAAGTATGATAGAATGACAAGGTTTTAGAAAAACAAGATTAAGGATACAAAGAAGGAAAGTGAGAAGGTAACGAAAATGGATAAGTCCTCGGGATTAAGCCCATGAAAACAAAAGAGCTGATGGTTCCTCTAAGTTATAGAAAACTCAATATAGCTTGAATGAACTCAAAGGAGTCTGAGACTAGTAGCATTTAGGAGAGATGGGATACTTCCCTGATAGCAGAATAAGGGTGTAATTGTTATAAATAAAGGATGATGTTTGGGCCTTCGCTTGAGTAATGATTTGAAGGAAAAAAAGAATAGGATTTCCTGAATTATAAGGGACTAAAATACCCATATAAGGTGAGTCACATTGGGATGCTAACAAGTACGGTTATAAAAATATAGTATCACCCCTAGGTGGATCAATCTAATTACTCTAGATGTCCTCGGTGAGACGCGAGACCTAGCGACGATGTTACATAAAAGATTAAGTTATTAGTTGTAGATGATGAATCAACATTAAGGTGAATCAACAATAGATGGATAAAAGTTCAACAGTATGAGATGAGATTAGACCATCAGTCTTAAGGATAAGCAGCGGGAGTAACCTGGAGTTGGTTGCAGACCTCAGTAACGATAAATCAAAGTAAGAATTATGGTATAGTACAACCTATGTAGATGTAGTAAAGTCATACGAATGGATAATTAGGTCTATGAAATAAGATATAGCCATATTCGCAAGTTCTACAAAGTACCGAGCAAAGAACTTCAGTACACCTATAGATTCCCAGAGAGGCATCCTATTAAGCCTTGTATATGTTTACAAAGTAAGGCCTAGAAATTGGCTAAAAGCTGGAGGAAAAAGGAGAGAAGAGTCGCATAGGCATACTTACAGGGTCAGTATCATAGAGGCTACATGATAGGAGGTAGCAACAGTTACGAGATTGGAAAGAATTCAATCACAAGTCATGGCGTGGGAAAGAGGCTTAAAGGGGGGAATGCCTTGGCCTTTGGATTTATTCAAAGAACAGTTGCCTAAATGGCTAGGAGAGTATTAATATATTCACAAGAGCTATAAGTTATGAAAATGATAAGAGCATTAGTCAATATTCGAGGACAAATGTTCCAAAAGGGGGAATGATGTTATACCCCGTAACATTACGTTGGTATTACGCTTCACAATATTAAATTACGACGATGTTGCACCCTGTAATATTGTACGTCGAATTTGTCGTAAGGTGATTGACATCAGTCCAAGGAAAAGATTATTTGAAGATTATGAGGATTATGCTATTTCAAACAAGTGATGAGTAAATTCGTGAAGGTGAGAGGGGAAGCAAGTCAAAGAAAATGAACTTTCGTCCAAGTTTGGCATGTTGGGATAAAATACGGGTCGAGTAATAATACCCGATATTTATGGACTAGTAAGATATAGGGTACCATATGACCATGATAGTAGGATGTATAAAGTATATTAAAAATAAGTAAAATTTTATGTAATTTGAGATAATTCTTAATTATGTGGGTAATTGGTTAATTACCAGGTAGCGGGATATTACCTAATTAATAAATTAATGATTGGATAAGATTAAAAATTTTCTACCCCCACGTAGAAGCAAATGGCTTAGGTAGTTGTGACTCTTAGTTTAATTAGGTTAGGTGACTTATTTAGATAATAGTTCATTAGTTTAGGTGGCTTATTTAAATGATTTTGTAACATTGACATTAGCCATTAAAGATGATGTTTCTTTAAAAGAATCAGACTCTTTCATTTCTTCTATTCACATGACTAGCATTATCTAAGATTTTATCATTAGCCACATACAAGGATTCCACAATATACTTCTTGGACAAATAAACTTGTGAAGCTTCTTCAATAGTGTCAAATGTGAAGCTTTGATTTTTGTAGCATTTCCAACAGTTACGTTTCCAACAGTTTGATTTTTGCAAAGTTGGTAACGATTCCAAAATGTTGGAATACAAAATCAAATGTGAAGCTTTGGCAAGGTTAGCAACATGATTTCTTCAACCATTTCCTACAAAATAAATCCAACAAGAATTATTAGAACCTTTGCAACGTAAAATTTTGCGATTCTAAAGGAGTACGGTGCAACCTTTTCCAAGAATATAATACAGATTTTTTCCTACCCTAGGTATTATTTACCGCGAAAATGGTAATAACAATTAAATTTGATTATAGGACTCTAAAAATATGTGATCTATTTTTATGCTAGTTGTTCAGCAGATGATGCTATGTGTGAGACTTAGAAACGAGATAAGAGTTAAGAATAAGGTGATAGCCAAACCGATAGGTCAGTAATCGGGGCCTCGAGCTTGTTGATTTGGGGACCTTGAGGTCGATTCCGATACTCAACTGGGAGCTATCGAAGTTGATCGAAGTATGACTAACAATTATAATAAAATTAGCGGAGGCTCTTTATGGCCAATGATAAGCAATAAATCAAGAACAATAATGAAGATAATAAATGGAAGCAATAGTATCAAGAGAATATGTTAAAGAGCAGAGAGAATGTTCTTGTGCATTTCGTGTGCAGCAATAGAGGTCTACAAAACGGCAAGGATTCCACTTTATATATGACGGTAATTCCAACATAGTACAAAATGCATTAATTACAAAGATATGGAGATGGGACAACTAGATGTCGCCCTGATTCGGGTTTAGAGTTACCTACTAGACTCTGTCAGTCTTAGCCGTGTTCCTTGGGAACTCCCCATTTCTACAATTACCATGATCATTACTGCCCCCAGGTCGAGTGTTGACGACCCTCAAGGGAGGATACTTGGTCGTGACCTCGAGCCTTCGAGGTGATATTCTGAAGTACCTTAATGATGAGAAATTGGACCCTCCGATTTCATCGTATACAGATAGTTCCCCTATGTCGTGATGTCATCCTATTAGAGCATTAAATGCCATGCCCAAAAACTGTGCAAGGGTCGTTGTCAAATGCGACTATCGAGAGGCCCACGAACCGCTATTAGTTCGTCCCTTCCGCTACCCACACGACCCCTATAAATACACCAATCGTTTGATAGTTCTTACTTTCTCAACATCTTCAAATTTGCAAAGCCAGACCCATCCCCATTTGCATCCTTTCTTCTTACTTTCTTAGAGAAATTTCACCATCATCATGGCTAGAACCTCCAAGACGGTTCCTCGGAAAGACGAGGTTGCCTTTTCGTCTCAAACGTCTAAAGGGAAATACAAAGTGATACCTACGGTTGGACAATGAACTCCCACCGAGCTTGATATGTCGAAGGACATTACCGTCGACAAAATCTCATCTACACTGGGATGATGCAAACACGTGTCCCGGTACCTTAGTGTTGTGACCAACATAGGGAAGGTGAAGGAGGACTACTGATGGGGGGACGCAATGGAGGTGGAGATTCCCGGCCCTGATGAGAGCATAACGGATTACAAGGCTGGTTTCCTTCATGTATATACTTACCTGTTCACTTTGGGTCTAGTAGATCCTCCTAAATCCCCTCCCTCGGAGATAGATCCGGTTATCCTCGATTTTTTCTACAAATACAATGTGGCGATTGGTCAAATCTATCCTTCTTTCTAGAGGATAGTCTTGATGCTCCGCTATTTCTCCGATGGGGTCGAGGGCGAAACTTTTACCCTTGACCATTTGATTAGGTTGTATAGACCTTGATTTTATCAAGGTTTGATTAGGCTTCACCACCGGTCCAAAAAATCATTTTTCTCAAGCACCGACGAAGACAAGGATCGAGGGTGGATGAGTAGGTTCGTCCAAGTGAAGACCTCTGACATGATTCTGGCCAGGAGGATGCTATTCCCGGAGAAGTGGAACACACATCGTAAGTATTTTTTCCATCAGACATGTTTTGTGATTTTCTTTCCTTCCTTCTGAAAAAATGATCTCCTATTGGTTTCTGCAGCTACCGCTTGGTATCTTGAAGCGGTTTCTGATGTACCGAGATGGATCAAGGGATTGGATACCTTATTTCCATATCTCGTCCAGTCTTGGCACAACCTGGCTAAGACGCGTGGGTGGCCAAGAATCATGGTAAAGTTTTCCTTGCCACCTACGTTTTAGCCTTATGTTTCTCCCCGTATCCTTAGTGATAATAAGTTATGGTCACTGCGCACGTGCTGACCTTGGTGAGAGTATGTGGATGAGGCTGCCTCTTAGTGGCGATATGGAGGCTTCGGAGCCCGCTAAGGGAAAGAAAAGGAAGGGTAAGGCAGTTGTCGATCCCTCTATGGCAAAGAAACCGAAGTCACGTGGGCCTCGAGCCGTCACAAGGACCTCGACTTCAAATTTTGGAGCGAGCCTTGGCGCTAAGGATGAGGATGATGACGAGGGCGAGTGTCGATTGGTACGGAGAACTAGGTCAGATGCGGGAGCCTCGCAGGCACCTCTACTGGAAGCTGTTGAATCGGGAACGGCCGACTCAGGTCGGTCCCGTGCGGCGAATACCCTCGAGAAGTGTGTTAATGTGGTTTTGGATCCCGTGGGTGGATATGGTACAGTTTCTGCTGGGGGGACCGTTGCTGCTTGTCCTGTAGGGTCCAGACCCAGAGCTTTTCGAGGGCAGAAGTTGTCCATCGGGGACATCGATGACCTGGGTGACCTCAGTTCGGGCCCTCAGTTCTCGTCCGGGGAGCTAAGGGCCGCTTAGGATATGAATACCACCAGAGTGGAGGGTCCTTTCAAGGGGGAGGTGTGCTTGGCAACATTCTTGACGATGTCAGCGAAAACATCGATCTAGACGCTCCCGGGACCATCGAGGCGGCGGAGAGGTTCCAGAGGCAGGTGATAGCTGTTTTATGTGTATTTCTTTTAGTCTCGAGCATTATTCTTCATTCCTCTAACTCTTCTGTTATGCCGTGGTGTAAGGATATGTATGATCACGCCCTCTCCAGGCTTCATGAGGAACTTTCATGCCGTGAAAAGGAGCTTGAGAGGCTTATCTCGGGGCTGCAAGAATCGGAGGCTTACTTTGCCCGGAAGGAGAAAGAGTCAGGCGAGCTCCGGGCTACTTTTGAGGGAGCGCTCTGGGAAAAAGTTGATCTTGCTGAGTAGGTATTTTTCCATACGTGAATTCGCCCTTCGTTCCTATACTTTGATACTGACTAGATTACTTTTCCCTTCATAGATCTGGCGAAAGGATTCGCAGACACTACAAAAAAAATGAAATTAGCTATGAACGTCGTCACTAATTTGTCGCTAAAATACTCGTAGCTAGCAGAATTTCTTGATAATTTGTTGCTAGTCTGTCGCTAAATGAGACTAGCGATGGATTTTTCTTTTTAGCTACAGAATTTGTCCGTCGCTAAATCCTGATTTTTTAGTAGTGAGATCGGGCAAAAGAATGTGGAGATCCTCGGGCTGAGGGAGCAAAATGAGGTAGCAACCTCGGAGTTGGCATCGACCCATGGTCTTCTCCAAAATGCTCGAAAGGAGATTTCTGCGCTGACTGAGGCCAAGTCCGAGATCGAAGGAAAAGTTGATACTTACCTGTAAGACGCAACCATGGTGAATAAAATAGCCCGTAGTTTATCGATAGAGACCGAGCTAAAACTGGCTCGGGCTACCACTCATGCTAGTACGAAGGCAAGGAGGGAAGCCTTAGAGGGGGTCAGAGCTTGAGGTGTCGATCTTTCAGCCGAGATTTAGGAGGCCTGAGAGTTGGAGAGAAAATCGGCACTCTTGGTCGCTCTAAATGAGGATCCTAGAGAAGGTTTGGAGGATAGTGGCAATGAAGAGTAGGCCTTGTGTCGATTTTCTTTTTTTTTCTTTCTTTTTTTCTTTCTGTGTACGTTCTCCCGGAGGAATGAGTCTTGTAAAGACGCCCCTTGTAAATATATTTTTGGCAATACAAAATGGTTTTTCTACTCTATATCTTTCCATTCTTTATATCTCGTCGCTCTTGCGGAGTTAATCTTTGAATTTTAACATTAACTCTTTGGAGCCCATACTTGGAGCGATCGGGACCCCGAAATCGGGTCCAATCTTGAAATTAGGTCGACATCTTCTTTAGGCCTGGTGCCTATGATAGCGACAAACCCTCAAGGTCTCAATGCCTATCGACTTTCGTGGGATAGCAACATTCATGTGATCTGATAAAGGGACCCCCGGGGTGGTCCTGTCAGTACATTTCCCAAGGAAAAAGTGACGTTATCATGGCAAGAATTAATTGGCTCTCTGGGTAGGCGAGTAGCCGCTGCTTTGCCCCTATATATTCATTTACTTGCTTCTCTAGTGGAGATTCTACTACTCTGAATAACTATTTCTTCCATAGAACTTGGTGCTTTGTGCTAGTTCTCCCGTCGTTTCAACTCAAAATCTTTGCCCAAATCTATATCCTCCTTCTCTTATTTTATCATAGCCATGACTGCTACATTGACATCCGCCCATCAAGGAGAGGGGAGTTCTACCTCTGTTCCGCATTCGGTCGGTGGTATACCGTTAGTGCCCGGTGAGCGGGCCTCGAGGTGCTTTGTCTCGAGGAGAGACATTACGTTGGAGAGACCTCCTAATGTTCAAAGACATCGGGAGCACGCGTAGAGGTTCATCTCATCAGTAGGGGAGGAATGTCTCAAAATGATCAGAAAGGATAGGGAGAAAGAGTGGTACTACAAGTACCTTCCCCTAAGGAGAGCATCATGACCTATGTCGAGTGGTTTTTGAGCGTGTATGCACACTTTTACATCGGGTCCCCTCGACCGGGTCGTGCTTGAGTTATGTCAGAGACATCAGGTTACCTTAGCATAGTCTCACCCATCCCTTTGGAAGATAGTGCAGACGATAAGATACTGTGCAGATAAGGCCGAGCTCAAATTTACCCTCAGTCATCTCGTGAGGTTATATAGGCCGCTGCATTTTACTTTGTAGCGTCGATCCACCCAGTGTCCTGCTGTTGACGGTGAAAAGGACGAGGACCGAGGATTTATGAGCCGATTCGTTTGAGCACGGACGATCGATATCATTCCTGGAGAGTTTCTTCCCTTTCTTGAGAAATGGAATTTCACACGTAAGTGTCATACCTGTATTTTTATCACATTGTCTGGAGGCGGGCTCCATAACGACATTTTTCTGTTTCATTTTTTGTGGCGACTCCTTGGTTTTCGAACGAGGTCCCTGATTTGGCTGAGTGGTCTCGTAAGCTGGCAACTTGTTCGACCTATGATAAGCGCAGGTGGAGAGACCTGTCCAAGGGGAGATGTGAGGCAAAGCATCACGACATGTGCTTGGTGGCTTATTTCCTAGAATGGTGCTTTCCTTTTTTGCCCACTAACTTAGCCGCCACAGGTATTGGACATTCTTCCCAGATGAGGCCGTGCCCCCTGGGGAGGAGGAGAGACTACCGACCTTGGGAAGGGTTGATGATAACTGAAAGAGGTCTCCGAGGCAAGTCCTTCTCAGAGGTTCAAAAGAGGCGACTCGGCTGATCTTCTGACTTCAGAGGCCTCTATTTTCGAAAGAACATTCCCCATTCCTACTGAGGGTACTTCGAAGAGTGAGGAGCACGTGATGACTTCTTTTTTTCCTACCAAAGGTACTTCGGGGGATACTAAGCCATCGGACATTGGCTCGGCCTTTGGTGAGGCTCAGCGGTTCGGCTTTATGGTAAACCTTGGAAGCAGGCATAGGCTTATTTTGGTTTCACACTTTCCCTTTCTTATTGAATTTTCTTTTGCAAGCTTTTGATAGGCTTAAGTCCGAGCTGCTTCGCTATGAGGCCGGGTTGCGGAAAGCTTCGGATAAGGAGAAATCCCTTAATCTTCTTTATGCGAGAAATGAAAGCGAGCTGGTACCCTTGCAGTGCGAGGCGGATCGAAGCTGGAGTTGCGAGAGCCATCTCAAAAGACAGGTAACATGTATTGTTGTGTTGATGTATGCTCCTCCCTTCATTTTTGGAGATTAATGTTTTGATATTTCAGTTGGAGAGCAAAACGGGGAGCTGGAATGACTTTGGGGTGAAGTCGGCCAGGCCAAGCGTGATCTTAACAAGCTGCAGGCTCAGGTAGATGCCCAAGTTGCGGCCAAGGAGAATGCTTTGACTAAGGCTTCTGCCCTCTAGATGCAAGTCCGAACCGCTCGTGCGAATGATTCTGCACGAGCGAATATGATCACAAGGCTTGAGTCCGAACTTTCGAAGGCGAAGAACGAGGTGGTGAATACTCGGGCCGAGGCTGCAATGAGTAGCACTAGGGCAGACCAAGAAGTGGCTCTCTATTTGAAGAGCGCTGCAGCTGCTAGAGCTGAGCTGAGGAGAACTCTTGGTAGTGCTAGCAGTAGTAAAGAGCATGCGAAATGCAAATCTTGGAGGGAAACTCTCAAGGAAATTCACGCCAGGGGCTTCGATCTTTCGGAAGAAATCAAGCAATCCAAGGCATAAGAATACGATGTCAAGTTCCTTCTGTACGATGTCGAAGATATCGAGGATGGGGCCGTCGGGCCATAGTCCCTGAGAGGGACGTTTATTTCCTTCTCTATCTCTGTGTATAGTACTTTCACAGTATGTTGTAAATGGAGATTGTATGTTATTACATGTGTACATAAGGGGGAAACCTCATGATTTTGTACCTTCTGGGTTTTTGTTTGTTTAGATTTTAGCCAGATCAACTGGTTTTGAGTTGGTAGTAATCCTTAGGTTCACGATATGGCCCTGGGGCTAATTAGCTGGGTCGTAGGCTCTTACACGCTTGGTCTATGCGACCTTTTACGTGTGGCGCTGAGGCTCATTAGGCTGGCGACAATGGCTCTTATGCCTTGGGTCAAAGCAACCTTTTATGCGGGCTGGCGACAATGGCTCTTACGCCTTGGGTCGAAGCGACCTTTTATGTGGGCTAGCGATAATTGCTCTTACGCCTTGGGTTGAAGCGACCTTTTATATGGGCTAGCAATAATGGCTTTTACGCCTTGCTCTTAGGCATATCAAGATAACTATTTTGGGTACAGTCTCTGAGTTGGGTTTTGACTCGAGCTCATTCGACCCTCAAGTTTTTGGATTTGCGTGGGCTGGCGATAGTGGCTCCTACGCCTTGGGCCGTTGCGGCCTTTTATGCGGGCTGACGACAATGGCTCTTACGGCTTAGGTCGAAGCGACCTTTTATTGGCTTTATTTTTCCCTCTTTAAGGACTTTTTTGAAATAATTTTTTGCTGATCGAGCACCTCTGGAGGTTTGGCTCGGAGGCTGAGTATCTCGAATCCTGCGATTTTGAGCTAACATGGTCGAAGCTCTTTTTCCTATGTCGAGGGTAGCCTGTTTAACCGGTTGTTTTCGAAGTAGATTCAAAGTAATTAAAGGCCTGTGATTTTGTAGCGACGGTCGGGCATCCCCGAGTTGCATTAGTTTGACTGGTACAACCTTATGACCGTAGTTATTTGTTCTTGGCCAGAGCCATTTTGATCTCGAGTGAAGTAGTTTCGGCGTCGTTATCGAGGGTATGCCTTTTAGGGGTCTTACAAGTTCGATATATATCTTTAACTTTGAGATCAGGTTTATGCATTTAGTAAGGTCTTACAAAATTTTCATGCCTTTGAGATCTTATAGTTTTTAGATACTTGGTACAAGTATGATTCATGCCTTGCTTGAGGTCTTACTATTTTTAGATACTTGGTAGCTTGAGGTCTTACAGTTTTTAGATACTTGGTACAAGTATGATTCGTGCCTTGGTTGAGGTCTTACAGATACTGTTGCTGCCTTATGTAGGTCTTATGAGACCGACTCTACCTGCTTGGGGTCTTATGACCTCGGGTCTTTTAATGAATGGTGATTTGGCGACAGTCCCCGAGTCATCGAGGGTATTCAGGCTCAGGAGTCGTTACTCGTAAATTTGGTATTTCCTCATTGAGGACTTACGATTTTGGAGATTCCAACCTTGAGGCCATGAGATTTTTGAGATTTTGATGCCAGTCCCCGAGTGTTCAGGACACTTTTGGCCTTGGAGATATTTCGTGATTTTCATGTTGCCTCACTGAGGGCTTATTAGTTTGGAATTCCAAGCCGGAGGTCGTTCAGGTATTAAATTGTTGACGCCAATCCCTGAATGCTCGGGATGTTTTGATATAATGTATTCTTTTGTTACTTGGTACAAGTATACATGTTTTTTCCGTCGGAGGCCCCGAATATATGGACACGGTTTATTCGACCATTTGGCCCGGTACATCATTTTCCTATTGGGACCCCATTCGGCGTTTCTTGGCCTTTCCAAACGGATGGCCTTCCCGAGGGGAATGCCCACCAGTATTTGAGGTTGGTTGCAAAAGAAGCCTTGAATACTTGTCAAGTCTTTCCTAGGTAGCATGTGGATGGTGCCTCATTAAAAACCTTGCCGGTAAAACCCTTTTTGGGATAAAAGATCGATTGAAGGAAAAGAGTACAATGAATGCTTTAAAACCTTAAGGTCTTCGGGCTGGGTTAACGCTTTGATTGCTTCGGTCGAGTGCCTGCATAAGGGTTAATGTGAAATATAAAATGAAAAGGGATATGGTTAAACCTTAGTGTGGGATGTGCCTGCGATGTTTCGAGGTCCGATATGCCCCAGTCGCTTGTGATGAGGATGCGGTACAGTCCTTTGCTCTGTTTAATCGGGCTTAACCGAAGATGTAGTTGGATTACATTTTGGCTCTTTTACTAGTGGAGGTATTGGTGTCGGTGCCCCATCGTGCACCGCGAACATTTCCCTCGCCGTATGTTGTTCCTTGTAGACAGTTTTAATCCCAACCTTCGTCAGGAATTTCAGCATTTGGTGGAGGGTGGATGGTACTGCTCTCATGCAGTGTATCCACGGCCTCCCGAACATGGCATTGTACCTCATGTCTCCTTCGATGATATGGAATTTGACATTCTGGGTTGTGCCGGCCACGTTGACTGGGAGAGAGATTTCTCCTTTCATTGTTTCACTTGCCATGTTTAATCCGTTGAGGACTCGAGTGGCGGGCATGATTTGGTCAAGCAGTCAGAGCTGCTCTATTACCCTTGACCTGATAATGTTGGCTGGGCTACCTGGATCCACGAGTACACGTTTTATTTGAAATGTATTTACAAGGAAAGAGATTACCAGTGCATCATTGTGAGGATAAGACAAGGTTTCAGTGTCCTCTTTACTGAATGTGAGGGCATCCTCGGGTATGTATCCCCGAGTTAATTTTTCTCTAGTGTGGATATTTTTGTCATTCTCATCACGGGCTCCTGTAGGGGCATCGATGCCTCCCATGATCATATGGATGACATGTCGCGGCTCATTCATTTCGTTCTTCTTGGCCGCCTCTCTTTCCCAGAACTAATTTTTGGCCCAGTCACTCAAATATTCTCGAAGGTGACCTTTATTGAGTAGTCTCACTACTTCTTCTCAGAGCTGGTGGCAATCCTCGGTCCTGTGACTGTGCGTGTTGTGGAATTCACATACTAAGTTATGATTCCTTTGTGAAGGATCTGAATGTACATGTCTGGGTCATCTAGCGTCTCTGATTTCGCTGATGGCGAACACGATGTCCGGCGCATCGACGTTGAAGTTGTATTCTGATAAGCGAGGTGCCTCCGTTGGCCCGCATTTCTATCGAACCTAGATCTATTGATGAGTCCCCGAGGATTCTGTCCTCGATCTATCCTTCGATCATTGCGAGGTGGGTTACGCCTTGGGGCATTCCTTTTGTCTTCGGTGTATGGCTGATATCTTTCTTTGTTTGGCTTGGGATCCTTTACCGAAAGCCTGTACCGAGCCCCAGGGGGCTCCTAGTTGGTCGTCCTCGACCCTGATCTTTGACTGATATCGGTTAAGGATGTCTGACCAGGTCACAACGGGATACTTGACCAAATTCTGTTTCAACTGCTTTGAAGCTACCGAGGTTCGTTCATTCAGACCTTGAGTGAAGGCCTGCACTGCCTAGTCATCGGAGATCAGTGGTAGTTCCATTTGTTCCATTTGGAAGCGAGATACGAATTCTCGCAGCATTTTATTCTCCTTTTGCTTGATCTTGAAGAGATCAGATTTTTTATTGCTACTTTGATGGCACCGACATGTGCCTTTATGAAAGAATCTGCCAGCATGGTGAGTGAGTCTATGGAGCTAGCAGCTAGGTTGTGATACCACATCATGGCTCCTTTTGAGAATGTTTCCCCAAACATCTTTAGCAAGGAAGACTTAATCTCATTGTCCTTTAGGTCGTTGCCCTTTACTGCACAAGTGTAGGCGGTTACATTCTTGTTGCGGTTCGAGGTTCCGTTGTATTTCGGAAGGTTTGGCATCCTGAACTTCTTTGGAATGGGTTTCGGGGCCGCTTCCTGTGGGAACGGCTTCTGTACGAACTTCTTTGAGTCCACACCTTTCAAGATCGGGGGCGCTCCTAGAATCTGGTCGACCCTGGAGTTGTAAGTCTCGACCTTCTTATTGTTGGCTTCAATAATTTTCTCGCCCGATTCGATCCTTCTGGGAAGGTCCTCAAGCATAATTACTATTACAGGATCGGCTATCAACCCGTTATTGCTCGATCTCTCTGGTACCTGTTCAGCCGGGGGAGCTGTCCCCGATGCTACTATACTAGGAGTTTTCTGGTGACTTTGCAGCTGAGCAATAGCCAGTTGTTGTGCCTGCAACATTTCAAAAATAATGTGAAAGATAACCTCCCGTTCTTCCATGGTTGGGTTTTCTGAGCTTCTGATTGATCTCGTAGGTGCACGCTCCTGTCAGTGTGGGAGCTTATGTCGATGTGTTGGGCATTGCGTGAGACCGCGTCCACCGGAATTGGTTCTGGTGCATTCCCAGGGTTTCGTGGTGGCACACCAACACCTAGAACACCCACACCATTTTCTCCGTGGTCCTCAAAATTATTGTTTTCACCTCCATTCACTGAGTTAGACATTTCGACCTAAAATCGATGATCTTGGACATGAAAAAGCGTGAAAGATAACTTGTGTTATGTAGTAAAACTAGCAAGAAAATAATCACTATTATTTTTAGCCCCACGATGGGCGCCAAACTGTTTACCATGAAAATGGTAATAACAATTAAATTTGAGTATGTGACTCTAAAAATACGTGATCTATTTTTATGCTAGTTGTTAAGCAGATGGTGCTATGTGTGAGACTTAGAAACGAGATAAGAGTTAAGAATAAGGTGATAACCTAACCGATAGGTCAATAATCGGGGCCTCGAGCTTGTCGATTCGGGGACCTCGAGGTCGATTCCGGTACTCAGCTGGGAGCTATCGAAGTTGATCGAAGTATGACTAGCAGTTATAATAAAATTAGCAGAGGCTCTTTATGGCCAATGATAAGCAATAAATCAAGAACCATAAAGAAGATAATAAATAGAAGCACTAATATCAATAGAATACGTTAAAGAGTAGAGAGAATATTCTTCTGCATTTCGTGTGCAGCAACAGAGGTCTACAAAATGGAAAGGATTCCACTTTATATATGAGGGTAATCCCAACATAGTAAAAAATACATTAATTACAAAGATATGGAGATGGGACAGCTAGATGACACCCTGATTCGGGTTTGGAGTAGCCCACTAGACTCTGTCAGTCTTAGCTGTGTGCCTTGGGAACTCCCCATTTCTATCATTATCGTGATCATTACAACCCCCAGGTCGAGTGTTAACGACCCTCGAGGGAGGATACTCGGCCGTGGCCTCGAGCCTTCGAGGTGATCTTCCGAAGTGCCTTAAGAAGAGAAATTGGAGCCTCCAATTTCACCATATACAGGTATGTTAAGGCTAAGCTCTTTCTTCATTTTGCATGTTCTCGTAATTACACGAGTTTGATAACGAGACATAAAGAAAAATTCATATACCATAATGTATGTATATTTTCCTAGTCTTGTAAGTTACCATATTCTCCTTATCGGGACTTCATATTCAATTGCATATTTCCTTGTTCTAATTAAGAGAGAAAATAATTAATATATACAATATTAAAGTATTTTTATTACCATCGAGCTATAATCGATGGGCAGACCCCTATTGTGTAACCTCTGATCAGATGGTAAGTTATATATCGATCCTACTATGACCGAGCGCCTATGAGTGAGCCTAGTTGGTCAAGATACAGAGCCTAGTATGGTCGAGCGCATAGGATCGAACCTACTACGGCAAAGCATTTATATATATATATATACACCAAGCCTTATAGGGTTGAGCAACTATTTTATTTACTATATTGAGAGAGTTGAGTCAGTATCAGCGGGTAAGCATATCTTCAAATTATATCTGGCTTCCAGCTACTTGCAGTTATTATATTATCAGTTCAGTTTTAGTTTTTTTTTATATTTCCTTACATACTCGGTACATTATTTCGTATGGATGTCCCTTTTCTGGGGGCGCTGCATTTCATGCGTGCAGGTTCAGATAGATAGAGGGGTAGGCCTCCTCATTAAGTGTTGCCCGAGTTTAGCTTGATTGGTAAGCTTCATGCCTTTCGGAGTTGCCGGGTCTAGAACCTTTTCTACATCTTGTATATATATGTATATATGTTATGAGTAGGTCGGGGAGCTATTCCGATCACAATATATCCATTAGTAGAGGCTTGTAGACATATCCTGTTAGTTAGTGCAGTATGTTGGGCTTGCAGGCCTTGTATATATATTTGGTTGGTTTATCAACTGTAATAATTGTGACGCCCTTGTCGGCCCAGTTTTATATTGACATTTAGTTAGCATTTGCAGTTGTTTTGCAATGTGGCCCATGACCAAAGTATGACATCATATGTTCAGAGTCCCTTAGTTGCAAGTTGGTATGCAAATATAGGTGAGGCACTGGGTGCCGATCTTGCCCCCCAGGTTCGGGGCGTGACATAATGATATAGAAATGCCACAAGTATTGACACCCTCCAATGTAAACCTCAATTTCTAGCAAAATACACATCCTTAAGATCTTCAATTATTACATGTAAATCTTGAATCCATTAAAACTATTCTCGGAAATCATCCACTCTACTCAGGTTTCAATCAAACTGATCAAACAAACCGAACGACATGTGCCCCATTAGTACAGCAACACCTAAGGAAGTAACTCATCCTTATAAGTAGCCGAGTGATATCCTACTCCATACCCTTTACATCCCATACAACAACAACTAATTCATCCAACGATTTCTCATATACCCATAAAGCATAACCCAACCCTTATCCAAAATTTTCCTTTACTCGAGCCATCCTCGATCTCAGCCTCTGTAAGCTACAACTGATTCGCCAGTATACCTCAAGCTGAAACTAATAAGACACTTAGCCGCGCAATCAACTTATCAATAGCAGACTCCCCCACTTGGCTCAAAGCCATAGGTCAAAACACACAAAAACTCGCAATGCCCATACTCTATTACTGCCATAATACCATGGTGAGATTAAATTAAATACTTTATAAGCTCATGCAACACAAACCATGTAGTATTTCAAATCATCTAAAAATCTCGCATTCACCCTCGCAATAGTCAAGAACACTTTCGTAAGCGATCTAAAATCAAATTGCAACATACATATCTTACTGGTAAAAGAGGACTTCCAACAAACAACATAGGGATCACACGCCCTTAGGACACCCCGTATGAGATAACACGCCTGCTTCGTCTCAAACTAACATCTCTTCATACCTTTCCACAGTCATAAACACCATGCAATCACTTAATTTTTCTGAATCTGAACTCATATCACGACATGAAATCTACTTCACTCCCCAACTAAACAACATGAAAAGATCCTTCAACACACCCGTAACTCGGGGCTATACATGAAATCAAGATGGAAATAAAGCACCAAATAGTTGTTTCTACCCTCAAGCAGACCTTTCTCGTCACATTCAAATCATATGAACACATCTAGCGATCACATCATACTCATCACGTAGCCATCCGACCATCACTTTCACTAATAGGGACATTACCAAACATTTAAATCCAAAATAACATGCTCACACCATCAACACCTCAGTGCTCAAGCTACATGCAAGGCCCAGCCTCAAGTCTTCCAGACTAGACCAACATCAACACACAGAAATCATATCTCCCCCTCGTTCAGGGAATCACAACCTGTCGATGCACAGCTGATACCGAGCGCTCATGCACGCATACAAATGCGTGTAAGGAATTTAAAGAGTTACATTTCAAGCTGAATCAATATCGCACGATAAGAATTCAAGAATGTGGGATTTCCTAAAGGTTCTGCAACCTCTCGAAGATTAGTACAGATGTCTCCGTACCGATCCATGAGACTCTACTAAACCTGCTCATGACTCGTGAGACCTATGTAACCTAGGCTCTGATACCAACTTGTCACGACCCAAAACTAACCCTGTCGTGGTAGCACCTAACGTGGTACTAGGCAAGCCGACACACTACCAAAACCAATCAATACTTTCATTTTAAAGACAAAACCAAAGCTATTTAACAATAAACCTGCATAAGGAGTTTAAATCAAGATGACAGTGCAGAAAGAAAGACAACATCGGGGTGTCACTAGTCATGAGCATCTACTACAACCGTTTGACAACATCAAGACTAACATATCCTGGAAATAACTGAAAACAACTAAGGGAGGATAAGGAGGGAGAAAAGCAGGGCTGCGATCGCCAGGCAGTTACCTTACTAACTCCGATGGACCTGCCACTGAGTAATCAACACCCGCAACCGGGTTCAGAAATACCTGGATCTACACATAAGGTGCAGGGAGTAATGTGAGTATGCCAACTCAATAAATAATAAAAGTAAATAGAGACAGAGCAGTAGCGACGGGCAATAAAACATATACATTTCATATCATGAAATCAAAGTAAAATATAGCATGCTTTTAAAATTAGGGTTTTGAATCAACTCAGCTCATTTAAATCCAGTTTCAGTAAAACCATTTAAAAAAATCTTTCAACAGTTTCAACAAAATGATGGACAAGTGAGTATATGAAAACATAAACAGCCCCTCGGGAAAAACTCATAGTCACTCATATAAAGCCCCTCGGGAATTGCCTCACAATCATTTGTGAACAGCCCCTCGGGCACAACATGAATCAAGAACGGCCCCTCGGGAAAAATATCATATCACTCACTCGGGGTACCCGCGCTCACTAGGGGTGTACAGACTCCGGAGGGGATCCTACAGCCCAAGCATTATTGCAAGCTACCTCGTGGTATAAATCAATCAAGCCCTCGGCCTCATACCAAGCCACCTCGTGGCATAAATCAATCAGGCCCTCGGCCTCACAAAATCATAAATCAGTAATATCATGCTGTGGCGTGCGTCCTGATCCCATAAATATCCTCACAAAAATAGGCCCTCAGCCTCATTAAGTCATAAACCTCTCATGCCACTCGGACTATCAGTAAAACAGGGTGCTCATCCCAAAATAACATTTTTAATCATCAAAATGGAGTAATAAAGACTGAGTTATGAAATCAGTAAACATAACATGACTGAGTATAGGTTTTTAAATCAAAACAGTGAGAGGATAATAAGAAACATGCCCCTAAGGGTCCAAACAGCTTTGACACAAGGCCAAAATATGGCATTCAACCCAATTTATAGAAGTTCTTTCTAAATCACATAAGTATCATATAGTTTCAGTAAATACGCAATTTTATAGTTGCTATGGGACGAACCAAGTCACAATCCCCAACGGTGCACGCCCACACACCCGTCACCTAGCATATGTGTCACCTCAAAGTAGTAAAACAATGTGAAATCCAGGGTTTCATGCCCTCAGGACTAGATTTACAATCATTACTTACCTCAATCTTAGCAAAGTCCTACTCGAAAATGCCTTTGCACCTCCAATCGGCCTCCAATCTACCCGAATCTAGCCACAGTTAATTCAATTTAGTCAATACTATTTATAGGAATTAATTCCATATGAAAATACTAATTTTCAAACAAAAATCTGAAATTTAACTCAAAATTGCTCGTGGGCCCCACTTCTCGGAATCCGATGAAACTCAAAAAATCCGACAACCCATTTAACCACGAGTCCAACCATTCCAATATTACTAAATTCCGATAACAATTCGGCCTTCAAATCCTCAAATCTTATTTTTAAATCCCGAGGTCCAAATTCTCAATTTACACCTCAAAAACATGTTAGCTAGTTGGATTATTCAATGATAATTCAATATTGTGGAGTAGAAATGATCACATGTAACTCACCTCAAGATTTTCCATGATTTCTTGCTAAAAAATCATCCCAAGCCATGTTCTTTCACCAAAAAAACGTTAAAATGAGCTAAAAAATAGAACAACATTAATAAACCTGATTCGGGTCGCTAAAAGCCAATTCTTGTCGCTAAAGGTGCACACCAGATCTGATGCACCAACAATCTTTAATTTCACTAAAAAGGCTCTAACTCCATTATACAAACTCAGAATTTGATGATTCTTGTTCCTATGGGTCACAAATAATAATACGAACATAGTCCTTCAATCGAAACTCAATTCGGAGCTCATTTGCTCAGTGCGATACCCATTTTTCTCATTAAACAATTAACTCATGATTAGCGTCAAAAACCCAATCGCGACTTGATGAAATTAGACCAAACTTTCCAGATCACTCCTATAATTCATTATCAAAATCCTGGAAGACTCAAATTCAAATTTTGATCTCCAGAACTAAAAATGGACCTTTGGATCATTACATGCTTATGCTCAAAACGTCAAAATCTTCCAAAACATATCCGAGCCTCTTGGGACCCCAACCAAGTATACTAAAAAGTCCCATAATATACACAAACTTAGTCGATGCCTCAAATTATATCAAAAATGCTAAAACCGTGAATCACACCCCAATTCAAGCGTAATAAAACTAAGAACTTTTAACTTCTATATTCGATGCTGAAACCTATCAAATCAAGTTCGATTGATCTCAAATTTTGCACACAAATCAAAAATTACACTACGAACTTATTCCAGCTTCTGAAATTCTAGCTGCCGAGCGAAAACACCAAATTTCAAATTTCGCCAATTCAAGCCTTATTCTACCACGAACCTCCAAATCACATTCCAGACGCGCTCCTAAGTCCAAAATCACCTAATTGAGCTAACCAAATCATAAATATCCAAATCTGAGATCGAATACTAAAAAGTCAAAACTATGTCAAACCTTTCAAATTTAAAGCTTCAAGCTGAGAATTGTTCTTCCAAATCTATTTCGATTATTTTGAAAACCAAAATCGATGATTTACGTAAGACATAATACATTATACGGGGCTAGTCATGCCCGAGAACTGGCAAGCAAAGTGCAAATGCTCAAAATGACTGGTCGGGCCATTACAGGTCAGTTTATATAGTATGTCAGAGGCCATAACGGCCCGTATATATTCATGTTTTAAGAAAAATGGTTCGGTGATACAGTGTTGCCCACTTATAGTTATACAGTTTGAGTTTTGGCCATGTTGGTCCATAATAGTTATAAAAGAAAAACAAATGAGTTACATAGTGGTTCGCTTGGGCCAGCACGACATCGGGTGCCAGCCACACCTCCCTAGGTTTGGGCCATGACAGTTGCACCCTCAGTAGGTGCAGGAACTGGTGTAGTCATATCAAGTGTAGTAGAATCAGGCAATGTAGTAGTAGGGGGAATATTCTCACCCCTCGGGTGATCACCCACATCAGCGAGTAAAGAATCATCTGCCACTCCTGGGTGGCATTGGCTCCTTGGTTAGTTCTTGCCTTCTTCCTAGGCGCCATGTAATAAAAATTAGAGAAATGCACGAGTTAGAGGAGGAATAGTCTTATAATCAGCTCTAACGCACGATCTATCACATCAAAGAAGAAAATTATTCCTAAATACCCAAGTATCCTCCTAATTATAGATGTGGTCGATAACATACCGATAAGAAGAACTCTACTAGACACGGCTTTGAGACATCCTAGGATACTTTAAAACCTTAGGCTCCGATACCAAGTTTGTCACGCCCCGACCTCGGGGAGCATGATCGGCGCTCAAGCGAGATAACCCGGCCGAGCAAGCTTGTACAATACCTTCTACTCGAACTCACTCATTAATAAAGAGAAGATTTATTTCATTAATTAGATAATGAGGAGGACCATGTGAACAACACCAATTCATTATCAATAGTAACATCACTTATAAGTTTCAAAATACATACGCTTTTATAGTTTGACAATGTGGTAGAAATACAACATTAATAGTTTGACTTTCCCAATACCAACATGCAACACACACTATGTCTACGGAGCCTCTAATATATATAAAATAGAATGATTATAGTGCCGGCAACAAGGCGTTGGCTATACCTCAAAACATAATACCCAAAGAACAAAAGATACACGACCCTGAAATAAAGTGGGGCTCACCAAGTCAGCTGGGAAGAGGGTGTACTGCTATCAATGATCAAAACCGCCTGTTGTGGAACCACCTGCATCCATTAAAGATGCAGCACCCCAGCAAAAAGGACGTTAGTACATATAGAATAGTACTAGTATGAATGACTAAACACCCTCTCAATAGAAAGAGTAATAACACAGGGAAGAACTATCATAAAGTCAATGGGAGCCTCAAAATATACCAAAACATCAAGTTAGGAACAAGATAAATTTTCAAGTAAATTTTCATATTTTAGATTGGGAGATCTTTAGCACGGATATACCACCATGATTTTAGTACTGAGTCTGATCATGAACCGATCTTCTAGGCCATCTCACCCGAAGACATCAACCACAATCACAATCGCTATCACAACCTCAATCATTATCTCAATTACAATTTCAAGCACAATCACCACCATGTGTGCGACATGGTGTCCGATGACCCGATCGGCTAGGACGTCTCACCACAATGCTGTGTAGATCAATATGACCCTTTTATAGCATTCATATCATCTTAATAAAGTGGAATATTCCAAATGAGGGGAATAATAACAATTCACTCCTACACCGACACATGTAGTTTTGGGGTTAGGTTATTTCAACCTACCCTTCCTCGGTAACTAACGATACTCCCAAAAATGTATATATAAAGGAATTTTAAATCATTTTAGTATCTTTTACACATCTCTTTATTTCATTGGTACTAGTGGCCCAAATGTAATATCATTCTAGGCACGTGGCCGTATTTCATATTTCATGCTCACCTCTTTCACTTAGAAACATCATCACAGATCATAGACAACAAAGAATTTCTATTCAAGACTTTAAGTACATATGTGAGCAAATAAGAGTGTTAAGAACATTGAGATTTCTTACACAATTTGGCATAATAGCTTTAATTTGAAACACGACTTGAAGTTATAACATCGGATACATGACCCATACTTTGAACACATTATCAAATGGTAACATGAAATACCAAGAGAATTTGGAATACATATTGAGCATATATCTTTTGACACAAGGATTATTCGGAATAGTCAATTTATAATGAACAACATCGGGACTTACAAGGACATCGTGGGGTTCAATTATAATAGACGAGTTTAGCCAACATACCCCGGCTTGAACTTCCTTAAATTACTACAATGTTTCGAAAATCTTAACAAATTCGATCTATTTAGAAGCATAACAAAATCGAACACAAATTAGGAAGGAGTTCATGGTTCAAGCTTATTTGAGCATTTTATCAAACACTAGGTGGGCATTATGATTTCAAGGTCACCCTATGGTGGATTCCTTCATCCCACTACCTAAAGTCTACCCAATTGAGCTCAACAATCTTCCCACAAACCTTGATAGTACATGTATGCATAATGAACAACTCCCACACATAAGAATTGCTTCTCCCAAAGTTTCAGTTAAATCCCGAAAATTGAGGGCTAGAGAGTAGAATCTTACCTCTAGAATGAAGATCTATTGAGTTTTCCTTGTTAATTCTCCAAGCTTTGAGCAACAATTGATGAACAATCAGTTTAGGAATCCCCTATCACTCTAGATCACTTCCTTACTCTCAAATTATCAGATTTTTACTTTATAAATGGTCCTTAACGTCTATATATCGAAATAGGATTGAGTTATAGAAACCAAAAAATTGACCCTCCAAACATAGCTCTGCGGTCGCAGAGTGGACTGCAGAATGGATGTGCAGTCCGCAAAATGGGCCGCCGATGTGATGTCAAGAACTGGGTTGTTCGGGCCAGGTCTGCGGCTCGCATTATGCTACCACAAAGGTCCCCTCCAAAAATCTTCATGCTGAATCTGCAATGGATTGTACGACTCGCGAAATGGTTATGCGGCCGCATAATAGGCCACAAAACAAACTCCAAAATTGGCCATTTCTCTGCTTCACTCAACAGCGGATCTACGGCCTGCAGAGCAATTTTGCGGTCACATAGTGGACCGTAGAAGTGCCCTGCTCCACCAAAAAATTTCTTCAACTCCACAACACACTGTTCAACACAAAAAGTCTGTACCGCAGTTCGCAAGCTTGCCACGAAGAATCTCTACAATCATCAACACATAAGTCTACTTTGGCACCACGAAACCCTAGGTTTTAGGTGAATTTTTTTTACAGGGCCTTATGTTGATATGGTGACATGCACTTAGCCTATTACTATTACTCTGTATTATATGTAATACTCTGTATTGTATGGATCCCGCTTAGTTGAATGAATTGAAGGAGCAGTTATTGGAGTTATTGGATAAGGAGCTTATCAGGCTTAGTGTGTCACCTTGGGGTGCACCAGTGTTGTTTGTTAAGAAAAAGGATGGGTCTATGAGAAGGTGTATTAACTATAGGCAGGTGTACAAGATCACCATCAAGAACTAGTATTCATTTCCATGCATTGATGATTTATTTGACCAACTTCAGGGTGCCAAGGGGTTCTCGAAGATTAACTTGGGGTCGGGTATCACTAGATGAAGATCAATGCCCCGGACATCCCTAAGACTGCTTTTCATTTATTATGGGAATTACTAGTTTTTGGTGATGTCGTTTGGGTTGACTAATGGCCCATAAGCTTTCATGCATTTTATTATTTCATCATTGTGTTCATTGATGATATATTGGTATATTCCCGTAGTAGGGAGGAGTATGAGTAGTATTTGATAATTGTGCTCCAAACTTTGAGGGAAAAGAAGATGTATGCTAAGTTTTCGAAGTGCGAGTTTTGGTTGGACTTGGTTGAATTCTTGGATCATGTGGTATTTAGTTATGGGATCAAGGTGGGCTCAAAGAATATTGAGGCAGTCTTGAGTTGACCTAGACCTTCTACCACTACAGAGATCAAGAGCTCTTTGGATTTGGTTGGTTACTATCGTCGCTTCGTAGAGGGATTTTCATCTATTATAGCCCCGTTGGCTAATGTGACCCAAAGGGTTCTCCATATAGGTGGTCAGATGATTGTGACGAGATCTTTCAGAAGCGCAAGACAGCTTTGACTATAGCTCTAGTTTTGGTTTTGCCTTCATGATCGGGGTCATATATAGTATATTGTGATGCTTTGCGGGTTGGCGTTGGGTGTGTGTTGATGGAGGACGATAGGGGTATCGCCATCTCGTCACATTAATTTAAGCCCAATAAGAAGAATACCCGGTGAATGATTTGGAGATAGCAGCTATTTCAGACGCGCTTGAAATTTGGAGGCATTACTAAAATGGTGTGTCTTGTGATGTGTATACGGATCATCGGAGTCTCTAGCATCTGTTTAAATAGAAAGACTTGAAATTGAGGCAGTGGGGATGGTTGGAACTGTTGAAAGATTATGATATCACTCTTTTTTATCTTCCGAGGAAGGCCAATATGGTAGTGAATGCCATGAGTGCAAAGGCTGGGAGTATGGGGAGTTTAGCAATTATTCAAGATGGGGAGAGGCCTTTTGCTATGGATGTTCAGTCCTTGGCCAACAGATTTGTAACATTGGATATTTCGGAGCCTAGAATATTCCTTGCTTGTGTTGTATATCAATCATTCTTGTTTGATCACATAAAGGCTCGTCGGTATGATGATCCCCATTCACTTGTCCTTAAGGACACAATGCAGCGATGTGGTGCTAAGGAAGTAACTATTGGTGATGATGGCGTGTTGTTGCTTTAGGACCGAATTTATGTTCCTAATTTGGATGGGTTGAGAGAGTTGATCCTTGAGGATGCTCATATTTCGCGGTATTCTATTCACCCGGTGCTGCGAAGATGTACCATGATTTGAAGCAGCATTATTGATGGTAGAGGATGAACAAAGACATTGTTGGATATGTTGCTCGGTGTTTGAATTGTTAGAAGGTCAACTATGAGCATTAAAGACCTAGTGGTTTTGTTCAGAGGTTAGATATATCGGAGTGGAAGTGGGAGCACATCACTATGGAATTTGTGTTAGGTTTTCCATGGAGATTGATGAGATTTGACGGTGTTTGGGTCATTGTGGACAGACTGACCAAGTTTTTGCATTTCGTTCCGGTCATGGCTTCCAACACTTCGGAGCAATTGGCTTATGATCTACATTTGGGAGATTGTTCGCTTGCATGGTTGTCACACCCCCAAACTCGGGGAGCGCGAACCAGGCCGAGCAAGCCTGATAGACACTTTCTACCGAACTCACTTACGATCGAGAGAAGGCATGTTTTCATTGATTAGACAATAGGAGATCATATATACATTACTAAGCCATTTCATTAGTTAGATCATTGGTAGGTTTCAAAATACATACACCTTACGATTTAGTGGAACAAGAGTCCAAAAAACAACATAATCTGTCTGGCCTTTCTAGCACCCATACACAACCCACATAATGTATACAGAACATCTAAAGATACAAAAAAAGAGTGTAAAGATAGCGTCAATGATAAGGCCCCGGCTATACCTCAAAAGTGACTACAACATAGCAAAAGATATAGTACAAGACCCCAATGAAGTGGGGATCACCGAGTCTGCTGGGAAGAGGATGCACCACTAGCCGTGATCAACACTATCAGCTATGGAACCACCTACATCCATTAAAGATGTAGCTCCCCCGGTAAAAGGGACGTTAGTACTGTCGAATAGTACTAGTATGTATAACCAAAAACACCATCTCATTAGAATGAACAATAATACAGGAAGGAAGTAATTATAAAATCAATAAAAGCCTTAAACAACACCACAATCATCAAGTTAAGAATAACATAAGCTTTCAAGTAAATTTCCATAACTTTAGGTTGGGACATCTTTAATACTGTTACACCATCATTCACAATATGACCGCATTCTTACACGAAGTCCGATCACGATCCGATCGGCTAGGCCATCTCATTGAGACATCAACCATAATAACAATTTCATTCTCAAATTCTAGTTTCAATTTCTAGCACAATTACCACCATATGTGCGGCATGGTGTCTGATCACGGACCGATCGGCTAGACCGTCTCGCCCGAGAAATTACCATTTTCTATCAATCATCTCATTTCATACTTCTTTCACGTTTTTAGTTCATCGGCAATATTGGCCACAATTGTTATATCATACTTGGCAGTTGGTCGCATTTCATGATTCAAGTTCCTTTCCACATTTCCGCATTATTTGGGACTTACATCGATTTCATGAACACCAAGGGGTTCAATTCTAAGAAGAGGGGGTTTTATCCATACACACCTCAATTAATCTTTCCTTAAATTCTACAATAATTCTGGAACTCTTAGCACCTTCAATCTATTTTAGGAATATAACAAGTTGAATATAAAATTTGAAGGATGACTAAGATTCTAGCTCATTTGAGCATATTATCAAACACTAGGTGTGCATTATGTTTTAACACCTTTTTGTGAAAGATTCCATCATCCCATACCCAATTCTTCACCATTGTTAGCTCACAATCACCCCACACTCTTTTATAACACATGCATGCAAGTTAATCACTCCCATCCTTAGGAATTGCCTTTCTAATGGCCCATTCTAGTTACATTTGGAAATTAAGAGTTTGGGTGATCGAATGTTACCTATTAGGATGAAGACCTAGGTGCCTCCCTTGACATCTTCAAGGTTTAAACAAGAATTGAGGAGTAATTTTGATGAACACTTTCTCCCTATAAGACTCTCTTTCTTAATCTAAAAGTACAAGAAAATAGGCTCAAAATAAAGTATGGCATTAGATATATCGACATAGGATTAGGTCTAAAAATTAGAAATTTGGAGCCCCGACATAGATCTGCGGTTGCATATGGGACCACACAATGCATCTACGATCCGCATAATGGGACGCAAAATGGCCTTAAAGAACAGGAACTTCTGACTTAGTCTGCGACTAGTCTGTGGTCCGTAGACTTGTTCTATGGTTGCATAATGTGTTGCAGAGCACCCCTCCGATAATTTGTTTGTGGGGTTTTATGATGGGGTATGAGGTCCGTGGAATGATTATGCGACCGCATAATGGACCGCATAAAAATCAACTCAAATCTCTACTTCACTCCGCAACTATTTTGCGGTCCGCATATCAATTTTGACGATCACAGAATTGGACGCACAAATGCCCTGAACTTCTGAAACTTTTTCCTTAACTCCCCAGCGTACTGATCAATCAAAAAATCAAGCTCACCGTGAAGAATTTCAACAATCTCTAACACATAATCCTAACTTGGTACCACGAAATTTTGGGTTTTTAAGAAAAATTTTACGGGCCTTACATCCTCCCCCACATAAGATCTATCGTCCTTGAATGAGGATTAAGGTCCACTATTAGTAACTTATGCAGACTGGTTTACATATCACACACCATCAACTCCAAATTTGACTAACTCCCTAGATTTCCAAAAATTTTGTCAGAGTTCCCTTTGTAATTAAGCCTATACACCTGTCAGAGAGCCCCAGAAACACATCTTACAAGTATATGCACACCTACCGATGTAACAAAATGCATAACAATACGAACCGTGGCCTCATAAGCAACATATAATCAAAAGGAACACCTTTTACGGAGGCAATTTCTTTAATTCTCAAATTTCCGACATGCCTATCGAGAATGGCAACTGGAATTTCTTCATATGTTAGTTCTTCATTGACCTCAATGGTCTCAATGGCACAATAGCTGATGGATCTCCCACTACCTTTTTCAACATAGACACATGGAATAACGGGTATACTAATGACATTTCAGGTGGTAGCTCAAGCTTGTACACCACCTGACCAATAGTTTGAATGATTATGTACAACCTGACATACCTCAGACTTAATTAATCTTTCTTTCCAAACCGCATTATACCCTTCATGGGGGAAACATTCAAGAATACCCAATCATCTTCTATTAACTCCAAGTTTCAATGGCGAACATCCAAATAGGATTTTTGACGACTCTGAGAAGTTTTCAACCGCTCCTTAATGATCATAAACTTTTCCATAGCTTGATGCACGAGGTCTGGCCCTATCAATTTAGCTTTCCCAATCTCGTACCACCCAATGGGAGATCTACATCTCCTACCATATAGCGCCTTAAATGGTGCCATTTAAATACTAGCATGATATCTGTTGTTATAAGCAAACTCTATGAGTGGCAAATGATCATCCCATCTACCCTTGAAATCAAGAACACAAGCACGCAACATGTCCTCAAGCGTCTGAATAGTCCGCTCTGCTTGCCCATCGGTCTGTGGATGGAAGGCTGTGCTAAAATTTACCTGAGTGCCCAACCCTTGCTGAAATTTCTTCCAAAAATTGGTCGTGAACTGAGCCCCTTGATCACATATGATGGAAACTGGAATGCCATGAAGCCTGACTATTTCCTTGATATATAACTAAGAATAATATTCCGCTGTGTTGGTAGATTTAACTGGTAAGAAGTGTGATGACTTCGTGAGTCTATCCACAATCACCCAAATAAGGTCAAACTTGCGTGGAGTGCACGGTAACCCTACCAAAAAATCCATATTAATCATTTACCACTTCCATATTGGAATTTCTATATTCTATGCCAACCCACCGGGCCTTTGATGTTTCGCCTCCACTTTATGACAGTTCGGATCCCTTGCCACAAAGTCTGCCACATTCTTTTCCATGTAATTCCACCAATAGACTTCCTTGAGATCATGGTACATTTTCGTTGAACCTGGGTGCACGAAATACCTAGAAAGCTTCAACCATGATTCTTTCCCAAACATCTTCATTTGGAACACATAGTCTCCCTTAGTACCGTAGTGTACCATCATCCATGCCAAGAGAAAAAGCTATGGTCTTATGTTTATGAACTCCCTCCTTTAAATGTACCAACAATGGATTGGTTTAATGCTTTTCTTTGACCTCTGCCACAAGCTATGATTTACCCTATTCTGCACAATTAGTCCTCCTTCATTAGAGTCTGCAAGATGAACTTCCCATAGATTTCCGCCTAAGAGCATGTGCCACAACATTGGCTTTTCCCGGGTGATATAGAATATCGATGGTGTAGTCTTTGAGAAACTCAAGCCATCTTCTCTGCCTCAGATTTAGCTAATTCTTTTTTAAAAATATATTGAAGGATCTTGTGGTCCGTAAATACATCTACATGGACCCCGTACAAATAGTGACGCCAAATCTTTAATGCAAAAACCACCACCACAAGCTCTAAATCATGTGTTGGATAGTTCATTGCATGATTCTTATGTTTCCTGGAAGCATAAGCTATAACCCTGTCATGTTGCATTAATACACACCCAAGCCCGATCCTTGAAGCATCACAATATACCAAAAAACCATCTATGTCCTCTTGCAAGGTTAACACTGGCGACTTAGTCAATCTTGATTTCAACTCATGGAAACTCCTTTCACAAGCATCAGACCATTGGAACTTAACGCTTTTTGCATCAATTTTGTCAATGGAGAGGCAAGAGTAGAAAAACCCTCCACAAACTTCCTGTAATATCCTGCTAAGACAAAGAAACTACGAATCTCTGTTGGTGTTGTCGGTCTAGGCCAATTCTTTATCGCTGCAATATTCTGAGGATCAACCTTAATTCCCTCTATAGAGACGACATGACCCAAGAATGTAACAGATTCAAGCCAAAATTCACATTTCAAAAACTTTGCATACAACTGGTGCTGATGAAAAGTCTGGAGAACTACCCTGAGATAATCGGCATGGTCCTCTCGACTTTGAGAATACACAAGAATGTCGTCAATGAACACTATAACGAAGGAGTCAAAAAAAACTTGAAGACTCGATTTATAAGATCCATGAAAGCTGTCGGGGCATTCATTAGCCCAAAAGATATTACTAGAAATTCAAAGTGCCCATATCGGGTCCTAAAAGATGTTTTCAAAATATACTGCTCCCTTATCTTCAATTGGTGATACCCGAACCCTAAATCAATTTTGGAGAAGTACTTAGCACCATGTAATTGATCAAACAAATCATCTATCCTTCGTAGTGGGCACTTATTTTTGATTGTGACCTTGTTGAGTTTCTGATAGTCAATACACATCCATAGCGATCCATTTTCTTTCTCACAAAGAGAACCAGTGCGCCCCAAGGCGACACACTTGGCCGGGTGAAAACCTTCTCTAATAAATCCTTCAATTTTTCCTTTAGCTAATTCAATTGATTCTACTGAGCCTCTAACGATACAAAAAGAAGAGTGTAAAGATAGTGCCGACGACAAGGCCCTGGATATACCTCAAATGTGACTACAACATAGCAAAAGATATAGTACAAGACTCCAGAATGAAGTGGGGCTCACCCAGTCTGCTGGGAAAAGGATGCACCACTAGCCGTGATCAACACTGTCTGTTATAGAACCACCTACATCCATTTAAAGATGTAGCACCCCGAAAAAAAGGACATTAGTACTGTCAAATAGTACTAGTATGTATAACTAAACAACATCTCATTTGAATAAACAATAATACAGGAAGGAAGTAATCATAAAATCAATAAGAGCGTTATACAGCTCCACAATCATCATGTTAAGAATTACATAAGCTTTCAAGTAAATTTCCATAACTTTAGGTCGGGACATCTTTAATACTGTCACACCATCATCAACAATACCAAAACATTCTTACACGGAGTCCGATCACGACCCGATCGGCTAGGTCGTCCATTGAGACATCAACCATAATCACAATTTAATTCTCAAATTTTAGTTTCAATTTCCAGCACAATTACCACAATGTGTGCAACATGGTGTCTGATCACGACCCAATTGGCTAGGCCGTCTCGTTGAGATATTACCATTTTCTATCAATCATCTCATTTCATAATTCATTCATATTTTTCAATTCATCAGCACTAGTGGCCACAATTGTTATATCATACTTGGCACTTGGCCGCATGTCATGATTCAAGTTTCTTTCCAAATTTCCACATTATTATCATGTCAACATTAACAAGGCTTTTCATTCAAGACTAGATTACACACGTGAGCAAATTAAAGACTAAGGCACATTGGGGCTTTTCACACCATTTGGCATAACAATCTTTATTCAACTTTGACTTTAAGTCTAGGCATTTGTAGCACATATTATATATTTTTAACACATCTTCAAATGATAAGATAACTTGATGAAAGTATTGTGACACATATATTGCACATATATCTTTTAATGAAAGTACATTCCGGAATAGTAATTTCTACAACGATCAATTTGGGACTTAAACCGATCTCATGAACACCAAGGGGTTCAATTCTAAGAAGAGGGATTTTTAGCCATACATACCGCAATTGATCTTTCCTTAAATTCTACAATAATTTCGGAACTCTTAGCACCTTCAATCTATTTTAGGAATATAACAAGTTGAATCAAAAATTAGAAGGATGATCAAAATTCTAGCTCATTTGAGCACATTATCAAACACTAGGTGTGCATTACGTGTTTAAGATCTTTTTGTGAAAGATTCCATCATCCCATACCCCATTATTCATCATTTTTATCTCACAATCCCTCTACACTCTTTTTTAACACATGCATGCAAGACAATCACTTCCATTACCAGGAATTACCTATTTAATGGCCTATTCTAGTTAAATTTGGAAATTAAGAGTTTGGGTGATAGAATCTTACCTCTTAGGATGAGACCTAGGTGCCTCTCTTGACAATCTTCATGGTTTAAATAAGAATTGAGGAGTAATTTTGATGAAGAACACTTTCACCATCTAAGACTCTCTTTCTCACTCTAAAAGTACCAGAAAATAGGCTCAAAATGAAGTATGGCATTAGATATATCGACATAGGATCGGGCCTAAAAATTAAAAATCTGGAGCCCCAACATGGACCTGTGGTTGCATATGCGACTACATATGCATTTGTGGTCAGCAGAATGGGCAGCAAAATGGCCCTAAAGAACTGGAACTTCTGACTTAGTTAGCGACCGATCTGTTATCGCATAATGCATCGCAGAACACCCCTCCAAGAATTTCGATGTGGGTATTTGCGATGGGGTATGCGATCTGCGGAACGATTATGTGGCCGCATAATGGACTGCATAATTGGTAAAAAAATCAACTCAAATCTTTGATGAAACTCTGCGGTCCTAAAAATCTGAAATTTTTTCCTCAACTCCCCAGCGTACTGATCAATCCAAAAAGTCCAAACTGCGGTGAGCTTGTGAGCCACGAAGAATTTCAACAATCTCTAACATATAATCCTAATTTGGCACCACGAAATTCCAGGTTTCTAAGAAAACTTTTATGGGGCCTTACAATGGTGTACCCATTTGTATCATCTCGCATCGCGATACTCAACTTACTACACATTTTCTGAGAGTATTTCAGCATGAGTTGAGAATGCAGGTTGAGTTGAGCGCTGCATTTTACCCTTAGACAGATGGGCAGTCCGAGAGAAATATTAAATTTTTTAAGGATATCTTGGAGCATATGTCATGATTTCGTAGTATAGTGCGATCAGTTTCATCAATTAGCAGAGTTTTCATATAACAATAGCTATCAGTCAAGCATGAAGATCGCTCTACATGAGGCATTATATGGGTGGCGATGTTGTTCTCTAGTTGGTTGGTTTGATTTGGGTAATTATAGGTTGTTGGTTGCGGTAGGGTTTCTGAGGCTTTGGAGAAGGTAAAATTGATTCAGGAATGGCTTCATAAATCAGAGTCCAGGCAGAAGAGTTATGATGACAGGAAGGTTCGTGATGTGGCTTTCATGGAGGCTGAGAAGGTTCATCTCTGAATTTCACCTATGAAAGGAATGGTGAAATTTGGGAAGTAGGGCAAGTTGAGCACTATATATTTTTGTCTATTTGATGTGTTAGAGAGATAGGATGAGATGTCCTACATACTTAATTTGCACCCAACTTACCAGGAGTTCATCCGATATTCCATATTTTCATGCTCCGAAAGTATTATGAGGACCAGTCACACATGCTGGATTTCAGTTTAGTGCAGTTGGATGAGAATCTGGCTTATGAAGAAAAGCCAATGGACATTTTGGATATGTAGGCTCAAAAGTTGAGGTATAAGGATATTGCATCAGCGAAGGTCTAGTGGAGAGGTCAATCAGCCGATGAGGCAGCTAGGGAGACAAAGCATGATATACGGAGCATATATCCTCATCTGTTTGATATTCTAGGTATTATTCTATACACATTTGAAGACGAACATTTTCTTAAAAGGGGGAGAATATAATGACTCGGTGTGTCGCTTTGTGTATTTGAGCCTCGTTCCACTATTTAATTCTTGTTGTATGCTTATTTGTTGTTTTGTGACTTGTGGGGATGATTGGTTTGGTTTCAGGAATGTTTTGGAATGAATTAGAACACTTAGTTTCATGGTTGGAAGCTTAAGTTAGAAGATTTGACCAAGATTTGACTTTTGTGTAAATGACCTTGATTTGTCCGAATTTCGATTTGACTTGGGCATAATTCCGAATTTGGAATTGAAGGTTCCAAGGTTGATTTGGCTCAATTTGCCAAAAGTTGGCACTTTGAATTTTGAAAAGTTCATAAGTTTAACTGTGGGTTGTCTTTGAGGTAATCTGGTTCGGATTGTTGTTTTTAGACTTGGGATATGTCCGTTTAGCCATTTGTAACTTGTGTGCAAAGTTTGGGTTCATTCCGAATTTGTTAGGCTCGAATCAGATGCTTGGTTGTGAATGTTTGAAGTTCTTGAACTTGAAGAAATGCATTATGTGATTTGTTGTTCAATTTTTGGTTATGGTTGATATTATGATGTTTTGAGCTTACGAGCGAGTTTGTATATCATATATATTCTTGTTAGTATGATTTGACGGGGTCTTGGATGGCTCGGGTGAGTTTTGAACCACCCGGGGCATTTGAAAGTTACGGATATTTGTTGGTGTCAGGTCCTTCTTCGCAATTGCGGGGGTTGGATCTTGATTGCGGAGTGCTTTGAGTTAAGAAGGATTTTCTTCTTCACGTTCACGACACATGGGTCACATTATTGATGGGTGAGACATATTGGCCTTCTCATTAGCAACCTTTACGATAGTCCTTCATTTCCACATAGATTGAACAATCAAGATCAAAGTGTCTGTCTGTTCGGTAAGTCAGCCAGTCGTCTATCACGCCCCGAACCTGGGAGCGAGACAAGCACCCGGTGCCTCACCTATCCTTGCGTACCAACTTGTGACTAAGGAACTTTGAACAAGTGATTTCATACTTTGGCCATGGGCCACATTGCAAGAAAACTGCGAATTCTGACTAAATATAAATATAAAGCTGGGCCGACAAGGCCGTCATAATTATTGCAGCTGACAAACCAACCAAATATATATACAAGGCCTATAAGCCCAACATATTACACTAACTGATAGGATATGTCTACAAGCCTCTACTGATGGACATACTGCGAATAGAATAGCTTCCCGGCCTACTCGTAACATGTATACATATATATACAAGATGTACATAAGGTTCTAGACCCGGAAACTCCGAAAGGCATGGATCTTACCGATCAAGCTGAACCCGAGCAAAACATAATGAGGAGGCCTACCCGTCTGTCTGTCTGACCTGCACGCATGAAATGCAGCGCCCCAATAAAAGGGACATCAGTACGAAATAATGTACCGAGTACATAAGGCAATATACTGAAAGTTGAAACTGAACTGATAATATAATAACTGCAAGTAGCTGGAAGTCAAAGATAATTTAAAGATATGCTTACCTTCTAATACTGACTCAACTCTCTCAATATAGTAAGTAAAATAGTTGTCAACTGCTCTCTCTCTCTCTCTCTCTCTCTCTCTCTCTCTCTATATATATATATATATATATATATATATATATAACTGCTCTGCCGTAGTAGGCTCGCTCATAGGCGCTCGACCATACTAAGCTCTGTATCTCGATCAACTGGGCTCGCTCATAAGCTTTCGGCCACAGTAGGCTCAACATATAACTTACCATCTGATAAGAGGTTTCCCAATAGAGGCCTTCCCATCAATTATAGCTCGATGGTAATAAAAATACTTTAATACTGTATATATAAATTCTCTGCTCTCTTGACTGGAAGAAGGAAATACAGAATTGAATATGAAGTCCCGATAAGGAAAATATCATAACTTGCAAAACTAGGAAAATATACGTAACTTGCGAGACTAGCAAAATATACGTAAATTTAGGGATATGAATTTTTCTTTATGACTCGTTATCAAACTTTTGTAATTACGAGATTATGCAAATTGAAGGAAGATCTAAGCCTTAACATACCTGAAGTAGAGAAAAAATCCATACGATATTCTTGGAATAGGTTGCACCATATTCCTTTAGAACCGCAAAATTTTACGTTGCTAAAGCTTTAACAATTCTCGTTGGAATTGTTAACATCTGATGTTGAAAGCTTATAGTAATTGTTGCATTTAGATATGTCTTGTTGTTTGCTTGTTTATCAAGAGATGTTTTTATACGTTGGTATAGGTTCTTTCATTTCAAGTTGTAAACTTGTAATTTTTTGAAAGATCTTATTTAACATTCTTCTCAGATTCAAAATTTTAGAAATATCATGTCTTTTAATTATCCTACTAGGTTGACACCTAATCAAGAATGACTAAGAGTCATTTTTTTGATTTAGTATCTTTCTTCCACGTGGGGTTGGGCTTTTGATCTTATCCAACAATAATTTAATATAATTAGGTAATATCCTGCTACCCGGTAATTAACCAATTACCCGCATAATTAAGAATTGTCTCAAATTACTTAAAATTTTACTTATTTATAATACACTTTATACATCCTACTGTAATGGTCATATGGTACCTTTTATGGTACTAGTCCATAAATATCGTGTATTATCGCTCGGCTCGTATTTTATCCCAATATGTCAACTTGGGCAAAAATTTATTTTCTTTGACTTGCTTCCCTTCTCACCTTCACGAATTTACTTATCACTTGTTTGAAATAGCATAATGCTTATAATCTTAAAATAATCACATTCCTGAACTTACGTCGATCAACTTACGACAAAATTTTAACATATGAAAATACTTGAAGTAACATCATTCCCCCACTTTGGAACATTCGTCCTCGAATATTGACTGATGCAGTTATCAATATCATGACATATAATTCTTCCGATTACTTTAGTACTCTCCTTGCCATCTAGGAAACCATTCTGTGAATAATTTCAAAGGCCAGGGCATTGCCCCTTTTAGGCCCCTTTCTCACACCACGACTCGTGGTCGGAATCCTTCAAATCTCGAAACTGTTGCTAACTTCTATCATGCAGCCTGTACGACTCTGAACTTGTACGTGCGCCTATGTGACTCTTCTTTCCCTTTATGTTTCTCCAGTTTTTAGCCAATCTCTTGGCTTCACTTTGTGAACATATACAGAGCTTAGCAAGATGTCCCTCTGGGCATCTATGGGTATACTGATGTTCTTCTCTCGGTACTTTGTCGAACTTACTAATATTTCTATATCTTATTTCATAGACCCGGTTATCCGTTCGTATGACTTTACTGCATCTAGGTAGGTCTCATTATACCATAACTCGTGCTTCGATTTATCATTACTGAGGTCTGCTACAAAACTCCAACTTACTCTCGTTGCTTATCCTATATGTATAAATCTAAGTCCTTTAATGCTTCCTCATTACTTATTCATCTTGAGGATGACGTCCTAATTTCATTTCATACTTTATAACTTTTATCCTTCCATTGATAACTCTATAATCTACCATTGATAACTTGAACCCTTTTATGTAACACTGCCGCTAGGGCTCCGCCTCATCAGAGAATATCTGAAATGATTAGATTGATCCTCATGGGGGCGATACCATGCTTCTATAATTGTAGTTCATAGTATCCCAATGTGATTCACCTTATGTGGGTATTTTAATCCTGTATAATTCATGTAATCCTCTTCAAATCATTACTCAATTGAAGGCCCAAACGACATCCTTTATCTTTAACAATTACACCCTCATTCTATTACCAGGGCAGCATTTCATCTCATCTAAATGCTATTAGTCTTAGACTCATTTGAGTTCATTCAAGCTATACTGAGATTTCTATAACTTAGAGAAACCATTAGCTCTCATGTTTTCATGGGCTAAATCCTGAGGAATTATCCATTCTCGTCACCTTCTAACTCGCCCTTTCTCGTTCTTACTATTGTCACAAAACATTGTTGCTTTACTATACTTATCTTGCGACCCATACAAATCCATTTATACTACTCGCAGCCTTCCTTCAACTTCCTTGCACCATAGATTTCCTTGTGTTATTTTGGAAAGTCAAGCGAGACATTACATTGTCTCTAACTCTTCTTTATTTAAATAGACCTCTCAGTACCTAGAAACCAAAGGCTAGAATGTACGCCACTAACGCCGCCACTATCATTCCTAGATACTAAATCCCAACACTTCTAACCTTCTATCCGAAGTATGGACTATTCACGATCTTCTGCCTTTGAGTATCTTGTACTTTGTTTATATTTACATTCCTATTTACACTAACAGACAGGATATGTCTACAAGCCTTTGCTGATAGACATATCATTCCTATTTACACTAACTGACAGGATATGTCTACAAGCCTCTGCTGATAGATATACTGTGATCGGAATAGCTTCCCGACCTACTCGTAACATATATACATATATATACAAGATGTACATAAGGTTGAAGACCCGACAACTCCGAAAGGCATGGAGCTTACCGATCAAGCTAAACTCGAGCAACACTTAATGAGGAGGCCTACCCATCTTTCTATCTGAACCTACACGCATGAAATGCAGAGCCCCCAGAAAAGGGGCGTCAGTATGAAATAATGTACCGAGTATGTAAGGCAATATACTGAATGCCAAAAATGAATTGATAATATAGTAACTACAAGTAGCTGGAAGTCAAAGATAATCTGAAGATATGCTTACCCGCGAATACTGACTCAACTCTCTCAAAATAAGAAGTAAAATAGTTGTCCGGCTTTATAAGGCTCGGTATATATATAACTGCTCTGCCGTAGTAGGCTCACTCATAGGCGCTCAGTCATACTAGGCTCTGTATCTCGACCAACTAGGTTTGCTCATAGGCGTTCGGCCACAGTAGGATCGGTGTATAACTTACCATCTGATCAGAGGTTGCCCCAATGGGGGCCTGCCAATCAATTATAGCTCGATGGTAATGATAATACTTTAATACTCTATATATATACTCTCTACTCTCTTGATTGGAATAATGAAATACTCAAATGAATATGAAGTCCCGATAAAGGGAATATTGTAACTTGCGAGATTAGCAAAATATACGTAAACTCCGGGATATGAATTTTTATTTATGCTTCGTTATCAAACTTATGTACTGACAAGATCATGCCAAAATGAAGGAGGAGCTTAGCCTTAACATACCTGAAGTAGGAAAAATTCCGTACGATACGCTTGAGAAGGATTGCACCGTACTCCTTTAGAATTGCAAAATCCCATTTACCAACCTATCCTGTAACATAATCGTATTCTCAAACATTAAGGTCCACTCGTCTTGGGCGCCCCTACCACGACCTTGTTCTATTCCTCTTTACTAATGAAGATCTCGCTCCTACACTTTATGTTGCAATTGGGAGGCTATTTTATGCTTCAAGAGCATCATTTGTATGACAAAGTACATAATCATGGGGATGAAGTTGGTTCTCAGGAAGGGCGTGAATTAATTCAAGAAATAGAGAAATATGTTATTGACTAAACATTATGTGGATGAAGTGGTGGATTGTTTTTGTGAAGATGGTCTACAGATGCAACTCAAAAAAAAAAGTTGATGAAATATTAATGGACTAGACCTGTATAATTCATATCATATTTTGGTATCTTTTGAGATAAAGTTTTGAAGAAAATCAAGAAAGCCACTACCATATGATTTTTTTTTTCAATTTATCTTTTCCTTCCTTTCATTCTTTTTTTACATATAAGGGCATATGACTTATGTCTAGAAGACTTGTCAACTTTTTTTCTAATCTTGCCACATATTCTTAATGACTTAAGAGTCATCAAACATATCCTATATTGCTGCCACATAATTCCCTTATTGAGGATTTAATCATTATCCAATAATTAATTAATTAACTAGGTAGTATCCCGCTACCCGGTAATTAATCAAGTACTCACATAATTAAGAATTATCTAGTATTACTTAAAATCCTACTTATTTTTAATACACTTTATACATCCTACTATCATAGTCATATGATACCTTATATGGTACTAGTCCATAAATATCGGGTATTATCGCTTGGCCCGTATTTTATCCCAATATGCCAAATATGGACGAAAATCTATTTTTTTGACTTGCTTCCACTCTCACATTCGCGAATTTACTCATCACTTATTTGAAATAGCATAATCCTTATAATCTCCAAATAATCTTTTCCTTGGACTAATGTTAATTACCTTACGACAAATTCAACGTACAATACTACAAGGTGCAACATCGTCATAATTTAATACTGTGAGGCGTAACATCATCATAATATGATACTGCATGACGTAATATTGACGTAATATTGCGAGGCATAACATCCTTAGTCTACAATAATAGAAATGATACCCTCGTTATCGTTTAAGTGTCGTAACTATTATGCATCGATCACAACTTATTTTACGATGAAACGGACAGAACCTCCCCTATTTATATGACTTCGTACAATTCAAAACAAACACCAACAGACCAAACAACATCAATAATAATCATATTGAGCCTCCCAAAATAGTCCACCAACAAACAACATTACTACCAAGACTTTCGATATATATTTCACAAGCTCTAGCTTCAACGACTTAGCCGCAACTTGGATAATCTTAAATAAATGTAGAGTAAGAGGTTCCTTACCTATAAACAGAAAGAACAACTCAAATTAGACCTTAATTGACCACGAAATATCCTTCCAGTGCTACCAGATGAACAAGAAAGCGAAACTAGCAATCGATTAGGGTTTTGCGGCACTAGAATCACTTTAGAAGACTTGAAATCACTTAGGATTGATATTAAAAACTTGAGGGAGTATTCTACAGAATATAAACCACTTAAAACTACCTACCACATGATCTGGAACAATACAAAAATCAGCAACAACAAGATGATTAAGAAACTTACTAGCGCCAAGGGATTTCCGACACTTGATTTGTATCGTTTCCCTTTGTTTGGATCTTGGAGCATGAGAGAAGAATGAGAGAATGTGTTTAGGCTTCTCGGGTCTTAATATACTGAAAAAGAATGAGATAAACGGGGTTGAGGCATCTTATATATATCCATATATCTCAACCGCCTATGTGGGCCCCATAGAGAGCTGCTTGGCGTAGTCTTTCAAAAATGCGAATATCTCTCTACACTGATGTATTACGGATGAACTATTTAATGAGTTGGAAACTAGACTCATAGATATTCAATTTTATGGGTAGATCACCCCGTAATTCTAAGTAAATTGGGAGAAAAGCTTAGTAACATTTTACCTAAAGTTTAAGTAAAATTATGAACGTAAGTTGCGATAACTTTTGTCGACCTTTGTTACATAACTCGTTTGATTTAATGACTTATGTATATGGTGGAAATTGGGCCTACCCGATTTCGGTCCTCGAAGAAAAAAAGTGATACCATATCGGAAAACCTAGACGTCGAGCTCGGGGTTAAAGTTCCATTCCATCATCATGGTTGATAACAGTTACTAAGGTTAGAAGAAGGCATACTTCAAGGCGATACTGGTACGAGTCTGTAACGGAAAAAGCTAGATACCCGCAACGGGCCAGAGATCATGGCATAAATTTTAGAATGGATTGGTCTTCAACAGTTAAATAGTTGTTAAATATCATTTCCTACTATAATTGAAAGTGTGCCTTATTTAGGACTCCCCTATTATATAAAGGGATATCCCATCCATTTGTAACACATTGATCATTGTTCTCTGATAAGAAAATATAGACACGTTACTCTCTCGAGACTTAGTTCGCACACTGGTTTGATCTATTTTATTCTTTAATTTATCTATTTGACTCCTTTTTTATCAATTGGTATTGGATTAAATCACATATCTTTAAAAGAACAATATAAGTTTAATTGTTACTCAAATTTTAGGGTAAACAGTTTGGCGACCACCGTGGTGCTAAGGATAATAGTGATTGTTTCAGTGTTGATTTTGATAACACACATTAGTTTCACACCTTCTTCTTGTCAAGTATTTTTGCTCTCAGGTTAAAACATGTCAAACTCACAAAACGCACCCGTACATAGTGATGATGGTCTCGTATTTCATAGGGAAAATGACAATATAATTGCTCCAAGAGCCGGGGTGACATCGGCTAATCTCGGGGGCGTACTGATCGCCTAAAAAGTCAATATCGGTTCGCACGTTTCTCTAAATGCTAACCTAGGCGCGGACCCCGTAGGGAGTGTACGTAGGTAGGCCGATCTGGTAGCCAAGGTACAAAGGGCAGATAAGATGGGGGAGGTATCCTCCAGATAATATTCGAGATGCTACGGGCCAAGCAGGCCGCTATTGCTCAATTGCAAAATCAACATAGGACTCCAAGTGTGGTCGAGCCAGAAATCACTCCCTGTATTGAGCCAATGCCAAAAAGGTTGAATGGTAACGAATCAAGGACTGATCCTGCAATAATGAAAATGCTCGAGGAGCTTACCTAAAGAGTCAAGTCGGAGAGAAGAAAATTGAAGATAATGATAAAAAAAGTGGAAACATACAACTTTCGAGTTGATCAAATACCGGGGGAATCCTCGATCGTAAAAAGTTTGTGCAGAATCCTTTTCCTCATAGTGCGGCTCTGAAGCCCATTCCCAAGAAGTTCCGTATGCCGGATATACCTACATACAACGGGACCACCAATCCTAATGAATACATCACTTCATACACATGCGGAATAAAGGGAAATGACTTAAAAGATGATGAGATCGAGTCCGTTTTGTTTAAAATATTTCGGAAAACTTTTTAAAAAGAAGCAATGATTTGGTATCACAACTTGCCACCAAATTCCATCGATGCATTTGCCATGTTAGCAAATTCTTTCGTGAAGGCACATGCGGGGGCCACAAAGGTCGCAACAAGGAAATCAGACAATTTCAAGATAAGGCAAAAGGATAGTAAAATGGTGAGGGAGTTCGTACTCAGATTTCAAATGAAATGCATGGAGTTTCTGCTGGTCACAAATGATTGGGTAGATCAAGCTTTCACCCAAGGGTTGAATGAACGGAGTTCGATAGCATCACGATACTTGTAACAAAATTTGGTCGAGTATCCAACTGTGACAGATGTGCACAATCGGTATCAATCAAAGATCAGGGTCGATGACGACCAATTAGGAGCCCCTTCCAGTTCAGTAAATCCAAACAGGTTGGTAGTTAAAACCTCGAGAGACGTCGATAGGGATCCAAGGTCGAACAGAGAACGATATCAACCATATACCGCAGATTAAAGGAGCAATGGTTCTGGATACAATCCCTCCAAGAATGATCGAAGAATCGATCAAGGATAGAATTCTCGGGGACTTATGAGAAAAAGTGGTTTTGATAACCATGTTGATCCCGTGGAGGCACCTCGTTTATCGGAGTATAACTTCAACATCAACGCATTGGGCATTGTATCAGCAATCAGCAGGATCAAAGAGACTAGTTGGCCCAGACCCATACAGACCGATCCTTCCTAAGAAACCCAAATTTGATGCGCAAGTATCATGGCACACATGCTCACAAAGCCGAGGATTGCAGGCAACTGAGGGAAGAGGTAGCCCATCTATTCAATGAGGGTCACTTTTAAGAGTTCCTCAGCGATCTAGCTAAGAATCATTTCAGGGAATGAGACGCCAACAGGAAAAATAAATAGGAGGAACCCCAGCATGTCATTCATATGATCATTGGTGGGGTCGATGTTCCATATGGACCCATATTCAAACGCACTAAGGTGTCAATCACTAGGGAAAAATGAACCCGAGATTATGTGCCCGAATTCTCCTTATCATTCAACGAAGAAGAAGCAGAAGGCATTTCTCAGCCACACAATGACGCTCTAGTAATTTCTATGTTATTAAATAAAGTTCAAGTTAAGCGTGTTTTAGTGGATCGAGGTAGCTCAACAAATATCATCTGACTGAGGGTCATGGAGCAACTCGACCTACAAGATCAAATTGTGCTCGCAGCTCGGGTCTTAAATGGCTTCAACATATCCAGTGAAACAACTAAAGGGGAGATTATTTTACCAGTGAACGTGTCTAGAACCATTCAAGATACCAAATTCCACGTGATTAAGGGTGGAATAAGGTATATTGCCCTGCTCTAAAGGCCTTGGATCCACAACATGAGGGAAGTCCCCTCAACTCTCCACCATATAATGAAATTTCTGATGATGTACGGTGTAAAAACAGTATACGGGTAGCATCATGCCCCAAAGGAAATGTTTGCAGTTGATGAGGTAACATCTATATCAACACTATCAACTTCGGGAAGGTCGAGCATCAAAGGTAAATAGGAAGCCAAATAGCAATCACAGCCATCAGCCTCGACCGAATCGAGAAAGTAGGAGATAGAAGAAGAAGAGGAGGATTTCTTGACCCCTCAAACCTTTATTGTTCCCGAAGTCTTCGACGCTACCAAATCAATGGTCAAAGAGCTGGAACAGGTTATACTGATCGAGGACCTGCCCGAGAAAAAGGTATACTTGGTAATAGGGTTAACCCCATAACTCAGGAAAAACTTTATTAAGTTTCTTATTAATAACATGGATTTTTTTTCTTGGTCCAATTTAGACATGACACGGATCCCACTGGAGATAACAACACATCGGCTAAGCTTTGACCCCAGGTTCAAATCGGCGAAACAAAAGAGAAGGCCCCAGTGTGAGGTAAAGCACACATTCATAAAAGAAGAGGTAACTAAACTTCTCAAAATAAGGTCCATTCGGGAGGTAAAATATCTGGAATGGCTAGCCAATGTAGTCGTAGTCCCTAAAAAGGGAACAAACTTAGAATGTGTGTAGACTATAAGAATTTAAACAAGGCATGCTGTATGCAGCGAAATTAGAGGACATAATTCCTTGCTATCAAGCCACTTTGGAAGAATGCCTCGAGACACCAACGACGTGGAGCCGCGACCGAGTCCCCTCCCTCGGGAATCGTTGGGTCCCGACTCGAAGAAGACGAAGGTCGAGGCTAGAGCAGAAGGGGAAGCTCCTAAGGCACATGGCTAAGAAATACAATAACAAAAGACTTGGCAAACTTAACTAGACTAATACAAACTCTAACATCACCTAAAAGACTGAATACTACTATATAGGACTGGAAAGTAAAACATGAACAATTGACTCAAAAACATAGAATGACTCCTCGATCAACTCCTGAGTGCAGTGATCCTGGGGTATCTGTCATGCTCAAACTCCGGTAAGTAGATCCATACCTGTATTAGAAAACTTAAACCTACAGTATATGAGACAATAAAATTCCCTATTAGACACATGCAAGATATGATTGCGGCTATTTTTGCAAAACTGCTTATGTGGCCAAAAGGTGGCTAGAGGTGCAAAATTTGGCTAAGACCCGCAAAGCCAAAAACCTAAGATTTACTAGGAAGATCGGACCCTATGTGGGATGCCTACGTATCACGCCCCAAATGACGAGAATCAGGTATGCGTAGTTCGGGCATATTGGATACAGGCGAGGATTAAAAAAACTAATTTAGAGAAAATATGTTTTTGTCTTTTTTGTTTGAAAAATGATGAAACATGTAACCTCTTTTGGATTTTTCCCCCTTTTTTGATTTTTTGATTTTCAGAAAATGATGAAAAAATGCAAAATCTTTTTTTTTTAATTTTTAATTTTATTGTCTTTTCTTAACAAAAATGTGAAAGAAAACATAATTGGGCCCTACCTGCTTTATTTTTCACACTTCACCCTCTTTTTTCTTTTTTTTTTCTTTTTCATTTGCTCTCAACTATCATTGGTCGGCCAAATGACCCTTTCACCCATTAAGATTGCCACATGTAGCACATAGGATGCATCAGGATGGTCTGTTATTTTTGGGTTCACTTGTCCTAAACGGACCCAACCCCTGTGTTGAGTCCCCAAAGTCAAATGCATGTGATTCAACAAACGCTCCTACTAGGGATCCGGCATGTGTCTATGTTATTCTAGGTTTAAAAACCTAGATTTATTTGTTCTAGACCTGGCTTACTCGAGCGGACAACTCGAGCCGAGGGGAGCAGCGTAACGAGAATACAGAAGCTTCACCGGTTTTGCAACTTGTCCGAACCTCATTCTAAAATTGGGATATGACTCTAACAGAAGAGAAGTCACACGAAGTGCACACTTCCAAGGTGATTTAGAAGACTCAGAGAGAGGAGTGTTTCGTAACAATTTATATACAGTTCGAGCAATATCAAAGCGGTAAAAGTGACATTTAGCACATTAGGCAAAACACGCAAAAATTAGATAATAAATAACACCAACTATAACAGATATTCTAAGCTTGAATTCTGAACCCTAAACCTGAACCAGAGGTTCTAGGTTCTTATCACCAGCAGAGTCTCCAGAGCTATCACACCTCCTTTTTCCTACCCTCGAGAGGGTATAAGGGAGTTTTTTTCAATTTAATTGACAATCAAAACAGGATTATTTTATTTATTCAGAGTCGCCACTTGGGATAATTTATGATGTCTCAAGTCACTGGTTTAAAATCCCGAATTGAGGAAAGATTGACTCTGTTTTACAGTCCGAGAACACAGAAATCCGGGTAAGGAATTTTGTTAACCCGGAAGAAGGTGTTAGGCATTTGCGGGTTCCGTGGTTCTAGCACGATCGCTTAAACTATTAAAATTGGCCTAATTATCTGATTCATTACAAGTTTTAAACCTATTAAGCATTTTTAACTTTATTGCCGCTTTTTAATTATTTTAACCGCTTTTAGGATTTATGGATTTATTTTTTGAACAAGTTACGATTGTTGTACACTTGTTTGTTTTGGAATACACCGTAAACCATGCTACATGAAATGCACCCGTGATTCGCGATATGTTGATTTTATTATTGTTCAAAGTTGTTATGATCAGTTCACATGAAATGCACACCCGAGTTTTCGAATTAGGCATCGTAACTACGTCATGGGAACAGTACCCATAATCACGATGGTTTATTAATCGCGCCTGAAGCAAGCTAAGATGAACAATATAATCAAGTAAAGTGACTAAAAGCAAACTAAATAAAAAAATTAATTCACGCCCATATTTTAACCCTTTACCTACGCAAAGTGCTATGTATTTCTCATGGATAACGTCACAGAACAACTAAACAAATAAAATCATACTAGAACATTTAAACAATCATGGATCTAATATAAGAACAATAATATACATGATTGAAATATAATGTGAGCCCCGCTTAAAGTTAAGAATTACATCGACCGAAGATATCATCCAAAAAAATGGCCTAATTTGATATTACGAGAATGGCCAACGCTTAAGAAAATGATCTGAATATAATATCCAAGAAAATATGTCCCTAGACTCAAGAGTAATAATCAATTAGAAGAAATATTCTCATTTGAATCTAAAAGTATTTGCATTCCAAATCAGTGGTTCAAGGACTTTAGCCAACTCAACCTTTCAACATTTATCTTTCAGACATGGAAAGTTAGTGTCAAGATTTAAAAGAAATTAGTCAAAGCAAAGCTGAAACTTTAAATACTTAATATGCAGATTTCCTAGCACATCATAATAGCTCCAAAATATTTTAATACTTCTAAGTATAATTGAAAATAAAGGAGAAACATAACTCACTAAACATATAGACCAGCTAAAAGCACTCAAATTAGTGAATCCAAACCAAGCTCTATGCTCGAACTTAATCAATGACTGTATAAAAATTACACTGTAGGCTCATATTATATTTCAATCACGAAATTCACAAGAACAGTAAAAAAAAGAAAGAAAAAGAAATGGACCTGAAAATTGGACTTTGATTGACTGAAATTCTCAGCAATTACACGAGCAAATGAATCAAACGCTATAGCCGGAACTCAAATCTGACAGAAATTCGGACGGAACCATGAGCGGACTTCATTCGTATGAACTCGAGTCGACCTCAACCTCAATTGAATTCCATTTCTTTTTTAAGCCGAACCCGAAATTCAAAATCAAAATGAATGGCAATTTGCTTGCATAAATTTTTTTTAGTATTTTTCTGACTTGAAAATGGAAAACAAGGGTAGTAAATTCCTACCAGTTGTTTGAGAGGATGAGGTGACCATTCTTTTCTTTTTGTTTTTGGTGTATATGATGCTTTTGTTGTTTTTGTGCGTGTGTTCTTTTCTCTTTTTGATTATAAGAACGAACAGGAAAAAGATCTTGGCAATGGGTGGCCTTGGCAATGGCTGCCGATTTTCCTCTGCGTCGTTCTCATTTTTTGCTTTTCTATCGGTCTCAGTCCTAGGTATTAGGGTCTAGCTTTATTTTACAGGGGTTTTTTAGGTTAGGGGGTATGGGTTGGGGAATTATGGGCCAGGTCCAAAACTTAGGCTTAAAAATGGGTTGTTTGAGCCCAAATTTTATTCCTTCTCCGTGAACAAGACTAAAAATACGACCTCATTTACCAATTAATCCTACTTAAGTAAAATAACATTAAGATAAGACTAATCGTTAAAACAAACCTATTTTTTTTGGTATTTTCAAATATCATATTAAAATAAAAATAAGGTACTATTTTTGTATATATTGTTTGAGCTTTATGAAAAGTACATAAAATAAAATAATTTTTTTTTTGTAATTTTTATTTTACTGACGCAATAAAGTAACAGAGTTAAAATTAGTTTAAATGACTATATTAGGCCTAAACTGAATATTTGCATGCTAAAATATATAAAATCTTGGCTAGAGTAAAAAATCACATGTCTACAGCTGCCCCTTTTTCTACCCCCGAGAGTCGCTAGAGTGTCACACCTCCTTTTTCCTACCCCCAAGAGGGTATAAGTGAGTTTTTCCAATTTAAGTGACAATCGAAACAAGATAATTTTATTTATTCAGAGTCACCACTTGGAATAATTTATGGTGTCCCAAGTCACCGGTTTAAAATTCCGAATCGAGGAGAGATTGACTCTGCTTTAGAGTCCGCGAACATAGAAATCCAGGTAAGGAATTCTGTTAACCCGGGAGAAGGTGTAAGGCATTCCCGGGTTCCATAATTCTAGCACGGTCGCTTAAACTATTAAAATTAGTCTAATTATCTGATTAATTACAAGTTTTAAACCTATTGTGCATTTTTAACTTTATTACCTCTTTATAATTATTTTAACCGCTTTTAGGATTTATGGATTTCTTTATTTGAACAAATTACGATTGTCGTTCACTTATTTGTTTTGGAACACACCGTAAATCACGCTACATGAAATGCACCCGTGATTCGCGATATGTTGATTTTATTATTGTTCAAAGTTGTTATGATCAGTTACATGAAATGCACACCCGAATTTTGGAATTAGGCATCGTAACTACGTCACGGGAACCGTATCCATAATCACAATGGTTTATTAATCGCACCTTAAGCAAGCTAAGATGAACAATATAATAAATCAAAGTGAATAAAAGGAAACTAAATAAAAAAAATTAATTCACGCCCATATTTTAACCCTATACCTACGCAAAGTGCTATGTATTTCTCATGGATAATGTCACAGAACAACTAAACAAATAAAATCATACTAGAACATTTAAACAATCATGGATCTAAAATAAGAACAATAATATAAATGATTGAAATATAATATGAGCCCTGCTTAAAGTTAAGAATTACATCGACCGAAGATATCATCCAAAAAAAGTGGCCTAATTCGATACTCCGGGAATGGCCAACGCTTAAGAAAATGATCTGAACATAATATCTAAGAAAATATGTCCCTAGACTCAAGAGTAATAATCACTTAGAAGAAATCTTCTCGTTTGAATCTAAAAGTATTCGCATTCCAAAACAGTGGTTCAAGCACTTTAGCCAACTCAACCTTTCAACATTAATCTTGCAGACATGGAAAGTTAGTGTCGCACCTCCCTTTTATATACCCGAGAGGGTACAAGGGGAGTTTTCTCCAATTAAAGGACAGTCGAAACGGGATTTATTTAATTATTTCAGAGTCGCCACCTGGGAATTTTAAGGCGTCCCAAGTCACCAATTTTAATCCCTGAATCGAGGAGAATATGACTCTGTTTATTATTCTGCGAACCAGAAATCCTGAGTAAGGAATTCTGTTAATCCGGAAGAAGGTGTTAGGCATTTCTTAATTCCGTGGTTCTAGCACGGTCGCTCAACTGCTTTCATTCTTGGCTTAATTATCTTGATTTTACTAAATACGTTTTTATTGCATGATTTTACTTCCGCTTTTTACTTATTTTTTACAATTATATGGACGAATTACGCGTACGTATATTCGTATTATGTACTTTTTATAATTACCGGGGATCGTGCCACGCGTACGTGTACACAATAAAATTGTTATAGTTTTTATTAACAAAAAGAACATATGTTCGAAATTTAAAATAAATTCAGGAACATTATTACCCTTGTATTTAGACAATGAACTGCACATCTCGGGTTATATGAAATTATTTAATATTTTCCAAAGAAATTCGTTTTTATTAAATATTCGCTCGAAATTGCGCGTACGCATAATCCGAAGTTACTTTTAAAATATAATCAGGGTGCGCGAACGCATCCCTGATTGCGCAAAATAGTATTATGGACTTTTCCCCCAAATTGTTTATTATATTATGAGAAAATCTCCATTTAAGATACCCTTTAATTCTTGAAAAAGAATTCACAATTTATTAAATGTTGCCCGTCGATTATAATTTCCGCGTATAATTTATGTTCATCCAAAACTATTCAAATTCAAAATAAAGAATAAGAACATGATTAATACTATTCTTCACAAATACAACATATATATCTATATGCCCAATAATCAATTGTATATAAACTAAAAATGATTTATAAAGGGAAGAATATTTATTCAAGAACTTTTATTATTTCTATTTAGTTCAAATCCTATTTCTAATTGTCGTTTATGTAAAGTGTTGCAATTTGTATATCTCATCTTATTCTCATATACTTGCTTTTAATCTAATAGGCCTAATTATTTATTTAGGATGGTAAATAGGCATCAAATTGATAAGAAAGGGAATTATTATACAAATTGATTAACAACATTGCCTTACATGCCACATATTTGTATGTCTTGAAACATTCATAGCACTTTAACATCATATTGAGCCATAACAACTCAACTTACCATCCACTAATGGTTCTATAGATACCTGTTATAATGCCACATAGGAACGTACAACTTATATCATTCCTTCCACAACTAAATCAGATTATCAGAATAAACTAGCAATATGGTTTTGACATTTTCACGCTATTCTTTATTCAACTAACAACGTCACAAGGCCTAGTTAATGGCCAATCTTTATGTCATGTTTCCCTATTTACACAACTCAAAGATAACTAAACTAATGAAATTTCAGCATGGATAACATTATTACAAAGTGAAAAAAATAAGACAATCAACTTGTAGCCATCAAGTCGAACTCACTACTGGCTATCCAACATGAAATCAAAGTTGAAACTTAAATGTTTAAACTTAAACGATAGGAGGCAATATTACAATTTAAAATTTCATTTATTTGTCATGTTGAATCTCTTTCCAACATAAAGTTTAAGAGATATGTACCTGAAAATGAAGGTAGAAGGAGTAAATTTCAGCAGTTGCAGCAGTAATAAATTCAGCAGAATATGCCAAATAATTCAGCAGATTTGAGCAACAAACAGGATCCGGGGAACCCAAATGAACAGTGACGATATTTTTAAAAGACACTGCAGATTTTAACTGAACAATGGAATCAAATAAAGTTGAACAGATTCAACAAAAGAACAATATTTCAGATTTCAGTTTCTTTTCAGTTTCAAATTCCCATTTTTCTGATTTTTCTGTTTCTGCTGCTGTATCTGTGTGTGTGTGTGTGAATGTTCTCTTTGTTTCTTTTCTGTTTCTTCTTCCTCTTCAGATTCCGAAAAGAATTTGATTTTTTCTGCTTGATTTTCCACACTCAAATCTGACTTTTCACTCTCTTAAAGTCTGCTAAGTCAGATTTTCTTTTGAACTACTGATTTTCTCTCTTTCCTTTCTTTTCTGTTTGAAAAGGTTCCTAAATCAGATTTTTTCTTCTTTTCCTCTCCTAAAATCTTTCAAACTCTCTTCAAGTTACCCTTCTAATCTGATTTCCTTTCTTTTTCTTTCTTAAAATCTTCTGTTGTTCAGATTTTCTTTTTTTTCCTCCTAAATCAGATTTCTTCAATCTAAAAAATCTGCCTAAAGTCTCCTTGTTAAAATCTGATTTCTGCTTCCTTTCAAATCAGATTTTTCTCTTCCTATTTTTTCTTCTTCCTATTTTTCTTCTGAAGGACTCCCTCTCTGAAAAACTGACCCTTTCAGTCTGTCCAGCTCCCTGTATTTATACAGGGCTGGTCCTATACAGTTTAGTGTTGGATGGACCCTTTTCTCCTTTAAAAATCAGAAAGTTTTTCCATTAAAACTACTTTTGAATAATTTAAAACTAAGTGCTATTTATCCTGTTTTTCAGCAGCCCCATTATCCCTTTTTCCCCATTATTACTTAAATTATAGCCACTATCATATTATTGAAAGCACACTATCACATTACCCTACTGTTTCATTCTAAAATAAACCTGAAATCCTTCTGTAATTACAGCCCTTAAACTAAAATCAGAATATGTTGCAAAACAGATTTTAAAGTCTGCTTTAACAGTTATAACCAGTCCTAGGATTAAAGACAGTACATCACATTTATGCACAAGAGTTGAATTAAGATAGATGATTCTCAATTGAATACTGAACCTGAATAATACCCACTAACATTACACAGAATATGCAGGATCATTTCGACTGAGATTCAAAACTGAACCAAAAAACAAACAAATACAGGAGCATTGTCAATATACTGACAATGCCCTGAAACTCAATGCTCAGAAATCAACACATATACAACATTCATTTGAATTCACTGGTTTATTAAACAAGAACTAACTGCTTAACAATAACTAATTAACTGGTTATAACAAAATAATCTATTCAAAACAGGCTATCTCAGTCAACATTTCCAAAAGCAAGATTCATAATACAACTAATCGACGAACTTAATCGAGTCGATTACACACATTGTACATAATCACAATCAACAGAAACAATTCACATTTAGAATCAAGTTGACGGGTAGGGGACAGTATAACAAAATTTGACTAGAAAATTATGAAAAATTAAACAAACTAATGAAACGAACATAGAATACACATAGAATGCACATAAGAAACAGAAATTACCTCTGAACCTTTAAATTCAACTGAACTCAACTCGACTTGGATTTGGACTTTGTTTGAAATCAAACAGACCTTAGTCGAAGTATTTTCCACTGAAAATACTTCGACTAAGGTCGATTAAACCTCAATCTTTATTCAATCTGGACAGAATCCAAAAGTCTGGTATTTTTAGGGTTCTTGAAAGTTCGATTTGAGATTTATTCATTTCTGGTTAGATTCGAGGGAAACCAAAGATGTTCTAGGCACGAGGGAGGTCAGGGGGGTAACTGGTGTGAGTTTGAAGTAGGTTGGGATAAGGTCAGGTTGTACTCGAATCTTCAAATGAAGATTCGAGTAGTTCCAGTATGATTCGAACCATGCAACTAACAGATCCTTGGTGAGGGAATTTAGGAGAAACTGTGGTGTTATTTTGGAGGTCATCGGAGAAGATAAGGTTTTCAGGCCAACCTTCGATTTAAGATTCGAAGAGTTGGGGCCTGATTCGAAGGAAACCAATGTTAGATCTGTGTAGAGGATGTTCAGGGGATTCTAGGGTGTTATTTTGGTGACCGACAGCGTTGATGCCGCCGGGTTTCAGGCGGTGGGATCCTAGGGCGGCTAGGGTTAGGAGTGGGGGTTTGGGGACGATGATGAATAGTAAGGAAGGGGGGGTGTTTAGTTAGGGGGCCGGGGTAGGGGTCTGGAACTTATATAGGGGAGGGGTGGATTGATCTTGTCCGTCCGATCAAGTAAGATTCACGGTCAGGATCATCTCACTTAACTAAACGACGTCGTTTGGTTTAACGTTGGGGTCGGACTGAATCGGGTCAATGGGTCGGGTTACGGGTTATGGGTAAGGGTAGGGGATATCAGCCGTTGGATTGATTTAATCCAACGGTCCTTGATGGAGTGTGACCAAACGTCGTCGTTTGGATTTACTCCTGAGTTGGACCGGACAGGTTGGTTTGGATTGGGCTGTGAGGGGGGAATTAATTCGATTTGGGCCTGGATTTTAATCCAGGTCCGATGTTGTATATATGTATTATTTTTTTTCATTTTTTTCTAATTTAAATTTCTAATTTTAATTATAAAACAATTTTAATTTCACAAAAATATATTAATTATTCTATAACAATTATTTAACATATAGACAAAACATCAATTACACAGTGGAATATTTAAAATAGAACTATTGCATATTTTTTGTGATTTTGTTTAAATTATCTTTTAAATACATAATTAAATCCTATATGCATGCAACATGTATTTTATTTTAATTTTCATTTCATTATGACAAAGTAAACATTTACAGACATAACACAAATATTTAACACCACGCAAATTCAAAAATTACACAGTAAAAGAAATTTATTTTACTTTTTGATTTATTTTGGAGTAGTTTTTCGTAAGGCAAAAATCACGTGCTCACAGCTGCCCCTCTTTGTGCGGAAACTCGATATAATAATACATAATATACATGATTGAAATATAATGTGAGCCCCGCTTAAAGTTAAGAATTACATCGACCGAAGATATCATCCAAAAAAATGGCCTAATTTGATATTACGGGAATGGCCAACGCTTAAGAAAATGATCTGAATATAATATCCAAGAAAATATGTCCCTAGACTCAAGAGTAATAATCAATTAGAAGAAATATTCTCATTTGAATCTAAAAGTATTTGCATTCCAAATCAGTGGTTCAAGGACTTTAGCCAACTCAACCTTTCAATATTTATCTTTCAGACATGGAAAGTTAGTGTCAAGATTTAAAAGAAATTAGTCAAAGCAAAGCTGAAACTTTAAATACTTAATATGCAGATTTCCTAGCACATCATAATAGCTCCAAAATATTTTAATACTTCTAAGTATAATTGAAAATAAAGGAGAAACATAACTCACTAAACATATAGACCAGCTAAAAGCACTCAAATTAGTGAATCCAAACCAAGCTCTATGCTCGAACTTAATCAATGACTGTATAAAAATTACACTGTAGGCTCATATTATATTTCAATCACGAAATTCACAAGAACAGTAAAAAAAAGAAAGAAAAAGGGATGGACCTGAAAATTGGACTTTGATTGACTGAAATTCTCAGCAATTACACGAGCAAATGAACCAAACGCTATAGCCGGAACTCAAATCTGACAGAAATTCGGACGGAACCATGAGCGGATTTCATTCGTATGAACTCGAGTCGACCTCAACCTCAATTGAATTCCATTTCTTTTTTAAGCCGAACCCGAAATTCAAAATCAAAATGAATGGCAATTTGCTTGCATAAATTTTTTTTGTATTTTTCTGACTTGAAAATGGAAAACAAGGGTAGTAAATTCCTACCAGCTGTTTGAGAGGATGAGGTGACCATTCTTTTCTTTTTGTTTTTGGTGTATATGATGCTTTTGTTGTTTTTGTGCGTGTGTTCTTTTCTCTTTTTGATTATAAGAACGAACAGGAAAAAGATCTTGGCAATGGGTGGCCTTGGCAATGGCTGCCGATTTTCCTCTGCGTCGTTCTCATTTTTTGCTTTTCTATCGGTCTCAGTCCTAGGTATTAGGGTCTAGCTTTATTTTACAGGGGTTTTTTAGGTTAGGGGGTATGGGTTGGGGAATTATGGGCCAGGTCCAAAACTTAGGCTTAAAAATGGGTTGTTTGAGCCCAAATTTTATTCCTTCTCCGTGAACAAGACTAAAAATACGACCTCATTTACCAATTAATCCTACTTAAGTAAAATAACATTAAGATAAGACTAATCGTTAAAACAAACCTATTTTTTTTGGTATTTTCAAATATCATATTAAAATAAAAATAAGGTACTATTTTTGTATATATTGTTTGAGCTTTACGAAAAGTACATAAAATAAAATAATTTTTTTTTGTAATTTTTATTTTACTGACGCAATAAAGTAACAGAGTTAAAATTAGTTTAAATGACTATATTAGGCCTAAACTGAATATTTGCATGCTAAAATATATAAAATTTTGGCTAGAGTAAAAAATCACATGTCTACAGCTGCCCCTTTTTTCTACCCCCGAGAGTCGGTAGAGTGTCACACCTCCTTTTTCCTACCCCCAAGAGGGTATAAGTGAGTTTTTCCAATTTAAGTGACAATCGAAACAAGATAATTTTATTTATTCAGAGTCACCACTTGGAATAATTTATGGTGTCCCAAGTCACCGGTTTAAAATTCCGAATCGAGGAGAGATTGACTCTGCTTTAGAGTCCGCGAACATAGAAATCCAGGTAAGGAATTCTGTTAACCCGGGAGAAGGTGTAAGGCATTCCCGGGTTCCATGATTCTAGCAAGGTCGCTTAAACTATTAAAATTAGCCTAATTATCTGATTAATTACAAGTTTTAAACCTATTGTGCATTTTTAACTTTATTACCTCTTTATAATTATTTTAACCGCTTTTAGGATTTATGGATTTCTTTTTTTGAACAAATTACGATTGTCGTTCACTTATTTGTTTTGGAACACACCGTAAATCACGCTACATGAAATGCACCCGTGATTCGCGATATGTTGATTTTATTATTGTTCAAAGTTGTTATGATCAGTTACATGAAATGCACACCCGAATTTTGGAATTAGGCATCGTAACTACGTCACGGGAACCGTATCCATAATCACAATGGTTTATTAATCGCACCTTAAGCAAGCTAAGATGAACAATATAATAAATCAAAGTGAATAAAAGGAAACTAAATAAAAAAAATTAATTCACGCCCATATTTTAACCCTATACCTACGCAAAGTGCTATGTATTTCTCATGGATAACGTCACAGAACAACTAAACAAATAAAATCATACTAGAACATTTAAACAATCATGGATCTAAAATAAGAACAATAATATAAATGATTGAAATATAATATGAGCCCTGCTTAAAGTTAAGAATTACATCGACCGAAGATATCATCCAAAAAAAGTGGCCTAATTCGATACTACGGGAATGGCCAACGCTTAAGAAAATGATATGAACATAATATCTAAGAAAATATGTCCCTAGACTCAAGAGTAATAATCACTTAGAAGAAATCTTCTCGTTTGAATCTAAAAGTATTCGCATTCCAAAACAGTGGTTCAAGCACTTTAGCCAACTCAACCTTTCAACATTAATCTTGCAGACATGGAAAGTTAGTGTCGCACCTCCCTTTTACATACCCGAGAGGGTACAAGGGGAGTTTTCTCCAATTAAAGGACAGTCGAAACGGGATTTATTTAATTATTTCAGAGTCGCCACCTGGGAATTTTAAGGCGTCCCAAGTCACCAATTTTAATCCCTGAATCGAGGAGAATATGACTCTGTTTATTATTCTGCGAACCAGAAATCCTGAGTAAGGAATTCTGTTAATCCGGAAGAAGGTGTTAGGCATTTCCGAATTCCGTGGTTCTAGCACGGTCGCTTAACTGTTTTTATTATTGGCTTAATTATCTTGATTTTACTAAATACGTTTTTATTGCATGATTTTACTACCGCTTTTTACTTATTGTTTACAATTATATGGACGAATTACGCGTACGTATATTCGTATTATATACTTTTTATAATTACCGGGGATCGTGCCACGCGTACGTGTACACAATAAAATTGTTATAGTTTTTATTAACAAAAAGAACATATGTTCGAAATTTAAAATAAATTCAGGAACATTATTACCCTTGTATTTAGACAATGAACTGCACATCTCGGGTTATATGAAATTATTTAATATTTTCCAAAGAAATTCGTTTTTATTAAATATTCGCTCGAAATTGCGCGTACGCATAATCCGAAGTTACTTTTAAAATATAATCAGGGTGCGCGAACGCATCCCTGATTGCGCAAAATAGTATTATGGACTTTTCCCCCAAATTGTTTATTATATTATGAGAAAATCTCCATTTAAGATACCCTTTAATTCTTGAAAAAGAATTCACAATTTATTAAATGTTGCCCGTCGATTATAATTTCCGCGTATAATTTATGTTCATCCAAAACTATTCAAATTCAAAATAAAGAATAAGAACATGATTAATACTATTCTTCACAAATACAACATATATATCTATATGCCCAATAATGAATTGTATATAAACTAAAAATGATTTATAAAGGGAAGAATATTTATTCAAGAACTTTTATTATTTCTATTTAGTTCAAATCCTATTTCTAATTGTCGTTTATGTAAAGTGTTGCAATTTGTATATCTCATCTTATTCTCATATACTTGCTTTTAATCTAATAGGCCTAATTATTTATTTAGGATGGTAAATAGGCATCAAATTGATAAGAAAGGGAATTATTATACAAATTGATTAACAACATTGCCTTACATGCCACATATTTGTATGTCTTGAAACATTCATAGCACTTTAACATCATATTGAGCCATAACAACTCAACTTACCATCCACTAATGGTTCTATAGATACCTGTTATAATGCCACATAGGAACGTACAACTTATATCATTCCTTCCACAACTAAATCAGATTATCAGAATAAACTAGCAATATGGTTTTGACATTTTCACGCTATTCTTTATTCAACTAACAACGTCACAAGGCCTAGTTAATGGCCAATCTTTATGTCATGTTTCCCTATTTACACAACTCAAAGATAACTAAACTAATGAAATTTCAGCATGGATAACATTATTACAAAGTGAAAAAAATAAGACAATCAACTTGTAGCCATCAAGTCGAACTCACTACTGGCTATCCAACATGAAATCAAAGTTGAAACTTAAATGTTTAAACTTAAACGATAGGAGGCAATATTACAATTTAAAATTTCATTTATTTGTCATGTTGAATCTCTTTCCAACATAAAGTTTAAGAGATATGTACCTGAAAATGAAGGTAGAAGGAGTAAATTTCAGCAGTTGCAGCAGTAATAAATTCAGCAGAATATGCCAAATAATTCAGCAGATTTGAGCAACAAACAGGATCCGGGGAACCCAAATGAACAGTGACGATATTTTTAAAAGACACTGCAGATTTTAACTGAACAATGGAATCAAATAAAGTTGAACAGATTCAACAAAAGAACAATATTTCAGATTTCAGTTTCTTTTCAGTTTCAAATTCCCATTTTTCTGATTTTTCTGTTTCTGCTGCTGTATCTGTGTGTGTGTGTGTGAATGTTCTCTTTGTTTCTTTTCTGTTTCTTCTTCCTCTTCAGATTCCGAAAAGAATTTGATTTTTTCTGCTTGATTTTCCACACTCAAATCTGACTTTTCACTCTCTTAAAGTCTGCTAAGTCAGATTTTCTTTTGAACTACTGATTTTCTCTCTTTCCTTTCTTTTCTGTCTGAAAAGGTTCCTAAATCAGATTTTTTCTTCTTCTCCTCTCCTAAAATCTCTCAAACTCTCTTCAAGTTACCCTTCTAATCTGATTTCCTTTCTTTTTCTTTCTTAAAATCTTCTGTTTTTCAGATTTTCTTTTTTTTTCCTCCTAAATCAGATTTCTTCAATCTAAAAAATCTGCCTAAAGTCTCCTTGTTAAAATCTGATTTCTGCTTCCTTTCAAATCAGATTTTTCTCTTCCTATTTTTTCTTCTTCCTATTTTTCTTCTGAAGGACTCCCTCTCTGAAAAACTGACCCTTTCAGTCTGTCCAGCTCCCTGTATTTATACAGGGCTGGTCCTATACAGTTTAGTGTTGGATGGACCCTTTTCTCCTTTAAAAATCAGAAAGTTTTTCCATTAAAACTACTTTTGAATAATTTAAAACTAAGTGCTATTTATCCTGTTTTTCAGCAGCCCCATTATCCCTTTTTCCCCATTATTACTTAAATTATAGCCACTATCATATTATTGAAAGCACACTATCACATTACCCTACTGTTTCATTCTAAAATAAACCTGAAATCCTTCTGTAATTACAGCCCTTAAACTAAAATCAGAATATGTTGCAAAACAGATTTTAAAGTCTGCTTTAACAGTTATAACCAGTCCTAGGATTAAAGACAGTACATCACATTTATGCACAAGAGTTGAATTAAGATAGATGATTCTCAATTGAATACTGAACCTGAATAATACCCACTAACATTACACAGAATATGCAGGATCATTTCGACTGAGATTCAAAACTGAACCAAAAAACAAACAAATACAGGAGCATTGTCAATATACTGACAATGCCCTGAAACTCAATGCTCAGAAATCAACACATATACAACATTCATTTGAATTCACTGGTTTATTAAACAAGAACTAACTGCTTAACAATAACTAATTAACTGGTTATAGCAAAATAATCTATTCAAAACAGGCTATCTCAGTCAATATTTCCAAAAGCAAGATTCATAATACAACTAATCGACGAACTTAATCGAGTCGATTACACACATTGTACATAATCACAATCAACAGAAACAATTCACATTTAGAATCAAGTTGATGGGTAGGGGACAGTATAACAAAATTTGACTAGAAAATTATGAAAAATTAAACAAACTAATGAAACGAACATGGAATACACATAGAATGCACATAAGAAATAGAAATTACCTCTGAACCTTTAAATTCAACTGAACTCAACTCGACTTGGATTTGGACTTTGTTTGAAATCAAACAGACCTTAGTCGAAGTATTTTCCACTGAAAATACTTCGACTAAGGTCGATTAAACCTCAATCTTTATTCAATCTGGACAGAATCCAAAAGTCTGGTATTTTTAGGGTTCTTGAAAGTTCGATTTGGGATTTACTCATTTCTGGTTAGATTCGAGGGAAACCAAAGATGTTCTAGGCACGAGGGAGGTCAGGGGGGTAACTGGTGTGAGTTTGAAGTAGGTTGGGATAAGGTCAGGTTGTACTCGAATCTTCAAATGAAGATTCGAGTAGTTCCAGTATGATTCGAACCATGCAACTAACAGATCCTTGGTGAGGGAATTTAGGAGAAACTGTGGTGTTATTTTGGAGGTCATCGGAGAAGATAAGGTTTTCAGGCCAACCTTCGATTTAAGATTCGAAGAGTTGGGGCCTGATTCGAAGGAAACCAATGTTAGATCTGTGTAGAGGATGTTCAGGGGATTCTAGGGTGTTATTTTGGTGACCGACAGCGTTGATGCCGCCGGGTTTCAGGCGGTGGGATCCTAGGGCGGCTAGGGTTAGGAGTGGGGGTTTGGGGACGATGATGAATAGTAAGGAAGGGGGGGTGTTTAGTTAGGGGGCCGGGGTAGGGGTCTGGAACTTATATAGGGGAGGGGTGGATTGATCTTGTCCGTCCGATCAAGTAAGATTCACGGTCAGGATCATCTCACTTAACTAAACGACGTCGTTTGGTTTAACGTTGGGGTCGGACTGAATCGGGTCAATGGGTCGGGTTACGGGTTATGGGTAAGGGTAGGGGATATCAGCCGTTGGATTGATTTAATCCAACGGTCCTTGATGGAGTGTGACTAAACGTCGTCGTTTGGATTTACTCCTGAGTTGGACCGGACAGGTTGGTTTGGATTGGGCTGTGAGGGGGGAATTAATTCGATTTGGGCCTGGATTTTAATCCAGGTCCGATGTTGTATATATGTATTATTTTTTTTCATTTTTTTCTAATTTAAATTTCTAATTTTAATTATAAAACAATTTTAACTTCACAAAAATATATTAATTATTCTATAACAATTATTTAACATATAAACAAAACATCAATCACACAGTGGAATATTTAAAATATAACTATTGCATATTTTTTGTGATTTTGTTTAAATTATCTTTTAAATACATAATTAAATCCTATATGCATGCAACATGTATTTTATTTTAATTTTCATTTCATTATGACAAAGTAAACATTTACAGACATAACACAAATATTTAACACCACGCAAATTCAAAAATTACACAGTAAAAGAAATTTATTTTACTTTTTGATTTATTTTGGAGTAGTTTTTCGTAAGGCAAAAATCACGTGCTCACAGCTGCCCCTCTTTGTGCGGAAACTCGAAGAGTTTTCGTGCAAAGATAAAGTGAGCGGATACGAGCGATTTTTGCCCGTTCGAATACTCCGTGGGAAGCATTTTTAGAAAGATTTGACCGAACCTCTGCTTCAAAGGTTTCCTACATATCCTTGGCTATAAAGGAATCAGGTCAATGTAGTTCGGGAATTTTGGGTAGCTGGGACTACCGTGGGACTGTGATGTTACTGCTGCTTCGTGCTGTTTTTACTGCTTGCTGACCTCCTTATTACACCTTACTTTAAAGGAAATACAAAAAGCTAAACTAGACTATGGTACATGAATTATAAAAATCTTATCTAGATCATGCCCTTGCGTTTCTTGTTGTCTTAATATCTTGGTGACTCTTGGGCATTTGGCTTATTCCGCATTCCTTTTCATTGTGTCCCATATTTTCTTTTGGGACTCTTGTTGTTTCTTGCTGGGGATTTTGTTGGACTCCTCCGCTTTATTGATTCTAAGTGTGCTCCTTTATCATATGATCGGGCTTTTGATTTCAACACTTCAATTACATTCCCTCGTTCTCCAGGTGGGTGCCTTGACTGTTTCTTTTCTTTCTTCATCCTCATTCTCCAGGTGGACGCCTGACTTCTTTTTAACTTCTTCATCCTCGTTCTCCAGGTGGACGCCTGACTTCTTTCTTTTCTTCATCCTCATTCTCCAAGTGGACGCCTGACTTCTTCTTTTCTCATCCTCATTCTTCAGGTGGACGCCTGACTTCTTCTTCTCTCATCCTCATTCTCCAGGTGGACGCCTGACTTCTTCTTTCCTCATCCTCATTCTCCAGGTGGACGCCTGACTTCTTTTTTCTTTGTCCTCATTCTCCAGGTGGACGCCTGACTTCTTTAATTCTTCGTCCTCATTCTCCAGGTGGACGCCTGACTTCTTTAATTCTTATCCTCATTCTCCAGGTGGACGCCTGACTTCTTTTTAATTTCTCATCCTCATTCTCCAGGTGGACGCCTGACTTCTTTTTTCTTCATCCTCATTCTCCAGGTGGACGCCTGACTTCTTCTTTTCTCATCCTCATTCTCCAGGTGGACGCCTGACTTCTTTAATTCTCATCCTCATTCTCCAGGTGGACGCCTGACTTCTTTAATTCTCATCCTCATTCTCTAGGTGGACGCCTGACTTCTTTTTAACTTCTCATCCTCATTCTCCAGGTGGACGCCTGACTTCTTTTTTTCTTCATCCTCATTCTCCAGGTGGACGCCTGACTTCTTCTTTTCTCATCCTCATTCTCCAGGTGGACGCCTGACTTCTTTAATTCTCATCCTCATTCTCCAGGTGGACGCCTGACTTCTTCTTTTCTTTATCCTCATTCTCCAGGTGGACGCCTGACTTCTTTAATTCTCATCGTAATTCTCTAGGTGGACGCCTGAATTCTTTAATTCTCATCCTCATTCTCCAGGTGGACGCCTGACTTCTTTTTAACTTCTCATCCTCATTCTCCAGGTGGACACCTGACTTCTTTTTTTCTTCATCCTCATTCTCCATGTGGACGTCTGACTTCTTTAATTCTCATCCTCATTCTCCAGGTGGACGCCTGACTTCTTTAATTCTCATCCTCATTCTCCAGGTGGACGCCTGACTTCTTCTTTTCTTTGTCCTCATTCTCCAGGTGGACGCCTGACTTCTTCTTTTCTCATCCTCATTCTCCAGGTGGACGCTTGACTTCTTCTTCTCTCATCCTCATTCTCCAGGTGGACGCCTGACTTCTTCTTTCCTCATCCTCATTCTCCAGGTGGACGCCTGACTTCTTCTTTTCTCATCCTCATTCTCCAGGTGGACGCCTGACTTCTTCTTTTCTTTGTCCTCATTCTCCAGGTGGACGCCTGACTTCTTCTTTTCTCATCCTCATTCTCCAGGTGGACGCCTGACTTCTTCTTTTCTTTGTCCTCATTATCCAGGTGGACGCCTGACTTCTTTAATTCTTATCCTCATTCTCCAGGTGGACGCCTGACTTCTTTAATTCTTTACCAGGTATTTCCTGACACAAATATTGTATTTGCCCCTGTTTTAAATCAAAGAAAACTTCATTAGTTTAAAACAGGGTGGTTGACTGGGGTATTCTTGCCGATGGTGATGCTTCTCTTCGTTTCTCTTTATTGCCTTGGAATGGTTGAAAAGACTGTTTTGTCATTGTAATTGATCCTTGATCTCTTCGCTTCTCTTCCCCTCTGTATGTTTTCCTTCAAACCCTTTTAACTGTAATCATATGTCCCTTCTGACTTTGTTGATCCACTTTTGATTTCACCTTTCTTACACCCATATCTTTTATCTCCCACCTTTCGTGGCTGTATTTTGTAACCTTGAATCTTGGTAGTATACCTTGACATTCCCTCTTATTTTTTTGGAATAAAACTTATCTCAAAGCTTTTTAGAAATGTAAGATTATTAGTGACGAAATAACGCTGATTTTGACAATTATAGAATGAAAAGAAAAATCCAAGTTTGGATGACTGTTGGAGAAAGAATAAAAACTTATCTGATTGGAGTTACCGGCACCAATGATCAGGGTATGCATTTCGGATTAATCAACCCAGTCTTTTAATCAATCTCCTTTCAATTGTCTCATTTTTGTTTTCCCCAAAATTTCCGTAATCCAACTTCATTTTTCATTTCACAGACCTGTTGGACTTGCAATATCTCAAAGAGTTTTCACCGATAAACCTTCCTCATTTGTTCATTTCTCACTTCCTTTTCGCCCTAGGGTGCCTATGAAGGTTTTCACCAATAAGACTCTCATTTTACTTTTCTCTCAACTTCCGTCGCCTTATGGTGCCCGTGTGGGTTTTCACCTATAAGACTCTCTCATTTTTACTTTCTTTTCTTGTTTGTATCAGAGTGTTATGAACCATCTTCATTTGCTTGACTCAGCATTTTTCTAAGATTGGTCGAAAGGTCTTTCTGGTATGGGGTTAGAAATGGAAAAGGTATTAAAAGCTAAACAGTTCTGGTATGGGTTTAAAATTACAACTCTTGGAATCTTTTTCTTACTTCCAATACAATTTCTGCCCTAGTTTCTGATTGGGGTCGCTTGACATAACTTTTTGTGCACATTATGTATATTGTGCACTCTATGACCGAGCCGTGAGGCGCCTACGTATCCTTCTTTGAGGAGTCAGGTCAAACGTAGTTCACCAAATAATAGTGATTTTTTATATATAAATTTATATATATATATATATATATATATATATATATATATATATATTTTATTATTATTATTTTTTTATTTTATTTTTTATTTTTTTATTGCTTCCAAGAGGGGGTAGGAAAGAAACAAGTATGGCTCAAAGGGGGGAAACAAAGGGTATAGTGTTTGGATAGCAGAATAAATTGTCTTTGTCATTCCAATCTTCGAAATAATGCTAAATACAAACATTCAAAACTTTTATGCATAATATCTCTTTACCGCGTCAGAATTGATCGCCATATCTATGCATTTGCCTTCAATATCTTTTAAACATAGTGCACCATTTGATAATACTCTGGTCACAATGAATGGTCCTTTCCAATTCGGGGCAAATTTGCCTTTTACCTCAACCTGATGTGGAAGAATACGTTTCAGCACATGCTGACCTACTTCAAACTTCCGGGGACGCACCTTTTTGTTGTATGCTCTTTCTATTCTTCTTTGATATAATTGACCATGACATACTGCGGCCAATCGTTTTTCATCAATCAAGTTTAACTGTTCCAGACGGGTTTTGACCCATTCATCATCATCAATCTTTGCTTCGGCGATGATCCGAAGGGAAGGAATCTCAACTTCTGCAGGAATTACTGCTTCAGTGCCATATACCAACAAATAAGGAGTTGCTCCTACTGAAGTGCGAACAGTAGTGCGGTATCCCAATAATGCAAATGGTAATTTTTCATGCCATTGTTTTGATCCTTCTATCATTTTCCGAAGTATCTTCTTTATGTTTTTGTTGGCTGCTTCTACTGCTCCATTCGCCTTGGGCCGATATGGGGTAGAATTACGATGTGTAATCTTAAACTGTTGACATACTTCCTTCATTAAATTGCTGTTAAGATTAGCACCGTTATCTGTGATGATCACCTTCGGGATTCCGAATCGACATATGATATTTGAGTGGACAAAATCGACCACAGCTTTCTTGGTTACTGATTTGAATGTCTTGGCCTCAACCCATTTGGTAAAATAATCAATAGCTACCAGAATGAATCTGTGTCCATTGGATGCTGCCGGCTCAATTGGTCCAATCACATCCATGCCCCAGGCAACGAAGGGCCATGGTGCCGACATTGTGTGCAACTCGGATGGTGGAGAATGAATCAAATCTCCGTGTATTTGGCATTGATGACACTTGCGCACAAAACTGATACAATCTCGCTCCATGGTAAGCCAATAGTAACCGGCTCGGAGGATTTTCTTTGCCAACACATATCCACTCATGTGGGGTCCGCAAACTCCTGAATGTACTTCAGACATGACAGCTGTAGCTTGTCTGGCATCTATGCATCTTAATAATCCAAGATCTGGTGTTCTTTTATACAAAACTCCTCCGCTTAAGAAGAATCCATTTGCCAATCGCCTAATGGTCCTCTTTTGATCTCCTGTGGCTTGTGCGGGATATATCCCCATCCTGATATACTCCTTGATGTCGTGGAACCATGGTTCACCATCAAATTCTTCTTCAACCATATTGCAATAAGCGTGCTGATCGTGGACTTGAATATGTATTGGATCTACATAAGCTTTGTCCGGATGGTGCAACATTGATGCCAGGGTAGCCAATGCATCGGCAACCTCATTATGGATTCTTGGAATATGTTGGAATTCCACTGATTGAAACCGCTGACAAAGATCATGTAGACATTGTCGGTATGGTATGAGCTTCAAGTCTCGGGTTTCCCATTCTCCTTGAATTTGATGTACCAAAAGATCCGAATCTCCCATGACTAAGATTTCTCGGATACCCATGTCTGCGGCTAGCCTTAACCCCAAAATGCAAGCTTCATATTCAGCCATATTATTGGTGCAATAAAATCGCAATTGAGCCGTAACAGGATAGTGATGCCCTGTTTCAGAAATGATTACAGCTCCTATTCCGACTCCTTTCATGTTAGCGGCTCCATCAAAGAAAAGTTTCCAGCCAGGCTTTTCAATTCGCTCCACCTCGTTGATATGCATTGTTTCTTCATCAGGAAAATAAGTTTTCAACGGCTCATATTCCTCATCGACCGGGTTTTCAGCTAAATGATCGGCCAGTGCTTGAGCCTTCATTGCAGTTCGAGTCACATAGATGATGTCAAATTCTGTGAGCAATATCTGCCACTTTGCAAGTCTTCCCGTTGGCATAGGCTTTTGAAAAATGTATTTCAATGGATCCAACCGAGAAATGAGGTAAGTAGTGTAGGATGACAAATAGTGTTTCAATTTTTGAGCTACCCATGTTAGGGCGCAACATGTCTTTTCCAAATGAGTATACTTAACCTCATAAGCTGTGAACTTCTTGCTAAGGTAGTAGATGGCCTGTTCTTTTCTGCCAGTGAGGTCATGTTGCCCCAATACACAACCAAATGAATTTTCCAAAACCGTTAAGTAAAGAATCAAAGGTCTTCCTGGCTCTGGCGGGACCAACACGGGTGGGTTTGACAAGTACCCTTTTATTTTATTGAACGCTTCTTGACACTCATCGGTCCATTTGACCGCAGCATCCTTTTTTAACAATTTGAAAATTGGCTCACAGGTTGTTGTGAGCTGAGCAATAAACCTGCTGATGTAATTTAACCTTCCCAACAAACTCATTACTTCAGTTTTGTTTCTTGGAGGTGGCAGTTCTTGGATGGCTTTGATCTTTGATGGGTCTAGCTCGATGCCTCGTCGACTGACTATGAATCCCAGCAACTTTCCAGATGGAACTCCAAATGCGCACTTGGCAGGGTTAAGCTTGAGGTTGTACCTGCGAAGTCTTAAGAAGAACTTCCTCAAATCCCCAACGTGGTTGGCCTGATGCTTTGATTTTATGATCACATCGTCCACGTATACCTCAATCTCCTTGTGTATCATATCATGAAACACTGTGGTCATTGCTCTCATATAGGTTGCTCCGGCGTTCTTTAAACCGAATGGCATTACCCGGTAGCAATAAGTTCCCCATGGTGTGATGAATGCCGTCTTTTCTGCATCTTCTTCATCCATTAGAATTTGATGATACCCGGCATAACAATCCACGAAAGACCCTATATCATGCTTGGCACAATTGTCGATCAAAATATGGATATTAGGTAATGGGAAATTATCCTTTGGACTTGCTTTGTTGAGATTGCGATAGTCGACGCATACTCTAATTTTGCCGTCTTTCTTTGGTACAGGAACGATATTAGCCAACCAAACAGGATATCGAGTGACTCGAATGACCTTTGCTTCCAATTGTTTGGTGATTTCTTCCTTAATTCTCACACTCATGTCAGGCTTGAATTTTCTCAGCCTCTGCTTGACAGGAGGCACCGTTGGATCAGTGGGCAATTTGTGAACCACTAAATCAGTGCTCAGTCCCGGCATGTCGTCATACGACCATGCAAAACATCTTTCAATTCTATGAGTGCTTTAATTAACTCCTCTCGGATCTTTGGTTCGAGATGGACACTTATTTTAGTTTCTCGGATATTACTCGTGTCCCCTATATTGATGTCCTCGGTATCACTCAAGTTAGGTTTGATTTTTTCCTCGAAGTGAATTAACTCTTTACTAATCTCTTCAAAAACCTCATCTTCATCATATTCTGATTCATAATCACAATATATTTCTTGAATTAATATTTCGGAACCAGATTGATTTTTAAGACGGGGCTGAGGATTCCTCATGCATGCCATATCACTAGAGCCAGCGTAAAAGGAACTGTACAGGAAAGAAAAAGAAAAGAAAACTATCAGGAATGATAAAAAAGGAAACTGCTTTTTTATTGGATGAATGAAAGATAACAAGGTTTTGCACACTTCAAACAAACTGTAAGATAAGCTTTGGGATTACAACCCTGAAGTAACCCAAACAAACTGAAAGAAAATCAAAATAAACTACCAAGACTCCTTTCGAATTGGGAGAGGAGTGGCTTTCCAATTATTGAGCTTTGTTTCTGGCCCAACGAATTGAACTTCTGCGTTGCTACACCCTTCTCCGCTTTCCAACATATTCACATCACTAAACAATTTCTCGAACCTTTCAATTAATTCCTTCTCAGGATTGACCCGGGATTTAGGAATTGTTGTTATCGGGCGATTTTTAGCACCGGTCTTGACAAAAGACTTTGACAGATGTGGGACTGGTTTTGGAAGAACCCATGCTTGGTGTTTCAGCTTCCTAGCCCTTATCACGTCATTGGCAGTGGGTATGAACCCCAAACCGAATGTTCCCCAGTTCTCGGGGAGAGATACTGGTTGTATAATTCCTTGCAAAGATAAACCCAGACCTTTGCCGGGTATAAAGCCATTCTTTAACATTTCATAAGCTACCATGACTGATGCAGAGGATATCTTTGGATTTGGAAGGTATTTCCCCTCTGGAATTTTCTCTATCGACACTGTGTCGGTCACTTGGTATACCCATGGTCCTTGGTCAATTTCTGTTCCCTCGACCGGTACAATGGTACTGTTGTGAGCATTTAAACTTTCTTCTCCATGCACGACTATTTCTTGATGATCCCATTCAAACTTGACAGCCTGATGTAGTGTTGACGGGACTGCTTTAGCAGCATGGATCCATGGTCGACCCAACAACAAGTTGTAAGAAACAGTTATGTCCAACACTTGGAATTCCATTGTGAATTCAACTGGCCCTATTGTTAGTTCCAACACTATGTCGCCAAATGAATCTCTGCTTCCACCGTCAAACCCCCGTACGCAGATACTTATTTTTCTGGATCCTCTCCTCTTTAATTTTTAATTTGCTTAAAGTGGAGAGAAGGCAGATATTTGCACTTGACCCATTGTCAACCAATACCCGGGTTACTACGGAGTTTTCACATTTCACGGTGAGGTAAAGAGCTCTGTTGTGCTCAATACCTTCCACAGGTAATTCGTCATCAGCAAATGTAATTCTGTTTGTCTCAAAGATTCTGTTGGCTATTTTTCCCAAATGATTTACAGAGATCTTTTCAGGAACATGAGCCTCATTCAGGATTTTCATCAAAGCCAGACGGTGCTCCTCTGAATGGATCAGTAATGACAATAATGAAATTTGAGCGGGGGTCTTCTTTAATTGATCCACAACAGAATAATCATGGAGTTTCATTTTTCTTAAAAAATCTTCCGCCTCTTCTTCCGTCACAGCTCTCTTTGTTGGCGTTGGATTATTTTTAGTTTTTCTTAACTCTTCGGGAGTAAAACATCTTCCCGAACGAGTCAAGCCTTGCACCTCACACACTTCTTCCTTGATTTCTTTTCCCTTGTACATTACAGTCAACCGTTCATAGTTCCATGGGATGGCTTTGTTGTTGATGATCGGCAGCTGGATTACAGGTGCAATAATAACCCGATCTGTACGGGCTCCTTCCACGAATACAATGGGTTTGTTGGCAACCCCTGGTACTATCACTTTCGGCCTTTCTCGTTTTGCGGCAACTTTGCTCGATGATCCCTCATCGACTATCATAGATGGTTCATTACTATTTCTGTTTTGCTTAGATACCGGCTTCTCCCCTGTTAACTGCTTATCTGGCTTGGCTTCATGAGACTTGATCATCATGACAGTTTGTGACGGCTTCTTTGTCTCCCCGTCAGCTTGTATGATTTCTATCATATTAGCCTCTTGATGGGCTGGCATTGGATTTCTATTGATATTTGGGGCTTCAGGGGTTTGAACCTCGATTTTATTAGTATCAATCAGCTCTTGTATTGCATTTTTCAAATGCCAGCATTTCTCCGTATCATGGCCTGGCGCACCGGAGCAATATTCACAGCTAATGGTGTAATCCAGATTCTTTGGAGGAGGATTGGGTAGTTTGGATTGTATTGGTTTCAGCATGTCTAACTGTCTCAGCCTGTGGAACAGACTAGTGTAAGACTCTCCCAACGGAGTGTAAGTTTTCTTTTTCTGTTCCCTTTCTCCCCTGAATGCTGGCCTAGGCCTGAAACCTGGTCCTGGATAGGCTCGTGGGTAAGTATTTGGTGTGACAGGAGCACGCCAATTGGTGTGAACAAGTGGCTGATTGTATGCTTGAGCATGGTTAATGGAAAAATGAGGCTCTGAAGGGTGATAGTAGTGTTGAGATGAATCATGGTGGTAAGCTGATTGGCGAGGTCGTTGTTGATTATAGTACAGCGGTGAACCTCTAGGTCCCGACCAAATTCCTGAATCAACTACGGCTGCTTCCTCCCTCTTCTTTCTTCCGATTCCTCCTACCCCGCCTTGAATAGCTTGAGTAGTTGCCTTAATTGCTGAATAGCTCATGATTTTATTTGTCTTGAGGCCTTCTTCCACCATACCTCCCATCTTCACTACTTCGTTGAATGATTTCCCAACCGCTGAAACCAAATGGGCATAGTAAGTCGGTTCCAAGGCTTGGAGGAAGTAGTCTACCATTTCGCTCTCCTTCATAGGAGGATCCACTCTTGCTGCCTGTTCTCTCCACCGAAAACCATACTCTCTGAAACTTTCATTATGTTTCTTCTCAAATTTTGTCAAAGATAATCGATCTGGGATGATTTCCAGATTGTATTGGAAATGGTATGCGAATGCCTGTGCCAGGTCATCCCAGGTGTACCATCTCCCATGGTCCTGGCGTGTATACCACTCCAAAGCTGATCCGCTTAAACTTTGACTGAAGTAAGCCATTAATAATTCATCTTTTCCCCCAGCTCCTCGCATCTTGCTACAGAAACCCCTTAAGTGGGCTACTGGGTCGCCGTGCCCGCTGTATAGGTCAAATTTGGGCATCTTGAAACCAACTGGCAATTGTACATTGGGGAATAAGCATAAGTCTTTGTATGCTACACTGACCTGCCCGCCTAATCCTCGCATATCTCTGAACAATTGTTCTAGACTCTTGACCTTCCTGAACATCTCTTCTTGTTCAACATTTTTAACTGGCTTGTCAATTTCGGTTGGGAGATCAAAACGAGGAGTAGTTGAATGAATTTCGGAAGCTTTGAGGGTGGGTTCCTGGGGGTAATATTGGTTGTCTTGGGCTTGGAATGTAGGCTCACTAGGAGATTTATGAAATGTAGCAGGGGGAGGTGCTATGAAAACAGGAGTCATAGGTAGAGGAAAATATGGAACGGGTTTCGGAGGTGGAGACTGCGGTGTCTGAGAGGTGGTGCCTCGGTAGTGTTGGTAAATGGGGAAGTTTGGGGATAATTCAGTGGTGATATTATCCTGAGTTTGAGTCATTGATGGAGCAGGGTTATTTGGATAAGATGGGGGTAGCTGTCCTGTAGACCAGGCTTGGTACATCTCAGCCATTTGCTGCTTGAGCTTAAACATCTCTTCTTTCATTTTCCCGACATCCATCTCCTCTAGTTCCATACCTGTGTCAACATCTGGGATAGACATACTTTCGGGTATTGGTCCTTTTGATCTTGTGTGATAGTGATAATATGCCAGTATACTCTTTAGAGAAACTAACTGCTTGAATTCTGAAAATGAACAAACTTGTTAGTTTTGAGAGTTTAACACATATATAATCACACGTTGAGATGCAATGCTCCTAGACAAATAATCCCTTTCTATTATGCATTTGCTCGGCTGCTTGTGTCGTCCCAGCTTTCTTGAAATTGAAAATTGTCATTCACTTTTATTTACTATATATATCTTTTATCGTGGTGGTCGAATCTTAGAGATTGCCTACGTATCATGCCTTACATGAATCAGACCTTGCGTAGTTCGGACTAAAGGCAATCACTTTTATTCATTACACAAAGATGGAATTACATTTGAAAACTTTAAGAAAATGGCTTGAAACACACACACTTAAATCAAAATAAAAGATACAATTCTTAACATCTCACAACGTGCCCCACTTTCCACTTGTGTTGTATATTATTAGACTATTTGCTCAATGTGGAGCTTGACCTGGATGACCTCCCAGCGTACGATACATCCTTTCCAATTCCAATGCTAGATGACGGGCAAAAGTGGGTGCATGTTCTGTAAACCTTTCATAGTCCATTCCCTGACAGTTTACGTAACTCTGAGAAGTGTAGACCGCCAGGTCGTGGATTTGTGCCCTGAAATCTTGGAGACGTTGGTCTTGGTTCTGCAATTGCTGCTGACGAGTGGTGACTATATCTCTGACATGATTTTCCCGATCTAGAGCTGATTCTAATAGAGCTCGGAGTCTGGCCTGCTCTAATCTTGCTTGCGCTCTTTCCCTGTCGAGGTCTGCTTGTTGATGTTCTCTATTGCATCTTCTTGCCTCTTCTAGTTGTGAACGAAGTTGGTCTTCTGATCGCATCCAATAGTCTTTTTCCTTCTTGAATTGTGCCTTGTCTTTTTCGGATTGCCTATCCTGGCGTTCCTTGTTAGATCTGGCTTCTTCGTTTAATTGTTTGATCCTCTCTTTTGCTTTGCTCAATGCCCTTTCATTTTCCGCAAGAATGGAATCATAATCTTGCATTCTTTCAAAGAGATTGGCGATGGTTTTTTGATCCTTCCAGCTCCTCTTTGGCGTTTCAGAAACTCTTTTCATTTTTTGGAATCGAGCATGAAGATTTTCATTCTCACAAGCTAGACTCTTTTTCTCGCCTTCGGCTTCTTGTGCTTGCAAATCTTTCTCCAAACTGAGGCTTCTTAGATTTTCTTTTAGGGCATGGATAGTTGCTTTGTACCCTTTTTCTTTTTCTCCCCAGATCAACCGCTCTTGGATTTTATCATTGAAGTTTTGAACATGGGGTCTTTTTGTTGGCCTTTTTAGCTCAGGTTCTGGTACATCATCCACGCGAGACCGTTTTTCGAACCACCTTGCATATCCAGGATTTATCTCACCCTTTGTAGTGTCTGGGACTTGAGTATCACTTTTCAAGTATCGACATCCATTCCACATCTGCTGAAGTAGAGCTTCGGGAATAGTGGCTTCTGGGTGTAATTCGATTACTTGCATACTCAAATCTTCATCATCAGGAACTATTTGATATCTCCCTAGTTGCCTTAGGACTCTTAGTGGTGCATACGGCTGAATGCTTCTTAATCCCAATAGTAGTAGATAACTATTTGAGGTTGACATATGTATTACTTCCCTCATCGGGAGCCATCCCAGGGTCCATTCAATTTGATTTGCCGTTAAAGCCTTTAGATGAGATACCCATGCTTCTATTCCTTCTGGAGCCTGATAATTTTTTGTTCTTTCCTCATAGCTCTCGATGCAATTATCATTGTTTGACCCATACTGTATGATCTTGGGCTGTTGTTGGAGATGCTCCATCACCCACATTTGCAACAAAATTTTGCATCCTTCGAAGACCTTTGCTCCTGATTTACATAAAGTCAAAGCCCGATAAATGTCTGATAGAATGATGGGGACAAAGGTGTGATTTTCTTTGGTGGTGAGGATTTGCACAATTTTTGCGGTGCGAATATCAATTGTTCGCTCTTTGTTTGGAAAGACCATGACTCCTAGAAAAGCCACCATGAAAGCAAAGCGACGGTGAATCTGCCAAGTGTCTTTGTTTTGCTTATTGGTAAGGCCTTTCTCATGAATTTCGAACCCATCTGACTTTCCGAACCTTGAATACAAAAAGTTGAAGGAACAACATCCATTGATGACATTGCTTTTCCTGATTTGACTGCTGATGTTCAGAAGACCGAAGAATCGATGTACCGAAGGAGCCTTTGTGAATATCAAGCTTTGATTTCTTAGACTTCCGTCAAAACCACCATATCCAGCTACTTCCTCTAATGTAGGAGTAAGCTCGAAGTCAGAGAAACGAAAGACATTGTGAGCAGGGTCCCAAAAAGTTACTAACGCTGCAATCAGATCATCACGGGGTTTAACTTTCATAATGTCCGTGAGATTTCCCAAATGCTTGACGACCCATTTTTGACCATCTTCGCCTAAATCATACCACCACATTTGAAGTTGAAATAGAAATTCTTCTGTACTCGTGGACGAGGGGCTTTGTGTGGTGCTCATTTTGTATCTGAAATTTAATTTTAATAAAGTCAAAATTCATTTTGAAAATTTATACTAAAAAAATCATTTTCGAAATTTTTTTATTTATTAAATACCTTTATTTCAAGATTTAAAACTATTTTTCTTTTTTTGAATTTTTTTGAAATTTTTTAAAACAACCCATTTTATTCTTCAGTTCTCACCATGATTTCATTTAAGCTGGTCAACAAGCATGTTCGAGGCAAATGAATGCACAAGTAGCAAGTAGGATGCATCAGGATGGTCTTTTTGTTTCGGGTTCACCTGTCCTAGACAGACCCAACCCCTGTGTTGAGTCTCCAAGGCCAAATGTACATGATGCAAATAGACGTTCCTACTAGGGATCCGGTACATGGCTGAGTTATTCTAAGTGTAAAACCTGAGGTTGATTGCTCTAAACCTGGCTTACCCAAACGGACAGTTTGAGCCGAAGCGGGGGCAACGTACCGGGAGCACGAAAGTCTGCCCGGCCTAGTTACTTGTCCCAACTCCGTCTTATTTGGTATGACTTTAACAGAAAGGTGGGTCACGCGCACGTGTACACCATAAATTCAGAAGACTCAGAAAGAAGGGGGTTTCGTAGCAGTTGTATATATTCACAATTCAAATAATATTAAAGCGGTAAACAGCAACATTTAGCATATTAGCATATAAACAGTTGAAAATCTCATAGTAAATAAAGCCAATTAACACAGATATTTTAAGCTCGAATTCTTTAAACCCTGAACCAATGGTTCTGGGTTACAGTTCACTGTTTGTCCCCAGCAGAGTCGCCAGAGCTGTCGCACCTCCCCTTTTACATACCCGAGAGGGTACAAGGGGAGTTTTCTCCAATTAAAGGACAGTCGAAACGGGATTTATTTAATTATTTCAGAGTCGCCACCTGGGAATTTTAAGGCGTCCCAAGTCACCAATTTTAATCCCTGAATCGAGGAGAATATGACTCTGTTTATTATTCTGCGAACCAGAAATCCTGAGTAAGGAATTCTGTTAATCCGGAAGAAGGTGTTAGGCATTTCCGAATTCCGTGGTTCTAGCACGGTCGCTTAACTGTTTTTATTATTGGCTTAATTATCTTGATTTTACTAAATACGTTTTTATTGCATGATTTTACTACCGCTTTTTACTTATTGTTTACAATTATATGGACGAATTACGCGTACGTATATTCGTATTATATACTTTTTATAATTACCGGGGATCGTGCCACGCGTACGTGTACACAAAAAAATTGTTATAGTTTTTATTAACAAAAAGAACATATGTTCGAAATTTAAAATAAATTCAGGAACATCATTACCCTTGTATTTAGACAATGAACTGCACATCTCGGGTTATATGAAATTATTTAATATTCGCTCGAAATTGCGCGTACGCATAATCCGAAGTTACTTTTAAAATATAATCAGGGTGCGCGAACGCATCCCTGATTGCGCAAAATAGTATTATGGACTTTTCCCCCAAATTGTTTATTATATTATGAGAAAATCTCCATTTAAGATACCCTTTAATTCTTGAGAAAGAATTCACAATTTATTAAATGTTGCCCGTCGATTATAATTTCCGCGTATAATTTATGTTCATCCAAAACTATTCAAATTCAAAATAAAGAATAAGAACATGATTAATACTATTCTTCACAAATACAACATATATATCTATATGCCCAATAATGAATTGTATATGAAACTAAAAATGATTTATAAAGGGAAGAATATTTTTTCAAGAACTTTTATTATTTCTATTTAGTTCAAATCCTATTTCTAATTGTCGTTGATGTAAAGTGTTGCAATTTGTATATCTCATCTTATTCTCATATACTTGCTTTTAATCTAATAGGCCTAATTATTTATTTAGGATGGTAAATAGGCATCAAATTGATAAGAAAGGGAATTATTATACAAATTGATTAACAACATTGCCTTACATGCCACATATTTGTATGTCTTGAAACATTCGTAGCACTTTAATATCATAATGAGTCATAACAACTCAACTTACCATCCACTAATGGTTCTATAGATACCTGTTATAATGCCACATAGGAACGTACAACTTATATCATTCCTTCCACAACTAAATCAGATTATCAGAATAAACTAGCAATATGGTTTTGACATTTTCACGCTATTCTTTATTCAACTAACAACGTCACAAGGCCTAGTTAATGGCCAATCTTTATGTCATGTTTCCCTATTTACACAACTCAAAGATAACTAAACTAATGAAATTTCAGCATGGATAACATTATTACAAAGTGAAAAAAATTAAGACAATCAACTTGTAGCCATCAAGTCGAACTCACTACTGGCTATCCAACATGAAATCAAAGTTGAAACTTAAATGTTTAAACTTAAACGATAGGAGGCAATATTACAATTTAAAATTTCATTTATTTGTCATGTTGAATCTCTTTCCAACATAAAGTTTAAGAGATATGTACCTGAAAATGAAGGTAGAAGGAGTAAATTTCAGCAGTTGCAGCAGTAATAAATTCAGCAGAATATGCCAAATAATTCAGCAGATTTGAGCAACAAACAGGATCCGGGGAACCCAAATGAACAGTGACGATATTTTTAAAAGACACTGCAGATTTTAACTGAACAATGGAATCAAATAAAGTTGAACAGATTCAACAAAAGAACAATATTTCAGATTTCAGTTTCTTTTCAGTTTCAAATTCCCATTTTTCTGATTTTTCTGTTTCTGCTGCTGTATCTGTGTGTGTGTGTGTGACTGTTCTCTTTGTTTCTTTTCTGTTTCTTCTTCCTCTTCAGATTCCGAAAAGAATTTGATTTTTTCTGCTTGATTTTCCACACTCAAATCTGACTTTTCACTCTCTTAAAGTCTGCTAAGTCAGATTTTCTTTTGAACTACTGATTTTCTCTCTTTCCTTTCTTTTCTGTCTGAAAAGGTTCCTAAATCAGATTTTTTCTTCTTCTCCTCTCCTAAAATCTCTCAAACTCTCTTCAAGTCCCCCTTCTAATCTGATTTCCTTTCTTTTTCTTTCTTAAAATCTTCTGTTTTTCAGATTTTCTTTTTTTTTCTCCTAAATCAGATTTCTTCAATCTAAAAAATCTGCCTAAAGTCTCCTTGTTAAAATCTGATTTCTTCTTCCTTTCAAATCAAATTTTTCTCTTCCTATTTTTCTTCTTCCTATTTTTTCTTCTTTCTATTTTTCTTCTGAAGGACTCCCTCTCTGAAAAACTGACCCTTTCAGTCTGTCCAGCTCCCTGTATTTATACAGGGCTGGTCCTATACAGTTTAGTGTTGGATGGACCTTTTTCTCCTTTAAAAATCAGAAAGTTTTTCCATTAAAACTACTTTTGAATAATTTAAAACTAAGTGCTATTTATCCTGTTTTTCAGCAGCCCCATTATCCCTTGTTCCCCATTATTACTTAAATTATAGCCACTATCATATTATTGAAAGCACACTATCACATTACCCTACTGTTTCATTCTAAAATAAACCTGAAATCCTTCTGTAATTACAGCCCTTAAACTAAAATCAGAATATGTTGCAAAACAGATTTTAAAGTCTGCTTTAACAGTTATAACCAGTCCTAGGATTAAAGACAGTACATCACATTTATGCACAAGAGTTGAATTAAGATAGATGATTCTCAATTGAATACTGAACCTGAATAATACCCACTAACATTACACAGAATATGCAGGATCATTTCGACTGAGATTCAAAACTGAACCAAAAAACAAACAAATACAGGAGCATTGTCAATATACTGACAATGCCCTGAAACTCAATGCTCAGAAATCAACACATATACAGCATTCATTTGAATTTACTGGTTTATTAAACAAGAACTAACTGCTTAACAATAACTAATTAACTGGTTATAGCAAAATAATCTATTCAAAACAGGCTATCTCAGTCAACATTTCCAAAAGCAAGATTCATAATACAACTAATCGACGAACTTAATCGAGTCGATTACACACATTGTACATAATCACAATCAACAGAAACAATTCACATTTAGAATCAAGTTGACGGGTAGGGGACAGTATAACAAAATTTGACTAGAAAATTATGAAAAATTAAACAAACTAATGAAACGAACATAGAATACACATAGAATGCACATAAGAAACAGAAATTACCTCTGAACCTTTAAATTCAACTGAACTCAACTCGACTTGGATTTGGACTTTGTTTGAAATCAAACAGACCTTAGTCGAAGTATTTTCCACTGAAAATACTTCGACTAAGGTCGATTAAACCTCAATCTTTATTCAATCTGGACAGAATCCAAAAGTCTGGTATTTTTAGGGTTCTTGAAAGTTCGATTTGGGATTTACTCATTTCTGGTTAGATTCGAGGGAAACCAAAGATGTTCTAGGCACGAGGGAGGTCAGGGGGGTAACTGGTGTGAGTTTGAAGTAGGTTGGGATAAGGTCAGGTTGTACTCGAATCTTCAAATGAAGATTCGAGTAGTTCCAGTATGATTCGAACCATGCAACTAACAGATCCTTGGTGAGGGAATTTAGGAGAAACTGTGGTGTTATTTTGGAGGTCATCGGAGAAGATAAGGTTTTCAGGCCAACCTTCGATTTAAGATTCGAAGAGTTGGGGCCTGATTCGAAGGAAACCAATGTTAGATCTGTGTAGAGGATGTTCAGGGGATTCTAGGGTGTTATTTTGGTGACCGGCGGCGTTGATGCCGCCGGGTTTCAGGCGGTGGGATCCTAGGGCGGCTAGGGTTAGGAGTGGGGGTTTGGGGACGATGATGAATAGTAAGGAAGGGGGGTGTTTAGTTAGGGGGCCGGGGTAGGGGTCTGGAACTTATATAGGGGAGGGGTGGATTGATCTTGTCCGTCCGATCAAGTAAGATTCACGGTCAGGATCATCTCACTTAACCAAACGACGTCGTTTGGTTTAACGTTGGGGTCGGACTGAATCGGGTCAATGGGTCGGGTTACGGGTTACGGGTAAGGGTAGGGGATATCAGCCGTTGGATTGATTTAATCCAACGGTCCTTGATGGAGTGTGACCAAACGTCGTCGTTTGGATTTACTCCTGAGTTGGACCGGACAGGTTGGTTTGGATTGGGCTGTGAGGGGGGGAATTAATTCGATTTGGGCCTGGATTTTAATCCAGGTCCGATTTTGTATATATGTATTATTTTTTTTTCACTTTTTTCTAATTTAAATTTCTAATTTTAATTATAAAACAATTTTAACTTCACAAAAATATATTAATTATTCTATAACAATTATTTAACATATAGACAAAACATCAATCACACAGTGGAATATTTAAAATAGAACTATTGCATATTTTTTGTGATTTTGTTTAAATTATCTTTTAAATACATAATTAAATCCTATATGCATGCAACATGTATTTTATTTTAATTTTCATTTCATTATGACAAAGTAAACATTTACGGACATAACACAAATATTTAACACCACGCAAATTCAAAAATTACACAGTAAAAGAAATTTATTTTACTTTTTGATTTATTTTGGAGTAGTTTTTCGTAAGGCAAAAATCACGTGCTCACAGCTGCCCCTCTTTGTGCGAAATTAGTCAAGGCAACGCTGAAACTTTAAATACTTAATATGCAGATTTCCTAGCACATCATAATAGCTCCAAAATATTTTAATACTTCTAAGTATAATTGAAAATAAAGGAGAAACATATAACTCATTAAATATATAGACCAGCTAAAAGCACTCGAATTCGTGAATCCAAACCAAGCTCTATGCTCAAACTTAATCAAAGGCTGTATAAAAATTACACTGTAGGATCATATTATATTTCAGTCATGAAATTCACAAGAACAGTAAAAAAAAAGGGATGGACCTGAAAATTAGACTTTGATTGACTGAAATTCTCAGCAATTACACGAGCAAATGAACCAAACGCTATAGCCGGAACTCAAATTTGACAGAAATTCAGACGGAACGATGACTGGACTTCATACGGATGAACTCGAGTCAACCTCAACCTCAATTGAATTCCATTTCTTTTTGAAGTCGAACCCGAAATTCAAAATCAAAATGAATGGCAATTTGCTTGCATAAATTTTTGGTATTTTTCTGACTTGAAAATGGAAAACAAGGGTAGTAAATTCCTACGATCTTTTGAGAGGATGAGTTGACCATTTTTTTTTTTTTGGTTTTTGGTGTATGTGCTGCTTTTGTTTTTGTTTTGTGTGTGTGTTTCTTTCTCTTTTTGATTATGAGAACAAACATGAAAAAGATCTTGGCAATGGGTGGCCTTGGCAATGACTGCCGATTTTCCTCTGCGTCGTTCTCATTTTTTGCTTTTCTATCGGTCTCAGTCCTAGGTCTTAGGGTCTAGCTTTATTTTACAGGGGTGTTTTAGGTTAGGGGGTATGGGCTGGGGAATTATGGGTAAGGTCCAAAAATTAGGCTTAAAAATGGGTTGTTTGAGCCCAAATTTGTTTTCCTTCTCCGTGAACAAGACTAAAAATACGACCCCATTTACCAATTAATCCTACTTAAGTAAAATAACATTAAGATAAGACTAATCGTTAAAACAAAACTATTTTTTTGGTATTTTCAAATATCATATTAAAATAAAAATAAGGTACTATTTTTGTATATATTGTTTGAGCTTTATGAAAGGTACATAAAATAAAATAATTTTATTTTTGTAATTTTTATTTTTCTGACGAAATAAAGTAAAAGAGTTAAAATTAGTTTAAATGACTATATTAGGCCTAAACTGAATATTTACATGCTAAAATATGTAAAATCTTGGCTAGGGTCAAAAATCACATGTCTACAGCTACCCCTTTTTTCTACCCCCGAGAGTCGCTAGAGCTGTCACACCTCCTTTTTCTTACCCCCAAGAGGGTATAAGTGAGTTTTTCCAATTTAAGTGACAATCGAAACACGATTATTTTATTTATTCAGAGTCACCACTTGGAATAATTTATGGTGTCCCAAGTCACCGGTTTAAAATTCCGAATCGAGGAGAGATTGACTCTGCTTTACAGTCCGCGAACATAGAAATCCGGGTAAGGAATTCTGTTAACCTGGGAGAAGGTGTAAGGCATTCCCGGGTTCCGTGATTCTAGCACGGTCGCTTAAACTATTAAAATTAGCCTAATTATCTTATTAATTACAAGTTTTAAACCTATTGTGCATTTTTAACTTTATTACCGCTTTTTAATTATTTTAACCGCTTTTAGGATTTATGGATTTCTTTTTTTGAACAAGTTACGATTGTCGTACACTTGTTTGTTTTGGAACACACCGTAAATCACGCTACATGCAATGCACCCGTGATTCGCGATATGTTGATTTTATTATTGTTCAAAGTTGTTATGATCAGTTACATGAAATGCACACCCGAATTTTGGAATTAGGCATCGTAACTATGTCACGGAAACCGTACCCATAATCACAATGGTTTATTAATCGCACCTTAAGCAAGCTAAGATGAACAATATAATCAAGAAAAGTGAATAAAAGGAAACTAAATAAAAAAAATTTAATTCACGCCCATATTTTAACCCTTTACCTACACAAAGTGCTATGTATTTCTCATGGATAACGTCACAGAACAATTAAACAAATAAAATCATACTAGAACATTTAAACAATCATGGATCTAAAATAAGAACAATAATAAAAATGATTGAAATATAATTTGAGCCCCGCTTAAAGTTAAGAATTACATCGACCGAAGATATCATCCAAAAAAAGTGGCCTAATTCGATACTACGGGAATGGCCAACGCTTAAGAAAATGATCTGAACTTAATATCCAAGAAAATATGTCCTTAGACTTAAGAGTAATAATCACTTAGAAGAAAACTTATTGTTTGAATCTAAAAGGATTTGCATTCCAAATCAGTGGTTCAAGGACTTTAGCCAACTCAACCTTTCAACATTTATCTTTCAGACATGGAAAGTTAGTGTCAAGATTTAAAAGAAATTAGTCAAAGCAAAGCTGAAACTTTAAATACTTAATATGCAGATTTCCTAGCACATCATAATAGCTCCAAAATATTTTAATACTTCTAAGTATAATTGAAAATAAAGGAGAAACATAACTCACTAAACATATAGACCAGCTAAAAGCACTCAAATTAGTGAATCCAAACCAAGCTCTATGCTCGAACTTAATCAAAGACTGTATAAAAATTACACTGTAGGCTCATATTATATTTCAATCACGAAATTCACAAGAACAGTAAAAAAAAGAAAGAAAAAGGGATGGACCTGAAAATTGGACTTTGATTGACTGAAATTCTCAGCAATTACACGAGCAAATGAACCAAACGCTATAGTCGAAACTCAAATCTGACAGAAATTCAGACGGAACCTCGAGCGGACTTCATTCGTATGAACTCGAGTCGACCTCAACCTCAATTGAATTCCATTTCTTTTTGAAGTCGAACCCAAAATTCAAAATCAAAATGAATGGCAATTTGCTTGCGTAGATTTTTGGTATTTTTCTGACTTGAAAATGGAAAACAAGGGTAGTAAATTCCTACCAGCTGTTTGAGATGATGAGGTGACCATTCTTTTCTTTTTGTTTTTGGTGTATATGATGCTTTTGTTGTTTTTTTGCGTGTGTTCTTTTCTCTTTTTGATTATGAGAACGAACAGGAAAAAGATCTTGGCAATGGGTGGCCTTGGCAATGGCTGCCGATTTCTTCTGCGTCGTTTTCATTTTTTGATTTTCTATCGATCTATGTCCTAGGTCTTAGGGCCTAGCTTTATTTTATAGGGGTTTTTAGGTTAGGGAGTATGGTCCTATGAATTATGGGTTTGGAAATTATGAGCTAGGTCCGAAAATTAGGCTTAAAAATGGGTTGTTTGAGCCCAAAATTTATTCCTTCTCCGTTTTCAAGACTAAAAAAATGACCTCATTTACCATTTAATTCTACTTAAGTAAAATAACATTAAGATAAGACACATCGTTAAAATAAACCTTTTTCGCTATTTTCAAATATTATATTAAAATAAAAATAAGGTACTATTTTTATATATATTGTTTGAGCTTTATGAAAGGTACATAAAATAAAATAATTTTTTTTTGTAATTTTCAGTTTTATGACGAAATAATGTAAAAGAGTCAAAATTAGTTGAAATGACTATATTAGGCCTAAACTAAATATTTACATGCTAAAATATGTAAAATCTAAGGGAGGGTCAAAAATCACATGTCTACACCGGCTACTTTCAACGGTGCATGATGTCAATCTTCTTGGTCATGGTGGAAGATTTCTTAGAGGTGCTTATGGATGACTTCTCTGTAGTGGGTGAGTCCTTTGATCATTGTCTTGACAACCTTAGACAAGTGCTGAAAATATTCAAAAAAACAAACCTTGTACTAAACTAGGTGAAATGCCACTTCATTGTGGATGAGGGCATTGTTTTGGGTCACAAAATTTCCAAACAAGGCACAGAGGTTGACCAGGTAAAAATCGAAATTATTTCCAAGCATCCTCCACCCACTTCAGTAAAATGTGCTCGTAGCTTTTTGGGGCACGCCGGTTTCTATATGCGTTCTATCAAGGACTTCACAAAAATTTCAAATCCTATGTGCAAGCTCCTTGAAAAATATGCAAAGTTTATATTTGATGAAAAGTGTCTAAAGGCTTTTGAGGAATTGAAAGAAAAGCTCACCACGGCACCTATTATTGTCACACCCGATTGGTCTCTTCCATTTGAACTCATGTGTGATGCTAGTGGCGTAGCTCTTGGGACGGTGCTTGGTCAACGGCATAACAAAATCCTTCACCTTGTCTACTATGCAAGCAAGACACTTAATGGAGCTCAAATGAATTACACTGTGATAGAGCGAGAACTTCTTGCCATTGTCTGTGCTTTTGAAAAATTTTGGGCCTATTTGTTGGGGTCCAAAGTGATAGTTTACACCGATCATGCTGATTTTCGCTATCTTACGGGGAAGAAGGATGTCAAACAAAGATTGATTCAGTGGGTCCTTTTGTTGCAAGAGTTTGACTTCGAAGTCAAGGATCAGAAAGGGATAGAAAATCAAGTTGAGGATCACCTATCTAGGCTTGAAGAGGCAGGGATACCAAAAGAAGAACTTGAAATCAATGATGTCTTTTCAGATGAGCACATATTGGCATTGTCTAGCATATTCGCTCCTTGGTATGCCAACATCGCTAACTATTTGGTTAGTGACCTTGTTCCCGATGGATTGGAAACTTACCAAAAGATAAAGTTCTTGCGGGAATATAGGAAATACTATTGGGAGGAACCTTTTTTGTTCCAAATTTGTGCCGAGAACATCATTCGGCAATGTGTTCTGGAAGCTAAGGTAATGCCAATTCTCAAGGCATGACACGACTCCCCGGTTGGAGGTCATCATGGAGGAAACTGGACGGTGGCAAAAGTGATTGAATGTGGATACTATTGGCCATCGATCTGCCAAGACGCAAATCAAATGGTCAAGGCATGTGATCAATGTCAAAGACAAGGGTCAATATCTAAAAGACATCAGATGCCTTTGAATTTTGTGATGGAGGTCGAGATCTTTGATGTGTAGGGGAATAAACTTCATGGGCCCTTTCGTGAGTTCTTATGGCATGACCTATATCTTGGTGCTTGTGGACTACATCTCCAAATAGTTCGAGGAAATTGCCTTGCCCAACAATGAAGCAAGGAGTGTGACCGCATTCTTGAAGAAAAACATATTCACGCAGTTTGGTACCCCAGGGCCATCCTTAGTGATGGTGGTTCTCACTTTTGCAAAAGCTTTCACCGGGCTGCTTGAAAGGTATGGCGTAAAGCACAAGGTGGCCACACCTTATCATCCTCAATCGAGTGGTCAAGTTGAAGTCTCTAACCAGGAAATCAAAAACATCCTAGCAAAAATCGTTAATGCAAATAAGACTGACTGGTCAAGGAAGCTAGATGATGCGTTGTTGGCATATCACACAACATTTAAGACTCACATTGGCACCTGCGCGTACCTCTTGTTTATTGGTAAGGCGTGTCATATGCCAGTGGAGCTTGAACACAAAGCCATATGGGCTCTGAAAAAGTTGAATCTTGATAGGGCTGAAGTTGCTAACATGACAATGACACAACTCAATAAGATGGAAGAATTCCGTCTCCATGCCTATGAGAGTGCAGCCATGTAGAAGGAGAGAATGAAGTTTGTCCATGACAAGAATATTTTGAAGCGGGAATTCAATTCTGGGGACTTGAACATACTCTTTAACTCAAGACTCAAGTTATTTTCAGGAAAACTCAAGTCCAAATGTTCTAGCCCGTGCAAAGTTTTGAGTGTGTCCCCCTATGGTGCTATTGAATTGGAGTCGGAGGATGGAACTCGAATTTTCAAAGTGAATGGACAACAAGTCAAACATTACCTCGGTACCACAGGAGAAAGGCATTTGATATAACAATTTGCTCTAAAGGATAGTCCAACAACAACCCCCAGTACTGAATATCCCAAAAGGGGTAACATCATCATGCCGCGACATTAAATCAAGCGCTTCTTAGGAGGCAACCCATGTGTGGTAACACTCTTTTGTTAGTTTTTCATTTGTGTAGGTTTAGTTGATAGTGTTGAGCAGGTTGACATGTGTGTTAGAATGCAGTTAGTGCAAAATATCATGAGCATGGTGCTTGTCTAGAGGTAAATGAAGGAAAGAAGGGTCCATGGTTTGTGGCAACTATACAGTCACATAATGACTTTGCGAACCGCATAGTTATCTCATACATAGGAAAACAAATTGGAAAATTGGGTCTTCAAAAATATGATAAGATTTTAGCTTCTGCGGCTCGTATAATGACTTTGCCAATGCAGAATGCATCGCAAAGTAAGGTTGGGCAACAGCCTCAGAAAAACATCAACACTTTTGAGCACTCAGCCTAGTCTAAAGAGGAGGAGGCACAGAGTGACCTCAGGAAATTCGTTGACCTACAGGCTGAGTCACAACAGAAGATTGGGGAGGATCTTAATATAAGATTTGGGGTCACAAGCTCCATGAATCTGTACAAAGAAGGGATAACAAAGAGAAAGATTCTTGAGGAGAAGAAGTTGAGTCTAAAGCACTACCCTCACATGATCGAGAACATTAAGAAGAGGAAATGGGAGTTCCTCACTAAAGTCCAAGATGAGTATAATGAGACACTTGTGTGGGAGTTCTATGCCACTTATGGTGCCTCAAGGAATGCTGAGCAAAAGAGCAATAGGATATTTGCACAATCTGTCCAAGTTCGAGGGGTCCAAGTACTCTATGATGACTCCACCATTAATGACCTATACTTTGAGGATTGATCATCAGGCACGACTGAGTATGATTCCAAAGTAGCCAACACGGAAAATGAGCGTGCCTGGATTTCATCTTTCATAGCAAAGGGGACACCCTCCTGGATTGGCCCACACCAAAAGATTTACATGCAGGATCTCATATATGAGGGTCGATATTGGCTCAGCTTCGTCTGCTCCCGTCTGATGCCGACTAGGAATGTAACTGACATAAACATTGACAAGGTACTCCTCATTGAATGCATCATGACAGGCATAAAGGTTGATGTGGGACAAATTATATTTAGGGAGCTGGGGATCAGAGCAAACCAAAAAAAAAACATCTCTTCCCTTCCCATGCTTGATCACTACTTTATGTATAGCTGTGAGTGTGCCTCCTATCTCAAACCATGATCAACTTGAGAGAGCTATTCAAGATAATGACATCACTCGGATCAATGATGTAGTAGGCAAGGAAATGAACAATCTACCAGAGATTTCACTCCCTCATCTATCAGACTCAGCAGCACCTGTTGCCCCACTGCCTGACACCTCTACTACCCTAGCTACCTCCACAGCCACTCCAAAGCCAACCACTGCATAGCCATAGATCCCTTTACCAGCTCTCTCAAAGTTGGGTCTACTATCTCAGCACGCCAATGCTAAGGTAGATCGACTGACAAAAGATATCCCAAATCTCATCCGGCAAGCATGGATCCCTGTCCAAGCTTTAGTGAGCGTTCTTCAAAAACATCATCAATCTTATGAGGATCTCCTAAAGAACTTCGATATGCGTCTTGAGACGGTCGAGCGAGGTGAGGTTGGATATAAGCCTCATCTCAGGAAAGATGTGGATGAACTGAAATCAGAGCTGTACAAGATGCAGAACTTGGAGTTTGACTTGACCTCCTTTTTCCCGAAGGAAGGAGAGCAGGGTACTGGCACCTCCATTCCAAGCTTGGAGTTTAATTTCACAAACATTATGATAGCTTCGGAGGCATAGGGTGTTGAGACCTCAAAGGTTCCATCTCCCTTTATACACATTTGCATTCCTTCAGATGAGGGATCCGGAGAGACAGAAAGGCAGTCTGATGAGGGAGATACTGAAGATAAGGGGAACGATAATAATGCATTGGTAGAGGAGACTGCGAGTCAGCGGGACAACAATGGTAAGCAAGTGGCTTCTTCTACAGATGCATATGATGGAGAGGAAACAGCAGTGCAGATAGCAATTGCATATTCTTTTACAGACATGGTCGCCAAGGTGATGCCATCCAAATCTATTACTAAAAAATAAATGGACACGGTCACATGCAATATAATTTACCCAACTATGAGTCAGGGTCGAATCCCACAGAGAACAATATGTAGGCGATTCAGAATGTAAGAGAATTATCACTTGTTATGCAATGCCAAACACTAAGAATTGTTTTTAGAAAATATTTATACCTAAATGCGGAAATGTAAACTAACCTAGAAAGCAAATAAAATGATCAATGGCTACAAGTATGGATGCATTGGGAATTACACTCAAGTAACGATCCAATGTATTTCACGATTTTACAAATATGAGTGAGTTTATGTTAATTAGCTACGGGTAATAATTCTATACTAGCTTCTTCCAAAGACTAACAAGACTTCCCAATCGAATTATCCCTAAATCAATTAAGAGATTAAGCACACCTGGATATGGCTATAAGTAGTTTAATCCTATACTTAGGTAGAATCTATAAAATTAGGGTTAAAACCTCAAGTTCTTGTTGATTAATCTTTCCCAACCCCAAATAATCTTTCACAAAATTAATTCAAAGTTTGTATACGGTCAAAATCAGGGAAGGCTGATTTTAAGGCTTCTATGGCATTCCAAGCCCGGCCTCGATGGGCTCGAAGCACAGTCTAAGGCTCGTCCCCGAAGCACTCACCTCGAGAGGGTATATCAAAGACTCATCATAGCGTACCTCGAGGTAGCATGAAAATTGACGACCATCATGGAAAGGCGGGAAATTCCTAAGGGCACGTGATTAGAACTGACAGAGTCTGCGAGAAATAGTACAAATCTGTACTAAGCCATTATACTGCTATACCAATAGCATTTCCTCGTCATTATTAGACATGTACTATGTTGGGATTCCCCCTCGTACATAAAGGGGACTATTGTCATTTTGTAAAGGGGGAACATTGAATACAATAGAACATTCTTTATAGATTCAATGCTCGTTCATTTATTGTTCACTTATTGTTCTTCATTTATTGACAATTATTAACCGCAAATGGCTATCTTTGAGGCCTTCATTATTATTGTTTCTTCATCAATTTTTCATTTCTAATTGCCCTAACTAGACCTCGAAGCCCCCTGTTCCAGCCAGCTCGAGGCCCAATCTTGTGACAGCATTGGTTTGCATATCTTATTCTCTTAACTTACAGTTAGCATCTATTGCCTAACAACTAGTGTTGAAATAAATCACATATTTTTAGAACCACAAAATCAAATATAATTGTTATTACCATTTTCAAGTAAACAGTTTAGCACCCACCGTGGGGCTAAAAATAATAGTGATTGTTTTGGTGCTAGTTTTCTGAAAACGCAAGTTATTCTTCACACATTTTCTTGTATAAGAATCTCTGATTTCAGGTCAAAAAATGTCTAACTCAGCAAATGCACATGAAAACAACGGTATTGGGCTTCAAGGAGAGAACAGTGCAAATGTCGGTGTACCACCGCAAAGCCTAGGGGTGGCACTAGCACAAATCCCTGTCGACGTGGGCTCGTGCAACGCTGTGCATGTCGATATATGCTCTCATACCAACAGAACTGTGTGCAGGGAAAACCAACATAAAGCACAGGGGACTCCAGCTCGGGAGGAAAGAGAAGTTAGCCATCAAGTCATTTTTGAGATGTTGCAAGCATAACAAGTGGCCATTGCTCAGCTACAAAGTCAACAAAAAACTCCAAGCACAGCAGCACCGAAAATGGATTCTCGAGTCGAGAAGTCACCATAGAGATCGAGTAATAACTGGTCAGCAACAGACCCCGCTATTATAACGATGCTCGAGGACCTCACCAAAAATATTGAATTAGGATAAAAGAAGATAGATGCTAACAATAAAAAGGTGGAGACTTATAACTCGAGGGTTGATCAGATCCCAGGTGCACCCCCGATTCTTAAGGGCGTACATTCAAAGAATTTCATATAGAAACCATTCTTACCAAGTGCGGCTCTGAAAGCCATCCTGAAAAAATTCAGAATGCCTGATGTACCGAAGTATAACGGGACCACAGACCCCAATGAGCATATTACCACTTATACTTGTGCGGGAATGACTTAAAAGATGAAGAAATTGAGTCCGTCTTGTTTAAGTAATTTAGAGAAACACTATCGAAGGGGGCCATGATGTGGTATCATAACCTACCCACGAACTTGATAGATTCGTTTGCCATGTTGGCAGATTCTTTTATGAAGGAACATGCTGGTGCCATCAAGGTCGCCACCAAGAAGTCTGATGTCTTTAAAATCAAACAGAGAGAAAACGAGAAGCTAAGCGAATTTGTATATCGCTTTCAGATGGAGCGAATGGAATTACCACCAGTCTCTGATGAATGGGCAGTACTGGCCTTCACTCAAGGTTTGAATGAACTAAGCTCAGTAGCTTCGAAGCAGCTAAAGCAGAACTTGGTCCATGACTTGGGCAGATGTACATAACAGATACTAATCGAAGATCAGGGTCGTGGACGACCAATTGGGAGCCCCCTCTAGCTTAGTATATCCAATCATTCTCCTAGCAAAGGAATCAAAGTCTACAAAAAGGGAGTCAACATTAGGCAAAGAAAGGTATCAGCCATACTTCAAAGATCAAAGAGACACTTCGAGGCGGAATATACCGTGAAATGATCAAGAAGTAGATTGAGGCCAAAATTCCTGGGGACTTATGAGCAAGACCGGGTTTGACAGGCATTCGAGGGTAATGGAGGCACCCCAATTTTCGAAATACAACTTCAAAATTGATGTTTCAGACATCGTATCAGCCATGGGTAGAATCAAGGATACTAGATGGCCAAAGTCCGCACAGTCAGATTCTTCCCGAAGGAACCCTAACTTGATGTGCGAATACCATGGCATTCACGGTCATAGGATCCAGGATTGTGGGAAGCTCGGAGAGGAGGTGGCCCCACTGATCAACGAAGGGCACCTTCGAGAATAACTTAGCAATCGAGCGAAGAACCGCTTCCGATAAAGGGAGGCAAACGAAAATAATGGACCAGAAGAACCTCAGCACATCATTCACATGATCGTTGGAGGAACCGACGTCCCACAGGGTCCCATGTTCAAATGGGCCAAAGTGTCCCTCGCAACGAAAAGGCAAACTGGGAGCTATATACCTGAGGACGCACTTATATTTAGAGAACAAGACATCGAGGCCTTTTCCCAACCACATAATGATGCACTGGTAATTTCTTTTCTTTTTAATAACATTCAAATTAAATGTGTGCTCGTGGATCCAGGTAGCTCGTCCAATGTAATCAGGTCGAAGGTGGTGGAGCAGCTCGGACTGCTCGATCAGATCATACCCACCTCTCGAATCCTCAATGGATTCAACATGGCAAGCGAGACAACGTAGGGAGAAATCATCCTCCCAGTCAACACGTATGCTATAGTTCAGGACACTAAGTTTCATGTCATCGAAGGTGACATGAGGTACAATGCTTTACTTGAAAGACCGTGGATACACAACATGAGGGCGATACTATCAACAAAAGATGGTATAAAATGATGTACGGAGAACGACGTGCAGCAAATGAGATGGTTGCGGTAAATGACATGGCACCAACATTGACTCTCCTCATCCAGGATGAGTCCAGAAATAGGCTGACCCTGAGGAACAGGTGGTCTGTGAGCATTCGAACGAAGATGACGAAGAAGACTTCCTCACTCTTCGGACCTTCATTGCCCCCAAGGAGTCGGATGCAACAAAATCAACGGTCGAAGAACTTGAACAAAGCATATTGATCGAGCATCTTCCAGATCAAAAGGTATACCTGGTAACGGGATTAATCCCCAAACGCAGGAAAACATTCATCCAATTACTTATTAACAACATTGATTGCTTTGCTTGGTCCCATTTAGACATGACAGGGATCCCGCTGGAAATAACCACCCATCGACTAAGTGTCGATCCTAGGTTCAAACCAGTGAAGCAAAAAAAAGGCCTCAATCCTAGGTAAAGCATGCGTTCATCAAAGACGAGGTAACGAAACTCCTCAAAATAGGATCAATTAGGGAGGTAAAATACCCCGAATGGTTGGCTAATGTAGTAGTGGTCCCCAAAAAAGGAAATAAATTAAGAATGTTCATCGATTATAAAGACTTGAATAAAGCATGCCCCAAAGAGTCATTCCCATTTCCCAACATCGATTGCTTGATCGATGCCACGGTCGGCCATGAGATCCTCACTTTTCTCGATGCCTACTCCGAGTATAATCAAATTCAAATGAACCCAGTGGACAGGGAAAAGACTTTGTTATTCACGAAGTATGGCATGTACTTTTATAATGTAATGCCCTCCGGGTTAAAAATCACATGAGCTACGTACCAATGCCTAGTTAATAAGATGTTCGAACATTAAATAGGCCAATATATGGAAGTTTACATTGATGACATGCTAGTTAAGTCCCTGCGCGCAGAGTACCATTTGACTCATTTGCAAGAAAAAATCGATATCCTTAGAAGTTACAATATGAAGCTCAACCCCGAGAAATGTGCCTTCGGAGTAGGAACGGGTAAACTTTTAGGCTTCACGGTGTCGAATAGGGGGATCGAGATCAACTCCGACAAAATCAAAGCCATTGAAAAAATCATAGTGGTGATCAATGTGAAGTCCGTACAACGGCTGATCGGGCGGATAGCGACCTTAGGCTGATTCATCTCGAGATTGTTAGATCAGTGTCATCATTTGTTCTCCTTGATCAAGAAGAAAAACTCCTTTGAGTGGACTCCAGAATGCCAGCATGCTTTAGAGGAATTAAAGTGGTATCTCTCGAGATCGCCTTTGCTCCACACCGCGAAGGAAGATGAAACATTGTACTTGTATCTAGACATATCCAAAGTAGCGGTAATTGGTGTGTTGGTTCGGGAAGAACAAGGTACACAATTCCCTATTTATTACGTAAGTCAAACTCTACGAGATGCTGAAACCAGGTATCCACACTTAGAAAAATTAGCTCTTGCGTTAATAAGTGAATCTCATAAATTAAAACCTTATTTTAAATACAATCATATATGTGTTTTAACAACATACTCTCTTCGAAACATCTTCCACGAACCTGAATTATTGGGTATATTAGACAAATAGGACATCGAGCTCGGAGCGTATGATATCGAGTACCAATCCCGGACAGCTATCAATTCCAATATTTTGGCGTACTTCATGACCGACTTTACGCCTGCCCTCGTGCTCGAGGTAGAGAAAGAACTCTTGCTAGAAACAGGCTCATCATCGGAGGTATGGACCCTATTCACCGACGGTGCCTCGAACGTGAGAGGGTTCGATCTCGGCATCGTTCTGAAACCGCCTACGGGCATCATGATTAGGCAATATATAAAAACTTAAAAATTTACTAACAACAAGGCCGAGTATGAGGCTATGATCGCATGTCTCGAGCTGGCCAAGAGCCTTGGAGCAGAAGTCGTCGAAGCAAAATGTGACTCCCTTCTAGTAGTCAACCAAGTAAATGGGAGGTTCGAGGTTTGAGAAGACAGGATGCAAAGATACTTAGACAAACTTCAGGTCATATTGCATCATTTCAAAGAATGGAATCTGGTCCACATTCCCCGAGATTAGAACAGTGAGGCCGATGCACTCGTAAACCTGGAGTCGTCCGTTGAAGAAGATGACATACTCCCGAGGGCTATTGTATAGTTTTTCAAGTCGGTGATCGAAGAAAGTCACGCCGAGATCAACTCAACAAGTCTAACATGGGATTGGAGGAATAAATACATCAACTATTTGAGAAACAAGAAGCTACCCACAGACCCAAAAGAATTGAGGGCCCTTCATGCCAAAGCAGCTTGATTTTCACTCGACAAGAATGGAACACTATATAGATTAACCTTCGACGGACCTCTAGCAGTATGCTTGGGTCTGGGGGACACCGATTATGTACTTCCAGAAATCCACGAGGTCACTTGTGGAAATTATTCTGGCATCGATTCTTTGGTTTGAAAGGGGATCAGAGCAAGCTACTATTGGGACAACATGGAGAAGGACACCAAGGAATTCGTTCGAAGGTGTGACAAATGCCAAAGGTTTGCGCCGATAGTTCACCAACCCGGTGAACAGCTACATTCAATCGTATCACTATGGCCGTTCATGAAATAGGGGATGGATATCATCGGCCCCCTACCAACGGTGCAGGTAAAGCCAGATTTATTCTATTTATAACTGACTATTTCTTGAAATGGGTAGAAGCACAGGCCTTCGAGAAGATAAGAGAAAAAGAAGTCATTGACTTCATCCGGGACCACATCATATGCCGATTCAGGATCCCCTTCGAGATTACATGTGATAATGGGAAGCATTTCATAGGAAGCAAGTTGACAAAATTCCTCGAAGATCATAAAATCAAGATGATCCTATCAACGCCCTACCACCCATGTGCAAATGGACAGACCGAGTCCACGAACAAGACCATCACCCAAAACATGAAAAAGAGGTTAGAAAATGCGAAGGGAAAATGGAAAGAGGTATTGCCCGATGTACTATAGGCATACCAAACAACTTCAAAGTCAAGCACAAGAGATACACCGTTCTCTTTGGTATACGGGTCTGAAGCTTTTATACCGGTCGAGGTCAGAGAGCCAAGCGCCAGATTTTGACATGCCATCGAGGACTCAAACAGTGAGGCCATGACTACAGCTCTCGAGCTACTAGATAAAAAGCGAGAGGCTGCACTAGTCCAAATGGCCGCCCAAAAACAGAGGATTGAGAGATATTATAATAGGAGAACAAACCTTCGATACTTCGGAGTCGGGGACTTAGTCCTAAGAAAAGTCACCCTCATCACTAGAAACCCAAATAAAGGGAATCTAGGCCCGAGCTGGGAAGGAACGTAACACGTCCTCAGAGTAGTAGGCAAAGGGTCCTACAAACTTGGCACCATGGAAGCCGAGCAACTTCCAAGCAATTGGAACATATTGATGCTCAAACGCTATTATTTCTAAGGTATAACCTTCTCCCTTTTCTCTTTATATATTATACTAATATCTTACAGGTGTCCGATGGGAGACGCCGAAGCACCCTTCGACTCGAAGATTTTGGGTTTTAAAGCATGCGTTGCACTCTTTTTCCCTTCGATCGGGTTTTATCCCTAATGGGTTTTACTGGCGAGGTTTTTAACGAGGCAACATCTATATGCTACTTAAGGAGAACTCAATAAGTATGTAAGGCTTCTTCTCAATCGGCCTCGAAGGGACCTCGATAGGAGGTTATCTTTTCGAAAAAAACTAAGTTACGCCTAAAGGGACCTCGATAGGAAAATATTGTATTGGGCCAAACGGTCGAATGAACCATGTCCATGTAGAATAATCGAGCCACCAAAGGCAAGAACATGTACACATATATCAAGTAATCAAAGAAGCCTCTCTGCTTGTCAAAACACTGTGTGCCTCAAAGAAGTTTACTACTATCACGCAAAACGGCTTAAGAGCAAACAATCCTCGACGGAGAATGTCATCGACAGTAAGCTCATTGAAGCCATCAAAAACTCAAGCTCGTAAGACCTCAGTGAGGCAGCATTGAATCATTAAGACCTCAATGAGGCATGCCCAAACTTATTACACCTCAATGAGGCAATACCGAGCTTATAAGACCTCTACGAGGCGTACTCAAATTTATATGACCTTAAAAAGGCATAACCCTAAAATTAAGGTCAAGCCTATATATTCGAACTTGTAAGACCCCTAAAAAGGGATACCCTTGATATAGACACTAAGGTCACCGCACCCGGGGACTAAAGGCTACGGCCAAACATAAAGACTACGGTCGAACTAAAAGGTTACGGCTGAATTAATGCAGCCCGGAGACGTCCGATTGCCGCCATAAAATTAAAAGCCTTCAAATACTTCAAAAATACTTCAAAAAGAACCGGTTAATCAGGCTACCCTCGGCATAAGAAAAGGAGCTTCGATAATATCTGCTCTGAATAATAAAAAGGCTTCGAAAACAATTAGCCTTCAATGAAAATGTTTTGAAAACTCAGCCTTCGAGCGAACCTCGTGAGGTACTCAGCTATCGTCTCTCGTTTGCGCCGTCGAAGAGTCGGACGGACATAAAATATGCCAAGGCATAATCAAAACTTCAAAAGTCCTTAGCCAAAATGAGGGAAAACTATAGCCATATTAGAGGTCCCATCGACCCAATCTAAAAAAAGCATAAGGGCCAATGCGTAAGAGCCTAAATGCCAGCCTAAAGAGCCTAAGGACCAATGCGTAAGAGCCTATTGTCCAGCCTAAAGAGCCTAAGGGCCGATATAAAGAGCCTAAGGGCCAACCTAAAGAGACTAAAGGCCAATGCGTAAGAGCCTAAGGGCCAGCCTAAAAGAGCCTAAGGGTCGATATAAGGAGCCTAAGGGCCAACGTGTTATAAACTCGAGGGTCTATAGCCCATAGTCGAAATTTGACTCGAGGATCGAACCCCGAACGGTCAACTGTTATCGATCATTCATCGAGCATGAAAACCTAAGGGGTTTATATTATATGTCTGATACAATGGACTAGTTATCCACAAACATTAAAATTTATTCCAAAAGGCAAAGGGAAAACAAGAAATGACAAAAAGAAAAGATCCTTATATATATATAAAATAAAGGTTCACAAAGACATATTTGTAAGGCTCATGCATGGAACCCTCACAAAAAAAAGAACAAATAAAAACCTAATCTACCGTTGGGGTCACTTGCTCGGATAGAGCTCCCTCAGAAGTTATGCCTTTAACGGCTTGGCCCATGACCCCCTGAACATCAATGGCCTCCTCCCTCTCGGGGACTTCACCTTCATCTTCATCATCCTCCGAGCCACTGGCCGAACCTCTAGGACCTTCACCCTCTCGATCTCATCAGACAAATCGATACCCCTGCATGTACACCTCACCTGTATCTAAGATCTTAATTGGTCATGCTCCAGGGCTCGGGTTAGTTCAAGCTCGGCCTCTTCAAATACCTTCCTGGCATGAGCATTTGCAGCAGCAGCATCTTCTCGATATAAGGATATGAGCACATCGGCTTTGGACTTGGCTGCAGATAGCGCGGTGAACGATTCAGCATGGAGATCCTTATACTTACTACTATCCGCCATTGCATCCTGAAGATGATGCTCAACTGAGGTCAACTTCCCCTAGAGGGTATCTCTCTCGGAGGCTATCTCATCCACACACTGCTTGAGTCCGAGAATCTCAATATCCCTTGCTCTAATCCCCCACATCATTAGGACATTTTTTTTCTTAAGCTACAAAAATCAACCTAAAGTCGGGGAAGCACGAAAATACAATCATATGAAGACTGTATTACTTGCTCAGCAAGATTGGTCCGCTCTCGAGACACTGTCTCCAAACGAGCCTGAAGGTGATGGAGTTCTTTCCCCTTTTTGGTAAAAAGAGCTCTGAGCTTGTTATCCTCTGATGAGAGCCTCCTACACTCTTCCTCATAGTGGGTCGACTCAGCTTGGGACTTAGCAAAGGCTTGATTATAAAACACTACATCCTGAAAGCATAAAAAACGTAATCAGAAAGATGAGGATCGAAGCTTAGAGCATAGTCGACGAAAGATTATGTATGCGGTAAAATCGGGGGGGGATCCAATTTTTCATTGTTGTGATGCCTCAAAAGCATATTTCATAAGTTCGAGGCTAGGGTAGAGGTTCGCCCTTGAAGGCTATTGATGCTCGACCTCGGGGCGGTGCAGATCAATGGCTATGAAGAAAGAGTGAGGAGTTCCCACGGCGCATAACTAGGGCTGACACTATCTAGTGAGCTAAATTCAGACCCGAATCATGACAACAAGTAGCTCTCCCATCTCCATGTCTTTGTAATAAATGCATTTGTACTATATCGGGATTCCCTTTCTTATATAAAGGGGATCCTTGTCATTATGTAAGGCTCTGGCAAAATATTAAATACACAAGAACATTCTCTCTTCTCTCTAACATATTCTCTTGATCTCATTGCTTCATTTATTGCTTATATTCATTGTTCTCCATTTATTGTTCTTCATTTATTGCTTATTATTGGCCATAAAGAGTCGTCATTGATTTATTATAATTGTTAGTCATTCATCGATCACCCTAGATAGCTCCTAGTCGAGCATCAGACTCGACCCCGAGGCCCCCGAATAGGCAAGCTCAAGGCCCCAATTATTAATCGTTCAGTTTGGTTATCACCTCGCTCTCAAGCTCTTATCTCGTTTCTAAGTATTTCACATAGAATCATCTGTCTAACAATTACCATAAAAATAGATCACGTAATTTTAGAACCTCATAATCAAATTTAATTGTTATTACCATTTTCACGGTAAATAGTTTGGAACCCACCGTGGGTCTAAAAATAATAGTGATTATTTTCTTGTTGGTTTTACTACACAATACAAGTTATCTTTCAAATTTTTTCTTGTCTAAGATCTTTGATTTCAGGTCAAATGGCCTAAACCAGTAAATGTACGTGAAAACAACAGCCTCAAAAACTATGGAAAGCGTAGTATGGTTATTCCAGGTATGGGCATGCCACCGCAAAACCCTGAGAGCACACCAGAGCTGATTCCCAATGGTAAGACCCCACGCGATGCCCAATTCATTAACGCCAATCCTCACATTAACCAGGAAGCACGCCGAGAAATTCAACGGGAAACTCGGAAAAAATTAACTTGAGCAAAAAGAGAGATTCCTCGGCATATTGTTCACATTATTATCGGGGGGACCGACATTCCTTAATGAGCCGTGGTCAAATGGATAAAAGTATCCACTGCAATAGAGGGGCTGATCCGAGACTGCATTACCGAAGATACCCTTGCATTCAGCGAGGAGGATCTCGAGACCTTAGTAGAACCACACAATGACGCGCTGGTGATTTCATTTCTTTTAAATAACATTTGAATTAAACGTGTGCTCGTGGAACCAAGTAGCTCGGCCAACGTAATCAAGTCGAAGGCAGTAGAACAGCTTGGGTTGCTCGATCAGATCGTACTCGCCTCCCGGGTCCTCCACGGTTTCAACATGGCCGGTGAAGTAACGAAAAGGGAGATCAACCTCCCAGTTAACACGTCCGGTACAGTCTAGAACACCAAGTTCCACGTCATCAGTGGTGACATGAGGTACAACGCATTGCTTGACAGGCCGTGGATATACAGCATGAGGGTAGTGCCGCCAACTCTGCATCAAATGGTGAAATTTCCAACAAAGGATGGTATAACAACCATATGTGGAGAAAAACATGCAGCAAAAGAAATGTTTGCAGTTTACCAGGAGGCGCCGAATCCCATACACTCCACCTTAGATGAGTCAAGCAGCATACAGACCCCTGAGGATGATGAAGAAGATTCCCTCGCTCCTCGAACTTTTGTTGCCCTCGAAGAGTCAGATGCAACGAAATCGACAATTGAAGAATAGGAGCAAGTTGTTTTGATCTAGCATCTCCCATATCGGAAGGTATACCTAAGAACGGGATTAACCCCTAAACTCAGGAAAAAACTCATTCAATTCCTTATTAATAACATTGACTATTTTGCTTGGTCCCACATGGATATGACAGGAATCCAGCTGGAAATAACCACCCACCGATTGAGAGTCGACCCCATGTTTAAATCGGTAAAGCAAAAAAGAAGACCCCAGTCCGAAGTGAAACACGCATTTATCAAGGACGGGGTAATGAAACTCCTTAAAATAAGGTCTATTAGAGAGGTAAAGTACCCTGAATGGCTGGCCAACATAGTGGTAGTGCCCAAAAAGGGAAATAAGTTAAGAATGTGCGTAGATTATAAAGACATGAAATAAGGCATGCCCCAAGGATTCATTCCCCTTGCCTAACATCGATCACCTGATCGATACTACGGCCGACCATGAGACCCTCACCTTTCTTGATGCCTACTCGGGGTATAATAAAATTCAGATGAACCACGAGGATAGGGAAAAGACTTCGTTCATCATGAAGTATGGTACCAACAGTTATAATATAATGCCCTTCGGGCTAAAAAACGCAGGGGCTACGTACAAACGTCTAGTTAATAAAATGTTCGAGCATCAAATAGGAAAATCCGTGGAAGTTTATATTGATGACATGCTAGTTAAGTCCCTGTGCGCAGAGGACTATTTGACGCATTTGTAGGAAAGATTCGACATCCTCAGAAGCTACAACGTGAAGCTTAACCCCGAGAAATGTGCCTTCGAAGTGGGTTCGGGCAAATTTTTAGGCTTCATGGTATCGAACAGGGGGATCGAGATCAACCCCGACAAAATCAAGGCCAACGAGGAAATCACGATGATAAATAATGTAAAGGCCATGCAACGGCTGACAGGGCCGATAACAACTATGGGCAGATTCATATCAAGGTCGTCAGACAAGAAAGGACTTCAGAATGCCAACGCGCCTTAGAGGAATTGAAATGATATCTAACTAGTCTGCCTTTGCTCCACACGCCAAAAGAGGATGAAATGATATATCTATACCTGGCCGTACCCGAGATAGTGGTTCGCGGTGTGCTAGTTTAAGAAGAGCAAGGTACGCAATTCCCTATTTATTATGTAAGTTGGACCCTAGGGGATGCTGAAACCAGGTATCCACTCCTAGAAAAATTAGCACTTGCATTAATAAGCACATCGCGAAAATTGAAACCCTATTTTCAATGCCACCATATCTGCATGTTAACAACGTACCCTCTCTGAATCATATTTCATAATTCCAAACTATCGGGCCAATTGGCCAAATGGGCCATTGAACTCGGGGGTATAATATCGAGTATCGACCCCAAATGGCCATCAAGTCACAAATTCTGGCAGACTTCGTGGCCGACTTCTCACCCTCCCTCGTGCCCGAGGTAGAAAAGGAACTCTTACTAGAATCAGGCACATCTTTGGGGGTGTGGACCCTGCTCATTTACGGAGCCACAAATGAGAGAGGATCAGGACACGGTATAGTACTGAAGCCGCCTACGGGTAGCATAATTAGGAAATATACAAAAACTTCAAGATTGACTAACAATGAAGTTGAGTACGAGGCTATGATTTTAGGTTTGGATTTGGCTAAAAGCTTGGGAGCTGAGATCCTCGAAGCAAAATGCGATTCACTCTTGGTAGTAAACTAGGTAAACGGGAGCTACGAGGTCTGAGAAGATAGGATGCAAAGGTATTTGGACAAAATCCAAGTCACAGTACGCCACTTAAAAGAATGGACCCTGGTCCACAGACCTCGGGAGCAGAACAGCGAGGACGATGCCCTCGCAAACCTGGGATCATCTGTTGAAGAAGATGACCTACTCCCCGAGGTTGTTATTCAGTTGTCCAAATTAGTGGTCGAGGAAGGTCATGCCGAGATTAATTCTACTAGCCTGACATGGGATTGGAGAAATAAATACATTGACTATCTGAAAGACGAAAAATTATCCACGGATTCAAAGGAATCTAGGGCCCTGCGAACCAAAGCAACCCTGTTCTCACTCGACAAAAACGGGATTTTGTATAGAAGAACTTTCGATAGCACCCTAGTAGTATGTCTAGGACCAGGAGACACAGATTATATAATCCGAGAAATTCATGAGGGTACTTGCGGAAACTACTCCAGCACCGATTCCTTAGTCCGAAAGGTGATCAGGGCAGGCTACTACTGGGACAGCATGGAAAAAGACACTAAGGAATTCGTCCAAAAGTGTGACAGATTCCAGAGATTTTCCCCTATGATTCACCAACCCGACGAACAACTACATTCGGTCTTATCGTCATGGCCGTTCATGAAATAGGTAATGGACATCGTCGGACCTCTACCGACGGCAACTGGTAAAGCTAAATTCATTTTATTTATGACTGACTATTTCTCAAAATGGGTGGAAGCGTAGGCTTTCGAAAAGATAAGAGAAAAAGAAGTCATTGACTTCATCTCGGATCACATTATGTGCCAATTCGGGATTCCTTCCGAGATAACATGCGATAATGGGAGGCAGTTTATCGGAAGCAAAGTAACACAATTCCTCGAAGATCACAAAATCAAGAGAATCCTATCAAAGCCCTACCACCCATGTGAAAACAGCTAGGCCGATTCCACAAATAAAACCATCATCCAAAACTTAAAAATGAAGTTGGAGAGCGCTAAGGGAAAATAGAAAGAAATATTGCCCGAAGTGCTATTGGCATACCGAACAACTTCAAAATCAAGCACAGGGGAAACACCCTTCTCTCTAGTGTGTGGCGCCGAGGATTTGATACCAGTGGAGGTCGGGGAGCCAAGAGCCAGATTCTGACATACCACTGATAGCTCGAACAGCGAGGCCATGACTACGACCCTCGAACTATTGGATGAAAAGCGAGAAGCCTCGCTGGTCCGAATAGCTTCCTAAAAGCAAAGGATCGAAAGGTATTATAACAGGAGAACAAACCTCCAACATCTCGAAGTCGGGGACTTGGTCCTAAGGAAAGTCACCCGAAACCCTAATGAAGTAAAGCTAGGCCAAAATTGGGATGGACCGTATCACATCCTCAGAGTAATCGGCAAAGGGTCTTACAAGCTCGGTACCATGGAAGGCAAGCAGCTTCCAAGCAATTGGAACATATCAATGCTAAAACGATACCACCACTAAGGTGTCCGATGGAAGATTCTGAAACACCCACGAGCTCGAGGGCCTAGGGCTCTTAAAAGCATGCATTGCACTCTTTTCCTTCGACCGGATTTTGTCCTTGGAAGGGTCTTACCAGCAAGGTTTTTAAAGAGGCAACATCTATATGCTACCTAAGGAAGACCCAGCAAGTATTCAAGGCTTCTTTTGCAATCAACCTCAAATACTGGGGGGCATCCCCCCGGAATGTCACCTACTCGAAGAAGCCAAGATGTGCCAAGTGCGGTCTCGATAAGAAAATAATGTACTGATCCAAACGGTCAAATGAACCATGTCCGTATAGAACAACCGACCCCGTAACAACAAAGACATGCATGCTTGTACCGAGTAATCAAAGAACACTCAGGGACTGGCGTCAACAAATTAAAATCTAAATGACCTCCAGGTCGGCGCTCCAAACTCATAAGCCCTCAATGAGGCAACTTCAAAATCACAAAATGGCTCCAAAGCCAAAAGCACCCCGAACACTCGAGGAATAACATCAAAATCTCAAAAACTTCATGGCATCCGGGTCCGAAACGCCAAAATCGTAAGCCCTCAATGAGGCAATACCAAGTTTACAAGTAATGGCTCCCGAGCCAAGAAATCTTTAGGGACTCGGGGACTGCCAATAATCTCCATCCCCACCGACTTATCAAAACCCATGGTCATAAGACCCCAAGTGGGCAGACTCGGTCTCGTAAGACCTATATAAGGCAACAACAATAACTGTAAGAACTCAAGCAAAGCATGAACCATACTTGTACCAAGTATCCAAAACTGTAAGACCGCAAAGGCATGTAAAACTTGTAAGACATTATTAAAGGCATAAACCCGATCTCAAAGTTAAGGCTATATATCAAACTTGTAAGACCCCTAAAAAGGCATACCCTTGATATAGACGCCGAAACTAATTCACTCGGGACTAAAAGGCTCTGGCCAAACACAAATGACTATGGTCATAAGGCTGTACCAGCCAAACTAACGCGACTCGGGGATGCCCGACCATCACTACAAAATCATAGGCCTTCAATTACTTTGAATCTACTTCGAAAAGAACCGGTTAAACAGGCTACCCTCGACATAAGCAAAAGAGCTTCGACCATGTCAGCTACAAATTACAGGCTTCGAGATACTCAGCCTCCGAGCCAAACCTCCCGAGGTGCTCAACTATCGCCATATAATGACTCATAATCAAAGTTTTATCAAACCATCGAAGAGTCAGGCAAACATAATCTCAAAAAATCCTTAATGAGGGAAAAATAAAGACTATACTAAAGGTCGCATCGACCCAAAGTGTAAAAGCCATTGTCACCATCACACACAAAAGGTCATAATTGACCCAAAGCGTAAGAGCCATTATCATCAGCTCACACAAAAGGCCGTACCGACCCAACACGTAAGAGCCTAAGGGCCATCTTTAAATTAAAAAACTTGAGGGTCGAATGAGCTCGAGTAGAAACCCGATTCGGAAATTGAGCCCAAAACAGTTAACTAAATTTGTCTAAGAGCAAAAGCATAAGAGCCATTATCGCCAGCCTATATAAGAGGTCGTACAGACCCAACGTGTAAGAGCTTAAGGGCTAGCTTTAAATTCAAAAACTTTAGGGTTGAATGAGCTCGAGTTGAAACAAGATTCGGAGACTGAGCCCAAAACAGTTAACTAAATATTTTCTAAGAGCAAAAGAGTAAGAGCCAGTATCGCCAGCCTATGCTAAGAGGTCACACCGACCCAATACATAAGAGCCATTGTCGCTAGCACGAAAACCAAAGGTCGTGCCAACCCGATTCATAAGAGCCAGGTCTAACCTGAGAATTCTTGGGGACTGACCTACGACCATTACAGGTCACTCACCAGCAGCAAAAACTTGATGGTCTAACCCAAGGTCTGAAATCTCGGATCGATTATCAAAAAAACATCACATAGTATTCCCGAAAAACGAAGGGGAAAAGAAGTGACAAAAAAACGAAAAGACTTTTATACATATTACTCTCACAGGCATGTTTACAAGAACTATAGAAACTCTTACAAAGAAGGAATCAAACAGAACCCTAATCTATCGTCGAGCCTACATTTTCGATGGCTCCCCCGAAGGTTGCACCCCAACGGTTCTAGCTACAACTTCCGGTCCTTTACCGACCTTATCCCCTCTGGGGGTTTCACCCTCATTCTCGTCATCTCCTAATCCACTACCTGATGCACCTCCAGAAGGAAACAGGGCAGCATCCTTCTTTTCTAGGGCCTTCACCCTCTCAAGCTCAGTAGATAAATTGATACCCCCACGTGTATATCCTCGAGAGTCTGCCTCCGAGATTCTAACCAAGCACGCTCCATAGCTCAAGTCAATTTCGATGCATCCTCCTCAGGCTCCCTCTCAGCTTGAGTGTTTATCGCAATGACATCCTCTTTATGCAAAGATATAAGTGCCTCAGCTTTAGTTTTGATCCTGGATAATGCAGCTACTAACTCAGAATGGAGACCTCTATACTTGTCACCATCCTCTCTCGCATCATAAATTTGACGCCCGACTAAGGCTATCTCTTCCTGAAGGGCAACCCTCTCAGAAGTTATCTCTCTCGCATCCCTTTGAGTTCGAGAGTTTCGGAATCTCTAGCTCGGAGCTCCTTCCTCCGTAGGGCACCTTCCTTCTCAAACTGCACAAATCAGATTAAAGATGTCAAAATGTCGGGATCTGGCAAACAGTCAGGCAATTGCAAACAGAAACTAGGTAACCTGTTCAACAAGACGAGTCTTCTCATACTCGTAACAGGCCACCTCTGCTTGAAGCCGAGCGAAAGTATGATTATAAAACGACCTAGCCTGAAGTATGAAAAGGACAAGTTAGAAAGATAAAGATCAGGACGACAGGCAGGATTTACAAGAACTACTTGTTCACAAAGCCTGTTCATCTCACTTAAGACGAGCGAAGCCTCTAGCTCGGGAATTCCCTCAGGAGCGGCTAAAGGCCTTTTTAGCGTATCTCTGCCTCTTATGAGAACCCCTGCATCGGAAGGCTCTTTATTCTAGGCATCTTTTGCTCCCCTATGAGGATGGATCGTTCCCTGAGGAGAGTGACTCACCACGATAACACCAACAGGGTCGATCGGAGTTGCCTCTTGTCCCTGCAAGGCTCTAGAACTGGTTTCCTCCAAACCACCTACCGAATGAGTCTCGGCTTAAGGGATATTTTGGCCATCGGCTGGCTTGGGGGCATCACCTAATATTCCCTCAGTATCCTCTCCAGCCCGAAATTCGATCGTGACGACATCAAGCTACGGCTCAGGAACCACCTTCTCTGCGGCATGAGGGTCGATCAATTTTTCCCCTCCCTCGAACGCGATCGAGAAATCATTTTCCCTCTCGCCTTCAACTCGGGGACTTCCCGCTGCTTCGGAAGTTAGGACTACCAGGTCGACCTTATTTTCTTCCACCTTAGTCTTCTTCGATTCCGAAGGTTCACTTGACGGTTCCCTTTGTCTTTTCTTCCCTTTACTGGGTCCCAAGGTACTCTCTTTACCAAGCGATGTTCCCTTCATCAAGGGGACCTCCCCCAGACCTACAAAAATGCAAAAGTAAGGACAGGGAGTGGGAGCGCTATCAGTAGCGATTCAGATTGAAAGGTACGATTGTAACAGGGGTGAAGGCTCACCATAGTCCTTAGCTTCCCATCGATCTTGGGATAGATCACGCCACACTCGCTCAGCACACGGGAAAATCGAATCCAGCCGGCCGACCCAGCCCGAGAGGTCCGTGACTGTGCCAGGGTAAACCGCTACGGCTGCATCAGTAGAAGAAATTAAGCGCATGGAAAGATGTACCTAAGAAAGAAGCAAGGAAATGCTAGATAGCATATCTACTTACGTTCAGTGTTCCACCTTTCGGGGAACGACATCCTTTCCACCGGGATTAGGTCCAAAGTCCTAACTCGGACAAAGTGTCTCATCCACCCTCCGTTCCCAACTTCTTCGATACAAGCAAAGAGGGCCCTCGAAGCTCGACAATGGAGCTTAATTAGACCCCCACGGAAGAGACGAGGGTTGTCCATCCTGATCAGGTGATTGAGGGTGAAGGGCATCTCCTCAATCATGTTCACGTAGTACCTGATCATGTAAATAATACGCTAGAACAAAGGGTGAATTTGGCTGAGGGTCACTTGATACCATTGGCAGAAGTCGAGAATCACGGGATCTATCATAGGCAAGGATGGACCCACCGGCCCAAGGGTAAATGGGTAAGTATATACACTGAGAAAATCATCTTTGTATGTTGTTATATCCTCTTCTCGAGTAGGGATCTCCAGAAGCACTATATCCCTCCACCGGCAATCAATCCTCACCCTTTCGACGTCTGTTATTGAGCTAGTATACTAAGACACAGGCTCACGATGCCCCGGCTTCAAAGAAGGTCTCTCGACCTTGAAGTCGGAAGCCATCGCAAAAATCTTGGAATGCATTCCTCAGCACGAGGAGGCATTGCTGCTTTGCCTTTAGATGGAAGCAAAGAAGAGGAGGTCACGTTCTCCTGAGAAGCAGAGGCGGAGGTTTTCTCCATTCCTAAAAGATTTTAGAGGAGAGAGCGAAGTTGCATAAAACCAAAGTAAAGGTAGGAGGAACCTTTTGGGGGGCTTGGTGGTGCAGTAAGTTGCAAAGAATGAGAGGAGAAGTATTTATAGAGGCCCCACACGCGTGTTGAAGAAGGCTAAAGGACAGCCAACCACTGTAATCAATGCAAAGACTTTCAAGGGCTGTGTGTACGTCGTCCTTTGGCGCCTTATGACTATCGTTGTTACGGAAGTACTAGAGGGGCAGGAATTCAAGGTCGTTTCTTATCACTTTCACTCTAAGAAATGCAGGGACTATCTGTATGCAGTAAAATCGGGGGGGGGGGCAATTTTTCGTCGTTGTGATTCCTCGAAAGCATATTTCATGGGTTCAATCTCCCGTGTCTTTGTAATAAATGCATTTGTACTATATTGGGATTCCCCTTCTTATATAAAGGGGATCCTTGACATTATGTAAGGCTCTGGATCAATACTAAATACACAAGAACATTCTCTCTGCTCTATAACATATTCTCTTGATCTCATTGCTTCATTTTTTGCTTATATTCATTGTTCTTCATTTATTGTTCTTCACTTATTGCTTATTATTGGTCATAAAGAGCCGTCATTGATTTATTATAACTGTTAGTCATTCATCGATCACCCTCGATAGCTCCTAGTTGAGCATAAAACTCGACCACGAGGCCCCCGAATAGGAAAGCTCGAGGCCCCAATTATTAATAGTTCGGTTTGGTTATCACCTCGCTCTCAAGCTCTTACGTCGTTTCTAAGTCTTTCACATAGCATCAATTGCCTAACAACTAGAATAAAAATAGATCATGTATTTTTAGAACCTCATAATCAAATTTAATTGTTATTACCATTTTCACGATAAACAGGTCACCTGTTTGCATAGTCTTTCGGCTTCCTCGAAAATGAGCGAGGCATTAAGCTCAGGGTTTTCTTTGACCATAGTGAAGAATCCTTAAAATACATCATTCCCTCTGAGGGATGCCCCCGCATCGGAAGTGTCTCTATTATGTGCATCTCGTATCTCCCTCGGAGAGAATGTCGGACCCGGTGGAGAATTACCTATATTAATAACTATGGATGGATCGATCGGGGTCTTCTCTTGCCTTTGGGAAGCCTTAGAGCTGGGCTGCCCTAACTCATCTACCGAATTCTCCTCAGCTCGGGAAATGTTTTGGCCATCTACAGACTCAAGGACAACATCTGACCCACCACAAGAGCCTCTTCGGCCTGAGCTGGGACAACATCAGCAACTTCTAGTTTGGAAGCCTTCGGCTCAACAACCATCGGCTTAGTAAGATCTAAAGCAGACACACTTCCTCTTCCCCCGGGTGCTAGTGGGGAGTCATCTTTCTCTTCGCCCCCAGCTCAGGGGCTCTCTGCTGCTTCCAAAGTTAAGGCCGCTGAATTGACCTCGGGCTTTTGAGCTTTAGCCTTCTTCAATTTCAGGGACTTAGTCGGTGATTTTTGCTTTCTCTTCTTCTCCTTGGTAAGTTTTGGGTATCTACCTCCCCGGAGGAGGTTTCCCTCATCAAAGAGGCCTCTCCCAGGCCTGCACAAACACAAAAGGTAGGTACAAAAAATGAGAATACAGTCAAGGGGGTATCTCTTGAAAAGAGCTCAAGTACGGAAGAAGAAAACCCTCACCGTTATTTTTAGCTTCCCATCGGGCCTTGCCAAATCACGCCACACTCTCTTAGCATACGGTCAAGTCGAATAAAGTTGGCAAACCCAGCCCGAGAGATCCTTAACCGCGCCAGGGTACCATACAACAACTGCATCATCAAAGGGAGATGGTCCAAAGGAAAGAGAAAATATTTAATTAACATGTTAGCTTACGATTCATATTCCAATTATCGGGGAATGGCATCCTTTCAACAAGAATTAGATCTGAGGTCCTAACTCTGACAAAGCGGCTCATCCACCTTCTGTCCTTGCCTTCGTCAGTGCAAGCAAAGAGAACATTTGGGGCCCGACGTTGAAGCTTAATTAGACCACGTCGATAAAATTGGGGGTTGTACATCCTAATCAGATGGTCAAGGGTAAAATACATCCCCTTGACCATGATCTTCATCATGTAAACAATGAGCAAGAATGATGCATGGAGTTAGCCGAGTGTCACCCGATATTGTCCACAGAAATCAAGGATTATGGGGTCTATTGAGGGCGAGGATGGTTCTATCGGACCTAGGGTAAAAGGATATGTGTATACACTAAGGAAACCAGGTTTGTGTGTCGTTACATCTTCGTCCCGAGAAAGAATCTCCACTTACACCGCCTCTCCCCAGCGCCTTTCCCAGTGTCGGTTATCAGGCTAATGTATTTGTACATGGGTTTGCACCGCCCCGATTTCGAAGAAGGCTTGTCAACCGTGAAATCGGAGGATGTTTCATAGGGTTCGGGGATGCACTCCTCAAGACGAGGAGGTAATATGGCCTTGCTGTTAGACGAATGGGAAGATGAAGAAGCTTTATCATCTTGGGGAATGGTTCTAGAGGTCTTCACCATTTCTACTGAAAGATTTCAGAGGAAAAGAGAAAAACTAGATGAGATATGAACACAAGAAAGAAGTAAGAAGAGCTATTGAATGTTTGGAGATATGATGAAGAGTAAGGAGTGAAGGATTGGAGTATTTATAGGGGCTAGTAGTACGCGTTGGGGAAAACCAAAGGATGGCCAACCGTCATAATCAATTCGAGGCTTTTCAAGAGTCGTGCAAATGTGACTTTTGGACATCCCTTTTTGTCACGTCAATCGCTCACATGACATCACTGACGTAATGATGAAGGCATTGAAGAGTTGAAGAATTCAAATCGTTCCTTGTTATTTCATTCCAAGGAACGTGGGGACTATCTGTATACGGTCAAAATCAGGGAAGGCCAATTTTAATGCTTCTATGGCATTCCAAGCCCGGCCTCGATGGGATTGAAGAACAATCTAAGGCTCGTCCCCGAAGAACTCTCCTCGAGAGGGTATATCGAAGACTCATCATAGTATACCTCAGGGCAGCATGAAAATTGATGACCGTCATGGAAAGGCCGGAAATTCCAGAGGGCACATGATTAGGACTGACAGAGTTTGCGAGAAATAGAACAAATCCATACTAAGCCATTATACAGTTGTACCAATAGCATTTCCTAGTCGTTATTAGACATGTACTATGTTGGGATTCTCCCCTCCTATATAAAGGGGACTGTTGTCATTTCGTAAATGGGGGGGGGGGGTCATTGAATACAATAGAATATTCTCTGCTTGCCTAAACATGTTCAACAATTACTTTATAGATTTATTGCTCGTTCATTTATTGTTCTTCATTTATTGACCATTATTTATCGAAAAAGGCTATATTTGAGTCCTTAATTATTATTGTTTCTTCATCAATTGTCCATTACTAACTGCCCTGACTAGACCTCGAAGCCCCGCGTTCCAGCCAGCTCGAGGCCCAATCTTCTAACAGCATTGGTTTGCATATCTTATTCTCTTTACTTACACTTAGCATCTATTGCCTAACAACTAGTGTTGAAATAAATCACATATTTTTATAACCACAAAATCAAATTTAATTGTTAATACAATTTTTAAGGTAAACAAAGTTAATGGGCGAGTCCTAGGGTTACCTAATCCCTTTGGAAACATTACAGAACAAGAATAATTAAAATAATAATAACACACTTCATATAAGATAAAAAATCAATCAATACATAAGAACAACAAGATATTTAATCCACACTTTAACTATGAATATTCTCATAAACAAGATTCAAGTGTTGAAGTAATCACTACACACTTAGATATTTAAAACAAAGCAAGGAAATGAAGAACTGAGTATAAATGAGTAAGAAATTCTTAACCAAAATCTTCAAAACCCAAGTATATTTGCAAAACTCTAGCTTCCACACTTGTTCTCTCTAGTCTTAGGGACTGAAAATAAGCCAAAGATTCGTTTCCCATAGGCTAGGTCATGTATTTGTGGGTTTGGAGTTGAGAAAATGTGAAATGTCATTCCATGACAGGTCTGATGCCCGATGACCGCACCTGTGGAAGAATCCACGCAGGTGCAGCTCCACAGAGGTGAATCACCTACCGCAGATGCGAAAAATGAAGGGAACTCTTGCTCCAGAGATGCAGACTCTTAAGCGCAGATGAGCAACCGCATAAGCGGGTCTTTCCTCGCAGATGTGATCACAGGCAAGGTGGCTCAGCTCCGCAGATGCAGGTCATTTCTCGCAGATGCGAGGTCGCTTCTGCGACCAATCTTCTGCAAATGCGGAATCCTTGTAGAGTTTTGCATTGTTTCCACCTTTTTTGCTCAATTCCACTTCAATTGAATTCAAATCACTTCATGGAAACATTTACTTCAAAATCTAACAATGCATACCGTAAATCACCTCATTTTATTATTAAAGGACACAAAAACTAAAGAAAAGAGACTAGAATGAGTGGTAAAATCACCACTCATCACAAGGCACATCCATCGACTACTCAGCCTTCACTGGGAGAGGCTAGCAGCTCCCAGGCCCCAAACCCAACCTCACAGACGGTGGAGCTTCCTGCTCCTACCTCACAGCAGGTGGAGCTTCCTGCTCCAATCTTGGAGACCACCATACAGTCCGAGGTTCCACCTGTTGCTACCACAGAGTCAGCAGTTGACTCCACAGCTGCCCCGGATACTTCAGCTCCTCCGAGCGCCTAGTGCACCCAGGAAGTCCCTAAGCTTCACTGTTACATTCTCTATGCATAGGGGAAAATTCATGCTTCTTGGTTGGTGGTTGGGTAGTAATATTTTGAGTGAACATTATACATAAAGTTTTACTCTAGTAGTATAGATTGATAGTTAGCAATGAATTCCCCTTGGTTTTTCTTCGCTGGGTTCTTTTCCAAGGGTGTAATAGTAGATTCGCGGTAGTAGCATGAAATTTTTTGACTTGTTTAGTGTTGATTGCTCTAGCTTAAAGCATGTAATGAATTGTGTAAATAAATGGTACCCATCCTTCTTTTGTATATAAAAAAATGGTAATGGTTAGTCATTCTTGTGAACTTGAGGCTCGCTCTTTGACTTTATGCTTATTCAGAATCATACATATCTTGAGATAAACGTTTTGAGTTGCCTTGCATTCACTTAAGGGCTAAAACTATGTTGAGTTGAACAGTTCATGCGTTGTGAGTGAGTGAGGATTTGTACAAATAATACATATGCTTAACTTTTGATGTCTAGAACTTGCCCAATTGGTGTCTTAGTGCAACTCTCAGGTTAATGATTGGATGCTGAAATGATCGTAGGCTCTCTTTGTGACTACTAGCTAGTTTTGACCAAATTGGCCTCTCTGGTACATCAATCACCCTAGTTACCCTCGTCGAGCCTTTAACCTTTTATTGGCTGCCACATTACAAACCTTTACCCCTTTTGTGAAATAATCTCTTCTTTTGAACCCATCCCTCCTTGAATGGGTAAGAATGAGGCTAAAAGCCTAAGTTGGGGGTGCCGGTACAAAGTGGAAATTGGTAAGGTTTACTACTGTGTGTAGAGAAAAAAAAACTACCTCAAAGTTGTGTATATAACAAAACTCAAGCTCCAAAAAGAAAAGAAATAGTAAAAAAAAGAGAAAAACAGTAGAGTCTTGTAGAAATTGAAGAAATACTTTAAGGTGGTTCTATGTTGGTAACTTGAGGTCAATAAGTTCTATGTAGTAAAGAAGCAAAATGTCCGTAGAGTCCAAGGAGGGTATAGCAACTACATTCCCAAATATTCATCCAACCTATCCCGAAGCCTACATTATTGTCACGACCCAAACTGATGGGCCGTGACGGGCACCCGGTACCTTAGTCAACCGAGTACCAACATAATGTATCTTTCATATCACTCTATCATAGGTAAAGGAACTGGAGTAAATCATGAGGGAATACAAACTTATACATATGAAGTACGGGCCTATAAGGCCGGCATAATTCTTTATATACTCGATACATAGGCCAATAAGGCCATACAAGTATCCCTATACATGACATCTGTCTACAAGCCTCTAAGAATACATACTTATTATAAAGTTTGCGACAAGGCCCTGCCATACCAAACAACACGCATATAAATCATACTGACCAAACAAGAAACTCTGGATAAAATGGAGCGCACCAACATCTTCCGCTGAGTTGATAGCCTACTTGAATGACTCTCGACCTGTCTATTAGTACTTGCGGGCATGAAACGCAGCATCCCTAGGCAGAAGGGATGTCAGTACGAATAATGTATTGAGTATGTAAGGCATATAAATAAGTACATAAAATACATGGAAGAAATATAGAGTAAGTGACTCAACCTGTAAGTATGGATAACTCTGTAAATCATGAAATACTTATAGTGTAATGCATATGCGTATGAATGTCATGTCGTGCATAGGTACATGTGTTCATAATATCATCAAGCCTCTGAGGGTATCCCATCATATCATCTCGCCACTGTGGGCAAAATCATCAACGTATACCAGCTGATCAGGTGGTGGTGCGTATATAACGCCATAACCTTTCCCATATAATGCCATCTGGTCATGGGTCAATGTGCATGTATAAATGCATGAAATGCATATGAAATACGTTACTAAAATCTCTTGGTATGTCATAAGATCATTATGCCTCTGATTAACATCATGAAATAAACTTGATCAATTTACGTATTTTCTAAGACCCATGAACAGACGATAGAATAATAAGACATATGGGAAATCAATAATATAGGCATCTCTAGTATTTCTATGAATAGAGTCATTTATGGAAGTTGTGCATTTGCTCGTTTCATTCGTGTTTTATAGATCATTCCAAAAAGAAAGAAGTGATAACCATAACATGCATATATGATCTCTTCCTAATTACTCAACCAATCTCAACACAGCTTCTTGCATCTACAACAAGTGAAATGATAAGACCATTATGCCGTTAACATTTAATGTCGTACCATCATATTTGGCTAGTCGTATGACTTAAGGAAAATTGGGCAGAAACTCCCCTATTTTTAATACATCCTAAAGACCACTAAGGTTCATAAAAACCCCAACAACAACAACTATAACCAACACCAGCAACAACAATATAATCCAATATGAGTTTCTCCGATTATCTTAACAATCACATTCAGCGGCAAGCTCGTTTCTTTGACTCATAACAAGATATAAATTGAATCCAACTCTTATTCAATAAATTAATTTATAACCTTCGGAGAATCATACTTATATGTACCATATTATTTCTAGTTTAAAACCTCCACAAAATGCCTTCCAAAACATCCCCATACATCTAGCACCTTAATTTTTATCGTCAATCACTTGTTTTTCATCTTTTTTTTCTTCAATGAACTTAATTAACACTTGGGAAAGCTTAAACAAAGCAGCCACAACATTATCAAATTATTTCTCACAATATTCAGCCACAACAAACAATATTTTTAACTACAAAACAGTCCAACCAAAAAGACAACTGTATCCCATGTTCCTTCAAGTGCATCTTATGGTTTTTTCCTCAAACAACACAACAAACATAAGATTAACCTTAGGCACAATCAAGAATATGTTATACATACCTTGGACAGAATCTAGAACTTGAAACCCCATCCCAAATTAGCTCACAATAGCCCTCAATCCACCACAACATCATAGAAGTATTCTCTTGTAGTCTTTAACAGCTTTGATTAGGATTTGTGTTGATTTCTCTTGAGTTTAGTTTTTGGTACCTTGGACAAGTTCTTTGAGAGTTTGAGAGTGTTTTGAAGTAATTGATCTCTGGATATTGATGAAATATAATGGATAAAACAACTTATAAGCCTACCGCCTCAATTCTCCAAGCAGGTGGGTAAGTTGCCTCCTTGGTATCTTGAGAAGTACGACTTCAGACACTTGTATCTCTCTACTCCGATATCGTATTGACAAACGGTTTAGAGTGTTGGAAACTAGACACGTAGATATTTAATTCAATATAAATATCTCCATGTAACTCCTAATATATTGGGAGAAAACTGTGTCACAACTTGGCCTATAAACCTGCCAGTTTCTCCAAAGTGCGAAAATATGACTTGGTGACCCTTACTTTAAAAATCCATATTTCTCTACCCCAATGTAGTATGAATAGATGGTTTGGACCAGTGGAAACTAGGTTTAAATACCTTCATTTTTCTATGATATATGTCCCAAAATGATATCAAAAATATTACGAATTTAATTTCTCAAAATGGCTCGTTATAAGGCAAATCTTAACTCGATTTTTCCGTAAGTTAAATCCAATTTTTTCCAAACTTTATATTTTATGTCCAAACATCATATATAGTCATATTATTACTTTAAACTCATTCAATCATGATTAACAAGTCTCATATTCATTATACATCACCTTAGAACGCACAGGGTGTAACACCAAACTTGTCGATTTTCGACAAAACATATCTTCTTCAATTTGTTTAGATTCTAAGCCTTACAACCATCTTGGTACTTGTTATTCATGATCTTAAATATTATTAACTTCCACGGTAATATTATTAACTTACTTTATAAATTTTTTCAATGATTTCCTTTCTAAGCTTACATCAATTGACTTACGACGTACTCTTAAGTACGAAAACATGGGGTGTAACAATTATAACCTATGAAAAGTCCTTGGTGATCTATAGCCAATTATTCGTGACACATCAGAATGTTAAAATAAGGGCAAGCATATGGACTGATACTTGTAGCATGTAGCTTTCGTTCTGAGTGCAAGAGTGTTCGATTGCATCCCCTATACATATGTGTGAGTTGGGGATTTTCTTTGTTGTGAGCGCGCATGAATTACAAGATGTAGCACAAGTTAGGTTCTTGAAGTAGAATACAAGTGCACACTTAGCTGTGAGTATTATTTTGTCATTTTGGTTGAGGTTGGAAGTTCACAAGTTGATTATTCGAATTGTTAAATGATAGTTGTCCTCCAGGAAGGGTAAATAAGACTTAAACTTATGCGGTCGCATAACACTTCTGCGATCTGCATAATGACCGCATAACTGAAAATTGAAGAACCTGTGTAGCACATCTACGATGGAAAATGCAGTCGCATAACTGATATGTGGACCGCATAATGCAAATACAGTGGAATCGGGGCTTGAGGATCTGAAGTTCTGCGATGCAATTGTCAACTATGCAACCGCATACATGGTTTGCGACCATTACGTGGTCACATAAGAGCTCTACAGGGGCAGTTTTGTCTAATCTTGACCCAATTTTTAGTCCACCATAAATAGATTTACTAGGATTTTTGTGGGGCATAAAGTCTGAAAAAGGGACTACATTGAAGGCATCGTATACACCATTAATTTGGAAGCTTGTGAAGAGAGAATCTTGCACTTTTGTAAGCTTTATGACTCTATTTATTTCTTTATTTTTCTATTTTAGTATGAGTAGCTAGTTTTAAATATTAAGGTTTTGGACCCTAAAAAGGTGTAATGTTAATGAGTGTTTAACATATATATATATATATATATATATATATATATATATATATATATGTATATGTATATGTATATATATATATATATATATATATGTATATATATGTATGTATGTATATATAATGGTTGGTTGATAATTATTCATTTCTTGTGCTTTATTTATTGTTGGTGGTTGCAAACATTAACTTATTCCATTTTACTCTTTCTTTCCATGGAAAAGTGGGTTAGGGTTTGGTAGAAGTGAATATCAAGAACTCAAGACTTTAAACCTTGTTTAATAGAATCTCTTAGGAATAAGTGGGTTCGACTTGGCATAAATTGGTTATTCTTAATTGCAACTCTTTTATATTTGGGAAAATCCTAAAGAGAAAATACTACCCAACCATTGAAAAATATTGGATAGTCATTTAGAAATCATTTGCATATCAAAGGACCTTCCATTAGAAATATATCATATTAACACCGATAGCATTATATTTCATTGACGGGGACACAACCTTGGTTTCTTTAATCAAATTAATCACATTCTCATAACAAAATAGTTATCTTGTTAAATCACAATTATATCATTCTCTTGTTAATCTAAAGGAATAGAATTATGACTTAAGTCAAGTTTCACTACTCAAGTACCCTTTTCACACCTATTCCCTGTGGGATTTGACCCCAACCTTGTTTGGTTATTATATTTGATAACGACCGCCTTACACTAGTTATTTAAAGTGTAATTTGAACATATAAGTCATCAGTCGAGAAAGATAAGATCAGCTCAGGAACTATCGTTCAACTCTTGAGATTGGTGATCGAGGAAGGCCATGCCGAGATAAACTCTACAAGCTTGACCTGGGATTGGAGGAATAAATATATTGAATACTTGAAATACGGAAAACTCCCATCGCACCTCAAAGATTCGAGGGCCCTATGAACCAAAGCTACTCGATTCACATTGGATGAAAACAGAACATTATATAGAAGGACATTTGATGGACTATTGGCGGTGTGTTTAGAACCAGGAGACATCGACTATGTTTTACGAGAGGTCCATGAAGGCACTTGTGGGAACAATTCTGGCGCCAAAAATTGTTGCTTCACAAAATCATTAGAGAAGGATACTATTGGGTTAACATGGAAAAAGACACTAAGGAGTTTGTTCAAAAATATGATAAATGTCAAAGGTTTGCACCGATGATCCATCAGCTCGGAGAGCAACTTCATTCTCTCTTATCCCTATGGCCATTCATGAAACGGGGGACGGATATCGTCGGCCCTCAGCCAATAGCCCCAGGTAAAGCTATGTTCATTTTATTTATGATTGACTATTTCTCTAAATGGGTTGAAGCACAAGAGTTCGAGAAAGTAAGAGAGAAAGAGGTTATAGACTTCATCTCTGGGATCACATCGTGTCGGTTTGGGAAACCCGCCAAATTAGTGAATGAAAATGGAAAACAATTTATCGGCGATAAGGTAACAAAATTCCTCTAGGAGCACAAAATAAAAAGGATATACGACACCATACCATCCTAGAAGGAACGGACAAGCCGAATCAACGAACAAGACTATCATCCATAACTAAAAGTAAAGGTTGAACCATGCTAAGGGGAAGTGGAGAGAAATGTTACCCGAAGTCCTTTAGGCATATCAAACAACATCGAAGTCTAGTTCGAGGGCAACGTGTTCTCCTTAGTATATAGCTCCAAGGCCTTGATTCCGGTCGAAGTCGGGGGAACCTAGTGCCACATTTCAACATACAAGGGAAGAATAAAATCACGAATCTATGAATACTAGCCTCGAGATGTTGGATGAAAAACGAGAAGCTGCACTCGTTCGGATGGCTATACAAAAGCAAAGAATCCAGAGATATTATAATAGAAGAACCAACCTTCGCCACTTTGGAATTGGGGACTTAGTTCTAAGGAAATTTACCCTCAACACTCGAGATCCAAACGATGGAAAACTAGGCCCAAATTGGGATGGACTATATCGGGTCCTCGTTATCATCGGAAAGAGGTCTTATAGATTTGGCATGATGGAGGGCAAACAATTGGCCAACAATTGGAATGTATCACTCCTCAAACGGTACTATTGCTAAGGTATGCCTTTCCCCCTCTTCCATTTGTATTTGATACTAACTTATTTCAGGTGTTCGGTTGAGGACGTCGAGAAATTTTTCAACTCGAGGACCTTAGGTTTTAAAGCACGTGTTGCACTCTTTATCCCTTAGATCTGTTATATCCCAAATGGGTTTATCCGGAGAGGTTTTAACAAGCCAACAATCATGTGCTACCTGACGAAAATTCAATAGTATCCAGGGCTTCTTTTTCAACCAACCTCGAATAGTGGGGGTATCACTCTCTGAGGTTATATTTTCGACAAAAATACTTCATGTCAAATGGTCTCGATAGGGAGACTTTGTAATGGGCCAAATGGTCGAATGAACCGTGTCCATATAGATTAGTTAAGCCTCGATGGCAAAACATGTACGCATGTATAAATTTATTTCAAGAAGAATTCCTTCTATATCAAACATTTTGTGTCTCAAACAAAACTTTCGTATGCGGTGGAAATTGACGGATCGATTTCACGAGCATCGCGGCATCTCGAGGGTTTCTAGCAATTGATTCCGAGAATTCTTGACAGTTCAACTTCGAGACAGTATAAGTAATGAACGACCTCGAGGTAATGAAATTAGCGGTCTCGATAGATCAGGGTGAAGTTCCCAAGGCGCGTACATATAGCTGGCCAAGTCTAGTGGACTAGTCGGAAAAGCGAATCAAGGCATTAAATGGTTGTACCAGCCCATATCTTTGTAATTAATGTATTTGTACTATGTTGGGATTCCCCCTCTTATATAAAGGGGATCCTTCTCATTTTGTAGACATTTGTTGCTCCACATTAAATACACAAAAACATTCTCTCTGCTCTGTAACTTATTCTCTTGATCTCGTTATTTCATTTATTGCTCATATTTATTGTGCTCTACTAAAAGTTCATCATTTATTGCTTGTCATTGGCTGTAAAGAGCCGTCTTTAATTCATTCATAACTATTAGTCTCCATCGATCACCCTCGATAGCTACCAACCGAGTTTAAGATTTAACCACGAGGTCCTCGAATAGGCAAGCTCGAGGTCCCGATCGGCAGCGGTTCGGTTTGGTTAACACCTCGTTTTTAAGCTCTTACATTGTTTCTAAGTCTTCCACATAGCATCAACTACCTAACAACTAGCATAAAAATAGATCATGTATTTTTAGAGCCACTCAATAAAATTTAACTGTCATTACCATTTTCATGGTAAATAGTTTGGCGCCCATCGTGGGGCTAAGAATAATAGTGATTATTTTCTTTCTGGTTTTACTACATAACAAAGGTTATCTTACAAGCTTTTTCTTGTCCAAGATCTTTGATTTCAGGTCGAAATGTCTAGCTCAGTGAATGGAGGTGAAAACAACAATATTGAGTACCACGGAGAAAACGGTATGGGTGTTCCAGATGTTGGTGTGCCGCCACAAAACCCTGGGAATGCACCAGAAAAGATCCCAATGGATGCGGTCTCGCGCGACGCCCAACACGTCGACATAATCTCCCACACTAATAAGAGCGTGCACCATGGAGATCAACACGAAGCTTAGAAAACCCCGACTAGGGAAGAAAGGGAGGTTAGCCTTCATGTTATTTTTGAAATGTTGCAGGCACAACAGCTACTGCTCCACTGCAAAGTCACCAGAAAACTCCTAGCACGACAGCGTCGGGGACGGTTCCCCCAGCCGAGCAGGTGCCAGAGAGATCAAGCAACAACGGGTCGGCAGCCGACCCCGCCATCGTAAAGATTCTTGAGGACCTCACAAAGAGCATAGAATCAGGCGAGAAGAAGACAGAAGCCAACAACAAAAAGGTCGAGACCTACAACTCCAGGGTCGACCAAATTCTGGGCGCACCCCCGATCCTGAAAGGTGTGGATTCAAAGAAGTTCATACAAAGGCCGTTCCTAGAGTAAGCAACTCCAAAACCCATTCCAAAGAAGTTCAGAATGCCATACCTTCCAAAATATAATGGAACCTCGAACCCCAATGAGCACGTCACTACCTACAATTGCGCGGTGAAGGGCAACGATTTAAAGGACGACGAGATCGAGTCTGTCTTCTTAAAGAAGTTCGGGGAAACAATCTCGAAAGGGGCCATGATGTGGTATCACAACCTAGCTCCTAACTCCATAGACTCATTTGCCATGCTGGCAGATTCTTTCAAAAAGGCACATACCTAACATCAAAGTAGCAACAAGGAAATCTAATGTCTTCAAGATAAAGCAGAGGGAGAACGAGATGCTGCGAGAGTTCGTATCTCGATTTCAAATGGAACGAATGGAACTGCCACCAGTCTCCGGCGATTAGGTAGTGCAAGCCTTCACTCAAGTTCTGAACGAGCGAAGCTCAATGGCTTCAAAGCAGCTAAAACAGAATCTGGTCGAATATCTCGTCGTGACTTGGTCGGACGTTCACAACCGATATCAATCAAAAATCAGGATCAAGGATGACCAACTAGGTTCCCCCTTGGGCTCGGTATACCCAAGCAGGCTTCCGACAAAGGAGCTAAAGCCAAGCAAAGAAAGGTACCAGCCATACCCCAAAGACAAGAGAAACGCCCCAAGGCGCAACATGCCCCACAACAATCGAAGGATGGACCGAGGCCAGAATCCTTGGAGACTCATCAACAGAGCTTGCATTGATTGGTACATAGGGCCGACGGAGGAATCTCACTTGTTGGAATACAACTTCAACGTCGATGTATCAGACATCATGTTCGCCATCAGTAAAATCCGAGACACTAGATGGCCAAGGCCCGTACAATCAGATCCTTCACAAAGGAACCATAACTTAGTGTGTTAATTTCACAACAATAACGGTCACAGGACCGAAGATTGTCGACAACTCCGGTAAGAGGTAGCCCGACTACTTAACAAAGGTCACCTCCAGGAATTCCTCGGCGACCGAGCCAAAAATCATTTCCGAGAAAGAGAAGCGACCAAAAAGAACGAAGGAAATGAGCCGCAACATGTCACCCATACGATCTTTTAAGGTGTCGGTTCCTTGTAGGAACCCACGGTCAGGAGAACGGAAGCATCCCACACTACGGAAAAGCAAACTCGAGGCTCCATCATAGCCCCATAACGACGCAGTGGTAACTTCTTTTCTTATGGATACATTTCGAATTAAACTTGTGGTTGTGGGTCCAGGTAGCTCGGCCAATATTATCAAGTCGAGGGCAACAGAATAGCTTGGACTGCTTGACCAAATTATGCCAGCCCTTCAAACCATCAACGGATTCAACGAGGCGACCACAAGTCATATTCTCGACTGTTTCTAAATGAACAAACAAAGGACCGTACTGCATCCTTCAAGTAGATAACTGAAGGACTACTAAGGTCCAAAGCGCCATCACCACTAAGGTACAACCATCTCCCTTTTCAAGTTACACCTTGTACTCACGTTTATATAGGTGCCCGACTGAGATGGTCAAAGCGCTAACCCAGCTCGAAGATCTTAAGGTTTTAAAAGCATCCATTGCACTCTTTTTCTCACATTGAGTTTTTATCCCGAAAAGGGTTTTACCGGCAAGGTTTTTAACAAGGCAACATTTATATGCTACCTAAGGAAGATCTAACAAGTATTCAAAGCTTATTTTGCAATCAACCTCAAATACTAAGGGGCATCCGCCGGAAGGTCACCTACTCAGAGAAGCCAAGATATACCAAACAGGGGCTCAATAGGAAAATAATGTATCGGGCCAAACGATCGAACGAATCGTGTCTATATAGAACAACCAGGTCCTTAACAGTAAAAACATATATACTTGTACCAAGTAATCAATGAATACTTCCCAAAAGCATTTTGCATTTCAAGGAAACTCGGTATTTTTGCAAAAATGGCTCCTCTATCAAAAATGTCCCGAACACTCGGGTACTGGCGTCAACAATTCACAACGATGCGACCCCCGAGTCGGAGCTTCGAGCTCGCATGCCCTCAATGAGGCAACAATAAGACCACGAAATAGCTCCAAAGCCAATCAACATCCCGAACACTCGGGGACTGGCGTCGAAAATTCAATACCACATGACCTCCGGGTCGGTAATTCCGAAACCATATGCCCTCAATAAGGCAATACCAAGTTTACAAGTAATGTCTTCCGAGTCAAGGAACCCTCGATGACTTGGGGATTGACTTATCAAAACCCGAGGTCGTAAGGCCATATGTAGGCAGCCTCGGTCTCGTATGACCTATACAGGGCAACAGCAATACCTGTAAGACCTCAAGCAAGGCATGAACCATACTTGTACCAAGTATCCAAAACTGTAAGACCTCAAAGGCATGTAAAACTTGTAATACCTTACTAAATGCATAAACCCGATCTTAATGTTTCGGCTATATATCGAACTTGTAAGACCACCAAAAAGGCATACCCTCGATATAGATGCCAAAACTACTTCACTCGGGACTTAAAGGCTCCGGCCAAACACAAGTGACTCCGGTCACAAGGCTGTACCATCCAAACTAACACAACTCAAGGATGCCCTACCGTCACTATAAAATCATAAGCCATTAATTACATTGAATATACTTCAGAAAGAACTGCTTAAACAGGCTACCCTTGATATAGGCAAAAGAGCTTGGACCACGTCAGCTCCTGAACACTGGCTTCGAGAAATTCAGCCTCCGAGCCAAACCTCTCAAGTTGCTCGATCATCGCTATATAACGACTCACAATCGAGGTTTTTGATTAAACCATGGAAGAGTCAGGCAAACATTATCTCAAAAAGTCCTTAACGAGGGAAAAATACAGTCATGCTCAACCTATTCATGTGAGATGCACGTGAAGGAGATGAATCTAACTGATCAAGAAGAAATATCTCCTGATCTGATCGAAAAGGTTGTATATTGGATAAGGAGAGAAAGACTCCTTACATGAAGAGAACACAGTTTAGGAAGAAGATAGTGTTAGAGTTTGAGATCACCATGAACTCTTCTACGATAGAATAGTAGCAATTGAATCCCAGTCAAACTTTGATTACTAACCTATTAAATGTCAGTGTTGTTCTCTTTTGCAGGAAATGCACAGAAGTAGAAGTTAAACTTAAATTGAGAGCAAAAGAGCAAGGCGATTTTGCAAGCAATTTATGTGTGATTTGAGTGTGCAATCCTAAAGCTACTTGAATGAGATACAAGAACCAGTTCCATGTGTCTATATTTTATTCTAGTTCAATTGTTGTAGCTGATTTTACATTGTACCTTTCAGCTTTCATAGAAACAATCGTGTTAGGTACCCAGAGTATTCAAGTTAGAGTTAACTTGAATTTGTCGCAACAGTTGAGGCTGTGTGCCACAATGGGATTAGAGTTAATCCTTAGGTTTACAAAGAGTTTTGTAAATGTTGTTTTGGCTCAGTGATTTTAGTGGATGTTTGGGTCAATCCTACTAAGTAGTAGGCATGGGTTTTTCACCTTTTGAGCTAGGTGTTTTCCACGTAAAAATCTTTGTATTATTTATTTTTTGTATTTATTATTCCGCAAACAGTAGTAGTTGGAACACTTAGAAGAACCAGGTTCTTCTATAGTTTAGTTAAGCGAAAATTAGGTACCACACAATTCACCCCCTTCCCCCTCTTGTGTGTTATTGACGTTTAAAACATCAATTGGTATCAGAGCGGGTTATCCTTGAAGAGGTTAACACCTTAGGAAAATATCAAAATGAGTGCACCACCTGGAAATTGGGAAGGGCAATCCACTGCTAGGCCTCCACTCTTTAATGGTCAGTACTATTATTGGTGGAAGAACAGGATGAGAGATCAAGTCATAGGAGAAGACTATGAACTCTGGGACATAGTCACTAATGGTCCCCTGGCGACTACAAAGAAAAATGCTGGAGGAGTGGATGTGCCAATGACAAGAGCTGACTGAACTGCCGAAGACTTGAAGAAATGTGAGAAGAATGTCAAGGCCAAGAAATGGCTTGTGTGTGGACTGGGTCTTGACGAGTACAGCAAGATTCAAAGTTGTACCACTGCTAAGGAGATATGGGACACTTTACAAGTGGCTCATGAAGGAACTCCTCAAGTAAAGAGATCAAGAGTAACACTGCTATACTCTCAATATGAGAATTTCACTATGAAGGAAGGAGAAACTATCTAGGAGATGTGCACAAGGTTCACAACACTAACAAATGAACTTAAATCTCTTAGGAGAATTATCCTTGAAGAAGACAAGGTTGAGAAAATCTTGACAAGGGTCTTACCACTGACATGGGAAAGCAAAATCACTGCTATTCAGAAATCAAAGAACATCGCTACTCTCAAGTTGGATGAACTCATTGGAAACCTCATTGCCTATGAACTGAGAAGGCAAACCATAAAAATGGATGCACCCAAGAAGGAGAGGAGTCTGGCTCTCAGAATAGCTGAAGGTGCAGATCTGGAGGATGATGAAATGGCCATGATCACAAGGGATTTCAAAAAGTACCTAATGAAAGGAAAGAGTTCTTTAAGAGGTACAACCTTCAACAAACCAAGGGCTCCTGAGAAACAGACCAACGAGGGTTGCTACAAATGTGGCAAGATTAATCACATGATCAAGAACTATCCTCGGTGGAAAATTGAATGGAAGAAAGAAAGGGTTGAACGAAGGAATAGGAAGAAAGAACGGGTTCAACCTAAAAGGAACAAAGGATCAACAAAGGCTATGGTTGCTTCTTGGGGAGAAACATCAGATGAGGATTAAGAAGATGAAGCTGGAGATGAACAAGCACTTATGGCCATTGGAGAATCAGATGATGAACAAGAGGTAAGTGTCCTTCATCTCAAAGACAAGATTAAATTTCTATCTAAAGAAAGGTTGTCTGAACTATTGTTGGACTTCATCGATGAGTCTGAAATAATTAACAATGAGAAGGAAGAGATGTCTAGGGAGTGGGTGATCTTAAAAGCCAAGTGCAAAAATCTAGAATCTAGGGTTAATGAGAGTGACAGCAAAAATGTTAAGTTAACGAACCAGGTTCTTGAACTTGACACCAGTGTCCTAGAACTTAGGTCTGAAAATTTAAAACTAAAATTAGGAATAGGTAAGAAGAAATCTGATCACACACATCTCACCTTATAAGAAAACCTAGGAAAAATAAAGGATGAGTTTTACAGCAAAGATGAGCAGATAAGTGTTTTAAAAGAAGACCTAAAGAAGGTAAAGCATGAACTAGACAGATCTTGCAAATGGAATAAGGCTTCTGATGAACTATCCTGGTTACAAGAACATCACTGCAGCAACAAGAGAGTATTTTGGCTATGAGGTACAAGCACCTAGGTGGGACCCAAAAGCAAGTACCTCACTCTTCCTGAAAACAAGATCTGCACATACTGTGGAAAGACTAGTCATTACAAAAATGAATGTAATGCAAAAGAAAAGGCCAGCCAAAAGAACAAAACTTTTGTTCAAGAGAAAAATAGGCTACCTGTGTGGGCTAAAAGGAATTTGATTTATGCCTATGCCTATTGAAAGGGACCCAAACTAATTTGGGTTCCTAAGACTAACCCCTAATTTCTTTTTGCAGGTGCAAGTGAAGGGAAGTAGCCAAATATGGTACATGAATAGTGGCTGCTCAAAACATATGACTGGAAGCAAGAACTAGTTCCTTTCACTTGAGGACTTAAAAGGAGGTATTGTCTCATTTGGAAATGGGAATAAAGGTGAGATTATTGGGGTTGAAAAGGTAGGTAAGACAGACTCACACTCCATTGAGAATGTCTACTTTATAGATGGCTTGAAATATAGCCTAATTAGTGTATCATCACTGTGTGATAGATGTAACCTTGTAGCATTTACCTCTACCAAATGCTTTGTGATTAACCTTACCACTGACAAGATTATTTTGCAGGGAAAAAGAGTTAACAATATTTACATTGTATATTTTTCCACTCTTTTATAAAATGAACTCACTTGCTTGAGTGTGTTGGACAATGATCCCCTCCTGTGGCACAAAAGACTTGGTCATGCAAGTCTGAATCAACTCAACAAATTAGTCTCCAAGGACTTGGTGATAGGGTCACCTAACATTAAGTTCAAGGAAGACAAAGTTTGTGAGGCCTGTGCAAGGGGGAAGCAGGTAAGATCATCCTTTAAAAGTAAGAAAATGGTAAGCACGACCAGGACGTTGGAACTGGTTCATATGGATCTCTGTGGTCCAATGAGAGCATTGAGAAGAGGTGGTAAGAAATATGTGATGGTACTTGTTGATGATTATTCTAGGTTTACCTGGGTACTATTCTTAACATCTAAGGATGAAGCATTTGATATGTTTACTGCCTTTGATAGAAAAACTCAGAAACAACTAGGTAATCAACTTGCATCCATCAGGTCTGATCATGGAACTGAATTTGAAAATGCTAAGTTTGCTGAATTTTGTGATGAGCATTGTATAGATCATAACTTCTCTGCCCCTAGGACTTCTCAACAAAATGGAGTAGTTGAAAGGAAGAACAGGACTCTTGAAGATATGGCTAGGACTATGCTTCTTTCTACTAAACCGCCCCATAGCTTCTGGGCAGAGGTTGTCAACACTACATGTTATATCATAAATAGATGCATGACTAGACCTCTTGTAGTGAAGACTCCCTATGAGTTACTTAAAGGGAGAAAACAAAATATATCCCATCTCAGGATATTTAGATGCAAGTTCTTTGTGCACAATAATGGAAAGGACTCCCTAGGTAAGTTTGATCACAGAAGTGATCAGGGAGTATTCTTGGGATAATCTTCACATAGCAAAGCATATAAAGTGTTCAATAAAAGAAATTTTTGTGTAGAAGAAAGTGTACATGTAGTGTTTGATGAAACTAATATTCTTTCTAAGAGACAGGAACATGAAGATGAAGCTATTGGGCTGGTAAAAGATTTGAGTGTAGTTTCTGCTCAAGCTAAACAGGCTCCAAAAGAAGGAACTAGTGATGGAACAGGTTCTTCCATCCAGGGCAACCTGACAGGGGGAACTGATCAAAGAGGAACCGAAACCAATCCCCTAAAGGAACCTATTCATGACCCTATTCCTTAGCAACAGAAAATGGGAGAAACATCAAGCAAAAATCAGTTGGTTTTGAAACCTCACAAGTATAAAATTTCTCATCCTATTGAGAACATAATTACTGATCCAACCTCTGGAGTCAAGACTAGATTACAATTAAAGAATATGTGCACTTTTGATGTTTTCCTATCTCTTATTGAACCTAAAAATGTTGTTGAGGCTTTGCAGGATGCAGACTAGGTAAAAGCAATGTAAGATGAACTCAATCAGCTTGAGAGAAGTCAAGTTTGGCATCTAGTTCCAAGACCCAAGGACAGATCAGTTATGGCACAAAATGGGTCTTCAGAAACAAGCTTGATAAAGATGGAATAGTTATAAGAAACAAGGCAAGACTGGTGGTCCAAGATTACAGCCAGGAGGAGGGTATAAATTATGATGAGACTTTTGCTCCAGTTGCAAGACTGGAGGCAATAAGACTTCTCATAGCTTTTGCAGCACACATGGAAATCACTCTTCATTAGATAGATGTCAAGAGTGCCTTCATAAATGGCTACCTAAAGGAAGAAGTGTTTGTTAAACAACCTCCAGGGTTTGAGAGCAAATAATGTCCTGAACATGTGTACAAATTAGACAAGGCTCTCTATGGACTCAAGCAGGCTCCAAGAGCACGGTATGAACGATTGTCCAAATAGCTGCTTGAGCATGGGTACAAAAGAGGTAAAATTGGCAGAACTCTATTCTTGAGTGAAAAAGGTAAGGATCTTCTTGTGGTACAAATATATGTTGATGGCATAATTTTTGGGGCAACCACTAACAAACTAAGTAAGGATTTTGCCAGATTAATGGGGAGTGAGTTTTAAATGAGTATGATGGGTGAGCTTAACTTTTTCTTAGGCTTACAAATTAAACAAAGCCCAAATGGAACCATGATCCATCAGCAGAAATATGCAAAAGAGCTGATCAAAAAGTTTAAAATGGATGAATCAAAGGGAATAGATACCCCCATTGCAACTGCCACTAAATTAGACATAGATGAACCTAGTTCATCTATTGATCAGAAGTTGTATAGGGGTATGATTGGTTCACTTTTTTATCTTACTGCCAGCAGACCTGACGTAGTTTTTAGTATAGGGCTTTGTGCTCGCTTTCAGGGTAATCCAAAGGAATCTCACTTGACTACTGTCAAGAGGATACTGAGATATTTGACAGGCACTACTGATCTGTTTCTTTGGTACCCTAAAGGTAGTAATTTCAATCTAGTAAGGTATGTTGATGTTGATTATGCAGGTTTCCATATGGATAGGAAAAGAACCTCAGGTATGGCTCATTTTCTTGGTTCATGTCATGTATCATGGGCCACTAAAAAGCAAAATTCAGTGGCGTTATTCACTGCTGAGGCTGAATATGTTGTTGCTGGCTCTTGTTGTGCTCAATTGTTGCGGATCAAACAACAGCTGGTAGATTTTGGCATTGAAGTTGGTTGCATTCCTATCTTCTATGATAACACTAGTGCTATAAGTATGAAAAATAACCCTATTCATTATGAGAGGACTAAGCACATAGATGTTAGACACCACTTCTTAAGAGATAACTATGAGAAAGGATTGATCTTCATAGAATTATGTGCTACTTATAAACAAATTGCTGACAACTTCACTAAAGCACTAAGTAAAGAAAATTTTGAGAGGAACAGGTTTGAATTAGGGATGATTAAGATCACCTAATAGGACCAACATATAATGCAAAATGAAAAAAAAATGAAATTTTGGCTAGGAAATCTAAACTTGTGTAAATATCTAGATTAATTTTTACTCAGCTTCATACTGTAATTAGTATAGTCCTGTGACATGTATTAATATGACTCACTGATCTCTTACAAAATTTTCTCTATTATGGCAAATAAAAGCATGTTCAAGAGAATTCTAAATGAAGAACTTGGTTCATCAATATGGGTTCATCTGAAAGCAAAGGTGTGTTTTCTATACTCTGCACAATTAGAAATATAAATATTTAAATCATGACCAGAAGTCTTACAATTGTTCAATTCCTTAGAAAATTCTATCTGTTAGCTTTGAACTAATTCCGTCAGCCTTAAAACTCTAAACCACAAAAATTACCTAAAATCTAGGAAGCTTAACCGATCATTCAAACATGCAATTTCAGGTTATGACCGTCACACCTCCTTTTTACCCGCCCGAGAGAGTGTAAGGGAGTTTTTCCAATTAAAGTGACATTATTCGAAATGGGATATTTTATTTAATTTCTCAGAGTCGCCACTTGGAATATTTGAATTGGTGTCCCAAGTCACCGGTTTGTTTTAAATCCCAAATCGAGGAAAAATCGACTTTCCTTTTGAAGTCTACGAACCAGAAATTCTAGATAAGGAATTCTGTTAACCCGAGGGGAGGTGTTAGGCACCCCCGGATTCCGTGGTTCTAGCACGGCCGCTTAAACTATTACAATTGGCCTATTATCTAATTTTAAAACATGTTTCAACCTATGGTATATTTTTTTAACTTATTAGCCGCTTTTAATTAATTTTAGGAAAATTCAACATCATCTAAAATACGTCTTGAACCACGTCACATGAAATGCACCCGCGGTCCACGACACATTTTATCTAACATTGTTGAGATTTGGATTTGGGTCACATGAAATGCACACCCGAGTTTAGGAAATTATTTTTTAAAAAATAGCGCGCCTAAAGCAACTGCGCACTTTTAAGTTTGCGAGGGCCATGGAAAATTCAACCAAATGGCACGCCTCGATTTCTAAGGATTAAAATTAATTAAATGAGGGCCATGAGTTTTGAGATTTTGTTTTAGCATGGCGTGCCTCGATTATTCTAAAAGGATTGTATTCAATTTAAAGCAAACTACAAATATTCATGATTATGTTTCCTCCTAAAAATACTTTGAGATTATTGTAAGGTCATGATTTATGAATATGGAATTATTATCGAAGAAATATATGATTTGAGTTATTATGGACCTAATCACCCATGTCGGTATCAAATTTGCTATTGACTTTACATCCTTTAATTTGGATCCAAGCTATTACATCGTTCTCTCTCCATTTTGAATACATCTTCCTATCTTTTCCTATGAACTACAATCTCATTGAAGAAACTCATTTTGTCTCTCACGAATTCTATTTTTTGATGCTCTTCCTTCATTTTTTATTCATATCTTTCAAGTTGGTAGATAACCAAAATATAATATACAAATCAAAAGGAAATACGGTGAAAGAAAAATAATGGAAACATTGGTTAAGAAAAGAATGAACCTTTTGTAGGTGAAAATCTTATTCAATACATATGGAGCAAAAAACCATCAAATTTAATGTGCAAAACGAACCACAATCAGAGGCAATGAGCGGAAACCTTTCGAACCGAACTCAACTTCGACCTCTTCGGGCTAGTATTTTGGGCTATCTTTTAAATTAAATTTGAAGCTTTTGGATTTGATTTTTGGTGTGATTTTGCTCCTATTTTTGAGGTATTTGTTTTGTCTTAAACAAGGTAATGAATGGCTATATTATTTTTTTGAAAGAAATAGGTAGAAAGAATGAAACTAGTAGAAATTCTCTTTAGCATAGAAGAAGAAAATTTGTTTTCTCTCAATTTCCTCCCTTCTTCCCTCTTTTTTTTCTTCAAATATGGAGAATTTTTCGAAAATTTTCAGATTTGTTTTTAATTATTTAATTATTTCTTTATTTAAAAGAAATCCCATTTACATTTTGCTTTTCTTTTTTTTATAAAAAGAATTCCCACCTTTCTTTACTTTTATTTTTTAAATTCCAACTTTAATTACTTATATCTTATTTAAGATCCCACTTTTTTACTTTTTTTTTTACTTGTTTTACTTTTCTTTAAAATAAATCCACTTTCTTTTACTTTTCTTTTTAAAAAATTCTACTTTCTTTTATTTAATTTTTAATTTTCAGCCATCTTTAATTTTATTTTTTAATTCCCACTTTCTTTTACTTTTTATTTTTAAAATTTTCACAAAACTTTACTTTTATTTTTTTAGTTTTCCACTTTTTTTACTTTTTAAAAGAGAATTCCACCTACTTTTGCTTTTATTTTTTTTAATTCCATACTTCCCTTTTTCTTATTTTTTAAATATCTTCCGAAAATTAAAAAAAAAATATTTTTTGGTTTTATTTATTGTTTAAAAAAAATTAATAGTAATAATTCAACTTCTAAAATTTTGTATTTTTACCCTAGAATAAAAGTTTAACAAAGCTAAAAGTTGTAGGTTAAAACCCCTAAAATATTTACATAGAAGAAGTGACAAAAAATTAAATATTGTCAAAAATTAGGCGCTCACAATGACCACTGCTAAAGCTGCCGTTATACATTAAATGTGTATTTATCTTTAAATACACGTTATTACCTCTTGTCATCTCCATAATTCTAAACCATCAAAAATCCCTCTTCAATTTCATTCGCTTTCTTCTCCAAAATTCTAACTCACCAATTCTCTCAAGAAACCAGTGATCATGGCAAACCCACAAGACGATCCTGGAACTCCTCCACCACTCACTCCCTCTAATTCATCTACCCCTCCTCCACCTAGTACATCTCCCAAACCCAGGCTGAGAAGGGTGAAAATGCTTGCTTGGAAAACAGTAGCGTTTGGGGCTCTCAAAAAGAAATTAAATGAGAAATTAAAGGCAAGCGAGGTCCAAGACTCTGACTCCAACTCTGATTCTGAGTCATACAAATCCGCTAGTGAGGGGGAAGGACCTGGGTCTTCTGACTCTAAAAGGACTCAAGAATCCCCTTACAAGGTAAGTTCTTCTTTGTCTGAAAATCTAGATACTAGATTTGTTCTGGTTGGGCCTATTAATGATGTATAATTACCTGAGTTACGAAGGAGTGGAGGTAAAAAAAATCTGAAAAAGAAAAAGAGAGAGAGGGTGCATGTGGTGAAGAGAGGGGAATTGGGAAAAGAGTGGTTGATCATTCACCCACTGCTGATTTGTCTGTGCCTATTATCTTTGGGGTTGAATAAGAAAAGGTATAAGAGAGTGGCAAGAAGTCAGGAGGAAGTGGTTCTGGTGAAGTTGCTGAAGGGTTAATTCATCTAAGCACACAAGGAGATGAACCTGGTTCATCCATTGAAGAGACCCTAGCAGACTTGTTGAAAAAGGTTGGGGCAAGTTATGATCTAAAGAAACGAAGAACTCCCACACCAAAATCCCCTAGTACTCCTAAACCCTCCAAGAAAAGAAAGGCTTCATCCCCAACAACTACTGAAATGTCATTGCCAAAGGGAAGAGCTATGAGAAGCAAGATGAAGCATAGTGAGAGTGATTTCCAAAAGGCTCTAGCTGAGAGTAAGAATAAAAAGATGGCTAAAGAAAAAGGGAAGGTTGCAAAGTCCTCAAAGGCTATGGAAGTTGAGGAGATGGAACAGGTCCATCAGGAGGAAGTTCAAAAAGTGGAGGTTCAGACCCCCAAGCCCAAAAACTCCAAGACTTCTTCCAAGAAGTCTTCCTCTATGTCTGAGGCTGTTGAACCTTCATTAGCCAAGCGGACAAGGTCTGCAGTGAAAAGTAAACAAGTGAGAATTTCTGAAGATGAGGAATGGAGTAGAGAAGAAGAAGAAGATGAGTCTGATGGTGAACAAGACAAGCTTGCCATGTTTGGCAAAAGAAAGATTTTGAAGGGTAGACTGCTGAAACACCTGGTAGAACTAGGAATGATGAGACCGGTGGATGCCTTAGCTACTCAGGGGTGGAAGGACATGGTCCTTTAGATGGATGGTAGGCTAGCCAGGAATGAGATCATTGAGTTCATGGACAATGCAGAGGTTAAGGATGGCAAGGTTAGCAGCCTGGTGAAAGGAGTTCAAGTGTCCTTTGATGCAGAAAAACTGGGAGAGATCCTTGATATACCCTCTGAAGGGTTTGATGACTATACAAGGCAAAGGTGGCATTGTCTGGACTCCCTTCCTACTGCCCTTGACATTACCAGGAGGTTTTGTGATGCTGAAGATATGAATGAGGCTAGGGCTGTTCAGAAAAGTGAAATGAGGCCTCATCACAAGGTCTTGTTTGAATTTGTCAATAAGTGCCTATTGCCCAGACATGGGAGAAGGCATATTGCAAATTATATGGACCTAATTCTTATGGAGTGCCTGGAAAGTGGAAGGCAAATTAATTGGCATGCCTTCATCATCAAGCTGCTGGACAGGGTCATCAATGGCTCAAAGACTCATGCTACTCCCTATGGCTTTATTCTGACTACGATTCTGGATAGGTGCAATGTGCCTTTGAAAAAAATGGGAAATGGCTTCAATCAAGGATCACTTTGGCATTAGTACTCTGATTTCTTATGACTATTTGGTCAATGCCATCCCAAATGAACCTGGTTCATCTAAAAAAATTCCTATCAACAGTAAAGTCAGGGCTCTTGTTCAGGAATGTGAAGCCAAGGATGCTGAGATAGCTAGGCTCAAGGATCATATGGCAGAGCTGGAATCTGAGAGGGATGCTCTCAAAACTGAGCTTGCCAATGAAAAGGAGAAGAATGATGGAATTCTTCATACTGCTGAATCTTCTTCAAGCCCAAAATCAACCCTCTAGCTCCCCGAAGCCTTAGGAATTCTAGCTTTTGTCTCTTGAACCTGTCTAGTACCTTCAGTCACCCGGATTAGGGATTTTTCTATCTTTTTGCTCATAATTTAAATGTTTTTGCTTTTTGATTGTGGATTGTGGTAGCAACATAACTTCTATCAATGATATCTACTGTTTTTGCTGTTGTTCATTGTTAATCTTTCCTTGATAGTTTAAATATGTTGGCTTAATTACTAATGATTAAACCATGGTTGCCCTTGCAGTTGCCCCAGTGGCCATGAGTACTTATTAAAATCTGGGAATCACACTTTGTATGCAACTTTTTGATGATGCCAAAAGGGGTAAGAGATATGAGATATTGTGCTTTACACATTCTAAATTAAGTGATATTTATAACCTAATTAATCTGGTCCTTCATGATAAGTGAATTTTCTAAACTTTGAATTGATAGTTAAGATGAGTTCTTACATGATCCAAGTAAGTAAAAAGCACAAAGTTTGTCATCATCAAAAATGGGGAATTTGTTGGCCCATGAACAGGTAAAAAATTTAAGATTGACAAAAGAACTCAGACATGGACCAGGTCCATCTTGTGAAGCACAGTCATGCTCAACCTATACATGTGAGATGCACGCGAAGGAGATGAATCTAACTGATCAAGAAGCAATATCTCCTGATCTGATCGAAAAGGTTGCATATTGGATAAGGAGAGAAAGACTCCTTACATGAAGAGAACACAGTCTAGGAAGAAGATAGTGTTAGAGTTTGAGATCACCATGAACTCTTCTACAATAGAAGATTAGCAATTAAATCCCAGTCAAACTCTGATTACTAACCTATTAAATGTCAGTGTTGTTCTCTTTTACAAGAAATGCACATAAGCAGAAGTTAAACTTAAATTGAGAGCAAAAGAGCAAGGCGATTTTGCAAGCAATTTATGTGTGATTTGAGTGTGCAATCTTGAAGCTACTTGAACGAGATAGAAGAAATAGTTCCATGTGTCTATCTTTTATTCTAGTTCAATTGTAGTAGGTGATTTTACATTGTACCTTTTAGCTTTCATAGAAGCAATTGTGTTAGGTACCCAAAGTGTTTAAGTTAGAGTTAACTTGAAGTTGTCGTAACAGTTGAGGTTGTGTGCCACAACGGGATTAGAGTTAATCCTTAGGCTTACAAAGAGTTTTGTAATTGTTGTTTTGGCTCAGTGATTTTAGTGGAAGTTTGGGAAAATCCTACTGAGTAGTAGGTCGTGGTTTTTTCACCTTTTGAGCCAGGTGTTTTCCACGTAAAAATCTCTGTGTACTTTATTTTTTGTATTTATTATTCCGCAAACAGTAGTAGTTGGAACACTTAGAAGAACCAAGTTCTTCTATAGTTCAGTTAAGCGAAAATTACGTACCACACAAATCTGCCCCCCCCCCCACCTCTTGTGTGGTATTGACGTTTAAAACATTACCTACATAAAAGGTGGCATCGACCCAACATGTAAGAGCCATTGTCGCCAGCCCACATAAAAGGTCGCATCAACCCAAGGCATAAGAGCCATTGTCGCCATCCCACATCAAAAGGTCGCATCGACCCAAGGCGTAAGAGCCACTGTCACCAGACCACACAAACCTAACACATAAGAGCCTAAGGGCCAGCTTGCATTTCAAAAACTTGAGGGTTAAATGAGCTCGAGTCAAAACCTGATTCGGAGACTGAACCCAAAATAGTTGACCGAATATGCCTAAGAGCAAAAGCATAAGAGCCATTGTCGCCAGCACCAAAATAAAAGGTCATATTGACCAAGCACCTAAGAGCCCACGGGCCAGCTTAATGAGCCTCAGGGCCGCACCACGAATCTAAGGATTCCTTCCAGAGCCAGTTCATCTGGCTATAATCAAGGCAAAAAGAAATGTAGGAGAAACAAAACTGTGAGGTCTCCCGTTTATACATACATGCAAAAAACTACAAGCTCCATTTACAACATATTCTAAAAGTACGGAATACAACAACAGAAAAGGAAATATACGTCCCCCTTGGGGACAATTGCCCAACAGCCCCATCTTCGGCATCGGATAGAAGGAATTTAGCATCGTATTCTTCCACCTTCGCCGGCTTGATCTCTTCCGAGTGGTCGAAGCCCCTGGCATGAATTTTCTCGAGGGTTTCCCTCCGTGATTTACACATCAAGTACTCTTTACTATTGCTCCCACGATCAAGAACTTTCCTCAGCTCAGCTCTAGCATTGGCAGTGCCCTTCAAATAGGCTGCCACTTTCTGGTCAGCCCTACTGCGACTCATTACAGCCTCATCCCGGACATTCACCACCGCGGCTTTCTCCTTTAAAAGCTCGGACTCGAGCTTTGTGATCATATTCACTCAGACAAAATCATTCGCACGAGTGTTCCAGACTTGCACCTCGAGGGCAGAAGCCTTTGCCAAAGCACCCTCCTTGGACGCAACTTGTGCATCTACCTGAGCCTTTAACTTATTAAACTCACGTTTGGCCCAGCCAATTGTACCCCAAAGTCGTTCCATCTCCTCCGTTTTTCCCTCCAACTGAAGTATCGAAACATTAATCTCCGAAAATGAAAGGGGGAACATACATCAACATGAAATACAGGTTACCTATCTTTTGAGACGGCTCTCGCAGTTCCGACTTCGATCTGGCTCACACCGCAAGTATACCAGCTTACTTTCCTTCCTGCCACAAAGGAGCCTAAGGGACTTCCCATATTCAAAGCTTTCCGCAGCCCGGCCTCATGGAAAAATAGCTCGGGCTTAAGCTTGTCAAAGGCCTGCAGAGAGAAATTCAATAAGAAAGGAAGGGCACGAAACCAAAATAAGCATATTATAATAGAACCAAGCCGCTGAGCCTCACCAAAGTCCGAGCCAATGTCTTATGGGCTAGTATCCCTCGAAGAGCCTTTGGTAGAAAAAGAAGAGGGTTTCACATGACCCTCATTCCTTGAAGTACCTTCGACGGGAACGGAAAATGATCTTTCAAAAACAGAGGCATCCGAAGCTAGAAGATTGGCAGATTCGCCTCTTTTGATCCTCAGAAGATGACTCGCCCCGCCATAAGCATCCTCACACCTCAAAGACTCTTTCCATTTATTGTCGATCCTTGACCCCGAGGTTAGCAGTCTCTCCTCCTCCCCCAAGGAGCACGGCCTCATCTTGGAAAAATCTCCAACACCTGCGACGGGAGAGTTAGCGTGCTAAAAGTAAAAGTACCTTTCTAATGAAATAAGCCACTAAACGCCTACTGTGATGCTTTGCCTCCCATCTCCCCTTGGACAGGTCTCACCACCTGTGCTTATCATAGGTCAAACAAGCTGCCAGTTTGCGAGACCATTCATCCAGATCAGGGATCTCGTTCGGCAACCAAGGAATCGCTACAAAGAATGAAATTGAAAGATGCCTTTATGGGCCCGCCTCCGCTATGGACAAAGCAATAAAGATACAGGTATGCCATTTATGTGTGAAATTCCATTTCTTAGGAAATGGAAAAAACTCTTCAGGGATAATATCGACCGTCTGTACTCAAACGAATCGAGTGGAGTGATGCTGCAGAGTAATCATGCCCCGTTAATGCAACGGCCGATATAACCTAGCAAGATGGCTGAGAGTGAAGTCGAGCCCGGCTTTATCCGCAAAGTACCTTATCATCATCACTATCTCCCAAAGGGATGGGTGAGCCTACGCCATGTTAACCTAATTTCTTCTACATAATTCAAGCACGACCCTATCGGGGGGACCTGACATAAAAGGATGCATATTCACGCTCAAAAACCCCTCAACATGGTTCATGATACTCTCCTCCGGGGAAGGTACCTACAGTACCACTCCTACTCCCCATCCGCAATCTTTTCTAATCATTTCGAGGTGTTCCTCCCCTGATGATGTGATGAACCTCGACGCATGCTCCCGATGTCTTTAAACATTGGGAGGCCTCTCAAACGTAAAGTCTCTCCTCGAGACAATGCACCTCGAGGCCCGCTCATCGGGCACCAATGGTGTACCACCGACCGGATGCAGAACAGAGGCAGAGCTCCCATCTCCTTGATGGGCGGATGTCGATGTAGCAATCATGGCTATGGCAAAATAGGGAAAGGATGGTGAAGATATGGGCAAAGGCTTTGAGTTGAAACAGCGGGAGAACTAGCACAAAGAATCAAGTTTTATGAAAGAAATAGTTACTTAGAGTAGCAGAATCTCCATTTGAGAAGTAAGCAAGTGAATATATAGGGGCAAAGCAGCGACTACTCGCCTACCCAGAAGGCTAATTAATTCTAGCCATGACAATGTCACCTTTTTTGGAAATGTACTGGCAGGACCACCCCGGAGGTCCCATTATCAAGTAACATGAATGTTGCTATCCCACAAAATTCGAGAGGTATTGAGACCTCGAGGGTTTCATGCTATCATAAGCATCGGCCCTAGAGGAGCTATCGACCTGATTTCGAGAATAGAACCCAATTTCGGGGCCCCCGATTACTCCAAGTATAGGCTTCAAAGAGCTAATATTAAAATTCAAAGACTAACTCCACAAGAGCGACGAGATATAAAGAATGGAATGTCTTGAAGCAGAAAGATTCTCCTGCATTGCCAAAAAATATATTTACAAGGGGCGTCTTTACAAGACCCATTTCCCCGGGAATACATACACAGAAAGAAAAAAGAAAAGCAAAAGCGATGCAGGCCTACTCTTCATCGCCAGTACCCTCTGAACCATCTCCAGGACCCTCATCTAAAGCGACTAAGAGTGCCAATTTTCCCTCCAACTCTCGGGCCTCCTCATCAGCTGAGAGATCGAAACCTTTGGCTCTGACTCCCTCTAAGGCTTGACTCTTCGCCTTCGCACTGGCATGAGCGACAATCCGATCCAATTTTATCTCGGCCTCTATCGATATATTTTGGGCTATTTGATTTGCAGTGGTTGCATCCTTCAGATAAGTAGAAACTTTTTTTTCTACCTCGGACTTGGCCGTAGTTAGCGCAGCGATCTCTTTTCGAGCATTTTGGAGAAGACCCTGGGTCGATGTCAATTCTGAGGTCACTACCTCATTTTGCTCCCTGAACCCGAGGATCTCCACATTCTTCTGCCCGATCTGTGAAGGGAAAGGTAAGCTAGTCAGTATCTAATTATGGAAATGAGAAGCGCATTTACGGATGGCGAAATACGTGCTCAGCGAGATAAGTGTTTTCTCAAAGCACTCCCTCCAAAGTCGTCCGAAGCTTGCTTGACTCTTTCTCCTTTCGGGCAGAGAAAGCCTACGACTCCTGCAGTCCCGAGTAAAGCTTCTCAAGCTCTTTTTCACAGCATGAAAGCTCATTTCGGAGCCTAGAGAGGGCATGGTCATACATCTCCTTAGAGTAAGGCAAAAGAGAAGAGTTAGATAAATGAGGAATAATGCTTAAGACTAAGGAAATATACATAAACAGCTATCACCTGCCGCTGGAACCTCTCCGCTGCCTTGATGGCACTGGGAGAATCGAGATCGATGTCCTCGCTGACATCATCAATATCATCGAGAATGTTGCCAAGCACACCTCCCCCCTTGAGGGGACCCCCCCATGTTGGCGGCATTCAGGTCCTAAGTGTCCCTTAACTCCCCTGACGAAAACTGAGGGACCAAGCTAAGGTCATCCAGGGCATTGATCTCACCAAGGGGAAACTCTTGCCCCCGAAAAGCTCCAGACCCATACGCTTCGGGACCAGCAGCATTGGTCTCCCCAGCAGGAACTGCACCATATCCGGTCACGGGATTCGAGACCACATTGACACCCTTCTTAGTGGAATACATCACGTGGGACCGATCTGAATCGGCCGTTACCGATTCAGCGGTCTCCGGTTAGGGCAGCTGCGTGACTCCCGCACTCAACCTCATCATCATCTTCATCCCTAGTGCCAAGACTTGCTCTGGAAGCTGAAGCCAAGGTCCTGGTGGCAGATCAAGGCCTGCATGATTTAGGTTTCTTTGTCGTAGGAGAATCAGCAGCCACCTTACCCTTCCTTTTCTTGACCTTAGCAGGCTCCAAAGTCTCCATCTCGCGATCAGGAGGCGATCTCATCTACACACCATCACCAAGGCCTGCACGAACACAGTGTCCGAAATTTATCATCACAAAGGGTAAGGGGGAGAGGCATAAGATTAAGATATAGGTGGCAAAAAGAACTTTACCATAATTCTTGGCCACCCACCGCGTCTTAGCCAGGTCGAGCCAAGACCGGAAGAGATACGTGAATGAGGTATCCAACCACCTGATCCATCTTGGCAGATCCTGAACTACTTTGGGATACCAAGCGCTAGATGCAAAAACCAAAAGGAGATCATTTTTTCGGAAGGTAGGTAAGAAGGTCACAAAGCATATCCGAGGGAAAAGTACTTACGTTATATATTCCACTTCATCGGGAATGGCATCCTCCCGGCTGGGATGACACTCGAGGTCCTCACTCGGACGAACCTGCTCATCCACCCTCGATCCTTGTCCTCATCGGTGCTTGGGAAAATGATTTTTTGGATTTATGGTGAAGCTTAATCAAACCTCGATAAAATCGAGGGCTATACAACCTAATCAAGTGGTCGAGGGTAAAGGTCCCACCCTCGACCCCATTAGAGAAGTGGCGGAGCATGAAGACTATCCTCTAGAAACATGGATAGATTTGACCAGGCGTCACTTAGTACTTATCGTAGAAATCAAGAATAATCGGATCTATCTCCGGGGAAGAAGGTTTAGAAGAATTGACCATACCCAAAGTGAACGGGTAAGTATATACGTAAAGGAAAACAACTTTATGATCCGTTATGCTCTCATTAGAGCAGGGGATCTCAACCAGCGTTGCCTCCTCCCATCGGCAGTTGTTGATATCCAATTTTTCTCTATATATTTTCAATACGCAAAATACCTTCAAAATATCATATATAAGCATTTCCAAGATTTTAATTATTTTTTCCATAATTTTAAGATTTTAAATTGATTTATTTTTTCCCTTTTTATCCATAAAATCACCAATAATTATTTCCAGAATTATTAGTTTTGATAATTCATCTATTGGATTTCTATATTTGTGCCAAATTATGGCTAAGGTAATTTTTATATACTTTTATAATTACATTAATTATTTTTTAAAACTAAATTGCACATAATTGCAATATTAGCCCTTTTAAGATTTAATTATGTTTTATATGCATAAAATTGGATCCTGTATTTTTAAATTGCTAATTATGTATTATAAATTATTTTAGCATTTTAAAATTATTTTTTAGTTATTATCTAACTTTTTATAAATTAAATAGGAAAATGGGCTATTTAAATTTTGGCCAAATTGGCTTTCAAATCTAGCCTAAATCCAACTGACCACCCAACCCAATTGAAAATCCACTGGACCCAAGCCCAAACCCAAATCAAACCCGTAACCCACCTACTCATTTAATCTCGACTGTTGATCTCCTAAATCAGCGGTCCCCATTATTCCCTTCCATAATTAATCCCAAACGACCCCCCCAAACCCTCTCATTTTCACCAAACGATCGCCCTCAAACCCTTTTCCTCTCCAATTCTCTCTGAGACCTAAACCTAACCCTAGCCGCCGCCACCTAAAACCAGCCCTAATCACTTTGATCCTCACTCGATTCATGGATTCCCATGGTTGTTTGAGACGTATACTTGTCTCTTATGTCTCCTGGTTGCTCGTTTTTGTGATTTCATGGAAGGATCTTGAAGAGATCTAGACCAGATCTTGTTCAAAACTCTCTAAGAGCCTATCCATGGTCTTTCATGCCATTTTCCGGCCATCCATGGTTGTTCGAGTAAGATCCATGACTTTTCTGGCTAAAACCGGTGATGTTCTAAGGTTTTCTCATCTTCTTTGGGTTCTCTGAAACCCTAACTCTTGAGATTTTTCACTTTTCTTTAGATCTGTCTTAGATCTAGGTATATCCATGAGTTTTTAACCAAATTTTCCTCATCTTTACTATCTTCCGAAACCCTAGTTTGTTACTGCTCGATTCTTCTCAGATCTTTATAGATCTGAGATGATTCAAGTATTATTAAGCATTTTCCTCTAAAAATCTCCTGTTTTAACTAACATTTTGATTTTAGTCATTCTTTTCTAAAACTAGGGTTTCTTGGAGTTCTTTTACGCATGTTCTAACTGATTTCGTTATGATTAAATCCCTTCCCTTGTTTGTTTTAACCAATTTTGTGCTCTTACTACTTTTAACTTGACTCTGTTAAAAGCCTCTTTTTTAATAATTTTCTTTACTTTGTTTCTATAATTTCCTTACTTTGCTTCTCTGAGTGTTGGCATGCTTTCTTTACTTTGTGTCTGTGTGTTAGCCTGCTTACGTGAGTCCTCTGATTACTCTGCTTCAAATATGCTTTCCTAAATCCCTAGCCTACTTATGTCGCTTTTGTATGACTATGCTCACGTTGTTTGTTCATCTTTTGCTTGTTTCTGTGACTATGCTTCAAATATGTTTTTCTTGCTACATTTGTGGACCTCCTCTATTTATATGATGGAAGTATAGAGTCATGACTCCCTTTTGATCATGTCTGGTTTCCTTAATCGGTGGTGATTCAAAATTTTCTTTCAAAAACCCTAAAAGCTTTGCCATATCTGTTAGGCTGACTGATTTCCTTACCCTATTTTGCTATGATATTTATTTTTCTACTAAGTTGTGTCCTTAATTAGGGCTTTATGAATTTGGTCCTATTGTATGCTACTGAATCTCGACCCCTACTTTGATTAGGTGCTTACCTTAATTAATTCTCCTTGCCTTGTCTGCATTACTACTTATTGTCTCCTTAGTTTGAAAACTTTCTGAACCTAGCCTTAATTACTTATTCTACACTGGTACTATTTTTGAAATCTTTCCTTGTTTGTTATACTCCACCCGTGTATGATTCCTTTCCTTATTTGTCACTTGCCCTTTATCATTCATACTGACTCCCTTGATCAAAGGGAGATTCGAACCAATTTTCTATGTTGAGTTCTATAATTACTAAAGAATTGATTCTTGCCTTATTTTAACCAGTTTTCAAACTACTATATAAATGACACTCTTCTACAGTCTTAACACACGAACACAGTTCAGAATATACACACACACTCAAACTCTCTCTCTTTTCTCTACTACTTGTGTTATTGCTTGTCTAGCTGGTTGAAAGCCAAGGCTAGATTGTGGAACTCTACTTGCTTTACTTTTTATGCACTTTGCTTCCTTAACTGGTATGCTCCTAGTTCAATTCTGAAACTCAACTCTATGTGCTCTATTGTTTGACAATCCCTGTCTCTTTCTGCACTGACTTAATGGCTCATGTTGTTTAATTGCCCTTCTTGTTTGCTGCTTTATTCAGCATGCTTAAGTTCCACCCTCTCTTGTTCAAGTGTAATCGGCATGTCTACTTGAGTTCTTTTTTATCTCCCTCAACTAGTATGCCATGTTAGTATCATAGTCCTCTAATGTACTTGATTAGTACTAAGTGGCACGATCAATTATGTATAATAAACCTCTGTCATGTCTCTATGTCTGATTGCCTATTACTATCCTAATTTCGAGCATGATTCCCTTGTTAACCCTTTGAAGTAGTAGTTTGTAGGCCAATTAGTTCCTACTTGTGCTTTGTGCTTGTTGGTCTATATGTTTCTCTTCTCATCCATGTGTATATATTTCTGATTTGAGCTCTCTATGTCCCCAACCCCTTACTTCCCTGCTTGTGAATGTTGAAATAATACTACAATTTGAGTTTGTTCTGTGTGTGCTGGCTTGTTCCAAGTTATTATTGCTTCTATTCCCTTCTCATTTTCAAAATTGTTCTGTTGTTTTTTCAAACTTATTTCAAGCATGCTGTTTCAAAATTGTTTTCCAATTAGACCCTTTTTTCAAAACATGACAAGCACTCCCACATATACTCTTAGACCACTAGGTTCTTCCCCTTTTGTGTGAGACTTGCCTTGTGACCCTTGAGCTCCCTCTGAACGTGGACATATAAAAGCTGGCCTTTTCCACACTGCATTTACTCTGTCTTGGCTATGAAATATGGGTGTGAGCACTGCCCTGGATCCCTTGAGGTCCTTAGGGAACTTTGACACACCCAGATGTGAGAAAGACTATGAAACAATCTTGGCACCTGAGGTGGTTTATTACATAACTCAGGGAGGAAATCTAAATCCGGTTTTGAAAAGTCTGGGCCTGTTTCAGACTCTCTATAGTATAATTTTTACTTTTCTCATGTAATTCATTCACATGGTCTGTAATAATTTGTAAACAATGGGGTTAGGATAGTGAAATGGGGGTAGCTATGCATGTTATAGATATCAAAAAGGGTAGAATCCATGCTTTAGGTCTATATTTCATGTATGTGCAGTAGAAACCATGCTCTTAAGTCTCATGTATACTGTTTCAGCATCTCATTTTTGACATTCTTATCACTCACAAATCCTGCTTTAGAATAAAGGGTCAGTAAAACAAAGATTGCTACTCTTGCACACTTGACAGCATGCTCTATAATGTCATAACATTTTTCTACATTTAGAAATCCTGCTTTAGGAAAATTCTATAATCCTGACGTGCATTTAGAAATCCTACTTTAGGAATTCTGCATATAAATCATCATGAGCTTTATACATGCATCTTAAATACCATGTTTTACGATCTCATTCGTACTTGCATTCACACTTAGTGTAAATTGCTGATTATAAAAGAGGTAAAAACAACTACACATTTGATTATCCAGTTTAAAATAAACTGGTAACAATCCCTGCATTTTATTACACCAGGAATAGCATGCTCTTAGGCAAAAACGACTTCTGAACTTCTAATGGTTCTGGTAAATGCTTAGGCACTCCTTAGGTATCTAATCTCTTATAAAACTGGAAACTGCTCTCTTTTTTTTGCATTCCGCTAGGCAAGCTCCTAGGGCTAGGTTTTATTAATAACAAAAAGAAAATACAACAATTAGGAAAAGTACAAATAAGGGGGACACTAGCACCGGAATTGTTACCTATATGCCTTGGTAGCCTCAACGGCATAGGAGCAAGGCAACACAAACCGATCTAAACCTTACCATACTATTCCTATTGAGGCGTTGAAAAGCCTCATCTTCTAGCAAGCATGTAATAAATATGAACTTGAGAGTACCAAATATTCTATTATCGCCATAGAGTTTATAACACACTCTATGACGCTATTACAAGTGATGATGCTTTGAAAATGATAAACTAAAACAATGTAGAAATTAGTATCATGCCCCTCATTTATCAAACTTGTGAGTTCTTCAATTTGAACTTCCTTAAAATCCTCTTGAACTGTCTTCAAATAATCTTCAAAGTTGTTCATTTCTTGTCGGATCTTTTGTACTTCGTAGATGTGGAGGGGGCAGCCCTTTTTTTTCTTTTCAACTCTTATTGGGAGTTGCCTGAGTGTTATTTCTTTAGTCACCTTATTTTTTACACTGTTCTTATGAGCGAATTCTCCAGTTCTAGCCGCCTCTTCCGGACAAGATTCAAAAAATTCCTCCTCTTTTGCTTCTTCGGAGATGGCACTGCGTAAGTTGTCCTCAAGCTTTTGATTTGCTTCATCTTGTATAACCATCCACAATGGTTCATGCCTCTTCAATGTATTTTCACTACATGGTTCATGTCTGTTTGTCACTGAAATTTTCTGATTTAGTGTGTTCATTATTGAGAATGATGGGTATGGACTTTTGTGTGGTTTTGGATTGCCCAAAGCATCCAACAACATTCTGTCCTCCAAAGAAATAGCAGGTATATCAGTTACCATTATTACATCTCCAGTCGCGTTTGCATTGGACTGATGCTGCCCAGTTCTATTTGCATTGGACTGCTGCTGCCCAGGTTTAGTATTAACATCAGCTGCATTTGTTGATGTACTATGGACAAAAACAGGATCATTGTAGTTAAGCTTGCTTTTGATATGCTTAGTTGATGCATTTTGTTTTCTTGGCATAGGTGGTGAGCCAACTGAGAGTAAGTCTTCATCGTCACTCTCTTGAATATTATCATCAGTAGAAACATCCTCTTCACCAGCTGAGTATGCATATCTGTAAGGTTTTGGATTGTCCAAACCATCCAATAGTGCCCTGCCATGGTTTGAAATCTCCTAGTCTACTGCTGCATTGGCTGAAGTCATTGCATAGTGTTGTTGTCTTTGTAGTGGACTGCCTGTAATCAGCTGCTGTGTTCCAACCATGAATTGTCTTGCATTTGGATGAAACAATGCATCAACTATACCTTTGTGTTTCCGCGCATGAGATTGACCAACCGCATAAGCATCTTCTTGATGCTACTGCTGCTGCCCAGATTTAAATGTACTGACTTTTTGTGATTTGGTAGTCACAATTACCTGATCACTATCAGCAGTATCTTTCTCCATTTCAAACTGATCTGCCCAATTTTTGGATACTGCAGAATAGTTCATGGAATCTTCCTGTAGAAAATCTGTTGTGTGCCCCGAAACTTTTGCTTTGTTGAGTTGCATTATAGGATTTGGAGACTGATTCACCTGTTCCAGCTGCAACATATTTTGCTCTGCACCAACAGTTACTACAGGATCTTTTACAAATGCATTTTTTTTACCTTGTGAATTTTCTATTGAGTCCAGTCCTTTGTCATCCTCCATTGGTTCAACAGATACAGCAGCTGGATTGATTACCTCCTGCATATCAATATTCCCAGTGGCATCAACTGCAGCAACCCCACCTCGATCAGTTGTACCATTTGAAGGAACAGGAGGTTCTAAGTTTGACACCACCCTAGCTGCTAGTTTTCCATTTACTGCATTACCACCTGTCACTGGTAACCTTTGCTCAGCCAATCTTTCTGCTACTGCTGCATTATTTTTGTCACAAAATGCTCGAACAGCTAGGGCTAATGTACTATCATCCATCATCAGCCCAGATTCAATAGCTGCATCTTTAGACTCCCCAGCATTATTTTTTGCATTCATCAAATCCTGAAACACTCTTGCAATGGTTGCAGCAACTGGAATATTTGCACCTGAATTCCCTGCTTCAGCAGAAACTTTTTTATCATTTACAACAGTTGATTCAACACATGCTCGATTCCCATCCTCAATATTAACACAATAAACTCCTTTGTCTCCAGATTGGCCAGATGCCTTTTCAACACCTTCAAACAATTGTCCTGCTTGAATAGCAATCAACAAATCCCTAGCATCACCCTCTAGTTTATCAACAACTGTCCAGTCCTTCAGATTCCTCCACCTGAAGTGCTTTTTCATTCTTTTCCTCTGTCCTCCAACGACACGCTTTTTCTTCATGTCCTATATGTTTACAACACGTACAATACTTAGGTAAATTATCAAACACGATCTGCTGGAATTATTCAACATTTTTTCCAGACTTCATATCGACGATGTTTATCCTGACTCTCTTAGGATGTTTGTCCATTAAATCGATCAAGACTTTAACTCGTGCCGTACTTGGTCGTGTTCGATCTTGCGTTGCCTTATCTACTGCAAGAGGCTTTCCCACAACAGCAGCTATGGATAATAGCAATTTTTTTGCAAAAAAATTGGCTGGCAGATCATGAAACGAAATCCACACCACAGCTTTTGACGTTTCTTCTCGAGGGTTAAATCCCATGGTCCATGGGAAAGTCCTAAAGAAGAACTCGTCTCTCTTTTCCTTAACATAACCAGTTGTTCTTGATAATACCTAAACAAAATCTTCAAAAAGATCAAATCTTACCAATATATGCCGATATTATAGCTGTCCAATGTTGCATTTACCGTTGATGTCAAGTTGTTTTGGTATAATATGTCTTAACTATTGGATGTCAGGTTTGCCGTATGAGAATTTGAGAATTACTGCTTGATGCAGTCCCTCTTCAATGGTGAACTTGTTCACCTCTTCAACTGTGAATTCAACTGTTGGTTCACCATTGGTCATATGAACTGGAGTTAATTCCAATTTTGACATAGCTGCCGCAGATTTGGATTGTTGCATCATTTCAGCATATGATTGTTTTGGTGTACTGTTTTGAGTTGTATCTTTAGTGTTCTGAGTTTTCTCTCCCACAGCCAAAGGCTGGAGAGAGGTTGCAGCATCCATGGTTGCCTACTAGGCAAGAAACAAAATCACATCCTGAAAGTTTTCTAGATGCTACAGTAAAATCGTATTTATAAGATCTGTTGTTGTTTTTGGCTACAAACATGAGAGCAAATCCAAGTTTGTTGTTCAAAACTTTTTAGCTAACAGATCACTCTTGCAAATCAAAGTAGAATTGTATGAGCAGCAGATATTCCTCGATGCTACAGTAACTTGGAAATACAAATTAAGATTTGTTGCGATTGATTAATGGCTCTAGGAAAAAAACAAATGGGGATTGATCACAATGCCAAGGTTGTTCTTTTGGGACTAAAATGGTTACCTTACCTTGCCAGAATCCGATTTATGGCTGATGAATAGTGACGAAATCACTATTCATGGTCTTCTTGCAGATCGGTTCAGAATCTATGTTATTGTAATTTTCGAAACTGCTCTTTGGGTGTACTGATTAATGATTAACATGCTTAAAATTAGTAGGCAAGACTAATTCGGACTTCTTTTATGAGTCATGTAATAGATTTGGTTCTGCTACTATCACTTAGATACTATGCTTAAGATCTGAATTCAGACCTTAATTGTGTATGAGTCATGTTGTCTATGTGCATTACTTGTGAAGGTGTATCTGAGCCTTCTATCTGTTTCTGTGTTTTCCCCTAAATGCAGTCTTATGTGTTCTTATTTGACGCCTAGTATTTTTCCTTTAAACCTGAGGGTCCGCCTAGAACCTTCCCCTTTTTAGGATAGGAGTCCTAAATTCCTCTGGGACTGATAGGAAGGGACGGGTAATGGCATGCAATAGGGGTCGAGACCAACTCTCGCTTTAATTACCTTCATGGGGAGGGAAAGGGTAGATATGGATATGATGACCGGTGCATTAATACCACGTGTAGCCCCTCTTCGAGGAGTGTCATACCAAGTATTGCATTGATGTGATCCATATTACAAACAAACCTAGGACACCCCCTTTACATTCATAAGCATGATTTAGATTGAAATTCTTTTCAAAATTTCGCCTTTCACTAATTGTTTTCAAACACTTGTATATTTAAACTTAAATCCCCTACTATTTGAGCCATACTTGTTTATTTGCTAATTGCACAAATTTACAAAAAACTGTCTGGCCGGGAACCACACTAGTGGATCCTGAGGGGTGCCTAACACCTTCCCCTTAGGATAATTTCAAGCTCTTACCCTATCTCTGGTTACCAAACGTAGTTATAGATGAACCATATAGGTGTCCTAACTCACCTTAAATCGTTAGGTGGTGACTCTTTAAAAAATGAAAACCCTTTTCCCCAAAAGGAATGAGTTGTCCCATACCAAAAATGTCACAAACCCGATTCCGTGAGGAAGAAAAAAAGGGGCGCGACAGCATGGCGACTCTGTTGGGGATATTTAGGATTTTACCATTTCATACCGTTTTTGTTAATATGTACCCCTCCCTATGTGCAATTATTTGTTTAATTTCTTTAAGCATTTAATTTCTTCTTCAAGGGCAAACCGACATATCTTTCTTGTTTCCTTCCTTTACTGTTGCTTTAAATTATAAAACTGCTATATTTATCACTTTCTTAACGTGCAAATACATGTCAACATACTTTTAATTATTGCATAATCATTCTCAACATCATACTCCACTCGTGCCAAACAAATACTATAGCAATGCTTGATGAGTGGTTGCGCCTTTCCTATATCATTACCCCCTAAAATCGGAAAGGCTTATTTGCGGTAAAACTAGTCGATCAGCGATGCATTCGATAGTTCCGTGCCTTCCCCCTTGAGTTGTCCGCTCAAGGGTACCAGTCTAAAACCCCATAGAAACCTTACTCTATTTAAATTAAGCATTCATCCTGGTCAAACCTAGTCGGGTCAATTATGTTGTCCACATAATGATCCTTTATGATAGCCTTGTCGAAAAGTCCACTGGGTTTCCCTAAACCCAAACAGACATCATCACATTCTGTGCATTTATTTTGTTGATGTTAAATAGTCGAGTTCGGTGGGGGTATGGTCTTAACCCTTTTGTTTTGCAAAAAATGAAGAACGAGGTCCCCAGCTTCAATATGGTTAGCACACCCTCACTCTTGCTATACTGGTGGAGGAGTCTTCCATCAAATGATCAAATCAATGAGTGGAAAGAGAGGGTCGCCAAAGCTAGGAAAAAGTTGGAATATCTAGAATACAGTCTGTTGGAATTTAAAGGAAAAGTGAGGAAAAGAGTCGCCGACTACCAGAACGCTGAAGGAAACGAAGGAGAACGCCTGGCAAAGGAATTTTTACCGGTGAACCTACGCGAGCTGGAGGATTTGATCAACGAGAGTATTCAACCTGAGGAAGGTCCTTCTGAGGCCAAATAGATTAGGTTTACTCGCCTTCCAAATGTAATAAGGCCAATGGCCATTAGTGACTATTTATTTCTTGCTTATTTAGTGTCGTTTTGGGATTCACCTATTTTTATCAATAAAATGAGGCATTTAGCATTAAAAGTTCTCCAAATCTATTTGTCGCTAGGCCTACCTCGGGCACAAAGAGGTTCCCAAATTAGGACACACTTTACATTCCCTCACTATATCTTTAAATATTGCAATACTTTTTATAAGAGCTGACAGCTGACTCCTTTTCAATAGAAAAGAATATCCAAACCAACCCAGCTGGCTGGTCAATCTCAGAGATCTTATCGGCCGGCAAACCGGAGACAATCCTCACTGACTTGGTTACCTTTTTTTTTAATTATTCCCCTCCCTAAAGGTTAGTTCGTGCACTCTGGCATCATCATCTTATTTCGCAAGATATAGGGGCCCTCCACCCACTCCTCCTCTTAGTCCCATTAAAGGCAAGAACAAAGGAAAGATGGAAGACTTAAACATGTCAGGAAGGAGAACACGACTGAACGGGTAGAGGCCACTAATGGCCAGGGTATTCGGGTTCCTAATGAGAATGTGTCGCAACCTGAACAAAAACTGTTGAAATTCCATGAAGAACTCGATCAGGTTTGAAATCTGGCAAACCTGTCATTTTCCCTCAACATCCTAGATATTAACTTCCCCAACGCTCAAAACCCTACACCTCCTCAAAATATCCCAAAACAACAGAATCATCTCGCTCATCACCATCACGCTGCTCCACCAAAGAACCAATGCAACACCTGCCATACCCCAAACAACACTCCACTACTCATCCCAGAACCTCAAAACTCCACAAACGACCATTTCCACACCCATACACCAGGCCACCATAACACTCCTATCTACATGGAGACCATGCCATACTCCACCCAACCTATCTCATGCATACTTGAATCTGATGAAAAGGATCTACTTATCAGTATCTTGGTCGAGGAACTTAAGAAATTGACTAGCCGGATTCAGGGCGTCGAGGGAAGCAAAGCAATTGAGGGGCTAAACTATGAGGACCTTTGCATACAGCCTGATGTCGAACTGCCTGAGGGGTACAAACCTCCTAAGTTCAAAATGTTTGATGGTACGGGTGATCCAAGGGTCCATCTTAGGACATATTGCCACAAGCTGGTTGGAGTAGGGAAGGATGAAAGGATCTGCATGAAGCTGTTCATTAGGAGTTTGAAAGGAGATGCATTATCTTGGTACATCAGCCAAGATCCCAAGAAGTGGTCAAGCTGGGTAGGCATGGCATCTGACTTCATGGAAATATTCAGGTTTAATACAGAGAATGTGCCAGACGTGTTCTATATCCAGAATTTGAAAAAGTAGCCTACGGAGATGTTTCGCGAGTATGCTACTCACTGGAGGTCCGAAGCTGCTAAGGTCAGACCTACCTTAGAAGAAGAGCAAATGAACAAGTTCTTTGTCTAGGCTTAGGACCCGCAGTACTATGAACGGCTGATGATGATTGAGAACCACAAGTTCTCCGACATTATCAAATTAGGTTAAAGAATTAAAGAAGGTATTAAAAGTGGTATGGTTACAAACTTCGAGGCCTTACAAGCTACAAATAAGGCTTTACAGTCCGGTGGTGTGTCCAAGAAAAGGGACGTAGGGGCCGTGATGGTTGCACAAAGGACCAGGTCTCCCCTCAAATACCAAGCTTACCCAACACCTTCACTCACATACCAGCCAACCCTAAATTACCAAGCACCCTCACCTTCATACTAAGCTCCGCCACCAACTTATCAATGATCTCCACCTCCTACATATCAACCTACTTCACCTAGATACTCCCAACCCGCTCATGTCTACCAAACGTATAATTCTCAACCATCCCATTATCAATCACCCCCTGCACACCAAAACTTCCCTAGACCCCGACCTAATTTTGATCGCAGACCTCCAAAACAATATACGGCCATCGCTGAACCAATTGACCAGTTGTATGATAGGCTCAATGCTATTGGTTATGTCACCCCCATCCCTGCTACAACCCCTGAGAATCCTTCTCAGTGGGTTAACCCAAACAAGTCCTATGCATACCACTCCAGCGTGAAAGGGCACACCATCGTTGAGTGTCGCTCCTTGAAAGACAAGATACAGTCTTTGATTGATAAAACGATCATTGTGGCAAAGGAGCCCGCTCCAAACGTCCGCACTAATCCTCTGCCAGACCATAAAGGTGGAGGTATCCACATGATTGAAGTAGAAGATGACTAGGATCCTGAGGGATCAATCGGGTTGATCACAGAAGGTGATGACCCAAAGAAACCAACAATTACTTTCAATCCAATCATAGTCCAGATCCAACCGTCTGAGGACGCTGAGGTGAATATGTCTGTACCTCTTGAGTTTGAAGCAGCTCCATCCGCAAAGACACCGGCACAAATTGAGGTTGAATTCGTGTCTCCAGGAAATGCACCTGCACCATTTGAGGTTGCAGTCTTGCCACCCAAGGCACATGTTCCATTCAAAGCGAGGATAGCCGCACTGATTCCAATGGAGATGTCAACCATGATGCCATTCTATACAAATGATGTACCATAGGACTATACAGCCGAGGAAAGAAGGAAAGACAAGGTTAGGATTGAAGAAACTGTCGCAGCACGGGGTATGACAAGAACTGGTAGAGTCTATACCCCTGAACATCTAGCTGAATCAAGCAAGCAGGCCTCCATTCGACCACCCCTCATTGAGATAGGTCCGGACGACCTTTGGAGGAAGATACATGCCAATGAATATTCGGTCATCGACCAGTTAAACAAGACGCCAGCCCAAATATCCATTCTCTCTTTGCTGCAAAATTCTGAGGCACATAAGAATGCTTTGTTAAAGGTGCTAAATGAAGCGTACGTACCAAGTAACATCACTAGCAAGGAAGTGACTAATATGGTAGTACAAGTGTTGGAAAGCCATAAGATCACCTTTCATGAGGATGAGCTGCCACCTGAAGGGCTGGGGCACAACAAAGCACTGCACATCACTGTGCAATGCGAAGATTATTTCGTCACTAGAATCTTGATCGATGGAGATTCCAGTCTTACCATTTGTCCGCTAGTAACACTCAAAAAGTTGGGTAAAGGGCTACATGAGATAAAGGATGGAGCAATCAATGTGAAAATATTCGATGGTTCTCAGAGGTCCACCATTGGTGAGATTAGTCTATGCCTGCAGATGGGACCAACCTGGTTTGAGGTCAATTTCCAGGTAATAGATGTACCAAAGTTTTACAACTTGCTGCTGGGACGACCATGGATTCATGTTGTTGGGGTCGTAGCATCAACGCTGCATCAGGCAGTAAAGTGCGAATAGAATCACCAGGAAGTGATCATTCACGATGATGGTAGCAACCCAATATACAGTCGCTAGACTATTCCAGCAATCAAGGGAAGAAGGAAGCTGGGTGGAGAAACTTACCACCACATTGAACGGGTCAATGCTATCGACAAAGACAGTTGGTGGGATAGCAAAATCGAGAGTATACTGAGTTGGAGTGGGTATGAACCTGGCAAAGGGCTCAGCAAGAACCTCCAAGGAATCCCTAAGCCCATAAAACTCAAGAAACATGGCACTACCTTTGGTTTGGGATATAAATACACCTGGGAAGAATTCAATAACTGGTCGCCGCCATGGCGCGGTCCTTACTACCCACTACAGCAGCCAATACCGCATCTGGAGCAGACCTTCCAATAGGCCGACATTATTTATGGGTCATATGAAGAAGAATCACTTGAAGAACCTATTTTTACAGGACAGTGATATGGATTGTTGTGTTATTCTCGAGGAGGAGGGGGAGGAAGGCCCTTCCATATAGGCTGTGAGCAGAGGGGCATATCTCAAGAATTGGACAATCAGGACAACCAAAGCCTGATGAGCCTTGGGGTGGCAAGGCTAAAACAAGCATTATTCACTATTTTGTTTACTAAATGATTTTCGTTTTGCATTTTTCAATTCCCTCAATAAGATCTTCGATGTTCAAAACAATTATTCAATTTATCAAGAGCATTTCTGATTTTTCTTATGAATTAATATTTATTGCTATTGTTTTCCTCCTTACTTTACCAATAGAGCATTACTATTACTTATCTTGACGAACCAATGACAGTGACATCCAATGAGACAACGCAACAAACAGACATTGATTTAGAAGAAGATGACATACCTGACGAGATTGTCAAAGAAATTGAGAACTTTGAGAACAGACCTAAGTCCAACCTAGACGAGACCGAAATTGTCAACCTGGGAGATGTAGAAAATGTCAAGGAAATGCAAATCAGCATTCACCTATCGCCATCAGAGAAGAAAGAATACACAAAATTTCTAAAGGAGTATGAGGACATATTTGCCTGGTCGTATGACGACATGACTAGTCTGAGTACGTCTATTGTGGCTCACAAACTGCCAACCGATCCAATGTGTCCACCGGTAAAGCAAAAGCTTAGAAAGTTCAACCTTGATATGAGTTTGAAAATCAAGGAAGAATTCACTAAGCAAATCAAAGCTAAGGTTCTCAGGGTAGTAGAATACCCGACATGATTAGCCAACATTGTGCCAGTACCAAAGAAGGATGGGAAGGCCAGAGTCCATGTCGACTACCGGGATCTCAACCGGGCCAGTCTGAAAGACGGTTTCCCTTTGCCAAATATACACATTCTGATTGACAATTGCGCCAAGCAGGAGCTACAATCATTCATAGATTGCTTCGCTGGTTATCATCAGATCTGGATGGATGAGGAAGATGCTGAGAAAATGGCTTCCACTATGTCGTGGGGAGTGTATTGTTACAAGATGATGCCATTCAGCCTGAAGAATGCAATGGCCACCTACATGAGGGCCATGACTACCATCTTTCATGATATGATACACAAGGAGATAAATGTATATGTGGATGATGTTTTTGTCAAATCCAAGAAGGCCACTGACCACATAGAAGATCTGAGGAAGTTCTTCAATAGATATGGAGATACAACCTGAAATTAAACCCCTTAAAGTGCGCATTTGGGGTTCTTTCTAGGAAATTGCTTGGGTTTATTGTGAGCCGCCGAGGAATAGAACTAGATCCATCAAAAGTAAAAGCCATACAGGAACTACCACCGCCAAAGAACAAGAAAGATGTGATGAGTTTCATGGGAAGGCTTAACTACATCAGCCGATTCATAGCACAGTCTACAGCTATCTATAAGCCAATCTTTAAGATGTTGAAGAAGGATGCCGCCACCAAATAGACATAGGACTGCCAAAAGGCCTTCGATAGAATCAAGGAGTACCTGTCAACACCACCAGTCTTAGTCCCGCCCGAGCCAGGTAGACCCTTATTACTCTACCTTGCAGTGTTAGATGGAGCTTTCGGCTGCGTTCTGGGGCAGCACGATGAAACAGGGAAGAAGGAAAAAGCCATTTATTATCTCAGTAAGAAGTTCACCCTGTACGAGGCTCGGTATTCTCTATTAGAATACACCTGTTGTGCTTTGACTTGGGTAGCTCAGAAGCTAAGACATTACTTATATGCCTATACTACATATCTCATATCAAGAATGGATGCCTTGAAGTACATCTTTCAAAAGCCCATGCCCACTGGCAAGTTAGACAAGTGGCAAATCCTGTTGAGTGAGTTCGACATTGTTTACGTAACTCAAAAAACAGTCAAAGGACAGGCACCGGTAGACCACCTTGCTGAAAAACTCGTGGATGGAGGATACGAACCCCTAAAAATGTATTTTCCTGATGAAGAGGTATCGTTCTTAGGAGAAGACATCGCGGAATCCTATGACGGTTGGAGAATGTTCTTCGATGGAGCTGCAAACTTCAAAAAAGTTGGCATAGGAGGATTTCGAATATCAGAAATCGGTCAGCATTATCCGGTGTCTGCCAAACTCAGGTTCCCCTGCAACAACAATATGGCCGAGTATGAAGCCTGCATCTTAGGACTCAAAATGGCTATTGACATAAACATTCAAGAGCTGCTAGTGATTGGAGATTCGGGCTTACTCATACATCAGGTACGAGGAGAATGGACGACCAAGAACTCCAAGATACTCCCTTATTTACATCATGTATAGGAATTGAGAAAGAGGTTCACGAAGACAGAATTCCAGCATGTTCCCAGAATCCAAAATGAGTTCGTCGATGCATTGGCTACCCTATCATCTATGATACAGCATCCTGACAAGAATTTCATTGATCCCATTCCAGTGAAAATTCATAATCAGCCAGCTTATTGTGCCTATCTCAAAGAGGAAGTAGACGGAAAACCTTGGTTTCGTGATATCAAGGAATATTTGGCAAGAGGAGAGTACCCAGAGCTTGCTAATCCTACTTAGAAATGCACACTTCAGAGATTGTCCAACAACTTCTTTCACAGTGGAAGAATGTTGCATAGGAGGACTCCCGATTTAGGATTATTAAGATGTGTCGACGCAAAGGAAGCATCAGAAAGGTTTTGTCTTAGCAAAGAAGATACTCCGGGCTAGTTACTTTTGGATGAATATGGAAACGGACTGCATCTAGTATGTTTGGAAATGCCACCGCAGCCAGATACATGCAGACATGATAAAGGTACCTCCAAGCGAGCTTAACACAACAAGCTCACTGTGATCGTTCGCCGCCTGGGGGATGGATGTTATTGGACCAATCGATCCTACTGCTTCCAACGAACACAGGTTTATCCTTGTAGCCATTGACTTTTTCACCAAATGGGTCGAAGCAGCATCTTACAAAGTAGTGACTGAGAAAGTCGTGGCAGACTTTGTCTGCGACCGCATTATTTGTCGATTCGGGATTCCAGAGTCAATCATTACTGATAATGGCTCCAACCTCAACAATGACTTGATGAAAGCTATGTGAGAATTTCAAGATCAAACACAAGAATTCCACAGCCTACAGGCCTCCGATGAATGGAGCTGTAGAAGCCGCCAACAAGAATATCAAGAAGATATTGAGGAAAATGATAGAGAAGCATAAGCAGTGGCACGAGAAGTTATCATTTGCTCTTCTGGGATATCGTACCATAGTCCACACATCAACCAGGGCGACCCCCTATATGCCGGTTTACGGTACAGAGGTTGTCATTCCCATTGAGGTGGAAATTCCTTCCCTAAGGATCCAACAAGAAGCTGAGCTCGACGATGCAGAGTGGGTAAAATTTTATTATGAGAAACTAGCCCTTATAGATGGAAAGAGAATGAATGCAGTTTGCCATGGTCAACTCTATCAAAACAGAATGGCTAGGGCCTTCAACAAAAGAGTCAAGCCAAGATAATTCACACCAGGGCAGCTAGTGTTAAAGAAACTTTTTCCGCATCAAGATGAAGCCAAAAGAAAGTTCTCTCCCAACTGGTAGGGTCCATACATGGTTCACCGAGTTTTAATAGGAGGAGCCCTCAAACTCGCAGAAATGGACAGAGAAGTCTGGCCAAAGCCGATCAGTTCAGATGCAGTCAAACGTTACTATGCGTAATCTTTATGCTTTCCTTATATGATGTAAATTGAATTACGCCTGACCTAATTTCCATTTAAGAGGGGATATATAGGCAGCCCAACGGGTTCGGTCACAATTCAATAAAAATTTCAATTTCCCCCGCAATTGGAAACTGGGGCAGAATTTTGAGGAGGACCCTCAAAATTCCGAAGTAATTTCAGCCGATCATCATACGAGCAACAGTCAGAAGCGTCAACCCATCAAACTGGGGAAGAATTTTGAGGAGGACCCTCAAAATTCCCTAGCAAGAGAGGTTGCAATGTCTCGAACCACGTCATAGTCGTCGGTTCATCAAAAGCTATTTTTAACTATACATTTATGTCATACTTTTAAAAAATAGTGCATGTTTATTATTGAAACTGCTTTGTTTAGCAACGCTATCCTAATAATACAAACAGTATCACCAGATCAAAGCTAAACGAGTCAAGCAAAATCCAGCGGGGATACGAGCTAACCTTCCCCCCTACAAAACTCACGATTTTTCTTTGGATGCAGGCATCAGGATTAGACATATTGTACGCCCACGGGACAAACATTATCCAAAATATGATTCTCAGAACCGTTGCACTTACCAACATTTGCTATCAGTACACACCAGTGATTTCCTATATGTCACAATGCTCACAGTAATCACAACGCCGCAATCTACTATCAACTAAAAAACTCTACTATCAGTTGTTATCTTATTTCTTGCATAAGGCTACCATTTTGCCTTCCAATGTTAAGCTCTACCTCTATCTGCATCTGCATTCTTGCATAAGGCTACTATTCTACCTTCTGAGACTAAACGTTATCTCCATCTGCATTTGCAATGCATAAGGCTACTATTCTACCTTCCAATTTGCATAAGGCTACTATTCTGCCTTCCGAGACTAAATGTTGTCTCCATCTACATCTGCATTGCATAAGGCTACCATTCTGCCTTCTGAGGTTAAGCTCTACCTCCATCTGCATTTGCATTGCATAAGGCTACTATTCTGCCTTCCAATTTGCATAAGGCTACTATTCTGCCTTCCGAGACTAAACGTCGTCTCCATATGCATCTGCATTGCATAAGGCTACCATTCTACCTTCAGAGACTAAACGTTGTCTCCATCTACATTCTTGTATAAGGCTACCATTCTGCCTTCCGAGACTAAACTTTGTCTCCATCTGCATTTGCATTGCATAAGGCAATTATTCTTACTTCCAATTTTCATAAGGCTACCATTCTACCTTCCGAGGTTAAGCTCTACCTCCATCTACATCTGCATTGCATAAGGCTACCATTTTGCCTTCCGAGGCTAAGCTCTGCCTCAAATTTTCTTCGAAACTAAGCACTATCCCAAGCACTATTTATCTCGCTTCTCTTACGGGATAAACTCTGCCCTTCAATTCGCAAGACTAAGCTCTGTCTTGTCCATGCCATGCTACTGCGTCTTTCATGGGCTGAAATATCGCCAACTCATCCAAAGGCATCATCGATTGGAGGCACCATCTTCATAGCCCAAAAATACCATGTCATGGCCTGAGGATCCCTTTCAATCTCATGCATATCATTATTCAAAGGCGTCATGGTTTGGAGGCATCATCCTCATAGCCCGAGAACATCATTTCATGGCCTGCGAATCCTTTATCATACGATTCATGGCCCAGGACATCATGGTCTAAGGACGTCATCCTCATCATTCGAAGACAACATTTATGGTCCAACAGGAATTTGCATCATGTTTAAATTTACGCACAATATATGCTTGTATTGCTTCTATTTGCAGGTAAACCGGCAAGCAACGGCTACACCAGTAGGAGCGATCCCTCTCCAATTCCCTCGACCATAACAAACCTAACCATTCTCGTAAACCATCCACTCACCCAGCCCTAGATATTGCGTCATTTCTTTAAATGTCTTCGTCGGTATACTTCGCCGATGGATCCTGAACTACATATGGCTTGATTCCTGTAAAACTAGGGATATGTAGGCAACTCAGAAGCCAGGGTGCGGCCTAAACCTCTTCAAACCATTTTGCTCGGTCAAAATTAGCCATTATATCTTTACGTGACAACTCTTTCATCCTTCTCGGGAAAAGATGGGCAGCTGTTGATACCCAATTTTTTCCTATATATTTTCGATATGTAAAATACCTTTAAAATAGCATATATATATATGCATATATAAGCATATCCAAGGTTTTTATTATTTTTCCATAATTTTAAGGTTTTAAATTGATTTATTTTCTCCTTTTTTGTCCATAAAATTCCCAATAATTATTTCCAAAATTATAATTTTTGATAATTCATCTATTGGATTTCTATATTTATGCGAAAATATGGCTAAGGTAATTTTTATAATTGAATTTAGTATTTTTAAAGCTAAATTGCACATAATTGCAATATTAGCCCTTTTAAGATTTAATTATGTTTTATATGCATAAAAATGGATCATGTATTTTTAAATTGCTAATTATGTATTACAAATCATTTTAGAATTTTTAAATTATTTTTTCGAAATTATCTACTATTTCTTATAAATTAAATAAGAAAAATGGGCTATTTAAATTTTGGCCAAATTGGCTTTCAAATCTAGCCCAAATCCAACGGACCCCCCAACCCAATTAAAAACCCCACTGGACCCAAGCCCAAACCCGAACCAAACCTGGAACCTATTTACCCATTTAATCTCGACCGTTGATTTCCTAGATAAACGGTCCCCATTATTCCCTTCCATAATTAATCCCAAGTGACCCCCCCCCCCAAACCCTCTCATTTTCACCAAACAGCCGCCCTGAAACCCTTTTCCTCTCCAATTCTCTCTAAGACCTAAACCTAACCCTAGCCGCTGCCACCTAAACCTTGTCCTAATCACTTCGATCCTCACTCGATCAATGGATTTCCATGGCTGTTTGAGACGTATACTTGTCTCCTACGTCTCCTGGTTTCTCGTTTTTGTGATTTCATGGTGTTTACCGTGAAAATGGTAACAACAATTCAATTTGTAAATGGAATTCTAAAAATACGTGATCTATTCTCGAACTAGTTGCTAGAGTAGTTGATGCTAATAAGATGAAGTTTAATGATGGAACGCAAGTTAAAACGAGATAGTAATCGAACCGAAGGGCCTGCTGCCCGGGTGTAGGTCTAGTCGATGGGGGGCCTCGGGGTCGATGACAGGGTCAAGTTCGAGCTATCGGGGATCATCGGGAATGGGATAACAACTAAGTATATAATCAAATAAGGCTTTTTACGGCCAATACTAAGCTATATAATGAAGATCCAGTAAGAGAAGGATGGATATAAGGTGGCCTTGGGCTAGTGAGAACAACACGTTAGAAAGAAAAGAGAAAGAGAGAGAGAGATATTATTGCATTTGTGGAGAAAATGGAGCAACATCAGCCCTTTACAAGGTGGCATGGATTCCCATTATATAGGAGAGGGAATACCATATAGTACAAAGTGTATTAAATGTAAAGGCATGGGTATGGGACGGCTAGGCATGGTACTAGTGTCTATTGACTTTAGCCGCTTGCCTCGGGAATCCCCCTTCTTTAGAACCTCTGTTGGGTCGTGGACAGATTCCTTATCCTCGGAGTCTCTGCTGGGTTGCGAATGATCCTCGAGGGAGGGAGCTTGATTGTAATCCTACAGCATCGAGATGCTGACATGACTTCCCGAATGTACCTTAATAGCGCAAAATAGACCCCCCCCCCCGATTTCATTACATATAGATAGTCTCCGAATTTCCTAGAATGAAGTAATAGGAAACGATACTGAATCATTGTCTCGAGGACATTATTGCCATGACGTCAACCGTCTAAGAGCAATAAATGCCATGCCCCAGAGAACCGTGTAGGGCCGCCGTCAGATGCGGTAATCAAGAAACCCACGAACTGCCATTGGCTTGTCTCTTCTACTTCCCCAGTGATTCTTATAAATGCACAGGTTGCAAGATACCTCCCATCTTCACCCTTTTTACAAGCCTGCGAGTCAAAAAAATTTTATTTGACACCCTTTCCTCTTTTCACAGAAGGGTTTTTACCATTTTACATGGCTAGGACTTGTAGGACAGTTCCCCGACGGAACGACACTACATTAGTGTCCAGATTACCTGAGGGAGAAAACAGATCGGTTCCCACTTTAGAACAATGTACCCCACCTAATCTTGATACGTCGAAGGATTTTGACATTGAGACTCCCTCGTCTATGCCGGGTCGGTGTAAGCACGTGTCTCGATACGTAAGCTTCGTGACCGATGTTAACAAAGTGAAGGAGGACTGCCGATGGAGCAAGGCAGTGGAGGTAGATATTCCCGGCCCCAACGATAATATTACCAACTTTAAGGCTGGTTTCCTTTGTATATACACTTAACGATTCACCCTGAGCCCAGATAAATCCGTTGAGTCTCCTCATCGACCTGGTTATTCTTGACTTCTTTGCCCGATACCAGGTGACACTTGGTCAGATCTACCCATCCTTTTGGAGGATAGTGTTAATGCTTAGACATTTCACCGAAGGGGTTAAAGGTGAGGTTTTTACCCTTAACCATCTGATCATACTGTACCGCCCTCGGCTATATCGAGGCTTAATCATGCTCCGCGACCAGTCCAAAAAATCTTTTTTCATGAGCGTTGATGAGGAGAAAGATCGAGGATGGATGAGCAGGTTTATCCGAGTGAGGACCTCGGACATTATCCCGGCCCGGAGAATGCCCTTTCTTGAGCAATGGAGCGCCTGACGTAAGTGAATTTCACTTTGACCGCTTCTCGACTACTCTTTTGTTCGTCATAATAACCTCTTTGTTCTTTCTACAGCCGCTGCTTGGCATCTGGAGGTGGTCCTAGATTTGTCGGGATAGACCAGGTGTTTGAGCGAGAAGTTCCCGTACCACGTTCGGTCTTGGACCGTCCTGGCTAAGGAGCGTTGGGTGGCAAGGAATCACGGTGAGGTTCCTTTACCGTCTGCTCTTCGCATTTTGTGTTTCCTTTTGAGCCCTTAGCGAAAATGTATCGCGGTTATTGTGCTAGTGAAGGTCTTGGCGAGAATATGTAGATGAGGCTGCCCCCTAATGGTGAAGCAGAGGCCTTAGAGCCTGGTATGAACAAGGAAAGGAAAAGCAGGGTAGACATTGCCCGACCTGACGGGACTGCTGCTCTAACCTATGGGTCGAATCCTGATATCGAAGGGGAGGATGATGATGGAAGTCCGTTGAGGAGGAGAACAAGGTCTAGTGCGAGAGATTTGCAGGTGCCCCGATCGGAGGCTGCTGAGTCTAGAATGGCTAGCTCCGGCTGGGCTGGTGAGCCAAGGGTCCTCGAAGAGTACGCTGATGTAGCTTCAAATCGTATGGCCGAATTCGGCATAGTTTCTGCTAGGAGGACCATTGGTGTTGATCCTGAGGGACCGGATCTCGGGGCCTTCCAGGAACGTGGGTTGCCATTTGGAGAAATCGGCGAACCGAACGACCTCATTTCGAACTTTTTGATTTCATCAGGGGTGCTGAGGGATGCCGAAAGGATGATCGGCGTCACAGCCGGGACTCCTCCCAAAGGGGAAGATTTTATTGTCAACATTTTTGATGGCGTAATCGACGGGGCTGATCTCGATATTTCTGGCGCCGTTAAAGCGGCGGAGAAGTCCATGCAGTAGGTGATAGTTTTCCCTTGCATATTTTTTTTCATCATTGGGCGTTATTCGCCGTCTTTCTTAACTTTCCCATTGTGCCGCAGTGTAAGGAGATGTATGACCATGCCATTCTTCAGCTCCACGGGGAACCTTTTTGCCATGAGAAGGAGTGTAAGAACATTGCTTCAAAGCTGCAGGACTCGGAGGCTTGTTGTGCCTGGGGAGATAAAGAGTTAGGAGAACTTTGGGCGGCTTTGGAGGCGACGCTCCGGGAGAAGGTCGCTCTTGCTGCTCAAGTACTCTGCCTCCCTCATACCCGCCCTTTTACCCCATATTCACACATGTTTTGGATTCATATATATTTATCGACTTTCCCTTCTCCCGTAGGTCGAGCAGAGTGACTCGCGGATTAGTCAGTTGAAAGCGGAGATCTCCGGGCTGGAAGAGCGAAACAGATTGTGGCCGGGGAATTGGTAGCATCTTGGGATCTTCTCACGAACACTCGCAGGGAGATTGTTACTTTCGCCGTAGCTAAGTCTGAGGTCGAACGAGATGCTGCCACTTATAAAGAGGATGCGACCACAGTGCATACAATGGTTCGTGACATGTCCATGGCAACTGAGCAGAGACTAATTCGAGCTGTCGAGCATGCCAAAGTAGAGGTGAAGAGGGAGACCCTAGAAGAACTTGAGGCTAGAGGCTTTGAGTTGTCTGTCGATCTGGAGGAGGCTCGTGCGGTGGAGGGAAGATTGGCGCTCTTAATTGCCCTTGATAAAGGTGAAGACGATAGTGGCGAGGAGTAGTCCCTGAGCCCTTTTTGTATGCATTCTTTTTGCTTCATGTGTTCTCCCCCTGGGAAACAAATAGTGTAAAGGCATTTTTTCTCTTTGTCAATGCATAAATGGAGCTTTTATCCTGTCAGCCCTTCTCCTTGCTTTTTTGTTTTTGCATTCCGGCATCAGCCCTTCGGGGCCTTCTTGTAGGATAGATCGGGGCGCCGAGACTAGCCACATCCCGAGGTTGAATCGATAGCTCCTCCCGAACTAATATTTATGACGTCGGGGATCTCCTGAGGTCCCTTGGTTTTATGAGTTATGTGGGAGCCTGGAATGATTCTACTAGTGCACTCCCCAAGGAGAAGGTGATGTTAACGCGGCCAGAATTAATTGGCCCTCTGGGGAAAACGAGTAGTTGTCACTTAGCCTCTATATATTTTCTCATCCGCCCTTTAAGCGGCGATTTTGCAGTTCTTGATAAGCCTATCTCCTCTGTAAAGCCTGGCGCTTTGTGTAAGCCCTTCCGCTTCCCTGCTTCAGAAAGTTTTTGCCTGGATCCTCATCTTATTCTCCTTATTCTGTTGTAATCATGGCCACCGCATCGGCGCCTGATCCTCGGACAAAAGGGATTCCCTGTTGTACTTTGCCTTTGGTCAGGGTACCAGCAACTCGCCCTCAATATCGGGAGAGCGAGACTCGGGTTACCTTGCCTCGAAGAAGGCTGTCATACCGGGGAGGCTTCCCAATATTCCGGGACATTGAGAGTACGTGGCGAGGATTATTTCATTGGTGAGGGAGGAAAACCTTGAAATGGTCAGGAAGGAATGCGAATGGGGGGAAGGCGTGATTTTGCAAGCACCTTCCCTCGAGGAGAGTGTCATGACATACGTTGAGGGGTTCTTGAGTGTGTATATTCATGTTCTTGTGCTGGATTTCCCCGACCGGGTCGTGCTTGATTTCTGCAGAAGATATCAAGTGACGTTGGTGCAGGTTCATCCCTTTCTTTGGAGAATAGTGCACTCGATGAGATATTTTGCTGACAAGGCTGGGATAGAATTCACCCTCAGCCACCTCGTGACATTGTATCGGTCATTGCGCTATCGGGACTTGATTGCTCTTTAGCGTAGATCCACCTGAGCTCATGTGATCGGCAGCGAGGAGGATGAGGACCGCGGATGGATGAATCGGTTCGTTCGAATCCGGACGACCGATGTTATCCCTAGAGAATTTTTGCCATTCCCCAAGAAATGGAACTTTATGTGTAAGCGCTTTATCTCAACATAGGGTTGGCCCCGTAACAACATCTTTCTGTTCTTTGTTTATAGCAACTCATTGGTTTCCCGGCAAGGTCCCTAATTTAGCCGAGTGGTCTCGTAAGCTAGCAGCTTGCTCGACTTATGATAGGCGCCGGTAGAGAGATCTATCAAAAAGGAGATGGGAGGTGAAGCATCATGGTAGGTGCCTGGCATTCTACCCCCCTAAGAGGTGGCTTCCTTCTTGTTGGCTCATCTGATTTATCTGCTACAAGTGCCAAGAGTCTTTTTGAAGCGAGGCCGAGTTCCTCGAGGGAAGAGGAGAGATTGTTGGCCCCGGGGTCAAGGAGCGCCGGTAAAAGGAAAGATGCCCCGGGGTGTGAGAAGGCTTGTGGTGAGGCGCCTTCTTTGTAGCGGTTAAGGGAAAGCGATTCGGCCGACCGGCAACGTTCTGGGTTCGATGCATCATCGGATGTTGCTTCGGCCCTCAGCGAGGCTCAACTCTTTGGCCTTATGGTGAGTTCGGCCGCTGTAAGGATGTTTTGGCCCTGCGCTCCTCTCTTTTCTTTTTATTTACCTGGCTTTCTTTCTCAGGCTTTTGATAGGCTCAAAGCCGAACTGCTTCATTATGAGGACCCATTGCGTGATGCTCGAGATAGGGAGAAATCCCTCAGACTTCTTTGTGCGGCAAAGGAAAGAGAGCTCGTCTCTTTTCGGTATGAGGTGGACCGGAGTCGGGCCCGGGAGGCCCTCTTAGAGAAACAGGTATCCTGCATCTCGTGCTGGCCTGTATTCCCTTTCTGTCTCGCTATCTTGGCGTGTTGCTGTTTTAGTTGAAGGATAAGGTGGATGAACTAGAACAACTCTGGGGCGAGGTTGGCAGAGCCAAACGTGAATTCACCGAGCTGCAGGCGCATCTGAATGCCCATTCTGAGGCCAAAGAGAGGGCTCAGGTTGAGGTTTTCGCTCTTGAGGCACAAATTCAAGTCACCCGTGCGAATGATTCTGCTCAGGTGAAGATGATCGTGAGACTCTCATCCGAGCTTTCAAGGGAGAAAACCGAGGTGGTGAATGTCCGGGCTGAGGTTGTGATGAACAACACCAGAGCGGGAAAGAAAATGGCGGCTTATTCAAGTAGTGATGTCGCTGCTAAAGCTAAGCTAAAGAAGACCCTCGATCATGCAAACAACAGCAAGGAGTACGTGAGGTGCAGATCCCGGAGGGAAATCCTTGAGGAGATTCACGCTAGGGGCTTTGATCTCTCGGGGGAGATCGAGCAAGCCAAAGGAGAGGAGTACGATGCCAAGTTCCTACTGTCCGATGCTGAGGACGATGAGGAGGAGACCGTCGGGCTATAATTTCCGGAAAAAAGCGGAATGACTACTCCCTGCCTTCTTTGTTGTGTATATATATAGATTTCATTGTATGACGTAGGCTGAGATTGTGCTTTGTCGTCAATATGTAGAAATAAGAGGGGGAACCCCGCAACTTGTATCTTCTGTATTTCTGCTCATGGATTTTCAATTGGATCTATTCAACCTCGGATTTTCCCTTAGGCTTGTGTGTTTTAACCGTATTTAGGTTTAGTCTCCGAGTCGGGATCTGACTCGAGCTTAATTTACCCTCAGGTTTTATGTTTGTTTGGGCCGGCGATGACGGTTTTTATTTCTTGCCCTTGGGCGTTTGTTATTTCGTCTTTGTTGGGTCCAGTCTCCGAGTCACGTTGTAATTCGATCTTTAATTGACCCTCAAGTTTTTTCGATCTTCAAACCGGCGATAGTGCCTCTAACGCTATTTTGGTCGTTGAGACCTTTTGATATGTGGCTTGAAGGCTTGCATAGTTAACTATTTTGGATCCGGTCTCCGAATCGGGTTACGATTCGAGCTCATTTTAATCCTCAAGTTGTCAATTATCAAGCTGGCGACAATGGCTATTACGCTATTTTCGGTCGTAGGGACCTTTTAGTATGCGGCCTGTAGGCTCGCTTGGCTGGCGACAATGGCCCTTACGCTGTTTTGCCCGTGGGCTATTTGTAGGCTTGTTTTCTGCTCGTTAAGTCCTTTTGAAATAGTTTTGCTTGACCCGTCATCGGTTCTAGAGAACCTCGATTTCAAGTCATTATCGGCGATGTTTGAGCACCTTGGAAGGTTTTTAGCTCGTAGGTCAAGTAGATCGACGCCTTGTGATTTGGAGCTGACATGGTCGAAGCGCATTTTTGCCTGTTGAGGGAAGCCTATTTTAACCGGTTCTTTCCGAAGTATATTCGAAGTAGTGGCCTGTAATTTTTGTTCAACGACAGTCGGGCGTCCTCAAGTCGCGTTAATTTGGCTGTATTAGCCATTTTGACCGTAGTCATATGTGTTTGGCCGGAGCTGTTTTTGATCCCGAGTGATAGTTTAGGTGTCTACACCGAGGGTATGCCCTTTCGGGATTCTTACAATGTGACGTATAGCCTAAACTTCGGGATTTTCATGCTTGTTGAGGTCTTACAGTTTGTCATGCCTATTGAGGTCTTACAGTTTATCATGCTTGTTGAGGTCTTACAGTTTTTGTTGTAATGTAGAATAGATCTGGTTACGCCGAGTCCGTCCGCTAGGGGTCTTACAGTTTCAGGTTTTCCAGTGCATGGAGATTAATGGCAGTCTCCAAGCAATCGAGTTTGTTTAAGCTTGAAGACCGCTTCTCGTGAGCTCGGAGTTGCCTTGTAGGGGCTTTATGAGCCCGAAGTTCCGACCCTAGGTTGTGCGGGTGCTGAGTTGCTAACGCTAAGTCTTCGAGTATCTCGGGACGAGTTTGGTGGAGAGGCCTTTGCCGTGACCCTGTTAAAATTCCCCTTTCTAGAGTATGAGATGCCGAAAGATATTCTTTATTGCTTGGTAAAACATACATTGTTTCATTATTGTGAGCTCGGCCTGCGCTGGTGTGGCTCCTCGGACCATTCGATCTGGTACATAATTCCCTATAGAGACTTAGTCTGCCGCTTCTCGGTCCTCCCGAGAGGACGGTGCCCTTAGGAGAAGATCATTGCTCATCGTCGAAATATAGAAGAAGGCCTACGACCTTATCGGATCCTCCTCTGGGGGTACGTTGCTCCGCTAATAATCCTGCTGACTAGGCCCTCTTCGAAGGAGAAGTCCAATTGAGGGGAAAGTGCATGGCGGGCACCCTTTTCTTCTTTTTTTTTAAAGCCTAGGGATCTCCAAGTAGAATTAGAACTTCCAAATATCTTGGACAGTTGTCTGCTTACAGGTTAGTGAAAATAACAAGGGAGTAAAGTTGTTCTTCCTCACCACGGGATGCGTAGGCGACGTTGTGAGATTTGGTGTGTTCCTACCCTTTCAAGGCGCGAGTCCCAATAAATCCATCTACTGTGTCTTATCAGGCTTGGCCGAAGATGTGGTTTGCTTACCTTTTGATCCTTCCGAGGGTAGGGGCATTGATGTGGGTGACGCGCCATATGGTGAAGAATTTCCTCTCATCGTGTATTGCTTTCTGTCGACTTATTTTAATTCTTCCCTTTGCGAGGGGTTTCATTCTTTAGGCAAAATGGGGCCAACACTGTCCCCGAGTGGTGTGTCGGCGGTCGTCTGAATAAGATGTTTGTGCTTTGCGCCTCCTCTGATGGTACGGAGCTCGACGTCCCGGCCCGAGATCAGATGGGTTGTATCAAGAGAATGGTTTTTGTGGCGATTGTCATTTCAAATTTGCTAGGGATTCGGGATACGGGAGCGGTTTGGTCCATTAGTCCGGACCGCCCCATGTACTTTGGTCCGACATCGTTGTTGTACGTGATCAAACCAACTGAATTCATGAACACATGTTTTATTTGAAATAGATCAAATGAGGGAGAGGGTTACCAATGCATCAGTATGATGCCAAGGTGGAGTCCTGGTGTCCTTTTCCCTGGATGTAAGGGTGTCCTCCGAAATATTTCCCTGGGCCCGTTTTTCCCTGATGACGAACATTTTCACTTTCTATTTTATGAGTCCTCGGCGGTGATTTTTACTGAGTAGCATGACTGTCATCCTTCTGAGTTGGTGGCCATTTTTTATCCCACGGCCGCGCGTGCCCTATGGTTCCCGCGCTGGGTTGTGGTTCTTTTGAAGGGGTCTTGGTCGAATAGGCCTGAGTCGTTCAGCGCCCCTGGTTTCGCTTATGGTGATCATGATGTTTGGTATAGCAATATTGAAATCGTACTCCGATGGGCGGGGTCCCTCTGCCGATTGTGCCTCGTCATATCTAGTTCCACTAAAGGTTCCTCGGGGATGTTTCCCTCGAGCTATTTCCCTACCATTGGGAGGAAGGTTGCATCTTGTGGCGTTCCTCCAATCCGCGATGCATGGATAGTACCTCCATCTATTTGGTATTAGTTTCTTTGTCGGGAGCCTACTTGGGTATACTGAGCCTGTAGAGGTTCCCGGACGATTGTCCACGACCTTGATTCGTGGCCGATGCCGGGTACGGGCATCCGACCAGATCTCGGCTGGGTATCTGATCAAGCTTCGTTTGAAATGACCAGGAGTTGTTGAGCATGATTCGTTTAAACTTCGGGCGAGGGGTTGTGTTGACCAGTCATCCAAAACCGAGAGCGATCTCATTCGTTCTATCAGGAAATGAGGCACAACTTCCTATGGTGTTTCATTCTCTCTTTGTTTGGCCTCAGATATGTCGGGCTCTTCCATTACTGCTTCAATGGCATCGGCGTGTGCTTCTGCGGAGGAATCTGCCGGTATGGTAAGCGAGTTTGTAAGGTCATGCGCTAGGCTACGGCGCCACATCATGGTTTCTTTTGAGAGTGTTTCCCTGAATTTCTTCAATGAGACGGGCTCGAACTCATCATCTTGAAGGTCGCTATCTTTTTCCACGCACGTGTAAGCGGTGGTGTGTTCGTCGGGATCCGAGGTCCTGATGCACCTAGGGAGTTCCGGCGTTCCGAATTTCCGTGAAGTAGGTTCTAGGAACGCTTCCTCGGGGGACAATTGTTGTATGAACCTCTACGAACCTGACTCGATCCTTTTGGAGATATCCCCAAGCATCTTCATTATGGAGGGTTCATTGTTGCCCGATCTTTTGGTTACTCGTTCAACGTAGGGAGCTATTTCCGGCACTACTGTGCTGGAAGTCTTCGGATGGATCTGCAGCTGAGCGATAGCCAACTGCTATGCCTGCAACATTTCAAAAATATCGTGAAGACTAACTTCCCGTGTTTCCCGAATTGGGGTTTGTTGGGCTTCCTGTCGGTCGATGTGTCGTATACTCCTGTCGGCGTGAGGGGTTTCATCGACCTGTTGTGCGTCCTATGAATTCACATCCGCTAGAATCGATTCGGGCACGTTATCGGGATTCTGTAGTGGTGCTCCGGCAGCCGAGACAGTCATGCCATTTTCCCCATGATTTTTGAGGTTGTCGTTCTCGACTCCGTTTACCGAGCCAGACATTTTGACCTTAAATCGAAGGATATTTGGACAAGAAAAAGTGTGAAAGATAATGTGCGTTTGTGCAATGAAACCAGCAAGAAAATAATCACTATTATTTTTAGCCCCACGATGGGCGCCAAACTATTTACCGTGAAAATGGTGACAATAATTAAATTTGTAAATGGGATCCTAAAAATACGTGATCTATTCCTGAGCTAGTTGCTAGAGCAGTTGATGCTAATAATATGAAGTTTAATGATGGAACTCAAGCTAAAACGAGATAATAATCGAACCGAAGGGCCTACTGCTCGGGAGTAGGTCTGGTCGATGGGGGACCTCAGGATCGATGACAGGGTCGAGTTCGATCTATCGGGGATAATCGGGAATGTGATAACAACTAAGTATATAATCAAACAATGGATATAAGGTGACCTCGGGCTAGTGAGAACAAACAAGTTAGAAAGAAAAGAGAGAGAGAGAGAGAGAGAGAGAGAGAGAGAGAGATTATTGCATTCGTGGGGAAAATGGAGCAACATCGCCCCTTTACAAAGTGGCATGGATTCCCCTTATATAGGAGAGGGAATACCATATAGTACAAAGTGTATTGAATGTAAAGACATAGGGATGGGACGGCTAGGCATGGTACTAGTGTCTATTGACTTTAGTCGTTTGCCTCGGGAATCCCCCGTCTTTGGAACCTCCGTTGGGTCGCGGACAGATTCCTTATCCTCAGAGTCTTTGCTAGGTTGTGGCCGATCCTCGAGGGAGGGAGCTCGGTCGTAATCCTACAGCCTTGAGATGCTGACATGACTTCCCGAATGTACCTTAACGATGGGAAATAGACCCCTCTGATTTCACTGCATACACATGGAAGGATCTCGAAGAGATCTAGACCAGATCTTGTTCAATACTCTCCGAGAGCCTATCCATGGTCTTTCAAGCCATTTTCCGATCATCCATGGCTGTTCGAGTAAGATCCATGATTTTCCGACTAAAACCGGTAACGTTCTAAGGTTTTCTCATCTTCTCTGGGTTCTCTGGGTTCTCTAGGTATATCCATGATTTTTTAACCGATTTTTCCTCATCTTTGCTATATTCCGAAACCTTAGTTTGTTACTGCTCAATTCTTTTCAGATCTTTATAGATCTGAGATGATTCAAGTATTATTAAGTATTTTCCTCTAAAAATCTCCTGTTTTAACTAACAATTTTGATTTTAGTCATTCTTTTCTAAAACTAGGGTTTCTCGGAGTTCTTTTATGCATGTTCTAACTGATTTCGTTATGATTAACCCCTTCCCTTGTTTGTTTTGACCGATTTTGTGATCTTACTGCTTTTAACTTGACTCTGTTAAAAGCCCCTTTTTTTAAAGATTTTCTTTACTTTGTTTCTATAATTTTCCTTACTTTGCTTCTCTGAGTGTTAACATGCTTTCTTTACTTTGTGTCTGTGTGTTAGCCTGCTTATGTGAGTCCTGTGATTACTCTGCTTCAAATATATTTTCTTGAATCCCTAGCCTACTTATGTCGCTTTTGTATGACTATGCTAACTTTGTTTGTTCATCTTTTGCTTCTTTCTGTGACTATGCTTCAAATATGTTTTTCTTGCTACATCTGTGGACCTCCTCTATTTATATGATGGAAGTATAGAGTCATGAATCCCTTTTTATCAAGTCTGGTTTCCATAATTGATGGTGATTGAAAATTTTCTTTCAAAAACCCTAAAAGCTTTGCCCCGTCTGTTAGGCTGACTGATTTCCTTACCCTATTTTGCTATGATACTTATTTTTTCTACTAATTTGTGTCCTTAATTAGGGCTTTATGAATTTGGTCCTACTCTATGCTACTGAATCTCGACCCCTACTTAGATTAGTTGTGTACCTTAATTAATTCTCCTTGCCTTATTTGCATTACTGCTGATTGTCTCCTTAGTTTGAAAACTTTCTGAACCTAGCCTTAGTTACATGTTCTATACTGGTACTATTTTTGAAATATTTCCTTATTTGTTATACTCCAGCCATTTATGATTTCTTTCCTTATTTGTCACCTGCCCTTTACCATTCACACTGACTCCCTTAATCAAAGGGAGATTCGAATCAATTTTCTATGATGAGTTCTATAATTACTGAAGAATTGATTCTTGCCTTATTTTAACTAGTTTTCAAACTACTATATAAATGAATCTCTTCTACAGTCTTAACACATGAACACAGTTCAGAATACACACACACACACACACACACACTCAAACTCTCTCTCCTTTCTCTACTACTTGTGCTATTGCTTGTCTAGCCGGCTGAAAGCCAAGGCTAGACTATGGAACTCTACTTGCTTTACTTTTTCTGCACTTTGCTTCCTTAACTGGTATGTTCCTAGTTCAATTTTGAAACTAAACTCTATATGCTCCATTGTTTGTCAATCCCTGTCTCTCTCTGCACTAACTTTATGGCTCATGTTATTTAATTGCCCTTTTTGTTTACTACTTTATTAAGCATGCTTAAGTCCTGCCCTCTCTTGTTCAAGTGTAATCGGCATGTCTACTTGAGTTCTTGTTTATCTCCCTCAACTAGTATGCCATTTTAGTATAATAGTCCTTTAATGTACTTGATTAGTACTAAGTGGCATGATCAATTATGTATAATAAACCCCTGTCATGTCTCTATGTCTGATTGCCTATTACTATCCTAATTTCGAGCATGATTCCCTTGTTAACCCTTTGAAGTAATAGTTGGTAGGTCAATTTGTTTCTACTTGTGCTTTGTGCTTGCTGGTCTATATGCTTCTTTTCTTATCCATGTCTATGTATTTCTGATTTGAACTCTCTATGTCCCCAACCCCTTACTTCCCTGCTTGTGAATGTTGAAATGATACTACACTTTGAGTTTGTTCTGTGTGTGCTGGCTTGTTCCAAGTTATTATTGCTTCTATTCCCTTCTCCTTTTCAAAATTGTTCTGTTGTTTTTGTAAACTTATTTCAAACATGTTGTTTCAAAACTATTTTCCAATTCAACCCTTTTTTTCAAACCATGACAAGCACTCCCACATATACTCTTAGACCACTAGGTTCTGCCCCTTTTGTGTGAGCCTTGACTTGGGACCCTTGAGCTCCCTCTGAACTTGGACACATAAAAGCTGGCCTTTTCCACACTGCACTTACTCTGTCTTGGCTATGAAATCTAGGTGTGAGCACTGTCTGAGATCCCTTGAGGTCCTTAAGGAACTCTGACACACCCAGATGTGAAAAAGACTATGGAACAATCTTGGCACCTGAGGTGGTTTATTACATAACTCAAGAAGGAAGTCCAAATCAGGTGTTGAAAAGTCTGGGCCTATTTCAGACTCTCTATAGTATAATTTTTACTTTTCTCATGTAATTCGTTCACATGGTCTATAATAATTTATAAAGATTGGGGTTTGGATAGTGAAATAGGGGGTTAGTTATGCATGTTATAGATATCAAAAGGGGTAGAAGCCATGCTTTAGGTCTATATTTCTTGTATGTGTAGTAGAAATCATGCTCTTAGGTCTCATGTATACTGTTTCAGCATCTCATTTTTGACATTCTTATCACTCAGAAATCCTGCTTTAGGATAAAGGGTCATTAAAACAAAGATTGCTACTCTTGCACACTTGACAGCATGCTCTATAATGTCGTAACCTTTTCTACATTTAGAAATCCTGCTTTAGGAAAGTTCTGCAATCCTGTCGTGCATTTAGAAACCCTGCTTTAGGAATTCTGCATATAAACCATCATGAGCTTTATATATGCATCTTAGATACCATGTTTTAGGATCTTATTCGTACTTGCATTCACACTTAGTGTAAACTGTTGATTATAAAAGAGGTAAAAACAGCTTCACATTTGATTATCCTGTTTAAAATAAACTGGTAACAATCCCTGCATTTTATAACACCTAGAACAGCATGCTCTTAGGCAAAAATGACTTCTAAACTTCTAATGGTTGTGACAAATTCTTAGGCAATCCTTACGTATACAATCTCTTATAAAACTGGAAACTGCTCTTTGTGTGTACTGCTTAATGATTAACAGGCTTATAATCAGTAGGCAAGCATGATTCGTACTTCTTTTCTGAGTCATGTAATAGATCTGGTTATGCTATTATCACTTAGATACCATGCTTATGATCTAAATTCAGACCTTAATTGTGTATGAGTCATGTTGTCTATGTGCATTACTTGTGGAGGTGTATCTGAGCCTTCTATCTATTTCTGTGCTTTCCCCCTAAATGCAATCTTATGTCTTCTTATTTGATGCCTAGTATTTTGCCTTTAAACCTGAGGGTCCACCTAGAACCCTTCTCTTTTTAGGATAAGAGTCTTAAGTTCCTCTGGGACTGATCAGAAGGGACACGGGTAACAGCATGCAATAGGGGTCGAGACCAACCCTCACTTTAATTACCTTCACGGGGCGGGAAAGAGTAGATATGGATATGATGACCAGTGTGTTAATACCACGTGTAGCCTATCACGGCCCAAACCGATGGGTAACGACGGGCACCCAGTACTTTACTCAACCGAGTACCAACGTAACGTATCTTTCTTATTACATTATCATAAACACATGACATGCGGGCCTAATAGGCCAACATGATCCTTTATAAACTCAAAACATAGGCCGACAAGGCCGTACAATCTTTTATGTACACGACATATATCTACAAGCTCTAAGAATACATAAATGTCATAAAGTTCGGGACAGAGTCCCGCCATACCAAACAATACACGTCTAAATCATACTAACCAGACACGTAACTCCGAAGAATATGGAGCGCACCAACATCTTACGCTGAGCTGATAGCCTACTTCGAGGGCTCTCGACCCGTCTATCTCGACCTGCAGGCATGAAACACAGTATCCCCAGGCAAAAAGGGACGTCAGTATGAATAATGTACTGAGTATGTAAGGCACATAAATAAGTACATAACAAACATGGAGGAAATATAGAGTGAATGACCTCACCTATAACTCTGAATAACTTTGTAAATCATAAATTACTTTTAGCGTCATGCATATGCGTATGAATGTCATGTCATGCATAGGTACATGTTTCATAACATCATCAGCCTCTAAGGGCATCCCATAATATCATATCGGCCACTGTAGGCAAAATCATCATCGTATATCAGCTGATCATGTGGTGGTGCGTATATAACACCATAACCTTTCCCATATATATATATATATATATATAAATATATATATATATATATATACATACATATATAATGCTGTTTGAATCATATTTCAGCCACTGTGGGCAATATCATCATCATATACCAGCTGATCAGGTGGTGGTGCGTATATAACGTTGTAACCTTTCCCATATATATATATATATATACATACATATATACGCGTATATAACACCATCTAGTCTTTGAGTAATATCATAAGGTAAACTCTTTTCAACATTCATATTTTTCCGAGACCCATGAACAGATGATAAAATACTAAGACACACAGAAATTCAAGAGCATATATATCTCCAATACTTCTATGAATAGAGTCATTCATGAAATTTGTGCATTTGCACGTTTCGTTCGTATCGTATGGATCATGCCAAAAGAAAGAAGGGATAGCCTTAACATATCTGAGTTGATTCTCTTGATAATCCCTCTAACACATGTCAATTGCGATAAAATACGTAGCGGCGGATCGAAGTAGTGAAAAATTCATGTAATATTTTTGAGAAAGATTGTAGCGTGCTCTCTTAGAATCACAGTTCCCGTTGCTATTACCTTACGAAGTCTCATATGAATTTATTTTAGTGTAAGAAAAGAAATCTTTGCAAATCTCATTTGATCCCTTTTCCAACTCAAATCTTCAACTATGGAAAGATTCCTCTATCATATTAATAAGTGTTCAAGACATTGTTGGTGGATGGCTATAACTATATTGAACTTAACTTTTGCCAATCTTCAGCAACTTTCTGATTTGTGTCATCCATAGCCTTTTTTGATATAAGCTTCTCTTGGAATTAGATAGTTTAAGATTTAAATGGTTGGGCCCCACATGCAATGACTAAGACACATAATATACCAAAAATGTGCCACCTTTTTATCATACTATAAGAGTCATAATCTAGGAATTTGGGAGGGGGGGGAGGGCTACCACGTTAAGCTTAAGGCTTATCCAAAAGACCTTAGTCTTTATCCAAAGACATTCACAATTTATTAATTAACTAGGTAATGTCCCGCTATCTAATAATTAATCAATTATCCACATAATTAAGAATTATCTCCACTTACTTAAAATACTTCTCACTTTTTTACTATCATGGTCATGTGGTACCTTGTATGTCACTAGTCCATAAATACCTAGCTTGGGCCATATTTTATCCCAACATGTCAAGCTTGGACGAAAATTCATTTTCTTTGACTTGCGTCCCCTCTCAACTTCACGAATTTATTCATCACTTATTTGAAATAACATAATCCTTATAATCTCCAAATAATATTTTCCTTGGACTGATGTCAATTACATTATGACAAATTCAACGTACAATACTACAGGGTGCAATATCGTCATAACTTATTACTGCAAAGCGTGACATCACCGTAATGTAATACTGCAAGTCATAACATCATTTGTAATATAATACTGCAGGGTGTAATATCGACGTAATATTGCGGGACGTAACATCATTCCCTCCTTTGTTTCATTTATAAAAAGATTTTATTAACTTGATATGTGATCATTAGTCTGAATATAAATCTAGTTCATATAGATCTAATATATCTATTTCATGTGATACAATTAGTTCTGTAAATGCTTGTTCCATTACATATATTATTTCAAAAGTAACTAAAATATCGTAAATTTTTCTTTTAACATCGTTATTAAGTCTCTTAAAGATATATAACATAAGTATTTTGTAGTCAATATTTTCTTCTAATAAATACGTGTGGTTGTTCATTCAGATTTCTATTTATCCTTATCATGTGTTTACTAAACATATTCCCTCTAACCTCTTTGTTTATCATAGAGTTTATCATATTTTAATAAGTTATACTGAACAATCTTTTCTGGTCACTACCATGTTTTTCATGCTTCAATCATTTACCCTAACAGCGCCTCAACTCTGTCTACTCCCCTAAACGACTTCCTTGCCTACCGATTTCGACCTTAGGATGGCATAGTCTGGGCTTAACTACTCTCAGCATTATTAGACAGGCAAACTTTCTCAAGATGTTCTTTATAACAGTACAATAACATGATAAATAATTATGATATTCAAGAGATTATAAGGAATATAAGAGTTTAGTTAAACATGGTTATGAATAAACTTACCTGTTTTTGTAACTCGTTTGAATGATCCATAGTTGTTTAAGATACTTGTAAATAACTTCAGATATATCTTATAAGAAAGAGAATATAAGAGAGAGAAGGTGAGGGTGAGGATGTCCCCTCTTCTGCTGATTTACAAAATATATATAGAAAATTTAAACGACTCCTACTGTTTACAAACGACCTTTTATGAACGACTTTTACTGTTCATGATTATGACTTTTTACTATTCATGAACGACCTTTACTGTTCATGAATGTGACTCGTACTATTTACTTTACGACTTTTTTTTTGTTTGTTTTTTTTTACATGACTCGACCCTTTACATTATTTGTTTTCAATAGTTGTCTTCTTCTTTTGTCTTCTTGCTAATATCTTTATTCTAGTTGGACTTCTAGTACTTGGTTATCTTCTCCGTTGCATTTCGAACATATGTGATCTGGATATTTGTATCCCACTAGTTTGCAGTATCTTGTTAATAATTCTTTAGAAATAAATTCCTTCTTTAGAGCTCTTGTAGTTGGCTGTACTTCTGGTTTTAGCAATGATAAAATCCATTTTTGGACTTCATCCATATCTCCTTGTCGTAGTTCTTTTGAGTTGGCATATATCATTAGCTGGTCTCTTGAATAATAGCTCCAGATAGCATTTCCTTGTAGATAATTGTTGGCTAGTTCTTGAATAATAGTTGCTATGCCAATTATTCTTTTGTTGGCATAAAAACTTGGTATCTCAATTTTCGGTATTTCTGGTTGTTGCTCTATTTCTTCCAGTATTATCATATCTCGTGTTAATCCTATCTTTACTACCTATATGATAGGTTTTATTTCATCGTATAATATCTCAGCTGGTGTTGTATAGAATTTTATGAAAAATAGGTTGTCTTTTGTAATTCTTTTGAAGGTAATGAATGCTTTGTATATTTCTGGTATTCCACTTATCTCTTCTCCGCCGTAGGTATATACAGTGCTAAGTAACCCGTAGTTGTAACATGTCTTTACTAGATTGGCTTTTGTTTTTGGTTGGGCTATTAGCCTATTATATCCTTGGAGTTTTTGAGTTATATAATCCTGTGTTGGATCTGTAGTAGTAGTTGCTCTGGGATTTAGGTTCAGAAATGTTTGAATTTTGTATATATTCTCAATATATGTCTGAGTAATATGGTTGTATATCTTTTTGTTGTGATGTAGGCTGTTGGCATAGGTTGTAGTTTGTGGGGTCATAACTATTGCTTCTTTTGGCCTTTTTGATGTAAATGGTTTATCAAATATATTGTTTAAATTTACATTGGTATGTGGCTTCTTGTTCACCTGTTTACTTGTGCCTGCAGCTGTAGGTAAACAAACTTTGTCATGGGTTTTATGGAGTTTCCCAACGTCTCATTCTATCTCTGGAAGTTTCGAGTCTTCCGATTGACTTAGCTCCGCATTTTTATAGTCATGCTGCTGACTTTCTAGCTGTTGTAATCTTTTGCCCATACTATCCATCTGTAAGGATAGAGTAGTAAGGATTGCAAATATATCTTTCGATTCTTGGTTTTCATCGGTTTGAGTACTTTTGTCTTGATAAGTAATCTGCAATAACATTTTTGTCAGTCCTTATTACTTCAATTGTAAATGTAAAATTCTGTATATTTAATACAAGTCTTCTTATTTCCTTTGTAGTTACTGAATCTTGTACTTTCCGTGTTATCCACCATTTTACTTGTGTAATATCTGTTCTCACAATAAACTTATTATAAACGATATATGGCTCAAATGATAACAAACATTTATATAATCCAAATAGTTCTTTCCTATTTATCTCCCATTTTATTTGTAGTTCCGTATATGATCCTGAATAATATCTACAATGGTGTTCAATTTTTTCATTATCATATTTATATTTTAGAACTCCTCCGTAGATGTGATCACTAGAATCAGTTTCTACTATGTATGTAAACTGTCTTTTTTCATCTGGAAAATATAGTTTTGGTAATTGTTTACACATATTTTTTATTTTCTTTATATGTATTTTATCTTTTTTGTCAAAATGGTATTCTACATCCTTTTTTAATTTTTTCTGTAATGGTTTTAGGTTTTCTGCTAATTTAGGAATATATTCTCTTACTTGGTTAACCAATCCTAAAAATGACTGTAACTTCTTTTTTGTATCAAGTGTTTCGTTTAAGGTAATTATTTTTTGTACTATATGAGTTTGCATTTTTATTCCATTTTTATCTATTTGTATACCTAAGAATTCTATTTGATTTTTCATTACTTCTGCTTTCTTTTTACTCAAACTAATTCCTGATGTTTCTACGATGTGTATGAATTTTTCTAGTAGTTTTATATGTTCGTTCTCTGTTCTAGAATATAACAGTATATCATCTATATATATTATACAGTTTTCTAATTGGTTAAAGTAGTTATCCATAAAATGTTGGTATCTACCTGGTGCATTTTTATATCCAAATGGTAATACGTTCCATTCGTAAAATCCTTGTGGTACTGTGAATGCTGTTAACTTTTTTGATTCATCTTCTAGCTTTAAATGGTAAAATCCTGATTTACAGTCAAATTTACTGAAATAGTTATATCCTTGTATTTGTCTGATTTTTAGTATTTTATTTGGTATCGGATAATTATATGTTTTCGTTTTTGCATTTAAATTTCTATAATCTATAACCATACGGCTTTTTCCTCATTTTTGTTCACTGAACCCAATAAAATACGTACCTTTAGGAGGAACAGAGATACTAATAAAAGCATGTTTTAGAGAGGGAATAGATACCCCTATAGAAATATACTTGGCAGACGATAGAATTGTACAACCTATAGAAAAAAGTATAATAAGTGCAGTAAGAGGTAACATAATATACCAAAAATTTAAATTTATAGTAAGTGCCAATTATTCAGTAGCAATAGATGATAAAAATATAGATAAATCATTAGTGCTATACTGGAAAATGTCTGGAATAGAATTAGCACCAGGAAGTAAAATATTCACAGCAAGATGTAAAAATCTATATGTCTTAACAACAAAACATAAGATAACAGCTAAAAATAAAATAAATAAAATAAAAATAGAAAATCCATTCGAAAGAATAGTATCAGTTATAGACAACAATGATTACAGTTATACGGAAATGGACATGGATGAAGATTTAGAAATAGTAAAAGAAAGATTAAGCACATCAAAACGAATAAATAATGAAATGCCAGAAACGTCATCAAGAATAAGTACATCAAGAAGTACATCAAGAAGAATAGATTATATAACTCCACAAAAATTAATAGAACAAAAAATAGAAGAAATAAACCCACACCATTATTATATAACAGGAATAATGGACCAAAGAAAATATTTAATATTAATAAATACAGGGCAGGAAGAGAATTATGTTATAAGAGAATTAATACCAGAACAAGAGATAGTGACAATAGAACAGCAAAATTCAGAACTACCAAAAGCATTAAGAAAAAATGAAGAAACAACTGAAAAGGAATTAATCATTGGAGGAATACCAATATTAATAAATTTTAAAATATACCAAAGAGATAAAAACATTATACTAGGGATAAAATGGTTAGAAAAAGTCAAACCATATAAATTAGAAGATAGGCAATTAACGATAAGTTATGAAAATAAGAAAATAATAATAAAAAGAACCCTAATATAATGCCAAAAATATATATACTTGCCAAAATAATAATAGAAGGATATAATAATAGATATTATACACCTATGATGGATACGGGAGCAGAAGCTAACATGTGTAGACATAATTGTCTACCAGAAAGTAAATGGGAAAAACTAAAACTCTGGGTCTCTATAGGTATACTGAAGTCCTTTGCTCGATAATTTGTAGAACTTGCGAATACGGCCATATCTTATTTCATAGATCTGGTTACCCACTCACATGACTTTACTGCATTTACATGGGTTATACTATACCATAATTTTTTTTGCTTCAATCTACCTTTTTCGAGGTATGCTTACCAAGTTCCCAGTTACTTTGTTGCCTACCCTTTAGGTATAAATCTCAGTCCTTCAATGCCCCTTCATTACCGTTCGTCTAAAGAATCATGGCCTAATCTCATGTCATACTTTGTAACTTATATCTGTCCATTTTTTATTCGCCTCTATGTTGATCTATAATCCTTTACTTGAAGATTTGAAACTTCTTACGTAATCACTAGGGCTCGCGTGGCATTGAGGAACATTTGAAGTGATTTTCCTGACCCACATGGGGACGATAATATACTTCCATAATTGTATTCCTAGCATTCCTGTGTGATTCACCTTACGTGAGTAAATTAATCCCGTACAATCTATGAATCACTTTATTCAAATCATTGCTCAATCAAAGTTCCAAATGTCATCCGTTATCTACCATAATTACACCCTTATTTTACTATTAGGGCAACATTCCATCTCTTTTAAATACTACTTATGATGAGTAACTCCTTTGAGTTCATTCAGGCTATATTGAGCTTTCTATAACTTCGAGAAATCCTCAAATCTCTTGTTTTCACGGGCTTAATCCTGAGAACTTATCTGTTTCTCGTCACCTTCTCATCGCCCTTTCTTGTCCTTATTCATGTCTTCCTAAAACCTTATTGCTTTACCATACTTTAGTTTGCGTCCCACATATATCTATTTATACTACTCGTAACCCTTGCTTGCATCATAGATTTCCTTATGTCATTATGGAACATTATACGAGACATCACACCGTCTCTAACTTTTCTTTACTCTCTGAATTAGCCTTATCGATACCTAGAAACCATAGGCTGGAAGACATACCACTAACGATGCCGATATCATTCTTGGATACTGAATCCCCATGCTTCTAGCCTTCTATCCAAAGTATGAAGTATTCACACCCTCCTACATTTGAGTATCTCGTATGTTGTTCACCTTTACTTTACTTATCTTAAAATCTTGCATCACATCTTGTATTTCTTTCATGACTTTCCTTCCACATAAATATAATTCACATCCATAACTTGAAGTTTTATCATCATACTTGCACCTTTGGTGCATACATAATCCGGTGAGAGCTTCATACTAACTTCTTATAAGCCTGGTATTATTCTGATGCCCTCGTAGAATAGGGCTACTATTCTATCTCTCTTGTACCTCTGATAATTTCATGGACACTATGGAATGTACGTGATACCATCATCTAACAATTCAATCCTTTGTCTATAATATAGACTCAATTATTTCTTTTAACTTATACCAAAGTCTTATATGGCTATATAATTGTCAATCATATATGCTACATAATACCTTGAAATCTTGGGTGCATTCATAATGTAATTATCTCTGGATTATTGATCGAATAATTCCTCTCATTCCTTCTCAACTTTTTTAAATGCAAGCAATTACTTTCCCTGGTCGTTTTGCCACTTGTTGGATGAATACTTGGTTTATCTTAGTGCCCACACATATTGGTCACGATAGGTGTCACTTTCTTATGGGGTGCATACAATGTTGTTGTGAGAGGGTTGTTACAAGACCATTTACTCTTTAGGTCACTGCGCTTAGGTTGAAGCCTTTTTTTGTCCTTATTTCCTCAACTAGTCTTTCGTTGTTGTACTTAGGGAGGACCCTCTGACTCTTGTGAAGCTATGAGCTTATTACATTGTATACTTGACAGAATTTTTGATGTCCTTCCTCGCCTATAATTATCCGCAGTTATTTACCTCTACGCCTTTGTACTTGTAGGGTTGCTTCTGAACTGATATTTTGACTGTCTTCCTAGTGGTATTCTCTTTTATTCTCATAATACTCATTCGGTACCTTTAACTACCCCAACTCTTATCTGAATATTTCTCAAGTATTATAATGACATTACTGCGAGGCTGAATTCACTATATTGGGTTTTACTAAGTTTATTTTGTACGATCTATTGATTTGTCTCTATCCTCTTGTCTAGCCATAACAAGGCTCTTACTGAATCAACTAATAATTACTTATTGGCCCATTCATATATCAATATTCTACGTAAACTTTCTTGGGTTATTTCCTTTGTTTTAACTAACGTCTCGCACATGCTCCTTATCTATAAATAACACCTCAGGCAGGAACCCATACTTCCTTTTCTTGAAGTCGTGTTCACATAATTTTCTGGAATTGTAGCATATCTGTAGGATTTGAATAAGTGCAATATTATCCCTTTCTCTGTCTTATCACATTCTTCCTTTATTATTCCATAGTTATTACAACCACTTAATTCTAACTTAATGCCGCATCACTCCATATTCCCCCCTTTAAGGGAGTACTAAGATTTAACTCTACGATGATCTACGCATAGATGTTTTACCCCTTTAACTTTGGCGTCTTTCACATCATTGATGACCCTTACTCGCCTTGCGGTAATCCTTCTATACCAAGGATAACAAATTTCCTTACTCGTAAGGGTGACACTTAGTGTAACTAGCACATATAGTCCCTTATGTTTAACTTCTCTCATATTGCTTGCTTTAGGGAAGTGTCTTCCTGAATGACCATTCTCCGAATCTCTCATAAATCTTCTTCTGTTGTCATTATCGTCGGAATGAAATCTAAAACTCTCATGATGTCGACCATTATCAAATCAATCAGTCCCTAATTCATGTTTCGTTTTTGTTATTCCCCAGACCATAATGATTTCTATTATTCTGTGTCCAACTTTTCCTTCCGGTAGTCGCGTTGAAGTCACGAACTTATTTCTCGAAATGAGGATATGACTTTTTGGCCTATACTTTTTTTGTTGAGATAAGGCCTGTAACCTCTCGTCTTTTCCTTTACCTGACTATAGACTCTGTAATATTGTCATCTTTTTAATCTACATTCGTCATCCATGTATCACACCTTACTCATAATACTTCATTAACTCTCTTCTTATTTTCCACTAATATTTATGTCTATCACTTTATTCTTGATAACTCGAACAAGACATTCATTTGCTTTTAGCTCCCCTTGCTCCATCTACTAGCTCTTTGGGTTGCCTAACACTCTTTCTCTACTAGGGACGGGAACCATACTAAGGTAATATTTATCTTTTCAATGCTTCCAGTGCCTATCTTTGTAGTACTCATATCTATATAAACTATTTTAGAATGCACCTTCTAGGTGTCTCACAAGGAGATCTATTAGCACATTTTCAATATCTTTTGGAAATGTCAACTAACACAAACAATCCATTCACCATTTTGGGTTACTCTAACCCCAAGCGGATCTTGATATCATGTCCTTCTCTTAAACTGCACATGTCAGCTTCCATAGGGCATAAATAAGATGGGTGTATCCAATTATATATACCTCTGTTACAATTGAAGGAAACTCAAAATGCTTATATTTCTCTGCATGAATTGTAAATACCGTTAATATTCATTAACTGGGTACCTCGTACCCTTCTTCACCTTGCTTATTTTACTTGATGAAACTTGTGTCTACCTTTCGATTCTCTTATTCCCTTTTACCATAAGAGTGGATAGGCATTATGGCCTTAGGTATCCTTATCAAGAAACTTGCACATCTTAGTATACACATGATCTAGTAAATACCTCATATTTATCTGTCGTAAGCATGATGCAAAATTGAGTTCCTTTAGCTCAACTCTTCCACGACTATATCTCTTACCAACCGTCTTTCTAGATGTAGGCATCGTCGTATTATGAACAAGATAGAGTTTAGGGAATTAAGTTCTTACAACTGAGCTCTACCACACGATCTAGAGTAATAAGAAAGAGTGACAATCCTAAATGCCCTGTAGCATCTTGCTTATAAGTGTGGTGCACGACACACCCATAAACAAGACTCTACTAGACATCGCTTGTAGACTCCCTAGGACAGAACTGCTCTGATACCACTTTTGTCACGACCCAAACTGATGGACCACGACGGGCACCAGGTACTTTACTCAACCGAGTACCAACATAACGTATCTTTCTTATTACATTATCATATACACATGACATACGGGCCTAATAGACCAACATGATCCTTTACAAACTCAAAACATAGGCCGACAAAGCCGTACAATCTTTTATGTACACGACATATATCTACAAGCTTCTAAGAATACATAAATGTCAAAAAGGTCAGGACAGAGTCCCGCTATACCAAACGATACACGTCTAAATCATACTAACCAGACACGTAACTCCGAAGCAAATGGAGCGCACCAACTTCTTCCGCTGAGCTAATAACCTACTTGGAGGGCTCTCGAGCTGTCTATCTGGACCTGTGGGCATAAAATGCAGCGTCCCCAAGCAAAAATGGATGTCAGTACAAATAATGTACCGAGTATGTAAGGCATGCAAATAAGTACATAACAGACATGGAGGAAATATAGAGTAAATAACCTCACCTATAAGTCTGAATAACTTTGTAAATCATAAATTACTTTTAGAGTCATGCATATGCGTATGAATGTCATGTCATGCATAGGTACATGTTTCATAACATCATCAGCCTCTGAGGGCATCCCATCATATAATATCGACCACTGTGGGCAAAATCATCATCGTATACCAGTTGATCAGGTGGTGGTGCATATATAACGCCATAACGTTTCCTATATTCCATATATATAATGCTATTTGAATCATATTTCAGCCACTGTGGGCAACATCATCATCATATACCAGCTGATCAGGTGGTAATGCGTATATAATGCCGTAACCTTTTCCATATCCCATATACATATATATACATACATATATATGCGTATATAACGATATCTGGTCATGGGTCAATGCACATGAATGCAATGCATTAAAAGTACATTAATATAATCTTTTGGAGCTTCATAAGACCATTTTGCCTTTGAGTAATATCATAAGGTAAACTCTTTTCAACTTTCATATTTTTCTGAAACCCATGAACAAATGATAAAATACTATGAGGCACGGAAATTCAAGAACATAGATATCTCCAATACTTCTATGAATAGAGTCATTCATGGAATTTGTGCATTTGCACGTTTCATTCGTCTCGTATGGATCATGCCAAAAGAAAGAAGGGATAGCCTTAACATACTTGAGTTGATTCTCTTGATAATTCCTCTAACACACGTCAATTGCGATAAAATACGTAGCGGCGGATCGAAGTAGTGAAAAATTCATGTAATATTTTTGAGAAAGATTGTAGCGTGCTCTCTTAGAATCACAGTTCCCGTTGCTATTACCTTACAAAGTCTCATATGAATTTATTGTAGTGTAAGAAAAGAAATCTTTGCAAATCTCATCTGATCCCTTGTCCAGCTCAAATCTTCAACTATGGAAAGATTCCTCTATCATATAAGACATTGTTGGTGCATGGCTATAACTATATTGAACTTAACTTTTTCCAATCTTCAACAACTTTCTGATTTGTGTCAACCATAGCCTTTTTGATATAAGCTTCTCTTGGAATTAGATAGTTTAAGATTTAAATGGTGGGGCCCCACATGCAATGACTATAACACATAATATACCAAAAACGTGCCACCTTTTATCATACTATAAGAGTCATAATCTAGGAATTTGGGAGGGGGGGGAGGGCTACCACGTTAAGCTTAAGGCTTATCCAAAAGACCTTAGTCTTTATCCAAAGACATTCACAATTTATTAATTAACTAGGTAATGTCCCACTATCTAATAATTAATCAATTATCCACATAATTAAGAATTATCTCCACTTACTTAAAATACTTCTCACTTTTTTACTATCATGGTCATGTGGTACCTTGTATGTCACTAGTCCATAAATACCGAGTATTTTAGCTTGGGCCATATTTTATCCCAACATGTCAAACTTGGACAAAAATTCATTTTCTTTGACTTGCTTCCCCTCTCAACTTCACGAATTTATTCATCACTTATTTGAAATAACATAATCATTATAATCTCCAAATAATATTTTTCTTCGACTGATGTCAATTATCTTACAACAAATTCAACGTACAATACTACAGGGTGCAACATCGTCGTAACTTAATACTACAAAACGTGACATCACCGTAATGTAATACTGCAAGGCATAACATCATCGTAATATAATACTGTGGGGCATAATATCGACGTAATATTGTGGGGCATAACACAGGCCCTCTTTGAGGAGTGTCATACCGGGTATTGTATTGATGTGATCCAAATTACAAACAAACCTACGACACCCCCCTTTATATTCATAAGAATGCTTTAGATTGTAATTTTTTTCAAAATTTCACCTTTCACTAATTGTTTTCAAACACTTGTGCATTTAAACTTAAATCCCCTACTATTTGAGCCATAATTGTTTATTTGCAAATTGCACAAATTCACAAAAACTGTCTGGCCGGAAACCGCACTAGTGGATCCTGAGGGGTGCCTAACACCTTCCCCTTAGGATAATTTCAAGCCCTTACCCTATCTCTGATTACCAAACATAGTTATAGATGAACCCTATAGGTATCCTAACGCACCTTAAATCGTTAGGTGGCGACTCTTCAAAAAATGCAAACCCCTTTACCCAAAAGGAATGAGTTGTCCCATACCAAAAATGTCACAAACCCGATTCCGCGAGGAATTAAAAAAATGGGGCGCGACAGCAGTCATCCTTCACTTTATCTATGTCGGTCACGGCGCTGATGTACATGGACACATGTTCGCATCGGCCCGGTATAGATGAAGGTTTGTCGACGGTGAAATTCTTCACCGTGTCGAAGCCGATAGGAGTACATTGTTCAACGGTGGGTATCACTTTGGGCTTTCCTTTGGATGTCCAGGATGAAGAGGAAGCCTCTTCTTTCCAAGGAACTGTCTTAGAAGTCCTAGCCATGATGGTAGTGAAGAAAGGATGCGAAAGAGGATGGTTTTAGCCTTGAAAATTTGATGATATTGTGAATGTATGGATTATCAAATGGTTGATGCATTTATAGGAACCGTGTGGGCAGCGGAAAGGATGAACCAATAGCGGTTCGTGGGCTTCTCGATAGTCGTGTTTGACGGCGACCCTTGTGCGGCTTTTTGAGTATGGCATTTAATACTCTGATGGTCTGACATCATAGCGATGATGCTTACAGAGTAGGGGATCATGATCGTTTCTATCACTTTGTTCTAGGAAATGCAGGGACTATCTGTATACGGTAGAAATCGACGGCTCGATTTCACGAGCATCGCGCCATCTCAAGGTTTTACAGTAATTGATTCCGAGAATTCTCAACAGTTCAACTTCGAGACAGTATAAGTAATGACCGGCCTTGAGGCAATGAAATTAGCGGTCTCGGCAGATCAGGGTGAAGTTCCCAAGGCGTGTACATGTAGCTGGCCATGTCTAGTGGACTAGTCGGAAAAGCGAATCAAGGCATTAAATGGCTGTACCAGCCCATATCTTTGTAATTAATGTATTTGTACTATGTAGGGATTTCCCCTCTTATATAAAAGGGATCCTTGTCATTTGTAGACATCTGTTGCACCACACTAAATACACAAGAACATTCTCTCTGCTCTCTAACTTATTCTCTTGATCTCGTTATTTCATTTATTGCTCATATTTATTGTGTTCTACTAAAAGTTCATCATTTATTACTTGCCATTGCCATAAAGAGCTGTCTTTGATTCATTCATAACTGTTAGTCTCCATCGATCACCCTTGATAGCTCCTAGTCGAGCTTCAGATTCGACCATGAGGTCCTCGAATAGGCAAGCTCGAGGCCCCGATCGACAACGATTCGGTTTGGTTAATACCTCATTTTTAAGCTCTTACATTGTTTCAAAGTCTTCCATATAGTATCAACTACCTAACAACTAGCATAAAAATAGATCACGTATTTTTAGAACCAATAAATCAAATTTAATTGTCATTACCATTTTCACGGTAAACAACTTTCTACTACACGAGCTCCGTACTTATGATTTTGTGAGAAATGGCTCAAGGTCCAAGCGCAAATATACCTCGAACACTAGGGGACTGTCATCGACGATCGACATATTCGAGTTATCTAAACTTGAATTGATAAGACCTCAAAGAGGTACCCCCGATTTATAGGCCAAGGCCATCATACTTGGGGACTAATGTTGATACCCAATTTTTCCTCAAACTATTTTTAAATTTGCATATATACCTTCAAAATCACTTTTATAATAATTGGTATTTTTCCATAATTTTCCATATTATTAGTTTATTTTTTAAATTTTTTCTGTACTTTATATCAAATAATTATTAATAAATTACATTACAAGTAATTTCAAAGTATTTCTTAGCTCAATATATCATTTTTAATCCTATTAGGATTTAATTATTTCAAAAATTAGCCAATTTGGCATTGTTTGGCTATAATTACAATAATTTTGCAATTATAGCCTAATTATACACTTTTTGCTATTTTAATTCAATAATCGGTCATTTTATATTTTAAATATTAGTTAATTACCTTAATTTTACATATTTCGCTTTAATTTTATTTTATCTAATTATTAGCTATTTTTATTAATTATTTATTTAATTTTGATGGGTATTTAACAATTAGCCATTCTTATTTAAATTATAGCCTAATTAAACCTGGTCCAAATTAAATAACCCACCAAACCCAAGCCCAAAGCACCATACCACTCGGCCCAATCCCTCACTCAATCTGAACCGTTGATTAATTTCAATCAACGGTCCAGATCCCCCTTACTATAATTAAACCCTAAGACTACTCCCTCTCCATCTCTCATTCTCTCTCAACCGGTATCTCTATCACCCTCTCTCTATCTCTGGTTCTCTCTATAACTTTCTCTTCTCCCCTCCTCTCCGATGTACCCTGTCCACCTTCTCTGTCCACCTCCCTCGCCGGAAACCATGGTCTCTCATCATCTCCTGGCCTCTGTTTCACCCTACGCAGGTTTGACACTACCCTGAGGTCCTCAGGTGAACCTGGAGCGGTTTAACTCCTACACATGGTTCTTCATGCCATTTTTCGGCCACCTCCAGCCATTCGAGTAAGATCTATGACTTTTCCAGCTAAAACCGGTAATATTTTAAGGTTTTCTCATCTTCTCTGGGTTCTTTGAAACCCTAACTCTTAAGACTTTCCGATTTATTTTAGATTTGTCTTAGATCTGTGTATATTATGAACTTTTGTTGTTTTCCTCAAAGGTTTCTCCGATTTTTCTAAAGTAACTCTTCATCTTCTTAAACACCTTTTCAAAAATGCTTTCTTTTGATTTTTTTTTTAGTATTAATCTACGACTCTCACTGTGTTTAAACGTTTGTTTGAGCCTTCTCCTTTATCCGAGTTATTATGTTGAAATCCCTAATTTTTGGCTTTAGTTTTGGATTCTGAGTTCGTCTTTACTGTTTGTTCATTCGATTTGTCTGTATATTTGATTCTCATGAATATGCTTTAATTAATTAGAGTATTTTATGATTTTCACCCTAGTAATGTCTTATTAAGGTTTCTGATCTGGTTCTTCCTGTTTATACTCCGTTTATTGGTTTATTCATGGAAGTCTATACTGTTTCCCTTAATATAGTACCATTTTTCGATTCGTGAATCCTTGATTTACTGTGTTGATACCCTTATGCTGATTTTTGGATATTCTTTCCTATTTTCATAACCCTTAAATTATTTTTTACCTTATTATGTGGTTGATTGTATTATTAATTGATTCCTACTTTTATTTCCTTAATTAGACCCTTATGTATCTATCCCTAATTACATATTATATACCTATGTTATTTGAATTCTTTCCTTATTTGTTACTTGCTTTCTACCGTTGGTAAATTACTCCCTTAATTAAGGGAAACTTGGCTGATTTTCGTTCTTAATTGATTTTGCAGCTCTATAACTATTGAACAATTGATTCTTGCCTTATTTTACCTAGATTTCAAACTATTATATATACTCTCTTCTCTTTTCATTACACATACGAACATAGTAGTTCAAAAACCCTCTCTCACACAAAAAGAAAACATTCTTCTGCTCTCTCTTTTCTCTGGTTATTTGTTATTGTTCTAAGTCAGCCGGTTGCAAGCCAAGGCTGATTACTCTACTCTCTTGCCCCTCACTTTGTGTTTACCTATTTACTGGTATGTTCTGATTTCAATTCAAGTTTCAAAACAATGTGTTTCTTTTACTGCTTCATTTCATTTTGTTTCTGGTATGTTTTCACTTATGGTCCTGTTGATTCAACTTGTAATTGATATGTTTACTTCATCATTTCATCAGCATGCTTCTGAATGTCTCCCCTCCTTTTAGACTCATCATGTTTATAAAATTGTTATTCCCCTTCCTAATATACCCCAATGTGGCCCTTCTTTACTTGTGTTTACTTTGATTTCTAGCATGAACCTCTCTTTACAAAAAATAGTTGGCTATCCTCAAGTTACATGATTCCGTGTTCTATACTTGAGCACTCCTGCAACTATGTGTTTACTTATGAAACCTATGTGTCCCCAAAACCCACTACCCCTATTTGTGGTTGTTGAACCTGCCTTGGTCCTATGTTCCTTGGTTAGGTGTGAACCTGTTTTGGGTGTTGTGTTTGGACTATTAATCTACTGTCTTTTCAAAACTGCCCTATTGAACAACTCCCCTTGTTGTTTTACAAAACTATTTCAAACAAGTCTTTCAAACTGTTTTTCTACTTAAATCTTTTCAACACTATCACTCTACTCTTAGACCACTAAGTCTTCCCCTTTTGTATGAGCCTTGCCTTGGGACCCTTGAGCTCCCTCTGAACTTGGACACACAAAAGTTGGCCTTTCCACACTGCACTCACTCTGTCTTGGCTATAAAATCTGGGTGTGAGCACTGCTTGGGATCCCTTGAGGTCCTTAGGGAACTCTGACACACCCAGATATGAGAAAGGCTATGGTACAATCTTGGCATTTGAGGTGATTTATTACATAACTTAGAGAGGAAGTCCTAATCAGGTGCTGGAAATCTGGGCCTGCTTTCAGGCTCTCTATAGTGTAACTTTTTATTTCTTTTTCTTTTTCTACTTATGAAATTAATTTCAGTATTGGTCTGTAATAATCTGTTGTAAACAAGTATTGGGGTTGGCTAGTGAAAAGGGGAGGGTAGTTATATATGCTATCAACATCAATGGGTAGAAACCATGTCTTAAGTTTACATTTCCTATATGTGCATTAGAATCCATGTGTAAGATCAACCCATTCAAAGTATGTCATGCATTAGATGCCATGTTCTCGGGTTTACTGTTTCAGCATCTCATTTGGCATCACTTTACCACTTAAAAATCCTGCTTTAGGCTAAACAACAGCATTAACATAAAATTGTTGCTCCTGTACATCTTGGAGTCATGCTGTAACTCTTCGGGCATTTAGAAATCATGTTAGGAATTCTGCAATCATTCTGCATTTTCATATGTGCACGTTAGATACCCTGTTTAGGATCTTGTTCACACTTGCTCAGTCACACCTAGTTAAACTACTGATGCATGAAAAAGGACATAAAAACAGTCTCATGTTTGATTATCTTGTTTAAGTGAAACTGGTCACAATCCCTGCATGTCTTTTCAACATTTAGAACAGCATGCTTTAGGTAAAATAACTTCCAAACTGTTTTTTAATAATTCTGGTAAGTGTTGCATATTATTTTATGCTTAGGCAAGTCTTAGGTAATCAACTTTAAAATAAAAACCAGAACCGTCTTTATGATTAATGTTTAACTATTAGCATGTTAAAATCAGTAGGCAAGCTTGATTAGGACTTCTTCCCTGAGTTGTGTAATAAATCTGGTCTGCTATTACCACTTAGATACCATGCTTAGGATATGAATTTAGACCTTAATTGTGTATGAGTCATGTTGTTTATGTGTATTGTGTGTGGAGGTATATCTAAGCCTTTCATTTGTCTTCCATGCTCCCCTTAATTGAAGTCCTACTTGATTATTATATGTCGCCTTAGTATTTTACCTATAAACTTGAGGGTCTTCCTAGAACCCCTTTTATAGGATAGTAGTTCTAAATTCCTCCGGGACTAATAGGAAGGGACGGGTAACAGCATGCAATAGGGGTCGATACCAACCCTCGCTTTAATTACCTTCATGGGGCAGGAAAGGGTAGATATGGATATGATGACTGGTGCGCTAATACCACGTGTAGCCCCTCTTTGAGGAGTGTCATACCGGGTATTGCATTGATGTGATCCATATTATAAACAAACTTAGGATACCCCCTTAAATCCCCAAATATGCTTATATTGTAATTCTTTTCAAAATCTTGTTTTTTTTTCAAACACCTGTGTATTTAAACTTAAATCCCCTACTATTTGAGCCATACTTGTTTTTTTGCTAATTGTACAAATTCACAAAAACTGTCTAGTCGGGAACCACACTAGTGGATCCTGAGGGGTGCCTAACACCTTCCCCTTAGGATAATTTCAAGCCCTTACCCTGTCTCTGGTTACCAAACATAGTTATAAATGTACCATATAGGTGACCTAACGCACCTTAAATCGTTAGGTGGCGACTCTTCAAAAATGCAAACCCCTTTTCCAAAGGGAAAGAGTTGTCCCATCCAAAAAGTCATAAACCCGATTTTATGAGAAAAAGGAGGCGCGACAGCATGGCGACTCTGCTGGGGTATTAAGGCTTTTACCATTTCATACCGTTTAAGTGAATTTGTAACCCCCCCCCCCATGTGCAATTATTTGTTTTATTCCTTTAAGCGTTTAATTTCTTTTTCAAAAGCGAAACTGACATATCTTTCTTGTTTCTTCCTTTATAACTGCTTTAAATTTTAAAAACTGCTATATTTATCGGTTTCTTAAAATGAAAATACATGTCAACATGCTTTTAATTATTGAATAATCATGCTCAACATCATACTCCACTTGTGCCAAACAAATACTATAGCAACGCTTGATGAGTGGTTGCGCCCTTCCTATATTATTACCCCCATAAATTCGGAAAGGCTTATTTGCGGTATAACTAGTCGAATAGCAGTGCAGTCGACAGTTTCGTGCCTTCCCCCTTGAGCTGTCCGCTCAAGGGTACCAGTCTAAAATCACATAGAAACCTTACTCTGTTTAAATTATGCATGCATCATGGTCAAACCTAGCCGGGTCAGTTATGTTTTCCACATAATGATCCTTTAAGATAAAACTTATCCAAAGTCCATCGGGTTTTCCATAATCCCAACGAACGCAACCATGTTTTGTGCATTAATTTGGAGAACTAAATGTCGATGTGCTGATCATAAATGTAGAAATAGTCAAGTCCGGTGGGGGTAGGGTCTGACCCTTTTGTTTTACAGAAAATGAGGCACGAGGTCCCCAATTTCGGTATAGTTAGCAGGCCCCCACTCTTGCTAGACTGGTGGAGGAGTCTTCCATTGAATAACCAAATCAATGAGTGGAAAGAGAGGGCTGCCAAAGCTAGTGAAAAGTTGGAATATTTGAAATACAGTCTGCTAGAATTGGAAGGAAAAGTGATGAAGAGAGTCATCGACTCCCAGAACACTGAGGGAAACGAAGGAGAACACCTGGCAAAGGCATGTTTACTGGTGGACCTACACGAACTGGAGGATTTGATCAATGAGAGCATTCAACCTGAGGAAGGTCCTTCTAAGGCCAAATAGATTAGGTTTACTCGCTTTCCAAATGTAATAAGGCCAAGTGCCAGTAGTGACTTAGTATTATCTTAGTATCATTTTGGGATCCGTAAATTTTTATATTATTAAATTAAGTATTTATTCGCATTCAAAGTTTTCCAAGTCTATTTGTCGCTAGGCCTACCTCGGGCACAAAGAGGTTCCCAAATTAGGACACGCTTTACATTCCCGCACTATGTGTTTAAAATTTTGCAATACTTTTTATAATCCTCACTGACTTGACTACCTTTTGTTTTATTTTTTGTTTTTATTATTCCCCTTCCCAAAAGGTTAGTTCATGTACTCTGGCATCATCATCTTAATTCACAAGATCAGGGTGATCCAAGGATCCATCTGAGGACATATTGCGACAAGCTGGTTGGAGTAGGGAAGGATGAAAGGATCTGTATGAAGCTGTTCATGAGGAGTTTGAAAGGAGATGCATTATCTTGGTACATCAGCCAAGATCCTAAGAAGTGGTCAAGCTGGGTAGGCATGGCATCTGACTTTATGGATAGATTCAGGTTTAATATAGAGAATGCACTAGAAGTGTTCTATATCTAGAATTTGAAGAAGAAGCCCATGGAGACGTTTCGCGAGTATGCTACTCGCTGGAGGTCCGAAGCTGCTAAGGTCAGACCCGCCTTATAAGAGGAGCAAGTTCTTTGTCCGAGCTCAGGACCCGCAATACTATGAATAGTTGATGATGATTAAGAACCACAAGTTCTCTGACATTATCAAATTAGGTGAAAGAATTGAAGAAGGTATTAAAAGTGGTATGGTTACAAATTTTGAAGCCTTGCAAGATACGAATAAGGCTTTACAGTCCGGTGGTGTGTCCAAGAAAAGGGACCTAGGGGTTGTTATGGTTGCACAAAGGACCAAGTCTCCCCTTAAATACCAAGTTTACCCAACACCTCCACTCACATACCAGCCAACCCCAAATTACCAAGCACCCTCATACCAAGCTCCGCCACCAACTTATCAGTCATCTCCACCTCCTACATATCAACCTACTTCACCCAGATACTCCCAACCCGCTCATGTCTACCAAACTTAAAATGCTCAACCATCCCACTATCAATCACCCCCTGCACGCCAAAATTTCCCTAGACCCCGACCTAATTTTGATTGTAGACCTCCAAAATAATATACAGCCATCGCTGAACCCATCGACCAACTATATGAGAGACTCAAAGCTACTGGTTATGTCACCCCCATCCCTGCTGCAACCCTTGAGAATCCTTCCCAGTGGGTTAACCCAAACAAGTCCTGTCCATACCACTCTGGTATGAAAGGGCACACCATCGATGAATGCCGCTCCTTGAAAGATAAGATACAATCTTTGATTGATAACAAGATCATTGTGGCAAAGGAACCCGCTCCAAATGTCCGCAAAAACCCTCTGCTAGACCATAAGGGTGGAGGTATCCACATGATTGAAGTAGAAGATGACTGGGATCCCGAGGGATCAATCGGGTTGATCGCAGAAGGTGATGACCCGAAGAAACCAAGAATTACTCTCAATCCAATCATAGTCCAGATCCAACCATCTGAGGACGCTGAGGTGAATATGTTTATACCTCTTGAGTTTGAAGTTGCGCCGTCCGCAAAGACACCAGCACCAATTGAGGTTGAATTCGTGTGTCCGAAAAATGCACCTGCACCATTTGAGGTTGCAGTCTTGCCACCCAAGGCACATGTTCCATTCTAAGTGAGGGTGGTTGTGCCGATCCCAGTGGCGATGTCTACCATGCCACCCTTCTATAAAAATGTTGTACCCTGGTACTATACAGCTGAGGCGAGAAGGAAGGGCAAGGTCAGGATTGAAGAAACTGTCACAGCACAGGGTATGACAAGAACTGGTAGAGTCTATACCCCTAAAAATTTGGCTGAATCAAGCAAGCAGGCCTCCAATTGGCCTCCCCTCATTGAGATAGGTCCGGACAACCTTTGGAGGAAAATACAGGTCAAGGAGTATTCGGTAATCGACCAGTTAAACAAGACGCCAGCACAAATATCCATTTTCTCTTTGCTGCAAAATTCTGAGACGCACAAGAATGCTTTGTTAAAGGTGCTAAATGAAGCGTACGTACCAAGTAACATCACTAGCGGGGAAGTGGCTAATATCGTAGGACAAGTGCTGGAAAGCCATAAGATCACCTTTTATGAGGACGAGCTTCCACCTGAAGGGTTGGGGCACAACAAAGCACTACACATCACCGTGCAATGCAAAGATTATTTAATCACCAGAATCCTGATCGATGGAGGTTTCAGTCTTAACATTTGTCCACTGGTACCAATTAGTAATATGAAAAATTATGAAAAAATACCAATTATTATAAAAAGTTATTTTGAAGGTATATATACAAATTTAAAAATAGTTTGAGGAAAATTTGGGTATCAATAGCTGCCCCTCTTTACCCGTGAAGGATGAAAAAGTTGTTGGGTAAAGATATGATGGCCAATTTTGACCGAGCAAAACAGTTTGAAGAGGTTTAGGCCGCACCCTAGTTTCTGAGTTGCCTACATATCCCTGGTTTTACAGGAATCAGGCCGTATGTAGTTCAGGATCCATCGACGGAGTATACCGATGAAGCCATTTCAAGAACGGATGCAACATCTAGGGCTGGGTGAGTGAACGGTTTATGGGAATGGTTAGGTTTTATATGGCTTGAGGTAACTGGAGCGGGATCGTTCTTGCTGAGATAGTTGTTGCTCGCTATCTTACCTGCAAATAGAAGCAACATAAGCGTATACTGTGCATAAATTTAAACATGATGCAAATTCCCGTCGGACCATGAATGTTGTCTTTGGACGGTTAGGAATGGCGTCCTCAGACCTTGATGTCCTGGGCCATGGGTTGTTTGATGCAGGATTCATAGGACATGAAATGATGTTCTCGGGCTATAAGGATGGTGTTTCCGAACCATGACGCCTTTGAATAATGATATGCAAAAAATTGAAAGAGATCCTCAAGCCATGACATGGTGTTCTCGGGCTATGAAGATGGTGCCTCCGAATGATGCCGCCTTTGGATGAGTTGGCGATATTTCAGACCATGAAGGATGTAGTAGTATGATGTGGACAAGACATAGCCCAGTCTTGCAAATTGAAGGGTAGAGCTTAGCCCGTAAGATAAGCGAGATAAATAATGTTTGGGATAGTGCTTAGTTTCGAAGAAAATTGGAGGTAGAGCTTAGCCTCGGAAGGTAGAATGGTAGCCTTATGCAGATTGGAAGGCAGAATAGTAGCCTTATGCAATGCAGATGCAGATGGAGGTAGAGCTTAACCTCGAAAGGTAGAATAGTAGCCTTATGTAAATTGGAAGGAAGAATAGTAGCCTTATGCAATGCGGATGCAGATGGAGGAAGAGCTTTACCTCGGAAGGCAGAATGGTAGCCTTATGCAGATTGGATGGTAAAATAGTAGCCTTATGCAATGCAGATGTAGATGGAGGTAGAGCTTAACCTCGGAAGGCAGAATGGTAGCCTTATGCAGATTGGAAGGCAGAATAGTAGCCTTATGCAATGCAGATATAGATGGAGGTAAAGCTTAACCTCGGAAGGCAGAATGGTAGCCTTATGCAGATTAGAAGGCAGAATAGTAGCCTTATGCAATGCAGATACAAATGGAGGTAGAGCTTAACCTCGGAAGGCAGAATGTAGCCTTATGCAGATTGGAATGCAGAATAGTAGCCTTATGCAATGCAGATGGAGACATCGTTTAGTCTCGGATGGAAGAATGGTAGCCTTATGCAGATTGAAAGGCAGAATAGTAGCCTTATGTAAAGCAAATGCAAATGGAGACAGCGTTTAGTCTCGGAAGGCAGAATAGTAGCCTTATGCAATGCAAATGCAGATGGAGAGAGCGTTTAGTCTCGGAAGACAGAATGGTAGCCTTATGCAAGAAATAAGATAACAACTGACAGTAGAGTTTTCTTAGCTGGTAGCAGATTGCGGCGTTATGATTACTGGGAGCATTGTGACATACGAAACATCACTGGTGTGTGCTGATAGCAAATGTTGGCAAGTGCAACGGTTCTGAGAATCGTATTCTTGAACAATGCTTGTCCTATGGGAGGACAGTATGTTTAATGATTTTGCAATCTTAGTGCCTGCATCCAAAGAAATATTGAGAGTTTTGTAAGGGGGAAGGTTAGCTCGTATCCCTGTTGGCTTTGCTTGACTCGTTCGGCTTTGATTTGGTGATATTGTCTGTATTATTAGGGTAGCATTGCTAAACAAAGCAGTTTCAATAATAACATGCATGATTTTGTAAAAGTATGACATAAATTAAAAATAGCTTTTAGATGAACCAATGATTGTGACGTAGTTCAGGACATTGCAGCCTCCCCTGCTACGGAATTTTAAGGGTCCTCCTCAAAATTCTGCCCCAGTTTAATGGGTTGACGTTTTTGACTGTTGCTCGTGTGGCGATCGGCTGAAATTACTTCGAAATTTTGAGGGTCCTCCTCAAAATCCTGCCCCAGTTTCCAATTGCGGGGTGAATTGTGACCGAACCCATAGGGCTGCCTACATATCTCCTCTTAAAGGGGGATTAGGTCAGGCGTAGTTCAATTTACATCACATAAGGAAAGCATAATGATTACACATAGTAACGCTTGAATGCATCTGAATTGATCGGCTTTGTCCAGACTTCCCCGTCAATTTCTGCAAGTATGAGGGCTCCTCTTGTCAAAACTCGGTGAACCATGTATGGACCCTGCCAGTTAGGAGAGAACTTTCCTTTGGCTTCATCTTAATGCGGAAAAATTTTCTTTAACACCAGCTACCCCGGTGTGAACTGTCTTGGCTTGACTCTTTTGTTGAAGGCTCTGGACTTTCTATTCTGATAGAGTTGACCATGGCAGACTACATTCATTCTCTTTTCGTCTATAAGGGCTAGTTACTCATAATGACTTTTTACCCACTCTGCGTCGTCGAGCTCAGCTTTTTGTATAATCCGAGAACCTTCACGAGCACCTTGAGGCAACTGTAAGTTGAGAGAAAGAACAAAATAAGAGAGGCTTGATGGTGAAAACTCTTCGGGCACTACAAGTCAAATAGGGATTGTGAATCAGATTGGATAATCGGAGTGTTGAAGCCCAGTTTCACGGTTTGGGGGTATAACAGGAGTTGAACATTAGACTTGCTTGACAGAATATCCATAGGTGTATGTCATGGTTATTAGAGTTGGTATCCACATCTGATAGGTTTCTACTTTGTAGTTTTCTTGTTAGGAATCATCTCTTTCCATTGTCCTTTACTCTGTTCCTTTTGTCATGTTTACTTCCTCTTCTTGAGTTTGTTTAGTCAGAACAAGTGAGAAATGACTTCAAAATTTTCCACCAGCTTTCCAATTGCACAAAACGGGATCTGGCTAGCACATCAAAGTGTCATAAGTCAAGAAAGAACAACAAGTGCACTGAGTTGGTAACAATGAACATGATTTGGGATCCATGCGAAATACAAAGGTTTGGTATATATCAATTTATGAACAATGCAACAGATGGAGGGTGTTAGGTAAATGGATCAAAGGTATTTTCTGTGATAAGATTGACAAAGAAAGTGGTTAGTCAATAAACAGGCAAGATTTTTTCCATTAAGAGCTTGCACAAAAATGTTGCTTCTCATTCATTAAGATAAAGTTCAGCCAACATTATCTTTGCAAAAGCTTCCACAAGACTTGCTTGCACAAAAATGTTACAGTAAATTCTTTATGATAAAGTTTCAGCCAACATTATCTTTGCATAGCAACGTTGTTGCTTTGAGCCTTTTCTACAACGTGTTCTATATTTTATCGCAATTAATGTGTGTTAGAGGCTTGTCAAGAGAATCGACTCAGGTATGTTAAGTCAGCCTAACAGACCGGGCAAAGCTTTTAGGGTTTTTGAAAGAAAATTTTCAATCACCATCGATTAAGGAAACTAGACTTGATCAAAGGGATTCATGACTCTATACTTTCATCATATAAATAGAGGAGGTCCACAGATGTAGCAAGAAAAAATATTTGAAGCATAGTCACAGAAAGAAGCAAAAGATGAACGAACAAAGTGAGCATAGTCATACAAAAGCGACATAAGTAGGCTAGGGATTCTGGAAAACATATTCAAAGCAAAGTAATCACAGGACTCACGTAAGCAGGCTAACACACACACACGAAGTAAAGAAAGCATCCTAACACTCAGAGAAGCAAAGTAAGGAAAATTATAGAAACAAAGTAAAGAAAATCTTAAAAAGGGGATTTTAACCGAGTCAAGTTAAAAGCAGTAAGAGCACAAAATCGGTCAAAACAAACAAGGGAAAGGGTTTAATCATAATGAAATCAGTTAGAACATGCGTAAAAGAACTCCGAGAAACCCTAGTTTTAGAAAAGAATGACTAAAATCTAAATAGTTAGTTAAAACAGGAGATTTTTAGAGGAAAGTGCTTAATAATACTTGAATTATCTCAGATCTATGAAGATCTGAGAAGAATCGAGCGGTAGCAAACTAGGGTTTCGGAAGATAGTAAAGATGAGGAAAAATTGGTTAAAAACTCATGGATATACCAAGATCTAAGACAGATCTAAAGAAAAGTAAAAAACTCAAGAGTTAGGGTTTCAAAGAACCCAGAAAAGATGAGCAAAACCTTAGAACGTTACCGGTTTTTGCCGGAAAAGTCATGGATCTTACTCGAACAACCATGGATGGCCGGAAAATGGCATGAAAGACCATGGATAGGCTCTCGAAGAGTTTTGATCAAGATCTGGTCTAGATCTCTTCGAGATCCTTCCATGAAATCACAAAAACGAGAAACCAGGAGACATAAGAGACAAGTATACGTCTCAAACAGCCATGGGAATCCATGGATCGAGTGAGGATCGAAGTGAATAAGGCTGGTTTTAGGTGGCAGCGGCTAGGGTTAGGTTTAGGTCTCAGAGAGAATTGAAGAGGAAAGGGGTTTCAGGGCGGCTGTTTGGTGAAAATGAGAGGGTTTGGGGGGGGGGGTCGTTTGGGATTAGTTATGGAAGGGAATAATGGGGACCGTTGATCTGGGAGATCAACGGTCGAGATGAAATGGGTAGGTGGGTTCCATGTTTGATTTTGGTTTGGGCTTGGGTCCGATGGGGGTTTTAATTGGGTTGGGGATCCATTGGATTTAGGCTAGATTTGAAAGCCAATTTGGCCAAAATTTAAATAGCCCATTTTTTCTATTTAATTTATAAAACAATAGCAGATAATTTCTAAAAAATAATTTTAAAATGATAAAGTGATTTATATTACATAATTAGCAATTTCAAAATACAGGATCTAATTTTATGCATATAAAACGTAATTAAATCTTAAAAGGGCTAATATTGCAATTATATGCAATTTAGCTTTAAAAATACTAAATATAACTATAAAAATATATAAAAATTACCTTAGCCATATTTTGGCATAATATAGAAATCCAATATATGAATTATAAAAAATAATAATCTTGGAAAGAATTATTGGGTATTTTATGGAAAAAGGGAGAAAATAAATCAATTTAAAACCTTAAATTTATGGGAAAAATAATAAAAACATTGGACATGCTTATATATGCATATATGTATGCTATTTTGAAGGTATTTTGCGTATTAAAAATACATAGGGAAAATTTGGGTATCAACAACTGTCTCTCTTTACCCGGGAAGGATGAAAGAGTTGTTGGGTAAAGATATGATGGCCAATTTTGACTGAGCGAAATGGTTTGAAGAGGTTTAGGCCACACCCTGGCTTCTAAGTTGCCTACATATCCCTGATTTTACAAGAATTAGGCCGTATGTAGTTTAGGATCCACCAGCGGAGTATACTGATGAAGCGATTTCAAGAACAGACACAACATCTGGGGCTGGGTGAATGGATAGTTTACAAGAATGGTTAGGTTTGATATGGCTGAAGGAACTGGAGCGGGATCGCTCCTGCTGGGGTAGTCGTTGCTTGTCGTCTTACTCACAAATAGAAGCAATACAAGCGTATACTGTGCATAAATTTAAACATGATGCAAATTTCCGTTGGACCATGAGTGTTATATTCGGACAATGAGGATAACGTCCTTAAACCATGATGTCCCGGGCCATAAAGTGTATGATGAAGGATTCGTTGACATTCATCACAACGCTTGATGAGGTCACTTGCATCCTTGTAAAGAGTGGGCCAATAGAAGCTGCAACTTAGCACCTTGGCTGGCGTTCTTGCTCCGCCATGGTGACCACCATATGGCAAAGAATAACAAGTCCCAAGAATTTCAACTTGTTCCTCCTCTAGTACACATCTTCTAATCACTCCTACCTCAACAGGAATGATAGCCTTTGTACCATAAACTAGCATATACGAGGTTACCCCAGTTGATGTGCGGACTGTGGTACAATACCCTAATAGATCAAATGATAACTTCTCATGCCACTGTCTGTGATTCTTTATCATTTTCCTTAATATATTTTTGAATATTTTTGTTGGCGGCTTCTACAGCTCCATTCATCTGAGATCTATAGGCTCTGGAATTCTTGTGTTTGATCTTAAAGGTTTCGCACATAGCTTTCATCAAGTCGATGTTGAGGTTGGATCCATTATCAGTAATGATTGACTTTGGAATTCCGAATCGACAAACAATGCGGTTGTGGACAAAGTCTGCCATGACTTTCTTAGTCACTACTTTGTAGGATGCTGCTTCGACCCATTTGGTGAAATAGTCGATGGCTACTAGGATAAACTTGTGTCCGTTGGAAGCAGCAGGCTCCATTGGTCCAATAACATCCATTCCCCATGCAGCGAAAAACCACGGTGATCTTGTTGTGTTAAGCTCACTTGGAGGTACATTTATCATGTCTGCATATATCTGACAGCGGTGGCATTTCCGAACATACTGGATGCAGTCCATCTCCATAGTCATCCAAAAGTAACCAGCCAGGAGTATCTTCTTTTCTAAGACAAAACCGTTCATATGTGGAAAGCAGGTCCCAACATGAATTTCCTCTAGTAGCCTGGATGCTTCCATTGCGTCGACATATCTTAATAATCCTAAATTGGGAGTCCTCCTTTACAGGATTCCTCCGATGTGAAAGAAGTTGTTGGATAATCTCCGAAGTGTGCATTTCTTAGTAGGATTAGCAAGCTCTGGGTACTCTCCTTTTGCCAAATATTCCTTGATATCATGAAACCAAGGCTTTCCGTCTGCTTCCTCTTCAACATGGGCACAGTAAGCTGGCTGATTGTGGATTTTCACCGGAATGGGATCAATGAAATTCTTGTCTGGATGTTGTATCATAGATGATAGGGTAGCCAATGCATCGGTGAATTCATTCTGGATTCTGGGAACATGCTGGAATTCCGTCTTCGTGAACCTCTTTCTCAATTCCCGTACGTGATGCAAATACAGGCGTATCTTGGAGTTCTTGGTCATCCATTCTCCTCATACCTGATGTATAAGCAAGTCTGAATCTCCAATCACTAGCAGCTCTTGAACGTTCATGTCAATGGCCATTTTGAGTCCTAAGATGTAGGCTTCATACTCGACCATATTGTTGGTGCAGGGGAACCTGAGTTTGGCAGACACCGGATAATGTTGACCGGTTTCTAATATTAGGACTGCTCCTATGCCAACTCCTTTGAAGTTTGCTGCTCCATTGAAGAACATTCTCCAACCGTCATAGGATTCCGCAATGTCTTCTCCTATGAATGATACCTCTTCATCAGGAAAATACATTTTCAGATGGTTCGTATCCTCCATCCATGGGGTTTTCAGCAAGGTGATCTGCCAGTGCCTGTCCATTGACCACTTTCTCGGTTATGTAAATAATGTTGAACTCACTCAACAGGATTTGCCACTTGGCTAGCTTGCCGATGGGCATGGGCTTCTGAAAGATGTACTTCAAGGGATCCATTCTCGATATGAGATATGTAGTATAGGCGCAAAAGTAATGTCTCGGCTTCTGAGCTACCCAAGTCAAAGCACAACAGGTGCGTTCTAATAGAGAATACTGGGCCTCGTACGTGGTGAACTTCTTACTTAGATAATAAATGGCTTGTTCCTTCCTCCCTATTTCATCATGCTGCCCCAGAACGCAGCCGAAAGTTCCATCTAACACTGCAAGGTAGAGTAATAAGGGACTACCTGGCTCGGGCGGGACTAAGACTGGTGGTGTTGACAGGTACTCCTTGATTTTGTTGAAGGCCTTTTGGCATTCATCGGTCCATTTGGTGGCGACGTCCTTCTTTAACATCTTAAAGATTGGCTCACAGTTAATTGTAGACTGTGTTATGAATCAGCTGATGCAGTTAAGCCTTCCCAAGAAACTCATCACATCCTTCTTGTTCCTTGGCGGTGGTAGTTCTTGAATGGCTTTGAATTTTGATGGGTCCAGTTCCATTCCTCGGCAGCTCACAATAAACCTAAGCAATTTCCCAGCAGGAACCCCAAACGCGCACTTTGCAGAGTTTAGTTTTAGGTTGTATCTCCGCAGTCTATTGAAGAACTTCCTCAGATCTTCTATGTGGTCAGTGGCCTTCTTGGATTTGATAATAACATCATACACATATACCTTTATCTCCTTGTGTATCATATCATGGAAGATGGTAGTCATGGCCCTCATGTAGGTGGCCCTTACATTCTTCAGGCCAAATGACATCATCTTGTAATAGTACATCCCCACGGCGTAATGAAAGCCATTTTCTCAGCATCTTCTTCATCCATCTAGATTTGATGATAACCAGCAAAGCAATCTACGAATGACTGTAGCTCATACTTAGAGCAATTATCAATCAGGATGTGTATATTTGGCAAAGGGAAGTCCTCTTTCGGACTAGTCCGGTTGAGATCCGGATAGTCGACACAGATTCTGACCTTTCCACCCTTCTTTGGCACTAGCACAATGTTGGCTAACCATGTTGGGTATTCTACTACCTTGAGAACCTTAGCATTGATCTACTTGGTGCTTCTTCCTTGATTTTCAAACTCATATCAGGCTTGAACTTTCTAAGCTTTTGCTTTACCGGTGGACACATTGAATCGGTTGGCAGTTTTTGAGACATGATAGACGTACTCAAACTATCATGTCATAATATGACCAGGCGAATATGTCCTCATGCTCCTTTAGAAATTCTGTGTATTCTTTCTTTTCTGATGGCAATAGGTGAATGTTGATTCACGTTTCCTTGACATTTTCTGCATCTCCCAGATTGACAATTTCGGTCTCGTCCAGGTTGGACTAAGGTCTGTTCTCAAAGTTCTCAACTTCTTTGAAACTCTCGTCAGGTATGTCATCTTCCTCTGAATCTATGTCTGTTTGTTGCGTTGTCTCATTGCATATCACAGTCATTGGTTAATTAAGACAAGTAATAGTAATGTTGTATTGGTAAAGCAAGGATAGAAAACAATAGCAATAAATATTAATTCGTAAGAAAAATCAAAAAAATGCTTTTGATAAATTGAATAACTATTTTGAACATCGAAGATCTTATTGCAGGAATTGAAAAATGCAAAAAGAAAATTATTTAGTAATAAAACAATGAATAATGCTTGTTTTAGCCTTGCTACTCCAACGCTCGTCGGGCTTTGGTTGTCCTGATGGTCCAATTCTTGAGATGCGTTTCTCTGCTCACAGCCTGTATGGAAGGTCCTTCCTCCCCCTCCTCCTCGAGAATAACGCAACAATCCATATCACTGTCCTCTAGAAACAAGTTCTTCACTATTGTGAGTGCTTCTTCTTCATCGGACCCATAGATAATGTCGTCCTATTGGAAGGTCTGCTCCAGATGTGGTATTGGCTGCTCTAGTGGGTAGTAAGGACCGTGCCATGGTGGCGACCAGCCATTGAATTCTTCCCAGGTGTATTCATATCCCAAACCAAAGGTAGTGCCATGTTTCTTACGTTTTATGGGTTTAGAGATTCCTTGGAGGTTCTTGCCGAGCCCTTTTCCAGGTTCGTACCCACTCCAACTCAGTATACTCTTATTTTTGCTATCCCACCATTTGTCTTTGTCGATAGAATTGACTCGCTCGATGTGGTGGTAAGTTTCTCCACCCAGCTTTCTTCTTCCCTTGATCGCCGGAATGGTCTGGCGACTGTATATAGGGTTGCTACCGTCGCCGTGGATGATCACTTCCTGGTGGTTCCATTCGAACTTTACTACCTGATATAGCGTTGATGCTACGGCCCCAGCAGCATGAATCCATGACCGTCCCAGCAGCAAGTTGTAAGATGCTTCTACATTTATTACCTAGAAATCGACCTCAAACCAGGTTGGTCCCATTTGTAGGCATAGACTAATTTCACCAATGATGGACCTTTGAGAACCATCGAAGGCTTTCACATTGATTGCTCCATCCTTTATCTCATACAGCCCTTTACCAAACTTCTTGAGTGAATTTTTTAATTTATTCAGTACTTTATATCCAATAATTATTCATAAATTACATTACAAGTAATTTCAAAGTATTTCTTAGCTCAATATATCATTTTTAATCCTATTAGAATTTAATTATTTCACAAAGTAGCCAATTTGGCACTGTTTGGCTATAATTACAATAATTTTGCAATTATAGCCTAATTGTGCACTTTATGCTATTTTAATTCAATAATTAGTCATTTTACATTTTAAATATTAGTTAATTACCTTAATTTCACCTATTTAGCTTTAATTTTATTTTATCTAATTATTAGCTATTTATATTAATTATTTATCTAATTTTGTTGGGTATTTAACAATTAGCCATTCTTATTTAAATTATAGCCTAATTAAACCCAGTCCAAATTAAATAACCCACTAGACCCAAGCCCAATGCACCATACCACCCGGCCCAATCCCTCACTCAATCTGAATCGTTGATTAATTTCAATCAATGGTCCAGACCCCCTTACTATAATTAAACCCTAAGACTACCCCCTCTCCCTTCTCATTCTCTCTCAACTGGTCTCTCTATCTCCCTCTCTATCTCTGGTTCTCTCTAGAACTTTCTCTTCTCCCCTCCTCTCCGATGTACCCTTTCCACCTTCTCCATCCACCTCCCTCGCCGGAAACCATGGCCTCTCATCATCTCTTGGCCTCTACTTCACCGCACGCCAGTTTGACACTACCCTGAGGTCCTCAGGTGAACCTGGAGCAGTTCAGCTCCTACCCATGGTCCTTCATGCCATTTTTCATCCACCTCCGGTCGTTCGAGTAAGATCTATGACTTTTTCGGCTAAAACCGGTAACATTTTAAAGTTTTCTCATCTTCTCTGGGTTCTTTGAAACCCTAACTCTTAAGACTTTCCGATTTCTTTTAGATTTGTCTTAGATCTGTGTATATTATGAGCTTTTGTTGTTTTCCTCAAAGCTTTTTCCGATTTTTCTAAAGTAACTCTTCATCTTCGAACTAAGGTTCTTAAACACCTTTTCAAAAACGCTTTCTTCTGATTTTTTTTGGTATTAATCTACTACTCTCACTGTGTTTAAATGTTTGTTTGAGCCTTCTCCTTTATCCGAGTTATTATGTTGAAAACCCTAATTTTTGGCTTTAGTTTTGGATTCTAAGTTTGTCTTTACTGTTTGTTCATTCGATTTGTCTGTATGTTTGATTCTCATGAATATGCTTTGATTAATTAGAGTATTTTATGATTTTCACCCTAGTAATGTCTTATTAAGGTTTCCGATCTGGTTCTTCCTGTTTATACTCCGTTTATTGGTTTATTCATGGAAGTCTATACTATTTCCCTTAATATAGTACCATTTTTCGATTCGTGAATCCTTGATTTACTGTGTTGATACCCTTTTACTGATTTTTGGCTATTCTTTTCCTATTTCATAACCCTTAAATTATTTTTTACCTTATTATGTGGTTGACAATATTATTAATTGATTCCTACTGTTATTTCCTTAATTAGACCCTTATGTATCTATCCCTAATTACATATTATGTACCTATGTTGTTTGAATTCTTTCCTTATTTGTTACATGCTTTCTACCGTTGGTAAATTACTTCCTTAATTAAGGGAAACTTGGCAGATTTTCGTTCTTAATTGATTCTAAAGTTCTATAACTGCTGAACAATTGATTCTTGTTTTATTTTACCAAGCTTTCAAACTATTATATATACTCTCTTCTCTTTTCATTACACATACGAACACAGTAGTTCAAAAACCCTCTCTCACACAAAAAGAAAACATTCTTCTGCTCTCTCTTTTCTCTGGTTATTTGCTATTGTTCTAAGTCAGCTGGCTGCAAGCCAAGGCTGATTACTCTACTCTCTTGCCCCTCACTTTGTGTTTACTTCTTTACTAGTATGTTCTAATTTCAATTCAAGTTTCAAAATAATGTGTTTCTTTTACTGCTTCATTTCATTTTGTTTCTGGTATGTTTTCACTTATGGTCCTGTTGATTCAACTTGTAATTGATATGTTTACTTCATCACTTCATCGGCATGCTTCTGAATGTCTCCCCTCCCTTAGAATCATCATGTTTATAAAATTGTTATTCTCCTTCCTAATATACCCCAATGTGGCCCTTCTTTACTTGTGTTTACTTTGATTTCTATCATGAACCTCTTTGTGCAAAAACTAGTTGGCTATCCTCAAGTTACATGATTCTGTGTTCTATACCTGAGCACTCCTACAATTGTGTGTTTACTTATGTAACCTATGTGTCCCCAAACCCCACTACACCTATTTGTGGTTACTGAACCTGCCCTGGTCCTATGTTCCTTGGTTAGGTGTGAACCTGTTTTGGGTGTTGTGCTTGAACTATTACTCTACTCTCTTTTCAAAACTGCCCTATTGAACAACTCCCCCTGTTGTTTCACAAAACTGTTTCAAACAAGTCTTTCAAACTGTTTTCCTTCTTAAATCATTTTAACACTATCACTCTACTCTTAGACCACTAAGTTCTACCCCTTTTGTGTGAGCCTTGCCTTGGGATTCTTGAGCTCCCTCTAAACTTGGACACACAAAAGCTGGCCTTTCCACACTGCACTCACTCTATCTTAGCTATGAAATCTGGGTGTGAGCACTGCCCGGGATCCCTTGAGGTCCTTAGGAAACTCTGACACACCCAGATATGAGAAAGGCTATGATACAATCTTGGCATTTGAGGTGATTTATTACATAACTCATAGAGGAAGTCCTAATCAGGTGCTGGAAATCTGGGCCTATTTTCAGGCTCTCTATAGTATAACTTTTTGTTTCTTTTTCTTTTTCTACTTATGATATACATTTCAGTATTGGTCTGTAATAATCTGTTGTAAACCAGTATTGGGGCTGGCTAGTGAAAAGGGGAGGGTAGTTATATATGCTATCAACATCAATGGGTAGAAACCATGTCTTAGGTTTACATTTCCTATATGTGCATTAGAATCCATGTGTAAGATCAACCCATTCACAGCATATCATGTATTAGATGCCATGTTCTTAGGTTTACTGTTTCAACATCTCATTTGGCATCACTTTACCACTTAAAATCCGGCTTTAGGCTAAACAACAGCATCAATATAAAATTGTTGCTCTAGCACGTCTTGAAGTCATTTTGTAACTCTTCGGGCATTTAGAAATCATGCTTTAGGAATTCTGCAATCATTCCGCATTTTCATATGTGCACGTTAGATACCCTGTTTAGGATCTTGTTCACACTCGCACAGTCACACCTAGTTAAACTACTGATGCATGAAAAAGGACATAAAAACAGTCCCATGTTTGATTATCTTGTTTAAGTGAAACTGGTCACAATCCCTGTATGTCTTTTCAACATTTAGAACAGCATGCTTTAGGTAAAATAACTTCCAAGCTGTTTTTTAATAATTCTGGTAACTGCTGCATATTATTTTATGCTTAGGCAAGTCTTAGATAATCAACTTTAAAATAAAAACCAGAACCGTCTTTGTGATTAATGTAACTGTTAGCATGTTAAAATGAGTAGGCAAGCTTGATTAGGACTTCTTCCCTGAGTCATGTAATAAATCTGACTCTGTTGTTACCACTTAGATACTATGCTTAGGATCTGAATTTAGACCTTAATTGTGTATGAGTCATGTTGTTTATGTGTACTGTGTGTGGAGATATATCTGTGCCTTTCATTTGTCTTCCATGCTCCCCTTAATTGAAGTCCTACTTGCTTATTATATGTCGCCTTAGTATTTTACCTTTAAACTTGAGGGTCTGCATAGAATCCCCTTTTATATGATAGGAGTCCTAAATTCCTCTGGGACTGATAGGAAGGGACGGGTTACAGCATGCAATAGGGGTCGAGACCAACCCTCGCTTTAATTACCTTCACGGGGTAGGAAAGGGTAGATATGGATATGATGACTTGTGCGTTAATACCACGTGTAGCCCCTCTTTGAGGAGTGTCATACTGGGTATTGCATTGATGTGATCCATATTATAAACAAACCTACGATACCCCCTTACATCCCCAAATATGCTTAGATTGTAATTCTTTTCAAAATCTTGCCTTTTTTTCAAACACCTGTGCATTTAAACTTAAATCCCCTACTATTTGAGTCATCTTGTTTATTTACTAATTGTACAAATTCACAAAAATTGTCTAACCGGGAACCACACTAGTGGATCCTGAGGGGTGTCTAACACCTTCCCCTTAGGATTATTTCAAGCTTTTACCCTGTCTCTAGTTACCAAACGTAGTTATAAATGAACCCCATAGGTGCCCTAACCACCTTAAATCGTTAGGTGGCGACTCTTCAAAAATGTAAACCCCATTTCCAAAGGGAAAGAGTTGTCCCAACCAAAAATGTCATAAACCTGATTTCGCGAGAAAAAGAAGGCGCGGCAACTAACACTTCGAACAAGTTCGAAGTGTTATTGGGAAATAATCCCCAAGAGTCATACCCAGCGGCTACGGCCAAATTAAAGCGGCTCGGAGACGTCCGAATCCCGCAATCACAATAGGCCTTCAAATTCATTAAAAACCGGTTAAAAAAGGTTACCCTCATCAAATAATCAAAAGGACTTCGATAAAATCAGCCCTCGAAAAATCTTAAGAGGTATCAAACTATCTTAACACAAACGTGCTAAGGCAAAAAAACATAGGGGTTTTAATCGACATTGAACCCTCAATAACCCAATGGGTGAAAAATACATGCTAAGGCATAAAGAAAATTTTACTAAGTATTCTAAGCCAAAAGAGGATAATAATAGCCATCTTTTAGATGCCATATCGGCCCGATCTAAAAAGCCTAAGGGCCAATAAACTTAGATATCGAGATCATGTTCTCACTCCATCCGAACCCGAGGGTTCGACTATACCGAGCCCAAATAAAGAATAACTTGACTATGGCTCGGGGACTCACCATTATCCGACACAAACCCTAAAAGGCCTATGCCTCGAGTTCGAACCTTGTTCGAACTCGATCATGGTGACTTCGAGGAAATCACCCAAAACCAAAGTCTCGAACTCACCATTGAAAACATAAGGTTGTATTGAAAATCTTACAAGGCAAAAAACATGTTTGTAAAAATTGAAAAGGCATTCAAGAGAAATTTTCTTTTATATATTCATGAAGAAGGATATTTACAAGAGACCAACAGGGGTCTTACAAAAAAGGACAGAAAAATAAAATCCTAACTATGCTTGGAGCTAGTTTCTCCCTCGAGGGAAGCTTCTCCTTCGGGCCCCTCGTTGTTATCGGACCCACCCTAGATGCTTCCATTATCATCATCATCGTCGGAGGAGGAGACAAGAAGCCTGGCATTGCTTCAAGCGCCTTAGCCTGATCTATCTCTTCGGAGAGATCGAGACCTCGAGCGTGGATTTCCTCGAGGGTTTCCCTCCAAGATTGGCATTTTGCCAAGTCATTGCTTCGTCGGTCTCGAGAGAAAGCCTCCCGTAGCTGCATTTGAGCAGCCTCGGCATCGGCCAAGTACACGACTATGGATTTGTCAGCCGCAATCATAGTCTCCCCGACCTCTGCCTTGGCCTCAGCAAGCTTGGCTTCGAGCTCCTCGACCCTTTTGGCCTGGGATGAACCTTTCTCTTTATCACTCCGAAGTTGGACCTCGACCGATTCCAGTTTGGCCAAAGTAGCCTCTTTCTCCTAAGGCGGTCCATGTTCTCCTTCCACCGATCACAGTCGACTTTGACTAGGTCGACCTCCCCTCGAAGCAGCTTGATCCTTTCCAGCTTCTGCTGCAACTAGAATATTAATGCATTAGCCTCCATAGGTGGGTAGATATCATACTCTTTCAAAAGGTTAGTTACCTTCTCGTCTGGCTCGGACTCTTCCATACGATCCTGGTCCAAGTCCGCTCGAAGGTCCCTGATCTCCTCCTTTTTCTTCACATAGAGGTATTTGAGGGCATCTCTCTCCTCAATAAGCTTCTTAAGTTCAGCCCCACATCGGCACAGCCCGGCTTGGGACTTATTGAATGCTTCCCGATGAAGCCCCACAACCTATGGAGAAAAGAAAGAAATCAGCAAGGAGGAGATAAAAACAAACGTAATATGGGGAATGAAGTTTACCTGGTTCAGGAGATGATCGGCCTAGTCAAAAACCATCGGCACATCTAGGTCGAAAACATCAGCGACCCCCACGAGGCATCCACGAAATATGTCTTCCCCATCATGGGTCATTCCCACATCGAGGGTTTCCAAGGATCGAGCCTCCCAAAACTGCCCTTTAGAGAATTTCGGGCCGGACGGCGAATCATCAATATTAATTACCCCAAGCAAGTCACTGGGACATTCTCTCCCTTCCGAAGAGCCCTAGAACCGGACCCTTCGGGCACACTTACTATTTTTTTATTACAGCAGGACGTATCTTTTACCCCCGATGAATCGGGGGCTTTGCTTGGAGTAACTTCCAAGATCTCTTTGGCCCGAGGGTGAATCTCCTTGGCCATCATCGGCCCAACCTCCGTTGAGGCTTCGATGCTCCCCCTCCTTTGATGCACCAGCTCGCAACTAACATCCTCCCCCTCCTCATTTTCGTCTCGTAGCTTTTGGGTTATGCTGACAGAAAGAGCAATAAAGTCACCCCTCGGCTTACGAGGCCTACTCCTCTTAGGATTCGGGGTATCAGAAGGTGAGGCCCTTCTCCTCTTTTTGTCCTTGGCCGGTTTGGGAACCTTCTCTTCCCCAGGTGGGGTCGGCCTCAAAATTAAGCAACATCCCCGAGGCCTGCTTAAAAGGGAGTCAAGTGTGTGAGACAGGAAATGTTTTAGAAATGGACATCGTAAGAATACAAGATAAACTTACCATGATTTTTAGCCTCACATCTGCCCCTCGCCAAGTCACGCCAGCAGCGCTCGACATAAGAAGAAGTTGCAGCCAGCTTCCAAACCCAGTCTTCAAGGTCAGGGACCGCGTGAGGCATCCACACAACTGCTGCATAACAGACAAGAGTGTTACACAAAGCAAAAAATAAAGTACGAAGATTAATGGCTAATACTTACGATCGAGGTTCTATTTCTCAAGTAAAGGTAGTTTCTCCTCGGGGATGAGGTCGCAGGCCCTTACTCACACGAACCGACTCATCCAACCTCGGTCCTTGTCCTCATAGATACTTGCAAAAAAGGACTTCGATGATCGGCGTTTAAGCTTGATTAATCCTCGATAAAGCTTTGGTTGATACAGTCGTATGAGGTGGCTGAGAGTAAATTCCAACCTATTGGCCTTACTAGAGAAGAAGCGGAGCATAATCACTATGCGCCAGAATGATGGATGCACCTGGCTGAGTGTAACCTGGTACATTTAGCAAAAATTGATAATAACTGGGTCTAGAGGACCCAATGTGAAGGGGTAAGTGTATACACTTAGAAACCCTTCCGCATGAGTGGTGATACTTTCTTTGGGGGTGGGTAGCTGTACCACGACCTCGGGCCCCTAGTTACAGTCTTCCTTCATGGCTTCAAGTTATTTCACCGTTATCGAGCAAATATACACTGATACGTGTTCACATCAACCAGGGATCGATGGAGGGTTCTTGACTTTGAACTCATTTTTTAGGACACAAGGGCTGGGAACAATCTCATAAAGGAGCGGCTCCACCAGCATTTTGTCACCGGCCGGTCGGGAAGAAGAAGAAGTGGATTTCTCCTTTTGAGGGATGGTTTTGGAGTTTTTTGCCATTGATTCAGATGAGATGAAGTGGAAAGGGGTAGAGTTTGGTATATTTGGTCCTAAAAGATCGAATCAACGGGCGATGGAAGAGAATATACAGAGAGAGGAAGATACTTAGAGAAATTGGTAAAGATGAAAGTAAAATTTTGATTCAAATAGGAAACATGTATTTATAGGTTCATGGAGACGATTCGGTGGCCTAGTGGCCGACAGTCACTGGGAAGCATTTAATGTTTTCAGGAACCAAACCAACGGGACGTTTTAATCACCTCAAACGCTTACGTTAGGGCATAACATCATTATCGGTGTCTCCGAAAAATCAAGGCTCGAGTCGTTTCTTATTGTTTTATTCTATGAAACAAGGGGATTATCTGTATATTGTGGAAATCGAGGCTACCCGATTTTGGTCTTTGATGGAAAAAGTGATACCACATCGGAAAACTAGGATGTCGAGCTCGGGGTTAAAGTTCCTTTCCAAGGTCATGGTTGATAACATTTATCGAGGTCAGAAGAAGGCATGCTTCGAGGCGGTGCCAGTATGAGTCAGTAATGGAAAGAGCGAGATACCCGCAACGGGTCAGAGATCACGGCTAAATTTCAGAATGGATTGGTCTTCAGCGGTTAAATAGTTGTCAAATATGATTTCCTACTATAATTGGAAGTGTACCTTATTTAGGACTCCCCTATTACATAAAGGGAGGATCCCATCCATTTGTAACACGTTGATCATTGTTCTATGATAATAAAATATATACACATTAATCTCTTACTATTTCTCTTACTATTCATCAAGAGTTATTTTATCATTTGTTAATCCCATTACCATACCTCGAGATTGTCACAGATCGAGGTCGATACTTAGTTCGCACACTGGTTTGATTTATTTTATTCTTTAATTTATCTATTTGACTCCTTGTTTATCAATTGGTATTGGATTAAATTACATATCCTTAAAACCACAATATAAGTTTAATTGTTACTTGAATTGTAGGGTAAAAAACTTATGATACGGATATTATATGATTCAAATGCCTTAAAACACGACCTCTTGAGAATATTAAGCACCTCTAGTTTTACACAAAAATACGGGTTACAACATCCTTGATTTGCTAAGCTTCTAATACTTGTTAACCACTCTTATACACCCTTGTATCATTTAAGACCAATAGGATTAACTTCTTATCATCTCAAATATAATCTCTTCTCGGATTTACGTCGATTAACATACAACGTGATTTAACACACATGATATGGGTTGTAACACCCTCCTTCCCCCCCTCCCCCAGGAACATTTGTCCCCGTATGTAAGGGTTTATGGGGAGCCTAACTCATCGTGGATTCCAATGGAAATTTTCGACCAACTTTCCCCTATAAAATGGACACTAGCCAAACTTACAAGCAGTTAAACCCTATATATGGCCTCACAAGGGTAAGGCCCCATGAAAATTTCTACTCAAAACCCGAAATCTCGTAGTGCCAAGTTAGGTATATGTGTTAGAGAATTGTAAAATTCTTCGCGACGAGCTTTCGAGCCGCGGTTTGGACCCTTTGGATTGATCTGTGCATTAATAAGTTAAGGAACAATGTTTTCCAGAAATGTGCATTTTTGCGGTCCATTATGCGATCGCAGAATAGCTATACGGACCGCATAGTCACCACATAGTCAGACAGTTTGATGGTTAATTTGAGGTCAACTATGCGGCCAATTATGCGATTGCATAATCAATATGCAGGCCGCATAGTCATCGTATAATCCCCTTGGAATTTTTGTGAGGAGTAGTTCTGCGGTGCATTATGCGACCGCAGAACAGGTGTGCGGGCCGCATTTCTGTCGCATACCCGGGTAGTTTGTTCAGGTTTTTGGGGCCATTTTTGCGGTCCATTTTGCAGGCCGCATGTCCATTATGCGATTGCAGATTGTGTCGGGGCTCCTATTGTCATGCCTCATAATCCGAGGAGCGCGATCGGCGCTCAACCGAGTAAACCCGACTGAGCAAGCCTGTTAGGTTTCATTCTACCCAAACTAATTCATGATTAAATAGGAGATGGACTCCATTAATCATATTTAGTAAGTATTTCATTAACAACTTCTATTTCATTTCCATTAGCAGCTTCAATCATAAATATCAAAATTACAAGTTTTATAAATCTTTGCCAAACATCAATATTTCCACTTTAATTAAAATATCCGACATTACCCACAACCTGTCTACGGAGCCTCTAAACATAACTGAAGAGTAATGTAATATGGAAATGCAGGTAACAAGGCTCCGGCTATACTTCAAATACAAAATACATAATGAACAGATGAAACAGGACCCCGAAACAAAGTGGGGTTGAAAGGATGATGCGGCACTAGCTGCGACCAATACGGCCCGCTATAGAAACACTTACATCCATTAAAGACGTAGCACCCCCGACAAAAAGGATGTTAGTACCATCGAATAGCACTAGTATGTATAACTAAATACCATCTACTTAGAAAGAACATTCATACAAGAATAAGAAATCACAAGTATAACTCAAAACTTTAAACGATCACCACATTATCAAATAAAAGAATCATACAGCTTTCACATCATTTTCCCATAGCTTCTAGTTTGGAGCATTTTACACTATTCATCATTTGTTCACAATACCACCGCTATCTTGAGCGGAGTCCGATCTCGACCCGATCGGCTAGGTTGCCTCATTTGAGACATATGCTTCAATCACAATCTCATTTTCCTTCTTTTCTGGAATTCATTCACAATACCACCACTATCTTGAGCGGAGTCCGATCTCGGCCCGATCGGCTAGGCCGCCTTTCCAAGGCATTATTCCCTTTGCATTAGTCACTTCGTTTCACATATATCAATTCATAGGAACTTGGGGCCACAACTTATCACATTATCCTTGGCACTAGGCCACATTTTTACATCGTTTCCATATTCAACATTAGCTTTGCCACTTAGTACAGTAGGTGCACACAAGAGCAGTTTAAATCATAAGCATAGATAAGACTTCACGTAGATGGAACAACAATGCAACTTCAATCTAAATTTAAGGTCTAAGCATTTCAATACATGATTCATATTCCATAATTCACGTTTCACATTGTTCTCATTTTCAACATTTACTTTTCCTCTTAAGGTCATAGGCGCATACAAAGGCAAATTAAATCATAAGCATAGAGAGGAATTCGTCAAGTTTGGCATATTAGTCCCAAAGTAACCTTGGCATGACATTTAGGCATTTAGCACATAGATCATGTTCTCCACACATACTCTATTTACAAAGAATAACACATTAACACATGAAGAAGTACCTACCACTTACATTTTATCAATAATAATCCACTTAACATAACAAGTACTTTATCAATCACATTTCGAACTTACAACATTAAACACGGGCACCATGGAAGCTCAATTTCTAAGAGACGGGGTTTTAGCCATACATACCTCAATGGATCTTTCCTTAAATCTCTACAATACAACAACACCTCTAGCAATAACAATCTATAAGGAGATAGCGGAAATCGATTAATAATTAGGAAGATTATCTATGGTGTAACTCCCTTAGGAACTTCATCAAACACCTAACATGTGAAGTAGACTACAAGGTTTAGAAATGGCAATTCCTTCCTCCATAAACCAATTTTAACATGAACTACCCATATTAGTTCTTTAACATCACATACTACAACTTAGTCCCATATGCATGGCCTATTTCTGACCCCCACAACATATTTGAACCTTTAACCTATTGCACAAAGTTTTGGAAGTAGGAATTACCCGGATGGAGAACAATCTATGGTTATCTTCCTTTATTCTTGAAGACTTGAGCAAATTTTGGATGATTATGAAGTTAGGCCCCTCCTTTATCTCTTTATATGCTCTCATCTCTCTCTAAAATCAGTAGAAAATGACCCCAAAATGAACCCCAAAGCCTATATATTAAAATGGGGTTGGGTTATAAAACGGGTCCACTTTACGACCAAATTTGCGATCGCATATCAAGTATGCGGACCGCATAATGGTTTTGCGATCGCAAAATTGACGCAGCAATGCATTTTTTCAGCCTTTGGTAATTTGATCATAACTTTGTGTAGGAGTGTCCAAATGATGAACGGTTTGAAGCGTTGGAAACTAGACTTGAAGTCCTTTCATTTGATAGATTGTTAATTAAATAAAACCTCATATTTAGATATTCTTGTTCAAAGTGTGGCCTTGTGCAAACTCAGTTGGAATCTTAGCCTATTATGAAATTTTCCAATGTGACTTAGGCTTAGGCCTTTCCTTGGGCCCCAAATTACTTACCATAAGAGTTGTACACTTATTTACCAAATCCAATTGATGCTCAACATGTTAATAGCACCTAAAATATTATAATTAGCCTACGTGACACTACAAAATCCTAGATTACTTAGCAAAATTTTCCAGGGCCTTACACCTATTTTCTAACTTTGAAAACCCGACCCCATCCCATTAAAAACACCCCATTAGACCTTTTTTAAGATATTCTCTGCAAGAAGAGTGAGAGGGGAAGTTCTAGAGAGAGAGGGTGATCTTCATCAAATCTCCACTCAATTCTTGCCTAAACCATTGAAGATTATCAAATAAAATCTGCTAGGCCTTCACCCCGAGAGGTAAGAACTTGAGCCCTAACCTTTAGTTTCGAAATTCTTACTAGAATGAGTAATTAGCTTGGGGATTCATGGGTATAAGAATGGATTTTCTTGAATGCACAAAAGGTAATAGGGTATGGGGAGGTTGTGAACTAAAAAGATAGTAATTGGGGTGTAAAATGATAGAAATCTCTCACAAAAGGGTCCTAAAATCACTGTGCACACTTAGTGCTTGATAATTTACTTAAATGAGCTAGAATCTTAATCAAGTTTCTAATTCTTGGTTCAAATTGTAATTTTCATAAAATAGATCGAAGTTGCTAGGAAATTCTGGAATTTATTATACGGATTTAAGGAAAGTTCTATTGAGATATGTATGGCTAAAAACCTCTCCTCTTAGAAGTTGAGCCTCCATAGTGCCCGTGCAAATGTTGTAAGTTCGAAATTTGATTGATGTAGTATTGGTTATGTCAAATGAATTGATGTTGTGAAAATGTATGTGGAAGGTGCTTCTCCATGTGTTTAATGTGTTATTCTTTGTAAATTGAGAATGTGTGGATAACATGAGTTATGTGCTAAATACCTAAATGTCAAGTCAAGGTTACATTGTGATTAATATGCCGAACTAGATGAATTCCTCTCTATGCTTATAACTTAAATTGCTTTTGTATGTGCCTATGATCTTAAATGGCAAGGTTAATGTTGAAAATGGGAATAATGTGAAACGCGCATGGAATGTGGTAATTGTGGCCCCAAGTGTCGATGAACTAATACATGTGAAACCAAAGAGTGAAGTGAGATGATTAACAGAAAAGGGTAACATCTTGGTGAGACGGCTTAGCCGATCGGGACGTGATCGGACGCCATGTTATACACACATGGTGGTAATGTATTGATAATTGAAACTGGAAAGTGATAATGAAATAAGGGTAATGTCTTGGTAAGACAGCTTAGTCGATCGGGCCATGATCGGACTCCGCTCAAGGAAGCGGTGGTATTGTGGATGATGATGCAACAATATGGAATGCCCCAACCTAAAATTTCGGAAACTATATGAAAACTATGTGAACCTTTTATATTGCTGACGTGGTGTTTGTTTGAAGCTTTGTAGTCCTTATGATTACTTGTTACTCTTGTATGGTTGTTCTTTCTAATAGGATGGTGTTTAGTTATACATACTAGTACTATTCCATGGTACTAATGTCCCTTTTGTCGGGGGCGCTACATTTTTGAATGAATGTGGGTGGCTCCATAGCGGACAGTGTCGATAGCACGTAGCGGAGTATCCTTCTCTCAAAGTCTTGGTGAGCCCCCTTCCCCCTTCTCATCCAAGGGGTTATGTTGTACATCGTTTGTTGTAGACTTCTACTTTTGAGGTATAGCCGGGGCCTTGTTGACGGCGTTGTCATAATTGTCTTTTGTATCCTTAGAGACTCCGTAGACGTTTGTGTGGGTTATGTTTGGATGTCGGATAGGACAATGTACTGTATAGTAATTCTAAACTCTAGTTCTTCTAAATTGTAACTGAATGAAATCTTAAAACTTAGCCACGACTTGAGGTTCATGATATGAAAATGAATTAACAATGTTGAATGTACGATTTTGCTATTGTCTAAATAAAAAAAAGCATGGTTTCTTAATCGTATTGAGCTGGGTAGAAATTGTTAAAAAGGTTTTCTCAGTTGGGTTCACTCGATTGAGCATCGGTCGCACCTCCCGAGGTTGGGGCGCGACAACAAGGCTATACAAAGCATTATAGATATGTACATTATCTGCATATTATCATTTTGTATTAGGGAAGAGTATTTTCAAGTTATGCTTACCTCATAGAGTCGTTTCACCTTCTAATGCGCCCTGCATTCCCCCGGCATCATCGTTATCTTCAATCTGGAATAGGTAAGGGTATTTAGGCTTCATCTCCTCTTTTGCTTCCCATGTCATTTCTTCCATATTTTTGTTCCTCCACAATACTTTGACGAAAGCTACATCCTTTGTTCTCAGCTTGCGAACTTGTCGATCTAATATAGCCACTGGAACTTCTTCATATGATAGATCCTCGGTAACTTATACGTCTTTGATATGGAAGACCTGAGAAGGGTATCCAATACATGTCCTCAACATAGATACATGGAATATCATATGGACAAATTCCAATTCGGATGGCAATTCTAACTCATAAGCAACCTGTCCAATTCGTCAAAGAATTTTGTGCGGCCTGATATTTCGCGAACTTAGCTTACCCTTCTTCCCAAAACGCATAACACCCTTCATCGGCGAGATCCTCAGGAAAACCCAATAACCAACCTCAAACTCCAGATCACGACATCGGACATCGGAATAAGACTTTTGCCTGCTTTGTGTCGTCCTTAGTCGCTCTTGTATCACTTCACCTTCTCAATGGCTTGGTGAATCAAATCTGGCCCATATAAATCTTCCCATACAGTGCCTCATACGGAGCCATTTTAATACTAGAATGGTAGCTATTATTGTAGGAAAATTCTATAAGTGGCAAATGGTCATCCAAATTCCCCTTGAAATCTAGAACATATGTTCGTAGCATATCTTCAAGTGTTTTAATGGTACGTTCAGCCTGTCCGTCAGTCTGTGGATGGAATGTAGTGATGAGATTCACTTGTGTGCCTAAACCCTTCTGAAAAGACCTTCAAAGGTTAGCCGTAAATTGAGCTCCTCGGTTTGATATAATAGATACCGGCAGACCATGAAGCCTAACAATCTCCTTGATATACAACTTCTCATAATCTTCAGCCATGTAAGTTGTCTTAACTGGCAAAAAATGGGTAGATTTTATAAGTTTATCACTATCACCCTGATGGAGTCAAACTTACGTTAAGAGCGAAGTAATCCAATAATGAAGTCCATATTGATCACCTCCAATTTCCAGGTCGGAATCTCTATATTTTAAATCAATCCACTTAGTTTCTGATGCTCGATCTTTACTTATTGACAATTAGGACACTGAGCTACAAATTCTGCAATAGACTTCTTCATGTTATCCCACCAATACTGCTCTTTAACGTCATGATACATCTTTGTCGAGATGGGATGGATGGGATATTGGGACTGATGAATCTCAGTCATAATATTCTCTCGCAACCCTTCCACATTAGGCACACATAATCGTCCCTAGTATCTTAGTGCCCCATCTCCTCCGATCTCGAAAGCTATATTTTGTACTGTTGAATGCTCTCTCTCTATCATACTAAGGTAGGATCTTCATACTGCTATGGTTTTACCCTGGCTACAAAAGATGATTCTGATGTATTATGTATAGTAACACCTCTGTAACAATTTGATTCTCATACTGGCCAGCTGATGAAGCTCTTTAGTAAACCCCTGTCTACCTGACTCAATGTGTATTGATCTTCCCATTGACTTACGACTAAGAGGGTTTGCCACAACATTGGCTTTACCGAGATGGTACAATATCTCGACATCGTAGTCTTTTAGTAATTCAAGCCACCTACGCGTAAACTCTTGTAATCTATGTAGATGTTAACATGGATTCCATATAAGTAGTGTCGACATATCTTCAAAGCATATATTACTGCAGTCAATTCCAAATCATGAGTCGGGTAATTCTTTTCATGTTTCTTCAATTGTATCAATGCATAAGCAATCACTTTCCCATGTTGCATTAATACGCACCCCAAACCTATACCAGAGGAATCACAATATACCACATAACCTTGTGTTCCTTCTAGGAGAGTGAACACTAGCACAGATGTCAATCGATTCTTTAGCTCGTGAAAACTACATTCACAAGCGTCAGACCTGTCACGCCCCAACCTCGGGAGGTGCGACCTGCACTCAATCGAGTAAACCCAACTGAGCAAGCCTTATCAAACACTTTCTACCTGACTCAATATGATTAGGGGAAACATGCTTTCGTTTATTTAGACAATAGGAGAAATTGAACATTCAACATTGATAGTTCATTCTATATCACAACCTTAAACCAAAGTTAAGTTTTCTAGATTCCATACATTTCAAATTTAGAGAATCAAGATTTTAGGATTATAACATGGTTCATAGACCTATCCAATACTCGTACATAACTCACGCAAACATCTACAGAGCCTCTAAGGATACAAAAGACAATTATAGCAACGCCGGCAACAAGGCTCCAGCTATACCTTAAAAGTGGATATTTATAACAAAAGATGTACAACATAACCCCTTAAAGGAGAAAGGGGCTCACCAAGACTTTGAGAGGGGGATACTCCGCTATGCGCGATCGGCATTATCTGCTATGGAGCTACCTACATTTATTTAAAAATGTAGCGCCCCCGGCAAAAGGGACATTAGTACCATAGTACTAGTATGTATAACTAAACACCATCTTGTTAGAAAGAACTATCATACAAGAATTCAAGGAAATAACAAGAGCCAATCAAAGCTTTAACCGAACACCACATCATCAAAAAAAGGATAGTACAACTTTCACATGATTTCCATAACTTTAATTTGGGGCATTTCATATGTTCATCATTGTTCTCAATACCACCGCTATTTTGAGCGGAATCCGATCATGACCCGATCTGCTAGGTTGCCTCATTTGAGACATATACCTCAATCACCATCTCATTTCCCTTCTCCGGAATTCAATATCAGCACATTACCACCATGTGTGCAGCATGGTGTCTGATCACGGCCCGATCGGCTAGGCCGCCTTACCTAGGCATTGTTCCTTTCTTATTATTCATCTTATTTGAATCTCTATTTCACATATATCATATCAATTCATTGGCGCTTAGGGCCACAATTATCACATCATTTCCACTTTCAATGTCAACCTTGAAATTTATGATCATAGGCACATACAAAAGCAATTCAAGTTGTAAGCATAGGTAAGATTGCACATAATTAGCATGACAATCTCAGTTTTAACTTTTGACGTGAAGTCTAGGTAATTTCAGCACATGGTTCATATTCTTTGCACATCTTTATATATCTAGAATAGTACTTTGCACACATTGAGGCACACCTTTCATGTATATATATATATATATATATATACAATTTCAAAACCAATTCATGTAAAATAACAATCAATACATCACATCCGTCTAGTTTTCGGTCTTACCACATTTGCACATACACATACCAACGGAGCTCAATTTCTAATATGAGGGGGTTTTAGCCATATATACTTCAACAGAGCTTTCTTTAAATTCTTACAAAATTCCAGGACTCTTAACAAATTCAATCTATTTTATGAAAATTACAAATTGAACCAAGAATTAGAGACATGATTAAGATTCTAGCTCATTTGAGCACATTATCAAGCACTAGGTGTGCATTGTGATTATAGGACCCTTTTGTGAGAGATTTTCATTATCTTACACCCAAATTGCTATCTTTTTAGTTCACAACCTCCCCATACCCTATTATCTTTTATGCATGGGTATCTATTTTTATACCCATGAACCCCCAAGCTAATTACTAAAATCTATTTTTATACCCATGAACCCCCAAGCTAATTACTAAAATCTATTTTTATACCCATGAACCCCCAAGCTAATTACTAAAATCTATTTTTATACCCATGAACCCCCAAGCTAATTACTCACTGTAGTGTGAATTTCGAAACCAAAGGCTAGGGCTCAAGTTCTTACCTCTTGGGGTGAAGGTCTAGTAGCTTTACTTGATAATCTTCAAGGGTTTAGGCAAGGATTGAGTGGGGACTTGATGAAGATCACCCTCTCTCTCTCTCTAGAACTCCCTCTCTCACTCTATTTGCAGCAAAATAGCATAAAAAGGGGTCTAATGGGTGTTTTTAATGGGATGGGGTCGGGTTTTAAAAGTTAGAAAATAGGAGCCCCAACGAAATCTGTGATCGCATATGTGATCGCATATTGGACATGCAGCCCGCAAAAGGGACCGCAAAAATGACCCCAAAAACCTAGACCTGTCCGGGTATACGACAGAAATGCGGTCCACATACCTGTTCTGCGGTCGCATAATGCACCGCAGAACTGCCCCTTACAAAAATTCCAAGGGTATTATGTGATGACTATGCGGCCTGCATATTGATTATGCGATCACATAATTGGCCGCATAGTTGACCTCAAATTAACCATCAAATTGTCTGACTCTACGGCAATTATGCGGTCCGCATAGCTATTATGCGATCGCATAAGGGATCGTAGAAACGCACTTTTCTGGAAAACATTATTCCTTAACTTTTTAATACATAGACCAATCCAAAGGGTCCAAACTGCGTGGTCATAACTTGGCACTACGAGACTTCGGGTTTTGAGAAAAAAATTCACGAGGCCTTACAAGACCACTGGAACTTGGTAGCTTTCTGTGTTAACTTAGTCAATGATGCTGATATAGAGGAAAGCGCTTCTATAAACTGCCTATAATATCCTGGTAGCCCCAGGAAGCTGTAGACTTATGACGGTGTTGTACGTCTCGGCCAATTCTTCACTGCATTGATCTTCTGAGTATCGTCACTAATACCCTTGTTAGATATCACATGCCCAAGGAATGCTACTGAGTTCAGGCAGAATTTACATTTGGAGAGCTTAGCATATAACTTACAATCCTGAAGGGTCTGTAATACCACCTCATATGTTCCGCCTCCGAATGAAAATACATTAGAATGTCATCAATGAAAATGATCACGAACACATCAAGATAGGGATTGAATACACTATTCATGGGATCCATAAAAGCTGCTGGGACATTTGTTAGCCCGAACGACATCACCAAGAACTCAAAGTGCCTATATCTTATCCAAAAGGCCGTCTTTGGAATATCCTTCTCCTTAACCCTCACCAGATGATACCCTGAATGTAAGTCAATCTTGGACAAATACTTGGCACCCTGGAGTTGGTCAAACAAGTCATCAATCCTTAGAAGTGGATATCTGTTCTTTATAGTAACCTGATTTAATTGTCGATAATCGATACACATCCTTAACGATCTGTCTTTATTCTGCACGGACAAGATTGTGGCACCCCAAGGTGAAGTGCTAGGCCTATTGAAACCCCTATCTAGAAACTCTTTCAACTGTGCCTTCAACTCTCACAACTCTGTCGGGGCCATCCTATACGGAGGGATAGAGATCGGTTGAGTGTTAGGCAACACATCAATGATAAACTCAATCTCCCTTTCATGAGGAAGGACTGGGAGTTCATTTGGGAAAACGTATGGAAATCCGTTGACCGTGGGGATTGATTGTAGAGTAGGAGGCTTTGCCTCCGCATTCTTAACGCGAACAAGATGATAAATGTAACCTTTGGGGATCATCTTCCTTGCATTAAGATAGGAAATAAACCGACCTTTCGGCATAGCAATGCTCCCCTTCCATTCAATGATGTGTTCACCAGCAAAATGAAACCTAACCATCTTTGTACGACAATCAACATTTGCATAGCATGAGGCCAGCTAGTCCATTCCTATTATCACATCGAAATCAACCATTTCTAATTCAAATAAATTCCCTGAGGTTTGACGACTACAAATCATCACTGTGCAATCTTTATATACCCTTATAACAATCACAGAATCTCCTATTGGAGTACATACCGCAAGTGGTTTACTTATCAATTCAGGTTCAACGCCAAACTTATTAGTCACAAAGGGTGTAACATATGATAATGTAGATCCCGGATCAATCTATGCATATACATCATAAAAAAACACAGACAATATACTTATAACAACATCCGGAGATGACTCAAGATCCTATCGACCTACTAGAGCATAGGTTCGATTTTGAGTACTACTAGAACTTGACACTGCACCTTTACCTCTACCATGACCTATTGACTGATGAAAACCTCGTGCTAGAGGTTGAACTGATGAGGAAGAACCAGACATAAATCCAATCGGCTGAGCCATACTACCCTCTCCTCTGTTAGGACAATCCTGCATCATATGGCTAGGTTGTCCACAAGAATAGCACGCATCAAAACCTCAACGGCACAGTCCAAAGTGTGCCTTACCACACCAATCACAACGAGGTGTTGGGGGTCTCGTCTAACTAGTATCTCTATGATATTGTGATCCTGATGCCCGTGAACTTTAACCTTGACCAGAATAGGTAAGCCGATCATACTGAGGCCCCTGAAACTGCGGAGGAGCACTAACTACAGGTGGCGCTAAACTCCTCGAAGATTGGGGCCTAATACTACCTCTGAAGTCATTAGAATACCCTGCAAATCTCGCCCTCTTATGTTGGCCCCTATCTTGATCCTTATCTTCCCTTTGCTAGCGCTTACGATCCTCTAGGGCCTGGGCATAAGCCTATATATGGGAAATAACCATGCCCTCCACCAAAGAGGCTATCGTGCACTCATTTTTTAGATGTGGTCCCAACCCGTTAATGAACAGATGCACCGTATCGCTCATCTCGGCCACCATATGGGGAGCATACCATGCTAAAGAATCAAACTGCATAAAATACTCTCGCACACTCATATTACCTTCTTGAAGGTTCAAGAGCTTATCAGCTCTAGCTCGTCATATCTCAACTGGCAAGTAGTGACGAAGGAAGGCGTCAAAAAATTCCTTCCACATAGCTGGAGGAGCGTTTGGAGCCCTAGATCTCTCTCGACTATCATACCAAAAACCTGCTAAATCCCGTAACCGATAAGAAGCCAACTCTACTCCCTCAGTATTACCTACATGCATAACCGGCAGTGTACGATGAACCCGATCAATACAAGTCTGTGGGTCCTTTTTGGGGTCTGATGCGGTAAACACTGGAGGATCTAGATTAATAAAATCATAAACTCTTACACTAACCGTTTTATTAGCAGCACCGACATTCTGCCTCTGAGCCTGAGAAGCTACCAAGCTAGTCAACAACTGCACCACACTCCACATATCCTGGTCTGTAGTGCCAGACGGAGGAACTGGAGGTGTTGAGTCCCTCCTAATATCCTCTGCAGGATACGGAGTAGATGAGGTATGAGACCGCATCTCACTCTGAGCCTCACTTTGGCCTACTCTGGCTGGGGGAACCTGATTGGTACCCTCTTCCGCAGTTGTATCAAGTTGTCTATTAATCGTTTGCTTCCTAGTTGAAGGCATCATTGAAAGAAAACAAGGTGAATATTAGAGATGAACACTTACGACTCAACTCTATGTACGATCTAGATTCAGGAAGAAGGTAACAACCCTAGATGTCATATAGCCTCCTAATTATAAATGTGGCGCGCTACACATCCATAATTAAGACTCTACTAGACATGGCTCATAGATAACCCCTACAACAGACTTGCTCTGATACCAAGTTTGTCACGACTCAAACTGGAGGGTCATGACTAGTACCCATGCCATACTTGTCGAGCATCAACGTACATTTTATCTAACCTTCTTTATTATCTTTAAGGGACAACGGGATCAATATAAATGGTAGACATGAATCATGAACGACTAACAATGAAAGATAATGGCATGAACATACATAACATGGGACGACAAGACTGTCATGAAACTATATATAAGGTACGAGCTGCCAAGCTGCCATGAGAGACTATACAACAAAAATCAGCCAACAAGGCAATCCAAACTATACCTGAGTTGACACCTATCTATGAGCCTCTAAAGGAACATAAGTGATGCAACATTGCCGGAACAAGGCCCTGACATACCCATAATGTCTATAACAAAAGTGCATACCAAGACCACGGCAAGTCCGGAGAAGGGATCTCGCCAATAATCGCTGAAACTAGACAACCTACTGTGGTGGGAGAGCTTCGCCTACCTATCTATCAGGACCTGCAGCACGACATGCAGCATCCACAAATAAAACGAGCGTCAGTACGAATAAATTATCGAGTATGTAAGGTAGGAAAGCATAAATAAGAACAGTAATGTTAACACGGATAGAGAATATACAACCTCTAACATTTGAGTACCTCTGAGGGCTACTGACATAAAATGCATGATACATATATATATATATATACATAAACCTTTCAAAAAAACATACGCCTTTGTGGCCATCATCATCATATCATACCTCGGCCATAATAGGCTCAGTAAAAACGTACTCGACCATCATAAGGCTCAGTAGAATCGTACCCGACCATGTGGAGCTCGAAAAAACTCAACTGATAAATGGTTTCACAATAGGTGTCGTACCCAGCCGACTATAGCGTGGCTCGGTAGAGTAAAATAGGTACATTTATGTAATGCATATTGGACTCATTGGAATCACATTCTGAACTTCGGAGTGACGTAAGGTCAGTATCCTCCATACACATTATTAAGACTAAATCTTCATCATGAATCTTATAAGAATTAGGAAGTACCAACAACATTGATAATATAAGAATAAGAGAAGCAACATTAACATCAACCGTTCCATAAGAAGGGAAACAACGTAAGTATTGCTAGCTTCTAAGAGTGGAGTATCTTTGGAAGCTCGTTCATTACATTATGTACAATCGGAGTCATGCAAAAGAAGGAAAGAGATAGCCTCACATACCATGTATATATTGCCCAACATCAAGCTATGCAATTGTCACGACTCTTTAGTCTACAACAAGAGAAATGACATTATCGTTATCGTTTAAGCGTTGTAACTATTATATATCGACCGCAACCTATCTTACAATGAAACGGACAACACCTCCCCTATTTATATGACTTCCCACAAGTTAAAACAATCACCAAACAACCCAAACAACATCAATAATAATCATATTAAGCCTCCCAAAATAGTCCACCAACCAATGACATTACTAACAAGACTTTCGATGGATATCTCTCAAGTTATAGCTTCAACAACTTAGCCGCAACTTGGATAATCTTAAATACATGTAGGTTAAGAGGTTCTTTACCTTTAAACAGAAATAACAACTCCAATTTTACCTTAATTGACCACAAAATATCCTTCTAATGCTGCCAAAAGAACAAGGAAGTGCAACTAGCAATCAATTAGGGTTTTTCGGCACTAGAATCACTTTAGAAGACTTGAAATCACCTAGGATTGATATTAAAAACTTGAGGGAGTATTTTACATAACATAAAACACTTTAAAAACCTCCCACATAAGCTGGAACAACACAAAAATCAGCAACAAGAAGAACAAGAAACTTACTAGCGCCACGGATTCCCGACACTTGATTTGTATTATTTGCCCTTTGTTTGGGTCTTGGATCATGAGATAGCCTTGAGAGAGTGTTTTTAGGGTTATAGGGTCTTAAGATACTAAAAATAATGAGTTAAAACAGGGTTGAGGCATCTTATATATATCTATATATCTCAACCAACTATGTGGGTCCCATAGAGAGCTGCTTGGCGCAGTCTCGCAAAAATGTGAATATCTATCTACTATGATGTCTTATCGACGAACGGCTTAATTAATTGGAAACTAGACTCATAAATATTAAATTTGTTAGATAGATCACCCTGTAAATCCAAGTAAATTGTGACAAAAGCTAAAGTTTAAGTAAAATTATGAATGTAAGTTGCGACAACTTTTGTCGGCCTTTGTGTCATAACTCGTGTAACTTCAAGACTTATGATACGGATATTATATGAGTTAAATTCCTTAAAACACGACCTCTTGAGAATACTAAGCACCTCTAGTTTTACCCAAAAATACGGGTTACAACATCCTTGATTCGTTAAGCGTCTAGTACTTGTTAACCACTCTTATACACCCTTGTATCATTTAAGACCAATAGTATTAACTTCTTATCATCTCAAATATAATCTCTTCTAGAATTTATGTCGACTAACATACAGAGTGATCTAACACATAGGAATATGGGTTGTAACATAAATGATTTACATGACCAAAAATGAGCATGTTGACTCTGATACCAATGTAATAAAACGAGTATAGGAGATTTACGGTAGTTCTCCAAAGCATAAGCAGATCAAGTGCAATAAGCTGGCTCAAATCACTACTCGTCAGGATTCCTCGGTTGGTGGATGGATCCCTATTTTCACAGTCTCTAAAGCCCTCTTGTTTAATACAGAGAACTGCTAACCCTAGCCACTCTCTTTTTGTGTATTAAGTTTCAAACACCCACAATGGTATTTATATGGACTATGCCTAGGGTTAGTGTTAGATTGCCTAATAGTCCATCTTATCAACTAGCACCCCTTATAAATGTACTAGACCCAAAAGGCTATATTCCAACAGTGTTTATGTATATGCTTCGAATAAGAATCTATTATATAAGCTATTAAAAGATAAGCACATAAGATGCATGAAAGTTAGATGATAAGCTTGAGAATGAGCTTAAAAGTATAAGAGCAATATGAGATGAGCTCCCTAGCATGGTGGAATTATGCCATTAGATCCCAATAGCTAATCAGTTAGTGAAAGACTGTTGTTGTAAGACAAAGCAAATGCAAACCCTAGCTGGTACGGATGATTTTACACCAAGTGCAAACTCACAACTGATAGGGGTGTTGTTAGATTGTCATGAACATGTGAGTTTATACCTAGCTAACAGTGACGTTGTCATATTGCCTTTATGATGACAGTTTGAATGTGATAGTATGTTAAAAAAAACTAAGATAAAAGTAACATGAAATGTATAAAGATAAAAGTAATATGAAATGTCAGTTTTACGGATACAAATACAAGCTGAGTCTCATATGTAAGTTACAAGTATTTTAACGACCCGATCAGTCGTTTGAGTATTTTCATATCATTCGGTGGTTTGAGGCCTTGAGTAGTTTCATATGATATATTATGACTTGCGTGTAATGGTCGATTTTGGTTTTCGAGTGGTTCAGGATTGATTTTGAAGAATGATTTCACAATCTGGAAGCCTTAAGTTGGAAGTGTTTTTGGATTTTGTGAATTTTCCTTTGGATAAGGGTTTGTATGGTTCCTTTATATCCGGATGGTGATTTTGGACTTAGGCATAAGTCCGAATTTGCATTTGGATGTTTCTAGAAGGTTTTGGCTCTAATCGGAGAAAGTTGGCAATTTAAATATTTAGAAAGTTCATAGGTTTGTCCGGGAGTTGGCTTCGATGTTATCAGGTTTGGATTGTTGTTCCAGGAGTTGCAATAGGTTCGGATTGTCATTTGAAACTTGTGTGCAAAAATTGATATGATTCCAAGATGTTTAGACGTGTTCGGCGTAATTTTGGATTTTAAAATTTTGAAATAGTTTATTAAACTTGATTTGAGGTGTGATTCATGATTTTGATGTTATTATGTGATATTTGAGGCCTCAACTAGGTCCGTGTTATGTTTCGATACTTGTTGGTATGTTCGTACGGGGTCCTGGAGGGCCACGGGTGAGTTTTGTGTGTTCGGAGAAGTTCTTGAGTGAAAGGGGGTTGCACCAGTTATCAGACGCTTGTCCACAACCTCGTGTCGTAAGAACTCAGATGAGGCCTCAGATAAGCTCATTCAAAGTCGCGCGTCACACCAAATTAGACGAGCTACACTAGTGCTGAAATTTCAGCTTATTCTATTTATGCCTTATTTCGTACATAGAATTCATTATACCATTTTGGGAGCTAGGGAGCTCGGATTGAGGCGATGTTTTACCTAAAATGATAGGTTAAGTGATTCTCACTCAAATTTATGATTATTATATAAATCTATCATTAATTTTGGCTCTCTAAAACAAGGAATCTTAAAGAAGAAAAGAGGGTTTTGTGAAAGATAAGAAAGTGAGTAATTGAGTTTGGAACATCGATTCGGAGTCGGACTTTGATGAAAGTTGCAGGTGGGACTCGTATTCGAATGCGTTATCAGAATTTGTGAGTTTTGATGGGTTCTAGGATGCGGGCCCGGATTGACTTTTTGGTTGACTTTGAGTATTTGGTTGAAGATTCGATCTTTATCATTTGGATTTAATTCCTATGACATTATTTGATGTTATTTTTTGCTAGATATGAGCCGTTCGGGGGTCGATTCGCGCAGAAAAGCATTTCTAAAGTATTGTTTTTGTTTGTTTGAGTTAAGTGTCTTGCCTAGCTTTGGTTGAGGACATTTTTTCTACCAAATGGTATTATTTTCTACATGCGGGGATGATTTATAACTGAGGTAACGAGCATATATACATGTGTCATGGGTATTCATGCTCATGGTAGATTCTAGCCTACTCGATGCATTATTTGATTGTGTGTTCTACTTGATTTTATATATTATCCCATCAATTGACAACATGAGCACAATAAACCATGATAGAGAGATGTTGAGGCTATTGGTACCTTATGTTGAACATGATGAGCAAATCTTGAGAGTTATGCTACGCTCGCCTCGTAAGTAGATACTCGTATGTTATGAATACACATTCGTACTTGTTCTTGTGTTGAGTCTTGGTTGGGACATGTGCACTATGTGACACATATGTGATCCTTGTATGACTACTTGGACTTGGTTGCTATAATTGATTTAGCCGTAGCCATATTTTATTAGTATTTTTATTGTTAACATGTCCTTGTGCATTTTATTGATGAGTTATGAGGATATGCCTCTTGTTGATAAATTGTTATCTTGCATTGTTGTAATGACTGTGGAACGTGTGGACATGTTGTGTGGGTTAATTGTTATTGTGTGGAAATAAGGGTGGCATTTCACTAAATGATACGTGTGGCTACTGTGATATTGTCAAGGCGGAGTGATATAGGTGGCTATAGTGATATTGTTAGGGCAGAGTGATATGGGTGACTATTGTGATATTGTTCGGGCAGAGCGATACGAATGGCTATTATGGTATTTTCAGGGCGGAGTGATACGTGTGGCTATTATAATTTTGTCAGGGCGGAGTGATACGTGTGGCTGTTGTTATTGTAATTTTTTTGTGGGCATGAGATGCCACATATTTGTGTTTCTATTTGATGGCTTGTTGTCAAAACTAGTATTGCCTTGATACAAGTGAATTCGTTATGAGTTGTCATGCATTTTACATATGTTACGTTGCACCTAACATATTAATCTATGCCTTTGTGGTTATTTGATGATTTGGTTGCCAGGATGAGATTACTTGAGTTGAGTTGACATCTCATGTTTTGTTGAGCGGTTGCTAGCGTAACGGATTTGATGTGAAAAGGAAGTTGTCATCATGCATTGATAAATTTGATTCTAGAAAGATTCTCTCGAACGTGTTATTTGAAAATTGGGACGGAAGTTGTTACATCCCGCATTTAGTACGTTAAAGTTTCATCATAAGTTAATCAATGTAGACTCGGGAATGAGATTATTTTGAGATCATAAGCATTTATGCTATTTGTAACAAGTGTCAAGTAAGTGTCATAAAGGTCAGATGGTTAACGAATTGAAGAAATTGAGTATCGTCGAAGTTTGTTATTTTGGGATAAAATATGATCTGAGCTATAATACCCGACATTTATGGACTAGTACCATACAAGGTGCTTTATGACCGTAATAATATGAAGTATAAAGTGTATTAAGATAAGTAAAATTTTAAGTAATTTGAAATAATTCTTAATTAGGTGAGAAATTGATTAATTAACGGGTAACGGGACATTACCTAATTAATAAATAAATTATAAGATAATATTAAGAACCCCACACGTGGCAACACCACCATAATCTTAGGACTGACTCTTAAAGTCATTTGTCCATGTCGCAACTTGTCTTAAGACTTAAATGGTACACATTTTTGCAAAAGGAAATCAGATATGTCCTAAGGACATAAAAAGGGTCATATATCCATTCCATTCATCTGATAACGTGAGAATTCAAAATTTTGGAGGAATTCAAATGTTTGACATTCTATAGCGTCTTCAACGCTTCAAGACCCGGGATTTCCTAGCAACTTAATTAACGTGAGAATCGACTCAGGTATGTTAAGGCTAATCTTTCTTTCTTTTGGCATGATCCAAGTAACAATATGCAAATGTAATGACTAATTACGCATTCAGTCATTGTCGCTTTTGTTTTTTTTCACCCTTTCCCTCTTTTATCTAAAGTTAAAACCTTGTATTTAGTCATTTATATCCGTAAGAAGTTAAAGGTAATTAACTTGTTGTTAACTGCTCACTTTGGAAATAATGGTACTACTTCCTGTATTATGAGTTAGGAGTTAGGACAGTGATTGTGTGGACAATAGTAGCACCAGTGCTATGCAAAAATGACTTCACTAATAAGTAATTTTATTAATTTGAGTCATCATTTTAGAATTTGGTTTTCCCAAACTCTTGTCTCTTTTCCTGTTTTGTCTCGTGGTTAAGCAAATGATTTTACATGGATTATTTTATCTCAAATGACACCTCAACAACATCTGTGCGGACAAAGAAGTCATGAAAACACTGAACGGTGCCTTTCCTTTCTGAAGTGGCAGTTACATATTTACCACCGTACTACGGCCGGATGGGTAGTCATGTATATTTATTTACCATCGTGCTACGGCCGGTTGGGCAGACATGCATTTACTATCGGGCTACGGCTGGTCGGACAGTTACCACCAGTTGGGCAGTTATGTATTATTATTAACCACCGGTTGGGCAGTGCATTTACCACCGAGCTACGGCCGGTCGAGCAGTTACCATTCATCAGTTGGGCAGTTAACGCCACGAGAATGATATAATCAGAACTACTATATCGTACCTTTATTTATACATATGAATGGGTTTTATTCTACATGGTACGGCCCTCAGCGGCAAGTCAAAAGTTATAAGTTGACTCTTATCTCTCCCCGAGATAGTATCTTATTATTACTATGTTTCATTTCTGTCTTACATACGCGGTACATTCTTCGTACTGACGTCCCTTTTCCTAGGACGTTGTGTTTCATGCCACGCAGGTGTAGATAGGCAAAGTGAGGACCATCCACTGTAGGCTGCATCCATCTATCAGATTTTGGTTGGTGAGCTCCACATCTTCCTGGAGTATTGCCGAGTCATGTTCTATATATGTTACTTTGTTTTATGAAGATGTCGGGGACCCTGTCCCGACTTATATATTATGATCATGTTTTCTTAGAGGTTTTGCAAACAGTATCATGTGTATAGCTTTAGGTATGACATGTCAACGGCCTTGACGACCCCTATGTATCTATATAAATCTTTTTGAATTAGTTATGTGAGTTAAGTTCTAATATTGTTAATTACATATAAAGATGTGGCCTATCATGGACCGTGACGAGTTTTATAAATAAAAAAAGAGGAGAAAAGGGGATAAGGTACGTGGCACTCGGTTGAGTAGGCACCGGGTGCCAGTCGTGGCCCTCTGATTTGGGTCGTAACAAAAGTGGTATCAGAGCAGTTTTGTCCTAGGGTTGTCTGCAAACCGTGTCTAGTAGAGTCTTGCTTATAAATTTGTTGTGCATCACGTTGTATAAACAAGAAACTACAGGGCAATTAGGGACCGGTTATCCTTCCTTCTTGATATTAGATCGTGCAATAGAGCAGAGTCATAGGGAATAAATCCCTTGACCTTTGACTTGTTTTATATATGCAACAATGCCTATGACCAGGAAAGCTACGGCTAGTCAAAAAGGTAAAGTAGTGGCAGATGAGGGCATGAGTAGAGTACCAATCTCTAGTGATGCCCCTAGGGGAAATACGACACCCTCGCATAGTTCTCCGATTTTGCCAGCACCCGAGGAGATGAGGAGGAACTCAGTACCTCCACCTATTGTTCAGGATAAGGATATAGATATGCGGAGTGCAGTACAGTTGTTGACTAGATTGGTAGCCGCTCAGGCTCAGCGCCAGGTAGGTATAGGTGTTGGTTACGTTGACAGGGCTATTAGCGCGAGAGTTCGAGACTTCATCAACTTGGACCCTCCAGTGTTTACCGGAACCAACAAGGATGAGGACCCACAAAACTTTAGTGATAGGATGCAGAGGACATTGAGGGTGATGCATACATCAGACACTGAATCAGTAGAGTTGGCTTCTTACCGATTGCAAGATGTTGCGGTTCAGTGGTATGAAACTTAGGAATTGTCTCGAGGGAAAAATGCATCTCCAGCGGTATGGGAAGAGTTCTCAAGGGCTTTCTTACATCATTACTTACCGTCAGAGATTCATCAGGCAAAGGTAGACAGGTTCTTGGCTCTTAAACAAGGGAATATGAGTGTGTGGGAGTATAGTCTCCAGTTTGATTCCTTGGCGAGGTATGCCCCCTCGATTATGGCTAAAATAAGTGACCGAGTACATCAGTTTGTAGTAGGACTTGGGCCGCACCTGATAAATGAATTCTCCACGGCCGCTCTGCTCGATGGTATGGATATTTCCCGCATCCAGGCTTATGCTCAGAATTTGGAGGATCGAAAACGACAACAATATGAGAATCGTGATGAGGGTCAAGGTAAGAAGGCCAGATCTACTAGGCGACCTGAGGATTTTTCGGGTGATCCTATGTCACCATATCCTGTTGAAAGTGTCTGACAGTTGCAGAAGCCGTATTATGAGGGATCTGTCTATTCTGAGTCAGGTTAGGGCTCAAAAATTTCGGATTTTCAGAATCGGAGGGATTCAGCGCAAATGAGGGCGCCCCCTCCGCAGTGCAGTCAATGCGGTAGAGCTCATTCTGGACAATGTCGTCAAGGGTCTAATGTATGCTATACCTACGGAGACCCTAGTCATTATATGAGGGATTGTCCTATAAATGGCAGAAGCGGGATGGTTCAGCCCACCAGATCTATAACAGTCTCCTCCTCTTCAGTACGCCCTCAAGAGCGAGGCCCTCAAGCATCAACTAGTAGATGTAGAGGTAGGGGTAGAGCATCTAGCTCCGGCGGTAGTCAGAACCGCATATATGCTTTGGCAGGTCATCAGGACCCAGAGGCTACACAGGATGATATGTCAGGTACTGTGACTATGAGTAATTGTTCGATCTTACTAACGCAAATTATCCAGTTAATATGATTAAAATAAGATTGAGTTGGCATTACGTATGAAGGGTTAAGGAAAACCAAGGCTAGCTTGAAAGCAAAGTTCGAAACCGGTTATTAAGATTACAACTAGTAGGTGTCAGCGCCTAGAAGATAGATTAACAGAATCGTAGGTGCTATGAATGGATTAGGAAGTAGTTTTAGGAAAGGACGACGTCCTGACCCTGTGTGAGCCTGATAATTGTTTCATTGGAGTATAGCCCGGGAAGATCTATACATTTAAAATTGATGAGTATATATCTACATCTTGCAAGTTTAAATATTCGGGGACGAATGTTTCTAAGGGGGAAGAATGTTACATCCCGCATTTAGTACGTTAAAGTTTTGTTATAAGTTAATAATGTAGACTCGGGAATGAGATTATTTTGAGATCATAACATTTATGCTATTTGTAACAAGTGTCAAGTAACTGTTATAAAGGTCATAGGGTTAACGAATTGAAGAAATTGAGTATCGCCGAAGTTTGTTATTTTGGGATAAAATATGGTCCGAGTTATAATACCCGACATTTATGGACTAGTATCATACAAGGTGCTTTATGACCGTGATAATATGAAGTATAAAGTGTATTAAGATAAGTAGAATTTTAAGTAATTTGAGATAATTCTTAATTATGTGGGAAATTGATTAATTTATCGGGTAACGAGACATTACCTAATTAATAAATGAATTATAAGATAATATTAAGAACCCCCACGTGGCAACACCACCATAATCTTAGGAATGACTCTTAAAGTCATTTGTCTATGTGGCAACTTGTCTTAAGACTTAAATGATACACCTTTTTGCAAAAGAAAATTAGATATGTCTTAAGGACATAAAAAGGGTCATATATCCATTCCATTCATTTGATAACGTGAGAATTCAAGAATTTGGAGGAATTCAAATGTTTAACATTCTATAGCGTTTTCAACGCTTCAAGACCCGGGATTTCAGAACAACTTAATTAATGTGAGATTTTGCAACATTAAGGGAGTACGGTATAATCTCTTTCAAGAGAATCGATTCAAGTATGTTAAGGCTAATCCTTCCTTTTTTAGGCATGATCCAAGCAACGATATGCAAATGTAATGACTAATTACGCATTTAGTCATTGTCGCTTTTGTTTTTTTTTAATCCTTTCCCTCTTTTATCTAAAGTTAAAACCTTGTATTTAGTCATTTATATCCGTAAGAAGTTAAAGGTAATTAACTCGTTATTAATTGCTCACTTTGGAAATAATGGTACTACTTCCTGTATTATGAGTTAGGAGTTAGGATACAGTGATTGTGTGGACGATAGTAGCACCAGTGCTATGCAAAAATGACTTCACTAATAAGTAATTTTATTAATTTGAGTCATCATTTAAGAATTTTTTTTTCCCAAACTCTTGTATATTTTCCTGTTTGGTCTCGTGGTTAAGCAAATGATTTTACTTGGCTTATTTTATCTCAAATGACACCTCAACGACATCTCTATGGACAAAAAAGTCATGAAAACACTGAACAGTGCCTTTCCTTTCTGAAGTGGCAGTTACATATTTACTATCTTGCTACGGCCGGTTGGGCAGTCATGCATATTTATTTATCATCGTGCTACGGTCGGTTGGGCAGACATGCATTTACTATCGGGCTACGATCGGTCAGGCAGTTATTTACCACCGGTTGGGTAGTGCTTTTACCACCGAGCTACGGCCGGTCGGGCAGTTACTACTCATCAATTGGGTAGTTAACGCCACGAGAATGATATAATCAGAACTACTATATCGTAGTTTTATTTATATATACGAATGGGTTTTATTCTACATGGTACGGCCCTCAACGGCAAGTCAAAAGTTATAAGTTGACTCTTATCTCTCCCCGAGATAGTATCTTATTATTACTACGTTTCATTTCTGTCTTACATACTCGATACATTCTTCGTACTAACGTCCCTTTTCCTGGGACGCTGTGTTTCATGCCATGCAGGTATAGATAGGCGAGGTGAGGACCATCCACTGTAGGCTGCCTCCATATATCAGCTTTTGGTTGGTGAGCTCCACATCTTCCTGGAGTATTACCGAGTCATGTTCTTTATATTTTACTTTGTTTTATGAAGATGTCGGGGACCCTGTCCCGACTTATATATTATGATCATGTTTTCTTAGAGGTTTTGCAGACAGTGTCCTGTGTATAGCTTTAGGTATGACATGTCAACGGCCTTGACGACCCCTATGTATCTATATAAATCTTTTTGAATTAGTTATGTGAGTTAAGTTCTAATATTATTAATTACATATATAAATGTGGCCTATCATGGCCCGTGACGAGTTTTATAATTAAAAAAAAAAAGGAGAAAAGGGGATAAGTTACATGGCACTAGGTTGAGTAGGCATCGGGTGCCAGTCGTGGCCCTCTGATTTGGGTCGTGACAGAAGCGGATCTTGTTGGGTACCTTTACTATTGATACTCTTTATTTCGTAACTATCTGTCTAGAATATTTTATTTGTGTTATACATATGATTGAGATGCACAGGTTCTGCAAAGTGAGCATCTTTCAACTTAAAAACATCGTCACTACTTCTCTGAGGTTAGTCAAGATACTTACTAAGTATATGAGATCGGTTGTACTTGTTACACCCCATGTTTTTGTACTTAAGAGTACGTCTTAAGTCAATTGATGTAAGCTCAAAAATGAGATCATCTTTTAAGTACATAAAGTAAGTTAATCATGTTACCATGGAGGTTACAAATATTTAAGATCAGGAATACCAAGTACCAAGAGGGTTGGAAGGGTTAGAAGTTAAACGAATTGAAAAAAATAAGTTTCGTCAAAAGTCGACATGTGGGGAATATTATAACATATACTTTTGGGGTGTGAATATGGTGCTTAAAATTATAAGGAGATTATGTTATGAGTTATTTTAGTCGTATGATAGACGTGCGTTATGTATTGAAGTCAAGCGAGTTGTGGAACAAAAATTGGAAAAGGTCATCACAAGTTACATTCATAAATGTGTTGAAACTTAGGTAAAATATAGCTGAGCTTTTCTACCAATATACTTGGAATTAGGGGATGATCTACCTAAAAAATTGTATATCTACGAGTGTAGTTTCTAACGCATTAAACCGTTAGTCGATACAACATAGAAGTAGAAAGATATTTGCAGTTTTGCGAGACTGCGCAAACTGCATAGGTGACAAGTAGGTGTGTCACTAAAGCTTTTTGAGCAATACATTTCATGTGTTATATGAGGTCTTTTGGTACATATTATATACCAAATTGAAAGTCTTGGAATTTTGTTTCTAGCTCTCTTAACTATTCGTTCATATGATATCCGGATAAAAAGATATAAGCGTCGGAAGAATGGCCAATGTTAGGGTTCCAAGCTAGCACCTCTTTGACTTTTCAAAAGTTGATATATTTAGTGTTCTAAATCGTTTTCTCTTCAGTTTTCATAGAAAACGACCAGGGAACCCCCAAAAACTTACCCTTAAGCTCTTTACAAGGGTTCCAAAGAATATTAACATCCCAGGTACGAAATCAAGAAGTGATAACATTAGAACGATCTCTACGACGTAAGTATCGCTATATCGCCTCTCTTTTTATTTGTAGTTTGAGTTTCGGAATGTACGTCATAGTTAAGAAAACTCCTAATTTCTTTATTTAAGCTTTTAAATATCAAGGAAGGTTGATAAATTTGTTTCCTAATAGTTAGAACTCACGGGACGATAATCGAAAGCTGTGAGTTCGATTTATTTCAGTTTTAGTGGACTGTTTTGTAGTCCACTCATTTTGGCCTCTTGTGCTAATGTTTATGGAGTTTTGGAGGAGAAAGAGTATGGAGAAACACCACATAATGACGGAATGGTGGACTGATCATTCGTCGTTACAATATTTTTGGTTGTTTGGCACTACTTTGGTTGTTATTTTATGTATAAAGTGATTAGGGTATGTAGGTTGTTTTGTGGTATATTGTGATGGAGATAAGGTTGGAAATAATGCGTACATGTTATTATTATTGTGTTCTTGTTGTTGTTGGTACATGGTATTTGAGGAGGGCCTTGTTATAGAGGAGATGCTTCCAAATTTACGTAAACGAGCTAATAGTTTAAGTTGCGGACTTAGCCTTTACTCAGCACTGATTTTGAATCTCCTTATGTTGTGGTAGATTGAGTTGAGTTGTTTGAAGAATTTCTTGGAAATTATTAAGGACTCAGCAGAGCTAAGGTATGTTAAGGCTAAACCTTTCCTTCATTTTAGCATGATCCCGTAACTACATACGTTTGATAACGAGGCATAAAGAGAAGTTCTTATTCCTGAATTTATGTACATTATCCTATTCTCATAAGCTATAGTATTCTCCCTTATCGGGACTTCATATTCAGTTTAGTTTTGTCTTCTTTTAGCCAAGAGAGCGGATAGTCTATATATATACAGTATTACAGTATTTTACCACCATCGACCTATAATCGATGGGCAGGCCCCTATTGGGCAACCTCTTATCAGATGGTAAGTTATATACCGAGCCTACTGTGGACGAGAGCCTATGAGCAAGCCCAGAATGGCCGAGATACAGAGCCTAGTATGGCCGAACGCCTATGAGCGAGCCTACTACGGCAGAGCTATTAAACATACCGAGCCTTATATGGCCAGACAGCTATTTTACTTAATATATTGAGAAAGATGAGTCAGTATCAGCAGGTAAACATATTTTCAAATTATATTTGACTCCCAAGTACGTTCAGTTATTTTATTATTAGTTCAGTTTCAGCTTTCAGTTATTTTGTTGCCTTACATACTCAGTACATTATATCGTACTGATGTCCCTTTTGTTGGGGAAGCTGCATTTCATGTATGCAGGTCCTGATAGACAGCTGGATAAACCTTTCCAGTAGACAAAGATAAACAGCAGCTTGGTTGGTAAGCTCCACTTCCTCTGAGTTATCAGGTCTATACCTTGGAGTCCATTTTATATATATAAGTTTGATGGGTAGGTCGAGGCCTTGTCCCAACCATGATACAATTCAGTTATCCCTACAGGCTTGTAGATGAGTCCTGTACATTTTTTATATCAGTGTTGTGGCTTTACCAGCCTTATGTAGATGTTTAGTGTGGTATTGCTAGTTGTAGACGTTATTTTCAGATGATTCAGAATATGGCCTTCGGCATAAGTTGAGGGTTACCCCTGCAGAGTTCACAGTTACAGAGTGGTACGCTCGGGCCAAGTATGGCACCGGGTGCCGGCCACGCCTCTTCAGGTTTGGAGTGTAACAGTACTCATACTATACTTCTATACCTTGTGTGCAGATTCTGGAGCTGAGTAGCTGTGAAGACGAGGCTCTACACTGGAGACGTACCAGCGTACCAGATTCATGCTAACTTTTTGTTTAGTATAGCTTAGGATTTCATTTCTGCTTATGTAACTTTCAAACAGATATTATATTTATTTCTCACGTCAATTTTGCAAATCCAAATCATAGTGGCTCATGACTTGTACTACCAGTCCTTAGGATAGTTATATTGAATTCTCTTGCAGTGTTTATTAAATATATTGCTGATTTCTCAATTCGGTAGTAACTTATACTATTTGGCTTACTTAGCGGATTGAGTTAGGTGTCATCACGACTTAGTGAGGTTTTTTATCGTGACAAGTATCTATGCATATATATTCCTGTATGTATTGCATGGCATGAACCTTATACCAAATTCTATCTTGGATTAAGTTACCATCCAATGATAAGTAGACTCGACCATATATTTCATGCTTTCAGCTACAGATACAGAATCAAAGACAAAGTAAAGATACTTGAGCTTAAATTCGAGTAAGCCCCATACTTATTTCGTGGGTGCCTTTTATGTTATGTAAGCGTTTGATTTTTTTTTCTTCTAGACATTAGCGTTTATCTTTTCTTCTAGACATCGATTTGTGCTATAATTTCTATAGTTGTGCTCCATGTCACTCATAGAAGTTCATGTCACGTTTACTCTGGATATTGAAGTTTATAGTATAAAAGTTGCACATAATGATAATTGATGTAAAAATACATAAGTACTGATTTTGTTATATTTAATAAAAGATATATATCATTCACTTTAATGCTTTATTGCTTTGGTGCATGTAACATGTCGATAACTATGTTCCTGAAAAGTGTATGATAGGTTTGAATGAAAATTACGATGTGTACGGCAACTAGCTCAGCTATCTTGTTCCTGTTGTACGAGCATGCGAGCAAAGGGAGTCATAACCAACATAGATGTGCAAAGGTTTGCTCCAAACATACAAACTTAATGAAAAACATCAGAGAAGTGAAAATACAACAATAAACAGAGGGTGGTTGTTAGTATGTCACTCACTCGAGGGTTGAGCCTTTTTGGCTATCAAGATACACAGGATGAGGCTGCCTGGCTGACAACCAAAAAAATATATAAGGGGAAAGAAAAGAAAAAGAGTGCAGCACACCTTGGCCAAAGTTTAGAAGAAAAATACAGAAAATCCTGATATCAAAAAAAAAAAAGTACTCAACCGACTGAAACTAGTCAAGGTTGGAAAAGCTGAATAAGAATTTGCAGAAGCAAAGACCGTTCATAGCAGTAGTCATTTAAAGATGAAAGAGCAATGAATCAAAGTACAGAGAGATAGATTGCTGCATTTCTATATTTGAACAAGACTCTTCAAATCCAGACATGAGTTCTTTCACAGTAACCCTCATTGGATGTGGACCATAATAAAAGACAAGAGAATATCTCGATATCTTGTAAATTCAATGGTGTCCATCCAGTGAGGACAGTAGGACTATTCAATTATTTAGTTCCTAAGATACAAAAGCAAGTATATCATACACGAATAAGTTTATGTAATAACAGTTGGGGCAGAACGGCCAGTGTATTCCTGCATTTTCGATAGCTTAAGAGCAACCTCCACCTGTAACAAGATAAATCTCATTTACCGAAAACACCAAAATATAAAATAAAAAGAAGATGGTGCATAACAAACATTAACTTTTCTCCAACATTACTTACCAGTGGAGCAAGTGCTTCCTGAGAATCTCTTCCAATCTTGGATGAATCCTTCTCGTACTGCTCAATGTACAGACGGATAGTAGCACCTTCCGAGCCAGTTCCAGAGAGACGGAAAACCTAGCACAGTCCAAAAGGTGGATAAGTAAAACACGAAAAGATCATGACCATATGCACCCAAAAAGAGTTAATTCTTTCGGTAAAAAGAAATGAACTCAGAACAGAATTTGAATCCCCAGTTAACTGTGTATACTTTTCATATTCCCATGCACAACAGCTTCTAATTCACATATTCTAAATACTGCTAGAGCAGCAGAGATCCCTTACCAATCGTGATCCATCTTCAAATAGATATCTGATACCCTGATGCTTTGAGACCGAACCATCAACTGGGTCCTTGTACTCAAATTCATCAGCATGAACGACACTTGAAACATCTGAATGGATTCCCTTTATAATCCTGTATGGGAAATTATCTCGAGGTCAAGTATTACATAAAGAAACGACACAGCAATAGAATCAATCCTGTTCTAGAAAAAGTGCCTACATGACAGTATGACACATTTTAACGTGGCCACCTTGAAAACTCACAAAAAGGCCCCAGAGACAAAATCCAAGCAAAATTTATTTTCTACTGACATTGCAAGTAATATGACTGGTAACATGGTAAATACCAAACACATTACAAAAAGCAAGCATGCCACATATTCAACCTCAAACTGTGCTGGCTCGGATGACGAAAATCTAACAGATAGAAGTCGGGATCTCACATTCTTCTAATTATAAAAGGAGGTATCAACTGTTTGTGTGACGTTTCTTGTTTTTTTGGGGAAAACCTGAAACTATCACAATCTTGAACAGATTATACAAGCAAAAAGACATGCTTTCTGAATTTGGGTTACAGGGTACAACAGATCAAACTTCTAGCTTAAAAAACACCCATCGCAATAAGAAGCTCTCCTTTTTTTTTTGTTGTTGTGATTAGTAGCATCAAAGTACTGTGATAATGCAACATGAGTTGGTAATAAGAAAAACTTTGATGTATCTAGCATGAAAATCAGGTATAAAATTTATGAATTCAGAAAACTAGAGAAGTGATCAAGCAACTAGGAGTATTATTCAAGCCTAGCTCTTAAGATCAGCAATGGGGCTCTATAGATGAAAATGAAAAAAACTACCAAAAGCATGCCAAGCTGGTGAGCTGCCAATATAAAAAATGGATCTCAATAAACCAGGCAAAGAAAAGCCACCATTAAGCAGAACCTCTAAAGCGGAAGAACAACCATGACAAAACTTGACAGACATGGAAACTCAAATAGAGATTAAACTATTCCTGGTCCAAATGTACAGCTAAATTTGAATAGGATGAACCTACCACAAACTAAAATATGGCCCCTTGCCCCATAGAATTTCGTTTGGCTGCACCCTAAATCAATTGAAAGCTTGTTAATTTAACTCATCCCATTTCATTTATTTGGACGCAGGAGATTGTGAACCAATTGGGCAACAATTTCCATTGGTTGATTCTCAAAATCACCTCTTCGGAAACAAAAACACCCAAGTTCCTAATATGCGAGGATATTATAAGGAGAAGGGAGGTGGCTTCAAGGAAAGACCAAATAATGCAAATGCTGCCCACATGTAATTAATTGATTTATTCATCCTTTTCATGGCAAGTACATGGATTGACATAGTGGTAGATTATGTTTATGCCGATCCAACATATGAATATACTAAAGACAGTCAAGCATTTGACTCGATGGCCACAGCCATGAGCCAAGCGATTCAAAAGTACTCTGACTCTAAAGTCATCTTGCCAGTCAGAAGAACACTTGATGAAATCATGGAAGGCATGCCGAAGATTATGATTTGGGATAGAAAATTCTCCTTTACATACTACGGAAGGATTTCAGTTTGTTGGAAGGAGTCATAGATAGATCTACAGGGGTAAGGGGCAAACAATCCTCTCCCAAACGACACAGCAGGTCTCTATTAAATAATAGCACTTAAAAAATTAAAAGAAAAAAAGAAAAGAAAAACAAACACACAAATACAGTAATGGCCTTTTTTGCTGTATTCTGCCTCCTTCCTGTTAAAGGTGCTGCGATTGTCAAACAAAGCTAGAAATAAAAGGCCTTAGCTCTAACGTCATCCTGGCAATTAGAACACCTGACGTAATCGTGGAAGGCATGCAAATCACAATTTGGTCTAGAAAATTCTCCTGTACTTCCTACTACAAAAGGATTTCAGTTTGTGAAGAGGAGTCAGATAGATATATGGCGGTAAGGGCAAAAATCCATCTCCCAAATGACACATCAGATCTCTATTAAATAAAGGAGTAGTACAGGTCTTTTTGTTGATGTATTCTGCCTCCTCCATATTATAGTATATCCACAGTTCTTACATGCTATCTATAACTGCTCCAAGTGTCATTGGGTGCACCGGATCAGTCTAAAATCTTATGTCGTAACTACTGTTCAAGGAAGACCTACTACCTTGTGTTTAAGCTAGTATCTTCTGGAATTTCGCATAAAAAGGATGGACATCCTCAAAATACAAAGATAAGGAAATAGAAATATATGATGAGTGAAAAATTGCATAATCATGCTTTAGAAACCTTGGGTATTCCAGAGAGAAACTTGAAACTAAAAGGATGGCTTACTTGTTAACTTCATCAAGGGAAGATTGCAGCTTCACTAAATGAGCCATGAGCTCCTTTGCAGCACCAGCATCAACATTCTAGAAGAAACAAAAAAATTGGTTGACATGATTTAAGTTAAGCAGACATAGAAAAGCTCATTTTACAGTAAATAGGGAACTATTAAGCAAAAACCTCGTAGTCATATCGAGTGTAATAGTGACGTCCATAGGTTGCCCAATGTTGGCGAACGATATCTTCAACAGTCACAAGGTTACCTCCCCCAAGGTTGTCCTTATTTTTATAGGCAAGGATAGATAACCAAGCCAAAACAGCCCATATTCCATCTTTCTCTCGAATATGGTCTGAGCCTGTGAAGACATAATTGAAAAGATTTATTGCCTTAATGTGTCCAATTATATTGTCGAACCTATTTGTATCGATTTGATACAAGAATCAAGTCAAGAAATCCAACCAGTTCCAAAACTTTCTTCTCCACAAATTGAACACATTCCAGCATCCATTAAGTTACAAAAAAATTTCCAACCAGTGGGTACCTTAACAAAGAAAAGATAATCAGAATGCTGAAGCAGTAAAGGCAGATATGGAAAACTTAAAACCAGCACTCCCTCAACCCTCCACTAACAAAAGAAAAATAAATAACATTTAAATGCCAATGGAGCAACATAGTACCTCAAAGAATTTCAAGTTCAGATGTTTCGCAACAACATCAAGAGCAGCAGATGTGGGCATACTCCTGTAGAAAGGATAGCATTGCATCACATTAAACTCTGACATATTTCATCACAAGATGAATAACTCTTAAATAGAAATCTTAACAACACAACAATCATATAAAGCTACGATCCAAAAAAAAAAAGCCGATACGGACCTGGCAACTCCTTTCAATCCTCCAGAAAAATAAAGAATTGCTTCTACAGCATTGGCAGCAATGATAGCAACAGAATCAGAAGGAGTCACAAAGAATCTATCACAACAAACAAAGGAAACAACAAAAATTAAGATGCGATTTTAAGCAAGTAATACTTGTAGTTCAAAGAAAATCAACAAGATGTTACCTTTTCCCCAGGACCATGTTACGGTCCCCATCTCCATCAGCAGCTGCCCCAAATTCTGGTGGATTGGGTTCGGAATGCGTTTTAGACAATCCCATACGTGCAACTAACTCCTTTGCGTATGTCAGATTGGGATCGGGATGCCCTCCACCAAAATCCTCCTATTAAATTAATCATACATATCATAGAAAGAAAAAAGAAGTCATAAAATATAGCTTTAAATAAAACAGAAAGCCAAACATTTTAATGAAAGAAAGGTCACAATGCAAGGAAAGCGAGAAGACCTTAGGAACACAATTTACTAGAGAGCTTTCATTTGCACCAAGCTCCTCCACAAAAATACGTTTTGCATGAATTCCAGCAACACCGTGAAGTGCATCATAGCTACAGTGTGCAGAGATGTGAGTACCTAGCAGATACTCCTAGCACGAAAAGGAATTGACAGAGGAATGTACATCAAAGAGGTGTCCATCGTGCATACCAGAAACTAAAATTTGGAGAAGAGAGCAACTTCTGGATAGATGGGAAGTCAAATATTGACCTGGAAACAGATATGCCATGTCAAACATTGAGTTAGAAAAGAAACTATTACTATAAAAAGAATAACCATATGAAAGGTAATAAAGATGAAAGTTAGCTTCAGAAAAAAATTCAACGACAAATGCATGAAGCAATATCAGTTTTCTAAGTGTTCAGTAAACAAACTCTAGACACATCACAAAGCCCTTAAAAATTGGAAAGGAATGGCACTCAAAATTCAGAAATAGCTGAATTAGTGCCTTTGCAAAAAAATTGTTGATTGGCCTTTCCATATTAAAGGACATATTAAATGTATAAGCATTACTTGACATATATCCCAACTGAAAGAAGAAAGACATTTATTTTTGCACATAAGAGAAAGATTCATACTTCAACAATTTCAGATAGTCACTAGTTGAATCAAAAACATCAACGTCAAATTTCCCCCCTGGACCCTCAAAGCTGGAGACACCTGTTGTAGATATGTCCACCTACATTCAAGTTGGGCGATATCAGAAAGTTACTGCATCAATCAAATTAAGAACTTCAGCAAAATGTAATAGGGAAGGAGTACATCTTACATCAGGCAGGCCCTCGGCAATCAAGTAGTCCTTTATTGTTGTGGTGTTCTCATAGATCTTGTTTGTTATACCTTCTGGTGCAGGTCCACCATTTTCCATGTTGTACTTAATTCCAAAATCCTGCAGGTATTATATGAGAAACTATACTCTTCAGGAAGAGCTAGAAAACTCGAATTGCTTTTTTTCCTTTTATTGAATTGATGCCACCAGAACAAAATTCACTTGAGGATATTCAAAGTACACCAAGATATTTTAAACACTGTAATAGGTAACCTAACAAGGTAGTCTAAACACTCTAACAAGCATTCTAAACAATCTGTAGGATATTCCACAACTATCTTATCTTCGTAAAGCATTTTCCCACCGCCGGTCTTCTCCTCTAAATAAAACATGCTTCAAGGCCAATAGTTATTTCAAAGGCATTCCAAACTCTCCAATAAGTATTCTAAATAAACTGAAAGGACCCACAAACATTTCATCAACCATACTGTATTCCCGACTGCCACATTTGTCCTCTGAATAATAAAAACACGTATAGAAGGCTGTATTTACATGTCCTGTTTGGACTGCCCCCCCCCCCAAGCCTCACGATAAAAGATAAAAATTAAAGAAAGCTAACTCCTTAAAAAATACAAAACAGGACATGTAAGTTTTGGTTTTCATGTTTAAAGTCAGATAGATATCTAGGCCAAACAAGCAATAATAGAACCTATTCTTTATCAAAAACAGGAAGCAAACTAATTAAAGAAAGCTAACTCCTTAAAAAATACAAAACAGGACATGTAAGTTTTGGTTTTCATGTTTAAAGTCAGATAGATATCTAGGCCAAACAAGCAATAATAGAACCTATTCTTTATCAAAAACAGGAAGCAAACTAATTGTACTAATGTCTAATTATACATCCTTAAAGCTAAAGTAATGATTTTGCTCTCAGTACATAGCATGAATTTTCAGGTCTCACAAGAGTACAATTAGTTATAGCAAAAGTAAGGCACAAGACAAACAGTGAAAAGAAAATCCAAAATTCTACTTTTCAACAGTGGATCAAACATGGGCTCAATAAAGGACCATAAAATCAGTTAAATCCTAAAATAGAAATTAAAAACCTTCCAACTCAACAATCGGTTATCACACATTGTCGGAGCAAGAAAGCATCAAAAGCAACAATTGATTAAGAAAAAATTGCCGATACTACCTCATGAGGGCCACCTGGGTTGTGACTTGCTGTCAATATAAATGCCCCAGTAGCTTTAGAACCCTGTATTGAGTATGATTTATTAAGTTAAAAGATACTGGAATCAAGTAAAACCATATCACATAAAAGGAAAGGGAAATATGAATTAAGCAATTTGAGGTAGCTCTAGAAGCAAAGCACTTACATCAGCCCCGACTCTCTCACGAACAACAGCTGATACGGCAGGAGTGGACAAAAGTCCATTTTGACCAATCCAAACACGTCTAACTCCATTTGCTGCTGCCATTTTTGTAATGATCTGCAATAAACAAGACCAAATCGGTTATAGTCCGAATTATATCCTTCAATTAAGCACCCAATATTCATCAGTACAGGGAGCGTAACCATTAAGCAAGTTAGGCATGGGACCTCCATAGGAACATGAAAAAGAAAATAATTCTGTTTTGTTTTCAGAATGTCCCCTATGCATTAGAGAGAAGATTTCCACGGTATTATTGATTGTGTTAAAGCAAACAAACAACACAAAATAAAGAATTTCATTGGAAAAACTGGATCAATAGTACCTGGATGGCATCCTTCGAATAGTAGCGGCCATCACCAGAAACCACAAGCGTAGCACCTGCACGTACAAAAGTGCGATTAGAAGAGGATATATCTATCAACAATTCCATTACATGCAAGAAATGTAGAGGACTTCATCCAGAAATGGAAAATATAAAATTCCATACCTTTAACTCTGTCAGCTCCAAGGGCATTGAATGTTGCCTGAACAAAATTTTGCAAGTAATGAGGTTGTATGAACACCTTCACCTGAAACAGTCCATCCAACTTCATGTAAGACTCAAAAGTCAAAGCCATTAAAATAACAGTGCATAATCAAGCAAAGACACTCCACATAGGCTGAAGATCATGCGGAACTACTGATTAGAAGTGCAGGTTATTCATAAGTGAGCTTAACTACAATTTACCAGCCTTGTAAATATTCAAACAAAATGCAGAAAGAGTTGCAAAGAAGACAAACATAACGCATAATTAAACTACTGTTCCAGCTGTCTCTGGGAGAACCATAAATGTTAAAGGCATCCACCCTTACAGAATTGTAAAGGAAAAAAGACTAGCTACAAGCCAATTGGCTAAGGTGGTAGAGTTTAAGAACGTCACTATAACTTCTTGGGGGTCCGGAATTGCGTGCATGTGTGTGTTTCCTTTTTTTTACCCCACCCACTCCCTCTTAGTACATCGAACTAGTCAGAGAGAGTTTTGTTGGGATCGAAATAACATGGTGCATGCGGAAGTTAATAATGCAAACTTTTGAGACGATAAGTGAGATGAGAGAGAAAAATATACTAAACTAGGTATAGTAATTTAATATGGCTTGATCAATTGACTTACATATGATGAAACTATTATAAAAAATAAAATAAAAAAATAAAAAATATCCGGAGAAAAATGCCCCCCTAGACAAAACTCTTTGAAAGACAACATTGTGGATATTTTTTGCTGTTAATGTTGTTATTTGAGAAGGAAGCCTCAATTTATAGAAGTGCAAAACTTCTCTTTCGATAAAAGGATAAAGCATATGAAAGAGATTTAATCCTTTTAGGAGTCTTTTTCCCTTCTTTCAAGAAAAAGAGTCCTAATAGATTAGAAATTCAGAGCAAAATCTTAACAATTCTAACCTTGGCCTGAATTTTCTTAACAAAGCTTGATTCGTCTTCTTCACATAATTTTTATCATTGCTGCTTGCCATGATTAAAAATAGGTATAGGTCGAAAGAAGCCCAAGAATTAGCTAAAAGGAGCTCACACGTTAAGAATAAGCACGAGTCAAAACTGACATTGGTTAAAAGAAACTCATGCGTTAAAAAAAGCATGAGTTAAAACTAGCAGTGGAGCTCATACGTTTCAAGTAGGCATGGCTTAAAACTGGCATTGGTTAAAAGGAGTCCAAATATGGGTTAAAAAAGAGTTTTTATTTCTATAAAAGATGCAACAGCAGGGGTTTTGAATATTTGTGATTGTAATTTATCTCCACGTGTATCATCACGTTCAAACTTTTTGGATAAATCTTCATTATCGTCCAATTAGTTGCGGCTTGATTTGAACTCGCCTGAATCTATCTCCGGTCTTGCTTCGAACCATTGACTCTGAACCATTGGCTCTAATATCACTTGTTGGTATTGAAATAACATGGTGAAATACCATTAAGCTAACACCCCTCACCGGGAATTACGTTTCGTTGACATTCAACAATCTTTTTGGTGGGTTATGAATACTCCCACGATCCCAAATTGATCAGTATTTTTAGCTTAGAAAAAGTGAATATGAGCAATTCACAGATGGGAAGAAATCACCAATTTTTTGTTTGCCTCCGTTGGGATCTAAAACTCTAGATTAATTTTTCAAAAATAGGATTCTTATTTTAGAAAATTACACACAAAGTAGTATATACATTTCCTTTTTTCCATCACATACAACTGAATCTGATATCTAATGAACGTGTGCAAGTTTAGGTCTAGACCTTCCCAGGAATAAAGTAAGAATTCCTCACTTGATCTAATTTAAGTAGCTTAATTTACGTCCAAAGATGAATGCACGAGGACAAAGTTGATGAGATGCAGGCGAATAATATTAGCTTGTACGCAAGGAGGACCAAATCAACTTTGAAAATCAAAGAGGATTATTTTACATCAAAATTTCAAATTATTCACAGAGGAGGCACTCGTTACATCATTTGATATTTTCATTCCATTACTACAAGGCCCATTCACTTGCTATTTATCCCTTAGATCTATATCTGCTGATTACAAGCATTATGCATTAATACAAACTTAAAGAAAAAGATAAAAAGAAAATGCAGGCAAATGCAAAGGAAAGCGGATCGAACTCAACAACGAAGAGATCAGGAAAAGAAACTCAAAACTGATCAAAGCAGCTGAAAATTTCACAGATTCGGCGAACAGGAAAGGAGATAAAACCGTGCTTCTACAGAAATCACCACGAAAATGCGGCAAAATTGATGAAACTGTTGAACTTTTTGTTTGAATTTGATTTAGCTTAATTCATTTGAGGTATACCTTCTTCCGGAGACCGGAAGTACCAGGCTTCTGGCCTTCGAACGGCGTAGTCTCGACGCGAGTGATCTTGAACATCACCATTTTCGTCACTGGAAAAAATTAATCAACAGTACACAGAATCAGCCAAAAAAAAAAAGAGAATTCACACAGAAAGAGGCACACGCAGTTCCATCTGCATTGCATACATGTATATAGACAGAACTGTAGAGAGAGAGGGGGGGAGGCTTACATCTGAAGGTAGGGGAAGATGAATGAGAGAAGGACGTGTGTGTGAGGCGTTCGAGAAGAGAGTGAATGACTAATAAACACACAAATAAAGCCTGTACCAAAAAAAAAAAAAAAAACAAATAAAGCAGAGGGAAAAAAAGAACATGAAAAAAAAGAGCTTATTGTAGCAATGAGAAAACAGAGGTAAGGTAGGATATTCTGTGGGTGTTTTTTATTCTCTCTGATTTTTGAGATCGTCCGTAATTATGGGATGAAATAGCTTCGGCAAGAATAGAAATGCTAAATAGAATTGTAACCATTAAACATCCTCAAGAATGCCGTTTTCTACTCCTCTCTTTTCCTTTTCAAGTTAAAATATTATCTTTTTTACCAGAAGTAAAATTCTAAAAGTTAAAAAAGATAATAATGGTCTCGCATGAGAGAAATTTTAGGAAAGTGAAATGATTTTTGAAGTCTATGAGTTACATGAATTGGACTATTCACGTTTTAGAATTTGAAACTATACAACAACAATAAAAACAACAAATCCAGTGTAGCCTTACTCCTACCCTGAAAAAACAGAGGTTGTTTTCAATAAAGACTCTGCTGAAAAGAAGAGAAAGCAGCAGCAACAAGTAGTAATAACTCAAGATATTAAGAAAACTGAGGCAAAGAAAGCAATCAAACAATAGATAGTAAGAGCAATCTAAAAATAAAACGAACACAAAATATTGAGACAATCGACGCAAAAATAGCAATCAAACAATGTGTAGTATTGTTAATCTAATAATAAAACAAAACCATACTAACATTAATGTTACCGGACTAAAAAAGAGAAAGGGGTAGTTGTCGCGCCCCCATTTTTCCCCTTTTACGCTAGGAGAGGAGTTTCCGGGTTTCGACATTCATGGGGTGTACTGACTCATTTCCCTTTTTGGGGAATTGGGTATTTTGAAGAGTCGCCACCTAATGATTTAAGGAGCATTAGGACACCTATAGAGTTTATTTACAACTAGGTTTGATAACCAGAGATTGGGTAAGGGCTTGAAATTATCCCAAGGGGAATGTGTTAGGCACCCCTCAGGACCCACTAATGTGGTTCCCGGCAAGATAATTCTTTTGTGAATTTGTGCAATTAGCAAGTAAACAAATAAAGGTTCAAGTAATAGGGGATTTAAGTTAAACGCACAAACGTTTGAAAACAATTATTGAAAGGCAAGGTTTGAAAGAGTTATAAGCTAGACATGTTTGTAAAAAATAAAGGGGGTCCTAGATTTGTTTATAATATGGATCACCTCAATGCAATACCCGGTATGACACTTCTCAAAAGAGGGGATACACGTGGTATTAGCACACCGGTCATCATATCCATATCTACCATTCTCGCCCCGTTAAGGTATTAAAGCGCGGATTGGTCTCGATCTCTATTGCATGCTATTACTCGTCCCATTTCTATCAGTCCCAGAGGAATTTAGGACTACTATTCCTATAAGAGGGAGGGTTTTAGGCTGACTCTTAGGTTTAAAGGTTAAAATGCTAAGGCGACATATAAAACATATAGGACTGCATTTTTTAGGGGAACATGTAAGCAATTAAAAGGCTCATGTATACCTCCGCAAACAATTCATATAAATAGCATGACTTAAAACATAGTTAAGGGCTGAATCATAAAATCCTAAGGCAGAGTTTGAATTAGAACCAGATTCATTATATAACTCAGAAAAAGAAGTCTGAATCAGGCCTGCCTGCTGGTTGTAGCAGTTGGTAATTAACAAAGGTGGTTCCAGTTTTATTTAAATAGTTAGCTAAGGCTTGCCTAGGCATAGTAGTGATGTCCTATGAGCATGATATCTATTACTGATTTTAATTCCTACAGACATGGTATCTAAGTATTAAAGGCTGATTTCAGTCTTATAGGCATGGTATCTAATTGAATATGAAGTGGAGTAGGCAGGATTTATTTTATCAAAGCGAAGTTCCTATAGGCATGATTTTTATTAAAAGGGCATTTAGACATAGCAAAACTATGTGAACCACGCAGAATTTTATTAAACCAAAGCAAATCCTATGGGCATGTTTCTAACAGATTATATCGAAATACACCTTATAGGCATGTTATCTACCCTTCTAATAGCTGAAGCATGCAAAATCACCCTATCTCTTTTCACTAGCCAGCCCCAATATTGTTTACAAATAATTACAGCCCAAATGATTGAATTACAAAAGAAGTGCAGAAATAAGAAAATTACAACCAAAGGAAAGTCTTATCTTGACTTCCTCTCTGAGTTATGTAATGAACCACTTTGGTGCCAGAATTTCAAAGCCTTTCTCATACCTGGGTATGTCAAAGTTCCCTAAGGACCTCATGAGATCTCAGGCAGTGCTTACACCCAGGTATGCATAACCAGACAGAAATGAGTGCGGTGTGGAAGGGCCAGCCCTTATGTGTCCAAGTTCAGAGGGAGCTCAAGGGTCCCAAGGCAAGGCTCACACAAGAGGGGCAGAACCTAGGTTCTAAGAGTAGAGTGGAAGTGCAGAACATAGTTGAAAAAGAGTTTGTTTAAAACTGGACTGGCAAGTCCATTTTTGAAAGTAATCAGTAGCAGAAGTGTTTGAAATCAGTTGGGGTGATGAACAAACTCAAACACACAGAATCGGTAATCACACCAAATGGTCAAGGAGTTTTGGGAATACATTGTATGAAGCATATGACCCCAGTAGGGGTTAGGTTTGGTCATGCACATCAATGGCTGATGCTGGCATGCCCACAAACTAGCCAGAGAACACAAACACATAGAGAGGATATGGGGTTTTGGATTCATGAGTCAGCAAACACATAACAAGTGACTAACAGAGTGCACACATAAGGAGGCATTAATTTAAAAGGGGAAGGGAACATATTACAACATGCTAGTAATGTAACTTAACCGCAGAAAACATAAGCAGAAGTAGACAAGAATGAGAGAACTTGGAACAATTAGAGAAGCATGTGGTTGTTGAGGCTTAAAAAATTAACTAGGACATACCAGTAGAGAAGCAAAGTGCAGAAAGGAAAGGTAAGCAAGATTCCACAGTCTAGCCTTGGCTTTCAGCCGGCTAGATAGAGCAACAGAACAAGTAGCAATAAAGAAAGAGAGAGTTTTTGAGTGTAAGTATGTGTTCTGAACTCAAATTGTTCATGTGTTTAAAGAAAAAGAGTAGGGTATTTATAATTTTTGAAAACGAGCGAAGAATAAGGTAATAAGTAAATTCTTAATACAAACATGGAAATAATCATAATCAGAATCAATTAACACAAGTGATTTCCTTTAATTAAGGAATCACTGCTTAACGGATACTGGCAGGTTTAATTAAGGAAAGAAATCATTTTGGGATAGATTGATTATTGCCATATAAGGGGGCAGTAAAAGCATGAAGTAAATAATCAAGTCTAAGTACAAAAATATGCTTAGTTAGGGAGAGGATTCAGCAAAATAAAACATCACGGTAAAGGAAAGGAATCAATTAATTTTAAACTAGTGAGTAAAAAATTAGGGTTTATAGGGGAACCCTTTGCAATCAGTCGTAAGATTGAGGGAGTCAGAATCAATCAAGAAGGGGTCATGATTTTGCACCTCAACATATAAATAGCAAGGAATGAACAGGCATGCAGGGTCAAACATGTTGACAAAAAGAAGCACCACAAACATACAGTAGCAGTAGGGGTAAGCTAGGATTCAGCAGTAGGAAAAATATTCGAAGCACAGTAGTCAAGTAGGTCAAGTAGTCACATAGAATCAACAGTGAATAAGAACATAGTAATAGGTAAGAGAGTCAGTAGAAAGTAAAGGTCTCACAATAACAAGTGAGGAAAACTCTTTTAATAAATTAGGGCTTCGACAGTAGTTGAGTTTAAGAGATGATATGAACTCAAATCAGATAAGTCAAACAAGGAGAAGAGAGTCAGAAACAAAGAACTTAATCGAACAAGTACACATTTAAACAAACAGGCTCAAAACTCGGATGAGATCAAAAAGGGACTAGGGTTTTCAACATGCTGAATCAAGTAGAAGGAAGGCATAACAAGTTGTTTGAACATAGTAAAATCATGAAATAACCCCAAAAAAATCAGAGAAGAGATCTTTAGAAAGAGGTTAAGAGAAAAACCCTAATCGTTGAAAAATGAAGAGTCATTTTGAAAGAAAAATTGAAAAACCTTCGAGAAAACACTTAAGAAGTTCATAGTAAGCACAGATCTAAGATAGATCTGAAAGAAAATAAAAAGATCTTAAAGCTAGGGTTTCAGAGAACCCATAAAAGGTGAGAGAAGCCTTGAAAAGTTACTGATCTAACAAGAAAAGTCAAGGATCTGACTCGAACGGCCATGGCTGGCCGGAGAAAGAGCGGAGACAGAGGTTCAGCAAGGACTGGACCAGATCTCTCATGGAAACAAACACTCAGGAGCCATAGAAGGCCGATACACATCTTAAATGGCCATGAGAAGCCATGGATTAGGCAGGGGTTGAGGTGGATTATAGTGGAATTAGATGGCAACGGCTAGGGTTCATGTGAGGTTGCAGAGAGAATTGAGAGGGCAGGGATTCGGAGGCGGCGTTTGGTGAAAAGTTAATTAGGGTAAGGGGTCGTTTAGGTTTATTTTAGGAAGGGTGAATGCTGGCCGTTAATCTGAATGATCAACGGCCTGGATTAAAGAGGGTAGGTAGGGGATCCGGGTTGGGCTGGTTAAATTGGGTTAGGGGTCGGGTTAAAAATTGAAATTGGGCCGGGGAAATTAGGTCTGATTTGGGGTTGATTTTAGGCTAAAAAATAAATACAATTGGGCTATTATTTAAATAGCCAATTTTCCCCTTTTTAAATTATAAAAATAGTAAACAAATTTATGAGAATTTAATAAATTGAAAGCACTAAAATGATTTATAATATAAAATTAACAATTTAAAAATATAGGATCCCATTTTATAAACATGAGGCAAATTTAAACCTAAAAAATAGCTAATATTGCAATTGTGTGCAATTAGCTTTAAATAAATACTAAATAAAATTGTAAAAATATATAAAAATTACCTTAGCCATATTTTGGCATAATATAAGAATCCAATAAATGAATCATCAAAAATAATAATTTTGGAAATAATTATTGAGATTTTATGGATGAAAAAGGGGAATAAATTGATTTAAAAACCTTTTAAAATTATGAAAAATAATAAAACCTTTGTACATGCTTATGTATGTATTTATATGCTATTTTGAAGGTATTTTGCATATTAAAAATATATAGAAAAAAATTGGTATCAACAACTGCCCCTCTTTACCTGGGAAGGATGAAAGAGTTATCGGGTAAAGATATGATGGCCAATTTTGACCGAGCGAAATGGCTTGAAGAGGTTTAGGCCGCACTTTGGCTTTTGAGCTACCTATATATCCCTGGCTTTACAGGAATTAGGTCATATGTAGTTCAGGATCCGTCGGTGCAGTATGCTAATGGAGACTTTTCAAGAACGGACGCAATATCTAGGGCCGGGTGAGTGAAAGGTTTACGGGAATGGTTAGGTTTGATATGACTGCGGGAACTGGAGCAGGATCGCTCCAGCCGAGATGGTCGTTGGTCGTCGTCTTACCTGCTAATAGAAGCAATATAAGCGTATACTGTGCATAAATTTAAACATGATGCAAATTCCCGTTGGACCATGAATGTTGTCTTTGGACAGTTTGGATGACGTCCTTAGATCATGACGTCCTAGGCCATGAAGCGTATGATAAAGGATTCGTAGGCCATGAAATGATGCTCTCGGGCTATGAGGATGGTGTCTCCGAACCATGATGCCTTTGAATAATGATATGCAAAAGATTGAAAGGGATCCTCAGGCCATGACATGGTGTTCTCGGGCTATGAAGATGGTGCCTACGAACGATGACGCCTTCGGATGAGTTGGTGATATTTCAGCCCATGAAGGATGCAGTAGCATGATGCGGACAAGACAGATCTTAGTCTTGCGAATTGAAGGGCAGAGCTTAGCCCGTAAGAAAAGTGAAATAAATAGTGCTTAGTTTCGAAGAAAACGGGAGGCAAAGCTTAGCCTTGGAAGGCAAAATGATAGCCTTAAGCAGGATGCAAATGCGGAGAGAGGTAGAGCTTAACCTCGAAAGGCAGAATGGTAGTCTTATGCAAGAGTGCAGATGGAGACAACGTTTAGTCTCGGAAGGCAGAATGGTAGCCTTATGCAAGAGTGCAGATAGAGACAACGTTTAGTCTCAGATAGCCTTATACAAGAGCGCAGATGGAGACAGTGTTTAGTCTCGGAAGGCAGAATGGTAGCCTTATGCAAGGATGCAGATGGAGACAGTGCTTAGTCTCAGAAGGCAGAATAGTAGCCTTATGCAATGCAAATGCTGATGGAGGTAGAGCTTAACCTCAGAAGGCAAATTGGTAGACTTATGCAATGCAAATGCAGATAGAGGTAGAGCTTAACCTCAGAAGGCAGAATGGTAGCCTTATGCAAGTCGAAATAACGAATGATAGTAGAGCTTTCTTAGCTGGTAGCAGATTGTGATTACTGAGAGCATTGTGTCGATGGAAAATCACTTGGCGTGTGCGGATAGCAAGTGTTGGTAAGTGCAACGGTTTTGTTCGTCCCATGGGTGTATAGTATGTTTGATGATTTTGCAATCATAGTGCATGCATCCAAGGAAATATTGTGAGTTTTGTAAGGGGGAAGGTCAGTTCATATCCCCGCTGGCTTTGCTTGACCTGCTCGGCTTTGATCTCGTGATACTGTATGTATCATTGAGGTAGCGTTGCTAAACAAAGCAGTTTGGATAATAAACATGCATGATTTCGTAAAAATATGGTATAAGTATATAATTAAGAATAGCTTTTAGATGAACCGACGAGTTCGGGACATTGCAACCTCTCTTGCTACAGAATTTTGAGGGTCCTCCTCAAAATTCTGCCCCAGTTTAATGGGTTGATGCTTCTGACTATTGCTTGCGATGATCGGCTGAAATTACTTCGGAATTTTGAGGGTCCTCCTCAAAATTCTGCCCCAGTTTCCAATTGCGGGGGAAATGAAAATTTTATTAAATTGTGACCAAACTCATAGGGCTGCCTGTGTATCCCCTCTTAAATGGGAATCAGGTCAGGCGTAGTTCAATTTACATCATATAAGGGAAGCATAAAGATTACACATAATAACGCTTGACTGCATCTGAATTGATTGGCTTTGGCCAGACTTCTCCGTCCATTTCCGCAAGTTTTAGGGCTCCTCCTATCAGAACCCGGTGAACCATGTATGGACCCTGCCAATTGGGAGAGAACTTCCCTTTGGCTTCATCTTGATGCGGAAAAATTTTCTTTAATACCAACTGCCCCGGTGTGAACTGTCTAGGCTTGACTCTTTTGTTGAAGGCTCTGGACATTTTGTTCTGATAAAGTTGACAATGGCAAACTGCATTCATTCTCTTTCCATCTATAAGAGCTAGTTGCTCATAACGACTTTTTACCCACTCTGCGTCGTTGAGCTCAGCTTCTTGTATAATCCTTAAGGAAGGAATTTCTACTTCAGCAGGAATGACAACCTCCGTACCATAAACCAGCATATAAGGGGTTGCCCCAGCTAATGTGCGGTGCGATACCCCAATAGAGAAAATGATAATTTTTCGTGCCACTGTTTATGCTTCTCTATCATTTTTCTCAATATCTTTTTGATATTCTTGTTGGCGGCTTCTACAGCTCCATTCATTTGAGGCCTATAGGCTGTGAAATTCTTGTGTCTAATCTTGAAAGTTTCACACATAGCTTTCATCAAGTCGCTGTTGAGGTTGGAGCCATTATCAGTAATGATTGACTCTAGAATCCTGAATCGAAAAACAATGCGGTCGCGGACAAAGTCTGCCACGACTTTCTTAGTTACTGCTATGTAAGTTGCTGTTTCGACCCATTTGGTGAAACAGTCGATGGCTACTAGGATAAACCTGTGTCTATTGGAAATGGCAGGCTCAATCGGTCTAATAACATCCATCCCCCATGAGGCGAACGGCCATGGTGAGCTTGTTGCATTAAGCTCATTTGGAGGTACCTTTATCATGTCTGCATGTATCTGACAACGGTGGCATTTTCAGACATACTGGATGCAGTCCGTTTCCATGGTCATCCAAAAGTAACCTGCTCGGAGTATCTTTTTTGCTAAGACAAAACCGTTCATATGTGGACCGCAGGTCCCAGTATGAATTTCCTCTAGTAACTTGGATGCTTCCTTTGCGTCGAAACACCTTAGTAATCCCAAATTAGGAGTTCTCCTATACAGGATTCGTCCGCTGTGAAAGAAGTTGTTGGACAATCTCCGAAGTGTGCATTTCTGAGTAGGATTTGCAAGCTCTAGGTACTCTCCTTTTGCAAAATATTCCTTGATATCATAAAACCAAGGCTTTCCATCTGTTTCTCCTTCAACATGGGCACAATAGGCTGGCTGATCATGGATCTTTACTGGAATGGGATCGATGAAATTCTTGTCTGGATGCTGTATCATAGATGACAGGGTAGCCAATGCATCGTCGAACTCATTCTAGACTCTAGGAACATGCTGGAATTCTGTCTCTGTGAACCTCTTTCTCAATTCCTGTACATGATGCAGATACAGGAGTATCTTAGAGTTCTTGGTTGCCCATTCTTCTCATACCTGATGTATAAGTAAGTTTGAATCTCCAATTACTAGAAACTCTTGGATGTTCATGTCAATGGCCATTTTGAGTCCTAAGATGCAGGCTTCATACTCGACCATATTGTTGGTGCATGGGAACCTGAGTTTGGCAAACACCGGATAATGCTGACCGGTTTCTAATACTAGGACTACTCCTATGCCAACTCCTTTGAAATTTGTTGCTCCATCAAAAAACATTCTCCAACCGTCATAGGATTCTACGATGTCTTCTCCTATGAATGATACATCTTCATCAGGAAAATATGTTTTCAGGGGTTCGTATTCTCCATCCACGGGATTCTCAGCGAGGTGGTCTACCAGTGCTCGTCCCTTGACCACTTTCTGAGTTACGTAGACAATGTCAAACTCACTCAACAGGATTTGCCATTTGGCTAGCTTGCTAGTGGGCATGAGCTTCTGAAAGATGTACTTCAAAGGATCCATCCTTGATATGAGATATGTAGTATAGGCACAGAGTAATGCCTCAGCTTCTGAGCTACCCAAGTCAAAGCACAGCGGGTGCATTCCAATAAAGAATACCGGGCCTCGTACGCAGCCCAAAGCTCCATCCAATACTGCAAGGTATAGTAATAAGGGTCTACCTGGCTCATGCGGGACTAAGACTGGTGATGGTGACAAGTGCTCCTTGATTCTGTCGAAGGCCTTTTGGAAGTCATCAGTCCATTTGGTAGCGGCGTCCTTTTTCAAAAATTTAAAGATTTGCTCACAAATAACCATAGACTGTGCTATGAATCGGCTGATGTAATTGAGCCTTCCCAAGAAGCTCATCACATCTTTCTTGTTCTTTGGCGGTGGCAATTCTTGAATAGCTTTGACTTTTGATGGATCCAGTTCTATTTCTCGGCGACTCACAATAAACCCAATCAATTTTCCAGCAGGAACTCCAAATGCGCACTTCGCGGGATTCAGTTTCAGGTTATACCTTCGCAATCTATTGAAGAACTTCCTCAAATCTTTCATGTGATCAGTGGCCTTCTTGGACTTGATGATGACATTATCTACGTATACCTTAATCTCCTTGTGTATCATATCATGAAAAATGGTAGTCATGGCCCTCATGTAGGTGGCCCCTACATTCTTCAGGCCGAACGACATCATCTTATAACAGTACATTCCCCACGGCGTAATGAAAGTCGTTTTCTCAGCATCTTCCTCATCCATCCAGATCTGATGATAACCAGCGAAGCAATATACAAATGATTGTAGCTCATGCTTAGCGCAATTGTAAATTAGGATGTGTATATTCGGCAAAAGGAAGTCATCTTTCGGACTGGCCCAGTTGAGATCCCGGTAGTCAAAACAAATTTGACCTTTCCATCCTTCTTTGGCACTGGCACAATGTTGGCTAACCTTGTCGGGTATTCTACTACCTTGAAAACCTTAGCTTTGACATGCTTGGTGACTTCTTCCTTGCTTTTCAGACTCATATCGGGTTTGAACTTTCTGAGCTTCTATTCTACTGGTGGGCACGTCGGGTCAGTTGGCAGTTTATGAGCCACAATAGACATACTCTGCCCAATCATGTCATCATACGACCAGGCGAATATGTCCTCATATTCCTTTAGAAATTCAGTGTATTCTTCCTTTTCTGATGGCGATAGGTGAATGCTGATTCGTGTTTCCTTGACATTTTCTGCATCTCCCAAGTTAACAATTTCGGTCTCGTCCAGGTTGGACTTAGGTCTGCTCTTAAAGTTCTCAACTTCTTTGACAATCTCATCTGGTATGTCATCTTCCTCTGAATCAGTGTCCGTTTGTTGCGTTGTCTCATTGCACGTCACAGTCATTGGTTCATCAAGATAAGTAATAGTAATGTTGTATTGGTGAAGAAAATGGTAGCAATAAATATTAATTCATAAGAAATATTGAAAATGCTTTTGATAAATGGAATAACTGTTTTGAACATTGAAGATCTTATTGCGGGAATTGAAAATGCGAAAAGAAAATCATTTAGTAAATAAAGTAGTGAATAATGCTTGTTTTAGCCTTGGTACCCCGAAGCTCGTCGGGCTTTGGTTGTCTTGATGGTCCAATTACTGAGGCGTGCCCCTCTGCTCATATCCTGTATGGAAGGGCCTTCCTCCCCCTCCTCCTCGAGAATAACGCAGCAGTTCATATCACTGTCCTCTAGAAACAAGTTCTTCGCTGCTGCAAGTGCTTATTCTTCATCTGACCAATAAATAATGTCGGCCTGTTGGAAGGTATGTTCCAGATGCGGTATTGGCTGCTCTAGTGGGTTGTAAGGACCATGCCATGGGGGCGACCAATTGTTGAATTCTTCCTAGGTGTAATCATATCCCAAACCGAAAGTAGTGCCATGTTTCTTGAGTTTTATGGGCTTAGTGATTCCTTGGAGGTTCATGCCGAGCCCTTTTCCAGGTTCGTACCCACTCTAATTTAGTATACTCTCGATTTTGTTATCCCACCATTTGTCCTTGTCAACTGCATTTACCCGTTCAATATGGTGGTAAGTCTCTCCACCCAGCTTCCTTCTTCTCTCGATTGCCGGAATGGTCTGGCGACTGTATATAGGGTTGCTACCGTTGCCGTGAATGATCACCTACTGGTGATTCCATTCAAAATTTACTACCTGGTGCAGCGTTGATGCTACGGCCCCAGCAACATGAATCCATGGTCATCCCAATAGTAGGTTGTAAGATGCTGGTATGTCTATCACTTGAAAATCGACGTCGAACCACGTTGGTCCCATCTGCAAGCATAGGGCAATCTCCCAAATGGTGGACCTATGAGAACCATCGAAGGCTTTCACATTGATAGCTCCATTTTTTATCTCGTGTAGTACTTTACCCAACTTCTTGAGTGTTACCAGCGGACAAATGTTGAGACTGGAACCTCCGTCGATCAGGATTCTGGTGATGAAATAGTCCTCACATTGCACGGTGATGTGCAGTGCTTTGTTGTGCCCCATCCCTTCAGGTGGCAACTAGTCCTCATTAAAGGTGATCTTATGGCTCTCCAGCACTTGTCCTACCATGTTAGCCATTTCCCCGCCAGTGATATTACTTGGTACATATGTTTCACTCAGCACTTTTAATAGAGCATTCTTGTGTGCCTCGGAGTTTTGCAGCAGGGAGAGGATGGAGATTTGTGCTGGCATCTTGTTTAACTGGTCCATGACCGAATACTCCTTGGCCTGTATTTTCCTCCAAAGGTCATCTAGACATGTCTTAATGATGGGTGGCCGGTTGGAGGCCTGCTTGCTTGACTCAGGTAGATGTTCAGGGGTATAGACTCTACCAGTTCTTCTCATACCCTGTGCTGCGACAGTTTCTTTGAACCTGACCTTGCTTTCCTTCTCGCTTCGGTCGTATAGTCCCAAGGTACATCCTTTGTATGAAATGGTGTCATGGTCGACATGGCCACTGGGATCGGTGTGGATATCTTCACCCTGAACGGAGCATGTGCCTTGGGTGGCAAAACTGCAACCTCAAATGGTGCAGGTGCATTTGCCGGAGACAAGAATTCAACCTCAATCGATGCTGGTGTCTTTGCGGATGATGTTGCTTCAAACTTAAGTGGCACAGACATATTCACCTTAGCGCCCTCAGACAGTTGAATCTGGACTATGATTGGATTGAGGGTAATTATTAGCTTCTTTGGGTCATCACCTTCTGTGATCAACCTGATTGATCCCTCGGGATCCCAGTCATCTTCTATTTCAATCATGTGGATATCCCCACCTTTGTGGTCTGGTAGAGAGTTGTTGCGGATATTTGGAGTGGGTTCCGTTGCCACAATAATCTTGTTATCAATCAAGGACTGTATCTTGTCCTTCAAGGAGCGACACTCATCGATGGTGTACCCTTTCATGCCGGAGTGGTATGCATAGGATTTGTTTGGGTTAACCCATTGAGAAGGGTTCTCAGGGGTCGCAACAGGGATGTGGGTGACATAACTAGCAGCTTTGAGTCTTTCATACAATTGGTCAATAGGTTCGGCAATGGCTGTATATTGTTTTGGAGGTCTGTGATCAGAATTAGGTCGAGCTTTAGGGACGTTTTGGCGTGCAGGAGGTGATTGATAGTGGGATGGTTGAGCATTATAGGTTTGGTAGATATACGCGGGTTGTGAGTATCTGTGTGAGGTAGGTTGATATATAGGAGGTGGAGGTGACTGGTAAGCTGGTGGTGGAGCTTGGTATGAGGATGAAGGTGCTTGGTAATTTGGGGTTCGCTGATATATGAGTGGAGGTGTTGGGTAAGTTTGGTATTTGAGGGGAAACTTGGTCCTTTGTGCAACCATCACGGCCCCTACGTCCCTTTTCTTGGACACACCACCGGATTGTAAGGCCTTATTTGTAGCTTGCAAGGCCTCGAAGTTCGTAACCATACCACTCTTGATACCTTCTTCAATTCTCTCACCCAGTTTGATAATGTCGGAGAATTTGTGGTTCTTAATCATCTTCAATCGTTCATAATACTGCGGGTCCTGAGCCCGGACAAAGAACTTGTCACTACAACAAAATTGGCCTAAGGTAATACTTATTATAGACCACGCTTGAAAAATCTTGCCAAAAATAGCAATATGAACGCTTTTGTATGGGTGGCCTTTTTTAAGAGCTTTTGGCAACAGAATTTAGGCAGCACTCATAAAGCATGCTCTTTATGTACAAAGACTACATCTTGTAAGTGTTGCCTAATATTAAAATTTTTTAGAACGCTTATTCATATATTAAGCAACGATTTACAAGCGCTATTCTTGGTAGGCTAAAGCAACCCAGTACAAACGTGGTCTAAAGTAAAAATATTTCGCACAAAACAATTTACCCTTATACTATTCCCTCTAAAAATTTCCACACTATTTTATACTATTCCTCCTTCTCTAGGGTTTGAAACCCACAAAAATTCTTTTTCACTCAAATTTTCAAAAAATAGGATAGTCGATTGCACACCATCTTCGTCAAGAAAAGGAAAAGAAAAAAAATTGCACCCAATTGGCGATGCACTTCAGAAGCAGGAACTCTAATTTGCCTCACTTGATTTCTCCTAAGGTGTGAGTTACGCCATTCTATTTCTCAAAGGCAACAAAAAAGATTTGGCATTCGAGTTTTATCGATTTCTTTTGAGACCAATATAGGATTTTTTTCAAATTAGTACTCGATTATACATATACATGTATACTTTACTTTTATTCATTTTGAATTTAACTGAAAAAATTCTAGTATTTAGATTTCCTTCTGGATATAGAGTAAATAGACGTTTCAGGGAATTGCTGATACTATTACTTTGTTATGGATTGGGGAAAACTTGGTTAAACGAGTTGTAGATCTTTTAATATATCTGTGTATAGATAGATTTTTTGTAGGTTTAGCATGAAAGGCTTGAAATCGTTATATTAGAATTTTGTTATACTAGCTTCATCGTCTAAAATGGTCCACCTACATTTATATATTTTTTATTGAATGCCAAGGGTATTTGAATTGTCCACTTAAACGATAAAATGATACGGAACTCATGAATTTAGCTACACCACAGTTCTTTGATGGAACTCAACTTGATTGACTTGAATAAAACTAAAAGCTCCTATTTTTTATTGAAGAACTAGAATATTTTTAACTTGTAGGTAAAATGGACGTATACTATTACGATATTTGAATGAATAGGAAGTGAAGGTAGTTTCATGGTCCTTCATTACATGACTTAGTTATTTATTTTTAAATTATCTATATGTCTTACTTATACTACCCTTGAAGCCCTTTTATGAAACTTGAGCTTCTGTCAGATTTGCTTAGAAGCTCTAAATATTATTGAGTTTATCATTCCATGTTTTTATGCTATTCTATCATTTCCTGTCCATAGCCATGTATTAGTGTGTAGATTGATGCCTTATTTTCTTTAAATTTTGTGTTTAACTTTTTACAATATTCAATAAGCAAAGAAACTACATACTAGTTTCTATTATAGCATATGACTTGCTTTCATGTCTCATTAAAGCTTAGTAACAGATTGAAGGAGTTACCCCCCTCCCTTCCCAAAAAAAATGAAAACTTTCTTTGGTGGAATTGTGCGATTTGCCTCTCTTTATGTAAAAATTATTCTATATGTGTCTTAAGTGAATTTGTTCTTAATGTGGTGAAATTACCTACCTATTACAGTACTCTATTTTAGCCAGTATTTGATTTTCAAAAATCATCAGGCTTCCACCTAAATGATAATCGTGTTTTTCAGAAATATGCTCTATATACAGGGATATAACCATGTTTGTCAAAGATAATATTTTGTTGCACAGGGATATTGTCCAGGTTTCTCTGGTGCTGCTATTCCTTGTATATGATAAGACCTCTACTAACAGCCAACTGACCTCACTGGTTCGATACAATAGTAAACTTAAGAACTCATTCATGCCTAACTGTTATTTTTTATTTTTGTAGTATTGACCTTAGGGAAGCCAATACTAGTACCAGACATGGTAAGTAGCATCAGACACTAGTTTCACTTTGCTGGATAATAAAAGATAATATTGCTTTGACACTTCCCATTAAACGTCTAATTATTGACATTTTTTTTGGATTTGCAGGCAAAGTCAATTTGGCAGTTCATAGCACCTCAGCAACAGAAGTATAATAAACTATATTTGGTTGAAATTTATGGAAATTCCACAATTATAGCACTGACATAGGTAGGCTATCTAACATTTGTACCATGTTAAGTATCAAGATTATCTTGTGTCTGTCTCCACTTCTATTGAAACTTCTACAAGAATGGATGATCCAAGAATTTCTTGTCTTCTATCAAACTTTGTAGTGGTTTACCAACAAGAAAATACAATTCAACGTACAAGTCTCCTATCTGCAAAGTAGTAGTGATTGAAATCTAAAGCTGAGCTTGTGCTAATATAATTATTTATTAGTGTTGTAGTTGAAAAATTATCAGAGAGAATGAGAAGTGATATGTGCTAAAATGTCCTCGTTTCTCTGTTTCTTGATAAATAAAAAAATGCATCTAATAATGTTTCTTACTAAATTATTTCCTTTATAGGTTTGTTGTGCCAATGAAGAATGGTGACCTCGATAGTAAAGGGGTTTTCGCTAGTATTATTCAAGCTGAAGTAACAATAGAAGCATTCAAGGTACTTATAATTTATAATTTTACATATGTCATTTAAATGTGTGTTAACTGCCTTATCCTTCTACTAATGATGCAAGTAACGCACAGGTTGTGAGACCAAAATCTTTCACATTCCTCTGGATCAAACTTATAGTCCAATTCTAACTTTTTATTTGTTCATTTTTTATACCTGCTAAATGAAGATATTAGCCGAATTGGGACTTCTCTTTTATGCATTAGTATCACCATTTTTATCTCATTTTAATGAATACAAAGGGTTTCCACTTAATTGGTGTTGCTGCTAGGACATAGAGCTAGAGATGGTGGTATTTTATCGGGAAGAGGAGCAGTAATGTCCTAAGCATAGACAAATCAATATGAAATGATGTTTTCTCTTCTCCCTTAACTTGCTTTTATGTTCTCTCAGTAGGGTGACTAGAATTGCCTAAAGAATGCAAGTCATTGCAACTTTTTTCTTTGGTGACCACCCTAATGTATCTTTTTTTAAACTTGTTCACTTTGTGATCAAAGGGTTCTGTTTTTGAGTCAACATAAAAAATAGAAACATAGCCTTGCTTCTAATATGATTTTATATATTTTGTCTTATTGCACTTTTATGATCTCATGTTACCACCAATGCAATATTTTGGCAAACGCTCATGGGGTGTATCTTGCAGTTATGCAAATATTGTGCATTTGCAATTTTATAGGCCTTTATAGCATTGAATATCTGTTTTGATCATGTTTGCATTACTGTTCATTCTGTATGAAAAATACGCGCAAAATATTCTCACTTGAGTTTGCACTCTCTATTGGTGTCTATTATTTAATATTTAATTTCATTTTTGATGTGTAGGAAAATTCTTGTGATGCAATGAGGTAAGGTCTGCGTACACATTACCCTCCCCAAATTCCATTATGGGATCAAACTGAGTTTGTTGTTGTTGTAATTGAAAATGGTGGCCAAAAGTCAATTTGACCATTTGAAGTTAATGAGGAAGACTTTTGGACAACTAGGATATGTATCATACATGATACTATATGAATACATTCGATTTTATAAAGTTCAATTTTGTAAAATTCACATTTAGTACGCATCTTGAAATGATTTTCTTTATTAGTTGAAGTACATGAAATATAATCCTTTTGCGAAGTTCATCACATTGTGTTTGTTTTTTTATTTATTATTTAATGAAGTGCTTGATATCCTTATACTTAATTAATGACCTCAAATATATGATAATATTATGTTTATTTAATAACAAATATAATTTTTTTAAAGCATAGTAACAAAAGCAACGCTTCAGAAGTGTAGTTTTAGGAGCTACACTTAAAAGGTATGGCCTATAAGGTATTAAAGGTCACACTTTAGAAGTGTAGCTTTAAGACATGAAAAATGTGGCCATAAGTAGGCGTAGCCTTTGCCTCATGAAAAGCGTTACCTTAGGGCAAAGGTTACACTTGTTTGCCACCCCTTGAAAAGCATTGCCTTAGGCCGAAAAGTGTAGCCTTTGATAAAATGCCACACTTTCTGATAGTTTAGGCAACACTTTTCATGTGTGATCAAAGGCCTAATTTGTTGTAGTGTGTTCATCTGTTCCTCTTCTAAAGCAGGTCTGACCTTAGCAGCTTCGGACCTCTAGCGAGTAGCATACTCGCGAAATGTCTCTGTGGGCTTCTTCTTTAGATTCTTAATATTGAACACGTCTGGCGCATTCTCTATATTAAACCTGAACCTATCCATAAAGTCGGACGCCATGCTTACCCAGTTTGACCACTTCTTTGGATCTTGGATGATGTACCAAGACAACACATCTCCTTTCAAACTCCTCATGAACAACTTCATGTGGATTCTCTCGTCTTTCCCTACTCCAACCAGCTTGTCGTAGTATGTCCTTAGATGGACCCTTAGATCACCCGTACCATCAAAAATTTCAATCTTAGGAGGTTTGTACCCCTCAGGCAGTTCGACATCAGGCTGTATGCAAAGATCCTCATAGTTTAGCCCCTCGATTTCTTTACTTCCTTCAACGCCCTGAATCCGGCTAGTCAATATCTTAAGTTTCTCAGCCAGGTTTCTGATAAGCAGATCTTTTTCGTCAGACTCGGGTGTGCTTGAGATAGGTTGGGTGGAGTGTGGCATGGTCTCCATGTAAATAGGGGTGTTATGGCGGGTGTGAAAGTGGGCATTTGTGGGGTTTTGGGATTCTAGGATGAGTAGCGGAGTGTTGTTTGGGGTATGGAAGGTGTTGCATTGGGTCTTTGGTGGAATAGTGTGATGGTGAGGAACGAGATGATTCTGTTGCTTTGGGATATTTTGAGGAGGTGTAGGGTTTTGAGTGTGGGGAAAGTTGATATCTGGGGTGCTGAGGGAAAATGACAGGCTTGCCAGATTCCGAACCTGATCGAGCTCTTCTTGGAATTTCAGCAACTTCTGTTCTAGTTGTGACACATTCTCCTTAGGAACTTGAGTACCATGTCCATTAGTGGCCTCTACCCGTTCAGTTGGATTCTCCTTCCTGACGTTGTTCAGATCTTCCATCTTGCTTTTGTTCTTGTTTTTAACAGGACTAAGAGGAGGAGTGGGTGGAGGGCCCCTGGATCTCGTGGAATAAGATGATGATGCTAGAGTGCACGAACTAACCTTTGGGGAGGGGAATAATAAAAAACAAAAATAACAACAAAAGGTAATCGAGTCAGTGAGGATTATAAAAAGTATTGCAATATTTAAACACATAGTGCGGGAATGTAAAGCGTGTCCTAATTTGGAAACCTCTTTGTGCCCGAGGTAGGCCTAGCGACAAGTTGATTTGGAGAACTTAGAATGCTAAATGCTTTATTTTATTGATAAAGAAATAAGACGAATCCCTAATCGACACTAAATAAATAGGAAATAAAAGTCACTAATGCCATTAGCCTTATTACATTCATAAAGCAAAAAAGTAAATCCCTATCTACTTGGTCCCAGAAGGACCTTACTCAGGTTGAATGCTCTTGTTGATCAAATCCTCCAGCTCGCGTAGGTTCACCAGTAAAAATGCTTTTGCCAGGTGTTCTCCTTCGTTTCCTCCAGCGTTCTGGCAGTCGGTGACTCTCTTCCTCACTTTTCCTTCCAATTCCAGTAGACTGTATTCCATATATTCCAACTTTTTGCTAGCTTTGGCGTCCCTCTCTTTCCATTCATTGATTTGGTCATTTGATGGAAGACTCCTCCACCAGTCCAGCAAGAGTGAGGGTGTGCTAACCATACCGAAGCTGGGAACCTCGATCTTCATATTTCTGCAAGACAAATAAGGTTAGGCCCTTACCCCCACCAAACTCGACTATTAATATCAACAATTAGCATGAAAAACTTAGTTATCCAAATAAATACACAGAACGTGGTGCTGTCCGTTTGGGTTTAGGGAAACTCGGTGGACTTTGGACAATGCTATCTTAAAGGATCATTATGTGGGCAACATAACTGACCCGGCTAGGTTTGACCATGATGCATGCACAATTAGAACAGAGCAAGGTTTCTATGGGGTTTTAGACTGGTACCCTTGAGTGGACAACTCAAGGGGGAAGACACGGAACTATCGACTGCACCGCAGATCGACTAGTTTTACCGCAAATATGCCTTTCCGAATTTACGGGGTAATAATATAGGAAGAGAGCAACCACTCATTAAAAGTGTTGCTATAGTATTTGTTTGGCACAAGTGGAGTATGATGTTGAGCATGACGTTGAAATAATTAAAAGCATGTTGTCATATATTTGCACGTTAGGAAAGCGATAAATAAAGAAGTTTTATAATTTAAAGCGCCCATAAAAAAAAGAAACAAGGAAGACATGTCAGTTTTGCTTTTGAAAGAGAAATTAAATGCTTAAAGAAATTTAAACAAGTAATTGCACATATAGAGGTACAAATTCACAAGAACAATCTGAAATGGTAAAAGCCTAAATATCCCCAGCAGAGTCGCCATGCTGTCGCACCCTCATTTTTCCTCTTTTTCGCTAGGAGAGGAGTTTCCGGGTTTCGACATTCATGGGGTATAATGACTCATTTCCCTTTTTGGGGAATTCGGTATTTTGAAGAGTCGCCACCTAATGATTTAAGGAGCTAGAAAGCAACAAAAGCAACAATTGATTAAGAAAAAATTGCCGATACTACCTCATGAGGGCCACCTGTGTTGTGACTTGGTGTCAATATAAATGCCCCAGTAGCTTTAGAACCCTGTATTGAGTATGATTTATTAAGTTAAAAGATAGTGGAATCAAGTAAAACCATATCACATAAAAGGAAAGGGAAATATGAATTAAGCAATTTGAGGTAGCTCTAGAAGCAAAGCACTTACATCAGCCCCGACTCTCCCACGAACAACAACTGATACGGCAGGAGTGGACAAAAGTCCATTTTGACCATCCAAACACGTCTAACTCCATTTGCTACTGCCATTTTTGTAATGATCTGCAATGATCAAGACCAAATCGGTTATAGTACGAATTATATCCTTCAATTAAGCACCCAATATTCATTAGTACAGGGAGAGTAACCATTAAGCAAGTTAGGCATGGGACCTCCATAGGAACATGAAAAAGAAAATAATTCTGTTTTGTTTTTAGAATGTCCCCTATTCTATAGAGAGAAGATTCCACGGTACTATTGATTGTGTTAAAGCAAACAAACAACACAAAATAAAGAATTTCATTAGAAAAACTAGATCAATAGTACCTGGATGGCATCCTTCGAATAGTAGCGGCCATTACCAGAAACCACAAGCGTAGCACCTGCACGTACAAAAGTGCGATTAGAAGAGGATATATCTATCAACAATTCCATTACATGCAAGAAATGTAGAGGACTCCATCCAGAAATGGAAAATATAAAATTCCATACCTTTAACTCTGTCAGCTCCAAGGGCATTGAATGTTGCCTGACCAAAATTTTGCAAGTAATATGGTTGTATGAACACCTTCACCTGAAACAATCCATCCAACTTTATGTAAGACTCAAAAGTCAAAGCCATTAAAATAACAGTGCAGAATCAAGCAAAGACACTCCACATAGGCTGAAGATCATGCGGAACTATTGATTAGAAGTGCATAAATATTAAATATTATATTGTTCCAGCTGTCTCTGGGAGAACCATAAAATATTAAAGGCATCCACCCTTACAGAAATGTAAAGGAAAGAAGACTAGCTACAAGCCAATTGGCTAAGGCGGTAGAGTTTAAGAACATCACTATAACTTCTTGGGGGTCCGGAATTGCGTGCCTGTGTGTGTTTCCTTTTTATTATCCCACCCACTCCCTCTTAGTACATCGAACTAGTCAGAGATAGTTCTGTTGGGATCGAAATAACATGGTGCATGCGGAAGTTAATAATGCAAACTTTTGAGACGATAAGTGAGATGAGAGAGAAAAATATACTAAACTAGGTATAGTAATTTAATATGGCTTGCTCAATTGACTTACATATGATGAAACTATTATAAAAAATAAAAAAAAATAAAAAAAATATCCGGAGAAAAATGCCCGTAGACAAAACTCTTTGAAAGACAACATTGTGGATATTTTTTGCTGTTAATGTTGTTATTTGAGAAGGAAGCCTCAATTTATAGAAGTGCAAAACTTCTCTTTAGATAAAAGGATAAAGCATATGAAAGAGATTTAATCCTTTTAGGAGTCTTTTTCCCTTCCTTCAAGAAAAAGAGTCCTAATAGATTAGAAATTCAGAGCAAAATCTTAACAATTCTAACCTTGGCCTGAATTTTCTTAACAAAGCTTGATTCGTCTTCTTCACATAATTTTTATCATTGCTGCTTGCCATGATTAAAAATAGGTATAGGTCGAAAGAAGCCAAAGAATTAGCTAAAAGGAGCTCACACGTTAAGAATAAGCACGAGTCAAAACTGACATTGGTTAAAAGAAACTCATGCGTTAAAAAAAGCATGAGTTAAAACTAGCAGTGGAGCTCATACGTTTCAAGTAGGCATGGCTTAAAACTGGCATTGGTTAAAAGGAGTCCAAATATGGGTTAAAAAGAGTTTTTATTTTTATAAAAGATGCAACAGCAGGGGTTTTGAATATTTGTGATTGTAATTTATCTCCACGTGTATCATCACGTTCAAACTTTTTGGATAAATCTTCATTATCGTCCAATTAGTTGCGGCTTGATTTGAACTCGCCTGAATCTATCTCTGGTCTTTCTTCGAACCATTGGCTCTAATATCACTTGTTGGTATCGAAATAACATGGTGAAATACCATTAAGCTAATACCCCTCACCGGGAATTACGTTTCGTTTCGGTTATCACACATTGTCGGAGCAAGAAAGCATCAAAAGCAACAATTGATTAAGAAAAAATTGCCGATACTACCTCATGAGGGCCACCTGTGTTGTGACTTGGTGTCAATATAAATGCCCCAGTAGCTTTAGAACCATGTATTGAGTATGATTTATTAAGTTAAAAGATAGTGGAATCAAGTAAAACCATATCACATAAAAGGAAAGGGAAATATGAATTAAGCAATTTGAGGTAGCTCTAGAAGCAAAGCACTTACATCAGCCCCGACTCTCCCACGAACAACAACTGATACGGCAGGAGTGGACAAAAGTCCATTTTAACCATCCAAACACGTCTAACTCCATTTGCTACTGCCATTTTTGTAATGATCTGCAATGATCAAGACCAAATCGAATATAGTTCGAATTATATCCTTCAATTAAGCACCCAATATTCTTTAGTACAGGGAGAGTAACCATTAAGCAAGTTAGGCATGGGACCTCCATAGGAGCATGAAAAAGAAAATAATTCTGTTTTGTTTTCAGAATGTCCCCTATGCATTAGAGAGAAGATTTCCACGGTATTATTGATTGTGTTAAAGCAAACAAACAACACAAAATAAAGAATTTCATTGGAAAAACTAGATCAATAGTACCTGGATGGCATCCTTCGAATAGTAGCGGCCATTACCAGAAACCACAAGCGTAGCACCTACACGTACAAAAGTGCGATTAGAAGAGGATATATCTATCAACAATTCCATTACATGCAAGAAATGTAGAGGACTTCATCCAGAAATGGAAAATATAAAATTCCATACCTTTAACTCTGTCAGCTCCAAGGGCATTGAATGTTGCCTGAACAAAATTTTGCAAGTAATGAGGTTGTATGAACACCTTCACCTGAAACAGTCCATCCAACTTCATGTAAGACTCAAAAGTCAAAGCCATTAAAATAACAGTGCATAATCAAGCAAAGACACTCCACATAGGCTGAAGATCATGCGGAACTACTGATTAGAAGTGCAGGTTATTCATAAGTGAGCTTAACTACAATTTACCAGCCTTGCAAATATTCAAACAAAATGCAGAAAGAGTTGCAAAGAAGACAAACATAACGCATAATTAAACTACTGTTCCAGCTGTCTCTGGGAGAACCATAAATGTTAAAGGCATCCACCCTTACAGAATTGTAAAGGAAAAAAGACTAGCTACAAGCCAATTGGCTAAGGTGGTAGAGTTTAAGAACGTCACTATAACTTCTTGGGGGTCCGGAATTGCGTGCATGTGTGTGTTTCCTTTTTTTTACCCCACCCACTCCCTCTTAGTACATCGAACTAGTCAGAGAGAGTTTTGTTGGGATCGAAATAACATGGTGCATGCGGAAGTTAATAATGCAAACTTTTGAGACGATAAGTGAGATGAGAGAGAAAAATATACTAAACTAGGTATAGTAATTTAATATGGCTTGATCAATTGACTTACATATGATGAAACTATTATAAAAAATAAAATAAAAAAATAAAAAATATCCGGAGAAAAATGCCCCCCTAGACAAAACTCTTTGAAAGACAACATTGTGGATATTTTTTGCTGTTAATGTTGTTATTTGAGAAGGAAGCCTCAATTTATAGAAGTGCAAAACTTCTCTTTTGATAAAAGGATAAAGCATATGAAAGAGATTTAATCCTTTTAGGAGTCTTTTTCCCTTCCTTCAAGAAAAAGAGTCCTAATAGATTAGAAATTCAGAGCAAAATCTTAACAATTCTAACCTTGGCCTGAATTTTCTTAACAAAGCTTGATTCGTCTTCTTCACATAATTTTTATCATTGCTGCTTGCCATGATTAAAAATAGGTATAGGTCGAAAGAAGCCCAAGAATTAGCTAAAAGGAGCTCACACGTTAAGAATAAGCACGAGTCAAAATTGACATTGGTTAAAAGAAACTCATGCGTTAAAAAAAGCATGAGTTAAAACTAGCAGTGGAGCTCATACGTTTCAAGTAGGCATGGCTTAAAACTGGCATTGGTTAAAAGGAGTCCAAATATGGGTTAAAAAAGAGTTTTTATTTCTATAAAAGATGCAACAGCAGGGGTTTTGAATATTTGTGATTGTAATTTATCTCCACGTGTATCATCACTTTCAAACTTTTTGGATAAATCTTCATTATCGTCCAATTAGTTGCGGCTTGATTTGAACTCGCCTGAATCTATCTCCGGTCTTGCTTCGAACCATTGACTTTGAACCATTGGCTCTAATATCACTTGTTGGTATTGAAATAACATGGTGAAATACCATTAAGCTAACACCCCTCACCGGGAATTAAGTTTCGTTGACATTCAACAATCTTTTTGGTGGGTTATGAATACTCCCACGATCCCAAATTGATCAGTATTTTTAGCTTAGAAAAAGTGAATATGAGCAATTCACAGATGGGAAGAAATCACCAATTTTTTGTTTGCCTCCGTTGGGATCTAAAACTCTAGATTAATTTTTCAAAAATAGGATTCTTATTTTAGAAAATTACACACAAAGTAGTATATACATTTCCTTTTTTCCATCACATACAACTGAATCTGATATCTAATGAACGTGTGCAAGTTTAGGTCTAGACCTTCCCAGGAATAAAGTAAGAATTCCTCACTTGATCTAATTTAAGTAGCTTAATTTACGTCCAAAGATGAATGCACGAGGACAAAGTTGATGAGATGCAGGCGAATAATATTAGCTTGTACGCAAGGAGGACCAAATCAACTTTGAAAATCAAAGAGGATTATTTTACATCAAAATTTCAAATTATTCACAGAGGAGGCACTCGTTACATCATTTGATATTTTCATTCCATTACTACAAGGCCCATTCACTTGCTATTTATCCCTTAGATCTATATCTGCTGATTACAAGCATTATGCATTAATACAAACTTAAAGAAAAAGATAAAAAGAAAATGCAGGCAAATGCAAAGGAAAGCGGATCGAACTCAACAACGAAGAGATCAGGAAAAGAAACTCAAAACTGATCAAAGCAGCTGAAAATTTCACAGATTCGGCGAACAGGAAAGGAGATAAAACCGTGCTTCTACAGAAATCACCACGAAAATGCGGCAAAATTGATGAAACTGTTGAAATCTTAAAACGAAACGAACTTTTTGTTTGAATTTGATTTAGCTTAATTCATTTGAGGTATACCTTCTTCCGGAGACCGGAAGTACCAAAGTTATAAGCTAGACATGTTTGTAAAAAATAAAGGGGGTCCTAGATTTGTTTATAATATGGATCACCTCAATGCAATACCCGGTATGACACTTCTCAAAAGAGGGGATACACGTGGTATTAGCGCACCGGTCATCATATCCATATCTACCCTTCCCGCCCCGTTAAGGTATTAAAGCACGGATTGGTCTCGATTTCTATTGCATGCTATTACCCGTCCCATTCCTATCAGTCCCGAAGGAATTTAGGTCTACTATTCCTATAAGAGGGAGGGTTTTAGGCTGACTCTTAGGTTTAAAGGTAAAAAGGCTAAGGCGACATATAAAAACACATAGGACTGCATTTGTTAGGGGAACATGTAAGCAGTTAAAAGACTCATGTATACCTCCGCAAACAATTCATATAAATAGCATGACTTAAAACATAGTTAATGTCTGAATCATAAAATCCTAAGGCAGAGTTTGAGTCAGAACCAGATTCATTATATAACTCAGAAAAAGAAGTCTGAATCAGGCCTGCCTGCTGGTTGTAGCAGTTGGTAATTAACAAAGGCGGTTCCAATTTTATTTAAATAGTTACCTAGGGCTTGCCTAGGCATAGTAGTGATGTCCTATGAGCATGATATCTATTACAGATTTTAATTCCTACAGACATGGTATCTAAGTATTAAAGGCTGATTTCAGTCCTATAGGCATGGTATCTAATTGAATATGAAGTGGAGTAGGCAGGATTTATTTGATCAAAGCGAAGTTCCTATAGGCATGGTTTCTATTAAAAGGCCATTTAGACATAGCAGAATTATGTGAAGCATGCAAAAGTTTATTAAACCAAAGCAGATCCTATATGCATGTTTTCTAATAGACCATATCGAAATACACCCTATAAACATGTTATCTACCCTTCTAATAGCTGAAGCATGCAAAATCACCCCATCCCTTTTCACTAGCCAGCCCCAATATTGTTTACAAATTATTACAGCCCAAATGATTGAATTACAAAAGAAGTACATAAATAAGAAAATTACAACCAAAGGAAAGCCTGATCTTGACTTCCTCTCTAAGTTATGTAATGAACCACTTCGGTGCCAGAATTTCAAAGCCTTTCTCATACCTGGGTGTGTCAAAGTTCCCTAAGGACCTCATGAGATCCCGGGCAGTGCTTACACCCAGGTATGCATAACCAGATAGAAATGAGTGCAGTGTGGAAGGGCCAGCCCTTATGTGTCCAAGTTCAGAGGGAGTTCAAGGGTCCCAAGGTAAGGCTCACACAAGAGGGGTAGAACCTAGGTTCTAGGAGTAGAGTGGAAGTGCAGAACATAGTTGAAAAAGAGTTTGTTTAAAACTGAACTGGCAAGTCTATTTTTGAAAGTAATCAGTAGCAAAAGTGTTTGAAATCAGTTGGGGTGATGAACAAACTCATACACACAGAATCGGTAATCACACCAAGGGGTCAAGGGGTTTTGGGAATACATTGTATGAAGCATATGACCCCAGTAGGGGTCAAGTTTGGTCATGCACATCAATAGCTGATGCTGGCATGCCCACAAACCAGCCAGAGAACACAAACACATAGAGGGGATATGAGGTTTGGGATTCATGAGTCAACAAACACAAAACAAATGACTAACAGAGTACACACATAAGGAGACATTAATTTAAAAGGGGAAGAGAATATATTACAACATGCTAATAATGTAACTTGACCGCAGAAAACATAAGCAGAAGTAGACAAGAATGAGAGAACTTGGAACAATTAGAGAAACATGTGGTTGTTGAGGCTTAAAAAATTAACTAGGACATACCAGTATAGAAGCAAAGTGCAGAAAGGAAAGGTAAGCAAGATTCCACAGTCTAGCATTGGCTTTTAGCCAGCTAGACAGAGCAGTAGAAGAAGTAGCAATAAAGAAAGAGAGAGTTTTTGAGTGTAAGTGTGTGTTCTGAACTCAAATTGTTCGTGTGTTTAAAGAAAAAGAGTAGGGTATTTATAGTTTTTGAAAACGAGCGAAGAATAAGGTAATAAGTAAAGTCTTAATACAAACATGAAAATAATCATAATCAGAATCAATTAACACAAGTAATTCCCTTTAATTAAGGAATCACTGCTTAACGGATACTGGCAGGTTTAATTAAGGAAAGAAATCATTTTGGGACAGATTGATTATTGCCATATAAGGGGGCAGTAAAAGCATGAAGCAAATAATCAAGTCTAAGTACAAAAATATGCTTAGTTTTGGGAGAGGATTCAGCAAGATCAAATATCACGGTAAAGGAAATAAATCAATTAATTTTAAACCAGTGAGTAAAAAAATTAGGGTTTATAGGGTAACCCTTTGCAATCAGTCGTAAGATTGAGGGAGTCAGAATCAATCAAGAAGGGGTCATGATTCTGCACCTCAACATATAAATAGCAAGGAATGAACAGGCATGCAGGGTCAAACATGTTGACAAAAAGAAGCACCACAAACATACAGTAGCAGTAGGGGTAAGCTAGGATTCAGCAGTAGGAAAAATATTCGAAGCACAGTAGTCAAGTAGGTCAAGTAGTCACATAGAATCAACAGTGAAGAAGAACATAGTAATAGGTAAGAGAGTCAGTAGAAAGTAAAGGTCTCACAATAACAAGTGAGGAAAACTCTTTTAATAAATTAGGGCTTCGACAGTAGTTGAGTTTAAGAGATGATAAGAACTCAAATCAGATAAGTCAAACAAGGAGAAGAGAGTCAGAAACAAAGAACTTAATCGAACAAGTACACATTTAAACAAAAAGTCTCAGAACTCGGATGAGATCAAAAAGGGACTAGGGTTTTCAACATGCTGAATCAAGTAGAAGGAAGGCATAACAAGTTGTTTGAACATAGTAAAATCATGAAACAACCCCAAAAAAATCAGAGAAGAGATCTTTAAAAAGAGGTTAAGAGAAAAACCCTAATCGTTGAAAAATGAAGAGTCATTTTGAAAGAAAAATTGAAGAACCTTCGAGAAAACACTTAAGAAGTTCATAGTAAGCACAGATCTAAGATAGATCTGAAAGAATATAAAAAGATCTTAAAGCTAGGGTTTCAGAGAACCCATAAAAGGTGAGAGAAGCCTTGAAAAGTTACTGATCTAACAAGAAAAGTTAAGGATCTGACTCGAACGGCCATGGCTGGCCGAAGAAAGAGCGGAGACAGAGGTTCAGCAAGGACTGGACCAGATCTCTCATGGAAACAAACACTCAGGAGCCATAGAAGGCCGATACACATCTTAAATGGCCATGAGAAGCCATGGATTAGGCAGGGGTTGAGGTGGATTATAGTGGAATTAGATGGCAACGGCTAGGGTTCATGTGAGGTTGCAGAGAGAATTGAGAGGGCAGGGATTCGGAGGCGGCGGTTGGTGAAAAGTTAATTAGGGTAATGGGTCGTTTAGGTTTATTTTAGGAAGGGTGAATGTTGGCCGTTGATTTGAATGATCAACGACCTGGATTAAAGAGGGTAGGTAGGGGATCCGGGTTGGGCTGGTTAAATTGGGTTAGGGGTCGGGTTAAAAATTGAAATTGGGCCGGGGAAATTGGGTCTGATTTAGGGTTGATTTTAGGCTAAAAATTAAATACAATTGGGCTATTATTTAAATAGCCAATTTTCCCCTTTTTAAATTATAAAAATAGTAAATACATTTCTGAGAATTTAATAAATTGAAAGCACTAAAATGATTTATAATATAAAATTAATAATTTAAAAATATAGGATCCCATTTTATAAACATGAGACAAATTTAAACCTAAAAAATGGCTAATATTACAATTGTGTGCAATTAGCTTTAAAAAAATACTAAATAAAATTGTAAAAATATGTAAAAATTACCTTAGCCATATTTTGGCATAAATATAAGAATCCAATAAATGAATCATCAAAAAATAATAATTTTAAAAATAATTATTGGGATTTTATGGATGAAAAAGAGGAATAAATTGATTTAAAAACCTTTTAAAATTATGAAAAAATAATAAAACCTTTGTACATACTTATGTATGCATTTATATACTATTTTAAAGATATTTTGCATATTGAAAATATATAGAAAAAAATTGAGTATCAACAGCTGCCCCTCTTTCCCCAGGAAAGATGAAAGAGTTGTTGGGTAAAGATATGATGGCCAATTTTGACCGAGCGAAATGGCTTGAAGAGGTTTAGGTAGCACCCTGGCTTCTGTGCTACCTACATATTCCTGGATTTACAGGAATCAGGCCATATGTAGTTCAGGATCCGTCGGCGGTGTATGCCGATGGAGACTTTTCAAGAACTGACGTAATATCTAGGGCCGGGTGAGTGAAAGGTTTACGGGAGTGGTTAGGTTTGATATGGCTGCGGGAACTGGAGCGGGATCGCTCCTACCGGGATGGTCGTTGCTCGCCATCTTACCTGCAAATAGAAGCAATACAAGCGTATACTGTGCATAAATTTAAACATGGTGCAAATTCCCGTTGGACCATGAATGTTGTCTTTGGACGGTTAGGATGACGTCCTTAGACCATGACGTCCTGGGCCATGAAGTGTATGATAAAGGATTTGTAAGCCATGAAATGATGCTCTCGGGCTATGAGGATGGTGTCTCCGAACCATGATGCCTTGGAATAATGATATGCAAAAGATTGAAAGGGATCCTCAGGACATGACATGGTGTTCTCGGGCTATGAAGATGGTGCCTACGAACGATGATACCTTCGGATGAGTTGGCGATGTTTCAGCCCATGAAGGATGTAGTAGCATGATGTAGACAAGACAGAGCTTAGTCTTGCGAATTGAAGGGCAGAGCTTAGCCCGTAAGAAAAGTGAAATAAATAGTGCTTAGTTTCAAAGAAAACGGGAGGCAGAGCTTAGCCTCGGAAGGCAAAATGATAGCCTTATGCAGGATGCAAATGCGGAGAGAGGTAGAGCTTAACCTCAGAAGGTAGAATGGTAACCTTATACAAGAGTGCAGATGGAGACAACGTTTAGTCTCAAAAGGCAGAATGGTAGCCTTATACAAGAGTGCATATGGAGATAGCGTTTAGTCTCGGAAGGCAAAATGGTAGCCTTATGCAAGAGTGCAGATGGAGACAGCGTTTAGTCTCAGAAGGCAGAATGGTAGCCTTATGCAAGGATGCAGATGGAGACAACACTTAGTCTCGGAAGGCAGAATGGTAGCCTTATGCAATGCAAATGCAGATGGAGGTAGATCGTAACCTCAGAAGGCAGAATGGTAGCCTTATGCAAGACGAAATAACGAATGATAGTAGAGCTTTCTTAACTGGTAGCATATTCTGATTACTGAGAGCATTGTGTCGGATGGAAAATTTCTTGGCATGTGCGGATAGCAAGTGTTGGTAAGTGCAACGGTTCTATTCGTCCCATGAGTGTATAGTATGTTTGATGATTTTGCAATCATAGTGCCTGCATCCAAAAAAAAATCGTGAGTTTTGTAAGGAGGAAGGTCAGTTCATATCCGCGTTAGCTTTGCTTGACCTGCTCTGCTTTGATCTGGTGATACTGTATGTATCATTGGGGTAGCGTTGCTAAATAAAGTAGTTTTGATAATAAACATGCATTATTTCGTAAAAATATAGTATAAGTATATAATTAAGAATAGCTTTTAGATGAACCGACGAGTTCGGGACATTACAACCTCTCTTGCTACGGAATTTTGAGGGTCCTCCTCAAAATTCTGCCCCAGTTTAATGGGTTTATGCTTCTAACTATTGCTTGCGATGATCAGCTGAAATTACTTCAGAATTTTGAGGGTCCTCCTCAAAATTCTGCCCTAGTTTCCAATTGCGGGGGGGGGGGGGGTGAAAATTTTATTGAATTGTGACCGAACCCATACGGCTGCCTGTGTATCCCCTCTTAAACGGGAATCAGGTCAGGCGTAGTTCAATTTACATCATTTAAGGGAAGCATAAAGATTACACATAGTAACGCTTGACTGCATCTAAATTGATTGGCTTTGGCCAGACATCTCCGTCCATTTCCGCAAGTATGAGGGCTCCTCCTATCAGAACCCGATTAACTATGTATGGACCCTACCAGTTAGGAGAGAACTTCCCATTGGCTTTATGTTGATGCAGAAAATTTTTCTTTAACACCAGCTGCCCCGGTGTGAACTATCTTGGCTTGACTGTTTTGTTGAAGGCTCTGGACATTCTGTTCTAATAGAGTTGACCATGGCAAACTGCATTCATTCTCTTTCCATCTATAAGAGCTAGTTGCTCATAACAACTTTTTACCCACTCTGCGTCGTCGAGCTCAGCTTCTTGTCTGATCCTTAGGGAAGGAATTTCTACTTCAGTAGGAATGACAACCTCCATACCATAAACCAGCATATAGGGGGTTGCGCTGTTTGATGTGCAGACCATGGTGCGACACCCCAATAGAGCAAATGATAACTTTTCGTGCCACTGTTTATGCTTCTCTATCATTTTCCTCAATATCTTCTTGATATTCTTGTTGGCAGCTTCTACAACTCCATTCATTTGAGGCCTATAGGCTGTGGAATTCTTGTGTCTGATCTTGAAAGTTTCACACATTGCTTTCATCAAGTCGTTGTTGAGGTTGGAGCCATTATTAGTAATGATTGACTCTGGAATCCCGAATCAGCAAACAATGCGGTCGCAGACAAAGTCTGCCACGACTTTCTTAGTTACTGCTCTATAAGATGCTCCTTCGACCCATTTGGTGAAATAGTCGATGGCTACATGGATAAACCTGTGTCCATTGGAAATGGCAGGCTCAATAGGTCCAATGACATCAATCCCCCAAGCGGCGAACGACCATGGTGAGCTTGTTGCATTAAGCTCATTTGGAGGTACCTTTATCATGTCTGCATGTATCTGACATTGGTGGCATTTTCGGACATACTGGATGTAGTCCATTTGCATGGTCATCCAAAAGTAACCTGCTCGGAGTATCTTTTTTGCTAAGACAAAACCATTCATATGTGGACAACAGGTCCCAGCATGAATTTCCTCTAGTAACTTGGATGCTTCCTTTGCGTCGACACACCTTAGTAATCCCAAATCAGGAGTCCTATACAGGATTCCTCCGTTGTGAAAGAGGTTGTTGGACAATCTCCGAAGTGTGCATTTCTGAGTAGGATTTGCAAGCTCTGGGTACTCTCCTTTTGCCAAATATTCCTTGATATCATGAAACCAAGGCTTTCCGTCTGCTTCTCCTTCAATATGGGCACAGTAGGCTGGTTGATCATGGATCTTTACTGGAATGGGATCGATGAAATTCTTGTCTGAATGCTGTATCATAGATGATAGGGTAGCCAATGCATCAACGAACTCATTCTGGACTCTGGGAACATGCTGGAATTCCGTCTCTGTGAACCTCTTTCTCAATTCCTTTACATGATGCAGATACGGGAGTATCTTAGAGTTCTTGGTTGCCCATTCTTCTCATACCTGATGTATAAGTAAGTCTGAATATCCAATTACTAGCAGCTCTTAGATGTTCATGGCAATGGCCTTTTGAGTCCTAAGATGCAGGCTTCATACTCGACCATATTGTTGGTGCACGGGAACCTGAGTTTGGCAAACACCGGATAATGCTGACCAGTTTCTAATACTAGGACTGCTCCTATGCCAACTCCTTTGAAATTTCCTGCTCCATCGAAAAACATTCTCCAACCGTCATAGGATTCTACGATGTCTTCTCCTATGAATGATATCTCATCATCAGGAAAATATGTTTTCAGGGTTCGTATACTCCATCCACGAGTTTCTCAGCAAGGTGGTCTGCCAGTGCTTGTCCCTTGACCACTTTCTAAATTACGTAGACAATGTCAAACTCACTCAACAGGATTTGCCACTTGGCTAGCTTGCTAGTGGGCATGGGCTTCTGAAAGATGTACTTCAAAGAATCCATCCTTGATATGAGATATGTAGTATATGCACAGAAGTAATGCCTCAGCTTCTGAGCTACCCAAGTCAAAGCACAGCAGGTGCATTTCAATAAAGAATACCGGGCCTCGTATGGGGTCTTCTTGCTGAGATAATAAATGGCCTGCTCCTTTCTCCCCATTTCATCATGCTGCCCTAGAATGCAGCCGAAAGCTCCATCCAATACTGCAAGGTATAGTAATAAGGGTCTACCTGGCTCGGGAAGGACTAAGACTGGTGGTGTTTACAAGTACTCCTTGATTTTGTCGAAGGCCTTTTGGCAGTCATCAGTCCATTTGGTAGCGGCGTCCTTCTTCAACATCTTAAAGATTGGCTCACAAATAACTGTAGACTATGCTATGAATCTGCTGATGTAATTGAGTCTTCCCAAGAAGCTCATCACATCTTTCTTGTTCTTTAGCGGTGGCAATTCTTGAATAGCTTTGACTTTTGATGGATCCAGTTCTATTCCTCGGCGACTCACAATAAACCCAAGCAATTTTCCAGCAGGAACTCCAAATGCACACTTTGCGGGATTCAGTTTCAGGTTGTACCTTCGCAATCTATTGAAGAACTTCCTCAAATCTTCCATGTGTTCAATGGCCTTCTTGGACTTGATAATGACATCATCTATGTATACCTTAATCTCCTTGTGTATCATATCATGAAAAATGGTAGTCATGGCCCTCATGTAGGTGGCCCATGCATTCTTCAGGACGAACGTCATCATCTTGTAAAAGTACATTCCCCACGGCGTAATGAAAGCCATTTTCTCAGCATCTTCCTCATCCATCTAGATCTGATGATAACCAGTGAAGCAATCTACAAATGACTGCAGCTCATGCTTAGCGCAATTGTAAATCAGGATGCGTATATTCGGAAAAGGGAAGTCGTCTTTCGGACTGGCCCGGTTGAGATCTCCGTGTCAACATAGACTCTGACCTTCCCATCCTTCTTTTGCACTGGCATAATGTTGGCTAACCATGTCGGGTATTCTACTAGCCTGAGAACCTTAGCTTTGACCTGCTTGGTGACTTCTTCCTTGATTTTCAGACTCATATCGGGTTTGAACTTTCTGAGCTTCTATTTTACTGGTGGGCACGTTGGGTCGATTGGCAGTTTATGAGCCACAATAGACGTACTCAGCCCAGTCATATCATCATACAACCAGGCGAATATGTCCTCATATTCCTTTAGAAATTCAGTGCATTCTTCCTTTTTTGATGACGATAGGTGAACGCTGATTCGTGTTTCCTTGACATTTTCTGCATCTCCCAAGTTAAAAATTTCGGTCTCGTCTAGGTTAGACTTAGGTCTGTTCTCAAAGTTCTCAACTTCTTTGACAATCTCATCTGGTATGTCATCTTCCTCTGAATCAATGTCCGTTTGTTACGTTGTCTCATTGCATGTCACAGTCATTGATTCATGAAGATACGTAATAGTAATGCTGTATTGGAGAAGAAAATGATAGCAATAAATATTAATTCATAAGAAAAATTGAAAATGCTTTTGATAAATGGAATAACTATTTTGAACATTGAAGATCTTATTGCGGGAATTGAAAATGCAAAAAGAAAATCATTTAGTAAATAAAATAGTGAATAATGCTTGTTTTAGCCTTGCTACCCCGAAGCTCGTCGGGCTTTGGTTGTCTTGATGGTTTAATTACTGAGGCATTTCCCTCTGCTCAAAGCCTGTATGGAAGGGCCTTCCTCCCCCTCCTCCTCAAGAATAACGTAGTAGTCCATATCACTGTCCTCTAGAAACAAGTTTTTCACTGCTGCAAGTGCTTCTTCTTCATCTGACCCATAAATAATGTCGACATGTTGGAAGGTATGCTCCAGATGCGGTATTGGCTGCTCTAGTGGGTTGTAAGGACCACGCCATGGGGGCGACCAATTGTTGAATTCTTCCTAGATGTAATCATATCCCAAACTGAAAGTAGTGACATGTTTCTTGAGTTTTATGGGCTTAGTGATTCCTTGGAGGTTCTTGCCGAGCCCTTTGCCAGGTTCGTACCCACTCTAATTTAGTATACTCTCAATTTTGTTATACCACCATTTGTCCTTGTCAACTGCATTTACCCGTTCAATGTGGTGGTAAGTCTCTCCACCTAGCTTCCTTCTTCCCTCGATTGCTAGAATGGTCTGGCGACTGTATATAGGGTTGCTACCGTCGCCGTGAATGATCACCTCCTGGTGATTCCATTCGAATTTTACTGCCTGATGCAGCGTTGATGCTATGGCCCCAGCAGCATGAATCCATGGTCGTCCCAACAGTACGTTGTAAGATGTTGGTACGTCTATCACTTGAAAATCGACATCGAACCACGTTGGTCCCATCTGCAAGCATAGGGCAATCTCCCCAATGGTGGACCTCTGAGAACCATCGAAGGCTTTCACATTGATAGCTCCATCTTTTATCTCGTGTAGTCCTTTACCCAACTTCTTGAGTGTTACCAGCGTACAAATGTTGAGACTGGAACCTCCGTCGATCAGGATTCTGGTGATGAAATAGTCCTCACATTGCATGGTGATGTGCAGTGCTTTGTTGTGCCACAACCCTTCAGGTGGCAGCTCATCCTCATGAAAGGTGATCTTATGGCTCTCCAGTATTTGTCCTACCATGTTAGCCATTTCCCCGCCAGTGATATTACTTGGTACGTATGCTTCACTCAACACTTTTAATAGAGCATTCTTGTGTGCCTCGGAGTTTTGTAGCAGGGAGAGGATGGAGATTTGTGTTGGCGTGTAGCTTAACTAGTCCATGACGAATACTCATTGGCCTGTATTTTACTCCAAAGGCCGTCTAGACCTGTCTCAATGATGGGTGGCCGGTTAGAGACCTGCTTGCTTGACTCAGCTAGATGTTTAGAGGTATAGACTCTAGCAGTTCTTCTCATACCCTGTGTGGCGACAGTTTCTTTGAACCTGACCTTGCCTTTCCTTCTCGCTTCGGCTGTATAGTCCCAGGGTACATCCTTTGTATGGAATGGTGTCATGGTCGAAATTGCCACTGGGATCGGTGTGGATATCCTCACCCCGAACGGAGCATGTGCCTTGGGTGGCAAAACTGCAACCTCAAATGGTGCGGGTGCATTTGCCGGAGACATGAATTCAACCTCAATCGATGTCGGTATCTTTGCGGATGATGTTGCTTCAAACTCAAGTGGCACAGACATATTCACCTCAGCGCCCTCAGACGGTTGAATCTGGACTATGATTGGATTGAGGGTAATTATTGGCTTCTTTGGGTCATCACCTTCTGTGATCAACCCGATTGATCCCTCGGGATCCCAATCATCTTCTATTTCAATCATGTGGATACCCCCACCCTTGTGGTCTGGTAGAGGGTTGTTGCGGACATTTGGAGTGGGTTCCTTTGCTACAATAATCTTGTTATCAATCAAGGACTGTATCTTGTCCTTCAAGGAGTGACACTCATCGATGGTGTGCCCTTTCATGCCGGAGTGGTATGTATAGGATTTATTTGGGTTAACCCATTGAGAGGGGTTCTCAGGGGTTGCAACAGGGATGGGGGTGACATAACCAGCAACTTTGAGTCTCTCATACAATTGGTCAATAGGTTCGGCAATGGTTGTATATTGTTTTGGAGGTCTGAGATTAGAATTAGGTCGAACTCTAGGGAAGTTTTGGCGTGTAGGAGGTGATTGATAGTGGGATGGTTGAGCATTATAGGTTTGTTAGACATGTGCGGGTTGTGAGTATCTGGGTGAGGTAGGTTGATATATAAGAGGTGGAGATAACTGGTAAGCTGGTGGTGGAGCTTGGTATGAGGATGAAGGTGCTTGGTAATTTGGGGTTGGCTGATATATGAGTGGAGGTGTTGGGTAAGTTTGGTATTTGAGGGGTGTGACGACCCAACCCGTCGTCTCGTGAGTTACCACCCTGTTTTCCCCATTTCCTATTTCTTTATGCTTCATTATCAGTGTTGGGTGTGAACGAGTTGATTTGGATTGGTTTTAGTAGGAAAAGAGACACTTAGTCTCTTTAAGAAGGTTTGTTTTGGAAAAGTCAACCGGACGTTGACTTATGTGTTAGAGGGCTCGGATTTGAATCCCGATGATTCGGTTAGCTTCGGGGGATGATTTATGACTTAGGAGCGCGATCAGAATGCATTTTGGAAGTCCGTGGAAGGATTTGGCTTGAATTGGCGAAGTTAGTATTTTGGCGAATTCCGGTTGATAGGTGAGATTTTGATCCGAGAGTTTCTGTAGCTTCGTTAGGGGATTTGGGATATGTGTGCAAAATTTCAGGTCATTCGGACGTGGTTTGGTCGGGTTTTTGATCGAAAGTGTATTTCGGAAGTTTTTAGAAAATTAGGCTTGAATTCGATGAGTTTTGGGTAATTTGATATTGTTTGAGGTGTTTTAATGATTGGAAGAGGTTTGAATAATGTTATAAATTATGTTGGCATGTTTGGTCGGGGTTCCATGAGGCTCGGATAAGTTTTGGAAGAGTTTTTGGAAGATTTTTGTCGTTTGAGCATAAGCATGTAATGATCCAAAGATCCATTTTTAGTTCTAGAGATCGAAATTTTATTTCGAGATTTCCAGAATTTAAATAATGAATTATAGGAGTGATCTGAAAAGTTTGGTCTAATTTCATCAAGTCGCGATTGGGTTTTTGACACGAAACATGAGTTAATTATTTAACGAGCGAAATGGGTATTGAACTGAGCAAATGAGCTCCGAATTGAGTTTTGACTGAAGGGCTATGTTTGTATTATTATTTGTGACTCATAGGAACAAGAATCATTGAATTTTGAGTTCATATGATGGAGTTAGAGCCTTTTTAGTGAAACGAAAAGCTGCTGCAATTTCTGCATTTTTCGCACGTGTGAATAGTAACCGCACCTGCGTGAACAGTATCCGTGTACAGTACCATGTACAGTAAACATGAACAGTATCCGTGTACAGTACCATGTACAGTAAACATGAACATATGAACACGTGTACAGTACATATGAACAGTACCCCGTATACAGTACCCATGAACAGTACCCATGAACAGTAAAATGCGTGAACAGTACCGCGAAAATTTCTGGACAGTGTATGATTCGGGCAGTCCGAGAGTTTTCTCATTTTTGGAGCTATAGAGCTCGGATTGAAGCGATTTTCACCATATGGATTGAGGTAAGTGTTCTATATCCAAAAGTGATTATATTTAATGATTTCATGGTTATTTTCATCAAGAATTAGTGAATCAAATGGAAGAAATTGGAGAAAATTTGTAAACTTTTCAAAAACGAAAATTCTAGATTTGGAGGACAAATTATTATCGGAATTTAGTAATTTTGGTATGGTTGGACTCGTGGTTGAATGGGTTGTCGGATTTTGTAAGTTTCGTCGAATTCCGAAGCGTGGGCTCGGGGGTCGGGTTTGAGCAATTTCGGGATTTTGATGTTAAATTGGATATTTTCGAGTGGGCTTCGCTCCCTTAGCATATTTTAATGATTATGTACTGATTGTGGATAGATTTGGAGCATCCAGAGGTCGATTCGTACGGGCGAGGCATCGCGGGCTAGAGAATTAGCCGGTTCGAGGTGAGTAATTGATGTAAATGATGTCCTGAGGGTTTGAAACCCCGGAATTTCACATCGTAACGCTATATTGAGGTGACTTGCACGCCGGATAACGGGCGTGGGGTAGAGCACCATTGGGGATTGTGACTTGGTCCGTCCCGAGAGATGTTTTTACCGTGTTTTCTACTTGAACTAAATTGAGAATCATCCTTACTTGGATTTAATTGTTACATTTGGGCTTCTTGCCAATTATTTGAATCCTTCAGGGATTGATATCACTATTTTCGCATATTTTGCATATCATTTTATCTCAGTCCAAGGTTTTAAATACTGTTTTGCAAACTCAGCCATCTTTCTAAGGTTTGAAAACTTAAATGATATTTCTAAATGATATTTCGAGCTGAGAACTACTGTTTTACGAATACCCAAGGGGCTTATGATGATTTCTGGACTGAGCATGGTTCGGGCTGCGCGCCGCAGCAGTGTTACATTGATATTGAGGACGAGAGCCTGGTTGATTACATTGATATTGAGGCCGAGAGCCTGGTTGATTATACTGATATTGATATGAGGCTGAGGGCCTAGATTTGACTCCACAAGATGACTTGATATTGCGCTTGGGCTGTAGGAGCCCCTCCGGAGTCTGCACACACCCCCAGTGAGCGCCGTCGACGATAAATAAATGGATGGCTCGGGCTGCACGCCGCAGTGGGTACTAGAGTGTACCATCATATGCATTGCATTGCACTTATGCATTTGTTTTTATCTGTTATACCTGTCTCAATATTTGGTACTCTAACTTAATTGACTTGTTGCTTCACTATTTGTTGTTCTAAACTGCCAGTTATAGTTTACTTTGTATTTTTCCATGATTTCTTATTCTCAGCCTTTATTTATGTTTATTACTCACTGGGTCGGAGTACTCACATTACTCCCTGCACCTTGTGTGCAGATCCAGGTACACTACAGGTTGAGTGAGGATTTGTTTAGCTGAGCAACAGTATCCGGGAGTATCGAGGTAGCTGCATGGCGTTCGCAGCCTTGATCTCTCCCATCTATCTCTATCTTTTATTCCGTATTTTTCCTAGACAGACTTGTAATAGGTGGATATTCTGTATTAGAGGCTCATATTCGTGACACCGGATTCTGTTGGGCTATGGTGTGGTATTTTAATTGAACTTCCGCAGATTTTATTATTAATTATACACTTGAATGAAATGACTTAGTAAATTCTCTGTGATATTTATCTATAATCTGAATAAGAATTTGGGATAATGTTGTTGAATGGTCGGGCTTGCCTAGCAGTGTGTTGGGCACCATCATGACCGGGGTTGGGGTCGTGACAAGTTGGTATCAGAGCCTAGGTTAATTGGTCTCGCGAGTCATGAGCCGGTTTAGTAGAGTCTCGCGGATGGGTATAGAGACATCTGTATTTATCCTCGAGAGGCTGCAGAACCTTTAGGAAAACTTCATATTCTTGAATTTTTATCGTGCGTCCTTGATTCATCTGGAAAAGAAACTTTTAAAATTCCTTCCACGCATTTATATGCGCGCATGGGCACTCAGTATCAGATGTGCCTCGAGGTGTTATCTCTGTGAGTTTATGGTGGGCCAGTCTGGAGGACTTGAGGTTGGATCTTTGCCTATGGCGGGAGCGCCGAGGTGCTGATTGTGTAAACAAGTATTTTTGAACTTATATGTTCGGTAGTGTCCCCGTTAGTGAAAATGACGGTTGTGGCTATGTGAGGAGTATGTTAGTACTACGAGGCGTATCCATACTAATTGGAAGCGACGAGAAGGGGTATGTTGAATGATGGAAGAATTAGTAGATGCTTGAAGTCTATCTTGATTCAAGTTATAGCCCGAGTTATGGGCGTTTGAAGAATCTTTTCATGACTCCAAGTTGGGAGTGAAGTAAATTTCATGTTGTGGTATGAGTACAGACTCAAGAAGATCAAGTGACTGCGTAATGCTTATGGCGGTGGAAGGTATACGAAAATGTTATATTGAGGCGAAGCAGGTGGGTTATCTCCCGTGAAGTGTGCTGAGGCGGTGTGATCCTCATGTGAATAACAGAAGATCTCATGTGCAAATGAAATGTAAGTGTTGAAGTTTAAAATATTTGGTTCACTTAAGAGAGTGAGTTTAACTGTTGCGAGATTGCCAAAGAGTTGAAGTACTAGATGAAATGTGTTTACACAAGCTTACAGAGGATTTAAGTTTAACCTCACTAAGGTATTGAGGCAACAATGGAGTATATGCATTATGAGTATAATGTGTTGTGATCTATGGCTTCGAGCCAAGTTGGGGAGCTTGCTATTGGTTAGCGGATTGTGCGGTTATGTACTATGTTAGTTCCGATTTGATGCATGCTGGTGAATCAGTTCTGGTTGTGGAAATTGGGCCGAGAATGGAACGAGTGAAGGAAAATTTTGACAAGATGTCATGAGCTCGGATGAGCAGGAGATAAGTTTCGATGTTTACGGTAAGTTGGTATTGTCTTCAGCGTCATCTAAGATCGGTGTTTTGTAAAAAGGGTTTTGCGTCCTGGTTAATAATTCTTGATCGCTCTTTAGCGTTAGTGCGACCGTTGGTTTGGATGTGCGCTCCAGAAATTGTTGTGGTAGGTTGTGGGAGTGTGTCCCACGGGAAGATTATATAAGTGTGGCATGTGATCACTTGATTGATTAAAGATGTAAACCAAGTATAAAGTTTGCAACAGTGTGATGTTGAGTATAGTTTTCTATATGCTATTTTGTATGCCTTGCTTCTTGTTTTCTAAGGAAAGTCTGTATTAGTGTGTGGGATTGGTAATTCCTTCCAGAGTTCGTTTTTTTTTGTATCGCATTCGAATTGGTAGCCTATTGGCATATTGGGGAATCATATGCGACTTTTGATTATGTCTGGAGTGGCTTATTGCCTGAGCAGTTCGTAATGGGTGAGACGAGATCATTGAATTCGAGATCAGTGAAATCTAAGTATATGAAGTAAATTAGGGGGTTAAGACCATTGTTTGGTTCAGAATGAGGTGATAGTACTTGCCAGAAGTATAGACCCAATGAATTGTTGATTCGGCGGTGTTATGAATTTATACAGATCTCATCCGTCGTATCTGTGTATGGATAGATTTTTTGTAGGTTTAGCATGAGAGGCTTGAAATCATTATATTAGAATTTTGTTATACTAACTTCATCGTCTATAATAGTCCACCTACATTTATACCTTTTATTGAATGCCAAGGGTATTTGAATTGTCCACTTAAACGATAAAATGATGTGGAACTCATGAATTTAGCTACACCACAATTCTTTGTTGGAACTCAACTTGATTGACTTGAATAAAACTAAAAGCTCCTATTTTTTTATTGAAGAACTAGAATATTTTTAACTTGTAGGTAAATGGACGTATACTATTACGATATTTGAATGAATAGGAAGTGAAGGCAGTTTCATGGTCCTTCATTACATGACTTAGTTACTTATTTCTAAATTATCTATTTGTCTTGCTTACACTACCCTTGATCCCTTTTATGGAACTTGAGCTTCTGTCTGATTTGCTTAGAAGCTCTAAATATTATTGAGTTTGTCATTCCATATTTTTATGCTATTATATCATTTCCTGTCCATATCCATGTATTAGTGTGTAAATTGATGCCTTATTTTCTTTAAATTTTTACAATATTCAATAAGCAAAGAAACTACATACTAGTTTCTATTATAGCATATGACTTGCTTTCATGTCTCATTAAAGCTTAGTAACAGATTGAAGGAGTTCCCCCCCCCCCTCTTCCCAAGAAAAACGAAAACTTTCTTTGGTGAAATTGTGCGATCTGCCTCTCTTTATGTAAAAATTATTCTATATGTGTCTTAAGTGAATTTGTTCTTAATGTGGTGAAATTACATACCTATTACAGTACTCTATTTTAGCCAGTATTTGATTTTAAAAAATCATCAGGCTTCCACCTAAATGATAATCGTGTTTTTCAGAAATATTCTCTATATACAGGGATATAACCATGTTTGTCAAAGATAATGTTTTGTTGCACAAGGATATTGTTCAGGTTTCTCTGGTGCTGCTATTCCTTGTATATGATAAGACATCTACTAACAACCAACTGGCCTCACTAGTTCGATACAATAGTAAACTTAAGAACTTATTCATGCCTAACTGTTATTTTTTATTTTTGTAGTATTGAGCTTAGGGAAGCCAATACTAGTACCAGACATGGTAAGTAGCATCAGATACTAATTTCACTTTGCTGGATAACAAAAGAATATATTGCTTTGACACTTCTCATTAAACGTCTAATTATTGACATTTTTTTTGGATTTGCAGGCAAAGTCAATTTGGCAGTTCATTGCACCTCAGGGCAACATAAGTATAATAAATTATATTTGGTGAAATTTATGGAAATTCCACACTTATAGCACTGACATAGGTAGGATATCTAACATTTGTACCATGTTAAGTATCAAGATTATCTTGTGTTTGTCTCCACTTCTATTGAAACTTCTACAAGAATGGATGATCCAAGAATTTCTTGTCTTCTATCAACTTTGCAGTGGTTTACCAACAAGAAAATACAATTAAACGTACAAGTCTCCTATCTACAAAGTAGTAGTGATTGAAATCTAAAGCCGGGCTTGTGCTAATATAATTATTTATTAGTGTTATAGTTAAAAAATTATCAGAGAGAATGAGAAGTGATATGTGCTAAAATGTCCTCGTTTCTCTGTTTCTCGATAAATAAAAAAATGCATCTAATAATGTTTCTTACTAAATTATTTCTTTTATAGGTTTGTTGTGCCAATGAAGAACGGTGACCTCGATAGTAAATGAGTCTTCGCTAGTATTATTCAAGCTAAAGTAACAATAGAAGCATTCAAGGTACTTATAATTTATAATTTCACATATGTCATTTAAATGTGTGCTAACTGCCTTATCCTTCTACTAATGATGCAAGTAACGCACAGGTTGTGAGACCAAAATCTTTCACATTCTTCTGGATCAAACTTATAGTCCAATTCTAACTTTTTATTTGTTTATTCTTATACCTGCTAAATGAAGATGTTAGCAGAATTGGGACTTCTCTTTTATGCATTAGTATCACCATTTCTATCTCCTTTTAATGAATACAAAAGGTTTCCACTTAATTGGTGTTTCTGCTAGGACCTAGATCCAGAGATGGTGGTATTTTATCGGGTAGAGGAGTAGTAATGTCCTAAGCATAGACAAATCAATATGAAATGATGCTTGCTCTTCTCCCTTAACTTGCTTTTATGTTCTCTCAGTAGGGTGACTAGAATTGTCTAAAGAATGCAAGTCATTGCAACTTTTTTCTTTGGTGACCACCCTAATGTATCTTTTTTTTAAACTTGTTCACTTTGCGAAAAAAGGGTTCTGTTTTTGAGTCAACATAAAAAATAGAAACATAGCCTTGCTTCTAATATGATTTTATATATTTCATCTTATTGCACTTTTATGATCTCATGTTACCACCAATGCAATATTTTGGCAAACGCTCCTGGGGTTTATCTTGCAGTTATGCAAATATTGTGCCTCTACCCGTTCAGTTGGATTCTCCTTCCTGACATTGTTCAGATCTTCCATCTTGCTTTTGTTCTTGTTTTTGATAGGACTAAGAGGAGGAGTGGGTGGAGGGCCCCTGGATCTCGTGGAATAAGATGATGATGCAAGAGTGCACGAACTAACCTTTGGGGAGGGGAATAATAAAAAACAAAAATAACAACAAATGGTAATTGAGTCTGTAGGATTATAAAAAGTATTGCAATATTTAAATACATAGTGCAGGAATGTAAAACGTGTCCTAATTTGTGAACCTCTTTGTGCCCGAGGTAGGCCTAACGACAAGTTGATTTGGAGAACTTAGAATGCTAAATGCCTCATTTTATTGATAAAGAAATAAGACGAATCCCAAATCGACACTAAATAAACAGGAAATAAAAGTCACTAATGGCCATTGGCCTTATTACATTCATAAAGCAAAAAAATAAATCCCTATCTACTTGGTCCCAGAAGGACCTTACTCAGGTTGAATGCTCTTATTGATAAAATCCTCCAGCTCGCGTAGGTTCACCAGTAAAAATACCTTTGTCAGGTGTTCTCCTTCATTTCCTTCAGCGTTCGGGCAGTCGGTGACTCTCTTCCTCACTTTTCCTTCCAATTCCAGCAGACTGTATTCCAAATATTCCAACTTTTTGCTAGCTTTGGCGTCCCTCTCTTTCCATTCATTGATTTGGTCATTTGATGGAATACTCCTCCACCAATCCAACAAGAGTGAGGGTGTGCTAACCATACCGAAGCTGGGAACCTCGTTCTTCATATTTCTGCAAGACAAATAAGGTTAGACTCTTACCCCCACCAAACTCGACTATTAATATAAAAAATTAGCATGAAACACTTAGTTATCCAAATAAATACACAGAACGTGGTGCTGTCCGTTTGGGTTCAGGGAAAGCCAGTGGACTTTGGACAAGGCTACCTTAAAGGATCATTATATGGACAACATAACTGACCCGGCTAGGTATGACCATGATGCATGCACAATTCGAACAGAGCAAGGTTTCTATGGGGTTTTAGACTGGTACCCTTGAGTGGACAACTCAAGGGGGAAGACACGGAACTGTCGACTGCACCGCTGATCGACTAGTTTTACCACAAATATGCCTTTCCGAATTTATGGGGTAATAATATAGGAAGAGTGCAACCACTCATTAAAAGTGTTGCCATAGTATTTGTTTGACACGAGTGGAGTATGATGTTGAGCATGACGATGAAATAATTAAAAGCATGTTGTCATGTATTTGCACGTTAGGAAAGCGATAAATACAACAGTTTTATAATTTAAAGCGCCAATAAAGAAAAGAAACAAGGAAGACATGTCAGTTTTGCTTTTGAAAAAGAAATTAAATGTTTAAAGAAATTTAAATAAGTAATTGCACATAGAGAGGTAAAAATTCACAAGAACAATCTGAAATGGTAAAAGCCTAAATATCCCCAACAGAGTCGCCATGCTGTCGCACCCCTATTTTTCCTCTTTTTCGCTAGGAGAGGAGTTTCCGGGTTTCGACATTCATGGGGTATAATGACTCATTTCCCTTTTTGGGGAATTCGGTATTTTGAAGAGTTGCCACCTAATGATTTAAGGAGCAAGAAAGCATCAAAAGCAATAGCTGATTAAGAAAAAATTGCCGATACTACCTCATGAGGGCCACCTGGGTTGTGACTTGCTGTCAATATAAATGCCCCAGTAGCTTTAGAACCCTGTATTGAGTATGATTTATTAAGTTAAAAGATACGGGAATCAAGTAAAACCATATCACATAAAAGGAAAGGGAAATATGAATTAAGCAATTTGAGGTAGCTCTAGAAGCAAAGCACTTACATTAGCCTCGACTCTCTCACGAACTACAGCTGATACGGCAGGAGTGGACAAAAGTCCATTTTGACCAATCCAAACACGTCTAACTCCATTTGTTGCTGCCATTTTTGTAATGATCTACCATGAACAAGACCAAATCGGTTATAGTCCGAATTGTATCCTTCAATTAAGCACCTAATATTCATCAGTACAGGGAGCGTAACCATTAAGCAAGTTAGGCATGTGACCTCCATAGGAACATGAAAAATAAAATAATTCTATTTTGTTTTCAGAATGTCCCGTATGCATTAGAGAGAAGATTTCCACGGTATTATTAATTGTGTTAAAGCAAACAAACAACACAAAATAAAGAATTTCATTGAAAAAACTGGATCAATAGTACCTGGATGGCATCCTTCGAATAGTAGCGGCCATCACCAGAAACCACAAGCGTAGCACCTGCACCTACAAAAGTGCGATTAGAAGAAGATATATCTATCAACAATTCCATTACATGCAAGAAATGTAGAGGACTTCATACAGAAATGGAAAATATAAAATTCCATACCTTTAACTCTGTCAGCTCCAAGGGCATTGAATGTTGCCTGAACAAAATTTTGCAAGTAATGAGGTTGTACGAACACCTTCACCTGAAACAGTCCATCCAACTTCATGTAAGACTCAAAAGTCAAAGCCATTAAAATAACAGTGCAGAATCAAGCAAAGACACTCCACATAGGTTGAAGATCATGCAGAACTACTGAATAGAAGTGCAGGTTATTCATAAGTGAGCTTAACTACAATTTACTAGCCTTGCAAATATTCAAACAAAATGCAGAAAGAGTTGCAAAGAAGACAAACATAATGCATAATTAAACTACTGTTCCAGCTGTCTCTGGGAGAACCATAAATGTTAAAGGTGAATCCTTACAGAAATGTAAAGGAAAAAAAACTAGCTACAAGCCAATTGGCTAAGGCGGTAGAGTTTAAGAACGTCACTATAACTTCTTGGGGGTCCAGAATTGCGTGCCTGTGTATGTTTCCTTTTTTTATCCCACCCACTCTCTCTTAGTACATCGAACTAGACAGAGATAGTTTTGTTGGGATCGAAATAACATGATGCATGCGGAAGTTAATAATGCAAACTTTTGAGATGATAAATGAGATGAGAGAGAAAAATATACTAAACTAGGTATAATAATTTAATATGGCTTGGTCAATTGACTTACATATGATGAAACTATTATAAAAAATAAAATAAAAAAATAAAAAATATCCGGAGAAAAATGCCCCCCTAAACAAAACTCTTTGAAACAACATTGTGGATATTTTTTGTTGTTAATGTTGTTATTTGAGAAGGAAACCTCAATTTATAGAAGTTCAAAACTTCTCTTCCGATAAAAGGATAAAACATATGAAAGAGATTTAATCCTTTTAGGAGTCTTTTTCCCTTCCTTCAAGAAAAAGACTCCTAATAAATTAGAAATTCAGAGCAAAATCTTAACAATTCTAACCTTGGCCTGAATTTTCTTAACAAAGCTTGATTCGCCTTCTTCACATAATTTTTATCATTGCTGCTTGCCATGATTAAAAATAGGTATAGGTCAAAAGAAGCCCAAGAATTAGCTAAAAGGAGCTCACACGTTTAAGAATAAGCACAAGTCAAAACTGACATTGGTTAAAAGAAGCTCATGCGTTAAAAAAAGCATGAGTTAAAACTAGCAGTAGAGCTCATACGTTTCAAGTAGGCATGACTTAAAATTGGTATTGGTTAAAAGGAGTCCAAATATGGGTTAAAAAAGAGTTTTTATTTCTATAAAAGATGCAACAACAGAGGTTTTGAATATTTGTGATTGTAATTTATCTCCACGTGTATCATCACGTTCAAACTTTTTGGATAAATCTTCATTATCGTCCAATTAGCTGTGGCTTGATTTGAAGTCGCCTGAATCTATATTCGGTCTTGCTTTGAACCATTGACTCTGAACCATTGACTCTAATATCACTTGTTGGTATCGAAATAACATGGTGAAATACCATTAAGCTAACACCCCTCACCGGGAATTACATTTCGCTGAAATATCAGCAATCTTTTTGGTGGGTTATGAATACTCCCACGATCCCAAATTGATCAGTATTTTTAGCTTAGAAAAAGTGAATATGAGCAATTCACAGATGGGAAGAAATCACCAATTTTTTGTTTTCCTCCGCTGGGATCTAAAACTCAAGATTAATTTTTCAGAAATAGAATTCTTATTTTAGAAAAATACACACAAAGTAGTATATACATTTCCTTTTTTCCATCACATATAACTGAATCTGATATCTAATGAACGCGTGCAAGTTTAGGTCTAGACCTTCCCAAGAATAAAGTAAGAATTCCTTACTTAATATAATTTAAGTAGCTTAATTTACGTCCAAAGATGAATGCACGAGGACAAAGTTGATGAAATGCAGGCGAATAATATTAGCTTGTACGCAAGGAGGACCAAATCAACTTTGAAAATCAAAGAGGATTATTTTACATCAAAATTTCAAATTATTCACAGAGGAGGCACTCGTTACATCATTTGATATTTTCATTCCATTACTACAAGGCCCATTCACTTGCAATTTATCCCTTAGATCTATATCTGCTGGTTACAAGCATTATGCATTAATACAAACTTAAAGAAAAAGATAAAAAGAAAATGCAAGAAAATACAAAGGAAAGCGGATCGAACTCAACAACGAAAAGATCAGGAAAAGAAACAGGAAAGGAGATAAAACCGTGCTTCTACAGAAATCACAACAAAAATGTGGCAAAATTGATGAAACTGTTGAAATCTTACAACGAAACGAACTTTTTGTTTGAATTTGATTTAGCTTAATTCATTTGAGGTATACCTTCTTCCGGAGACCGGAAGTACCAGGCTTCTGGCCTTCGAATGGCGTAGTCTCGACGCGCGTGATCTTGAATATCACCATTTTTGTCACTGGAAAAAATTAATCAACAGTACACAGAATTAGCCAAAAAAAAAGAGAATTCACACAGAAAGAGGCACACGCAGTTCCTTCTGCATTGCATACATATATATAGATAGAACTGTAGGGAGAGAGAGGGGGAGGCTTACATCTGAAGGTAGGGGAAGATGAATGAGAGAAGGATATGTGTGTGAGGCATTCGAGAAGAGAGTGAATGACTAATAAACACACAAATAAAGCAAAGGGAAAAAAAGAACATGAAAAAAGAGCTTATTGTAGTAATGAGAAAACAGAGGTAAGGTAGGATATTCTGTGGTTGTTTTTTATTCTCTCTGATTTTTGAGATCGTCCGTAATTATGGGATGAAATAGCTTCGGCAAGAATAGACGTGGTATTAGCGCACTGGTCATCATATCAATATCTACCCTTCCCGCCCCGTTAATATATTAAAGCGCGGATTGGTGTCGATCTCTATTGCATGCTACTACCCGTCCCATTCCTAGCAGTCTTGGAGGAATTTAGGTCTACTATTCCTATAAGAGGAAGGGTTTTAGGCTAACTCTTTGGTTTAAAGGTAAAAAGGCTAAGGCGACATATAAAAACACATAGGACTGCATTTTTAGGGGGAACATGTAAGCAGGTAAAACACTCATGTATACCTCCGCAAACAATTTATATAAATAGCATGACTTAAAACATAGTTAATGTCTGAATCATAAAATCCTAAGGCAGAGTTTGAGTCAGAACCAAATTCATTATATAACTCAGAAAAGAAGTCTGAAACATGCCTGCCTGCTGGTTGTAACAATTGGTAATTAACAAAGGCGGTTCCAGTTTTATTTAAATAGTTACCTAGGGCTTGCCTAGGCGTAGTAGTGATGTCCTATGAGCATGATATCTATTACTGATTTTAATTCCTACAGACATGGTATCTAAGTATTAAAGGCTGATTTCAGTCCAATAGGCATGGTATCTAATTGAATATGAAGTGGAATAGGCAGGATTTATTTGATCAAATCGAAGTTCCTATAGGCATAATTTTTATTAAAAGGCCATTTAGACATAGCAGAATTATGTGAAACATGCAGAATTTTGTTAAACCAAAGCAGATCCTCTGGGCATATTTTCTAACAAATCATATCGAAATACACCCTATAGATATGTTATCTACCCTTCTAATAGCTGAAGCATGCAAAATCACCCCATCCCTTTTCACTAGCCAGCCCCAATATTGTTTACAAATTATTATAGCCCAAATGATTGAATTACAAAAGAAGTGCAGAAATAAGAAAATTACAACCAAAGGAAAGCCTGATCTTGACTTCCTCTCTGAGTTATGTAATGAACCACTTCGGTGCCAGAATTTCAAAGCCTTTCTGATACCTAGGTGTGTCAAAGTTCCCTAAGGACCTCATGGGATCCCGGGTAGTGCTTACACCCAGGTATGCATAACCAGATAAAAATGAGTGCAGTGTGGAAGGGTCAGCCCTTATGTATCCAAGTTTAGAGGAAGCTCAAGGGTTCCAAGGCAAGGCTTACACAAGAGGGGCAGAACCTAGGTTCTAGGAGTAGAGTGGAAGTGCATAACATAGTTGAAAAAGAGTTTGTTTAAAATTGGACTGGCAAGTCCATTTTTGAAAGTAATCAGTAGCAGAAGTGTTTGAAATCAGTTGGGGTGATGAACAAACTCAAACACACAGAATCGGTAATCACACCAAGGGGTCAAAGGGTTTTGGAAATACATTGTATGAAGCATATGACCCTAGTAGGGGTCAGGTTTGGTCATGCACAACAATAGCTGATGCTGGCACGCCGACAAACCAGCCAGAGAACACAAACACATAGAGGGGATATGGGGTTTGGGATTCATGAGTCAGCAAACACATAACAAGTGACTAACAGAGTACACACATAGGGGGCATTAATTTAAAAGGGGAAGGGAACATATTACAACATGCTAGTAATGTAACTTGACCGTAGAAAACATAAGCAGAAGTAGACAAGAATGAGAGAACTTGGAACAATTAGAGAAACATGTGGTTGTTGAGGCTTACAAAATTAACTAGGACATACCAGTAGAGAAGCAAAGTGCAGAAAGGAAAGGTAAGCAAGATTCCACAGTCTATCCTTGGCTTTCAGCCGGCTAGATAGAGCAGCAGAACAAGTAGCAATAAAAAAAGAGAGAGTTTTTGAGTGTAAGTGTGTGTTCTGAACTCAAATTGTTCGTGTGTTTAAAGAAAAAGAGTAGGGTATTTATAGTTTTTGAAAACGAGCGAAGAATAAGGTAATAAGTAAAGTCTTAATACAAACATGGAAATAATCATAATCAGAATCAATTAACACAAGTGATTCCCTTTAATTAAGGAATCCCTGCTGAATGGATATTGGCAGGTTTAATTAAGGAAACAAATCATTTTGCGACAGATTGATTATTGCCATATAAGGGGGCAGTAAAAGCATGAAGTAAATTATCAAGTCTATGTTCAAAAATATGCTTAGTTTTGGGAAAGGATTTAGCAAGATCAAACATCACGGTAAAGGAAAGGAATCAATTATTTTTAAACCAGTGAGTAAAAAAATTAGGGTTTATAGGGGAACCCTTTGCAATCAGTCGTAAGATTGAGGGAGTCAGAATCAATCAAGAAGGGGTCATGATTCTGCACCTCAACATATAAATAGCAAGAAACGAACATGCATACAGGGTCAAACATGTTGACAAAAGAAACACCACACACATACAATAGAAGTAGGGGTAAGCTAGGATTCAGCAGTAGGAAAAATATTCGAAGCACAGTAGTCAAGTAGGTCAAGTAGTCACATAGAATCAACAGTGAAGAAGAACATAGTAATAGGTAAGAGAGTCAGTAGCAAGTAAAGGTCTCACAATAACAAGTGAGGAAAACTCTTTTAATAAATTAGGGCTTCGATAGTAGTTGAGTTTATAAGATGATAAGAAGTCAAATTAGATAAGTCAAACAAGGAGAACAAAGTCAGAAACAAAGAACTTAATCGAACAAGTACACATTTAAACAAACAGTCTCAGAACTCGGATGAGATCAAAAAGGGACTAGGGTTTTCAACATGCTGAATCAAGTAGAAGGAAGGCATAACAGGTTGTTTGAACATAGAAAAATCATGAAACAACCCCAAAAAAATAAGAGAAGAGATCTTTAAAAAGAGGTTAAGAAAAAAACCCTATTCGTTGAAAAATGAAGAGTCATTTTGAAAGAAAAATTGAAGAACCTTCATGAAAACACTTAAGAAGTTCATAGTAAGCACAAATATAAGATAGATCTGAAAGAAAATCAAAAGATCTTAAAGCTAGGGTTTCAGAATACTCAGAAAAGGTGAGAGAAGCCTTGAAAAGTTACCGATCTAACCAGAAAAGTCAAGGATCTGACTCGAACGGCCATGGCTAGCCGGAGAAAGACCGGAGACAGAGGTTGAGCAAGGACTGGACCAGATCTCTCATGGAAACAAACACCCAGGAGCCATAGGAGGTCGATATACATCTCAAATGGCCATGAGAGGCCATGGATTAGGCAGGGGTTGAGGTGGATTATGGTGGAATTAGATGGCGGCGGCTAGGATTCATGTGAGGTTGTAGAGAGAATTAAGAGGGAAGGGATTCAGAGGCGGGGTTTGGTGAAAAGTGAATTAGGGTAAGGGGTCGTTTAGGTTTATTTTAGGAAGGGTGAATGCTGGTCATTGATCTGAATGATCAATGGCCTGGATTAAAGAGGGTAGGTAGGGGATCCGGGTTGGGCTGGTTAAATTGGGTTAGGGGTCGAGTTAAAAATTTAAATTGTGCCGGGGAAATTGGGTCTGATTTGGGGTTGATTTTAGGCTAAAAATTAAATACAATTGGGCTATTATTTAAATAGCCAATTTTGTCCTTTTTAAATTATAAAAATAGTAAATAAATTTCTGAGAATTTAATAAATTAAAAGCACTAAAATGATTAATAATATATAATTAACAATTTAAAAATATAGGATCCCATTTTATAAACATGAGACAAATTTAAACCTAAAAAATGGCTAATATTGCAATTGTGTGCAATTAGCTTTAAAAAATACTAAACAAAATTTTAAAAATATGTAAAAATTACCGTAGCCATATTTTGGCATAAATATAAGAATCCAATAAATGAATCATCAAAAAATAATAATTTTAAAAATAATTATTGAGATTTTATGGATGAAAAAGGGGAATAAATTGATTTAAAAAACTTTTAAAATTATGAAAAAAATAATAAAACCTTTGTACATGCTTATGTATACATTTATATGCTATTTTGAAGGTATTTTGCATATTAAAAATATATAGGAAAAAATTGGGTATCAACAGCTGCCTCTCTATACCCGGGAAGGATGAAAGAGTTGTCGGGTAAAGATATGATGGCCAATTTTAACCGAGCGAAACCGCTTGAAGAGGTTTAGGCCGCACTCTGGCTTCTGAGCTACCAACATATCCCTGGCTTTACATGAATTAGGCCATATGTAGTTCAGGATCCGCCGGTGGAGTATGCCGATGTAGACTTTTCAAGAACGGACGCAATATCTAGGGTCGGGTGATTGAAAGGTTTATGGGAATGGTTAGGTTTGATGTGGCTGCGGGAACTGGAGAGGGATCGCTCCTGTAGGGATGGCCGTTGCTCGCCATCTTACCTGCAAATAGAAGCAATACAAGCGTATACTGTGCATAAATTTAAACATGGTGCAAATTCTCGTTGGACCATGAATGTTGTCTTTGGACGGTTAGGATGACGTCCTTAGACCATCACGTCCTGGGCCATGAAGCGTATGATAAAGGATTCGCAGGCCATGAAATGATGCTCTCGGGCTATGAGGATGGTGCCTCCGAACCATGATGCCTTTGAATAATGATATGCAAAAGATTGAAAGGGATCCTCAGGCCATGACATGGTGTTCTCGGGCTATGAAGATGGTGCCTACGAACAATGACGCCTTCGGATGAGTTGGCGATGTTTCAGGACATGAAGGATACAGTAGCATGATGCGGACAAGACAGAGCTTAGTCTTGCAAATTGAAGGGCAGAGCTTAGCCCGTAAGAAAAGTAAAATACATAGTGCTTAGTTTTGAAGAAAACGGGAGGCAGAGCTTAGCCTTGGAAAGCAAAATGATAGACTTATGCAGGATGTAAATGTGGAGAGAGGAAGAGCTTAACCTCGGAAGGCAGAATGGTAGCCTTATGCAAGAGTGAAGATGGAGACAACGTTAAGTCTCGGAAGGCAGAATGGTAGCCTTATGCAAGAGTGCAGATGGAGACATCGTTTAGTCTCGGAAGGCAGAATGGTAGCCTTATGCAAGAGTGCAGATGGAGACAACGTTTACTCTCGGAAGGCAGAATGGTAGCCTTATGCAAGGATGCAAATGGAGACAATGCTTAGTCTCGGAAAACAGAATGGTAGCTTTATGCAATGCAAATGCAGATGGAGGTAGAGCTTAACCTCGAAAGGCAGAATGATAGCCTTATGCAATGCAAATGCATATGGAGGTAGAGCTTAACCTCGGAAGGCAGAATGGTAGCCTTATGCAAGACGAAATAACGAATGATAGTAGAGCTTTCTTAGCTGGTAGCAGATTGTGATTATTGAGAGCATTGTGTCGAATGGAAAATTACTTGGCGTGTACGGATAGCAAGTGTTGGTAAGTGCAACGGTTCTATTCGTCCCATGGGTGTATAGTATGTTTGATGATTTTGCCATCATAGTGGCTGCATCCAAAGAAAAATCGTGAGTTTTGTAAAGGGGAAGGTCAGTTCGTATCCCCGCTGGCTTTGCTTGACCTGCTCGACTTTTATCTAGTGATACTGTATGTATCATTTGGGTAGCTTTGCTAAATAAAGTAGTTTCGACAATAAACAGGCATGATTTCGTAAAAATATGGTATAAGTATATAATTAAGAATAGCTTTTAGATGAACCGACGAGCTCGAGACATTGCAACCTCTCTTGCTACGAATTTTTGAGGGTCTTCCTCAAAATTCTACCCCAGTTTAATGGGTTAATGCTTCTGACTATTGCTTACGATGATCGGCTGAAATTACTTCAGAATTTTGAGGGTCCTCCTCAAAATTCTGCCCCAGTTTCCAATTGCGGGGGGAAATAAAAATTTTATTGAATTGTGACCGAACCCATAGGGCTGCATGTGTATCCCCTCTTAAACGGGAATCAGGTTAGGCATAGTTCAATTTACATCATATAAGGGAAGCATAAAGATTACACATAGTAACGCTTGACTGCATCTGAATTGATTGGCTTTGGCCAGACTTCTCCGTCCATTTCCGCAAGTATGAGGGCTCCTCCTATCAGAACTCGGTGAACCATGTATGGACCCTTCTAGTTGGGAGAGAACTTCCCATTGGCTTCATCTTGATGCGGAAAATTTTTCTTTAACACCAGCTGCCCCGGTGTGAACTGTCTTGGCTTGACTCTTTTGTTGAAGGCTCTGGACATTCTGTTCTGATAGAGTTGACCATGACAAACTGCATTCATTCTCTTTCCGTTTATAAGAGCTAGTTGCTCATAACTACTTTTTACCCACTTTGTGTCATCGAGCTCAGCTTCTTGTATGATCCTTAGGGAAGGAATTTCTACTTTAGTGGGAATGACAGCCTCCGTACCATAAACCAGCATATAGGGGGTTGCCCCAGTTGATGTGCGGACCGTGGTGCGATACCCCAATAGAGCAAATGATAACTTTTTGTGCCACTTTTTATGCTTCTCTATCATTTTCCTCAATATATTCTTGATATTCTTGTTGGCAGCTTCTACAGCTCCATTCATTTGAGGCCTATAGGCTGTGGAATTCTTGTGTCTGATCTTGAAAGTTTCACACATAGCTTTCATCAAGTTGCTATTGAGGTTGGAGCCATTATCAGTAATGATTAACTCTGGAATCCCGAATCGGCAAACAATGCGGTCGCGGACAAATTCTGCCACGACTTTCTTAGTTACTGCTCTGTAAGATGCTGCTTCGACCTATTTGGTAAAATAGTCGATGGCTACTAGGATAAACATGTGTCCATTGGAAATGGCAGACTCAATAGGTCCAATAACATCCATCCCCCAAGTGGTGAACGACCATGGTGGGCTTGTTGCATTAAGCTCATTTAGAGGTACCTTTATCATGTCTGCATGTATCTGATATCGGTGGCATTTCTGGACATACTAGATGCAGTCTGTTTCTATGGTCATCCAAAAGTAACCTACTCGGAGTATATTTTTTGCTAAGACAAAACCGTTCATATGTGGACCGCAGGTCCCAGCATGAATTTCCTCTAGTAACTTGGATGCTTCCTTTGCGTCGACACACTTTAGTAATCCCAAATTAGGAGTCCTCCTAGACAGGATTCCTTTGCTGTAAAAGAAGTTGTTGGACAATCTCCGAAGTGTGCATTTCTGAGTAGGATTTGCAAGCTCTAGGTACTCTCCTTTTGCCAAATATTCCTTGATATCATGAAACCAAGGCTTTCCATCCGCTTCTCCTTCAACATGGGCACAGTAGGCTGGCTGATCATGGATCTTTACTGGAATGGGATCGATGAAATTCTTGTCTAGATGTTGTATCATAGATGACAGGGTAGCCAATGCATCGGCGAACTCATTCTGGACTCTGGGAACATGCTGGAATTCCGTCTCTGTGAACCTCTTTCTCAATTCCTATACATGATGCAGATACGGGAGTATCTTAGAGTTTTTGGTTGCCCGTTCTTCTCATACCTGATGTATAAGTAAGTCTGAATCTCCAATTACTAGCAGCTTTTGGATGTTCATGTCAATGGACATTTTGAGTCCTAAGATGCAGGCTTCATACTTGACCATATTGTTGGTTCACGGGAACCTGAGTTTGGCAAACACCGGATAATGCTGACCGGTTTCTGATACTAGGACTGCTCCTATGCCAACTCCTTTGAAATTTGCTGCTCCATCGAAAAACATTCTCCAACCGTCATAGGATTCTACGATGTCTTCTCCTATGAGTGATACCTCTTCATCAGGAAAATACGTTTTCAGGGGTTCGTATTCTCCATCCACGGGATTCTCAGCGAGGTGGTCTGCCAGTGCTTGTCCCTTGACCACTTTCTGAGTTACGTAGACAATGTCAAACTCACTCAACAGGATTTGCCACTTGGCTAGCTTGCTAGTGGGCATGGGCTTCTGAAAGATGTACTTCAAAGGATCCATCCTTGATATGAGATATATAGTATAGGCACATAAGTAATGCCTCAGCTTCTGAGCTACCCAAGTCAAAGCACAGTAGGTGTGTTCCAATAAAGAATATCGGGCCTCGTACGGGGTGAACTTCTTGCTGAGATAATAAATGGCCTGCTCCTTTCTCCCCGTTTCATCATGCTGCCCTAGAACACAGCCGAAAGCTCCATCCAATACTGCAACGTATAGTAATAAGGGTCTATCTAGCTCGGGCGGGACTAAGACTGGTGGTGTTGACAGGTACTCCTTGATTTTGTCGAAGGCCTTTTGGCAGTTATCAGTCCATTTGGTAGCGGCGTCCTTCTTCAACATCTTAACACAAATAATCGTAGACTGTGCTATGAATCGGCTGATGTAATTGAGCCTTCCCAAGAAGCTCATCACATCTTTCTTGTTCTTTGGCGGTGGCAATTCTTGAATAGCTTTGACTTTTGATGGATCCAGTTCTATTCCTAGGCGACTCACAATAAACCCAAGCAATTTTCCAGTAGGAACTCCAAATGCGCACTTCGCAGATTCAGTTTCAGGTTGTACCTTCGCAATCTATTGAAGAACTTCCTCAAATCTTCTATGTGATCAGTGGCCTTCTTGGACTTGATGATGACATCATCTACATATACCTTAATCTCCTTATGTATCATATCATGAAAAATGGTAGTCATGGCCCTTATGTAGGTGGCCCATGCATCCTTCAGGACGAACGTCATCATCTTGTAAAAGTACATTCCCCACGGCGTAATGAAAGCCGCTTTCTCAGCATCTTCCTCATCCATCCAGATCTGATAATAACCAGCGAAGAAATCTACAAATGACTGCAGCTCATGCTTAGCGCAATTGTAAATCAGGATGCGTATATTCGGAAAAGGGAAGTCGTCTTTCGGACTGGCCCGGTTGAGATCTCGGTAGTCAACACAGACTCTAACCTTCCCATCCTTCTTTGGCACTGACACAATGTTGGCTAACCATGTCGGGTATTCTACTAGCCTGAGAACCTTAGCTTTGACCCGCTTGGTGACTTCTTCCCTGATTTTCAGACTCATAACGGGTTTGAACTTTCTGAGCTTCTATTTTACCGGTGGGCACGTTGGGTCGGTTGGCAATTTATGAGCCACAATAGACGTACTCAGCCCAGTCATGTCATCATACGATCAGGCGAATATGTCCTCGTATTCCATTAGAAATTCAGTGTATTCTTCCTTTTCTGATGGCGATAGGTGAATGCTGATTCGTGTTTCCTTGATGTTTTCTGCATCTCCCAGGTTAACAATTTCGGTCTCGTCCAGGTTGGACTTAGGTCTCTTCTCAAAGTTCTCAACTTCTTTGACTATCTCATCTGGTATTTCATCTTCCTCTGAATCAATGTCAGTTTGTTGCGTTGTCTCATTACATGTCACAGTCATTGGTTCATCAAGATAATTAATAGTAATGCTATATTGGTGAAGAAAATGATAGCGATAAATATTAATTCATAAGAAAAATTGAAAATGCTTTTGATAAATGGAATAACTGTTTTGAACATTGAAGATCTTATTGGGGGAATTAAAAATGCCAAAAGAAAATCATTTAGTAAATAAAATAGTGAATAATTCTTATTTTAGCCTTGCTACCGCGAAGCTCGTCGGGCTTTGGTTGTCTTGATGGTCCAATTACTGAGGCGTGCCCCTCTACTCATAGCCTGTATGGAAGGTCCTTCCTCCCCCTCCTCCTCGAGAATAACGCAATAGTCTATATCACTGTCCTCTAGAAACAAGTTCTTCACTGCTGCAAGTGCTTCTTCTTCATCTGACCCATAAATAATGTCGGCTTGTTGGAAGGTATGCTCCAGATGCGGTATTGGCTGCTCTAGTGGGTAGTAAGGACCACGCCATGGGGGCGACCAATTGTTGAATTCTTCCTAGGTGTAATTATATCCCAAACCAAAAGTAGTACCATGTTTCTTAAGTTTTATGAGCTTAGTGATTCCTTGGAAGTTCTTGACGAGCCCTTTGCCAGGTTCGTACCCATTCTAATTTAGTATACTCTCGATTTTGTTATCCCACCATTTGTCCTTATCAACTGCATTTACCCGTTCAATGTGGTGGTAAGTCTCTCTACCCAGCTTCCATCTTCCTTCGAATGCCGGAATGGTCTGGCGACTGTATATAGGGTTGCTACCATCGCCGTGAATGATCACCTCCTGGTGATTCCATTCAAATTTTACTGCCTGATGCAGCGTTGATGCTACGGCCCCAGCAGCATGAATCCATGGTTGTCCCAATAGTAGGTTGTAAGATGTTGGTACGTCTATCACTTGAAAATCCATGTCGAACCACGTTGGTCCCATCTGCAAGCATAGGGCAATCTCCCCAATGGTGGACCTCTGATAACCATCGAAGGCTTTCACATTGATAGCTCCATCTTTTATCTCGTGTAGTCCTTTACCCAACTTCTTAAGTGTTACCAGCGGACAAATGTTGAGACTGGAACCTCTGTCGATTAGGATTCTGGTGATGAAATAGTCCTCACATTGCACGGTGATATGCAGTGCTTTGTTATGCCCTAGCCCTTCAAGTGGCAGCTCGTCCTCATGAAAGGTGATCTTATGGCTCTCTAGCACTTGTCCTACCATGTTAGCCATTTCCCCGCCAGTGATATTACTTGGTACGTATGCTTCACTCAGCACTTTTAACAGAGCATTTTTGTGTGCCTCGGAGTTTTGCAGCAGGGAGAGGATGGAGATTTGTGCTGGCGTATTGTTTAACTGGTCCATGACAGAATACTCCTTGGCCTGTATTTTCCTCCAAAGGTCGTATAGACCTGTCTCAATGATGGGTGGCCTGTTGGAGGCCTGCTTTCTTGACTCAGCTAGATGTTCAGGGGTATAGACTCTATCAGTTCTTGTCATACCCTGTGCTGCAACAGTTTCTTTGAACCCGACCTTGTCTTTCCTTCTTGCTTCGGCCGTATAGTCCCAGGGTACATCCTTTGTATGGAATGGTGTCATGGTCGACATTGCCACTGGGATCGGTGTGGATATCCTCACCCCGAATGGAGCATGTGCCTTGGGTGGCAAAACTTCAACCTCAAATGGTGCGGGTTCATTTGCCGAAGACATGAATTCAACCTCAATCGATGCTGGTGTCTTTGCGGATGATGTTGCTTCAAACTCAAGTAGCACAGACATATTCACCTCAGCGCCCTCAGATGGTTGAATCTGGACTATGATTGGATTGAGAGTAATTATTTGCTTTTTTGGGTCATCACCTTCTGTGATCAACCCGATTGATCCCTCGGGATCCCAGTCATCTTCTATTTCAATCATGTGGATACCCCCACCCTTGTGGTCTGGTAGAGGGTTGTTGAGGACATTTGGAGTGGGTTTGTTTGCCACAATAATCTTGTTAGCAATCAAGGACTGTATCTTGTCCTTCAAGGAGCGACACTCATCGATGGTGTGCCCTTTCATGCCGGAGTGGTATACATAGGATTTGTTTGGGTTAACCCATTGAGAGGGGTTCTTAGGGGTCATAGCAGGGATGGGGGTGACATAACCAGCAGCTTTGAGTCTCTCATACAACTGGTCAATAGGTTCAACAATGGCTGTATATTGTTTTGGAGGTCTGCGATCAGAATTAGGTCGAGGTCTAGGGAAGTTTTGGCGTGCAGGAGGTGATTAATAGTGGGATGTTTGAGCATTATAGGTTTGGTAGACATGCGCAGGTTGTGAGTATCTGGGTGAGGTAGGTTGATATGTAGGAGGTGGAGGTCACTGGTAAGCTGGTGGTGGAGCTTGGTATGAGGATGAAGGTGCTTGGTAATTTGGAGTTGGCTGATATATGAGTGGAGGTGTTGGGTAAGTTTTGTATTTGAGGGGAGACTTGGTCCTTTGTGCAACCATCACGGCCCTTACGTCCCTTTTCTTGGACATACCACCGGATTGTAAGGCCTTATTTGTAGCTTGCAAGGCCTCAAAGTTCGTAACCATACTACTCTTGATACCTTCTTCAATTCTCTCACCCAGTTTGATAATGTCGGAGAATTTGTGGTTCTCAATCATCATCAACTGTTCATAATACTGCGGGTCCTGAGCCTAGACAAAGAACTTGTTACTACAACAAAATTGGCCTAAGGTAACACTTATTATAGACCACGTTTTAAGAGTGTTGCCAAAAATAGCAATAGGAACGCTTTTGTATGGGTGGCCTTTTTTAAGAGCTTTTGGCAACGGAATTTAGGCAGCACTCATAAAGCATGCTCTTTATGTACAAAAATTACATCTTGTAAGCGTTTCCTAATATTAAAATTTTTAAGAACGCTTATTCAGATATTAAGCAACAATTTACAAGCGTTATTCTTGGTAGGCTAAAAGCAACCCAGTACAAACGTGGTCTAAAGTAAAAATATTTCGGACAAAAAAATTTACATTTATACTATTCCGTCTAAAAGTTTCCACACTATTTAAACTATTCCTCCTTCTCTAGGGTTTGAAACCCACAAAACTTCTTCTTCACTCGAATTTTCAAAAAATAGGATAGTCGATTGCACACTATCTTCGTCAAGAAAAGGAAAAGCAAAAAAATTGCACCCAATTGGCGATGCACTTCAGAAGCAGGAACGCTAATTTGCTTCACTTGATTTCTCCTAAGGTGTGAGTTACGCCATTCTATTTCTCAAGGCAACAAAAAAGATTTGGCATTCGAGTTTTATCGATTTATTTTGAGACCAATATAGGATTTTTTCAAATTAGTACTCGATTATACATATACATGTATACTTTACTTTTATTCAGTATTTGAATTTAACCGAAAAAATTCTAGTATTTAGATTTGCTTCTGGATATAGAGTAAATAGACGTTTCAGGGAATTTCTGATATTGTTACTTTGTTATGGATTGGGGAAAACTTGGTTAAACGAGTTGTAGATCTTTTAATGTATTTGTGTATGGATAGATTTTTTGTAGGTTTAGCATGAAAGGCTTGAAATCGTTATATTAGAATTTTGTTATACTAGATTCATCATCTAAAATGGTCCACCTACATTTATATACTTTTATTGGATGCCAAGGGTATTTGAATTGTCCAGTTAAACGATAAAATGATACGGAACTCATGAATTTAGCTACACCACAGTTATTTGATGGAACTCAACTTGATTGACTTGAATAAAACTAAAAGCTCCTATTTTTTTTATAGAAGAACTAGAATAGTTTTAAATTGTAGGTAAAATGGACATATACTATTACGATATTTGAATGAACAGGAAGTGAAGGCAGTTTCATGGTCCTTCTTTACATGACTTAGTTACTTATTTCTAAATTATCTATATGTCTTGCTTACACTACCCTTGAAGGCCTTTTATGGAACTTGAGCTTCTGTCTGATTTGCTTAGAAGCTCTAAATATTATTGAGTTTGTCATTCCATGTTTTTATGCTATTCTATCATTTCCTGTCCATAGCCATGTATTAGTGTGTAGATTGATGCCTTATTTTCTTTAAATTTTGTGTTTAACTTTTTACAATATTCAATAAGCAAAGAAACTACATACTAGTTTCTATTATAGCATATGACTTGCTTTGATGTCTTATTAAAGCTTAGTAACAGATTGAAGGAGTTATCCCCCCCCCCCCAAAAAAAATGAAAACTTTCTTTGCTGGAATTGTGCGATTTGCCTCTCTTTATGTAAAAATTATTCTATATGTGTCTTAAGTGAATTAGTTCTTAATGTGGTGAAAATACCTACCTATTATAGTACTCTATTTTAGCCAGTATTTGATTTTCAAAAATCATCAGGTTTTCACCTAAATGATAATCGTATTTTTCATAAATATGCTCTATATACAGGGATATAACCATGTTTGTCAAAGATAATGTTTTGTTGCACAGGGATATTGTCCAGGTTTCTCTGGTGCTGCTATTCCTTGTATTTGATAAGACATCTACTAACAAACCAACTGACCTCACTGGTTCGATACAATAGTAAACTTAAGAACTCATTAATGCCTAACTGTTATTTTTTATTTTTGTAGTATTGAGCTTAGGGAAGCCAATACTAGTACCAGACATGGTAAGTAGCATCAGACACTAATTTTACTTTGCTGGATAATAAAAGATAATATTGTTTTGACACTTCTCATTAAACGTCTAATTATTGACATTTTTTTTGGATTTGCAGGCAAAGTCAATTTATCAGTTCATCGCACCTCAGGGCAACAAAAGTATAATTAACTATATTTGGTGAAACTTATGGAAATTCCACAATTATAGCACTGACATAGGTAGGATATCTAACATTTGTACCATGTTAAGTATCAAGATTATCTTGTGTCTGTCTCCACTTCTATTGAAACTTCTACAAGAATGGATGATCCAAGAATTTCTTGTCTTCTATCAAATTTTGCAGTGGTTTACCAACAAGAAAATACGATTCAACGTACAAGTCTCCTATCTGCAAAGTAGTACTGATTGAAATCTAAAGCCAGGATTGTGCTAATATAATTATTTATTAGTGTTGTAGTTGAAAAATTATCAGAGAGAATGAGAAGTGATATGTGCTAAATGTCCTCGTTTCTCTGTTTCTCGATAAATAAAAAAATGCATCTAATAATTTTTCTTACTAAATTATTTCTTTTATAGGTTTGTTGTGCCAATGAAGAACGGTGACCTCGATAGTAAAGGGGTTTTCGCTAGTATTATTCAAGCTGAAGTAACAATAGAAGCATTCAAGGTACTTATAATTTTTAATTTCACATATGTCATTTAGATGTGTGCTAACTGCCTTATCCTTCTACTAATGATGCAAGTAACGCACAGGTTGTGAGACCAAAATCTTTCACATTCCTCTAGATCAAACTTATAGTCCAATTCTAACTTTTTATTTGTTTATTTTTTATACCTGCTAAATGAAGATGTTAGTAGAATTGGGACTTATCTTTTATGCATTAGTATCACCATTTTTATCTCCTTTTAATGAATACAAAGGGTTTCTACTTAATTGGTGTTGTTGCTAGGACATAGAGCTAGAAATGGTGGTATTTTTTATCGGGAAGAGGAGCAGTAATGTCCTAAGCATAGACAAATCAACATAAAATGATGCTTGCTCTTCTCCCTTAACTTGCTTTTATGTTCCCTCAGTAGGGTGACTAGAATTGCCTAAAGAATGCAAGTCATTACAATTTTTTTCTTTGGTGACCACCTAATGTATCTTTTTCTTAAACTTGTTCACTTTGTGATCAAAGGGTTCTGTTTTTGAGTCACCATAAAAAATAGAAACATAGCCTTGCTTCTAATATGATTTTATGTATTTCGTCTTATTGCACTTTTATGATCTCATGTTACCACCTATGCAATATTTTGGCAAGCGCTCCTGGGTGTATCTTGCAGTTAAATATTGTGCATCTGTAGTTTTATAGGCCTTTATAGCATTGAATATCTGTTTTGATCATGATTTGCATTACTGTTCATTCTGTATGAAAAATACGTGTAAAATATTCTCACTTGAGTTTACACTCTCTATTGGTGTCTATTATTTAATATTTAATTTCGTTTTTGTAGTGTAGGAAAATTCTTATGATGCAATGGGGTAAGGTCTGCATACACACTATCCTCCCAAAATCCCGTTACGGGATCAAACTGAGTTTTTTGTTGTTGTTGTTGTTGTTGTTGTAATTGAAAATGGTGGCCAAAAGTCAATTTGGCCATTTGAAGTTAATGAGGAAGACTTTTGGACAACTAGGATATGTATCATACATGATACTATATGAATACATTCGATTTTATAAAGTTCAATTTTGTAAAATTCACATTTAGTACGCATCTTGAAATTATTTTCGTTATTAGTTGAAGTACATGAAATATAATCCTTTTGCGAAGTTCATCACATTGTGTTTGATTATTTATTTATTAATTAATGAAGTTCTTGATATCCTTATACTTAATTAATGACCTCAAATATATGATAATATTATGTTTATTTAATAACAAATATAATTTTTTAAAGCATAGTAACAACATCAACAAATATAATTTTTTAAAGCATAGTAACAACATCAACACTTCAAAAGTGTAGTTTTAGGAGCTACCCTTAAAAGGTGTGGCCTATAAGGTATTAAAGGTCACACTTTAGAAGTGTAGCTTTAAGACATGAAAAATATGGCCATAAGTAGGCGTAGCCTTTGCCTCATGAAAAGCGTTACCTTAGGGCAAAGGTTACGCTTGTTTAGGCCACTCCTTGAAAATCGTTGCCTTAGGTCGAAAAGTGTAGCCTTTGATAAAACACCACACTTTCTGATAGTTTAGGCAACACTTTTCATGTGTGGTCAAAGGCCTAATTTGTTGTAGTTTGTTCATATGTTCTTCTTCTAAGGCAAGTCTGATCTTAGTAGCTTCGGACCTCCAGCGAGTAGCATACTCGCGAAACGTCTCTGTGGGCTTCTTCTTTAGATTCTGAATATAGAATATGTCTGGCGCATTCTTTGTATTAAACCTGAACCTGTCCATAAAGTCGACGCCATGCTTACCCAGTTTGACCACTTCTTTGGATCTTGGATGATGTACCAAGACAACGCATCTTCTTTCAAACTCCTCATGAACAGCTTTATGTGGATTCTCTCATCTTTTCCTACTCCAACCAATTTCTTAAGTTCCTCAGCTAGGTTTCTGATAAGCAGATCTTTTTCGTCACACTCGGGTGTGCTTGAGATAGGTTGGGTGGAGTGTGGCATGGTCTCCACGTAGATAGGGGTGTTATAGTGGGTGTGAAAGTGGTCATTTGTGGAGTTTTGAGGTTTTGGGATGAGTAGTGGAGTGTTGTTAGGGGTATGACAGGTGTTGCATTGGGTCTTTGGTGGAATAGTGTGATGGTGAGGAACGGGATGATTCTGTTTCTTTGGGATATTTTGAGGAGGTGTAGGGTTTTGAGTGTGGGGAAAGTTGATATTTGGGGTGCTGAGGGAAAATGATAGGCTTGCTAGATTCCGAACCTGATCGAGCTCTTCTTGGAATTTCAGCAACTTCTGTTCTAGTTGTGACACATTCTCCTTAGGAACTTGAGTACCATGGCCATTAGTGGCCTCTACCCGTTCAGTTGGATTCTCCTTCTTGGTGTTGTTCGGATCTTCCATCTTGCTTTTGTTCTTGTTTCTGACAGGACTAAGAGGAGGAGTGGGTGGAGGACCCCTGGATCTCGTGGAATAAGATGATGATGCCAGAGTGTACGAACTAACCTTTGGGGAGGGGAGTAATAAAAAACAGAAATAACAACAAAAGGTAATCGAGTCAATGAGGATTATAAAAAGTATTGCAATATTTAAACACATAGTGCGGGAATGTAAAGCGTGTTCTAATTTGGGAACCTCTTTGTGCCCGAGGTAGGCCTAGCGACAAGTTGATTTGGAGAACTTAGAATGCTAAATGCTTCATTTTATTGATAAAGAAATAAGACGAATCCCAAATCGACACTAAATAAACAGGAAATAAAAGTCACTAATGGCCATTGGCCTTATTACATTCATAAAGCAAAAAAGTAAATCCCTATCTACTTGGTCCCAGAAGGACCTTTAAACAAGTAATTGCACATAGAGAGGTACAAATTCATAAGAACAATCTGAAATGGTAAAAACTTAAATATCCCCAGCAGAGTCGCCATGCTGTCGCGCCCCCATTTTCCCTCTTTTCCGCTAGGAGAGGAATTTCCAGGTTTCGACATTCATGGAGTGTAATGACTCATTTTCCTTTTTGGGGAATTCGGTAGTTTTAAGAGTCGCCACCTAATGATTTAAGGAGCAAGAAAGCATCAAAAGCAACAATTGATCACATCTATGGTCCCAGTTGGGCAAGACCAAAATTGCTTCCACGGCGTCACACCTGCGGTCCAAGGTGTGCAAGTGTGATTGCACCAGATACAACCCAACTTTAGCAATCACACAAGTCCAAATTTGATCTGGATTCAATCCGAATCACACCCAGGGCCCCCGGGACCCCGTCCGAATATACCAACAAGTTCCAAAACATATATTGGACCTACTCGAGGCCAAAAATCACATAAAACAACATCTATTCTATGAATTTCTACGAATCACAACCCAATTCGAGCGTATTGAAACTATGAACTTTTGAATTCCAAAACTAATGCTGATTCATACCAAATCAACTTTGATTGACCTTAAATTTTGCACACAAGTCATAAATGACATGACGAACCCTTTCTAACATCCGTAATATGAATCCAACCCCGATATCAATAAAGTCAACTCCTAGTCAAACTTTCCAACCTTTTAAACCTTCAACTTTCTAACTCTCGCCAATTCAAGTCGAAACGACCTACGGACTTCCAAATCAACATCTGGATACTCTCCTAATTCCAAAACCACCATACGGAATTGGAACTGTCAAAACTCTATTCCGGAGTCATCTACACAAAAGTCAAATTATGGTCAACTATTTCAACTTAAGGCTCCAACTTAGGGACTATGTGTCCCATTCACTCTGAAACTCACTGGAAACAAAAACCAAACATCCTGGCAAGTCACTTAACCACAATATAACATAGAGAAGGAAATAAATAAGGTATCGAGGCTAAAATAATCAAAACAACTAGCCGGATCGTTACAAATATCCTCATTTCAGCAACTATCAACTTCTGGACATGGGAGTTCTTAACTGGCCAATACTTTGTCCCATACAATATAGTCGGTCTAACTACAACTTTGTAGAACTTAACTTTATGTTTTAGTGGCATATTCTTATCACACAAGACACCGGAAGCTAGCCTCGATTTCATCCATCCAGCTTCGATGCGATGTGTGACATCCTCATCAATTTTTTCATTTCTTTCTATTATAGACCCAAGGTTGAAACTTCTTCTCTTGGGGTTGACTTGTGTATCAAGCCTCACATCCATGTCCACTTCCTAGGTAACGTCTCTAAACTTACACTTCAAATATTTTGTCTTGGTCCTACTTAGGAGTGTTCATAGTTCGGTTTGGATCGATTTTTCCCTAAAAGGAAACCAAATCAAGTAAGTCGGTTTTTTAAATATTAGAACCAAACCAAACCAATTAAGTCAGTTTTTATTGATTCATTTTATTTCAATTTTTGTCGGTTTTTTGGTTTTATCCGTTTTTTCTTAAAGATGAGACATACACCACCAAACACATATTTCGATGACTACATTTTCAATGTCACGTTATCAAACCTATTGCTTCTTACCAAGATATATTGATGATAATTGAATCAAATGTGATGAATAAGTTAAGTACTCAATTAAAAATATACTATTTTTAATATGAAATAGATTCTTGTACTTAGCAAAAGAAAACTACAACTAGAATGTAAAGGCAAAAAACTAGATTATTATAATAGCAAAGAACTAGATTAAAAGTGCAAACGATTAGCATGTACCTTAAATTTTTTGTAATTTTGTATAAAAATTTACATATATATGGTGTAATAATAAATTTTAAATAGCTACTTTTATAGTCAGTTTGGTTCATTTTTTTCGGTTATTTTTTGACTAAATTCAAAACCAAACCAAATCTATTCGATTTTTAAATTTCAAAAACAAAACCAAACAAACCAAAACAAAAATGTATCGGGTGTTTTGGTCGATTTGGTTCAATTTTTTGTTTGGTTTGATTTTTCGGGTTTTGATGAACACCCCTAGTCCTGCTCAGCTTGAAACCTTTAGACTCTAGAGTTTGTCTCTAAACCTCTAGCCTCTCTTTAACAACACATCACATCTCACCAATTAGAACTATGTCTTCTACAGATAACATATACCAAGGCACCTCTCCTTGAAGGTGTCTTGTCAATGCATCTATCGCCAAGAAAAACAAGAACGAGTTAAGGGTAGATCCTTGGTGCAACACCATCATAACCAAAAGTATTCCAAATATTCTCTTATTGTCCTCACCCGGGTCTTAGTTCCATGATACATATTCTTAATCACCGTAATGTAGGCTACATGCACACCTTTAGACTTTAAACATCTCGAAATAACCTCTCTCGAGACTTTGTCGTATGCTTTCTCAAGCTCAATGAACACCATATGCAAATCCTTATACATATCTCCATATCGCTCTACCAATCTCCTTACAAGATGAATGACTTTCGTAGTTGAACGACCCAATATGAAACCAAATTGGTTCTCGAAAATAGAAATACTCTTTCTCACCCTCACTTGCACCACCCTCTCCCAAACTTTCATCGTATGGTTTAGTAGATTAATATCTCCATAGTTGTTGTAGTTTTGGCTATCCCCTTACTTATCAATGAGATCATCGTACTCCACCTCCGTTCTTCGGACATGTTATTCGTCCTTAGAATTTGAAACTATAAACTCTTAATTTGACTTTTGTTTCTCTTCAACAATTCAATATTTTCTTAAGTTATTAGTTTTTTTGCTAAAAGTGTTTCAAGCAAGGTTGGTGTGTGCGCCCAAATAGTTAATCTCTAACCAGCGGTGAACCGGAGATTTGATGTTTATGCATTTGTAATTCTAGTCATTTTAAGTTAATGAATTCTAAATTAACAATTTGTACACATTCAATAATTTTTTTGACATAAATATCGAATTTGGAGCAAAGTTACTGAATTCGGCCGAACCCGTATCCCAAGCTCTACCTCCGTCCCTCTGTTTCTAATGCTGTCTTAGTTTATGCTTGTTAATGAAGAATTTTTACGAAGTGGCCTTCCTAAGGATTGGTTTTTAACTTTAAACTCGTTAAGAAAAGTTGTACAAATATAAATTTCTGCCATAATTTCTCCTCTTTCTCTCATTCTCCGTTCTTCTTTTTCTTCTGCTCCTTCTTCTCATTCTTCTTCTCTTCCTCTCTCTCCTTGTTCTTCCTTAAATTGAAAGAAATAAAAAGAGATATAAGTTGTAGAACATTGAAAATTCATTACTTATTTTTAGTTGAAATGGAGTGGTAATGTTTCATTGAGCTTATATTATCGATCCCTAATTTATTTGAATTGGTTTATGTTACGACCCGAAATATTATCAAAGTTCGTGATGGCACCTAGCCTGCTCACTAGAAAATCCAACACTCAACAAATCATAATTAAGGTAGATTATCTAAGTCTTTAACATAATCATAATATAATAAGAAAGCAGGAATAATCTCAAGACAATATCATAAATATAAATATCTAAGATAGGGACTAAATACGACCACAAATGTTTAGAATGTCCAAACCTAGTGTCACAACTATCACAAGCATCTAACAAGGAGGTATATTATAAACTGAATTTGTGTCCGTCTAAGAGAAATAGATTGACTGAATAGATAAGTAGAGACGAGGACTCCATATGCTACAGATCGGATCAAGTAGAGCAGCTCACCATGAAGTCTCCATAAATATCTCCTACTCTGCTGGGTAAATACTACTAACACCAACCTCAAAACCTGCATAAAATATGCACAAGTGTAGTATGCATAAAAACCACAATACCCAGTAAGTATCAAGTCTAGCCTCGAAGAAGTAGTGGGAGTAGTCGACATCGACACTCACTAACAGTCCACTAATTAGGTGCAAATATAAAAAATAAATGGAATAAATTATGGTATCAATAAATAACTACGAAAGCTCAAAATACAATCCCTATGAAATTTAGGCATGTTTTATAAATAAAAGGGGTCAAATAAAATATCAACACCTCCATTCTCACATCAAAACATGATACATGTCAATAACAATTTGTATATAAATTTGATGCATGAGTGTCAACAATATATATATATATATACACACACACACATACAAATCCATGCGCCTTATTGATCTATTCCAAGTCACACCTCTATTCAAGGTTATATAAATTTGCTGCATGAGTGTCAACAACATATATATACACACACACACACATATACAAATCCATGCGCCTTATTGATCTCTTCCAAGTCATGCCTCTATTCAAGGTTATGAAACGGTCGATGCAATAGTAATACCCAACAAGGAGCCTGGGTCGATTTTCCACAGGTGTATATATATATATATATATATATATATATATATATATATATATACACACACACACACACACATATACAAATCCATGTGTCTTATTGATCTCTTCCAAGTCACACCTCTATTCAAGGTTATGAAACGGTTAATGCAATAGTAATACTGTCACGACCCCAGTTCACCCTCCGTGAACTATCGTGATGGAACCTAGTCTCTACGACTAGGTAATCCTAACAATGCGAAAAATAAATAATTTGCGAAAAAAAGTAATTAAAAACCGAAATAACAAAGTGAAACAATGTTTAAGATGCCGCTCGATATATGCAATACAAACTCTCAAAACTAACAACATTTCCCAAAATCTGGAATCTCATCAAATCACAAGCTTTTGGATGTCTACAAGTATCTAACTCCAGAATGTCTAACAATAGAAAATGCAGAAGGGCTAATACTTAAAGAGAGAATGGAAAGGGACTCTTCGGTCTGCGGACGTGGCAGATATACCTCGAAGTCTCTAAAAGAGTCGCCTCACCTGAAGGATGATAGGACTGAGTCAAAGTACCTCGATCTGCACATGAAAAACATGTGTAGAAAGGACATGAGTACACCACATCGGTACTCAGTAAGTGCCAAGCCTAACCTCGGTCGAGTAGTGACGAGGAAGGTCAGGGCCCTACTGAGATTAAATGAAATATAAGGTATAACAGTATAGAATGAGACAGTATAACTAGGTGCAACAGTAAGAAACAACAAAGAATAGAAAGAGCAACAACAATAATAATAGAGACAAAATAATCACGGAAAAGAGTACAGCTCAACTCAGAGATAACAACCGGGGATCTCCTAGGATACCTTCATGTAGTCCCAAATATAAATATCCAGTGGATCTCCCGGGATACTGTCCCGTAGTCCAACTCATAGTGCTCAGAGATCTACCAGAATTCCAATCCGTAGTCCCAAATATAAATACCCAGTACTGGGGGAATCTACCGGGTGCAGTCCCGTAGTTATAATATAAAAGTGTAGGGGGATCTGCCAGAATACAGATCCGTAGTCCCAAAGTAAACAGACAGGGGGATCTCCCGGGATACCGTCACGTAGTCCCAAAGTAAACACACATCAACAACATGAAGGATACACAATTCAATTCAAATTCCATACCAAGGTAAAACATGTATTTCTAGCCTAGCATGCTGCACGTAATTCAAATAAGGCAGTTTGAGCAAGTAAAACAATTAATTCAATTAGACATGCTTCCCTAAGCTAACAACATGCTTAAATTCCAGGTAGTATAAACAGGAAAAGAAACACGATTATATTTACTTAATGAAAACCGAATTTTTCAACAATTAGCACAAGTACGCACTCGACACCTCACGTACAAGGCATTTCAAATATCAATAACACCAATCCTAAGGGGAGTTTCCCCCACACAAGGTTAGATAAGCCATTTAACTTGAACCGCCTCAAAAGTCAACCTGAAACCACGTTCTTGCCACGAGTACTCGAATCCAAATGGCCCAAATCTATTCAATTCAATTGCATAATGTAAATAACACTTCAAGTAACTGATTCTATAAATAAATTCTAAGCTAATACGCGAAATTAGGTAAAATGACCAAAATACCCTCTGGGCCCACGTCTCGGAATTGGGTAAATCTAGATCAAACTTCAAAAGTTAAGCCTAGGAGATTTTCCCAAATTTTTCCATGTTTTCACCCCAAATTCGAATTTAAAGGATGCATTTAAGCATAGATTCATGGAAAACAATCAAAATCGAGTAAGAATTACTTACCAAAAATACCCAGGTGAAAATCCCTCTCAAAATCGCCAATCCTGAGCTCCCAAATCAATTTTCCATGTTTTGAAACCAAACCCTCGATTCTGCCCCTTTTCTAACCAGTGAAACCACATCTGCGGTCTTGAGAGCGCACCTGCGGTCTCGCTTCTGTGAAGACCCGGTCACATCTGCGACATTTCATTAAAGATGAACTTTCCGCACTTGGGACTACTTTACCGCAGATGCAGTGCCGCTTCTGTGGTGCCCTGACTGCATCTGCGGTCAACCCATTTTCCACCTCAAACCGCTTCTGCGGTCTCGCACCTGCGGTCCCCAAGCCATAGGTGCGGTTATGACAGCAGACTCAACAGCTTCAACTACAAATTCCCAACTCCAAACTTCTCATTAACCATCCAAAATCATCCCAAGGCCCCCGGAACCTCA